>NC_139386.1:11402500-12787500 GCF_054392235.1 Sus scrofa
ATGGATGGAACTAGAGACTCTCATACTAAGTAAAGTCAGAAAGAGAAAGACAAAGACCATATGATATCACTTATATCTGGAATCTAATATATGACACAAAAGAACCGTTCCATAGAAAAGAAACTCATGGACTTAGAGATCAGACTTGTGGTTGCCAAGGGGGAGGGGCAGGGAGGGGGATGGACTGGGAGTTTGGGGTTAATAGATGTAAACTATTGCATTTGGAGTGGATAAGCAATGAGATCCTGCTGTAGCATAGGTAACTATATCTTGTCACTTGTGATGGAACATAATGGAGGATAATGTGAGAAAAAGAATGTGTGCGTGTGCATGTGTGTGTGTGAGACTTGGTCACTTTGCTGTATAGTAGAATATTGACAGAACATTGTAAACCAACTATAATGGAAAAAATAAAAATCACGCACACACACAAAAGATGTGGTACATATACACAATGGAATACTACTCAGCCAATAAAAAAAGACAAACTAATGCCATTTGCAGCAACAGGGATGGAACTAGAGATTCTCATACTAAGTGAAGTAAGCCAGAGAGAAAAAGAGACAAATACCATATGATATCCATGGGTCCTCTGAGAGCAAAATTTTACAGATTTTTCTCTGCTCAGCACTCAAAGTAGTGCCATTAGCATAACTAGAATTGATATTTGCCTGTTTAAAGTATGAAAGAAGAGCTCTATCTTGCCCTCAGGCACCCCGTGAGAGCCCATTGGATTGCTGACTTTCTCTCTTAGAGGTATATAGCCACTGGTGTCAGATTCCTGGGTTTAATTCCCTGCTGTACTAGAAGGATCGTGTGGGACAAGTGACTTTTATCTACGGGGTCAGAGAAGAGAGGACAAACTCAAAGTGCATAACTGGAGAGGGATTTAATGTAAAAATTGTTAGCAAAGTGTGGGCTGAGAGTAAGAAAGGCACAAGGGATTGTGCAGAATCCCAGGGTTACTACTGGGCGGTTTCCTTTACCACCTAAAACCTGAAGGGACAAAGGGAGGAGGCAAAGAGAAGGGACCTGTGGTTGAGGGTCCCCAGGGTTGAGAGATGTAATGAGTCACATGACTCTACAGGGAGGGATGGAAGATACTTTCCCCTCCCTTGGGTCTCCAGCTGGGGTTTTCTCTTGCTTTGAACCCAGCTGGAAGTTCAAGGGCAAGGAAGCATGTAGAAGCATATTGGCCCACAGACGGAGAAGATGGCGCACAGGTCAGAGAGAGAGCATATGCCACTGGAAAAGCAAATAGAGGAAGTCTAGTGCATCCCCTCATCTCTGGCTGCTCATCCGTAAGAGTAGATTGAGCAATAATAGTACTTTTTCTCATAGAATTGTTAACACACATCAAGTGCTTTGAATAGTACCTGAAACATAGCACACACTCAATAAACATTAAATGTTAATATTGGTTTTCTCTGCTTACCAGGACCGCATGCTACCTATGTTCTGACACCTGCTTTCCAAAGTATTATTTGCCTTGAACTTACCTTTTTAGGAGTTCATCTGACCTTTGACCTCTGGATAATATCTTCATGTTGTGTGTGGGTGTGTGGTGTTTTTTTTTTTTTTTTTTTTTTTTGTCTTTTTGCCTTTTCTAGGGCTGCTCCTGTGGCACTTGGAGGTCCCCAGGCTAGGGGTCCAATCAGAGCTGTAGCCACCGGCCTACACCAGAGCCACAGCAACGCGGGATCCGAGCCACGTCTGCAACCTATACCACAGCTCACTGCAACGCCGGATCCTCAACCCACTGAGCGAGGCCAGGGATTGGAATCTGCAACCTCAACCCTAACCCCTAACCCTAACCATAGCCCTAAACCTAACCCCTAACCCTAACCTTAACCATCAGATTGTGGAGTAGAATTAGGCCTCTTGATTCCACTAGACTTTGGTGGACTCCTAACTGAGAGCTAGAATGGATCCGAGAGATGATATTTTAATGATTGCACTGCTCATTTTCTTGTGCACTGACTATATCTCTGGTACTAAACTGTGTATGTGATCTCTCTCAGTGCTGTGGCAGACACTGTTCTAAGTAACTCACAGAAGTTCTTGAAGTTAGTGGCAGAACTAGAACTCCAGTCCAGACCTTCTCCTGCCTCTGTAAGGCTTCTTATGATTGCGCCTGTATAATCTACAGGTTCCCCAGTTCTCTAGAGACCACGGAATGTTTCATGTTGCACAAGTCCTCCTCTCCCCTTTTCTTGTTCATTCTCTCTGTCACACAGTGTAATCTGGGTTATATATTTATAAAATGTCTATATTTAAGTAGGGGGTATTTTACATCAAAATATTATTGAGTCCAAGAGCAGACCCACACATATAGGGTCAAATTATTTTTTACAAAGGTGCAAAGGCAATTTGATGAAGGAAGAACAGTGTTTTGAACCTAAACATTTATATACCCAGATGCAAAAGGAAACCTCTATTAATTAAACATCATGAAAAAGTTAATTCACAATGAATTGCAGAGCTAAATGTAAAATTTCCATAAGAAAACTTGGAGGAAAATCATTGTCAACTAAGATTAGGCAAATAATTTCTGCACTATGACACCAAAAGCACAATCTATAGAATAAATGATAAATTGGACTTAATCGAACTTCAAAATGTATGCTCCTCTAAAATGGTGTTAGAAGATGAAGAGGGAAGCCATAGACTAGGAGATCATCTTTGCAAATCTAATAAAGGACTTGAAACTACAAAGAATTCTATGAACACATAAGAAAACAACCAAATGAAATATGGGCAAAAAATTTGGACACCAGCTCAGAAGATAATATAGATGGCAAATGATTACATAAAAAAATGTTTAACATCATTAGTCACTGGGAAAATGTATGTTAAGGTCACAATGAGGTACTATTACACATGTACTGAAATAAGACAAGCCATTAAACAAACAAACAAAACCAACCTGACACTTCCAAGGACAAGAGGATATGGAGCAATAGAAACTCATTGTGAATGTACAATCGAAAAGGTACATTGACTTTTGAAACCAATTTAAACCAATTTTTTATCAAGTTAAATATATACCACATATGACTTGGCCGTCTTACTCCTAGGAAAACACCCACATGAAATAAAAACTTATGTTTGCACAAAAACCTGTATGCACATGCTTATAAGGGCTTTATTCCTGTTTAACAGAATTTGGAAACAACCACAAAGCCATCGGTTGGCAAATGGATCCAAAACTTGGGGTATAATCATATAATGGACTATGACTCAACAGCAACAAATACAGAACTGCTGATACTCATGGCAATATAGCTAAATCTCAAAGGGCATTATTCTAAATGAAGTAAATTATATTCCAAAGGCTAAGTACTATATACTTCTGTTTATAAGGCATTTTTGCACAGGCACAACTATAGGGACAGAAAATAGATTGGTGAGATACAAACTACTGCATTTGGAATGGATAAGCAATGAGATGCTGCTGTGGAGCACAGGGGACTATATCTAGTCACTTGTGATGGAACATGATGGATGATAATGTGAGAAAGAGAATGTATATATATCTGTGACCGGGTCACTTTGCTATAGAGGAGAAAATTAACATAACACTGTAAACCAACTATCATGGAAAAAATAAAAATCATTAAAAAAAGAAAAAAGAAAAAATTATATATACTTAAACCTATGCATCAAATTTTTCTGCATGGCCTTAAATTGCTTAATTATTAAACAGTTAGTTTCATTTGAAAAAAAAAGAAAGAAAAAAAGAAAACAGGGAGTTCCCGTCGTGGTGCTGCGGAAACAAATCCAACCAGGAACCATGAAGTAAGTGGTGGGTTCGATCCCTGGCCTCGCTCAGTGGGTTAAGGATCCGGCATTGCCATGAGCTGTGGTGTAGGTCACAGATGTGGCTCAGATCCCATGTTGCTGTGGCTGTGGTGTAGGCCGGCAGCTACAGCTCCGATTAGACCCCTAGCCTTGGAAACTTTATATGCCGCAGGCAGCAAGTGCGGCCCTGAAAAGCCAAAAAGCCAAAAAGCCAAAAATAAATAAATAAATAAATAAATAAATAAATTGGTGATCAGGAATTAATTACAAGCAGCCATGGAGAAATTTGGGGTGGGGGGTGGTGGAACCCTTCTGTATCTTGATGGTAGTGGTATGTATATATCTGTTAAAACCCATAGACTGTAAAGTAAATGGCAATTTTTTTGCATGTAAATTATAGATTGATTTGAAACAATTGGAAAATAGTAAAGGGTGATATGCACATTGAATGAAATCCTCTCAAGAGAAGAAAGAAAAAAAACAGTGAAAAAGGAAAAGAAAAAAGAATGGTGATGAGAGGATGAGTAATCATGGATATTCAAGAAAGATCAGTCCATAGAGGCCAGTGAAGAAGAACCTCCCAACCCCTGCATTCCCAGCTTTGAGGCAGCCATACCAGTCAGTCTAGAGCTTTGAAATCTGTAATGATTAGAACCAAGGGGCTCTCCATTGCACCTTAAAGAATATTTTCAGGAGGAGGGGCGAGCCATCGCCCCTTATTTTAAATACCCTTTTACCTGTACTACCCTTGAGTTTCAAAGACAAGTTTTATTAAGAGAAAGTCATCCATGGTTCACAGATAGTTTCAAAACTGCTGAGCTCATCAAATTCTCTATTTTTTAGAAAGATTTAGAGATTTACCTACATCACCCTAAGTAGTTAGGAGTAGAACTGGCTCTGGAGCAAAAGAGGCAAACTCACATATCTATAGGACCAAATAACCTAAATGAATGATGTGGGTGGGGGGACACTGTAGCAAACAGGAGTGTCCATCCTTCTCGGGGGGCCTGACCGCCACCATGCAGATGTGTAGGTCCAGAGCTACCAGGGATTTGGAGTCATTTTTTTTCCCCAAAAAAGAAACCTGATATCTGGATTTTCTTATGAAAGCTTAGGAGATTTTTACAAGTTGTTGAGCAGTTCCATTTTTGTCCACACAGTCTGGATTAATCAAGCCCATCTGTCTGTTAGCCAGGACTGGCTACAAGCCCCTGGTGTGTAAGCCCAGGTCTGAACTAGACCCGAAGCCCACGCGGCTCTTCACATTTGATGGGCATTAACCTCGCTCGAGCTTGAGCTCTGAAACCACAGAAGTAAAAGGCAGATCTGTTCTTTATCCTTGGAACCATCTGGGCAAATACTCTCAACATCAAACGAAATGGCAGAGCTTCTGGATAGAGGAACTCCCTCATGGTGTGCCCTTTCCCCAGACATGCCTGAAGAGGCCACTTCTTCCACCCACCACCAGACACAGCCTACATGCCTTACACGGCAGCCTGCTCTAGACTGAAATGGCAAAGTTCTTGCCTATGGAGACTGTACATTATGTTTTCTCTTTGAATAGCAGTGCAGCATCCTGGAAAGGGTGAATGCTTGGGAATGAAACAACCACTCACCAGCTCCGTAACCTTGGACAATGGACCTCCAAAACTCTCCAAGCCCTTTTCCTCAATTATCAAATGAGGATGGTGCTACCTAAAAAATGGAATTGTGATAAATATGCAAACCATTCTATTTGGAATGGATGGCAATGGGACCCTACTTTACAGCACAAGGAAATGTGTGTGATTTGATCACTTTGTTGTACAACAGAACTTGATGAAATATTGTAGATCAACTATATTTTAATAATAAAATTAATTAAAAAACCATAATGGCCATTCTGACTGGTGTGAGGTGGTGTCTCATATAGTTAGCAACATGGATGAACCTAGAGACTCTCATACTAAGTGAAGTCAGAAAAAGACAAATACCCTATGATATCACTTATATCTGGAATTTAATATACAGGACAAATAAACCTTTCCACAAAAAAGAAACTCATGGACTTGGAGAACAGATCTGTGGTTGCCAAGGGGGAGGGGCAGGGAGGGGGGTGGACTGGGACTCTGGGGTTAATAGATGCAAACTATTGCCTTAGGGATGGATAAGCAATGAGATCCTGCTCTAGAGCACTGGGAATCATATCTAGTTACTTATGATGGAGGATAATATGAGAAAAAGAATGTATGTGTATGTGTGACTGGGTCATTGCTGTATCGTAGAAAAGTGACAGAACACTGTGAACCTATAATGGAAAAAATAAAACCCACTAAAAAAATAAAGATCCAATCACATAATATTTCAAGAACAGTGGCTTGTCACCTGTGGTTTTTCTTGTCATTGATATCATTACTTTCATTTTATTATTACAATAATAAATATTATCATAAATACTTGGGCCAGAGTCTGGGCTCTGACACTTACTAGCCCTGAACAACTGTAGGCAAGTCCCATGACCTCGCTGAGTCTGGTTACCTCCTCTAAAGAATGAGAAATAAAATAGCTCTTGTATAGTTCTTGTATAAAGCTCTTGCACATTCTTGTCAGTCTTCCTGTATCAGGGCGGGTGAGCGCAGTCTGTGGCCTAAGCTACCTCTCGATAGATACTTTTTATGAATATATCACTGTTGTTGATGTGTCTTTGTCAGTCTCACGCAACAGTGTCAATGATGTGCTTATGGCTTCTTCTCTGCAAGGGATCAAGCTGTGCAGTCCTTCTGCAGGAAGTTAGGACAATGTCCAAGCACTCATTTCCCAAATAAGAGAAATGTTGGCACCAGGCCTGGACATTCAACCTGCACTGGATGTCAGCGGAAGATCACTTTGGAGCATCTGTGTCTTTAATTTTGAAATGGAGCCAGTGTGTTTTTCTCGACCAAGATTCTGTGACTGGTAGAAAGATCCCTGGAGACCCCTTAATCTCTCAAAGATACTAAACTGAATCCATGCATAGATGTTCAGTTGAAACCTGAGGTTGGGATAAAGTCCATTTAAACTTTTAAAGCTCTCTGTGTGGGACTGGACAAAGCTCTTAAACATTTTATGGACCCCTAGACAGCTGCTTAAAGCAACTGTGGCTCCTGAGAGTCAGGCACAGCACTGAGTTGCGAAAACACAGCCTGAAAGATTCTGTCCATTCATTGAGCACTCAACCTGCCGCAGCCCCATGTCATCTCCTGCAGTTTTCTCTCATCTCCACGTGTCTTTTCATGAGACAACCCCTGGTCTCCCCAACTGGAATTTAGCCTCCCCCCGTCTCCCAAACAAGCCCTAACTTCCTGCAGAAGGACTGCACAGCTTGATCCCTTGCAGAGAAGCCATAAGCACATCATTGACACTGTTGCGTGAGACTGACAAAGACACATCAACAACAGTGATATATTCATAAAAAGTATTTATCGAGAGGTGGCTTAGGCCACAGATGGTGCCTAACCTAAGCACAGACTGTTCCAATGTCATGATAATCATTAACACGTATAAGATGACAGTCTTTTATTAAAGAAATATCCTTTCTATCTTCCACCTTAATTTTCCATACCATTCTATCAATTAAATGTATCATTGTTACATTAGCCTCTGCTTATAGATGAGGAAACTCAAGCTCAGAAAAGTTAAGTGACTTTCAAGGAAACACTATTCGAGAAAGGGACAGGGCTAAGTTATGACCCAGGCCTGGCTAATTTCAAAGCCAATGTTTAAGCTCCATGGTGAGTCAATATCCCTTAGGATGTGCCTAGAAGAGTAACTTTTTTCGGTAATGTCGAAGTAGCTTGGCTGTGGTTTATTATGGTCCTGTGATAACTGAGATGGAGTGCTCTTTCTTGGACTCAAATATGTAGATCCTGTGTTAGGGAGGTTGAATGGCTAGGATGGGGTCAAGGGGAAGTGATCCAGCTGACTTTCATGGCCTCTCTTTTAGAGATTTCTTTCCATAATTTCCACAATCACTGGCATTCTGCTACCCATAGACTCAGTCCTAGAAGATATGAGTCCCAAGTAAATATAACACAAGGCCTGTCTCCAACCTTCTCATAGTCTTACACAAAATCACAGAAAATAACTAATCATAAGGATAGATCATTGTAGAGAAAAAAATGTATATCTAGTGGAAACAGATGAGACAGCCAGCTTATTTTGCTGGTAGAGACCGTCAGTTGAGTACTTATATGAGCTTCATGTGTGTGTGTGTTTGTGTGTGTCATGCTACAGCTGGAAGTATTCCTTCCCTCCGACCCCCAGTGCCTGTCTCTCGTAAGCTCTCAGCAGCCTCTGTTGTAGCAGGGTTAGCCATTAAATTACTCATTTGGAAAATTTATAGGGAATACCTTCTGTGAAGAAGGCATTTGCCAGAGGTGAGGAATACAGAGGAAAAGGATCCAGCATCTTTGTCTTCAAAAAAGTTCTGGTCAAATAGAGTTGTCTCAGTTTGTACTGGTTTGACTAATTTTGGACAAAGTAATAAAATACTACAGGATGGGGAGACTGAAGCACAGAGAAAAGAATAACTCTACCATGGCTGCAGAGTTTACAAATCTGGGTCCAGAACATAAACTCAAGTCACCCCTCCTAATCCAATGCCATTGCCATCACACCATGCTGTCTCTTAGACATTCAACAGAGATCTGTTGGAAGGATGCATGGACTCGGCAACTCAGAGGCGAGGAGGCAGGAAAAGAGGAAGGAGAGGGAAGTGAGGTCATCTAAGCCTTTGAAGCTGAGCTTTTTGGCCCCTAAACCCAATGCAACAGGAAGCTACTGGACAGATGTCAGAAAAGTGACTAGGTTTTAAAGGCACAGGGTGGGGCTCCACTTTTATAGACAACTATATTGTTCAACAGTATATTTTTCACATCTTCATCAATATTATTACACTTTCATATGTGAGGATGTACTATTCATTGCATTAAATTTCAATTTTATGCTCCCCACTCCTGAAAAAGAAATTTTTTTGAGGAACTGGATAATAAACCTTTTGAGAACTACCAAAATGCAAACATCAAGAGAATAAGGGGCATTGAGGGAGGTGAGGGGAGATAATCTTCCTAATTTCCTCTGTACTGGGCACTCATACATTTCCTGAATGAATCATTTGGCTCCTCAGAAAAAAGAGATTTGGAAGGATGTCTGCAGCCCAGAGCTGTGCCAGTTCTGTGACCACCTCTTTTCATCTTGCAAGGAAAAAATTCCTTAGCACTTCATTGAGGGTGCAATGTTACTATTAAAAGAGGAACTGACAAGCCATTGAGTGAAGCACACTGAAGAGTTGGCTCCGCTCCCACAGAGCTCAAGCAAGCATTCTAAAAGATGTGGCTGAATAGATTACTCAACATCTGTATACTCACTAGAAGCAGCTCAGTGATTGTGGGAGATAATTTTGTACCACTGTGTTTTATTCTTGAATTAATTGATGTCTTAATCTTTTCCTTGTAGCTAGACAATAGCGTCACAGACCTTAAAGACCAACTGTTCACGATCTACATTTTATTCAAGGGAAAACTGAGAGTACCTGGAAAGGGACCATCATACCCTCAGATATTCAGAACGTTAGTGGCAGAGCTAGAATGTAGATTTCCTCACTCGTGCTTCAATAAACTGTATTTCCACCCCAAGAGCAGGGACCAAGACTCTCAATATTTTATATTTTCTCCCCTTTTCCATAGGACTTACTAGAGTGAGGAACCCACATTAAACACTCCACTAACTGATAGAAACATCCATGTTAAACTGTAGGTTGAAAGAAAACTTTGGGGATCACCTAGTCCAGCTCCCTTAATTTCCACATGATTGAACAGGGGTTTGGAAAGCAGAAATAAGTTGGACCAAGTCAGACAATCAATTAATGGCTGAGGTCTGCTTTATACCTAGAGTGTAGCATCTTGATCTTAAAACATGTATTGGCTGATAGATAATGGTTCTTTCATCACAACCCAAATGCTGGCTTATGATGTGTTTATCATTCCATAGTTGCTGCATAAAGAGAATGGAGAGTTCTGAGTCAAAAGCTTTTGATTTTCCTCCAAAGTGGTAATATCCCTGAATAAGCATCTTTGAATATATCAGACGGAACTTTCCACTAGCTTCTCTGGTTCTTTAATGTCTAAAATCTAATGGTATCCAGAGGTTGGTCACATAGCATAATAGAAAGATCACAGAAGAAGAAATAAGGTTACAAGATAATAACAGATTAAATGTTGGATACCTTGTTTGGGATATGCAGATGGAGATGTGTAGATAGCTAATAGGTACGTGAAAAGAGGTATCACCTCACACCAATCAGAATGGCTAGCATCAAAAAACAAAACAAAACAAAAAAAAAACAAAAAAACCCCACAAATAACAAGTGTCAGTGAGGATGTGGAGAAAAAGGAATCCTCATACACTCTTAGTGAGAATGTAAAATGGTGCAGCCACTGTGGAAAACAGTGTGGAGGTTTCTCAAAAAACTAAAATCGAGTTACCATATGATCCAACAATCCTACTCCTGGGTATCTATTTTAAAAAACCATTAATTCAAAAGGATACGTGCACCCCAGTGTACAGTGCAGCATTACTTACAATAGCCAAGACATGGAAGCAACCTGCGTGACCATAAATAGATGAATGGATAAAGAAAATGTGGTATAAATACACACAATGGCATACTAGTCAGCCATAAAAAAAGAATGAAATTTAGCCATCTGCAGCAATAGGGATGGGCTTGGAGGACATTATGCTGAGTGAAATAAGTCAGACAAGGACAAACGCTGTATGTTATCATTTATATGTGGAATCTAAAAAGTACAACAAAGTAGGAAATGAAACAAAAATGAAGCAGACTCACAGATGTAGAGAGCAAACTAGTGGTTACCAGGGGAGAAGGGGTGGCGATACAGGAATGCGGGAGTGGGAGATGCAACTATTGGGTGTAAGACAGGCTACAGGGATGTACTGCACAGCAGCAGGAATACAGTCTCTAGTTTTTTATAAAACAAGGAAATAATATTCTGATGGAGAAAATCTGAAGAATGGTTGAGGGATGTCTTAGTCAATTTGAGCTGCTATAACAAAATAGCATAAACTGAGTGGCTTAAACAAAAACCGTTTCACACAGTTCCGGAGGCTGGGAAGTCCGAGATGAAGCTGTTGGTAGACAGGTGTCTGGTGAGATATCATTTGCTGGCTTACAGACAGCTATCTTCTTGCTGTCGCCACAGGCAAAGAGAGAAAGAGAGCTTTGGTCCCTTCCTCTTCGCAGAAAGACTCTAACCTGCGAGTTTCCATCGTGATGCAGCAGAAACAAATCTGACTAGGAACCATGAGGTTGCGGGTTTGATCCCTGGCCTCGTTCAGTGGGTTAAAGATCCAGCATTGCCGTGAGCTGTGGTGTAGGTCGCAGATGCGGCTCTGATCTGATGTTGCTATGGCTGTGGTGTAGGCTGGCAGCTGTAGCTCCGATTTGACCCCTAGCCTGGGACTGGGAACCTCCACATGCCGCAAGTGCAGACATAAAAAGCAAAAAAAAAAGCAAAAAAAAAAAAGACAGACAGGCACTAACCCATCATTCCCTCCCACCACCACCACCCAGATCCAATGACTTCAGCTAAATCTAATTACTTCCCAAATTCCCCATATCCAAATGCTATCACATTGACAGCTAGGGTTTCAACATATGAATTTGGGGTGTGGGGCAGGACACAAGGTGGTAGTTTAGGAAGAATGGTGAGAACACATCTAGAAATAGACAAAGGAATCCTTGTATAGCACTGTGCAAGCAGCTGACATCATTAGAGTTTAAAGTGGAAAGGTGTGGGTTTATGTGGCTGTGGCCCCTTTTTTAGCTAGGATGCCTGAGCACCCAAGTGAAAATGTAGCCCAAGGCATGTATCTGGACAAAACTATAATTCAAAAGGATACATGCACCTCTATGTTCACTGCAGCACTATTTACAATAGCCAACACAGGCAAACAACCTAAATGTCCATCAACAGATGAATGGATACAGAAGATGTGGTAGGTATACACAATGGAATACTACTCAGCCATAAAAAAGCCAAAATAATGCCCTTTGCAGCAACATGGATGCAACTAGAGATTCTCACACTAGGTGAAGTAAGTCAGAAAGAGAAGGACAAATTCCATATGGTATCACTTATATACAGAATCTAAAATGTGGCACAAATGAATCTATCTACAGAACAGAAACAGACTCGCATACAAAGAGAACAGACTTGTGGTTGCTAATGGGGAGGAGGAGGGAGTGGGATGGATTGATTTTGGTGTTAATAGATGCAAACTATTGCATTTATAATGAATAAGCAATGAGTTCCTACAGTATAGCAGAGGGAACTATATCCAATCTCTGGGATAGACTATGATGGAAGATAGTAATAAAAAAAGAATGTACATATATGTATAACTGAGTCACTTTGCTGTACAGTAGAAATTGGCACAAGATTGTAAATCAACTATAATAATAATTTAAAAAAGAAATGTAGCCCAAAGATATTAAAGATTCACTGGAGATGTGCCTAGGAGCCTAGGCTGAATAGGACTTAAAGCCAAACTAAGAGAGGGAGAGGAATTTTTCTGGAGCAAAGGAAAATTTCAGAGACTTAGCAGATCCGATGAAGCTAAGGAGCAGGCTTGGTGGAAACATGGCAGAGAGAAATCTCAAAGGAGAAAGACAGAGTTATGGTCAAAGCCTGAAAGGCTGACATTTAAGATTTTTATATATGGGAAAACTCATTTTAGAAGTGGAGTGGTCCCAGTTGACGATAATAGAAAATGTTCCTGAAAAGGAATGGGACATGGTATCTGCCAGAATCGGGGAGGTGAAGGAAAGTTAAAATAAGAGTGTGTGATGAATTATCAGCATAGACGATGATGTTTCTTATAATGATATTAAAGATGTGGGAAAGGAGAGAAAGTCTGTGAGCTGCTTGAGGAAAGTCCAGTTGAATTACAGAGAGCTGTCAAGAGAGTAGCAGGGAGACGGATAGAGATGTAGCCAAAAAGAAGGGCAGGAAACCATTACACATGAATAGGACTCTGACTCCTCTATGCAAAGGGGACCTTGATGGCTACATTCAAGCCAATGTAAATCTGCCTTTTCTTTTTTTTTTTTTGGTCTTTTTTAGGGCCATGCTCGCAGAATATGGAGGTTCCCAGGCTAGGGGTCGAATCGGAGCTGTAGCTACCATAGCCACAGCAGCGCAGGATCTGAGCCGCGTCTGCGGCTTAAACCACAGCTCACAGCAATGCCAGATCCTTAACCCACTGAGCGAGGTCAGGGATCGAACCCGCAGCCTCATGGTTCCTAGTCGGATTTGTTAAACACTGAGCCATGATGGGAACTCCAAATCTTCCCTTGTTAAAGAGCTTGTTCAGAGGGCGGCCTGGAGCATAATTATATTGAATATCAATACAAATCTCTTCTCACGGTGGGACTGCACATCTTCTGGATGTGTGTTATCACTCTGAGTAGACATAGTGATAATACACAGTGTTTGTCTTTCCTCTAGATTTTAAACCCCAAAAGAGCAAAGCTGGCCACTTTCTTACTCCTTGTGTTGCAATAAATCCTTGTAGGTAGTGGAATAATGATACAAGGAAGCATGATAACAAATGACCTTTATCAAACTAGGCTCCTGGCACTTTTCTAATACACACTAACTCAAATATTCCATAGAATCCTGAATGAAGAAATATTAATTCTGGGCATAATACTTTATGAGTGGGAATCTTGCTTTAAGATAAAGATGCTGATCCATTGTGAGAAAAGCATTTGCACATCTACCCAAATTTGTGTCTGATACACATATATTTATGACCATGTTTTGGCTTTTTTTGTATATTTATAAATCTAGAAAGAAATATGAGAGGCATCTGAAATAATTTCCTATTGGTACCGATACAGAATTATAACTTGACTCTTTTTTTTTTCCCCAGTGTGAGAAATCATTTGTGATTGGGTAATAAAGACTAAGTCACTATAACTGTATTTTATTTTTCTTATTAAATAGGTATACAAAGGGAAACTTGAGGCGTTTTGAAGAGTCCTGCCTGCTGGGATAATCCTTGTACTAGATGGAAGAGTCAAGACCCATTGCTAGGCTAATGGAGCAGCTATGGTTTTTTATGTCCGTACAAGGTCACAGCTTGGCTATTATCAGCACAGAACTTATGCGCAGCGAGAAGCTGCACCTCTAATTTATTTTGGATACATCCTTGCCCTATTGGATGAAACTACTGACCGATGAACCCTCAGTTTTCTATATATACCCATGAAGAAGATACTATTTGGAAACCAGAGACCCTGTGCTTTATTTATTGTGAACCACGTTTATTGTTGCTCCATGCTGCCATAGAGGCACAGACTTAGCGGTGCTGGACTCGGGCAGCGTGTTGCAAAGGAGGATGATAAAACTTATTTCAAACCCCATTTATTGTCTAGAGTCTTGGAGTCTTTCCTCCTTGGCAAATTTGCTTTCCCCTGTAAAAGTCTCCATCCTTGAGACGTGCTTGAAATGAAACTCAGTTCTTGCTAGACTTGCAAAATTGCACCACAGGCGGGCAGAGCCCCGGGGAGAGGCCATCTCATCCATCAGACCCACTGGCTTTTGAAAGGGAGAGGCCTGAGCATAGTCAGGATGATGAATCCCAAAGGCTGGCAGCACTCAGGTTACAGCTACTGGAGAGGATGCCCCTGCACATGTGGTAAACTTGACACAGAGCAGTGCAGAACCTTGAGATGCAGACACGGATGCAGCGCACACACAGGTAGAATCCACATTGTCCTGTGCTGCCAGAGGCATAACACCTCATCTGAATGCAGGCAGGGAAAACTGAGGAAGATGGAGCCAGTGTAAGGAGCTGGGTATTTTAATAAGCAAACTTCTGCTTTGATGGCAGGGAAACGCAGCATCAAGAGGATCTTTGTGCCTGCTTCTCGTCTCCTTTCTACCTGTGACCCGGGTCAACCTACTGAGTCAATCGAACCAATCACGAGTGTCTGCGATGGGGGAGACACTGCGCTTGCTGCGAGGGTTATGCCTTGAGCAAGACAGACGTGGTCTCCGTAATCCTGGAGCAGAGTGCCCAGGATTGGGACGCATAAATGAACACCTACAGTGAGTGTATTCAGTGGTACAGGGCATCTCAATGAGGCAGTCAACAAGATACAACCGAGTCAATAAAACCTGAACACCTCTAGGAACATTTGCCTCTATGGTCCCCAGATTACAGGGCAGCCTGAATTAGTCTCCTAGGACTGCTCTAACAATGGATCCCAAGCTGGGTGTCTTATAATGACAGAATTTGTCACGTTTTTGGAGACTAGAAGTCTCTGCATTTGTCCCTTTCTGTGTAATGTCTCCAGTTCTCCTAAGGACCAGAGTCATTGGATTTAGGGCCTAAACCAATCCAGTCATCATAATGTAATTTCATCTCCAAGGACCTCATTTCCAAATAAGGGCCCATTTGGCAGTTGGAGTAAGACTTGAACATATCTTTTGGGGAGACACAATCTAACCCATTAATCAGCCTAAGACTGTGTTGTGTGTGTATGGGTTTTGACATTTTTCATTGTCTTTTTCCAGCTCTGGCTAGAACTTGGGGCCATTTACCTGGCCTGATGCTCAACCCTCTTAAAAGATTTGGAACTTGGCCCTCAATTACATCTGCTGTGTAAGTGTGTCCTCTTGAATGCTGTGAGTGGAGAGTCTTTAGTGGCTCCCTGGATGTTTGTGTCCTAGTCGGGTCCACCCAAGACCCTGGGTGGAGACCACACACTAACAAGCAAATAAGGGCAACGGACAAGCTCCCATGGGCTTAACAAATGACATTCAATGGAAATCAGTCCCTGAAGAAGAGGGTTTTGAAGGACCCTCTCTCCAGCCCCCCTTGAAGATAACCCCCGTTTTACCTAAAGGCCTATAACGCATACGGCCCTGTGAACTCCTGACTATTTAAAAATCTGCAGCATTATCTGGGGAGAGGACTCATCCCATTTGGTGGAGATGTGACCTGTTAACTATAACAATAACAACTACCAAATGTTACTATGGTAATGCACTAGGTAAGCAACATATTTGCCTGATGAACAAGGCTGCAGCCAATCAGAATGTTGTTTTCTAGGATTCGTTTCCACTGTCTTCCAGATTCCGCAGGTTGGACTGCCCAGTCTTCTCCAACATTAGCAAAATGCTCAAGGACTAACAATTCTATTTTCAGCTCCTATCTCTGAATTGCTCCCATGTAAACTTAAAAGCAAAACTACGCCCCAAGCCCCTTTATCACTTTGTAAAAGAATCCCAGTCACACCTAGCATTGGACTGGAATTCTTTTCATTGTAAGGAGAGGCGTCACTCAGCACAAAGAGTTATGGAATTCCTCTCTCTCTTTCCACCCCCCTTCTATCCTTCTCTCCCCCTCCTCTCTGTCTTTCAATCTCCATATATGAACAGAAGTTTTCCCTACATTTAAAGCCACTCTTGGAGTTCCCATCGTGGCTCTGTGGTTAACAAATCTGACTAGGAACCATGAGGTTGCGAGTTCGATTCGGGGCCTTGCTCAGTGGATTAAGGATCCAGCGTTGCTGTGAGCTGTGGTGTAGGTTGCAGATGTGGCTGGGATCCCGAGTGGCTGTGGCTCTGGCGTAGGCCAGTGGCTACAGCTCCGATTCGACCCCTAGCCTGGGAACCTCCATATGCCTCAGGAACGGCCCCAGAAAAGGCCAAAAAAAAAAAAAAAAAAAAAAGCCACTCCATCAGTCCTACTTGCAGTCTCTTCGAAGCTCACCTACATCAAGGGGGTGTTTTTTCTATACACAGGTATCCCTCACTTTTCAAAAGTTTGCTTTACGTCACTTTGCACTTACAAAAGACCTACGTCACCTGCCTTCTCTACCCAAAAGAGACTCAAAGAGACATTTCGCCTTCATAAAAAAATGAAAAAAGTGGTGATGGTATATAGTGTTTCTTTTGCAGGGAGCGTTATTGAGGCAGCATGTACTCAGAAAAGAGGAGCCCTCCAAGCTCCTTCTCCAATAACTACATCCAGCATCTCAGTAATAAGCCCGTATCATCTCTGAACCGTATCTGGAAGTATCTTTATTTTATCTTGATTTATGATGTGTATCTGTTAGTAAGATATGTCCTAAGGCACCAACTTCTTCACATTAGCTGTTTCGGCTTAGGAAAATTTCACAGGAATGTGGGGGATACCTATATCTTCACTCTACTGGCTGGTCTTTTGCTAAGAGGAATCTCCTACAAGTTGCTGAAAGAATAAACATTGTCTCCATCTCATTATCCTGAGATTGAAAGCCATTACCATTTGAAGGGTTTAATTTGCAGGCTTCAATTATTTTACTTTACAGCCTTTTACCATCCTCCCCCCAACAAGTTGTCACTTCCTATTAACAAGGAAAGGGACTTCAAAGGCCTCTATGGCATTGACTACTATTTTGGTAATTTGGGAGTTAAGCATTTAGAAAATACACTTTCACCAGACCCCATTTTAAGCAGCTGTGGAATATGAATGAAAAGCAAAGAAACATTTGACTCCAGCATTTTTTTTTTTTTTTTTTTTTTGTCAGTTGAACTTGGCAAACTGACATCCCTCGTCACTGCCTGGAAGGACGTTAACAGAAACAGATAACCCTTGCAGTTCTGGTGCATTGCAGGCTTCATGGCAACAGCAGAACATGTAACAATAACCCCTGTTTGGATGTACCAAGCCTCTTGGAGGAAGAGGGTTCTGTGGTCAGAAGAACAGTACACAAGAGTCCTTCTTTTTCTTCCTTCCTTCCTTCTTCTAAAGGGGCGCATATGGAAGTTCCCAGGCTGGCAGTGGAATCAGAGCTGCAGCTGCCAGCCTACACCACAGCCACAGCCATACCGAATCTGAGCCACATCTGTGACCTACAGAGCTGTTTGGCCAATGCCAGATCCTTAACTCATTGAGCGAGGCCAGGGATCGAACCCACATCTTTGAGGACACAAGGATGGGTTCTCAACCTGTTGAGCCACAACAGGAGCTCCTCAAGAGTTGTTCTTCATTTTGATTGCACACTGGAGTGGGAGAAGCTTTTAAGACACACTGATGTCCTAGCCTCACCCAGAGATTCTGACTGAATTGGTTTGGGGTGTTTGAAAACTCTCCAACATTTCTCCTGGGCATCTAAAGTGGAGAAACACTGGCATAGCACCGTGCTCCTCAAACTTTCACATCTGCATGGACCACCTGAGGACTATGTTAAAATGGAAGCTTTTGACTCAGTGGACCTGGGGAAGCCCCTGATATCCTTCTATCCTTTCTTCCTCCTATTTTTTTTTTTTGTTTGTTTTTTAGGGCCATCCCTGTGGCATATGGAAGTTCCTAGGCTAGGGGTTGAACTGGAGCTGCAGCTGCCAGCCTATGCCACAACCACAGCAATGCCAGATCCGAGCTACATCTGTGACCTACACCACAGCTCATGGCAATGCTGGATCCCTAACCCACTGAGCGAAGCCAGGATCAAGCCTGCACCCTCGTGGATACTATTTGGATTCATAACCTGCTAAGCCACAAAGGGAACTCAACATTCTGCATTCCTAACAGGCTTCCAGACAGTGCCCTTGCTAGGGTCGTAAGGACCACACTTGGAATGATGAGAGTGTGATGGAATTGGTGTTGTCTTGAAAATGACAAACCTGAGTCTGGGAATCAATCTGCTGTTTGGTTTTGTCTATTACTAAAATGAACTTTAATCCTGTATTATTCTATAGAGTGGAAATAAAACTTATTACATCTTAGGCATGAACAGAGTGAATATGGTATGAAAGCCAGTGGCCGCGGGCCAGGCACTCAGTAGCTATGTGCATGCTGCTTCTGTTTCACTTCCCTCCTCTCTACCTTCCCAAGCTCCTCCAACTTTCAAAAGACAAAAGCAAAGAGCCATTGTCTTGTTGTGGTTGCTATGGGGATGTCATGCTTTAGAGAAAGGGATAGAAGGTATTAGGAACCACAGTGGCTTATTGGCCATCAAACCCATGTGTCTTTAAAAAAAAAAAAAAAAAAAAAAAAAAAAAAAAGCCTTGAGATCGAAATTTTAAGAAGCCTTTGCATATTTTAAATATAAAATCTACATAGAAGCCAGCCTCCTTGTCTTTGATTATACTGATTTTCTTATGTAGAATGCCCTTTCTTACAAATCAGAGCCACTGAATGCATAGCTTCTGATCAAGTCATCTTTTAAAGGTAGCGAAAGGTTGCTATGCAGGTATTTTAAGGAGTGTTGAGTGTATGGGTTATAATAGTGGGTCCAAATCAACCAGGAATAGTGCCAAACCAACCTGGAAAGGATGCTTGAGGCCAGAATTGTAGCACCAGCTTGAGTGTGGACCACATGTTGCAGCAATGGGAAGATTGGAAGGATTTGTGTTTTTGAAACCTCAATCTGCTTGACTGTGGGTGGATTTCAAGAATGAGAATAGCAGGGAATGTCATTCAATCATTTGTCAATATTTATTCCTTGCTGATTGTGTGTGTGAAACACCCTATTTGATGGAGGAGGCATAAAATAAGACACGTATTCTTCCTGCCCTCATGAAACTTTCTTCTGACCAGTGAAACAGAGAGTAACCAGTGATTAATTAAATCTGAAGGAAAAATTCTGAGTGCCATGAGAACAAATAACAGAGGACCTGACCTCTTCGTTGAGGTCAAGAAAATCTGTTCTTAGAAAAGGTTCTTGGGAGTTCCTGTCGTGGCTCTGTGGTTAATGAAGCCGACTAGGAACCATGAGGTTGTGGGTTCGATCCCTGGCCTTGCTCAGTGGGTTAAGGATCCAGCATTGCCATGAGCTGTGGTGTAGGTTGCAGACGTGGCTTGGATCCCACGTTGCTGTGGCTCTGGCGTAGGCCAGTGGCTACAGCTCCCCGATTGGGCCCCTAGCCTGGGAACTTCCATATGCCACGAGAGCAACGCTAGAAAAGGCAAAAAGACAAAAAAACAAACAAAAAACTGTTTCTCAAGCTGAGATCTTAAAGGGTTCCACAAGCTCTCTGAAGATGTGGAAGATGGGGGGAGAAAGGGGGAGCTGTATTATTTACATCCCAACTCTCCCACTTACTAAGCGAGGGGTAGTAGGCAAGGCTGTAAAATGAGGATAATTATATGTCCTTTCAAGACAGCTGTGATGCTGAAGGCGTCAATGCATTGCTAGCAGCACAGTGCTTGGCCCGTAGTGAGGTTCAAAAGCAGTGGCTATCTAGTTCTGTTTTCCAGTCTCATGGACTGAGTGATTAATATGACTCTGTTGCAGAAACAGCCACTGCTCATGGAATATCCCTGGTCTCCCACTTCCCACTGTTTGCAGAGAAGCATGGCATATGCGCATGGAGGTATGTGGTATGACTGGCCAACAGGGGCCTGCTACAGAGCACAGGGAGCGCCACGCACTATCCTGCGATCATCTACATGGGAAAAGAATGGATGTGTGTACGTGTATAACTGAATTGCTTTGTTTTACAGCAGAAAATTTCACAACATTGTGAATCAACTAGACTTCGATAAAATTTGAAACATTGGCGAGGGCCACTTTCAGGTGGGTCTGCCTCCTCCTCCCCTCCCCCCCTCCACGGTGACCATATGGAGAATCTACCTGGGTCTCTGCATTCACAACCTGGGATGCAGCAGCACCCCTCCTCAAACTTCACCGCACATGTAGCCTGAATGATTAGTAAACTTGTTGCAATATGTTACCCTAATCAAAGAGACAGCTTACTTCAGCAGAACCTAGCCTATCCTTGCTGAAAGGAGTGCCCAACACCCAGAATTTGTCATACAGCATTATTTAAAGTAATGTAAGTCAGGAGCCTATTGCATCTATACAAGTATGAGAGAATAAATACCTTACAATTTAGAAGCTTAAACCCAATTGAAAGGTGTAACCCTTTCTTGCTTTTGCTCTCTGGACAATTCAGCTCTGATCAATCACATCAAATGTTGGGAAGAAAGGAAACATCTCCAGTTTAGAACAAATTGCTTTGCATTTTGTGATGCTTTTGTCTTTGCAATTTTGCTATGCTTGAAAGTGACTTGCAGCCTCACCCCCACTCTGACCTTCCACCCCACACATGTGCTAACATTTATCCATAGACTGGGCTTGCCCTGTATTTTTTTTTTTTTTTTTTTTCTTTAGGAATGGATTTGATGCTGTCTGCGCCCCGGGTCGGCACCTGGAGGGCTCTAGCTCTCCATCTTCAACCTTCTGTGCAGGAGAAGTTTTCTGCTTCTCTTCTCTTTGGTTTCTCAATTTGCCCAAGAGGCACCTCAGGACAGTGGGGGCAGTATAGGATGTGGGCTTGTTGCTATGGTGCTAGCCGGTGAGAGAACGTGCCTGCTTTCTTGAGAAAAATAAGGCCATAGGTGTGTGGTGCCAGCATCCGTCTCTATTCCCTCTGCATCCATCTTCGATGCCTGCCTTCCCTCGCCTCCTTTCCCATTGGTATGTTTGTGCTGTTTTAGGTGGATACAGACATATTCTTGTCAGGTTGGAAAGTCTTTCTTTGCAAAAATCTGCTGCAAACTGGATTTTCTATAAACTCCTTCTCCCTGTGTCTCCTGAGATTATGAAAGCAGCTCCAGCATAAACTTAAGCTCCAATGATGGTGCTTTGATGAGCTTCTGACAGTGTGTGTGTGTACATCTTTCTCTTCCTATAGAAATAATACTTTCTACAGATCTTCTCCAGTCGAAAAGATTTATGTATATCAACAGTCAAAAAAATCCAGTATCTTTTACCTTTGAATATAAATGATTTAACTTTTAAAAATTAATTTTAGGAGCTCCCATCATGGCTCAGCAGAAATGAATCTGACTAGCATCTATGAGGACATAGGTTTGATCCCTGGCCTCACTCAGTGGGTTAAGGATCTGGCATTGGCATGAGCTGTGGTGTAGGTCACAGACTCAGCTCGGATCGCACATTGCTGTGGCTGGCAACTGTAACTCCAATTTGACCCCTAGCTTGGGAACCTCGATATGATGTGGTTGCGGCCCTTAAAAAAAAGACAAAAAAAAAATTTTTGTATTGCCATATAATCAACTTATAAAGTTGTATTAGCTTCAAGTGTACAGCAGAATAAATCAGTTATACGTATACATACATCTGTTCCTTTTCAGATTCTTTTCCCATCTAAGTTATTACACAGGGTTGAGTAGATAGATTGCCCCGTGTTACATGTTAGGTCCTTCTTACCCATCTATTTTATGTAGTAGTGTGTATATGTCACTCCCAACCCCCTAATGCATCCCTCCCACCCACATTTCCCCTTGATGTACCTTTTTTTTTTTTTGTCTTTTTGCCATTTCTTGGGCCACTCCCACGGCATATGGAGGTTTCCAGGCTAGGGGTCGAATCTGAGCTGTAGCTGCTGGCCTATGCCAGAGCCACAACAACTTGGGATCCGAGCCATGTCTGCAACCTACACTAGAGCTCAAGGCAACGCCGGATCGTTAACCCACTGAGCAAGGCCAGGAATTGAACCCGCAACCTCATAGTTCCTAGTCGGATTCGTTAACAACTGAGCCATGATGGGAACTCCTTGATTTAACTTTTTAGGTTAGTATATTGGTATTTTTTAATTGAAAGAATATCTTGCAGCCAGATTGTAAAAGAAAATAGAGCTAGGCCATACAGCACTTGTTGAGTACCAGTTTTGGCTGGGCCACCAAGTGAGATGTGTTCATCCATTTGTTCATTCAGCAACTATTGAGTAAATTACTCTTGTATGTCTGATGCAGATCTAAGCCCAGGGATACAGCAGTGAACCAAAAAGTCTCCCTTTCAAGGAGCTGTCATTCTCCATTGGAGGCAAACTACAAATGAGTGGATCTTCAACTTTAGGAAGAACTCAAAGAACCAACTGTTAAAACACAGTTGGCTCATCTCCACACTCAGAGATTCTGCTTTCCCAGGGCTGGGATGGGGCTCAAGAATTTGCATTTCTGGTACGTTTCCTGCTTCCATGGACCACATTTGAGAACAGATATAAAGAAATAGACAGGTAAATGCCTAATATAAAGCCAGATCGTGCTAAATGCTAGGAAGAAAAATAGTGTAAGGAAAGGGAAGAGAGAGAATGATGCAATGCAGTGGGTGCTGATATTTTAGGTCAGAGCATGTGAAAAGGCTTTTTACCGGGCAGAGAGCTGACTGAAGCAAGAGAATAAAGTTTTGTAGGTTTCTTGCAAGAGCATCATGAAACCAGTGGCAGCACATGCAGAAGCCCGCACCCCCACTCCTGCTCCAGGAGGTGGGGTACGCTGACCTGGCTGCAGTTACCCCAGCCATGGTGCTCTTAGGGTGCCGCATGCGTCTCTCTATAACTGTACTTAACCCAATGTATGGTTAGATCTGCTGTGTGTCTTAGCATTTCATGGCAGTGTAACCAAATACGACTCTGAGAGGCTCTCCCAGAGCAGACCCCCCACTCCCCCACCTTATATCCTCCCCCCGCCTTTTTGCTTATGGAAAAACTTTAGTCAGGGAGTTCCTGTCGTGGCACAGTGGTTAACGAATCCGACTAGGAACCATGAGGTTGCGGGTTCGGTCCCTGCCCTTGCTCAGTGGGTTAAAGCTCCGGCGTTGCCGTGAGGTATGGTATAGGTTGCAGATGCGGCTGTGACCCCGAGTTGCTGTGGCTCTGGCGTAGGCCGTTAGCTACAGCTCCAATTAGACCCCTAGCCTGGGAACCTCCATATGCCATGGGAGCAGCCCAAGAAATGGCAAAAAGACAAAAAAAAAAAAAAAAAAAAAAAAAAAACTTTAGTCAAAGAATCAATTTAATCAGAGAAGTGAAAAAATACAGAGAAAAAGGAAAATAGTTAAGCAAGACAGAATAATGATACTTTAGCCATTCTACAAAGTCAGGGATCTTTAGTTCTTCCTCAAGGATGATAGGACAATATTCTGAGCCATGTCCTCAGAGCTGTGTGGCAGGTGCTCAAGCCCCCACCCAGTGGAAGAAGTTAACTGTATCTGCCCACAAGCATGTAGACTGTAGACCCCTAGACAGGTTGGAACCAGAAGGTTGATGACATTGACTCCCAAACACCTCACCAGCAACTCATCAAGAAAAAAGCCCTTGAGATGACCACACCCTGCTCCTCAAACACTGTAAGACTCCTCACTACCCACCCACCACCCCCCCCAAGGAGGGCACAGGCCTTGAGGCAGTAGCCTGCTGTGTTTTCTCTCTGCCTGGCAATTAAAGCTGCTTCTTCTATTTCCTCCAACTCCGTCTCCGCATTTTTATTTGGCATTGGTGTACAGAGGCAGCTGAGATTTTGGCAACAGCAAGAACAGTGCCACTTCTGTACTTGCAAACCCTCCCCCCCAACCCTCCAAATGAGAGGTTGCTCATTAAATGACCAAGGCACTGCACAACAATTAACTCATTTAACCCTCATAACAGCCACGCAAAGGTACGACCTGTTATCTCCATTTTGCAGACAAAGGAACTGAGCCACAGAAAAGTTAAATACTTTGCTTAGGATCATGGAGATAGGAAATAGCAGGACCGGGATTTGAGCCCAGCTCTCAGAGAAATTGGGTGGATGGGGAGGATGGATGAAATGACTGTTGAAATTGAGCCAAGAAGAGTTATCGGCGGGCTTCTGTATTTTAAGAACTGAAATGCAGATGTTTGCCCAGTAGGGGAGGAAGAATGCCATCGAAGAAGTCCAGGTGAGAGGAGGTGGAAGGGAGCCAAGTCTAGAAGGAATATGATCAGGTGTGTGGCAAAGAGACTTGCCCAGGCAGGTCCGGGGCTCCCTCCCTATGAAAGCAGGACGTGCCACTGGAAGCTGGAGGGCAGGAGAAAACGCACTCAGCAAACCCCTTCCTCTCAAGGGATCCTGACAAGTTGTGTTTTAATCTAATTAATACATTCAGGAAGTTGGGCCACGAGGAATGTGATTATTTAATTGTTTTGTTCAAAGAGTATGAAGAAGGCTATTAGTCTGGGGTCAGGACTTCAAGGTTCATTTCAGGTTATTACCTAGGAGGGTTTTGGAACCAGTGCAGCTGATTGATTCTTGCCCGCTGTTCCCCTCATTAATTTACAAAGATCCATTGTGTTGGTGCTAATGTGCAGAGGCTGGAATGAAATGTAAAACAGATTCAGACTGATAAGAACGGTTGCCTATCTGCTGTTCTATCTTGTTCCTTCCCCGACATTTTCCCTTATAAAGATTTTCAGGTACACGGATTTCCAGTCTGATTACAATTAACTCTTTTTCCACATGACAAATATTGTCTCCAATGATTAAGCGGTGAGCAGGAAGTAGCTCTTTGGCATTTCATTTCCATTCTAGTAAAAACCTTGCTGCTCCTATTATTCTCCCTATGACCCAGGAAAAGTCATCTAACCTTTCTTGCTTAGATTCCTCTTCTGGAAATCTAGATAATAAAATGCAAATCTGAACACCTTATGTACACACACACACACCCATTAACAGGTTGAAATGGCTCCCGTGGTCTGGAAAATAAGATTCAAGCTTGATGCTTCATAACCATCCACGACTGAGCCTCAACTTTCTTTCTAGCCTCATGTTCTGCCCCTGACCAGCATGTATTTTCTGAGCTATAGTATCACGTCGTGGTCTGGGTTTGCTCTGCTTTACTCTCTGGAAAGTGTTCCCCTACCTTCAAAGATTTGCCAAATACTTTTTTTGGTTTTTTGGTCTTTTTGCCTTTTCTGGGGCCGCTCCCGCGGCATATGGAGGTTCCTGGGCTAGGGGTCGAATCGGAGCTGTAGCCACCAGCCTATACCACAGCCACAGCAATGTGGGATCCAAGCCGCGTCTGCAACCTACACCACAGCTCATGGCAACGCCGGATCCTTAACCCACTGAGTGAGGCCAGGGATCAAACCCTCAACCTCATGGTTCCTAGTCGGATTCGTTAACCACTGAGCCACAACGGGAACTCCAGCCAAATCCTTCTTCTTCCTTCTTTCCCTTCCTTCTCCCCCCTCCTTTTTTTTGTCACCCCTTTTATGAAGGTTTTCTGGCTGCCACAGGCAAATTACTCCACAGCTTATGTGCCTTCTTGGTTCCTTTATTATCCCTTGGCACATGTTATTATAATTGTCTAATCTATTAGCATGATGTGTACAAGGGTGCCTGTATCAGTGTTTTTGTATCTGTCTATATCCTTGACTCCACTGTGAATCTGAGGGCACAGAAGATCACACCTCTGGCAGTACTCACAAGCTGACTGCAGTAACAGTAATTTAACATGTGTGGATTGAGAGAATACATGAGAAGAGAGTTGGCCTGTCTGACATCTTGGATTATGATGATCCAATCATATATTAAATGCTAAAACTCTACTTACACTCAAAACTACACAATCATGTGCTGATGTCAGGAATCACTTTGGCCAAATTCATGGCCAAATATATATATATGTGTGTGTGTGTATGTATGTGTGTGTGTGTGTGTATATATATATATATATATATAATATATATATAAATATGTTCCTTTCAGGTCTCTAGTTTCTTATCTGCAAGAGATGCTTTGCTTCTGTGATCCCTAGTAACTGCTATGATTTTTTTCACTCCAAACTATCCAATTCAGCAACTCACTAGCTTTCACTACTCTGGCTACGGTGGCCTCTGGCTACGACAAAGTGGTTTCTGATGATCTGATCACGTTCGTGACAAGTGGCCTTTCATTGCCTCTGTCTGGCCCCTGCTCTCCAGCTGCCTCCACTGGAAGGTTAGCTGAGAAAGAGGCGGGGAGGGATGAGGGGTCAAATCTGTTACTTTTTATAGAGGTGGAGTGAGAATAATTTCCTGTGAAAGCCGAGGACATTCTTTCATTAGTTTTTGCTTCCTGCTCTGGGTGAATTTTTTTTTTCTTTTTTTCCCTTTTGGAACTTGTATGGGCCAGCTTCCTGTGCCTGAGGCTGCTCAGAGATGGAGTTTTGCAAGACTGGCCCACCTACACCGCCGTGAGCCTGGGGATAGAGATGGACAAACCTAAGAGAGCCGCCTAAGCCATTCCAAATATTCTAGACACAAATTCCAAAGAGAGGCCTCCAAGAAGTGTTCTGGGAAGCAGCCAATCTTAGAATTTTAGGGTTCAGGAAGACTCGGGGAGGGGAATACGTTCCAACTTCCTGCCCTTGGATGTCAAGGCTAATCTTCCAAAAATTGCTTTTATACATTAGTCAGTGTACATTTGTTGAGAGATAGCTGTAAACAGCACACAGCTCTAGGTGTGGGATGGATCAGGCAATGGCCAGAAATACAACTCAAACAGACTTAAGTAGAAATGTATTGGTCCACATAAGAGTTAGGGTTGTTGAACTGCAGGCCAGGATGGATCCAGCAGTTCGGTATCTTTAGGAATCTACCTCTTTCTGTCTCACAACTGAAATGAGAATTAGCCTTTTTCTTATTCAGACTTTTCCTACTAGGTAACTACATGGCTGCTGGAAACTTCAGGCTTACATTCTCCCCCCCCCCCTCTTTTTTTTTTTTTTTTGCCTCTTTAGGGCAGCACCTCTGGCATATGGAGGATCCCAGGCTAGGGGTCGAATTGGAGCTGTAGCCACTGGCATACATCGCAGCCCCAGCACCGCCAGATCCAAGCCATGTCTGCGACCTACACCACAGCTCATGGCAACACCAGATTCTTAACCCACTGAGTGAGGCCAGGGATCGAACCTGCATCCTCATGGATGCTAGGCAGATTCATTTCCACTGAGCCACGAGGGGAATGGCCCATTCTCTCACTTTCAACCTCACTGAGAAAGCTCTTTCTCTTGTCCAGTCCTTCCAGAAAAAGTCCTATGCCTGCTTCTCATGAACACAGAATGGCTCTTGGGTTCCATCCTGAACTAGTCGCCATGGCTTTGCATGGCCAAATCTGATTCCTATGTCCAGCCCTATAGGAGAGGGGAGATTTGATAAGCTTTACCTTAATAACTTGACCTGAATCGGGAGGGGGCAAGAAGACCAAGTTCTACTGCTGGGAATACTACTAGGCAAGAAACAACATAACATATATCCATTTTAATAAGTGAAGAAATAAGCAAAATGATAGTAATTAATTTGCACAAATTCATAGAACTAGGAAGATTTATTTTAAAGGACCCTCAAATCCAGACTTGTAAGTTTGAGGCAAGTCCCCTTTTATGGTTCTAATGTTTGTATTCCTTGCTCAAACCTTCAACGTGCCTTTCAACTGTGTGAAAGGCAGCCTTCTACTATGGCCCCCAAAGGTGCCCACCCCGGGGTGTTCATGCATATATGTAATTTCCTCAATTGCAGTATGGGTTGAACCCAGTGACATGCTTCCAACCAAGAGAATATAGCAAAGGTACTAGGCTATTAATTATGTGACTTGACTACAAAAGATTGCTAATTCCATTTTGCTAGCAGGTTATCTTTCTCTTGCTGCCTTTGTTGAAACCAGCTGTTATGTTGGAGAGGCCCATGTGGCAGGAACTGAGGACAACCACGAGCTAACACCTAGTAAAAAAAAAATCATCTAACAGCTGCTGGAACTGAGGAATATATCCTTCTTTAATGGATTCCCCCGTGTGAAGGTTAATTTTCTGTGTCAACTTGACTGGACCATGGGGTGGCCTGACATTTAGTCAAATATTATTCCAGGTGTTCCTGGGAGGGTGTTTTGGTTGTGAAGAACACTGAAATCAGTACCTGGACTAAAGCAGATTGCCCTCCCTAATGGGCGTGAGCCTCATCCAATCAGTTGAAGGTCTTTCTAGAACAAAAACACTGACCCTCCCCACAGTGAGAAAGAATTCCTTCCTTGATGATGGCCTTCAGATGGACACATATGATTTTTTTTTTTCCTGCCTTCAGGCTTGAACTGACATGGTGGCACTTCCTACCTCTTGAACCTGGCAGTCTTTGGGTGGAGACCATCAGCTCTCCTGGGTCTCTGACCTTTGAACTCAGACTGTAACTAAACAAAGGGCCTTCCTGGGTCTCCAGGCTGCTGATGCACCCTGAAGATTTCAGGATTCGCCCACCTTCATAATCACAGGTGTCAGTTCCTTATAGTTAATCAATCTCTCTTTGACTCTCTTGTGTGTATGTATTTATACAATATACCCACACACACATATATATACACACTACATATATACATACATACACATGTATATACACATATATAACACATATACCCATATATAAACACACACACATCTATATCGATATCACACATATACACAAAGCCTGAAATAATTATATTTGATATTCATTTTTTGGACACCACACTTGCTCATTCTTCTTAATGATGAAGAGGAGGTTCAATGGCAATTTCGTCATCTCCTCCAACAGAGTAACCTCAGAGTGGAGCAGAAGAGCAGGTAAAACAAAGAGAGGAGCTGTGAACTGCTTCATGAATTCTTAGGTGTGTCCTTTTACTTAATGAGGTCAAGTTCTTTCTACTTAATATACTTCTGGAAGTATCAAACTGGTGATAAATGCCATTTCATTTTTTATGTCACAAACACTTGACCAGAAAAGAAAAAAAGATTTATGCGGAGCATCTCAAGTCAAATTCATAAATAATGTTTTAAAAGGTGAGTAGTTTCTATTCCACACAAATGGCAAATCCCTACATTATTCATTTTGGACTTGATCTTGTCTGAATTCTTATGTTTTTCTCTGGGTAGGAGGGGATAAAAAAACATTTCTTGTGCTTAAAAAAAAAAATCAATTGATTCCTCTGGGAATACGTGTCATGTGATGTTACCATGTTTCAAAAGACAGTCTCCAATAATATGTCTATTGATTCCCCTTATTTACCCTACTAATGGTCATTAGGCATGCTGGGTAAACAGATTTGAACTTCTCACTTGAAATTACTGGAAAAGGAGCACCAAGAATTCAGATTGCAAATCTGAGATGATAAGTCCAAGAAAAGAAAAAAATAAAAAAACATTGAAAATTCTTTAACTCCATAACTATAATTACTGGTCTAAATTCTACTTCTAAATTCATAGACTCAGCAGCTTTTGTTGATTCTGGAGGGGGAGGGGAGCGCAAATGTTTCAACCACTAAAACAATTTGCATTTACTTCATTCCAGACTACCTCAAGCGAGTGAACAAGACATAATAAGGGAACCAGAAACATGTGGGAACCTGGAGAAAGGCATTGAGGTTAGAGACTATTGAAAAGAACCGGCTGCTTAGCGATGGCTGGAATTCTACAAGGAATGGATGGAAATGTGAAACCTGGTGTCTTAGAGAAAAAGCCTGAATGTAAGTGACAAAAGATGTGAGTTGTTTTAGCTGAATTTTAGTTCTTACTAGCTCTGGCATGGGCCTCAGTATCCTCATGTATTTTAGACATATATACATAAAGAGGACACTTTCCATATTGGCTATGCATACCTCTGTAGATGCGTGTCAAAATCCTGAATGTGTATGGATTCTACATTCTGGGCGTACCATTGATGTTGAGCATTTAAACAAGACAATACTGACAGGCATTGTGCCTGAAATGCAATGACCTGTGTAGGGCCTGGGAGATGTGAGAAGCCAGATGTGAGCAGGGTGCTTGAAGATAAACAGAAAAATGCTCAAAATCCTACATGGACTGTGGGCACAAGGTAACACTGGGAATCAGGCCCACTGAGGCTTATGGGGTCTGTGCCAGGTGTAGACTAAGAACACATCACCTTCTTAAAGTAGGCAGGAGCTTCTCAGTCCTAGCCTACCAAGTCCATTGATAGATGAAGGGATGAAGAAGATGTGGTACATATATAAATGGAATACTACTCAGCCATAAAAAGGACAAAATAATGCCATTTGCAGCAACATGGATACAACTAGAGATTCTCATATTGAGTGAAGTAAGTCAGAGAAAGACAAATACCATATGATATCACTCATATGTGGAATCCAAAATATGGCACAAATGAACCTACTTACAAAACAGAAACAGACTCACAGACAGAGAACAGAGTTGTGGTTGCCAAGAGGAAGGGGGAGGAAGGATGGATGGGGAGTTTGGGGTTAGTAGATGCAAACAATTACACTTAGAATGGATAAGCAATGAAGTCCTGCTATATAGCACAGCAAACTATGTCCAGTCTCCTGGGATAGATCATGATAGAAGATGGACTGAAAAAAGGTGTGTGTGTGTATATGTATACATATATATGTATATATTCACTGTAAATCAATTATTTTAATAAAAAAGTAGCAAAAAAAAAAAAAAGAATCTCAGCCAGAACTGCCAACGCCTCCAATTATCCAAGCGAAGGTCTGAATATACATTTTCATGTGCTATAAACTAAATTTTACATTTAAAATTAGAGAAGAGATAGGAATGGAAAATTTCCAGTGAAAGAATGAGAGATAAAATGGGTGCAAATTACCTATTGAGTAAAACAGAGAAGACTGAAGGGGAAAATGAGACATTCTAAGTATAAAACATTGAATCTACCCTGCATCAAAACCAATAACAATTATAACAATAGAAGCCACCTGGCTTCCCTTTAAAATCTATCACATACAAGTGATCTCTACTTAACATATGCCACGTGCTCCCTTTGCTTCTGACACCTTCAATTGCCAAATACTCCTTGGACACAACAGACTTTTCATAGTACTTTGCTTTCTCAAACGCTCTTTCTTCTGCCTGAAATTCTCCTCCACAGACACCATAGCAGAACTAAGAATTTTTCTGTAAAATCCAACTCAGGTCTAACTGTTCCTATCACCCACTTTAAGGTTGCTGTGTAGACTTATTCACTTTGTGTTCCATATTCCCTTAGTTTTTTGCTCATATTCCCTTAAGAGCATTTGGTATGTTGAATTAAAAAGTGAGACATGCTTATTTCAAAAGACTCTGACCTTCTAGAAGTTAGGGAATACCTTTTCAACCTGTTACTCTTGCACACGGAATGTTTATTTTGACACCGCGGGTTCTCCAGAAATATTTGTCGAAAGAATAAATGACCGAGTACCATTTTCTACTTAAGGTATAGCATGCCGGAAAGAGTGCAGAGCACACAATCATAACTTTTCTTCAACCCGGTAAGGCCTGGGGCTGCAGAGAACCATGTAAACTGCAACTAGGGAAAAGCAGCCACTTGGGCAGAGATAAATACAAGCATACATGCTCCCTCTGTCTCTCACATACACATATATTTATCTATCCATTCATTCATCAGTAGACACTTACATTGTTTCCATATTTTAGCTACTGTGTATAGTGTTACAATTAACATGCGGATCCAAGTATCTATTGAGATACTGCTTTTACTTCCTTTGGATATACTCTCAGAGGTGGGATGGTACCAGCTCTGCGGCATAATGGACAGTGTGTGGGTCTTCTAACCTCCAGGTTTTTCTTACGGTGATCCCTTCACCTGTAGTAAAAGCACCCATAATCCTTGCATGACTCTATACAGGACCAATTAGTTGGATGCTATGTGTGTCTGCTTTATTTATAGGTATCTCAACATATTACATCATGCCCTTAACATATATTTTACTTATCTGTGATCTTGGCTTTGGTGAGCCACATTGTAAAAGATCTCAGCCAAAGATGTATGGTCTCTACCATACACGAAACCATGAGTTAAAGATGTTAACATGAGTCAAGGATGTTCTTTAATGGGCAACCTTGTGACTCACTTCATGGGGAGCCACTTTTCCTCCACTTATATTGTACCCTGCAGAATTATTTTTATTTGTTTTTTAATTTTTAAAGTTATGATGGCTAACCAAAGATGTATAAGGTAAGTTTTCAATGTGTTATAAAGTAGCTAAAAGAGCATCGGGTTGGATGTTGGTTTACGTACATGGCTGAAGAAATAGAGGGTAAAGGTGAGAAGGCAATTAGAAATTGGTGACAGTCCTTTGACATCAGGTGTCACGACATCACTACAGTCGGGAACAATCACTCATCAATTATTTTAACCATAGTTGGCAGAAATTCTGGATGGAGGTCGGCTTCAGCCGACTTCAGGGAACTGAAGAGAATCATTTCTGAAACCAGTAAGTGTTCCCATTTTCTAAGACATAACCAATCTCTCTCACAGTTTCCAAACTGCTCATATGGTCACTTGTTGAATAACGGTCCTAATGATCAATTCATGACTGGAGTATGAATAAACAATGAGAGTAGTAGATGGTCACTAAAGATTATGACTATACAGTTAATCTTCATAGGTTGCTGCTTGTGTGTATGAGTTTCAAGTCCTGGTGTGAGGGGATCTGATAATATCTGTAATAAAAGAGTCAACATTAGATTCTAGCTCCTTGACTAATCAGTTATTTGAATTCAATCCTGGCTTTTTTGCTTCATTGTTTTTAAGGTCCCACCTGTGAGAATTTACTTCCCTTGGGTACGTGAACCTCTGATTCTAAACAGGTAATTCCTGAAATGATGGTTTTTTGCCACTTGCCACTCATTTTGTATTAGGGAAGACTCTCATTAGAAAGCTCAGAAACAAAAGGAAAGCCAATGAAAGAGAGAGAAAGAAAGAGGGAGGGAGAATTTTGTGTGTAAATGGGAAGTTGTGAGACTCTGGAGGGTCTCAGGGGTAGGACATCTCTTGGACCTCTTCAAGGTGAAGGGCAGGATTGTCGGCAAAGGGGAGCTGAACAACGTGGAACCAGCATATATGCCTCTATACCTCTCTGATTATGTGACTCCTAGGACCCAAAGGACAACTAGAGTGGGAGTAAAAGTACATTTGCTCATGTTCTTTTCCAAAATATTATAATATTATTCAAGCACTAAAAAGAAGGAAATAATGGCATTTTCAGCAACATAGATCAACCTAGATATTATCATACTATGTGAAGTAAGCCAACGATAAATAAATCACGTGTATGTAGAATCTTAAAAATGTATACAAATGAATTTATTTACAAAACAGAAATAGACCGTAGACAACAAATTCATGGTTACCAAAGCAGTGGGGGGGGGGGGGAGATAAATTAGGAGATTGTGATTAAAATACACACACTACTATCTATAAAATAGATAACCATAGGGGAAATCACAAATGTCTCATGATCTCAGATGCCTTTGCACTCTTAAAAAGAACCATGTATACTACTATCAGTATACCAGTTTTATAGATACCAAAATCAAGGCACAGAAGTGAAATGATTTGCTTCAAGTTCTGGTGTTTAAGTGACAGAACCATGATTTGACCCCGGCAGTCTAGCTCCAGAGTAGGGTTCTTGACCATTTTTACCGCTTCCCAAAGAGAATACCATGTGTTAAAATTGTATACTATATTCTTGGAATTAGACTATTGTTTAATTTTTGTCCCCTTTGTATTCTGACTTACTTCCCTCCCTGCCTTAACTGCGGAGAAATTCAAAAGCCAGTGCTCACAGAGAATCTGACATCTTACAAAGATAATATTCTTCCTAAAATAATAATAATAATAATAATAATAATAATAATAATTAAATAAAGGACATGGTTGGAAAGTTTCTCTTTTCTTAAATACTAGAATCTAATTCTCTTGGTTCCCTTGTATCAGTCTGGAGATAGCATTTCCATTTGACCACATGTGAATTTCACCAAAATACCAAAGACTGAAATGAGAATGTAGCCCAGCGACATTCACTTATACAGAAAATAGGCAGAAATCAGCAAATGCCATGGGATGTAGTCAGAGGTCTCTGGCACAGACCCCCACGAAGCTTTCATCTGCTGGAAGCGCGTCACTCATCTTGGCATTTTGTGGGGAACCACAACTAAAGGGCCGAGGCACATTCCCATAAAATGGTTATCAGATGCAAGTCTGCAGTTTCTCAAAGAGCGCCCTGTGGCTTCGAATTAGCAGTTCACCACAGAGCTAAAGACAATTCCAGAGGCCTCCTTCTCCAACTCTCCTCAGAAAATAGGAAATTAGTCAAACATAGCTGTGGAGATAAGTAGTTCATTCCCTGCGACTGTGAGCTACACGAACTTACCAGAAATACTCTGTTGGAAAGAAGGGAATGTACAATTGGAGACAATTATAGGACAACCTTTAGCTCCCAATGACATTTGAGATATTAGGAAGAAAATGCATAAAATAGGAAGAGAGTTAGGAGAAAAATGGCCATGCTGTGCCCTCAGATACAAAGGAGGGAATGCAGACCTGGCAAGGTAACTTGATGTTCCTGAGATCATACAGACCCTGCCAATAAACAAGGCCTTTAAACACAACCCTCCTAACTCTAGATCCAAAGTTTCTTCTACAAGGCATAGAAGTGTGGTTGCTTGAAACTCACTTTTGCCACTAACCACATGAACCATCAGAATGGTGGGAATGTCCTTTAATATCTCAGAGATTTAGTTTTCTAACTAATATGTGTGTGGGGAGGCGGGAAGGGAGAAAGGGAGGGGGAGAGGAGGTGCTGGTGGGCAGAAGGACTGCAATATTTAAACAGGAAAGTTAGGGAAATCCTCACTGAGATGTTGACATTTGAATATGAAGGTGTGGAGGCATCTAGTGAATTGCAGAGAAAAAAAAAAATGTCAGGAAGACAGCAAAACGAAATATCCTATCAAGAGAGAAGAAATCAGATTCCTGACGAATTTTAGGAGGGGTAAGATGCCAACAAGGGCTAAATGGATGAGCCTGGAAAGAGTGATAGGAAAGGAAACTGGGAGAAGGGGGTACATCGTTTGCACCTCATTCTGCATGAGATGGGAACCATTGGAGGGTTTAGAGGAGGGGACTGATATGCTGTGATTTAGAAGTTGACAACACATAGAGTGGAAGGATGGAAATGAAGAAGGAGGGCATTGAAATCATGCAATGGACAGGTCATTGTTGATCATGGCAAGAACTCGGTAGAATGATGGAGAAGTGGCCATGAACTAAGTATAAAAAAATTGGAGGGGAAAAATTGGTGACAAAATGTGTAGTCTTTAAATAAAATTTTCTGTTAAAGGAAGAAGAAAGGTAGATGGAGGTTGGAGTGGATTCACAAGAGGATTTTCTCTTTTAAACTCAAGAAATATGTAGCATTAAATCTCTTAGATGAAGAATTTTGAAACTTTGAAAATTAAAGAAACATGCCCCAAATCATAGAGCTATGGGCCAACACAACCAGGACTTGGATCAGGCCTTCCTGTCTCCCCAGACTATTTGCAATCTTGGCAAAGTCATTTAACAATAAACACCTAAGAGAGATCAGGATAGTAAAGCAAGAAGATGCTGGGCTTATCTCCCCTCACAAACACGTCAAAATTACAATTACCTCTAGAGTCACTCTTGCTGAAATTAGCCTGGGGACTAGCAGAACAGCTCTTCTACCACCAAGACTGTAAAGAAAGATCTACACAGTCTGGTTGAAAGGGAGAAGCAATGGGATCAGGACCCATCCCCCCAGCAGGGGATGCAGAAAATGAGAAGAATAGCACAGGCTCCAAGAACCTCCTTGGGGAGCAATGTGTTTGAGTCACATATTAGGCACTTCAGCCAAGGGGTCCAACACTGGGCAGACAGGCCCCCTTAGCTGGTTTGAAAACCAGTGGGGTTTACCAGGGGACTCTAAGAAACTGAGACTTCACTCTTGAGGAGTGTGCACAGTGCAGAGGCAGCAGATTGAAAATTACCTGGGGCTCTGGCCATCTTGCCAGGACCACCCCAGTGTGACCCTCAGCCCACAATAGGTTCCTGCTCCAGCACTGATCCCCATTGGGTGGAAGCTGCTATTGCCAATGAGAGTGCACACACTTAGAGGGAATGGAGCCAGCTCAGACCCTGGCCCTGCCCCTGACTGGAGACAGCCATTATCAGCTCCTGTGCACTTGAACAGGCTCTAGAGGGAACAAAGCTAGTTCCATGGTGGAAACCAACATCACCAGAACCCTCATCCCTGTACATACTTAGGAGGGGCAGGGCCAGCTCAGTGGTGTGGCACCAATCCCTCAGTCACCAACCAACCCAGCCTCTCTAACCAAGGCACACACAGCAGGAGTTTGATGGAGCAGGGTAAAGTACAAAATTACAGCCCCAAGCCTGTAGTCACAGGCATACCTTTAACCAAGACAAAAACTGCCAACACTCCTGGGAGAAACTCAATTTGCTCAGGGTACCTGATACTACCCTTCAGCCCAGACTCCCAAAAGGGCAATGACTGCCACTGAGCATAGGAGGAGCCCTAGCTTGCACCTGGCTTTAGCTCTAACCATCTCTAGCCTTATCTACCACCAGGGCAGTGACTGCCAGCACACCTGAGGAGAAATATGATGCAGAATCACTTCAGACTCAGTTCTCTCACCACATCACTGGGCACTTGCAGACTGTACAGGGACATGCCTACATAGCGTTTTGCCTTCAAGAATAGAATAGGTAACTGTTTTACCTCATTTCATAGAGACCAAGAAAGTTAAACAATGCAAAGACAGAGGACTATATTAAAGGATCTACTTTAGCTGAACAAGAAATAAGAAGTTACAGGAAGGGAAAAATCCCACTAGTAAAGGCACACATGTTAATAAGGGCTGTGGATCAACCACGTAAATAAACTAGTATGAATGTTAAAGGAAAAAAGATAAAATCAACTATAACAACAATACAGTTAAGGGGTAGACATGCAGATGTAAAATACAACAAAAATACAAAACACGGTGGGGATGGAGTAACAAGAGTAGAGCTTTTAGAATGTGTTGGAATTTAAATGACTAAATTTAAAACAAGTAGATATATTGTAGATCAGCATATATTAACTACATAGTAACCACAAATCAAAAGAACTATGAAAGAAATGAAAAAAACTGGAGAGAAAGGAACACAAACATAACACAAGAGAAAACTATCAAATCACAAGGGAAGAGACTAAAAGAAAAGGAAAAACTATAAAAACTACCATACAACAAATAACAAGGTAATATTAAGCACATGCCTGTCAATAATCACTTTAAATATTATTGGACTAAATGTTCCCATCAGAAGATACTGACTGACTGATTTGATAGAAGAAAAAGACATATATTCGCTGCCCACAAGAGACTCCCTTCAGAGATAAAGACACACAGATACTGAAAGTGAGGGGATTGAAAAAGATATTCCATATAAATATCTGAAATATCTGAAAAGAAAAACTGGGCTACCAATATCCATATCAGACAAACTAGACTTTAAAACAAAGTATGTAATTAAAAAACAAAAAAGGATGTTATATAATGATAAAGGGATAAAAGAAGATGTAACCTCTTTAAACATATATGTGCCCAATACAGTAGAACCTAAACGTGTAAAGCAAATATTAAAGGAATATACATAAAAAAAATCCTCCTGACAAGCAAAAGTTCAGGAGCAGATGGATTCATAGCGCAATTTTATCAAACATATAAAGAAGAGTTAATACCTATCCTCAAAACATTCAAAAAAATTGAAGAGAAATTTCCCAAATTCATTCTACAAAGCCAGTTACCCTGATATTAAAGACACTAGAAACAACAAAGAAAATTACAATATTCCTGATGAATACAGATGCAAAAATCCTCAAAAAATGATTAGCAAACCAGATCTACAATATATAAAAAATAGGATTTATTCCAGGGATGAAAGGATGTTTCTATATTCAAAAAATCAATGTGATACAGCATTTTAACAAAAGGAAGGATAAAAATCATATAATCATTTAATAGATGCAGATAAAGCATTTGGGAAAATTAAAACCAGGATATAATTAAAAGCTATCAACAAAGTTGATATGGAGGGAATATTTCTCAAGACAATAAAGGCTATTTATGACAAACCTTCAGGTAACATCACACTCAATGGTGAAAAGCTGAGAGCTTTTCCTCTAAAATCAGGAATAAGACAAAGATGCCCACTCCCATCTTCTTTTTTTCTTTGCTTTTTATGTCCATGCCTGTGGCATATGGAAGTTCCTAGGCTAGGGGTCCAAACAGAGCTGTAGCCACTGGCCTACACCACAGCCCTATGGGATCCAAGCTGCATCTGCAAACTATACCACATCTCACAGCAGCACTGGATCCTTAGCACTCTGAGTGAGGCCAGGGACTGAACCTGCATCCTCATGGATACTGGTCAGATTTGTTTCTGATGAGCCACAATATACAGAAAACCCTAAAATCTCCACCAAAGAACCATTAGAACTACTAAATGAATTCAGTAAATGTACAGGATAAAGCATTAATATACAAAAATCAGTTGCTTTTCTATAAACTAATAATGAACTATCAGAAAGAAAAAGCAAATAGATGACTAATGACAACATTCCCAACTAATGACAACATATGTGTATAGCACAGGAAAATCTACTCAATAGTTTGTAATAACCTATATGGAAAAAAAGAATGGATATATTTATATGTATGACTGAGTCACTTTGTTGTACACCTAAAACTAATACAACATGGTAAGTCAACTCTACTCCAATTCGATTAAGTTTTTAAAAAAAGAGAAAGAAAATAATCCCATTTACAATCATATCAAAAAGGATAAAATACCTAGGTATAAATTTAGCCAAGGAGGTGAAAGATTTATGCTCTGAAAACTATAAGACCTTGAAGAAGGAAATGGAAGGTGATGCATAGTAATGGAAAGATATCCCATATTCATGGGTTTAAAAAATACTGTTAAAATTTCCATACACTCAAAGCAATCTACAGAGTCAGTACAATTTATATCACAATATCCATGACATTTTTCACAGAACTAGAACAAATAATCCTAAAATTTGTATGGAACCACAAAAGATTCCGAATTGCCAAAGAAATCTTGAAGAAAAATAATGAAGCTGGAGGTATCATGGTCCCTGACTTCAGACTACACTAAAAAGCTAAAGTTATCAAAATAGTATGGTACTGACACAAAAATGGACATGGATCAATGAAATGAAATAGAAATCCCAGAAATAAACCCACACACTTATTTATGGGCAATTAATGTACAACAAAGGAGACAGGAATATACACGAAGTGGAAAAGACATTCTCTTCAATAAGTGATGTTAAGAAAACTGGACAGCTACATATAAAAGATTGAAGTTAAGACATTTTCTCATACTATGTACAAAAATGAACTCAATATGAATTAAAGATAAAAGTAAGACTGGAAACCATAAAACTCCTAGAAAAAAATACAGGCAGTACATTCTTTGATTAGTCTTAGCAATGTATTTTTAAAAATCTATTCATGCATGGAAAACAAAAGCAAAATAAACAAATGGGACTTTATATGTTTTGCATAGTGAAGAAAACCATCTGCAAAATGAATAATCATTCTACTGAATGGGAGAAGACATTTGCAAATTATATGTCTGATGAGGAGTTAATATCAAAAAAATATATAAATGGCTCATAAAACTCAGTATCAAATAAACAAATCCAATTCAAAAATAGACATTTTTTTCCCGAAGAAAACATACACATGGCCAACAGACACACGAAAAGATGCTCAACGTCACTCATCATCCAAGAAGTACAAATCAAAACCTCAAAGAAAGATACAAGCACCCTTATGTTCATTGTGGCCCTATTCACAATAGCTAAGACATGGAAACAACCAAATGTCCATCAACAGATGAATGGATTAAGAAGATGTGATACAGATACACAATGGAATATGGTTACCTACCTACACACACAAAATATAGTCAAAAAAAGAATGGAGTTTTGCCATTTGCAACAATATGAATGGACCTGGAGAATATTGTACTTGGTAAGTCAGACAGGGAAAGACAAACACTGTATGTCTTCACTTACATATGGAATCTAAATAATTAAATGAATGAATATAAGAAAACAGAAACAGACTTAGATACAGAGAATAAATTAATGGTTACCAGTGGACAGAGAGGTTGGGGAGGGGCAAAATAGAGGAAGGGGAACTGAGAGGTACAAGTACTGGGTATAAAATAACATACAAGTATGTAACATAAAGCACAGAGCATATAGCCCAAATTTATAGTAACTCTAAATGGAGTCTATAATGTATAAAAGTATCAGACCACCATGTTGTACACCAGAAACTAACATTTGAAATCAACTATGCTTCAGCCAATAAATAAATAAATAAATGAGCGCTAGAAGTCCCTGAACCCTTGCATGGGCACTATAATGATAGAGATTTCACAAACCTGAGAACCTAATGAGTATAGGAACTGCAAAAGGACTTGAACGAGGATTTCTTCAAAGGCAGTTTGAATGAGATCATATGAGCAGAGCACCTAGCAGAATGAACAGGGTTCATCAAAGTTCTTGATAACTACTTGTTGGATAAATATTAACTTAGAGGCAATGCCTGTGAGATGTTTTGTCAACTGAGGCATTCAATTATTCATGTGTACATTCTTAGTTGTAATTCCCTTTCAAGCCTCTTAATAGAAAGAGAATGTAGAGGAAACCATGTCTTAAGCTCAGGCTTGACTAGGATCGCAGGCACATTCACCTGGTTTCAGTATAAATGCTTGTAAACAATAATTTGGAAGACTTTGTAAATGAGATGATGTCATAGTGGGTACATTCTCTGTGTGCCCCAAAAGGAAGTATGAAAAATTGCTGTTGGCCTGTGATAGAACTAGGTATTTTCCACTTAGAGAATTAAGTTCATTCTACATCTCATAATGTTAGTGCATTCTCCTAACTAAAGGGATTTTGCATGAGAGTAGGCAGCTGTACCTCTCCAGTTGCACCTTCTCAACCAACTCAGTTGATATTCATGTAGAACATAAGCTCCGATTTGGGGATAATTGCTAGATTAGCTAATAATAGAGGTCCCTTCTTCCTGCTTCTATTACTCCTTAAATAGCTATTCAGATTGTTAAATCCATTTTTATTCCAAACAGAATAACAAATTCCAGCAATTAGTGAACATTTTACAGTTCCTGACCTGTTTATAAGAGCATGTTTCTGCTGTACATATTATATGAAAAATCAGTAAGTAGAGCCTGCTTCATTAATTGCAGCTGCTTTTATGTATGCCAATTTTTAAAAACCACATGCACTAACTTAAAATGCAGTAGCTCAAAGGACAAAATAAAAAAAAATGTTTATTATTTACAGCCAAAGTTGAATAACTAAGGGAAATGACTAAAATTTGGCATGATATTTGGAGGAGAAAATTCAACCTCAGCAATTGGTTAAAAAGACAGTAGTCAGCTAGAGTTTTGATGATGTTTCTACATTCTATCAAGTAATCATTTAATAGTGCTTTGGGAAATGTTTCATTGTTACAAGCACAATGTCAAGATGTCTTTCCTTCCGTGAGTTACACATTTTAATACCAGTATTGAAATATGATTTGCATATAACAAAATTCCCTGAAAGTGAGCAGTTCAATGATTTTCAGTAAATCAATGCAGTTGTGTAGTCATCACCTAAATTCAGTATGAGAACACTTCCATCAACCTTTTGTCCCTGTGCAGCACATTTCACTCTCACCTTTGGCCACCAGTAACCACTGTTACAGGTTTCCAGAGATCTGCCTTTTCAAGAAATTTCATATAAATGTACCCATACCATATGCAGTCCTTTGTGCCTGGATTCTTCCACTTTGAACAATGTCTTTGATGTTCTTCCATATTGTAGCATGTATCAGTACTGCCTTCTTTTTATTGTTAAAAAATATTCCATTATACAGACATGCATTTTGAAAATTCATTCACCAGTTCATGGGCATTTGGATTGTTTCCACCTTTTGTCTACTATAAATAGTGCTGTTGTGAACAGTGTGACTCACTTTGGCCCAAAGCATTTCCCTGTAAATTTCAGTAATTGAAATGTACTTCCTGCTGGTGCTTTGGGTTCATCCATATGACTTGCCTTGGCCACTGGGATATTTACAAATGAGATATAAACAGACATGTGCGGGCATGGTTAGGTTTCTATCTTGCACCTCTGCTGTCACCATGAAGAGTTTTCTGTTAGTTCTTGCCTCTAAGCCTGGGCCTAGGCAAGAACACATGTGGGAAAGACCTGCATCCATACCACAGTGATGAGCCAAGCCCGGATTAACCATCATCCTGAAACAGAGCTGCCCTGTGGAGCCCAGTTAGAGCAGGTGATCCTAAATTTGATAGCAGAGGCATGATGGGTCATAGTTGCTTAAAGCCACTGAATTTTGAGGTGTTTCAGTATATAGCAGTGTCGTGGCAGAATACAGAAGCACATGCAATGTGTCTACCTCTTGCCTCACCAAACTGATTTCATACTATTCTCATTCTTATAGTTTTAGCCACTCTGACAGGCTTCTTCATGTGATTCAAACTTGTCACGTGACTAGTCTTCATCTATGCCATCGTCTCCACCTAGAAGATTGCTTCTCCTCTACCTTGTCTAACTGATCTCCAAGGAGACTTCCTATTTCAATATAAACATCTTTTCATACCAATCAAAATTACCCTATACCCTTAACATCAATGCATTTTTATTTATGTGAATATCTCAGCTGAAAAATAAAAAACAGAAAAACTAAATAAATCTATAGTGATTTAAAAAAAAGCTGTATACAGCTTTGCTGAGTAACAAGCTGCCTCAAAATCTAGTGGCTTAAAACCCTATTTTACTCTCATGACACTGTGGATAAACACTGTTGGCATGGTCCCTAGGATCACTGATGCAGTGTCAGCTACCACATCATCACCTGAGGATAGATAGTTTAAGATTCACCTGCCTGGCATATACAGATTTCAGCTGGGTTACATGTCTCCAGCAGGCTAACCTGAGCTTCTTCACATGTATGCAGTTCCCTGGCAGTGAGAAAGAGCAAGTTTCAGTGCACAAAGGGACTGCTTACATCACATCTTCTGGTGTTCCGTCAGTGAAAACAAGTCACATGACCAAGCCCAAAGTCAACGTGGGAGGGGATTACCCAAGGGCATGTGTGCAGAGAGTCATGGTAAAAAAAAAAAAAGAGGGGGGAGGATTATATGGAATGATTGGCTAACAGGGACCTGCTGAACAGCACAAGAGGACTCTACCCAGTATTCTGTGATAATCTATGTGGGAAAAGAATCTGAGAATGGATATGTGTATGTATGTGACTAGGTCACTTTGCTATACAGCAGAAATCACAACCTTGTAAGTTAACTATACCTCAATAAAATTTAGAAAATAATTAAAAAGGGGTGGGGGGATTATCACAGTTTTCCTTCTGGCCCCAATGATCTATGTCTTTTTAACTTGCAAAAATATTAACTCCCTAACAAGAGTCCCCAAATAGCATTCAATCATGGTATTTTATTTCAAGGTCAAAGTCTCTGACCTTGTAATCTGCATTGAGTCTAGCTACAGATGAAGCTTCTTGAGAGCAGTTCCTTGGCTATGATCCTTATTGATGCAGAGGCATGAGAACTAAAAAGACAAGTTATCTACCCCCAAATAACTAAGCACAATGGTGAGATAGAAACACACTGTGATACAATCACGCAAGAAAGGAATGAACAGGAGGCAAAAAGAATAGCTGCTGGTTTACAGAAATTATAAAGTTCAACCAGGTGCATGTTGTCAGGCTCCCCTATTCTGGTTGTGCATATTAGGACTGGCTCCTTAGACTACTATTTTCCTATGTGATTTGTTCTACCAACAATATTCTTATCTCTATCCCCTGAAATAGCATCTCTTACCTCAAAACAAACAAAAAACACAGCTTTTTTTCCCAACACATTAAAAAAAAAAAAAAAAAAAAGGAGTTCCGAGGAAGGTCCCTTTTCCTTTAATCTTAGATTGCGCAACTTTCTTAAAACCTTTTTGGGTTTGCTATGCATAGCACTGTATCCACTCTATCAGACAAAATCCACAAGCATACTTCCTTCTTGCACTAAGACTTGTTAGGGCTATTTCGGGATTATGCCTCAACAGGCAGATGCCGTTAAGATTCTTAGAAGCGGAGGCAGTGCGCACCGCAGTCCACTGGATCTGTCTCTTGCTTCAACACTGTTGGGAAGGAAGAGACGCATGGACACCCCTGGCTCCAGCCTCCGACTACCCTCCAACCTTTTTTCCAGTTGCAACTTTTGGAATCAACCACTCAACTATCTTCAGTCTCTGGGACCAGCCAGCACCATTTTTTGGACTTAACTCCTTATTACCGATCAACCATGAGCTCCCGGGTTCGTCGGAATTATTCCACCCAGGCGGAGGCCTTCATCAACCGTGTGATCAACATGCATCTGCAGGCCTCCCACGCCTACCTCTCTCTCTGGGCTTCTCTTTCAACCGCGGCGATGTGGCTCTGGAGGGCGTAAGCCACTTAACTCCGAGAATCGGCCGAGGAGAATCGCGAGGGCGAGGAGCATCTCTTGCAAAGGCAAAACCAGCGCGGTGGCCACGCCGTCTTCCAGGACGTGCCCGAAACCACCTCAAGATGCGTGGGGTAAAACCCAGGACGCTATGGAAGCTGCCATTCACTTGGAGAGGGGACTGAATCAGGCCCTTCTAGATCTGCATGCCCTCGGGGCTGCCCGCGCAGACCCCACCTCTGTGACTCCCTGGAGAACCACTTCCTGGATGAGGAGGCGAGGCTCCTCAGGAAGATGGGCGACCACCTGACCAACCTCCGCAAGCTCTCTGGTCCCCAGGCTGGGCTGGGCGAGTACCTCTTCGAAAGGCTCACATGCAGGCACGACTAGGAGCTTCTGGATCCCAGTAGCCCCTGAGGAGTTCCTCTGATGCCTGGGCTTCTGCCGGAAGCCCCTCTCTGCAGCCACAAGGCACCGTTTTCAACCACCCTGGAGCCCTCTCCCACATCTTGGACCAAATGCAAACAGTAAAGCTTTTTGCAGCAAGGAAAAAAAAAAAAAAAAAAAAAAAAAAAGATTCTTAGAAGCGGAGTTCCCATTGTGGCACAGTGGAAACGAATCTGACTAGTGAACATGAGGTTGTGGGTTTGATCCCTGGTCTTGCTCAGTGGGTTGAGGATCTGGCACTGTGCTATAGGTTGCAGACAGCTTGGATGCGGAGTGGCTGTGGCTGTCAGCTGTTGCTCCAATTCGACCCCTAGCCTGGGAACTTCCATATGCTGCAGGTGTGGCCCTAAAAAGCAAAAAGCAAAAAAAAAGAAGGATTCTTAGAAGCAGTTTTATCTATCTGATGAGGTCTATTAACCAGAATTTTAAATGTTTTAGATATAGTAACAAAATTGTATAGGTACATTCTTGATTTGATCTTTAATCTGAGGCAATTTTTTTACTTGAAAATGGGAAAATACCTCTCTTTTCCAACCCAGAATGCCTTGGTTACATTATCATCCCTCTAAACTATTTACAAAGTGACTAATTCTCTCTTTAGCTCACCTCTCTCTTCCAATATCTTACTATATGAACTAAAAGAAGCCAACTGATGCTTTCAACATTCTTTCTGGTAATTTCTTTTGCCATGTCTGCACATTAGGAATATTATTCTCTTCCAGTTAACTCAGATGACAGTTTGGCACTGCAACATAAAACAAATCAACTGTTTCCCAACTTCCTAAAAGCAGTGTCCTTAGCACTCCTCTAGACGCTACAAATTATTTTTCACCATTTTATGACTCTGAAAACAGTTTCCTCACCACTTTCCATCATCTGTCCATTGCCCAGTCCCAAAGCTCCTCACTCATATGTTAGATCTTTCTATGAAAACATCCCACTTCTAAGTTTCTATTTCTTTCTGCCGCACCCACAGCATATGGAGGTTCCCAGGCTAGGGGTCCAATCTGAGCTGCAGCCGCTGGACTACACCAGAGCCACAGCAACGGTGGATCCCAGCTGAGTCTGCGACCTACACCACAGCTCACAGCAATGCTGGATCCTTAACCCACTGAGCGAAGCCAGGGATCAAACCTGGGTGTCCTCATGGATGCTAGTCGGGTTTGTTAACCGCTGAGCCATGACAGGAACTCCTACATTTCTATGTCATTTAGCCTTTTCTACATAACAAACCACCCCAAAGCTTATGTTCAATTTGCTCATGATTCTTGTGGTCAGCAGTTTGGGCTGGGCTTAGCTGGGTAGGTATTTCCCAGTGTCATCTGGGTCAGTCACTGGCATCTCAACTGTAATTAGATAGTTTAAGCTCTCCTCATGCTTTTGCTTGCCCATGGGAGCTAGGTGCTGGCTGGGCCTCATATCTTTTGCAGATCTGCCCGGGCTTTCGTGTGGTGGCAGAATTCCCAGTGTCAAGAGAGGGAAAGCTCCAGTGCATGAGTGCTTTTACACCTCTGTGCACTGCAGGTTTGCTTGCATCCCATTGACCAAAGCTAATCACCTGGCCAAGCTCACAGTCAACAGAGAAAAGGAGGGGGGGGGGCACAGCTCACAAGGATGTGTACAGAGCAAAACACAATTCATTGGTAGCCATGACTCTACCAAGAAGCATTTACCTTTCTGCTTCTCCTTCTTCTTGTCTGAGGAGCCCATGGCATGGGGAAGTTCCCAGGCCAGGGATCAAACTCACACCACAGGAGTGACCCAAGCCACACCAGTGACAACATGGGGTCCCTAACTAAGCCACAGGGGAACTCCCCAAGAAGCATTTCTTGACAGCCTGAGACTAAATTATAATGCCTCATCTTCTGTCTTCTTAGCACCCCTGTACCTTTCCTTTAAAACATTTAATTAATTGTATAATTTGATATTTAACTTTCAATTCCCTAGCTAAATATATGCTTCTGGGACAAGGATTCTATTCTTGTTCACTCCACCATCTTTAGCACAAAAAAAGGGATGTTTGTGCATGGTAAGAACTTAAATGTTTGATGAATGAGTGATAAAATAAAAATAGTCCTAAGGGAAGCTCTAGTAGTCACAGTTTATTTTCTTGTACCACCCAATATATCTGAACTTAGTTGCACATTTGTTTACTTATTTATCTGTATCCTATTCTAGAGTTAGAAGTTCCATAATGTCGGGAACCCCCACCAAGTGTTTTTATAAAAATGCGTGAACAAACAATACACTCAGTAAGTCTTTAGAAGTGAGAAAAGAGTGAAAATAGTAATATTAACTATAAATATATTACTATGAGAATATACGTCTATATATCAATAGATTAATGATATAAGTATATTATATTATAATATTAATGATGTAAGTATAATACACTCATGCTCCATTTTGATAGGTGGTAGGACCAAAACTCAAAGGCCCCCAAACCAAACAACTCAAGACTCAGACAGGATATGGTCTTCCTTGGAATCTGAACCAGATTTACTTACCTCTCTGGGAAAATTTTTCATTATGAGGTGGGAAGAAGAGAGATGGGAAAGCTGTCCTGCAGTGGAATCACAAGTGCAAAGGGCATCTCTGTCCCTCGGGTCTTAGGAGGAACATGCGGGCAGATCACGACAGGCACGGAGACGTGGGCAAGATGAGCCTCCTTATGCAACAACAATGCTGACAGAGAGACAGGCCTTTCTCCTCCTCCCTAAACCCCTCACCAGTTGTGAGCAGGGCAAATTGTCTTGCTAACATCCATGATAGATGAACATTCCCATAGGATGGCAAAGCAGCTGGCAGTAACCCTCTGGCAACCTGGAAGTCATGTGATCAATGAGACGGCTAGAAAGTACAATGTGAATCCAGAGGAAGCTTATAGAGATTGACCAGCACATCTTTACATTTATTTCTTCTTCTTTTTCTTCTTTTTTTGCTTTTCAGGGCTGCATCCAAGGCATATGGAAGTTCCTGAGCTAGGGGTTGGAGCCGCACCTGCTAGCCTACACTACAGTCACAGCAACGCTGGATCCCCGACCCACTGAGGGAGGCCAGGGATGGAACCTGCATCCTCCTGGATACTAGTTAGGCTCCTTTCTGCTGCGCCACAACAGGAACTCCCTCCATTCATTTATTCTTTCATTAAAATTTTAATAGAGGAGTTCCTGTTGTGGCTCAGTGGTAACAAGTGGTGTAGTCACCCCTAGCCTGGGAACCTCCATATGCTGCGGATGCAGTTCTAAAAAGCAAAAAAAAATTTTAATTGAATACTTATTACTCTAGGTGCATAATCTATGTTGTGGAACTACTACGACTCGACTCTAAGGACAGCAGTGGTCTGTATGACAAAAATGCTGGCCACCGACTGAGCACATGAAAACCTTCTCAAAGGAGGATGCTTCTGTTCACCTGGTCCAGGTTTGCTTCACCCTCTCTTGCAAACCTTACCCCATGTACCAGAGTAAGCCTTTGGACGAACAGTTTTCAAGTAATCTGGTTCCAGCAGAGTTGCCAAATTCCAAACCCCTTTAATGATAAGACTTGTGCTCACACGTATTGGCGCCGCCTCCAGTACGCCAGCCTCGGTGCCAGGTACCCATCATACCTGCTCATCTGCCTTTTCAGCCCTGGAAGTGGCACTATTATGCCCAGAACACAGAGAAATGGAGGCTCAGGGGGGTAAAAGACCATCTCTGTGATAGAAAAATGATGGAACCTTTCATTCATGTAGCACATTCTGAGTGTCTATTATATTCCAGGCCCCAAGTTGGGCCTGTGCTTCAGGACAATTATTTTGCTTTCAGTCTGAGCTTTCTGCCAGGTCAGTCTAGTGACCAGAAAGGAGACAGGGGGCGGGGGGAGGGTGTAAAAAGGGAAAGTGGGGCTGGAGGATGTGAAAGACAAACACTCTGGGTTTGTCTGGGAACAGCTCCCATCCCGGCTCCTTTGAGCCCCTCCCAGGCCCCTCCCCGACCCCTCCTTCCATCCTGACCAGAACCTCACCTCCATGACCCAGGCAAGTGTTCTTTCTCGACCATCTCCCTTGAAAGGATAACAAAAGTGTTTTCACTGGCGCTGTTGTCATGTGATCAAAGCATAGCTCAGGAAATGGGGTCCCTCAAGAACTGTTTATCTAAAATCTCTTATTTCACCCGTTGGAGCGTTTTAAGAGAACATTCTGCATCTTCTCTCCCAAGGGCAAATATTTCAGTTACCTGTGTGCTGGGAGCCAGGCTGAGGCCACACATACTTTGCTTAGTAAAAGCAAACATCGCTCTTCTGTCAGAACATTTGTGCTCACGTTCGCTCCCCCACCCCCGGCCGGGCTCCGAGGCCAGGAGGCAGTCCTAATCTAGTCTCTCACAGGAAGTCTGAGGGCTTCAAGGCAGGCAAGATTTAAAGACCGAAAAACCCCCTCTACATCCAAGCTTAGGTGGGAGTGTTTTTTATTACTGATAAAAAACAGAGTCCCTTTTCTGGGTTATTCAGATGAGCCCAGAGTAAATATTTATCCTTTCAGCTAATGGGTCTGTTCTGAGCAGCTCTGGGACTCCCAGACAATCAAGCTGACGGATCACTTTTTGCTTCCCTTGGGCTGAGGGGAGAACGGGGCCAGCTTATTTGGCACTGGGAGCCCTTTTCCTGTGGCACGGCTGTCAGCATGTATGAGACATAACATCCCTCTTTGTGCCAGAATTGGGGGTGGGGTGGGGTGGGGTGGGGTGGGAAGCCCTGGCTGGACCTCCCAGCTCTACTGCTCTGAGAAGATTTAATAGGTATGCTGTCAGGGTTCTCCGGGTAAACAGCCGCCTACAGCTCTGAGAAGAAGAAAGATGGATGGTGGGGTCTCCACGCCCCACCTTGCTCTCAGGTTTGAATGCAGGACTTCAGTGGTTTGGGGGAATGTGGTGGTCACGACACTCACACCCCGAGACGCACACATGAAAATGTGCATATATGAGTAAATGAGAAGGATGCATATGGACACGCTACACAGTGAGATTTTGGAGGGCGGAGGCTGTTCCGTATTCATATTTGTGTTCTCATATTGCCTAGCAATGCCTGGCACAGACCGGACGATTAATACATCATTGAATGAATCCATGAATAACTATAACCATTTACTTAGCACTTAATAGATGCCAGGTGTTGAAGGAAGTGCCTCTTCAACGTTCTTGTGTAGTTTCCACGCCAGACCGTTACCTTTGGGGTTGTTGCTTTTCCCTTTCACAGAGAGGAAGAGTGAGGCTTGTCAAGGCAGTGTTTTTTCCAAGGCTAAGGTGAGTGATAATATGAGACACCTGACTTGAAGACAGCTGGTGCTCCTAACTCATCTACCCAAAGTACACACTCAAAATATTTCTACAAATGTCATAGTGAAGTCGCCAAGGTGCCAAAACACTCCCTGGAGGCTTTGATGAAGCAGTGTGTCTGTCTCAGACAATTCTGTCTTGTCCTTCGCCTCCAGCCCCCATGGTCAGGCCCTCAATAGAAGCATCAGCTTCAGAGCCAAGACTTTGCATTCCCAAGTAGTAGAGCAAGAACCTGGGAGTGAGGTCCCTTCCGACAGAAGAAATACTTTCCTGAAGAGGAAGCTGGCAGCATCCTTTTTCTATCACTGCCAAAGTAAAATGTCACAGACTTAGCATTTTAATGCAACACCCATTCATTACCTTGTGTTGTGCAGGTCGGGGGTCCCGGGCAGGCTAAGCTGGGCTCTTCTCAGGGCATCACAAGGAAGCAGGGAAGTGATGGGCCTGCTGCACTCTTACCTGGAGGAGAGAACTGGATTGGAGGAGAACCTGCTTTCAAGCTCGTTCAGGTGTCGTCAGAATTCGGTTCCTTGAAGGTGTTAGGATGAAAGTCCTCCTTTCCTTGCTGGCTGTCAGCCAGGGGACGGCTAGCTACTAAAAGCTGCTCACAGTCCTTCTCATGTGGCCCCTTCCCTCTTCAGACAAGCAAAAGCACATCCGTGCCTTCTCATGCTCGGAACCCTTCTGACGCCCTCTTCTGCGACCAGCTGAAGGCGGTTCTTGGCTTTTCAAAGTTCACGTGACTACATTGGAACCATCTGGATAACATCTCTTTAAGGCCAACGGTGCCATTCAAAATAACACAATTACAGGGTAATTCACAAGTTCTGGGCATTAGGGTGTGGAGTCCTGGGGGCTATACCTAGAAATCATTCCTGCCCTACTGCCCTGGATAAACACAGAGGGCAAGGACAGGAGACTTATAGGGAGATCAGGGGACCAAATCAGATCACGGCCAATTGTGAGGAAGAATCTGCCAAAGCAGAACGGAGGGATTGCATAAATACATCAACAATCAGGCAAAGCATCAGGACAGAGCCAGAAAAAAATAAGGGGGTGCTTAGCGGACTGGTGATAAAGGTGGATCTGACCACCTGCTGTTCAAAGTGAACACAAAGGAAGGAAACACACACCACGCATTGCTTGGGCACGTGAGAAGAGTTTACAGACACAGAATCCTTTCTGTTTTCCAGGCGCAACTCAAAGTCCCTTATAAGTGTGAATTCGTTTTATCTCCAGATGAGCATAGGTATTAGGACATCATTATTTCCATTTTACAGATGAGGGGCAAGTAGACAATGAAAACTACTAAACAATGCACAGCTTGTGATTGTTATAGACAGGCCAAGAGGGCAGAAGCCTGGATCCTGAGACAGTATAGTGATTACACTAGGTGTATCTGATATCATAGCCTTTTGGGGGTCTGGTCATACAAGAAAGGGCTAGGGAAAAAACTGGAAAAATTGGTGTCTGTGGGTCTGTGACATGGACTTAGGCCAACAGAGGTCAAAGGAGTCTGATGGAGCACTTGGGGTTTCATGTAAGACCATCAGGTGTCCAGACGCAACCGTCAAAGTATGAAGGTTGTGACCTTGGACAAGTCATTTTAGGTCTCTGACCCTCTTGTTGCCTCATTTATAAAACGGGGTTGATAACATCGGATTCTTAACCTTTAGAGGATTGTCATGTGGTCCAGTGGTGTGCAAATATCATGTTAGCGGGCTATTTAAACCTAAGATAGTACTACTTTCTATCTGATATGTGTTTATTTCTTCACAATCCTAGGATTTATGTGCCTTGTTAGGTAAGAATATTTTTTATATCCTTAGTCTTGCTTCTCACTCACCTATGAGTTTCATGTGAATCCTTAAAAAAACCACCACTGATTCTGTCTTCTTCATCGTCTGCCTTTGTTTCCCTTTACACACGTGAAGCCAACAGAAGATAGTGCCTTTAAGGAATTCCATCAGGAATTAGTGGAGGGCATTTTCATGTAGACTGAAGGGGAAAGAGAAAGTGAGTGCAGGAAAGAGTGGGAGCATGGTCTCAAAGTAGACATGTATTAATTAGGGTTCTCTAGAGAAACAAAGCAATAATATAGAGGAATTAACTCATGGAATTATGGAGGACAAGGAGTTTTGCAATCTGCCATCCGTAAGCTAGACACCCAGGAAAGCTAGTGCTATAATTCAGTCCCAGCACAAAGGTCTGAGACCGAGAAGAACCAATGTCTGGGAGCAGGAGAAGATGGAGTCCTAGTTTAAGCAGAGAGCAAATTTGTCCTTTCTCTCCATTTTTGGGCTCCACCCACATCAGTGTGACTTAGTCTGCTGATTCAAATGCAAATCTCTTCCAGAAACACATTCACAGACATCTCCAGAAATAATGTCTTACCAGCCATCTAGGCATTACTTAACCTAGTCAACGTCACACATAAAATTTACCATCACAAGGCAGAAGGGGCCAGAAAGGCTGAGTGAAGTCAGAGAGGCTCTTATTTTTCCCTGTAGATGGATAGAAAGGAGAATAGACTGGAGAACTGGAAAATTCAAGGGAAAAGGTGATGGTTTTGGAACCATCACCTGCTGCTTTGGAAAAAAAGAAAGGACATTGAGAGACACATGCTAAAGAATTATCAAGAAATACTTAGAACCTAGCTAAGAATGGGAACTATAAATTTGTTATGAAGTTAATTAGTATGATTATACAGTTTTCTTCCAGTAGGTCACAGCTGGGGAAGAGAAGCAAAAAAATCCCCAATGTTTGCTTGAAACTCAGCAAGAAACAAATATTTATTAGGCATCGACAATTCCTTCATTTATTTTTACAAAAATATTTAATGAATACCTACCATGTTCCAGAAACTGTTCTAGGCCTTAAGAATGGCAAGACAGAACAATTTCCTTTCCTAAGGGAGCTTGCAATTTTGTGTAAAGAAACAGCATGTGAAATAGGCAAATAATAGTTCCTGTTGTGGCTCAGTGGGTTAAGAACCCAACTAGTATCCATGAAGATAAGGGTTCCATCCCTGGCCTTGCTCAGCAGGTTAAGGATGTGGCATTGCCTTGAGCTGCAGCATAGGCCAGGGATGGAACCCTGGCAAATGCCAAATGCAGATCTGGCATTTCGGTGGCTGTGATAATAGGCTGGCAGCTGCAGCTCCCATTTGACCCCTAGCCTGGGAACTTTCATATGCTACAGATGCGGCCCTAAAAAGAAAAATAGGCAAATAGTTAATTAAGATAACTACAAGTTGTGTGATTTGTATGTCATCAACTATATGTGCACATATATATTTACATATGTACATCTATATATATATAGATCTATACATGTATATACTTATGTATCTGTATTAATGTGTGTGTGTATATATATAGGTATGTCTCCATCTATCTATCTCTAAAATCACATTGAATTACCACACTAGCTTGTTGAGCATCATTCACTCCTTTTCTAGATCAGGCTCAGAGAGATTAAAGATCTTGGTGAAGGTCATGTGGATAAGAAAGGTCAGAGTCAAGATTTGAACTCAAATGTTATGACCCTAGGGCAGTGCTCATTCTAAGGTTTCACTAAGCTGTATTACTGAGCCCCTGGCAGGGTGGAGAAGTGGGAGATAAGAGGGAAAGGGATGGATTGCTTGGTAATGATGAGAAAGAACCGGAAATGGTTGACAAGAAGGAACAAAATATTATGAAGCCAAACAGGGGAAAGAGGACTTGACTTGGACAACAGGAAGGGGGTTTGCAGTTTTCCTGGAGGATTTCTAGGATATCAAGAAAGGTGGAGCGATGGCAGATGGTAGGCTCTGGTCAAGTTCTGATGAGTATTCTTCTGGGAAAGTATTGTTTAGTTTTTCCTTGTGAGTTTCTGCTTTACGCTGGTGTTGCTCTTTCCTTGACACTAACAATTCATTTATTCCTAGTCAAGTTTCTGGGCCCCTCAGAGGGGTACACAGAAAATTTTAATAATTGGTTGAATTGATTCATTCAGATGGGCATAGTGCACCTAGCAAATGGTAAGTGCTCCAGCATATGGTAAGAGCTCCAAAAACATTGTTTTGCCGTTACTACCGTTGTTGCTTTCTTCCTCCAAGTAAGCTCATGACTTAAAAATCAAGAAGTCCTACCTTTGCAGGGAGGGAGGGGATCAGTGGTTTATTTACCTTTGGAACCAGCAATTTCCTAGGCTCTGAGGTATATACAATTAGAGAGAAGAGGATCCCTTTGTGATAATAAAACTCTCGACGAGGCATTTGATGAATACTCTTGAGATCACTTAATGAGATGAAACCACAGCCTCCTCAGTTTGGCTTCCTCTGACTTGAGAAGAGCGATGCTGTTTCTTTTCCCCTCAAAGACCTTCATGTTAACATTCAGACTCACTCAGCATCACCTGAGTCAGCATATCATTGTGAATGACAGTCTGGTTCAGTGAACAAGCGAAATGGTTTATTTATAAGCCTCTTTCCCAACTGGGATCCTGGGAAAACTGCTGTTCTCAGAAGTAAATAAAGGTCAGGATGCCTTAATATATACTCAGTGGAAAGTCTAGTGATGGTTCTTTCTTGATGAGTGAGAGGATGAATGCAGAACTATTCTTGGATACGTTGGCAAAAAATTCTAAGGGAGCATGTGCCATATGGAACTCTTCTCCTCTGTTCTTTTCTTATTCACTGCCCCTAGCTGACACTTTTGCTCTGTGGTCTGTTACAGTAGCTTCTTAGCTGATCTCTCTGCCTTCATGCTCTCTGCCCACTCCTACTCTATGTTACTCACTCAGGATAGATTTATATCCCTTAATCATAGTTCCTACCCTCTTCAGTTCCTCTCCCTCCCATAAGGCTTGAAGCATCAAATTAAAAACTATCATTAATTGATTTTTTTTGCCACAAGATGGACAACTTTACATATTCATGTTTGTCTGTCTATATTTGTACTTCAGTGCCTAGAATTTTTGAATTCTATATGCCCAGTACAATGATGGCATAAAGACTATTGATTGAATAAATAAATGATCCAATTTTATTTCAGTAGACTTTATGTGGTATGGATCACTTACCTCTTTCAGGAAACTGAATTTGATAATGGTTAAGTAAATTATCCAAGTTTATAGGAGAAAACCCATGCTTAAAATCCGGGCTTAGCAGATTTCAGAACTCTTTATTTTTGGCTTTTTAGGGCTGCACCCGCAGCATATGGAGGTTCCCAGGCTAGGGGTTTAATCTGAGCTACAGCTGCCGACCTGCACCACAGCTCACAGCAACGCTGGTTTCTTAACCCACCGAGCGAGGCCAGGGATCGAACCTGAAACCTCATGGCTCCTAGTCGGATTTGTTTCTGCTACACCATGACAGGAGCTCCCAGAATTCATTTTTTAAACCGATATTCAATTCTGGCTCAAACTGCTCTAATGAACCCCCCCCCCATAAGACCATCCTGTAGACAGCTAAAGTTATCCAGAAGACCCTGAGAATGTTAGCATGCCTTACTGCTTGGTTCTCACTTTATTCAATCCTACTCATCCTTAAAGTCTCATCACACTCGCCACTTTCTCCAAAAGCCAAGGCAGATAATCCTTATGATAGAGTCTGCTTTGAATTCTGCCACAAACTCATCCAAGATCATACTTTGATGCTAACTATTAGCATTCGTTGAGTTTAGGGAAAGGAGAGTCTCATTGAATTTTTATGTTCCCCTCAGAGACTGCTCAAGGGCTGGACATCAGAAACGGTCTTAGTAAATGTTTTTAACTTCATCAGATTCAATTTGATATCACCCCCCGTCAACTTCCGGCTTCTCTCATCAGCAGTCATAGCACCCCCCGTCAACTTCCGGCTTCTCTCATCAGCAGTCATAGCACCCCCCCCATCAACTTCCGGCTTCTCTTATCAGCAGTCATAGCACCCCCCCATCAACTTCCGGCTTCTCTCATCAGCAATCCTGGAGGCACATTTACCAGAAAGGACGTTCTCTAGTTTGAGAAAATGTCGTGAACTAGAGAGCATTTTGGACTAATCCCAAGGAGCAAAGTTCCTCGCTGCCTGGATGGAGGCTGAGAAAGGGATTTTTTTTTTTTTTTTTTCCTCTTGTGCTTCTGGGCATTTCTCCCAGACTCCCCTAATTTCTGACATTGAGCTTCTGGGAACACTGCGTGCCCACGTGCCTCTCCAACCCCCCACAAACATATCCACATACCCATTCCATGGAACTTTCTGGCACCCCACCTTGTGAGCAAGAATCTGAAAGTGGGGTGACATGGAGAAATGCACAGTGAAGCTCATCGGACAGTTTCTAGCATGGGTTCTGTGCTACTGAAAACAGGGCAGGAGAGTCATCCTTCTGAGAGAGAGAGAGAGAGACGTAGGAGATATTTCTGGTGCATTGATTTGGAAATCATCAAATAAAATCCTAAATGCCAAGGCCTGAAAACCTACCTCTACAGTCCTTTCCTTCCCTTTTAAGGCTGGCAGAACTGCAAGCTGGGATAACACCAAAGTATTTTTAGCAATGAGTATTGATTTTTTTTTTTTTTTTTTTGTCCTTGGAAGGGTACTAAATGCTTTTATAACCCCAAAACAACAAATGAAAAAAGCCAGCTGTGGCAAAATCTCATTTAAGGCAGCAGCATGATAATGATATTAAAATAATAATATGTTACACAGTATCTGAAGTTATAATACTTGAATCTTCTGGCATAAAGAATCTCCACTGAATGCTCTGCTCTCTGAATAATGCCTTTTGACTGAATGTTCTCTAGCAAAACTATTAGGTAAATAAGAAAATTTAAGATGTGTTGCCCTTACATGCTGGCAAGGCATAAACCGTCTGAGAGGGACAGTCATGAATAACTGACACTGGTGAAACCATCGGGAAAAGCTGAAAGTGTGTATATTTATTACAAACTTTCTTCATTCTCCAGACATTCTATCTGTATGAATACCATCATCATCCATGAATTGAAGTGGCTTGTCTTAAACCTTTGCTGCCCTGTCCCTGTGTAATACCAAGCACTAGACTAAATAGATTTTATGACTTCACTTGGTCTAGTTGAATAGTGAGCCTGGAAACTTCTTTTCTCTTTTTTCCCCATGGACTACATCCACCAGCAAAGCTCTCTTTGTGTCCAGCCTCAAAAAACATCCTATACCTGGCTCCTCACTTAGTGCCTTATTATGTAGAAGGTACTGTTTTAGCTTCTGCTTGGGTCTGTAACATAGATTCTGCATCATTCTCTTGCAAGTAGCACCGGCCCTTCTCTTCACTCCTGTTTTCCTTTCTCCCCATGAGAAGAAGTTTATTTAGTGGGGTCCCTACTTTAGTAAGGGGTTAATATTCATTATCTGCCCCTCCCACTTTATTTTGCAGAGGAGCTTGTTTTTGAGACTCACACCTTCTTGGTTCCTCCATGCTCTCATTTAACCTCTCATTGTGAGGAGGTCAGTGGTTTCACAGAGAGGTCTGTTCTTCAGGAATTACATTAGGAACCTTGATTCTGATAATAGCTCAAGTCATAGTCTGCAACTTAGTTTTATCCACAATAAACAGGCAAGTAAATCTCCACGTATTTCTGCATCAGTCCTCAATACAAAATCACACTGAATTATCATACTAATATGCGAGCCACTGTTCATTCTTATTTTGCAGTAGAGGCTCAGAGAGCTTAAAGATCTGTCTCAAGGTCACACACCTGTCAAAGGCAGAGCCAAGACTTGAATGCAAGCATGATGACCCCAGGGAAATTCATTCCATAGTTTTGCAAAGCTCTACTCTGGAGCTCTCTGGCAGGATGGGGAAGGGGGAGGTACGGGGACAGGGATCCATTTGTCCTCATGAGGGTGAACCAGAAATGGATGACCCAAAGCAGCAAAAGGCAATGAAGAAAGACAAAAAAGGGAAGGAGGGCCTGACTTGAAAAATAGGGGAGGGGGGTCAAGTGTTTTCAATTTTCCTAGAGGATACCCAGGATATTAAGAGAGGGGAGGAGATGGAAGTGAATAGACTTTGATCAAGCTTTTGTCAGTAATCTGGGAAAATATAGTCTAGCCCTTCCTTGTGAGCTTCTGCTTTGAGACTGTCTTCCTCTTTCCTTGGTGATGGCTATTCTCTTGGTCCTGGTTAAGTTTCTGGGTACATCACAGAAGAGCACATAGTAGGTCCTCCATACATTGCTGAATGAACTAGTTAAGGGAGTTCCCAGTGTGGCTCAGTGGAAATGAACCCGACTAGGATCCATGATCCCTGGCTTTTCTCAGTGGGTCAGGTATCTGGCGTTGCTGTGAGCTGTGGTGTAGGTTGAAGATGCAGCTAGGACCTGCTGTGGATGTGGCTGTGGCTGTGATATAGGCTGACAGCTGTAGCTCTAATATGACTTCTAGTCTGGGAACTTCCATATGCCACAAGTGTGGCCCTAAAAAAAAAAAAAGCAAAAAATTTATTCAGATATGCATAATCAACCTAGCAAATGGTAAGTTCTCCAGCATATGGTAAGGGCTCCATAATATTGGATATTATTTCTGTTGTTCTCAATCCACTAGATACAGCCAATATCCAAGTCCAAAAATCTTCTTTTTCAGAATTCCGCTTTGATCACCGAACTGCATCAATCTCCTAGTTACTCTCCAGAAATCTGGATCTTAGATTTAGAGGGGACGTAGGGAACCATCTTGGACCACACTCCATCTGATGGAAGAAGACTTTCTGAAATAAATGAAAAATCATCTCATTTCCAAGTCAGTATATCCAGCGAGGAAGATGCCAGAGCTTTTATTTATGTATCACTGCTCTCTTAGGGTGGGTTTCCCCACCCTGAATAGAAATCGATTTTGGTACATCACTCATTGGTCTTGGTTAACAAGTTTGGATCAACATAGATGGCATTTGTGCTTCCAGGGCTAAGTAATGTGGGTGAATTGATATAGAAAGAATTTGATATAACTTTTAGTCCAGTTTTGACTGACTCCAGAGTTTGTAATTTTTTTTTTTTTTTGTCTTTTTAAGAGCCTCACCTGCAGCATTTGGAGGTTCCCAGGCAAGGGGTAAAACAGGAGCTACAGCTGCCAGCCTATGCCACAGCCACAGCCACACCAGATCTGAGCCATGTCTGCAACCTACACCACAGCTCAAAGCAACGCTGGATCCTTAATCCACTGAGTAAGGCCAGCGATCGAACCTGGATTCTCGTGCATGCTAGTCAGATTTGTTTCCTCTGAGCCATGAACGGGAACTCCTGGCCTTTTCTTAAATCATAGAACACAGGCTTTACTAAATAGAAAATTCATGAAGGCAGGAATCATTTTCTAATGAAAATTTTCTCCCCAGGATGCCTAATGTAAAACCAAAACACAGAATTTAGGAAATAATTTTTGCATTTTTGGCAAAGCTTCGAATCACATTCCAAACCTGTCCAGATGTCTTCAAACATTGATTCCATCATTTGCCCCTTCTTCTGGTTTTATGCCATTTAATAAAGAGCTGTCTACATCTTACAGGATGGAGAGGCATTATGTCATCGTGACATAAGGCATGGATTCTGAAAGCTTGTTGCCTGCTTTTGAAACTTGGCTCCTCCGAGTTACCTTGGGCTCTAAACAATTTTTCTGTTGATAGGAAGAAACTAGTGACACTTCCTAGTGACAGTGTAATAGGTATGATCCACTTTATATAGCAGTCATTTTTATAACAAGTTCATAAGAGCCATTTTTATAACAAGCTCACAAGGCTGTAAGAGGAGACCTTGTCACATATATGGCTAACATCTAAGCAATATGAAGTTCTATCTTCCTTCTCTTCAAATATTCTAATGACTTCATCAAACTGGGAAATAAAACCTTAAGCTGTTCCGAGTGAACTTATGTGGGCTTCCTGGTATCCCCATTTGGTTTGGTGTGTTATAATCATGTATATTTTACATAATCTGTCCTAGAATTTTTCTTGGGATTAACAAAGGACTTCATCTCTTTGTTGGTTCTGTAATCTGCCTTTTTTCTCCTCTTTTCAGTATTCAGGGAAATACGCTTTCATTTCCATTTTTCTAAAACTTTTTCTTTCTACATGATTCTACAATAAGACTTGCAATGCCTCTGTACTCATATTAGTAAGATCTTCTGGTTCCTCGGAATGTCCTCTGTCTGCATCTGGAAACTTGAATGAATATAAAGAAGACAGGGCTTGCTCCCTAATTATCTTCTCACCGATTGCAGCCTTCAATTTCCTTTTAACTACATCTGTTCTATGCCTTTCAGTCTGAAAATTATTCACTTTGATTTAAACAACAGGTGCAAAAAAGCTAAGCAGCTCTGGTTTTCTCTGCCATCTGTTAACATGCCACCTGCCACAAGCGTTGGCCTCGCCTTGCCTTCTTTGTGTGTTCTTTCCTCTCAGTCAGAACTACGGATCGGGAGGTTACTCTGTGAACTTGCTCATTGCATTCCCACCTATCAGTGTTTCATTTCAAATTTTTAACAATATGGATGATGTGCAGCTTAGTTCTCTTAGTGCTTAGGCCTGTTTCTTTTTTTAAGAAAGAAGCTGTCCTATGCTGGCTGCTAAACAATTTTCAAACCTATACGGAATATTTTCTTACATCTTCCCCGTCTCTTGTGTGTTTCCAGTGATCAACTACAATGGTGGGCATATAGGGTGATCCATGTAATTTACTCTTCACACTTTTGATGTATGTACTTTTGAACGTGGAAGAGGCTCTATGACAATTATACTAATGCAATGATTGGGACGCTTCTGGACAAGTGGAATGAATGTATGTAAATTCTAGGTGTATACGGAGGTATTGGGAAGGTAGTCAGAGTAGTTTTTATACTGGAGAGAAATATGGGCACAATAAACTAGAGACCCAGACCCAGACTGATTAAGATCAGTAGCTTAGAATAAAAATGACGGTTACAGAACATCTTTGTCCACATATTACTGGAGCCAACCTCTGTTCTAGACGCTCTCAGGTCACAGAAACGCTATCCTCCAGAAATCTCTCACGCATTCCCGTTGTGGCTCAGCTGTTAACAAACCTGACTAGGATCCAGGAGGATGCAGGTTCGATCTCTGGCCTTGCCCAGTGGGTTAAGGATCCAGTGTTGCCGTGAGCTGTGGTGTAAGTTGCAAATGGGGCTTGGATCCTGAGTTGCGGTGGTTGTGGTGTAGGCTGGCAGTTACAGCTGTGATTTGACCCCTAGCCTGGGAACCTCCGCAGCCATAAATAGACAAAAAAAGAAAAAAGAAAAAGATAAAGAAATCTTTCAGAGGACACTGAATGCTCTTTGTTTTCAGGAGATGAAGGGGAGGGGGTGGGGGCAGGTAGAGAGATAAGGGAATAAGGATCCCAGCCTGAATTTGGTTCTCTGAGTCCCAGACTCCTCTCTCACAGGTGCATCTACCCAGGCACTTCCTAATGGCAGGAAAAATAATGCAGAGAGATGCCTGTGCCTGGAGTTCTGTTTCCTGCATGGAGGGCACTTCTGTTTTTCTTCAATGTCCTGGGTTTGGTGACTGACAAAACATAGGATAGTTCATGTGTGTGTTCAAGGTGGTGCAACGAGTTGGTTTTAATTTTGCCTCTTGTTACCAGGTTAGGATGCAATTTTGTGTCTTTGAGTAGAGCAGACCTGGGTTTGAAGGCTACCTCTGTGACATACGACTTCTGTGGTCCAGCTCTCTAATCCTCAATTTCTTCATCTACAAATGGGGAAAATAATCACTCCCTCATAATAGTATCATGAGACTTGATGAGGTAATGCCCCTAAAACTTGTAGCACACTATCCGACACAAAAATCTGATTTCGTTAGAAAGTAGCAGCTGTTATTGGCATTATTAGACCTTTCATGGTTAGTTTTTCTTGCCTTGCCATCCTGACACAGCTCCCCAGACCTCACAAATCTATGGACTCCAGGACTTTCAGAACTTGTTGGATCATCCAACCTAAACCTCTTGTTTTTATAGGCAGGGAACATGAGGAGTAGAAAGTTTAGATGCCTTGCTCTACATCACACTAGTTAAAATATTATTTGGGGGACAGAAAATAGGTGTACCGATTCCTAACCCAGTGATCGTTCTCACCTCTTATTCCCAAAGACCCCCCCCAATGAACTTTTATTGCCTGAAAGTTTAGACCCCCAGATGAAACATTGCCTTATTGCTCAATGCTGAACAAAGATGTTCAAAACACCAGGTTTTTGTTGATTCTGCAGCTATCAGCAACTAAATTCCCTGAGCAATTTAATTTCATTAATCCAGACAGAACCATGTCTAGGACTAAGATACAGGTGTAAAACCTCTTTCACCTACCTCTCATAACCATCCACAAGTAAAAATGAGAATGCACGTATTCCCAAAGTAGAAACAGGAAATTACACTCCACTTTGGCTATGAGATTACATCTATTGTAGTAATAAAATTGCCCACAGTGCTGTGATTTTTTTTTTTTTTTTGCTACAGTCTTATAGCCTTCACCTTGTACCCCTTCTCCTATCTGCCACACTCTGGAGAAAGCAGGCAATAAAAACTCCTAATTATTTTCCATATATTTTTATTCTTTTAGCAATTCCTATAATAAAAAGATAGCACCGTGGGACAAGTGGTTGCCATGGAAATGGACCAAGGCTAAACAGACTCTCATAGCATAGTGAGAGGCAAGAAGAGAGGAGGAGACCACAGCCCTCAGGAATCGGAAGACAGCTGCAGGTCATGCTGCTCTCCCAGCCCCATCTGCCCAGCTCTTTGAACCTGAGAGAGACATCGTACACTTGTCTATTTTAAGAGACCCTTTACACATGAGGGAAGGGCGTTAGGACACAGCCGTAGGTGTGTCTGACACCAAGAAAAACAGCCCACTGGATCTGGAGACACTAGAGCGTTTCTAAGAAATATAGTTTTCACTGAACTGCGGAATCTTTTCCCCAGGCTGGAGCAAAGCAACAGTGCTGTTAGTTCCAGCACGCTTCTAACTACCTGCCTGGTCAAGGACAGTCAGAAACTAGCAGATTAAATGCACCAGCTCTGTTTCGTATTGGTTAGCATGGTGGTTAATAAAGTTTCAGTCAGCCTTCCTTGGTTCAAATTCTAGTGTTCACTTGTCACTGGATATATCATCCTAAGCAAATTCTTCAGAGCCTCTGACCATCGGCGCCCTCACCTGCAAAACAATGACTCTGTGGCAACACAACTTTAACATCCCCCCAGACATGGTCACTTCGTGATAGATGAAACTTCTTCAGTGGTGCTCTTATCAGACCTACACACACCATCCTTTTTTGCATTATACTGACAATGTGCATAGGTTTGCATGACCTTCAATCTCCTAACCTCCAACCTCCCAGAGAACAGGAGCAACATCCGTGCTATCTGTGTATCCCCGAGGGAAGTATAAGGTCTGGAACATGGGTGTCTTCAATGTTTGTTCACTGAGTTGAATAGACCCTACCCAGTAGAAGATTCTTTTAGGATCTAAACCTTCTTGTACAAATTCCCTAGGAGTTCCCACTGGGGCCCACTGGGTTAAGAATCCAACTGCAGTGGCTTTGGTCACTGTGGAGGTGTGGGTTCTACCCCTGCCCCGGTGCAGTGGGTAAAGGATCGTTGTTACCAAAGCTGCAGTGTGGGTTGAAGCTGTGGCTCAGCTTCAGTCCCTGGCCCTGGAGCTTCCATAGGCTGCAGGTGTGGCCGTGGGAAAAAAAGAAAAAAAAAAAAATCCCTAAAGTCCAGAGGAAAATCTATCAGAACTCAGGCTCATATTAGGAAGTTAGAACCAAATAACCTGGATTTGCTTTGGCTCTTTCAGTTACTAGCTCTATGGTTTTGAGCCGTCCTTTTGCTATTCAAGTATTTATTCTTTTCTTTTTCTCTTTCCTTCTGTTTCTCCCCCCAGCCCTCTTTCTTTCAACATTCTCCTATGCATTTGGATCTATACTAGATGCTGGAGATAAACAAACAAATAAATAGACATAATTCCTACCCTCAACATTACGTGGACCGATAGGGATAGAGTAGGCACGGGTGGTTGTAGAAATCCCAACAGGAGATCACAGATAAAGAGGGAAACCTGGGAGATGTTGGGAGACCACTGTAGGTTCAAGAAAAGGCAGGGCTACTTAACTAGTGGAGGTGTGAAAATCGCCTCCGGTCATTGGCTGGGGGATAGGATGAGGCCTGATTTCAGATTCAGACCAAGGGCAAGAGTCTTAAGACAGCCCTTCAGCTGATTTGAATACACGCCTTACTGGATGTTAAGGAGGAGCTACTATTCCCAGAAAGGAAGAGATGGGCCTTTCCAAACCCCACTCCCCTTGGATGATAAAAACTGGCCCACCAGATCCTCAGGCAGAAGCTTCCTTGCCTGTCTGTTGCATCTCTCACAAGCGTCCTATCCTGATAAATCTGTTTCTTGCCTATCACTTTGTCTCTCCCTGAATTCCTTCTGTGCAGAGGCATAAAGAAGCTGAACTTTGGTGAGTCCAGACACAGGGCGAGTAATTCTATTTTTTTTTATTTTTAATTTTTTTTGTCTTTTTGCCATTTCTAGGGCCACACCTACAGCATATGGAGGTTGCCAGGCTAGGGGTCTCATCGGAGCTGTAGCTGTCAGCCTACACCACAGCCACAGCAACACCAGATCTGAGCCGCATCTGCAACCTACACCACAGCTCACAGCAATGCCGGATCCTTAACCCACTGAGCAAGGCCAGGGATCAAACCCGCAACCTCATGGTTCCTAGTTGGATTAACCACTGAGCCACGACAGGAACTCCCCCAAGTAATTCTAATTTAAAACTATGGGTTTAAGTCCCAATCTGGCTTTAGGCTGGGTTCGAGTCCCGGTACGTGGGTTCAAATCCCAATCTGTTTTCTGACTAGGTTCAGGCTGTGAGGGCTCTCAGTTTCAGACCTAGGCTGGACTAGTGTGATGTTTAATTGAGAAAAAGGAAGTAGAGCCAGTTATATAAGGGTGGGAGGGGCAGTGAAATGAGTTAGTGCTCAGATAAAATGTGAACAGTAATAACGTCTGAAGAGCTATAGGGATTTTAATTCCTCATCCTACTCTTAATGCTACAAGAGGGAGGTTTGATGTGCTTGTATGAGGATCAGAGAGCCCCACTGGAAAAACAGCCGTCTCCAGGCATCATAAAAGAGATTATAATCAGCTACAACTGTGAGACTCCTCTCAGCAACCACTCATTTGCCAGACAACTCTGTGAGCTGGTGAGTACATGGGGCTAGGTCTTGGAAGTCCAAAGAACAGGTCAATGTAATGAAGTGGTCAAAGAAAGGGCTAAGTTCGCTATGCAAGGACTGCTGAGGGAGGGCAATATAATAGCAAAAGGGAGCTACTACACCAGCTGAAGTCTAAGCAACTGCATTGTGAGAATGAATGACGTTCAAGTGTGAATCTACACACCTGTATCTCCAAGCCAACGCTGACGTCTGGGCTCCTTTTGCTCAGTGTGCTGTGGAGTAGGTTTGTGAGTGTGGGGTGTTGTAGGGAGTAGCGCAGGGACAGAGTGAACCTTGCAAAAGATGGAACTATGCTGTTAGGAGACTGCTGGGTATTACATCTTGCAACTTTGCCATATTTGCAAGTATGATGCCTACTCTGAACCAGCACTGGATAGGTCCTCTCCCAAACATCTCTCTTCATGTTCACTTCAGACAGAGAACAAAAGGAATGGTATATCACATTTGCATTCAAAAATAACTGCAATGCAGTGGAGACTGAGTTTTTTTTTAATTTTTTAATTTTATTTTTTGTCTTTTTGTCTTTTCTATGGCTGCACCTGAGGCACATGGAGATTCCCAGGCTAGCGGTCCAGTTGGAGCTGTAGCTGCTGGCCTACACCAGAGCCACAGCAACGTGGGATCTGAGTGGCATTTGCAACCCACACCACAGCTCATGGCAACGCCAGACCCTTAACCCACTGAGCAAGTTCAGGAATCGAACCTGCAACCTCATGTTTCCTAGTCTGGATTCGTTAACCACTGAGCCATGACGGGAACTCTGAGACTGTTTTTATATCCAAGGTAACACAGTCATTAAAAAGTAAAATTAAGACTGCTCTTTTGCTGGTTTCTAAGTCCAGTACCTTATCTCCCAGTCATGGATATAGATACACGTGTCATTTTTTTTTTAACCATTTGGATGGCTTTGGGCAGAAAGCTCAGTTTAAATTGGTGACCTTTCATTAATATCAATAAAGGCAGACCATCTTTTGTACAATTGTATGAATGTTTAAAATTCGGGGGGATGTTTTTATCCATAAATTGCTCTGGAGAGAGTGACAAAATAATCACTAAAATACGAGAAGGGCTTCTGGGGGCCCAGAACAAAACTGTTTCTTTATAAAATTATGTAAGTTTAAATAGTCACGTGTGGCTGGTAATGTCCTTATTTGGGATAATTTTAATCATGTCATCTTGACAGCATGTTTAAGGGTAAAGGACAGGAGAGTAGGAAGGGAGATTTAGAGGAAAGGAAGAGATGGAACTGAAAAATACCATCCTAGGATGTAGAAGCAGAAGAGAGAAATGGACTCTCTTAGATAAGACTCCACAAGACAGCAAAATGCCAAGAGGAAGGTATTCTGTTTTAACCATACCCAAATTTCCATCTGACTAGGTCACAATATATACTTCAAACTAAAAGTACTCACACCTGTACATCTACCTGACAAGTCAACATGCTAGGCGCTCTCCTTCCTGACCACCAAAAAATGGTCAGGAAGGACCATTGGATGGTTAGAACACCATCCAATTCACAGAATAACCAAAGCATCTCTGTGTTTAAAAGGACCAAAGAGATCATTGGAAACAACTTTATACCAGTGTAGGAATTGCCTTGCCCTGCTCCGAGTCATGGCCTTCTGCCCCAGCACTTGTAGGGAAACTGTAACACATCCAACGTATGGGTTTATCTGGAGACCCTGCAAGACCTTCCAGAAATAAGATGGGTTACAGAGCTGAGAAATGAAAGGGCCATATGAGAGTTCGGGAAAAATGTCTAGTTCAGAATTGAAGCATGGAAGAGCGGAAGCTGAGGAAAGTCTCACCTTAGATGGCTTCACAGATCTGTTTTCTAGTGCAGTGAGTCCCAGTTGGAACGCTGCCAAGGATAAGCTTTGCCACATCTTATCCAGTCAATGGAATTTGTTAATTCCACTGCTATAGCCGTCTGGTCTGGTAGACTAGATGCAATTGAAACTGGATGTTTCAATGCAGTTGGAAAACAAAATCTTTCAAAACACAAGAACATGAAAGAGGCTCCAGGACTTTCAGGAGGATGTAATCTAACATGCACATAATGGTGGATGGCAGAAAGAGGAAGAGGGAGAAAATATATTTGAAAAAATAATGGCTGCTTTTTCTCCCAAATTGATGCCAAATAGCACACAAATCCATGAATTTCAGGAACCTTAAAATAATTAAAAAAAAAAAAACCCCAAACCCTTAGACATATGGTAATTAAACCACTAGAAAAGAAAGAAAGATTTCCCACTGTGACTCAGCATAACAAACTCAACTATTATCCATGAGGATATGAGTTCAATCCCTGACCTTGCTCAGTGGGTTAAGGATCTGGCATTGCTGTGGATGTGGTGTAGGCCAGCAGCTGCAGCTCTGATTCAACCCCTAGCCTGGGAACTTGCATGCGCCATGGGTGCAGCCCTTAAAAAAAAAAAAAAAAAAAAATTAAAAAAAAGATAAAAAAGAAAATCTTAAAAGCAGAGAGAATTAAAAAATACAGTATAGGAAAAGAAAAGCAAAGGAACAAAACTAAATGAAACAAACCAACAATTAATAGCAAGAAGTCAGATTTAAACCCAACTACATCAATAATTGCATTATAAGGGAATGGCCTCAAAATGCTGAGCAAAAAGCAGACATTACCAAAAATTTTTTAAAGCAAGACTCAACTATATGCTGCAGAAGAGATATACTTTAAATATGAGTGCACAAGTAAACAGTAAAAGAAATTATACCATTAAGAGAAAGCTAGTGTGACTATATTAATATCAGAAAAAATAGATTCCAATAAAAAGGGTATTACTAGATAAATAGGATATTTTATATTTCTCAAATGGTGAATTTATCAAAAATATATAAAAATCCTAATTGTATATCCACCTAATAAGAGAAATTAAAAATATATGGAGATGAGTTTCTGCTGTTACATTAAGGATCCAGCATTGTCTCTGCGGTGGCATGGGTTCAATCCCCAGCCCATCCCAGTGGGTGAAGAATCTGGTGTTGCCACAGCTATGGTGTAGGTTGCAGCTACAATTCCGATTTGATCCCTGGCTGGTGAACTTCCATATGCCATGGGGGCCACCAAAAAAAAAAAAAAAAAAAAAAAGAAAAAGAAAACGGAAAAGTAATAGAACTAAAGGGATAAATAAGCTATACAGAAAAGATTTGTATATCATCAATCACACCAAAACGAAATATGTAAAAATATAATGAAACTACAGAGAAAAAGTAAATGTTTTAAAAGAAAAAACACATATGTGAAGAAGAAATCAAAGGAAAATTTTTAAGTATTTGAACTAGGTTGTAATGGAAACAAAACATCAAAATCTGTGTCATGAAACCAAAACAATATATATAAATTTATAGTTTATTGTATTTTTATATTAGAAAAGTTGAAAAGATATTGAAATCAATATCAAACCTATTTCCTTGGGCTAGAAAAAAAAAGAGCAAATTCAAGTCTAAAGCAAGTAAAATAAAATATAGATAACATGGAAATCAGTGAAACAGGAAATAGAAAAAATAAATTAACAAAGAAAATATTTTGAAAAGATTGCTAAAGTTGATTATCCTTAGCAAGTCTAATCAAAATATATCTTTAGGGAGTTCCCACTGTGGTACACTGGGTTAAGAATCTGACTGCAGCAGCTTGGGTTGCTGCAGAGGCATAGGTTCTTCCCTCAGCCCTGTGCGGTGGGTTAAAGGATCCAGTGTTGCCACAGCTGCAGCATAAGTCATACCTCTGGCTCAGATTCAGTCCTTGGCCCAGGAACTTCCATATGCTGGGGGTGTGGCCATAAAAAAACATTTAAAAATATATCTCTAGTTAACGTCCAGAATAAAAGAAATGTTAGAATCACAGATTCTACAGATATTAAAATTATAATGATAAAACATTTATGTCAACATTTTCAACAATTTAGATGAAACAGACAATTATTTGAAAGACATAAATTACCAAAATTGGCACGAGAAGAAATAGAAAATATATATTGTTTTTAGACCATAGGGAAACAATTCATAATTTTAAAATTTCTCACAGAAAAAAATCTAGTGTCCCTATTAAATTCAATCAATAGTGAAGTGTCTTAAAAATAAATAATAGTAGAGATACACAACTCTTTCAGAAAATAAACACTTTGCAGCTCATTATATGAGGCCAAAATCACCATGTTATCAAAACCAAACAATGATACTACATACACACAGAAAAAAATCCCCTACAAATATAATGTAAAAACATAATGTAAAATATAATAAAATATTACCAAATCATATATGACAACACATAAAAAGAAGCATGATCAAGTGGAGTTTAGCATCAAGCATGCAAGGTTGGTTTAATAATGACATATCAATCAGTGCAATTGGTATTTATAAAAACAGAAGCAGCAATGCATATGATTATTAGGTGCAGAAAAACCACTTGACCAAATTTAGTATTTGAGAAATCTAAGATTAAATGGGAATTCCTGCTATCTGGTACATATATTATTAAATAAATAACCTAGATAATATTTACTGGTAAAATATTTTTAAGATTTCTCAAAGACTAGGACAAAACAAGGATGTCCATTCTTACTACTTTTGTGCTGGAGATCCTAGAACTGCAATAAGGCAAGAAAATGATACAGATCCTACACAATTTGGACCAGAAGTAGAAAACTATCTTTCTGTTATGGGGGTGGGGAGGGTGGGGTGTAGAACATGATTGTGTACATAAAAAGTCATCAGAAATGTACTAAAACAATAAACTACAATAGTTAATAAGTGACTTCAACAACATTTCAGGATAGAGGATCAATATACAAAAGTAAATTTTTGTATATTGACCTTTTGTCCTGAAATTGAAAATTTTGAATATTTACATAGATATCAAAAGCACAAAATATTTATAAAAATTTTTAACATGATGTGTACAAAAATTCTACAAAGAAAATTTTAAACTATTTGTGAGACAAGTTGACTTGTGAAGTAAATTGAGTAAACATATTAAGAGGTATATCATGCTCATGGATTGGAAAACTCAATACTTTTAAGATGTCATTTCTTCCTAAATCTATATATTGAACAATCGCAATTAAATTTGGAGCAGAAATTTTTTGGTAAAAACTAGGCATTGTTTTAAATTTATATGGAAATTCAAAGATCCTAGAACCTAAAGCCACCTTGAAAAAGAAACATACCCAGGTGCACAGGCACTGAAATAACCCCTTAAATTTGACAGGTCCTGAGTTGAAGTTCTGACTCTGATATTCAAAACCTGTGTGTCATTTGGCAAATTATTTCACTTTTCTAAGGCTCAGTTTTGTCCCTATATAAAAGAACAGACATTCTATGATGCCACCATCATCCTAATTCCAAAACCAGACAAAGATAGCACCAAAAAAGACAACTATCAGCTAATATCTTTGATGAATATAGACACAAAAATTCTCAACAAAATTTTACCCGGTCAAATCCAACAACATATCGAAAAGATCATACACCATGACCAGGTGGGGTTCATCCCAGGTTCATAAGGATGTTTCAACATATGTAAATCAATCAACGTCACATCCCGCATTAACAAAAGAAAAGTCAAAAACCATATGATCATCTCAATAGATGCAGAAAAAGCATTTGAAAAAGTCCAACATCCATTCATGATCAAAACTCTTGCCAAAGTGGGCATAGAGGGAACATTCCTGAACATTAAGCCATTTATGACAAACCCACAGCAAATACAATACTCAATGGAGAAAAACTGAAAGTCTTCTCACTCAACATAGTTTTGGAAGTCCTAGCCATAGCAATTAGACATACAAAAGAAATAAAAGGCATCCAAATAGGATGAGAAGAGATAAAACTGTCACTGTATGCAGAAGACATGATACTATACATAGAAAACTCTAAGGATACAACCCAAAAACTACTTGAACTGATTAACAAATTCAGCAAAGTAGCAGGATATAAGATTAACATTCAGAAATCAGTCACATTTCTGTATACTAACAATGAAATATTAGAAAAGAAATACAAAAATACAATACCTTTTAAAATTGCACCCCAGAAAATCAAATACCTGGGAATACACCTGACCAAGGAGGTAAAGGACTTATATGCCGAGAGCTATAGAACATTAATCAAGGAAATTAAAGAAGATGTAAAGAAATGGAAAGATATTCCATGTTCATGGATTGGAAAAACTAATATTGTAAAAATGGCCATACTACCCAAAGCAATCTACAGATTCAGTGCAATCCCTATCAAATTACCCATGACATTTTTCACAGAACTAGAACAAACAATACAAACATTTATATGGAACAACAAAAGACCCAGAATTGCCAAAGCAATCCTGAGAAACAAAAACCAAGCAGGAGGCATAACTCTCCCAGACTTCAGGCAATATTACAAATCCACAGTCATCAAAATAGTGTGGTACTGGTATCAAAACAGACAGACGAATGGAACAAATTAGAGAGCCCAGAAATAAACCCTGACACCTCTGGTCAATTAATCTTTGACAAGGGAGGCAAGAGCATAAAATGGGAAAAAGAAAGTCTATTCAGCAAGCATTGCTGGGAAACCTGGACAGCTGCATGCAAAGCAATGAAAATAAAACACACCTCACACCATGCATGAAAATAAACTCAAAATGGCTGAAAGACTTAAATATAAGACAAGACACCATCAAACTCCTGGAAGAGAACATAGGCAAAACATTCTCTGACATCAACCTCATGAATATTTTCTCAGGTCAGTCTCCCAAGGCGATAGAAATAAGAGCAAAAATAAACCAATGGGACCTAATCAAACTGACAAGCTTTTGCACAGCAAAGGAAACCAAAAAGAAAACAAAAGGACAATACCTTTTGTCTTGGTATGAATGGGAGAAAATAGTTTCAAATGATGCAACTGACAAGGGCTTAATCTCTAGGATATACAAGCAACTTTTACAACGCAACAGCAAAAAAGCCAACTACCCAATGGAAAAATGGGCAAAAGACCTGAGTAGACATCTCTCCAAGGAAGATATACAGATGGCCAGCAAACACATGAAAAAATGCTCAACATCGCTGATTATAAGAGAAATGCAAATCAAAACGACCATGAGATACCACCTCACACCAGTCAGAATGGCCATCATTAATAAATCCACAAATAACAAGTGCTGGAGGGGCTGTGGAGAAAAGGGACCTCTCCTGCACTTTTGGTGGGAATGTAAGCTGGTACAGCCAATATGGAGAACAGTATCGAGATACCTTAGAAATCTATACATAGAACTACCACATGACCCAGCAATCCCACTCTTGGGCATATATCCGGACAAAACTCTCCTTAAAAAAGATACATGCACCTGTATGTTCATTGCAGCACTATTCACAATAGCCAAGACATGGGAACAACCCAAATGTCCATGGACAGATGATTGGATCAGGAAGATGTGGTGTGTGTGTGTGTGTATGTATATATATATGTATATATATATATGGCATATATACACAATGGAATACTACTCAGCTATAAAAAAGAATGACATAATGCCATTTGCAGCAACATGGATGGAACTAGAGACTCTCATACTGAGTGAAATAAGTCAGAAGGAGAAAAACAAATAGAGTATGATATCACTTATAACTGGAATCTAATATTCAGCACAAATGAACGTTTCCACAGAAAATAAAATCTGTGAATAGACTTGTGGCCGCCCTGGGGGAGAGGGAGAGAATGGGAGGGATCAGGAGCTTGGGGTTAACGGATGCAAACTAGTGCTCTTGGAATGGATTTACAATGAGATCCTGCTGTGTAGCATTGAGAACTCTGTCTAGATACTTACATCGCAACACAATGATGGGAGGAAAAAGTATGTATACGTGTGTGTAACTTGGTCCCCATGCTGCACAGTGGAAAAAATAAATAATAAAAAATGAACATCCATAATACTAAATGTAAGGTCCATTTGAGAAATAAATATAATAATCTATCATCTAGTATTATCCCAGGTACATGAGAGTCTCTCAATAACTATTAACCATTGTCAACATCTATTTTTCCCATCATCTTTAGACTTGGGAGAAATTCACTCTAAAATTAAGAAAGGAGAGTCAAAAGGAGGAGCAACACAATTTAATTTACATTTGTCTTGGAATCAGAAAACTCATGTTCTAGTCTATTTCTATAAAAATTATATTATGGTGTAGCAGGAAGCAACATGGCCCAGTAGGAAAAAGAGCTACTTTGCAGTCACAGAGATCTGGGTCTGAAGCCTGCCTTCACAGCATATAAACTATACACAACAGGTTATAAGATATACAATGTGTCCTTGAGCAAGCAGCTTAATATCTCTGAGCCTTACTTTTATCTCTAAAGTGCAAATAAATATAACTATCCTACAGAGCTGTCTGGTTAGAAGTGTCAGGTAGCACATACAAAGAAAGGGTCTGGCATTTAGCAAGCCATTAATAAATACTTAGCCCATCTCCTTTCCTTGGTACTTTCATTTTAGTAATATAGCTATCGGTACCTAAGCAAATTAGGGGAATTGATCTTCAAGGCAACTTTAAACTTTTTAATTCACCTAATTTTCAATAAGTTTACACTTGCAATAACAATTGTAGGTCTACCAAACTATGTATTTATCTAAATGAACCAAAAGTCCCTACAGAAACACAACCTAACCAAAAAAGCAAAAGTATAGATTCATTCAAATTAAAAAGATCTCTTGGCTCAAGCTCATCATTGCCTGGGTCGCTGTGTTTCTTGTTACTAAGGCTACAAGGGTTTGTTTACACAAGGAGCACATCTTTAACCATTTAAAAAAATAAGACATAGGGACAGAGTGTACTCCACCAAGAAAAAAAAAAAAAACCACCACCACAAGTTCATCTGGGAAGGCTGGATATGATAGACCCTTTAATTTCAAGAGTAGTATGGTCAAGGAGCTCAGTGAAGAGATGACTTAATTTTATATTTGGTTTGAAGATGAAAATCTCCACTTTCCTTCATCAGCTAAGGAACACAATGCAGAAATGTGGGTTTATAAGAGATGTTGGCAAAATATACCCAGTCGTTTTCTACTGTTGGGTTTTTTGCAGACTTAAACTGTCCTAGAAAAACAGAAAGGAAGAAAAAAAAAAAAAAAAAACACTTATTAGTTACCTATTCGAAGCCCCCAGATTGATGAGTAGAAATTGGCAGCCAGTGAGGGAGTATGGCTTGTCCACATTAATGGATACTGGAGGGAGAATGAGATCCATGGTCCTAGGCTCCTTTGATTATACTTCTCTTTTAAACATTTCATCCTGAGAGTAACTTCATGTAGAAACGATAAACCATGAACACATTGGAAATCAGATTTCCTCCCCTGCATATATAGATCCCATTTGCCCAATGGATGGGGCAGTAGATTTTCTCAGCAAGGGCACTGAGCTGGGTCCCTGAGGAAGCCAACTTAATATCACCCCTTGTAGCTTACATCTGCTTTCGGTTTCTTTGACTTAACACTTAATTTCCAAGGGTTACTCACACCTAGGTACGTTGCCACCACACACCATAGTCAAAATGTTGAAAACCACACATAAAGAGAAAAACTTACAAAGAGCCAGAGGGAAAAGAAACACTACATATAGGGAAATTGTAATTTGAATTAATACTCAAATAAGACAACTTGTCAGAAACCATGGCTACCAAAAGACAGTGAAATCAAAACAATTTTATGCAAAGGAAGATGGTAGGAATTTGTCCCAGGAAACTTGCACTGTCAGAAATACCAAAGGAAGTTCTTTGGGCAGAAAGTAAATAATACCAGATACAAATTTGGATCCTCAAAGAAGGAATGAAGGGCATTCAAAGAAGTAAACATTGGGGTAAAAATGGAAGACCGCTACCTCCCTTTTACATTATTTACTTGTACTTATGACTATTTCTTGTTGGAAATATACATATGTGTATAATAAGGAAAATTGTACTATATAAAATAGAAAGGGAGGAGTGAATAGACCTCTGTTATTGCAAGGTTTCTACATTTTATGTCAAATGACATGATATTAACACTGGGTAGAATGTGAAAGATTAAAGATACATATACCAATTCTTAAAGCAATCACTGAAAAATAATGTAAAGAAGTAAAGCTAAAAACACAATAGATACTTTAAATTACTTTCTCAAACTATTCAAATAATTCAAATTGGAAACTAAAAGAACATTGTAAATTACCTATACTCCAATAAAATTTATTTAAAAAACCCCAAAAACCAAATAATTTAAAAGCAGGCAAGAAAAAGGAACAATAATAACAACAATAGAAAGATGATGCAAACAGAAAACAGTAAACTGGTAGACAATTAATTATCAATAATTATAAATAACCATATCAATAATTATATTACATTGGAATATTTCAATATTCCAATGAAAGATACAAAATGCAGCAATTTCTTCTCAGATGTCCCTCCTAGAGTAATGTAAATAAAAATAAACAAATGGGACCTGATAAACTTAAAAGTTTTTGCACAGCAAAGGAAACCATAAATAAGACAAAAAGACAACCCACAGAATGGGAGAAAATATTTGTAAATGAAGCATTTGACAAGAGATTAATCTCCAAAATATACAACCTCCTACAGCTCAATATCAAAGAAACAAACAACCCAATAAAAAAATGGGCAGAAGATCTAAATACACATTTCTCCAAAGAAGACATACCGATGGCCAAAAGACACATGAAAAGATGTTCAACATCAATAATTATTAGAGAAATGCAAATAAAAACTTCTACGAATATATGGAATTCTATGAATATATGAATATGAAAATGCAAATAAAAACTTCTTCTTATACCAGCCATCATTAGCCATCATCAAAAAGTCTACAAAGAATAAAGGCTGGAGAGGGTGTGGAGAAAAGGGAATCCTATTACACTGTTTGTGAGAAGGTACACTGGTGCAACCACTATGGAAAACAGTATGGAGATTCCTCAAAAAACTAAAAAATAGAAGTACCAAACAATCCAGCAATCCCACTCCTGTGCATCTATCCAGAGAAAACCATAACTTGAAAAGATAAATGCACTCCAATGTTCATCACAAGTACTATTTACAACAGCCAAGACATGTAAGCAACCCAAATACCCACTGACAGAGGCATAGGTAAAGAAGATGTGGTATGTATACACAATGGAATATTACTCAGCCATAAAAAAGAATGAAATAATGCTATTTGCAGCAACCTAGAATACTATCCTACTAAGTGAAGTTAGTCAGATAGTGAAAGACAAACATCATATGATATTACCTGTATGTGGAATCTAAAAAAAAAATAAGATATAGATGAACTTATTTGCAGAACAGAAACGGATGTGAAAAGCTTGTTGTTACCAAAGTGTACAGGTAGGGGGATGGGAGGGATGGACTGGGTGTTTGGGATTGGCATATGCACACCGAGGCAGATGGAATGATTGGCCAACAGGGACCTGCTGTACAGACAACTCTACCCAGTGTTCTGTGATCATCTATGTAGGAAAAGAACTTGAGAGAGAATGTGTATATGTATGATTGGGTCAGTTTGCTGTACAGCAGAAATTACACAACCTTGTAAATCAACTAGATTTCAGTAAAAGTTTAAAAAATAATTACATTAAATGGTAAGTTACATATTCCAATGAAAAACTTTCAGACTGGATAAAAATGCATGATTCCACTATATACTACCTAGGAGAGAACCACTTTAAATTTAAGGACACCAGTTGCAAGTAAAAAGATCTTAAAAAGATAAGACTATAAAAACAATGTGGTTGGCAATCTCTGAGATGGCTGCCAAAGATCCTGCCTCCTATTCACACCCTCGTGTAATCTCCTCCTCTTGAGAGTGGCCTTCTCTTACTGACCTGCTTTTGATAAATATGGCAGACATCATAGACTCCATGATTAGGTTATAAAAACCCATGGGGCCTCTCTCTCCCTCTCCCTCCTTTCCTCTCCCCTACCCCAACTTTCTTCCCCTCCCCTTCTTTCTCTCTGTCTCATCAGCTTGCTCTGGGAAAGCCAGCTCCTTGTCATATCTTGAGGACACTCAGAACAAACCTTTCGAAAACCATATGACGAGAAATTAAGGCCCTCAGTTCCACAGGCCACGAAGAACTGAGATCTGCCAACAACCACTTGAGCGGGTAAAAGTGAATTTTTCAGCCCATGCCAAGCTTTAAGATGACTGTAGCCCTGGACAACAGCTTTGCTGCAACTTCATGAGAGACTCTGAAGCAGAATCACTCAGCTAATCTGCTTGGTTAATTCCCTACCCACAGAAGTGTGAGATGATAAATGTTTATTATTTTAAACAAATAGATATTGGGGTAGTTCCCAATGCATAATTATTACAAAGTAAGCTTGAGAAGGTTAGAGAGGCTATATATAAAATGCATACAGTAGGATAAAAGTTAGAGATGGAATCATGGTTAAAACCTAAATTATATTTTTAGGTACTGGCAGCAAATAATCGGAAAGTAGACCAAAACACCATCTCTGTTTATAATACTGTACCTGTCTGAATGCATTGTTCTTAAAATTATCGTTTCACCAAATATCTTAAATTGCAGGGGTAGAGCCCCTGACATGCCCCATTGAGTTCTTGCCTCTAGCTTCCCACCCCAGGTTACCAGTGAGAGCCTGTCACTCTGGGAAATTTCTGTGCTCTATCATCAATGATGGAATCCTCTTTGTAACTTGTCGGGGTAAAACAGCTCTAGTATCCTATTTTAGTATCAGTTTTTTCAGAATGTTCCCGGGGCAGAGTGAGGTCAACATTCCATGGGAAAAAAATTACTAAGGTGGTATTTGCTGGCAGGCGGTTTACCGGGAAGTGTGCTCAGGAATAACATTTGTGAGAATAGGGAAAGCATGTTTAGCAGAGGAAGAAGAGGAATTGTGATGCAGCCACAACAGAGCCCTCAGCTGACCCCACAGGGTGCTCTGAAGTATGCATGGCCGTTTAGCAACATCCCAAACTATGGCATGCGGACCACGACTGCACACCCCTGACCTAACCCGTCACTCGCAGTGAGTTGACATTGAAAAAAGGCCACCTTGGGCAAAGCAATTATCCTTCAGAGCAATTATCAGGAAGACTCATCAGGAACCTCTCAATCAATTTTCACCGCTCCTGGAGGCTGGGAGAATGTTTGTGTTTCTCCTGAAAGGGGTAGCAGGATGGCAGATCATAGAACCCACTACCACTGGTGCCGAGATCAGCTCAGCAGGATGGGGCTGAAGAACGGGTGCTGTGAAACTTAAGGAAAAAGTTAACACAAAACAAGACACAGAGACATTTATCTTAATTGAAGGTGGGAACCGGGGGACTCAAGGTCTCAGGGACCAAGAGCTCCGCCTCAAGAAACCACACTGCTTTTATTGTGTTCTTGGGGATTACGTCAAGTGAGGAGGGGGTGTTGTAGGTGCAGGATATAGGTTTTTTTTTTAAGTTATTTTAAAAGCCACATAGCTGGTTGCTGATTAAGCTTTCACTCTGACCTTTAGGCATTTAACAGTCATTAGCATTCAGGAAGCTTGGCGTCAGCTATCTATGCATAGCATTCTAGAGAATCTCCATTGTGCTTCTGCAGATGGTGTGCCTATCTGCAGCAAACCCAGTGTGCCTAGGTTTGCACCTTGGTTCCTTGATAATGCATATCCTGCTAAGGACCCCTCATAAATCCCTTGGGGCCACGAGGCTCCTCTTTCTCTTCTCCTAAGGGGACATATCATGCTGTGCAAACGGCAGCGTGACAATCTATCTGCACAGGTCCGGTGTGCCTAGACGCATTATGTCCTCATTCAGCTGACCCTATGAATATCTTATGCCTTTAGGTCTTTGTGCTTAGCTTAAGTCATTCACCAGCACTGAGACTGTTTTTCAAGCAGGAAGATGGGGTAAAGTAAAGCAGGACAAGACGGAGTTTTCAGCCAAGAGGCTAAGAAAATATTGTGGAAATATGTCTCATGACACACTGGTTAGGATGCTGCTGTAATAACTCAGTCCAGAGTTGATGAGATTAAAAAGGTAGCAGGGGACATGGAGAGAGGGGAGAAAAGATGGTTAAGAGATAAGACTTGATATGACTTCATAACAAGTACATACATATGGCAGATAAGGAGGCAATCAGGCTGTTTTTGCTGCTGAGGTTCCAACTATCTTTATTCCCATTGGAATATTTAACAAAGTACATACACTTTTTGGGAAATGGAGATAATCCCCACCAGAGAAAGTCAAGGGAGATTCCTAGACTGATAACCTCTCTTCTCTGAAGGCAATGGGTGAGGAAGCCATGGAAAAGATGGAAATTTTTGATGTGTTTAGAACATCATGCTTCATTACTCTTCCATACAGGAGAATTTAATGAAGAAAATACGGTTTGGGGTTTCTGTTGTGGCTCTGTGGATTAAGAACCCTACATAGTGTCTGTGAGGATGCAGGTTTGATCCCTGGCCTCGCTCGTTGGGTTCAGGATCCAGTGTTGCCACAAGTTGCAGCAGATGCGGCTGGGAACTGGTATTGCTGTGGCTGTGGTGTAGGCCTGCCACTGCAGCTCCAATTCGACCCCTAGCCCGGAAACTCCCATATGTCGCAGATGCAGCCCTAAAAAGAAAAAGAAAAAAGAAAAAATAGGGTTTGGGTTTTATATAGGTATATAGTTAACAATTATATTCAAACAATTGCGATTGTCTCGGATTTTCTCTAGAGGTATTGCACAACTCCTAAAGGAAAGTTAAATTTAATCCATGCTCTTTTTTCAGTTTTTTTTTTTTTGAGATGTAATTGATATACATCATGGTATAAGTTTTGCAGCATTATGGTTTGATTTACATATATTTTGAAATGGTTACCACAATAAGTTTAGTTAGCACCCATCATCTCATATAAGAGAAAGCAAAGAAGAAAAAAATATTATGATGAGAACTTTCCTAATTTCGTGTACATCATCCAGCAGTAACTATAATCATGCTCGAGTTTATATTCCTGGTATATAGTTATCTTGTAACTGTTACGCTATTTTTAAAATACGAAATAGATTTTATCACAGAACTTGGGATAGGGATGGTTAAATCATACAAATAATGGCAGAATGTCAAAACTCCCCAAAGGAAGGAAATTACTGTGTTAAGTTTCTAAAAAATGTAGAAAAGAGAAATGATTTTAATTAGTCTCATTTTCTTTTCATCGGAATAGACATGGAATTGGGAAGAGCATGAAATCACTGTTACTATGTGAGGTGTGAGTATCTTTGAGGCTTTAAGAACAATTTCCAAATATTAAAAATACGTGGACTTATACAAAGGGTCACTCTTTGACAAAATGAAGTCCAGTAATAGACACTGAATAGAGCTTAGAACCTTCTCTAGATTATAATTATTCAAAATAAGAGAAGATTCTTGGAGAGCATCATAACTACCTTTAGTATTTAAAGGATTAACTTGCATGACGGCAAGAAGACAGCAGGAATCAGTGTGTATGAGTGTGTACTATGAGCCATGCAGCTCATTTGCATATTTAGCTTATTTCCTCAATGTAGCTCGGAGGGTTCTTAATCCCATTTTACAAACAGGAAACTGAGGCAGAAAGATTAAGGATAACAGTCCAAGGTGGTACAGAGGCAGAATCAAACACACATGTCCTTTCCACATGAGAAATGCTTATATTCCTTCCTATTTCTGTTTGAGCAAGAAAGCTAAGAGCTAGAAGTAGAAACTATACCTATGCAGATTTGACTCACAGCCAGGGAATCCTTTCTGACAATCAGGGCAGTCCAAGCTGAAACCGTCTGCCCTGAATGTACTAATTTTGTGTGTAACATGGTGATTAATTACTATGTTCCACTTCTTTGTGTCTCTCTAAACAGTTCTTCATACTGCATCCATGGAAATCTTTCCAATTTGCAAACGTAACCACCCCATTCCCACGCTGCGACACGCACACCAGTACCTGCACTTCGAAAGACACTTTCTAATTCAACTTTCTTAAGTCATATGGTCAGAGGTCTCCAGGCCTGCAGCTGTCTATGTCTTCTCACTTAGAATTATTTATATGCATCCTCTATGTCCTCCTAAGCCCATGATTGGTGAGAATCCCTTCTAAAAAACAGTATTCTTTTAGAATGGATGAGCAACGAGGTCCTATTGTATAGCACAGGGAACTGTATCTGGTAAACGGGCACAACATTGTAGATCAACTATAATTTAATTTTAAAAATTATAGTGTTGGCAGAACACTGTAAATCAACTATAATGGAAAAAATAAAAATCGTAAAATTAAAAAAAATATAGTGTTTCATTCCTTTATATTTCACATTTATTGCTAGATATCTATTCTCTAAATATATGCATGTGTATGTATATATTCTTTTTCTTAGAATATTGTAAGTGCATTCTACTTGGTCTTTTTACAACCATATTTCAGTCCTTTAGCAGGGTTTTGCTCCCTACCCCACACATACTCATATAACCCCTCAGTCTTACCATTTCTTGGGAAAAAAAAAAATGACCTAACTTTGAAGTACCAATTCCAGCTTCTTTTTGCATGATGGTTTCTCTGTTCGTGGAGTAAGAGGCAGGAAGTGCTGGGGAACCAATGCCACCTAAGAGCAGTCTTGACCACTGACTCTTGGGATATAGTGGACATAACAGTATGATTTTATCTCTGAGGCACGTGCTCTACAATGCCTTCTTTGGTTCTCAGTAAGATTAAGCTCAGAGTGGAATCTTGATTGATACACATTTTGTTGGATGTTTTTCCTTTTTTTTTTTTTTTTAAATTCTTGCATTTGAGAACTTTCTAGGATTGTGTTCCAAAGAAACTAGCACTTGAAGCATTTGAATACAACTCTAGGATCTGCTGGCGGAGGCGGGGGTGGGTCTAACTTAAGACAATTGGTATCACAAGTGGTCCTAAGAATCAGGTCCTCAGAATGGGATTCCATGAAGGATCCCTTGCTGGCCAGATGTCACCAAGGACCCAAATTATCATAGTGAGTGGGGTGACAATAATGCCTGGCAGGCCATAGCCTCATAACACCTAACGTCATCACCCGTGGTGAACTCACGCAAGCTAAAGGTGGAAGAGGATGGATTGTCGTGTGCGATAGCTCTAGTAGTTAAGATATATGTGGACAATGGTAATTATTTCTTGAAAAGTTGGAACGGACTGCTCATTATTTATTATCAAAGCATAAAAAGAAATGGTGTCAGACTAAGATCAGGCTGCTACCATGTGAGTTTCCTAAGGCTCCCTGACAAAGTCCTGCAAACTAAAGGCTAAAACACAAGAAAAACTTATTTTCTCGGAGTTTTAGAGGCCAGAAGTCTAAAATCAAGTTGTTGGCAGGTCTCACTAGCTCCGTAGCACCTAGGAGAGAATCCTTCCCTCTGAAAGCTTCTGGTTGCTCCTATTGTTCCTTGACTTCTGGCTGCATAACTCTAATATCTGGTCTATCTTTCCATTGTTTTCTTCCCTGTGTCTCTCTGTGCCTTTCCTGTTCTTAGAAGGGCACCTGTCACTAGATTTAGGGCTCAACCTAAATCCAGTATGATTTCACTTCAAGGTCCTTACTTGAAATGCATCAGCAAAGACATTTATTCCATATAAGCTCTCACTGAGTTTCCAGGTAGACATGCTTTCGGGGGCTGCTATTCCATTCACAACAATACTAACTCAGGGCATGGAGGAAAAAATGCAACAGTATCTATGGCATTCTTTACAAAGATCTTTCTTTCTTTTTCTTCTTTTTTTTGCCTAAAGAGAAATTTTTTAATTCTCTGTGATTTTGTAATCACTGCACTGAATCCATAATAGAACCCTTCCCACAAATAAAGCACTGTATCCACATGGTTATATAAGTGAGTGCTCCCAAATATTTAAGACAAAAATCATTCTGGTCTTACTGCTAATAATTTCATTTATGAGATTAACAAAACCTTGAATCCAAAGTCAGACCAAAAATAGGAATTTACAGAGCACACTCACTTAGAAATGTGCACACCAAAAAAACCTTTTAAAAACTTTATAGGCAGCCCAAGGACAGATGATCTTGCACATCAGGATCTGATTGTGAACGGAGCAGAATTATAAAGAAGGCCGAGTTGAAAGCTACAGTAAGTATTCTACACTAAATTCTGTGCTCTATGATGGAAAGACTGGGTCCCTGAGACCTGGCCTGGGGACATCTGGATAGACGTGCCTGAGACCTTCCAATCCCTAGGCTCTGCAGAACCCTCCAGATGGCACACGTCTCCTTCCCCAGTGCTACTGATGAGCAGCCTCCACTTGCCTGTACATGACACAAAGACCATACTGGAAGGCACAAGACTCTAAAAATGATGCTTGTCTTCCTTAAGATCTGCCTCCATCTTCCCTCACCACTTCCAGCAGACCAGTCATTAGGGTGGAGTTTTAGTAGGATGACACCGAGGAATTACTGTTTCTGACTCAGGAGGAGAAAGATCATTTATCAATGGTTGTTCAAGATGCAGTTACATGTCTCAGCAGCAACCAAGGAAACATATTTGGGAATGGATTTTGAGACAACTGGAACAAGGCGTGTGGAATATAAGGCTGGATAAGGGACATTTTCCCATGATTCAGATTTTCTTTCTGGCAAGGATTCTTGAAATCTTCTTGAAGCTTGGGAAAATGCTTGTCTATAGTAAATGAGGCTGCAGGATTGCTTTACCAAAGTATTGAGAAAATGGTCAGAAGGCTCAGATGGGGCTGGGGGTGGGGGACACGTTAGAATGGATTTCCTGCAGAAGATCAGAGAATCTATCAGCTGACTTTGTTTCTCAGGAAGGACTGTGGGAAACTCTCTTTACCGAACTAGTAAGAAATGCAATAGTTGGAAAGTCTTGTGTGTCACTGAAACCTCCTAGCTTCTATCTTCTGTTGGCCAGATTTAAGGGAAAGAATGCTGCTACGATACCCATATACTAGTGCCAATGTGTGATAGAATTTTAGAAGAGCCAGCGGGGCAAGTGGCAGCACATTATCACTGGAGGTGAAAGTGAGCAAAAGTCCAAATAGCAGCCCCGGGTCCTGAGCTGCAAGGAACTGTAGTAATATCTAGAACACAGTGAGGTTTTTAGGGGTTAGGTAGATAGTCAGCTGACTGTGGTAATGTTTTATTTATGTAAACAAAAAAAATCAAAGGTGGATGAGCACAAGTCTGGTGTCATCCTGCAATGGAGAAACCATAATCTCTTCCTCAGTTCTTTTCCCAGAAATCATATACTTGCAGTCATACACTATGTAGATTTTTGTTTGTTTTGTTTTAGACAGGCTTCTTTTACTTAGCAATATGCTTTTGAGATTCTTCCGTGTCTCTTCATGATTTGATAGCTCTATTCTATTGAATCATATTTCACTGTCTGGATGTATTTATCCATTCTCTACTGAAAGACATCTTGGTTATTTCCAAGTTTTGGTAATTATGAACACAGCAGCTACACACATCTATATGCAAGTTTTGTGTGGACACAAGTTTTCAACTCCTGTGGGTAAATATCAAAGAAAGTGAATGCTGCATGTATGGTAAAGGTGTTTGGTTTTGTAAGAAACTGCCAAACTGTCTCTCAAAGTAACTCTACTATCCTGCATTCTCCCCAGCAATGAATGTGCGTTCCTGATGTTCCACCTCCTTACCAGCTTTTGGTGGTATCACTGTTCTGAATTTTGACCATCCTAATAGATGTGTAGTGGTTTCTTGGTGTTGTCTTAATTCACTCATGACATATGATGTAGAGCATCCTTGCATATTTTCATATTTTTATTTCCCATCTGTCTATTTTCTTTGGCAAGGTATCTGTTAAGGTTTTTGGTCCATTTTTAAAAATGGGTTTCTTGGTTTCCTATTATTAGAATTTCTTTGTATATTTTATATACAAACCTTTTATCAAATATGTGGTTTTGCAAATGTGGTTTATATTTTCATTCTCTTAACAGTATATTTTTTTCAGAGCAGAAGTTTTTAATTTTATTGTAACCCAATTTACTGATTTTTTTTCTTTCATGGGTTTTGCTTTGGTGTTGTATCTAAAAGCTCATTGCCAAAGGCAGTAGTTTGCAACTACTGCCTTTGGAATGGGTAAGCAATGAGATCCTGCTGTGTAGCACCGGGAACTACATCTAGTCACTTATGATGGATCATGACAATGTGAGAAAAAAGAATGTATACATGTATGTGTGACTGGGTCACCTTGCTGTACAGTATAAAATTGACAGAACACTGTAAACCAGCTATAAATGGAAAAAAATAAAAATCATTATAAAATAAAAATAAATTTAAAAAGCTCATTGCGAAACCAAAAGTCATCTAGACTTTATTCTGTGTTGCCTTCTATAAGTTTTATAGTTCTGTGTTTTACATTTAGGTCTATGATCCACTTTGAGTTAGTTCATTGTGTGTGTGTGTGTGTTCAGTTGTTTCAGTACCATTTGTTGAGAAAAATGTTCTTTTTCCATTGAGTTTCCTTTTCCCCGTTTTTAAAGATTGACTGCATATACTTGTGTGAGTCTATTTATGCAGTCTCTTCTATCCACTGAGTTGTTTTTCTATTATTTTGCCACTACTACACAGTCTTGACTGCTGTTGCTATACCCCATGAACACCGAGTAGAACCACTTAGCATAATCTTCAGAATAGGGAACTCTCAAAGAGTATTAGACTTAAAGTTATGAAGGGTATTACAAGATGAGGAAGCAGCATGAGCAAAGGCAGAGATATAAGATACACAAAAGTCAAAACAATAAACAAGTCCTGGGACAGTAAGCTCATTTGGGCAACAAGATGTATAATCTGTGAACTTAAAAGAACAGTTTCTTTTAGGTTTGGGGAGGAATATATAGATTCATCAGGAGACGTGCCGTCATAGCCACCCTCCTCTGGGGCTGCCCCTCCTCCAACACTGCTCTGTGGCATCCAGTAGCACCTGGAAGTCATGCTGAGGGAGAATGACCTTTGTCCTTCATTCCCCACCCCTGCGGACTCACCCCACCACACAGCACTAGATGGAGCTCTATGGAAGCACTTCTAGGGGTGGAGAGAGGACTGGAAGGGAGCAGTTAATGAGTTTGCAGGATTGGAATTTCTCAACTGGAACTGAGCATTGCTCCCTGGGACATAGCCCTACAGATGGCACCCACTGATGGATGGCCTATTTCTAGATCATTGACACCTCCAGTTTATACATAGAAACACCTAGACAGCTGGAATCACAAGAGTCTTGCTGAGGGCATGATGTGCCAGGGGAAGCATGGGCTCTGAAATTCACTCAGAAGACTTGGGGTGCAGTTCCAATTCTCCCGTGTAAAGCTGATTATATTTGGGCAAGGTCTTTTGCCCCTCGTAGACTTAACGTGCTCATCTCGAAAGCAGGGAAGATGATGAGTCTTCCTCTAGGTTGTGCTTGAGACTAAATGAGGTAGAGAATGCAAATCTAAAATATCTGGCACACAGGAAATAATCCATTGGGCTCTGTGTGAGCATGGGTGGGGTGGGGGAGATAAATATATATGGTAATTAGCCATGCTAGAAAATGCTAATGCACTCATCGATGCCTCCAATGCTTTTTAAATCCATCAAAGAAATGTTAGGCCTGACGGAACTGTAGAGTGAAGAGAATCAGAAAGGATAGTACCATGTTAACTAAAGTTTCAAATCCTCCAAGCACTGTTTTTTTTCATATACTCTTAATCTTAACCTCTTAGTCTTACAACAATTCTAGAAGATATTAACAGGAATACTAGTATTACAGCTGACATTTAAATAGCAGTGAGTTCCTAGCAATTTTCTAACTATTTTGTATGCACACATTTATTGAAGCTTCACAACTACCCTAAGATTGGTTCTATCATCATTCTTATTTTATGTACAATGTTAGAAGGTCATGCATAGGAGAAGTAATTTCACACTTGCACACAAGTATTCACTGGCACCCTGATTTCAGATTTCTAGCCTCCAGAACTGTGAGAAATAATTTCTGTTGCTTAAGCCACCAGTCTACAGTTTATTACAGCAGCCTCAACTGACCAAGACACAGACTAAGTGCAAAAATAAGATAAACAGTAAGCAATGGAGCAACTCCCATATGAAAATTATACTCATCTCCTCTGCACATTCAGAGAGGTAGGAGATTCATTTGAAGCCCTATGGAAGATGTATATGTATATATATACATATATTTTTTTTATTATTATAGTTGATTTATAGTGTTGTGCCAATTTCTGCTGTACATCAGTGACCCAGTCATATATATATATACACATATATACACACACACACACATATAAATATTCTTTTTATCATGCTATCCATCATGCTCTATCCCAGGAGATTATAGTTCCTTGGGCTGTATAGTATTTTTTTTTTTTAATCTTACAGTGGAGGGTCTGTCTAGCACTGATTAGGAATTTTGCATCCTAATCTAAGTTTACAGAAGAGGTTGGCATATGCACACTATGGTATATGGAATAACTGACCAACAGGGTCCTGCTGTAGCACACAGGCAACTCTACCCAATATTCTATAATAATCTATATGGGAAAATAATCTGAAAAAGAATGGATATGTTTATACGTATAATCGAATCACTCTGTGATATTGCCAAAATTATCACAATATTGTAAATCAATTATATTTCAAGAACTTAAAAAAAAAATGTTGGTATTTTATTCCCATTTGTTTTAGACCAGACAATTTTTTTATGGCAAGGTTCAGTAACTTGCGTCCCATAAATTTTGGATCACTTTCAAACCACAGTGAGAAAAAGGCAGAAGCCTTAAAATTGCACAGAGAGCATATTACGGGTGTTCTGAAGAACACGGCTGATTTAGAGGCAGCTTCAGGTCACTGGACAGATATAGAGTAAGGCTTCCTTAGTAAACTGAAAGGCAGCACTTAAGCCTTCACCCCAAGTTAGTTCTTATTTTCTCAGCATGATCCATGCTATTCCAGAAAAGTATGCAGTTCAGGGCAGGAGAATTCATGCTCACTTCTTCTCAAATACACTTTATTGTCCATTGTTTGTGAGGTCGTTTTAAGTCAAAAAGAATAGATGGAGTATGTGTGACAGAATGGTCTCTGCCAAAAATAATTTAAAGCTCAGCCAAGGAGCAAAATAATAGCAGTATCTTATGTTGGCCCAGTGCTGTGTATGGAGCACTTTATCCTAACTCGTCAGGACTTAATGATACTCTTAATGGCACTTTCAGGCTGCACGGAGAAGAAGGACAAGGGGAGGGATAGTGTGGGCACCTTGCTGTGGTCCTGTGTTTCAGCATATGACAGATGCCTATGGGTTGTTATAGCAGCAGTGCATGGTCACTAGAATTCCAGGCAACATATCCATATTCAGGAGTCAGGAGACTGACCTCAAAGAAGATTGGGGAACCCCTGGGAAAAAATACTAACCACAGTGTTAATAAGAGCCAACATTTACTCATTTACTAAATGATAAGAGATAAGCTGATACCTATTTTAATTCTGACAAAACCTGGTCAGTGTTATTACCATCCTTCCAATTTTGCTCAAGAGGAAACTGAAGCGTGGTAGGTTCAGGAATTAGTTCAATATCACACTGTGCCCCGTGGCTGAGATTTGAACCCAAGCCTCTAACTCCGAAGCTCATGGTCACGAGCACAATGTTGCACCAATGCCAACGTCTTGGATCCCAGAGATTCTAAACCATATACCACTTCAGGAGCATCAGACACCATATGTGATGGAATACAGAGATGAAGAAGATGCAGACCCTGCCTGTGGGAAAGAGATGCTTCACAGGGAGAGTCAGCCAAGACACCGTATAAGTATGGTAAATGGTATTATATGCTAAGACTGAGTGGAGAGTCAGCCAAGACACTGTATAAGTGCAGTGAATGGTTTCATATGCCAGGACGGAGTGGGCACAGAGCCAGCAGGACACCCCAGAAGGAGAAAGGAGACCAGCCTTTTCTAAGGAACTTACAGTTCCTTAGGCGTAGGGGCTGCCTCACCTTTAGAGTTCCTGAGATTTCTCTACAATGTCCAGGTCAGAGATGGCCTGACTCCCCAGCACAATCCATCAGGCTTTCTACACATAGCTCTTCTTGAACATTAGCTGCTATTGACCTATTCTCTATGAGGGTGTTTTTTTCCTCATAGAGAAAAAAAGGGTAAGGCTCGAAGAGCAAAGTGCAATAAACAGAACACAAAGGGAATGAAGATAGAGTGCTCTGAAAAGAAAGAGTGAGAAAGTATTGATTTTGTGTTTGGGGTAGCAGAGGTGTCTTCCCAAAGGAGATAACATTTAAATGGGATCTTAAAGAGTGAACCGAAAAGTGGCCAAGAGTAAGAAAATGGCATTTCAAAACAAGGGTCAGCCTAGGCAGTAATTCCCAAACGTGAATTATTTGGAGAACTTGTTACAAAATAAAATCTTAATTCCTGACCTTGAGATTCTAATTCACGTGACCTGGAGTTAGTCTGGGAGCTTGTGTTTGTAGCAAGTCCCTCAAAACTGTCTATGAGCTCCTTGACAAGTTATTCAGAAGTGAAGTCCCCGATACACATGTGTGAAAGGCTGGAAGGTATCAGAGAACAAGGAAGCATGTTCATGAAACTTTTGAGGGGACTGATTGAAAAGAAGAGGTGAGAGATATGGCAGAAAATGTGGGTGGGCACTCGACTGTGGGAGAGTCAGTGGAGTTCTCAGGCAAAGGGCCACTGTCCTCAGGAGGAATTTTTAGCAAGATACATCTGGTTGGATTTGGGGGAATGATTAGATTTGGACACCGAAAGGCAAGGAGAACATATAAGAAGACATTATAATAGTCTTATGAGAAGAGAGCCCTACTGGAGAAAGTGAGGGTGGAGAGAAAAGCATAGGTGCGGAAGACGCTTCTACGATGGAAGAGACAAGGTTATCATCCACCATTTGGACATAGTGTTCTTTGATAAGACATGACATTTATTTTTCATCACTGCCTGGGACTTGTGAAATATCTCTGTTGGAAAAAAACATTTTCTTCCATCTCACTTCCTACCCTATAAAGTCAAGAAAATCAAAGACATACTGAAATTGATTGTTTTGGGGGGGGGGCGGGGTTACATTTGTTCATCCAAAGGCAGCCTACGCAGTTCTTCAGACAATGGCAGACTTGACTGTAGACATCAGTCTGTTCCAACACTTTCCGGGAGAATCAGACAAATCTTGGGAAACAGAATGTTCCATATGTTGAAGACTGAGAAACACGAGTAGAGAAATTTGTGGCATTCATGAAAAATTTTAGTCACCTGTCCCCAAGCATTTTCTTCTTTAGCATATTTCTTCCATTCATCGATCGGGTGATATTTGCTCATTGAGATTCATATTTCAATTAATTTTGGTGCTGTACCCAAAACATCAGAGGGGGTATTTTTGAGGATGAATAATTACTAAAATGTAGGTTGTATGGGAAGAATGAAAGGAGTGGAGGGATTCATCCAACATGTTTCAAATGAAAGTCTAATTTTTACCTGTCTATAAATAGGTCCATACCCTTTAAATAGTCATTTTACTACTAGGAATTTATCTCAAGAACATAATTCTGAAGGAGAAAAAACAGTGAAAACCAAGGCCTTGCAGCAGCATTACATATGTAGCAAAAATCAAGACAAAAAAGGGAAGAAGAATCCCTAAATATTCCAAGCACAAAAATCTAAATATTTAGGTTATGCTAAATAACTGATGGCATAATTAATTTAACTTTTTTTTAACCAAAATTACAGCTGATCAAAGAAGGGAGCTTTTGTTTTTTGCTAGCTGTTTCATACTAGGAGTTAGTAAGTGGATGGCCCACTGCCTGTTTTTGTAAATAAAATTTTTTGAAACATAGCCATGCCCCTTCCTGTCCAGATCTCAAGCTACAGTGGGAGAGTTGAGTAGCTGCACCAAGACCATATGGGCTGAGAAGCCTAAAATATTCATTATCTTGCCCATTATAGAAAAAAAGTTTGCTGACTTCTGTTTTACACTGAAGTAGGAACATTTCTTAGATGTGTTTGCTATGAGCTCTCACAACAGAGTGAGATTCATGAGGAAAGACATGGCAGACACAAACCTGAGTGTTGGCTCTGCCACTTTCCAGGGTATGGCCCAGGGGATCGCACTTACTGTCAGAGTCTCAGTTTTCTGTTTTCTCATCTGTGAACTGAGAATCATTCCTTCCTTAGACTGTTGCTAAGGGGATCGGAGATTTATTTATAGGACACATAATCTGATGGCATAGACATGGGCACAACACAGTCCTAGATATCATCAGGACTTAGGGGTCAGACACACTGCGTTTACATCCCAGATCAACCTTTTTTTTTTTTTTTTTGGTCTTTTTGGGGCTGCACCCATGGCATATAGCCTCCAGCCTAGGCCACAGCCATGCCAGATCCAAGCCACGTCTGTGACCTACGCCACACCTCATGGCAACACCGGATCCTTAACCCACTGAGCAAAGCCAGGGATCGAACCTGCATCCTCATGGATGCCAGTCAGATTTGTTTCCACTGAGCCACGACGGGACCTCCTCAACCCCTTCTTAACTCTGTGACCTTGAGGAAGTTACTTATCTCTCCAAGCCTCCATCTACCCATGATGTAAAAGGAACACAGTGGTGAAATTCTCTTGGGGGTTCACTCCAAACATGAGAAACAAACATGAGAAAATGTTTGTAAAATATACAGCATAGTATTCAGCACCTCTGGCAGTAGTCTAGGATAGGTAGCTACTATCCTGATCCCTCTCTCAGCCCAGTTTCTATCCCATCATGCAAATATGATAATGATGCTCCTTAGCCTAAAGTCATGTGTCACTACTACCTTCTCAGTGAAGTCTGAACCCTTTAACCTTACAAACAGTCATCAAGACTAGTTCTTGCTACCCTCTGCAGTTTTATCTCACCTTGTCTCTGTCCTGTCTCCACCCATCTGCTCTGCAGGTACAACGTTTAGCATAGTTCAGCAGGCCCTTTTTATCCTGAGGGGTTCAATGTCTTTGGATGCAACCAGCCATAGATGGAAAATATTCAAAAAAAAATTCTAGAAAGTTGCAAAAAGCAAACCTTGAATTTGCGATGAACTGGGAAATATTTACGTAGTATTTATGTGGCATTAGGTGTTAGAAATAATCCAGAGACGATTTAAAGTGTGTAGGAGGGTGTGTATAGTTTATATGCAAATACTACACCATTTTATATAAAAGACTTAAGCACCTGCAAATTTTGATATCCATGGCAGTGCTGGACCCAGTCCCCTGTGGATATTGCTGAACCATTGCGTCTAAATAGCCCTGCAATAACCATTTTAATTTTTTCAAGTTAATGGATATTGAATGTGTTTGAATTTTTCAAACTTGACCATATTACTTAAAAAAAAATGCAAAACAACCTAACCCTCAGAGTTCCCGTTGTGGCTCAGCGGAAATGAACCTGACTAGCATCCATGAGAACACAGCTTCAATCCCTGGCCTCGCTCAGTGGGTTAAGGATCCAGCGTTGCTGTGGCTGTGGTGTAGGTCAGCGGCTATAGCTCTCATTCCACCCCTAGCCTGAGAAACTCCATATGCCATGGGTGCAGCCCTAAACACACATACACACACACAAACAAACAAACAAAAAAAACCACCTAAGCCTGATGGCATATGCTATGCACTGTTCTAAAAGCTATACCATACTCACTCATTTAGCTCTTACAACCTCCCTGTAGGGTAAGGAGACCTATTAGCCTCTTTTTGGAATTGAGGAAACCGAAGCACAAAGAGGTTGAATAGTCAAAGTTACATAAGTGGCAAGTAACACACCTAGGATTTAAATTCAAGCAACTGAGTACAGAATCTGCACCGTTAAACACGTTGTTCAAATTCCCCTTACCACAGAAATAGAACTGAAATTAGAGTTGACAGAATAATTTAAAAGACGGATCATTCAAAGTATGGCTGCAGCTGTAGAACAACTAAAACCTTCATGTATTTCTGGAAGGAGTGCAATTTGGTGCAACTACTCTGAAGCACTTCTTTATCAGCATCTATATGCTGACCCTAAGACTCAGCGGTTCCCAAGAGACTGGAATGCACAGGTCAACCAAAGGACATGAACAAAAACATTTACAGCAGCTTCCTTTTATAATAGCCCCCAAACGGAAACAATGCAAACGAATAGGTGAAAGAATAAATAAATCTATTGTGTTTGTATAATATTACCCATCCATATAATTGAATAAACTATGAATATGCACAAAAATAACATGAGTGACTTTCCCTAACATAGTAACGAGTAAAATAAGCCAACACAAAGCATGCATGTTATATGATTCCATTTGTATACATTTTAGGAACAGGCAAAATTAATCCATGTTAACTGAAGCCAAAAGGTGGTTACTTGGGTGTATGGATGGGGGAAGGGTAAAATGTTAGATTAGGTAGGGGCGTTAGAGCGCCTCCTTGCATCCTGGAAATCTTTTGCTTGAGCTAAGTAGTTACACAGGTACAGACATACAGAAAGCCTTCAATGTGCACTCTTAAAAAGTGTGCACATTAGTGTATACAGCTTATATCTCAAAATAAGTTCATGTAGGTCTTAGTACTGGAGACCTGTGAGATTGAACTGAGTAAGAAGAAACTGTTTCTCTCTCTCTCCATCTCTTTATTTCTCAAAACAAACCCTGTACCCTAACCCTCCCAGAAGATTCCAGGTTGTACTATATTTAGAGTAACATCAAATAGTGGACAGCTTCCCCAGCAGAAGAGCACAATTGGTCTGGAATTCTCAAACAGAATATATATATAAAATCCACAAAACACAAAACAAACAAAAAACAAAACAAAAAAACCCAGAAGCAGGTTCCTTCTGCTTGAAATAGTTAAGTAAGTAGATTTCCCTCTTTGCTGCTGCCAGCAACCAGTCAGGCAATTGTTGCTGGCCCAAGAGCGACGGGGTTGTGCAAAGCATCCAAGGATGGAGTCAGTGTTTCATGATCTGCCCCAAGCCACAAGCTCCTGCATTCAATCAATAAAAATCTTCCACAGATTTTTTTGATTTACTTTATGAAAGTAGCATTTCTATAAACCTCCTAGACAGATACAAGGAACAGCTTGATTCTGGCTTGAGGAACATCTTGCAAGTCAGTTCCCATTGTTCAGTTATTCTGGCTGATGAGCCAATGGTTTCACAGCTTGACAGGATGTATGTAGCTATATATTGACTTTGCGCTTAAGAGAACCTCAGGATTTGTTTCTCCATGAGGAAAATCTGGATTATACTGTGACCAAGAGCCAATGATTTTTGATTTATTGGTCTGTATCAGTTGACCGGGAGCAAAGAAGTCTGGAACTTTATCAGAGGACTTAAATGTTATACATCTCTCTTGCTGCTATTAAATATGTGATCTCAGAAAAGAAATCTCAAAACTTGATTTTAGCAAAGCCACACTTGAAAGCTTTCAGACAGCATGTCTTTATTGAGCATTTACTATGCACTTCAAAATGAGATATGAAAACCACAGCTAGTAGATGAGAAACTAAATTTGTCTAAGTGCCCATAATATTCTATCCCAGCAAAGACAGACTTTCAATGAAGATTTTCTGACCTTGGAAAAAACTCGCTAAGTCTCTACTTAATTACAGTTGCTTTTTTAAAGTGAAATAACAACATCTAAGGTCTAGTTACATCTCTGCTGTTAACTAGGTATATGACCTTGAGCTAATTACTTCAATGCTTTTTAGTCTCTTGATCTAAAGGATAAATCAATTGCACTAGTCTGTCTATCCAAAATGTTGTGAGTTTTTATCTACCATATTTAGCTCTAGAAATATGTCCCTTATTTCCTGCCATAGCACAAAAAGAACCACATTAAAACCAAAGACAGTTTCATTTGAACTAGAAATCTGTTGGGAAATTGTAATTCAAACCACTCAATCTATTCTTTTCCATAATAAGATTATTTAAAAATACTCACTCTCACAGAGGAGTTGTGATGAAAGATCTGAGATGTATAACTAAGGCCAGATTTTTAAAATTCAACCTAATTGAAGGGAGTAATGTGCAAAGAGACCTGAGAATGTTTCGGACAGAAAAGTATAAATTGTTCAAAGAACTGAGTAAATGAAGGTTCTAGTAGAAAAAGTCATGATTTTTTTTTTAATAATATGGAAGAAAAAAAAAAAGAGAGTTTTGAGCTTATGCTTTATAAGCTCATAGTTTTATGAAACAATTTTCACAAGAACCTCATACATCTGTGCTTTGTTACAGAATTATGAAGGTGGTAGTTAATCAACTGAGCAGAATCATCTCCTTCTGTATTTCTAGTGAGCAGCTCTTTTCCATTTCTCTCTAAAGCCTTAGGTCTGGGTCTCATCTACCTGAATTCATACAGCTGGAGTAGAAATCCAGGATTCTGGAGTTGCAAGAAAAAAAAAAATTCCTTCCTATTTGATAGAGACATAAATGGTATGTTTTCATCTATTCCAGTTCACGATTGAAATGATGGTAAAAAATGGCCTCTTCATGTTTCAGTTTAGTTTCGCAAGTATTGATTGAGCATATAGGATTTGTTAGTATAACTGCTATGTTTAGAGGATGAAGAGTTTTCACTTTAAGAACCTACTTGTAGTAGCACAGAGGATAGAATAAAATGAAGTAAATGTATCCTAAGCATTGGGACTACATCTCATGAACACCATAAGGGAGCAGAAACTAATAGTCCATGGAAGCCTCCCGGAAAGATGTGACTCACGAGAAGTAAGAGTGACTCAGGCAAAGACGTTTGAAAGGACAATCCTGAAAGGTGGCATGCAAGGGAATTATACTTGACATAGAGAAGTTAAATACCAGAATTAAGCAAATGAAATGAAATACTTGACATAGTTGCCTTCCCGCATGTCATCAGTCCTCTGATTTGGGCAACTTGTGGATTTTCAGCCCAGCGTCTTGAACTCTGAGACTGGTTTGTGCTCAAACGACATTTTTTTTTTTTCAAAGATTTTATGGGTCCTTACTGTATTTTCATGCATAAAGCACAGGATTGGGGTCCTTATAAGAAAGTGAACAAAAGCGATATAAATGGCAAGTGTTAACAAGTTCCCTGTGTGCGATATGTTTTCTTATTGAGGAAAGGGGGCCAGTCCTGTGTAGCCACACCCATCACAGAGTGTGAGCCTAACTTTGAATCTAGTAGCTTCTCCCAGCACAGGGCAATTCCCAGAAAGAGACTCATCTGTGAGCTATCAGTGATGAGCACATCTGGCAGATGGGGGAATAAGTGCCTCAGTCATGAAAGGGAATCTGGTTGGTGTACCACAGCTGTCATATGACTTAGCCCTATTAATCTACTTAAGGGTAGCCGATCTAATCCTAATAACATTTCAACCCTTGCTGAAATTATTTATTGAATCTGTTCTAGGACTGAAGTAACAATATCTTGTAAGACACTAAAGTTATTCCCCTGGCACTTGGAGCAGCCATCACATATCCATCCCTCATGTGCCTTTGAGGAGGGGAGGAAGAGAACGAATCAACCCCTATCACACACAGGGACATCAGCAACATGTGAAGCCATGGATCACTTTATTTTACATGGAAAGTAGCTTCTGATGTAAGGATCCCATCAAGATGGGACATGCATAATTACATCAGGAGATCTCCAACATCCCCTGATTATTGTCACCTCTCAACTCTCCTCCCTTGAAAATCTCCCCTCTAGTTACACTGCAAGGTGTTTTTCATGCCTTATCTAACTTAATCTCCAGAACAAACTTATCAGTTGAGTATTCTCATCCTCATTTTATAAATTAAGAAAACTAAGGCTCAGACAAATTTAGATCTATTATCCCCAAATACCAGAAAACAGAACTGGAACTTTCACACAGACGTCTAGCCCCAAAGCCATACAAAACCATTCCTTTATGGTAAACTGTCTCTGGGAGCTTCAAACTAAAAGGTACCTCTAAGGAGAAAAAAATGAATTCACTAATGAGGAAAAGAATTTTCCAGAAATCTCCTGGGACTGGAAAGAACTAATTATAAACCCAATTTCTTTAATATCTAAGCACTTTGGAAATGAGTTCCTGAGAAGGTGTCATAGTTCCCCAGAAAGTTATTTGGTACCAAAGAAATTCCAGGTGTTTCACTTTACTAAACTACTAGTTAGATTGCCAATAAATGAAAATATATAAATAAATTAACTAATAACACCTCCCTGTCCCTAAGAGGAATCTAATCTTCAGATAATTCATTGGAGGTAAACAGAGGGATAATTCTAAAACTTACTATTGAAATTAAAGTAACACTTAATTCCTTGAATTCTAGTAGTCTTTAAACTGGCCTAAAGGCAGGAAAAAAAAAATTCAAAACCAATCTTGGGAGTTCCTATTGTGGCTCAGTGGATTAAGAACCTGACTAGTATCCATGAGGAGGCGGGTTCAATCCCTTATCTCACTCAGTGAGCTAAGGATCCAGCATTGCTGCAGGCTGTGGCACAGGTTGTGAATGTGGCTGGGATCTGGCATTGCTGTGGCTGTGGCATAGCCCGGAGGCTATGTTTCTGCTTTGACCCCTAGCCTGGCATATGCTGCAGGTGTGGACCTAAAAAGACCAAAAAAAAAAAAAAAACCCCAAACAAACAGACAAAACCATAGGCTACCATAGGTGAAACCACTGGGAGAGGGAAGAATTGGGAGGGTGGAAATAACATACAGACACTACTGTATAAAATAGATGATTAAGAAGAATCTACTGTATAGAATAAGAAAATCTACTCAATAGTTTATAATAACCTATTTTATGGAAAAAAAAAGCAATAAATATATGTATGAATATGACTGAGTCACTTGCTGTACTCCGAAACCAATATAACATTCTCATCAACTATGCTCCAATAAAACTAAACAAAAACAACACACAAGCTTTTTAAAAAAGCAAGGAAATAGGCATAAATGAGGGTAATGATTTCTCATTCATGAAATGTTTACTGCTCAGGAAAAATCTGGGATTATAAGGAATATTATCTGAATAGCAACTATCAACTATTGGGACGTGATGCATAGAACCAAGATGCACACTGGAGGTGACAGTAAGAAAAAGGTCTCTGCTTTACAATCACAGGATCCTCTACCTTTCTGAAACTTAAGCTGATATGCAGAGCCCTTGCGTTTCTGCTTATAAACTGGAGAGGGAATGTTCGCATCACCCAACCACAGTTGGCTTTCCTTTGTATTTGAACATCTAGCCCCATGACTAGAGCTCTTGATGCATTTAACTGGTACAATATCATTTTGTCAGAGACGTTGATTTTTTGGTGTGACGAAAAGTATACAATCTTAAAGTCCGATATTTGGAACATTACTTAGCTTCTCTTGGCCTGAGCGTCCCTGTCACTGGAGGCAGAGGAAGAGCAGGAATCATCTACTTTATGGAAAGGTGGGGAGAACTCAGTGAAATTGTGCATGAGCCAGAGTTAGCGCTCTATTTTGCTTCTTCCTTCCCTTTTTCATGATGAAATTGTGCTCAGGATTTGTTATAATAATAGACCACATGTGAATGAACTTATTATATATGAATTAGGTAGGAAAAAGCAGAAAGTGAATATAGAAATAGTTTAATCATTCAGAGTTATGTTTTAAAATAACTTCCTCCAGAATACTGAGAAAAAATAATAGTGAAATGTATTATTTTTACAAGATTGAGATTGATAGAAGAAACAAATTTCATTGGAGAATATAAAATGTATACAAAGTACCCAGAGCAGGGAGTTCCTGCTGTGGCTGAGTGGGTTAAAAACCTGACATAGTATCCCTGAGGATGTGGGTTTGACCCCTGACCCCAGTGGGTTAAGGATCCAGCATTGCCACAAGCTGTGGTGTAGGCCCCAGCTGCAGCTCTGATTTGACCCCCTAGCCTGGGAACTTCCATAGGCCGCGGTTGCAGCCATAAAAAGAAAAAGAAAGTGCCCAGTGCAGAGCCTGAGTAGAGTAGGTGCTTAGTAAAATTTATTAGTAAATAGTAAGTCTTACTATGCATATAAATATACCCAACTTTTTCTAGATCAGTGGCTTCAGGGTATTTGAAATAGCCAGGATATTAATTCCCGGCTACTTACTAGAGGACTGAAATCACTCCTAGGTTCTCTCTTTTCAGCTCTTTTGGTTCTCCATCTTGACTACTTCTTGTATATGCCTCTTTGATCGGTGATTTAATTTTGTACGTATTACTTTAACATTTCATGCAATCATCCCTTTGAACAAGATTCCTGGCTTCTGCCATCACTTCACAACAGGTATATATTCATACAAGGCAGCTCATATCAGGACACTCTTTCCTTTCATGGGCATCCTGGTCAGTCCTCAGCTAGCCACTAACCTAATGGGGAAGATGCATTTGCCCTTAGGTGTTTCTTTGAAAAGAGCAGGATATTGAACTTGACAGAGACAAGAGAGGAGTGATTATCTACAGAGCACTGCCAGTCAGTGTAATGTCATTGTGGTAGACTGTATTGTGGCTCCTAATTCTAACCCCCTCCCTGTGATGAAAAAACACATCCAAGCTTTTTGCCATGTGACTTTGTAGCACTTCCCACCAGAGCTGGTAGAATATTTGTGCCCCCTCCAATGACGTCGGGCTAGGCCAAGAGGCCTGCTTTGGTCAGAGAGCTGTGAGCAGCCATGATGTGGGCAGATGCTTCACCTGTATGTCTGTGATTAGACGAGGCCTCCTGCACTTCTCCCTCCTCAGTAAAATGAGCATCCTGAGAGCAGCTGGCTCAAAAAGAGTGAGGAGGCAGTATCAACTACAGCTTGTTTTATAGTCAAGTCTTGAAAAAGTGAACAAAATGGTCTAAGACCACAAGACTGGTCATTTAGACCACTGCAGAAAGTCTTTCCCTTATCGAAACACTTTCTACTTTCAGATAGAAAACAGTACTCCATATACAAAGAGTAATTTTAAAAAAGAAAAAAAAATGATATATAATAATAGATTACTTCTGAAACTTTCAATGTGTTGACATATATTATCGGAAACTTTACAAAGTGACCTATGGTGGATTATTATTATTATAATTCCCATTTTTACAGCTGAAGAATCTTAGTCCTCCAATATTTAGTAATAGGTCCAAGGTCACAAACATGAGGAGCCTCTATGAACCCAAGTTGACATAAGTACCAGAGTTCTCAATCACTATGAATATGGCCTCATTTTCATCACCCGTCAAAGAGGACAATGTGGAGGTGATGTACCAAAAACGGAGTCCAAAGGGGAAATACGCGACCAGCTAGGCTGAGTGTATCCTTGTTATCAAGAAAACTGCAAGTGGGAGACTAAAGCGATAAAGGGGGAAGGAATCTCCAAATAATGCACGCCCCCTCCCCCTTAAAAGAGTCAGTGATAAATACCAGAAAAATCCAGAAAATGTGAACCAGTTCAGGCCAACATCAATCATGTAGGAGCTCTTGTGCTCTCTCTCTCTCTCTCCTGGGCTCTCACCAGTCCCGCAGGATCAGAACCCTGGATGCACAAAAAGCCACATACTAAAGAGAGAACAAATGAACCATGTGGCTCCCACAGCAGGAAGCTGAGCTGCAGCATGGCAGGCCTGTTATGGACAGGAAAGGTGGTAGCTGTCACTTTGATATTTACATTTTTCAGTATCCAAGAGATGAAACCCATTGATTAATGACGGAAAAGGCTTTTGTTACCCAAATAAATTTTACTCAGGTGCAGGATAAGCACTGTTGTTTTTTGATTATCTACCATGGGTTCTGCATGTTAAAATGAACAGACCCTTTAGACTATAAGTTTCCTGAAGGAAGGTACTATATGTTGTGTCTGCCAAACTCTATACCTTGTCCAGGCCCCTTACTGCCACTTGCCAATCTGCATAAAGTGATTCCCCTGTTAGGTCAGCCCTATTTAATACCCAGTGTACAATGATCAGAGAAGCCAGTCTATCAAGTAGACCTACTCATATTTAAATAAAAATTATGGAGTTCCCACTGTGGCTCACTGGGTTAAGGACCCAATGTCTCTGTGAGGATGAGGGTTCAATCCCTGGACTCACTCAGTGGGTCAGGGATCTGGTGTTGTGGCAAGCTGCCACCTGGTTTGTAGATGCGGCTCAGATCTGGTGTTGCTGTGGTGTAGACTGAGGCTGCAGCTCTAGTTCATCCCCTTGCCTAGAACTTCCGCATGCCACAGATGTGGCCATAAAGAGAAAAAAAATTAATAAAAAGTATTGATTATTGATTATATAGAGCAAATCAGTGGTTGATTATATACAGCAAACCCAGGTGATAGGAATGAATAAAATTAGGTATAATCTTTGTCCTTAAGGAGTACACATTCTTCTGGGGGAGAACTGTAGGTAGAAATTACAAGTCAGTGCATCATGTATTATCAAAGATATAATCAAGATACCAAGGGAGCCAATCACTTGATTAAAAAGTGGATCAACTGCCAGGCAGCTCAGTGAATGTTTAACAAAAAGAATATCTAAGCTGAGTTTTCCAGGTATGATGGTTGTACCAGGTGGACAAAAAGAGCTTTCCAAAACAGAGACAACATTTTCAAAGGAAAGATTTGTTCAACATAAATATATTAGAGGTGAAAATGTGATATATTCAAGGACTGTTAAGAGTCCTTGACCTTATGTCTGGGTCAGAGCATCTATAAGAGAAGAAGAGAAAGAGCTAGAAGGCAAGCAGCATCCTCAGGATGGTAGCCCTGCCCTGGTTGAGGAAAGGCTCCTTAGATACAGTCTTTCTTTGTCCAGGAAGAGTGCTCTCCTCCCTTACACATGCTGGAGAAAATGCAGTCAGGCACTGTGTGTACCCTCTTATCCGCTGTAATCCATTAATCGGGGGAGAGGTTATTGCATCAAAATTGGACAGGAAAGGTCTGATTTGATCCTCTGCATCTGCCCCCATAGTGCCTACCATTATGAGTATCTTGACTATTTCCAAGTTTCTTCTCATAATATGTTTTGCCACATATTATCGAATTCTTAAAAAATCAGGTTTAGAAGTAGAACAAGCCACACCATTTTCGCCAGTCCAGATTTAGCAGTGATGAAATCAAATAACACTATATTTGATTTGTACTTGGCCCCTCAGGTCCATTTCTCTAAGCAATTAGAACTAGTAAGAGTGGAGAAATTGCTGGAAATATTTATCCCTTATCCCATCACCTCTATTAACGCCAAGAGATCTGAACTGTGATTGTGAGTAAGATAGAGACATAGGAGACTTTTTTTAAAGGTGTCTAATCTGGTGAGATTTGCCAAAGCTACCCAATGAACTAGGTCATGAGGAAGTATTATTCGAGTGTATACTTTGAGTGAACGAGTCTTTTGCAGGTGGAGATAGAGTGGCATTCTAGACAGAGAGGACCAATAAGGAAAGGTGGAGATGATATGTGTTTGCAAGTAATGTGATGGGAATGAATCCTGCAGTGATGGAGAGTGAGTATATATAGAGAGGAATTGGGAAAGGTTGGAAAGGCTAAAAGGTTTGAAAAGTAGATTTGTCTGGGGAAAGGAAAGCATAGAAAACTAAAGGTTCAGGAGTTCCTGTTGTAGCTCAGTGGTTAACGAATCCGACTAGGAACCATGAGGTTGCGGGTTCGATCCCTGGCCTTGCTCAGTGGGTTAACGATCCGGCGTTGCCATGAGCTGTGGCATATGTCGCAGACGCGGCTAGGATCCCGCGTTGCTGTGGCTCTGGCATAGGCTGGTGGCTACAGCTCCGATTCGACCCCTAGCCTGGGAACCTCCAGATGCTGCAGGTGCAGCCCAAGAAATGGCAAAAAGAAGAAAAAAGAAAAAAAGAAAAAAAAAAAAAAGAAAACTAAAGGTTCATGTGCTTGGGGTCAGTAATGGGAAATTATTGAGGGGTTTTATAGAAATATTAACTTAATAAGATTTGTCAGTGTGAAATAGCCCCACCATATCAAATATCATGCTTTGAGTATTTGTGTATTTTTTGTTTGTATTATCAAGTTTGAACATAGGCAAGCCATGATATATTTGTATGTGTACCTGTGTATGTATTTGTGTGTGGGTGGTGTGTGTATGAAAGAGAGAGAATATGCATGCAAAAATAGCAAGATATTTATACACATTCATTATTTTAGCAAGAATGCCCAGGCTTAAACATTTAAAAAGTTATTTTCAGTCTCATTTGTTCTTAAAAGGAGGAACAAACTTTACCAGACTTGGGATTCTCCAAATGTTTTGAGCTATTTTTTTAAAATGCCTTGGGTTTGGCAGGTCTCAAAGCCAAAGTTTGCCAAGTCCTTTTTCCCTTAATTTTTAAACCCACATGTATTCCAAGGGAAACTTAATGCATATGTTTTTTATTCGTTTACACTTAACTCATCAAAAATGTTTTAAGGACATTTGAAATCCAACAAGCCTTCGGTCTTTATTATTAAAACTTAGAAATTGTAGTTAAATCCTGGAAACTCAAGATACGCATTGATTAGAAATTAGGACTCCACATCATGCACATGTACCTGACTAGATGCTATACCATTAATGAATAAATTAGAATCATGTTTTCATGTTTAGTTCTAAGTGTGGAAAGCTGATATGATCAATACTACATCTGTTTCCAAGTGGAGGCTTTTCATTGGACCTTTGAAAGCTTCTTGGCTTCACGTATGACCCGTGAAATACCTCTGTGACATAGACAAAGAGCAGTTTTAACTACTAAATGGTGCTTGAACCTATCATATTTACTTCATTGACATGTGTTAAGTACCTTGCTCAATAGTAAAACTATGAGTTGGGAATCAGAAGTTCCTGTTGTGGCTCAGAGGTGAATGAATCCGACTAGCATCCATTAGGATGTGGGTTCCATCCCTGGCCCCTCTCAGTGGGTTAAGGATCCAGCGTTACCATGAGCTGTGGTGTAGGTTGCAGACACGGCTCAGATCCTGCCTTGCTGTGGCTGTGGTGTAGGCCAGCAACCACAGCTCCAATTCGACCCCTAGCCTGGGAACCTCCATATGCCTCAGGTGCGGCCCTAAAAAGACAAAAAAAGAAAAAATTAAAATGAGTTGGGAATCACTCCCAAGTGGCCACCATGTTAATTTCTTGATAACAGGAACTGAACTTATCCCTGGAAGTGGGATAAGTCAAGAATTTAACATGGTGAGGACAGGGAATATGGGGTTAGCAAATGCAAACTATTACATTTATAATAGATAAGCAATGAGGTCCTATGGTACAGCACAGGGAATTATAGCCAATTTCTTGGGATAGAACAGGATGGAAGATAGTATGAGAAAAATGATCTATATACAAGTATGAATGGGTCAGTATGCCACACAGCAGAAATGGACACAACTTTGTAAATCAACTGTAGTAAAATTTTTAAAAAATTTAAAAAACTGAATTTGTGCAGGCAGAAATCAGCCAATGCTGTACAATTGGGTTTCTGATAACCTGGCTAATTCTCTACACGTGAGGATTCTTCCTTCTTATCAATATCTAAGGGCATTGATTTTTGTGTTTGATTTTTGATTAAAGAAGTGAATTTTGGAATATTTCATTTTTGGATTAAGGACAAAATCAAATGTCTTACCATTTTAACTACTCTGAGATGAGGGCACTGGGCTAGGTTAACGGTGCTCGACCCACAGCTTTTGACTTCAAGTGTTCTATGGAGTTAGGGGTGGGGTCGTGAGTTTTGTTTCAATATTTCATAGGACATGGAAAATGCGATCATTTTTTACTGCTTTAAAAAACATTAATGTCATCATGTATGTTTTGAATACTGTAAAAAAGAAAAGCAATGCATTAGCTTTTCGTAAATGGAGGTTGGTCATCAGAGGTTTTTTTTTTTTTAATGGAAGAATTCTGTATTGTGAAGTAAATAAAGCTGTTCATTGGTGGTAAGCGATGATGCAAACCATTGGGATTTTTAAGCCTCTTCCAGTTTTAAGGCTCATAAGTGCCATACTCCAATACTCAGAATATACTGGAGTTTTTATGTAGCCACTATTTCCTGAGGATCTGATTTGAGAGTTAATGCCATATGCTTTCCTATGCTCATTCCATGGAAAACATAAAAGTCAACTGTCTTAGAAAGTCCTTTACCCATCCACTACCAACTGATTTGACACACTGACGATGTGTTCTACCTCCTCTGTAAACTAGTGACTGGCGTCATTGGCATCTCAACACTCATAGCTATAAGCTTCTCTCTGCTGCTCATTTGCACTGTTGCTCCTCTCCATTGCTATCTACATACCAAGAGTCAGTTGTACCTGTTCCCAATTAATTACAGTTACTCATTTCAATGAAATATTATATAAAAGGATAAAATATGAATACAGAATGATTTATGCTTGATGCTAACAGAACTAAGCGAATCTTTTAGAGAGACTAAGTACAAATTTCTTTTTAAAAGACACTGAGTTATGCAATTTAAGTATGGGTAAAATAATTCTTTTTTTTACAGCTGCACCTGGAGCGTATAGAAGTTCCCAAGCTAGGGGTCAAATGGGATCTGCAGCTGCAGCCTACACCACAGCCAAGCCAATACCAGATCCGAGCTATGTCTGTGACCTATGCTGCAGCTTACAGCAATGCTAGATCCTTAACCCACTGAATGAGGCCAGGAATCAAACCCACATTCTCAGAGAGAAAATGCTGGGTCTTTAACCTGCAGAGCCACAATGCAAATTCTGGTAAAAGAATTTTAAAAGCCCCCCAAAACCATGATGAAACATCTAGAAAAGGTCTGTTATCCAACTCGTTACGAGTCTTCAAACTGGACCTTCATTTTAAATGAGCCAAAATAATAAATTGTATACCTACTCCTATAAGAAAAGCAACGTAAGATTCCTCTTAATAGATCTAACTTGCATGAGAAATACCTGGGTCTAAATAAAATTACTAACCAATAAATATATTTTATTAAGCTTCTGCTAAAGTGAAATGTTTAAGATATTCATGCATCATGTCTTATGATTTCCTCATACTTACTTTTTGATTATCCATCCAACTAGGATACTGATCTTGTAGGACAAGAGGACTTATATTGCAGTTTTTGTCCCCTCAACTGTGAGCCTGTATCATTACTAGCTTTCACATTTACAAGAACTAACCTTTTCTACTGTCTTTTGGATGTGTTCCTAGATGTCTCTCTTTCCTTTTACTGTAGCAGATACATCACTTTTAGACTCCAGGAGATATTTTTTCCAAATAGCCCATAAATTTCTTTTCCTAAGACACCCTCCAACCCATTATTATTTTGCTGTACTTCTACCATTTTCTCTTTGTCAGGACTTCTGGGTCATGTAAGCTTCTGATTGGGAAGGACTGCTAGCAATCTTAACTGAATCAAGAATCAGAGACAAAGGAATACAAATGTTTCAATAAACAATCATTGCAAAGTCATAGAGAGGATAAAGCATGATGGAAAAAAGAACTAGGAAACAATGAACCTAGTTTTGAATTTGAGTAATGCAACTGACAAGCTTTGTGACCTTGGGTAAATCATTTAAATTCATGAGCCTACATTTCTTCATTTGCAGATGATGGACTTTCTGGAAGGCCTTGTGATGGACTTTCTGGAAGGCCTTGTGATAAACTTTCAGGAATCTCTGTAGAAAACAAACAAATTAACAAATCAACTAAAAGAGGTTCTTCAACTATGACACCATGATTGGTTCTATAAGAAACAAATAACATGCTCTATAGACACTAATAACCCTGACCACCACAGACTAAACCGGAGAATAGGGTTTAAGTCAAGAGTCTAGACTGGCAAATGTCCCATGTGGAAAACTAGAGGGAAACTCTATCAAATAAGGATACCCTTTCCTTGGTGGTGACAAAGCTTTATTTGATCTTCTTTCTTGGAGATAATTGAGTGTGAGGCTGGAACAGGTTATGAGGAAAAAATGAGAGGCAAGAACAGCAGAGAAAAGGAGTTGACTTGAGGGCAACCAGATCAATGATGGTGCCATTTTCCCATCCCCGCCCCCGGCACACACTGATACCTAAGTCTTCAACTATTAGGACTCTTTTGGTTTACGTCCTTGTTGGGGGGAGGGGAAGAGACATTTCCTCTACTCTTCTAGTTTCTTCTAGCTGGTCTAAGAATGAAATTGACATGAGATAGATTATTAATAGAAAATCACACAGAAAATTCAGAATGTGTGTACGTGGGAGAAACCCAGGAAAACAGAATAACTTGCCAAAATGTCCAAAACCCTGACCTTAAATCCCATCTTCAGCTAAAGACAAGGGATGTGGAGGGTAGTGTTTGGGGCATCACAGTGGAGGAAGGCAATTCACATGGAGATGGAAAAGCAAATGTCCGGTAAACAGATTTTGCTGGGCCCTGAAGAGACAGTAAGACACAGCGTGGAAATGGGATCTCTAGGCTCTGCTAAGTTTCTCCCACCACACCTAGCCCATATTCTTTGCAGATATCTCTAAGGCTAGTTCTATTCCAGGAACAGCCTCTTTATGTAAATTCTTTTTTTTTTCCACGGCATATGGAAGTTCCCAGGTTAGGGATCGAATTGGAGCTATGGCTGCCAGCCTACGACACAGGGAGAGCAACAGAGGATCTGAACCTTGTCTGCGATCTACACCATAGCTCACAGCATTACTGGATCACCAACCTGCTGAGCGAGGCCAGGGATCGAACCCTCATCCTCATGGATACTAGTCAGATTTGTTTCCACTCCTCCATAATGGGAACTCCCTCTTTATTCTTTTAGGTAATTAGGGAGGAGGTCAAAGTGTCTTCCTGAGTCTTTCAGGGCTTGATTGTTTTCATATGCCAGAGACATTCGGGCATGGCAAGCTTTGCTCCCTTCTATCCTCATGCATCCTCAAAATAAACCCTTATCACCTTGCGTGATCTGGAGTGCCTTTGTTCCTTGCTCTGAAATCCCCCTCCTTTAAGTGCTAATGGGAAGATGAGATCATGTAGAGGGAGGGCAGCCAGGCAACTTAGAGAGGTGTGGAGAATTAAAGATAACTTCCGTCAGGTATCAAGCACAAGTCAGGTGATCAGTAAGTGATTGTTCACAGAATTCTATTAATGTAATATGTGTAACACCTGAGGGAAACTGGAAAGCATTGATAAACTTTAGGTGGGATAGGGAGGGAAGCAGCTTCTAACTGATCATAAGACACTTTTCTGCTGGAAAAAGTGTAAGACATCCCCAAGAAAGGAGAAATCTATACCCACTGAGATGTCTCCCACCCATTCTCCATTATCACCATCCTTATCGACGGTGGCAAGATCAGATAGCCCTACTCTGTACCAAAAAGGCACGGCTCATTTTCAGCTGAAGGCATACCGTCCATCAACATGAAGATTAGCTGTCGGGAGAGTTGATTTCCCTTGGAGTCACCCTCTCCAGAGCCCCAGCAGCAAGAGGGAGGGAGAATGGAAGGGATTGGTAGGAGAACAACAAGCAGCTCAGTGGGTGGGCAGGACGGAGCCTGGAGCTAAGACCTCAGTCACTGTAGAAGAACATCTTTGCTGAATGGAAAGCAGCCTCTGCGGGTGCTGGTTCTGACTCCTTTGGTTGCTTGGCACAATTTGTCCCTGGTGACAGGGATGCCAAACTTGAAGCTTGTTGTTATTATAGGAAATTGAGGGTCAGCTTTTATTGCCTTGCTAGTTTCCAAGAAATAAATCCTTTTTTTGGCAGCTAAAGAGAATAGTACTTCAACCAGAGTCTGCTTTAAGATAATTTGGAGGGCACCCTGCCTTGTGGGTTTATATCCTCATGCATGTATTCTCTGTCTACACTCTTCATTCTGCATCAGTCACTGTGCAGATGCACAGACCTGGTACACCCAGGACAAACTCATTCTCTCTAAGGCATATACGCACATACACACAGATTATAGATGTACATTTCTGATCAACACATAAATACCTAGGGATGGATACGCCAAATCTGACACATCTGCCCAGTCCCAACAGTTGTAACCGTTATGCTATGAAGCATGCTGCTTTTTCTTTGGAATCTAGAGGATTCCTCGAACAGCCAAACCAAGTTGTCATCTCTTCAGCGTGTGTCCCTAGGATGATGACGTGCCGGTCCAGGGAGCACAGAGTTCAGAGTCTGAGAGGGTGACTCACTCTTGGCTCCAGGCCAACTCTCATTCTCCTAGTGACTTGTCAACATGAGCCCTGGGACATAAATCACTCAATCGCCTGTCCACAGATACTCTTCACCTTCCTGACTTGTTTTGGATCCTGCCTTTTCTTCAGGAGATACCAACAGAAAAAACCCTTTTCCTCCTGATTCACATCAGGCACAACAGCCAAGCAGGTGGTAATGGTGAGTTAAGTAATAGTACACAGAGTACAACTTGTTTTCAAAAATAAATGGCTCTTCTTGGAAGGTACGATCTAATAGGACTGACAGAAATCAGAGTCAAATTCAAAGAAATCATTTTAATAGCAGTCAGCAAGCTGCCATTTTCCTCGAACTAGACTGCAAAGAATGCAGAGGCCCTACCCTCCCATTCCTCCTGGAACTAACACTGATACGTCTTACAGAAGAAAGCAAATAAATAACAATGGTCAATCCCAGCCTGTCCATATCAGATGCCACTGCCCATATTTCTCATATCTGATCTCATAAAGTCCTCTCAGTGAAGAATCAAAGAAGCCAGAGAATTCACATTTATCTTTCTGTTGAGAACAGTAAGAGTCCACAATCTTCAGTGATTTTTCCCAAGGTCAAAGAAAAAGTACTATGTACAAGGCTTAGCCCCACTGATTTTTCATTTATGCATTTAAGTCTACTTATATGCTTTATTTACTATGCTCCATGCCAAGAAAACTCTACAATGAATAAGACTATCAGAGTCCCTGCTTTCACTGGGCATCCAATGCAGGAAATATGCAATTAAACAGTAACAGTAAAATACAATATAGGGGGAGTGACTACGGAGGTGATAAAAGAATATTAGGACCCTATAATTGTGTCTGGAGAGAGGGATGGAGAGGAGAGAGGGATAATGTGGGGAAAGAAATGAGTTCTTGGACATTGTGATGCCTAAGGTAAGATCAGAAAAATCAGGGGGAATTATTGTGGCAGAAGTTGGAAGTTGAGGAGGAGAAAGGAAAAAGGAGCAACGATGTATGTGAAAGCGAAAGCAGATGTGTGAAGATGAGGACTTGAATCAAATGATGGCAGTCTGGAGGACCAGATAGTAGTTTGGGATGGATGGAGTGAAGTATGGGAAGGGATGGGTGGTTGGGGATGTGGCACAGAAGTAAGCAAGGCCTGAAGTATGGAATCTCATACCTCGGTAAAAGAACCACTTTCAGTAAAGGAGCTCGAATTGCTCCTTAAGGATAATGGAGGCCACTGAAAGTTTTACTGGCGTGCAACAGGTTGGAAAATGGCTTGTGAAGGATGAAAATTAGAGGCTGCAAGTCCAGTTGGAATCTGTTGAAGGGGCCCAAGATTTGGACTGAGGTAAGAGAGGTTTGAGAAAACTGGATGGATTCCAGTGGTATCAAGAAGTTATATACAGATGGCCAACAAACTCTTGAAACAATGCTCAAGGTCCCAGATTATTAGAGAAATGCAAAGCAAAACTACCATGAGATACCACCTCACACCGGTCAGAATGGCCATCATTCATAAGTCCACAAAGAACAAATGCTGGAGGGGGTGTGGAGAAAAGGGACCCCTTCTGCACTGTTGGTGGGAATATACGCTGGTGCAACCACTGTGGAGAACAGTATGGAGGTACCTTAGGAAACTATACATAGAACTACCATATGACCCAGTAATCCCACTCTTGGGCATATATACAGACAAAACTTTACTTAAAAAAGACACACACACCTGCATGTTCATTGCAGCACTATTCACAACAGCCAAGACATGGAATCAACCCAAATGCCCACTGATAGATGATTGGATTAGTCAGATGTGGTACAGATACACAATGGAATACTACTTGGCCATAAAAAAGAAAGAAATAATGCCATTTGCAGCAACACGGGTGGAACTTCATCCCAAGTGAAGTAAGTCAGAAAGACAAATACCATATGATATCACATATCTGGAATCTAATATGCGGCACAAAGGAAACTTTTCAAAGAAAAGAAAATCAGGGACTTGGCGAATAGACTTGTAGTTGGCAAGGGGGAAGGGGAAAGAGTGGGAGGGGAAGGGGGAGGGACTGGGAGGGACTGGGAACTTGGGGTAAATAGATGCAGAATGTTGCCTTCGGGATGGATTAGCAATGGGATCCTGCTGTGTAGCACTGGGAACTCTGTTTAGTCACTTATGATGGAACATATAATGTGAGAAAAAAGAATGTATACATGTATGTGTAACTGGGTCACCATGCTGTACAGTATAAAATATATATAAACGATAAAAATTTTAAAAATAAAAAAATAAATAAAAAAAAAAGTCCAACAGGATTTGTGGAAGGATGGCATTAGCGGATTGGCATAAAAGAGGTGGAGTCAAGACGACTCTGATATTTGTTGGGCTGTGTGGAGGGTGAGGTGGTTGCCTTACTATTTTCTCTACTCATTCAGTGGGTGGACATACTTCCTGATATCTGTGGGATATTGTGGCTTCTTTCTTTGATTACTCATGGTGCTCACTCCAGCTCTGACACTAAGGGTTACCGTTCCAATCAAAGGGACCTCTGAGTGGCATCCAGGACATCATTTCAGTCAACCTTAAATTGCTTGTGGATTGGACTTAAGGACAAAATATGCAGAAGAAATGTGCTTCCCCTGACCTGGGCTTTTGATGCATATTGAAAAGGTTTTGATCTGCATGTAAAAGTATTAGAGTCCATTTCCTTCTTAGTGCAATAACTCCCCAGTCAACTACCAAATTCTGGAAGCTGAAAAGCCACCCTGAACACTTGACCTGGACTCAAGATAGATTGTTTTAAATGTCAGAGCTAAGGAGGATTCTAAAACTCATCATGTCCCATCTATTCATGTAAATAAAGAGGAAGACCTAGAAAAAATGAAGTAAATTTCTCAACGTTTTCTGAAAAGTCAGTGAAAGGATCATCACCAAAAATCAGTGTTTTATTTTTTATTTACTAATGGCGGGGGGGGGGGTGTCGAATCGGAGCTGCAGCTGCCGGCCTACGCCACAGACACAGCCATGCAGGATCCAAGCCACATCTGCAACCTACACTGCAGCTCAGGGCAATGCCAGATCCTTAACCCACTGAGTGGGACCAGGAATCGAACCAGCATCCTCATGGATACTGGTCAGGTTCATTACTGCTAAGCCACAATGGGAACTCCACTCTTGTTATTCTTAAATTAACATCAAAGGATATCTATTATGTTTGCTGTGCACTAAGTATTATATTTAGCGTTACTGCATACTCTAAAAGGAAGGGTTTGATTTTTGCAATCAAAACTGAGGCTTCAGAAGTTTCCGCTGTTGTGCAATGGGTTAAGAATCCAACTGCAGTGGCTCAGGTCACTGTGGAGTTGCAGGTTCAATCCCCAGCCCCATTGCAGTGGGTTAAAAGAATCCTCTATTCATACACCTGTGGTGTAGATCACAGCTGCATCTTGAATTCAATCCCTGTCCTGGGAACTTCCATGTGCCGTGGGCGCCGACATGAAAACAAACAAACCAAAACCAAAACCAAACAAAAACCCTGAGGCTTAAAAGCCTAAGAAATTTGACAGCACAAAAACTGTCCTAGCCCTCAGCTGAATTCATATAACTTCAAATCCCATGTTCTTTCCACTATATCCTGCTGCCTCTCACAGTCTTCCTAAATAAGGAAAAGTTTCTAACGAAATGTTGCAGATTAGAGCTCCATTCCAGATAAAAGGCTCATGTGCTGCCAGGGAGAATCATTAACCCTTTCCTCTCAACAGTTTTAAATGGAAGCCTGACCACCCTGCAGGCAACCTGAGTATGTGCGACAAGTGTAAAATACCAAACCCCCTCACCAGTAGCGTCCTGTTTCATGTAATCTCTCAGTCTCTATAAGATTAAGAAAACTTAATCTTATAAAGCCTTATAAATTCATGCTGAGGACACAGCATGAATCTAAACCGACTTAAATTTTTTCATTATGAGAGCACACTGTAATTTATTATAACCTTTTCAGTTTATGGCCTTGCCTTTTGTATCTTTATTAGAGAAAACCTTTTTTTTTTCCCTAAGAGAAAAGGTTTAAAGTGGTCTCTCTGTTTTAGTCCATATGGTCCAGTTTGAGAGTAGACTCGTTATTCCTCCAAACACTTGAGCAATGTTGTTTGACAGACCAGCCACATGAAGCCCTAAGAGGGCTCCAGCCATTTTTGGCACCACTCAAATCTGTGACGTACTAGGGCTTCTCTCAATGGCCATTAGGAAAAAATTGACTGCTCATGATCAACAGCTGTTCCTCTAAATAAAACAATGCAGTTTATTCTTTTCTTTTTAGCATGCCGGAGTCCCATGCTGTGTGAGACCAACACTTGCACTTGGCATTCTATGGAACCTACTTAATCCTTGAAAACACATGGGAAATTCAGTCATTTGTTCACTTGTTCATTTGTGTGTGTGTTCATCTGTTCCCCCACCCACTTATCTTTGCATGTATTCACTCATTCATTTGCTTATTCCTTAATTTATTGTTGTAAAAGAGAGTTATCTATGCATGTAATTTGCCATTTTAACATTTTCAATGTATAGTTTAGTGGTATTAATTTCATTCACACTGTTGTGTAACCACCATCAGTATCTCTTTCTGTAACTCTTTTATCGTCTCAAATAGAAATTCTGTAACCATCATCTTTGCTTATTCTTTAATATTGTATTCAACAAACATTTATCAGGGACCTAAATTGGCAAAAGTTCTACCTGTGGGGATCTGGGAGGGTGTCAGTCTCAACCTTTTATGATTTGATATTGAGGAACTTAAATTCTTATAGGGATATATGTGCCCTGCAGAAGCCTAGAGTCTTCACCACAATTACCTGCTCAGAACTGCTATCCTCAGCAGTGCCTTGAACTTCAGGTAGCATTCCAGAGCAGACAGGACATAGTATAAATTTACTAATCTGGTTGGTACTCTGATTTTGCTTTAACTACCCCCCTAACCCTAGCTCCCAGCACCATTTTTATTTTTCTTTCTCTTTCCTTTCTTTCTTTCTTTCCTTCTTTCTATCTCACTTTTATAGTCCGATCAAGTAGAGAAGGGAGCAATTAAAAATTGGTTACTAACCAAAGCATCATCATCATCAACAAACACGACAATGAAACCACCTGCTCTACCAGGATGCAATCCTTAATCTTATAAATTTCCAGCACCTGGGCAACTTTAGCCCTTCTGGTTCTTAGTGAAAAGACTTTGTTACCACCTACTTGTAGATAAACTGAAAATCTGACGCAGAATCTCAGCTATCAAGCACCCCATTCTAGGTCTCCAACAGAATCATGGCAAAAAAATAAGAAAAATCTGGGCTGCCAGAGAGTGACTTTACAAAGGATGCAGTCGGGAGTTCCCGTCGTGGCGCAGTGGTTAACGAATCTGACTAGGAACCATGAGGTTGCGGGTTCGGTCCTTGCCCTTGCTCAGTGGGTTAACGATCCGGCGTTGCCGTGAGCTGTGGTGTAGGTTGCAGACGCGGCTTGGATCCCGCGTTGCTGTGGCTCTGGCGTAGGCCGGTGGCTACAGCTCCGATTCAACCCCTAGCCTGGGAACCTCCATATGCTGTGGGAGCGGCCCAAGAATAGCAACAACAACAACAACAACAACAAAGACAAAAGACAAAAAAAAAAAAAACCAAAGGATGCAGTCATTCTAAGTCAAGTACAGGAAATTCTTCTAGAGTCACAGGGAAATCATTACTCAAGACAGAAGGAAGATACTGCATCAAAGGTTGAACTACTGGTTTTAGAGGCAAACAAATGGCTGATTCACATCGGAGTCGGGCTACTGACTATATTTGTGTACATGGCCCATCAATCACATGACTTCCCTGAGCCTCAGTTTCTCCACCTGTAAAAATCAAAGAGTGGAAGTGATTAACAACTATCTGATGTAAGTGGATGTAGTAATGGTGAAAGCAGAGTAAAATGATCTTGTCTCCTATTTGTGGAATGATTTCCATGTGCTAGGAATTCTTCTAAGCATTTTGCTTGTATTTATTTATTTATCATAGCAAACATCATGAGGTGGTTACTGAGATCACCCCCATTTTTCAGACAAGGAACCATGGTACAGAAAGTTAAAGTAACTACCAAAAACCACTCAGCTAATATGTGACGGAGCATCATAGAAACCTGAATTCTGGCTCTAGATTCTTAGTCATACACATGACAGGAAAGAGTATTTCGCCAATTCTAAGAGTATTTTGCCAATACAAAGTGTTCTTCCTATTAGACTAAGGAAGTTGAATTCATGAAAGGACCACGACCCTTAGCGTTTGCTCCTACTTTCACTAGTATAATCTTTGTAAACTTACATTGTCTCTTCTTTCGGTTGAGGCAATGGTGTTCTAATTGTCCTCCCTGCCTCTAAATCCATCCTCCTCAAAGTGAAGGAGGGTCACTCCACTCTTCAAAATTCTTTAACGGTTCTTCCCCACACCTGCAACATCCAGCCACCCAACCCTGGCACTCACGGCTTTTAAGATCTGGCATCAACCTCTCCTTTAAAGCCAGTTCACCATCCAGCCATGCTGAAGTACTTATGGCCCCTTCAAATCTCCATGCACACTTGTTCCTCTGAATAATTTCTCCCCTCTTCTTTGACTCAATGACCCACCTATTCTTCCAAAGACATCCTGAACATGTTTTTTCTCCCCTGTCATCTTCTCTGACTCTCCTCCCTAAGTCTCATGTGTGTGTCCTCCTTTCCACAAATGTGTTCTAGACATTTCCCTGACACTTACCCTAATGAGTTGCAATGATCTGTCTACAGATCTAAGACCTTCTAATCTGTAAGCGCTTTAGGTTGAAGACTATTCTTACAGCCTTCCTGGGATATTTTTGATCGTAAGCAATTAAAAGTGATGCAAATTGTCTTGAAAAATCACTTACATTTAACTGAGAAGTCCAAGCATATAAATGGCTTCAAATATAGCTGGTTTTAAATTTTCTCACAGTGTAATCAAAATCAGATTCCAAATTTTTGTCTCTCCAGTTCTCACCTCCCCTTCACCTCAATCATATACATTTTTCAGATGGCTCTTTCCACATAGATATAAAATGAATTCCAGTAACTTCTAGGCTCACATCCAGGATCCTCAGGGGAAAAAAAAATCAGTTATCATTGATTTTAATTGGGTTGTGCTTTCAATGTATGAAGCTAAAAGAAAGAGGGATATACTAATTGGCTTAGACTTAAGTTACATGGTCCAATTTTCAGCAAAATGTGGATCCCCTCCAGAACCACTGAGATAGGAGAGGAATTGCATAGATCCCCAGAATAAGATTAGAATATTGTTACTGAAAAGATAAATGTGGGTTGAGCAGCATGTGTACACACATGCGCACACACCCACATCCACCCTACACAGAATGTTTTCTTAATTACACTGTCCATCAGGCTCAGTAAACGACAATGGAGAAGTAAGTGAATGTGTGTGTATCTGTTTACTGATGCATATGTACAAAGAACAAAGCACAAAGTAGAGACTTCTATGCCATTTTTCCCCCAGAAAGAAGATGCTATATTCATCAGACTATGCTCTGTTATCCTTTCTACTCATGGTTTGGCACTAAATGAGCAGTTCCAGATCTACTAATTAAATATACCATTTTCCTTCATGCAGAAGAATATTTGAAGCCTGCTTTCTCTTTTCAAAGGCAACTTATTATACTATATGATTCTCCCCATGAGTCATTGGGACTTGAGGTTATTGTAACTTAATAAAAATTAATAATTCAATGTTAACATACAGGGGAGGCTTTTTATTCTTGGTTTCTATTTCTTTCAACCACCCCATCTCATAGTTACCACATTTTATATTTCAGACTTCTTTTTTAGCTAATATCTAGTAGATTCCTCTACAGCATTCTTTTTTTATTATTATTAATTTTTTATTTTTTTCCCGCTGTACAGCATGGGGATCAAGTTATCCTTACATGTATACATTTTTCCCCCACCCTTTGTTCTGTTGCAACATGAGTATCTAGACATAGTTCTCAATGCTACTCAGCAGGATCTCCTTGTAAATCTATTCTAAGTTGTATCTGATAACCCCAAGCTCCCAATCCCTCCCACTCCCTCCCTCTCCCACCAGGCAGCCACAAGTGTATTCTCCAAGTCCATGATATTCTTTTCTGTGGAGATGTTCATTTGTGCTGGATATTAGATTCCAGTTATAAGTGATATCATATGGTATTTGTCTTTGTCTTTCTGACTCATTTCCTCAGGATGAGAGTCTCTAGTTCCATCCATGTTGCTGCAAATGGCATTATGTCATTCTTTTTTATGGCTGAGTAGTATTCCATTGTGCATATATACCACATCTTCCTAATCCAATCATCTGTGGATGGACATTTGGGTTGTTTCCATGTCCTGGCTATTGTGAATAGTGCTGCAATGAACATGCGGGTGCATGTGTCTCTTTTAAGCAGAGTTTTGTCCGGATATATGCCCAAGAGTGGGATTGCGGGGTCATATGGAAGTTCTATGTATAGATTTCTAAGGTATCTCCAAACTGTTCTCCATAGTGGCCCTTTATAGCATTCTTTACGTACATTATCTCTTTTTGTTTAATCATCACAACTCTGAAATAGACAAACTAACACATTCATTCATTCATGCATTCACTCATCCCACCTACGTGTATTTTAAAGGGCTATATACACTGCCCTTAGACATCAAAGAAACAATGACAAGCATCATATATTTCTTTGCCTTCAAGAAGCTTACAATCTGAGTGAGACAAACAAGAAAGCAAATAATACTATTAGAATACACAGAGTTTGCTTTGAGACCTCACTGATAGCCAAGTACTCCGGTCCAAGGGAATGAGGGGAGACCTGATGGAAGAAGTAAAACCTAATACAGTACTTTTCCTAAATAGTTTATGAATTAGGAGGGTCTGTGTCTGAGAGGCTACATGACACATGCAAGACTACACTGTTATAAAGTGACAGAACCGAGAGAGAAACTAATTTTTCAACATCCCATCCACCCCTTGCATATCAAATATTAATCTTTGAATAACAAGTTATTTGCCTAATTAAAAAGAATACATACACAATGGACTACTACTCAGCCATAAAAAAGAACAAAATAATGCCATTTGCAGCAACATGGATGTAACTAGAGACTCTCATACTAAGTAAGAAAGAGAAATACAAATACCATATGATATTACTTATATCTGGAGTCTAATATATGGCACAAATGAACCTTTCTACAGAAAAGAAATTCATGGACTTATAGAATAGACTTGTAGTTCCCAAGGGGGGGGATGGACTGGGAGTCTGGGGTTAATAAATGCAAACTCTTGCATTTGGAGAGGATAAGCAATGAGATCCTGCTGAATAGTACAGGGAACTATATCTGGTCACTTATGCTGAAGGATAATGTGGGAAAAAGAATGTATATATATCTGTACATATATATATATCTGTATATATATATTGCTGTACAGTAGAAATTGACAGAATACTATAAACCAACTATAATGGAAAAAATAAAAATTATATGAAAAGTAAGAAAGAAACAATGAGCAAAGGTATATAGACAATGGAGAGCTCATCAGAAATCCACCTACCAGCCTCCACCAGCACTCGCTGAAGGATAAATAGGATTTCACACGGTGAAACAGGCAGAGGATGTCATGAACAAAGGCAAAGGCTAGCAGGACAGCATACATAGCATACATTTAGGGGGCTCTGAGTTAACCTTTCTCTTAAGATGATTAATAAATATGAGGGTGAAAAAAGTTCGTTCATATTCAAAAAGCCAAACTTGAAAAGGTCTTGAAGACTGCACTAACATGTTCACATGGAATTCGGCAGATTCTGAGACACTGTTAAAGTTTTTAAGGCGGGGAGTGGCAAAATATTCCTTTGTTCTAAGAAAAAAGTAGGAGGCAGAGGAGATAATGGATTAAGATATGATTGATAGAGAGCTGACAGACCGTAAATAGATTTTATATATATACAATATATATATATATGGTGATCATAAATAGATTTTATATATATATATACATGGTATCTGATTTTTTTCCTCTATGATATTAAAACGATAACCACAGACTATTAAAGTATAAACAGATATTGAAATCTTAAATGTTTTCAAGTTTTTTCACTAATGATCATCTAAGCATAGACTCTTGATCCTGAAGTAGCTATTAACTGTTTTAGCTATTCCTCTGGATCCAAAGTGTGATCTTGTAAATATCTGGTAATAGAGCAAAGTGATTTTAGTAATCACATACACATTCCACTTTCACGAGTGTACGTACAATATACCCTAACGTCTATTACAAAGGAGGACTAAAGCATCAAACCAGTGACTGCACAGATTTTAGCTGTAGAGGGCAAGGTGAAAAATGCTGAGATAAGGGGTATATAGAGACCACAGAGTTGGTGCTTGGGTGACACATGAATTTGGCAAAATTGCAAATATTATGACTAAATGTCTGAAGTTTGAGAAAACAGTGATCCCATTTAGACCACCCAAAATTTAGTTATGTGTCTGTAACCTTGTGATTCAGTGAGTAGTGAGGACAGAACTGGAAAGAAAGGAGACTTCTAGTTCTAAAGCTAATATTCTTGAAACATCCTATGTCCTTTGAATCCTTTATGTAATAGCTGAGGAAGGCGGAAGCCAAAGTTACTTGAGTGTGTTAATACAGAGAGACCCAAAGGGACTGTAGAATGTCTGTCCTAGTTTCTCGATCACAGGAGACTACCTTTAAACAGATAAACACGATGTTGTCTTTATACCTCTATACATAAACCAGATAACTAACAAGGACCTATAGGATAGCCCAGGGAAATCTACTTAATACTGTGTCGTAACCTGTATGGGGAAAGAATCTAAAAAGAATGGATATATGTATGTGTATAGCTGATCCACTTTGCTGTACATCTGAAACTGACACAATTTGTAAGTCAGCTATACTCCAATACAATTTAAACATCAAGGGTTAATTGTAATATACTCCTGCAACTCACAGCTAAAGTCATGTTTTTTATATTCATTGGTATTGAGTGAAAGAATTCCTAAGAATGTTTAAGTACCTTTTTTCTTTCTTACCCCATTATGATTTATTTGAAAGCTCCTTGTCAAATGTTTGATATTCCATGTCCTGGCAGAGTGTTTTTTTTAACTTTAAGTTTCTTAAAGTTAGGAGCCTTATCTTTAATCTTATTTTTATGTATTCTGTGGCTTGGAGTAAGCCTTGAACCAATGAGTGTTCAACCTATATGTTGAATCTCACCTAAAGCCTTGCCAATCCTCTGTTTTTCGCAAATTATATGATTAACACATTCCTTCAATCATACACTCATTCAACAAATATTTATTCAATTCCTATTATATGCCAGATATAATCTAGCCTATCTCTAGTTTATGAATAATTTTGAATCAATACTGTCCTAGTAAATGAGATCCCACAGTGAAAAGGTACATATTGACGGCTAGAAAAATTTATTTACTCCAGAAGTAAAATGATAAATATCAAAATGTTGATAATACGGGAATTTTTTTTTTTTTTTGCTTATTTCCTCCTGGGTTTTTCATAATAAAGATCTATTATTTTTATTTTTTAATATTTTTTTTTGTCTTTTTGCCATTTCTTGGGCCTCTCCCGCGGCATATGGAGGTTCTCAGGCTAGGGGTCGAATCGGAGCTGTAGCCATCAGCCTACGCCAGAGCCACAACAATGCGGGATCCAAGCCGCATCTGCAACCTACACCACAGCTCACAGCAACGCCAGATCCTTAACCCACTGAGCAGGGCCAGGGATCGAACCCACCACCTCATGGTTCCTAGTCGGATTCGTTAACTATTGAGCCACGATGGGAACTCCGAGATCTATTATTTTCATAAGGAGGACAATGGATTATATGGGAAATACACTTGCTGTTGTAACTGTAAAAAGTTTTGGCATTCATTTAACATCCTTCTCCATCTTCCCCTGAAAACTTCCCTCTTGGCAAAAAGCCCTCAGGGTTATAGGTGTCATTTTATCCTTTTAATTTCTGGTTCTCCCTTTATTCCAAGACTAGAAATTTTCATTTTTTTAAAATAAAATTTTCTTTTTAAGAAGTAGCAAGTGCTGTATAGAAAGAGCCCTCATTCAGGAAGACCAGAAGTCATCTCTACTTTCTAGTAGTAACTTGGAGAAATTATTAAATCCCTTTCAGTTCTAGTTTCCTTATGAGTAAATCTGGGGTCAATAATTCCTTCATGATTCTTTGCAGAGGTGATTAAATTTAATAAAGTATGACAAAATGCCTGCCACATAATAGGAATATTCCAGAAAATAGTTTCCTTCTCATTCTACTTCCACAGTGGTATTGAAACTGAGGCCCAGACAAATTAAAATGTTTTCTGAACATCAGTGACTGAGCCAGACTTGAACTCATGGCTTTTTTTTTTTTTTTTTTTTTTTTTTTGCTTTTTAGAGCCTCACCTGAGGCATATGGAGGTTCCCAGGGGTGGGATCGAATGGGAGCTACAGCTGCTGACCTACACCACAGCTCATGGCAATGCCAGATCCTTAATCCACTGAGTAAGGCCAGAGATTGAACCCGAAACCTCATGGTTCTCTGCATCACGATGGGAACTCTGAACTCATGCCTTCTAACAGCAATTCAGCTGTCATCTATATCACGCTGATTTTTCTAATGCAATCAATTATTAGAAGCACCATGCATGGCATTTCCACTTCCCCTAGTCCTCATAGCTCTTATTCCTAAGACGTTTAAGCAGCACCAAACAAAGCACTTACTCCTTATCCTTTAATGATAATTCTGTTCATTTGACAATGGCCTTTTGAGCTGGCCAGGTTACGGCTTTATTGCCTCCCCACCCCACAAGGCTCAGGTACAGAAAGAAAAGAAGCCAACCCATAAGTCACAGAGACAAGAGCTCACTCTATTTAAGTTAATCCACCTTGTAGAACAAAAATGCTAAAGATCACATAACTCACAGTCACTTAATTCTTGGGCTGCTCTTCTTGCTCCCAGGACAAGTCCTTTCCAGCCTTCTCTCTCCTTGAGTAAGACTTAGGGATTTGATAGTGACACTACCTTAGGACACGAAGACGGACATAATCCTAAGCCATGTTTAGAATAAGAAGCAATGGTTGACTATAGCTGTGATGGCTTTACCAGGAAACAATACAGGCCCAAACTACAAAGGTATGTTTACTGGGGTTGACTAGTAGTTTTTTTCAGGGAGAAAAAACTGGGGATTGTTGTCAGAATCAATCAAATTATGTCTTATGTTATAAACTCTGAAATATAGTAATATGTATTTAAAGCTAGAAGGGCTCTGAGAACTTTCTTATCTGAACCTTCCATATTGTTGGGGGGAAAGTTGATAAGGAACATGTGAGGTCCAGACAAATTAAGATATTTTATCAAGGTCAGTGATTGAGCCAGGCTTGAACTTGTGCCAGTAAATACCAGCTTAGTCCTTCTGCCACACATGTCACACTGACTTTAATATTCGAGTCAGATATTAGAAACATCAAAAACAGCATTTGCATTTACTTTATGCCTCATAGCTCATATTATGGGCAGTTTCAATAGTATCAGAGCACTTATTGCTCTCCATACATTTTTTCACAAGTAATTAGTGATCCCTTATGCAACACACACTCACTGTGGAGAGGTGAATTTAACTGAGCAACAAAACATTCTTGCATTGAGGAACCAAAGAGATTTCTCAGTATGCAGATGACGGACTTATTTTTCACCTGGGGCTGAGCCAAAGGGCATTTTCAGTCATAATAAAGAATGACACAGAATGTCTCTGGCTCTCTCTGGAAGAGCGTTTGTAAGTATTTCCAGGAAGTTAGTCATAGCACTTGATAGTGGGTAGGAGCATCTTAAAAAGACAACTGCTTCCATCTTGGACTTTCGTGTTTACTTTAACATTCTGGAATCTGCCCAAGGAAGGGGTTTACTTTCCTTTGGATTTGGCCTCCTGACTGGATAAAAGGGGATTCCCAGTGACTCACCATATCAAATTTATCTTGAATTGTATAAGCCATGAGTAGAGGGGATGGGGAAAGCATTTGAAAAAGAGGTGACTAGAAAGAATCATAAGTAAACACATGAATAAATGGAAGAAAAGAGGTAACGTCCTAACCATTGAGAAAATATGTTTGTGTGACTTAACATTCTGCCTACACTGTAAACAGATGAATAAAGACAAATCATAATTTGTTATAGATTATGTAATCCAGGCCACAGGATCTATTTGTAACTACCACCGAATTATCACTGCCTAGTACCAGTCAGAATTCAACTCTACTTTCTCTACCCTGGGTAGCGTTTTATTTTGGATCAAAGTATAGTGTTTCAAAATGAAGAGACTTACATTGTTTGCAGACACTGCTAATTTGGCCAGTACTCTTTGTCTACCTGGGCTTCAGTTTCTTCCACTTTCAAATGGAAAAATAATGGGTTGGACCACATTATAAGGCAGAGAGATGCTGCAATAATCAACTAGCATTACACTTATGAAAGGAGTTGGTATGTGAAAACTGAGTCATATAAGCAATAGCAATTATTGTCATTATATATGTATACTTTCAGGTTTCCACCACCTACTAGAAATGTGCATATCAGGGTTTTCATTGGTTATATATTTGTATTATATATAACTATATATTTTATATGTATATATATATATATATATATATATATATATATATAGGGCCACACCCACAGCATATGGAAGTTCCCAGGCTAGGGGTCAAATCGGAGAAGCAGCTGCCAGCCTATGCCACAGCAACCCCTGATCTGAACTGCATCTGTGACCTACACCACAGCTCACAGCAACACCAGATCGTTAACCCCTTGAGCATGGCCAGGGGCTGAACCCATGTCCTCATGGATACTAGTCGGGTTGATTACCACTGAGCCACAATGGGAACTCCATTAATAGAAATTATCATCTCTGCCTTTAATCACACCCAGACTTTGTTATAGGATGCTTGGTAATGGAATTCACTGTGTAAGCCTCAGACTATCTACTAGAGTTTATGCTCCTTGAGAACAGGATTCATTCTGAATCCCTCATCATCTACTAGAGTGTAAACTTTTGTTTCCCTTCCGGATGCCCATCTTCTTGAAGGAATTTCTCCTTTCCTTCCTGGTACAGGGATGCTTATCAGGATGGCTTTTAAGAAAGGGCTTGAGCTCATTCTTCGCCTGCCCTCTGCAATTTAATTTTAGCCACGAGTGTTGATGGAAAGGTCACAGAGTTCAAGCCACTCTTCAGTGGAAATGAAACTGGAGAAGGGCAGAAGGCCAAAAATAAGGCCCTTTCTAAGCAGTGTCTGGGGACACAGACTTCGGCACTTCAAGGGCCCACTAGTCCTTCCCTTGCTCCGTCCTCACAGGGCCTTGAGGGTCCTGCTATAGAAAAGCAGAGTTGCCCTTTCCTGACGCCAACGTCAGCAGAAAAGAATGCGCCTCAAATAGCCTTGTTCGCTAATTGCTTATGGGTATCAGAGTCCTCAGGCTCCTCCTGTATTTACAATCAACACATCTCAAGAGGCCAGCTGGGGATGGCGAAGGAACAATGATTTTTTTCTTTTTAAAGGAAGGAATTGTATGAACTGCTAGTACTTGGACCATCTCTGGAATGCCTCCTTGTTCCTGTGAAGGAGGACTACTGGGCTAAGGAAGAAATTTTGTTCTCTGTTAAAGCCAGTATATATATACATATTTTTGGCTGCACCTGCAGCACATGGAAGCTCCTGGGGCAGAGACTGAATATGAGCTGCAGCTGCAACCTGCACCCCAGCTGTGGTAATACAGGATCTTGAAGCTTCTGTGCCCTAGCAGGAACTCCAATACATTCTTATATGTAGTTCCCTGAACTCTTTTTTGGAATCCATTTGTTAAAATCCTTGAGAGCAAAGACCGTCATATTTGTCTTATTTTAAACAGAAAGTGCTAGCCTACTACAGATTGTAGCTTAAATGTTTGCAATTATGATTAACATGGAAATGTATGTTGCAACAAATCTTTTTTTGCTTGATCTTCTAATCTGTGAGTACCCAAAAATCAGAAACGCCACCTTGAATTTCCAACCAATCTTGACATGCTTGCTTGAGCTGGTAGTTCAGTTTAGAAACTATTACTTCAATACTTTTGCAGTTTGGTAATAACTTAGTTTTCATTTACATTTTCTGTACATAGTACTGCGAATTTATGTACCTGCCCATTGCAATTAGGGTGATTATATACCATTCACCTCAACCAATGGCCTGACAACACCATGATGTGCACTATTCTAGCAGGCGATGGAAAACTGAGTGAAAGTCTAAGCTTCTTACCATGATAATACAGGGCCCTCTATGTACTGGCTCAACCCAGATCTCAAGAATTATCCTTGCTGCTTTCTCTCTCTCTCTTCGACCAATATCGATATTTTGCTTATAGTTTTCTCTACACACAAAGTATTTTCTGCCTCCCTGACTTCATTTGTATTGTTCCTTTCACTTGAGTTGACCTTTCTCCACTTCTTTTTTGTTGTTGTTGCTGCTGCTGTTTTGTTTTTTGGGTTTTTCTGGCAGCGCATGTGGCATGTAGAAGTTCCTGGTCCAGGGATCAAACCCATGCCACAGCAGCAACCTGAGTGGCTGCAGTGACTAAACAGGATCCCTAACCTGCTGGGCCACAAGGAAACTCCCTCTCTTCTTTATCAAACTGGATGGCTCTGGATCAACTTCAGGGATCTGCTGACATCACAAAGAATATCTCTCTAGCAATTCTCTTCCACTACTATCTTGTCCAGTCTGCTACCACTGAGCCACAATGGGAGCTCCTACTATCATATCTAAAGTGCCAACATAATTCCTGCCACTTAGTAGACTTTCAAATGACTGTTTATCATTTAAACTGAACTGAAAACACCTAGACCATTCCACTGCTTCCTTCGCCCCAGTCATCTAAGTCCTAAACAGCCGCAAAAGAATCACGTTAGCTGTTCTCACTCTTGGGAAACCTCTCATCAACCCAGACCCTTTTTTATCTTTATTTGCTTTTTAGGGCTGCACCTGAGGCATATAGAGGGTCCCAGGCTAGGAACTGAATCGGAGCTATAGCTGCTGGCCTACACCATAGCCATAGCAACAACAGATCTGAGCCGAGTCTGTGACCTACACCACAGCCGCAGCAATGCAGGATCTGAGCCACATCTGCAACCTACACCACAGCTCACAGCAATGCCAGATCCTTAACCCACTGAATGAGGCCAGGGATGAAACCTGCAGCCTCATGGTTCCTAGTCTGATTCATTTCTGCTGCACCATGACAGGAACTCCCTCTAGATTTTTAAATATTTATAATAATCTTAATTCTAGATGTTCCAGCGTAGTATAATGCATAGCTCGCCCTCTTGAAAGATTTCACATTCTTTGAGGTCTGGAAGAAATTCTATCTTCATGGTCTCGTGTCTCTACTGTATGAATCATTTCACATTCAGCCTATAACATTCATAACTACTTCCCAAAGGGTCCACACTTGCAAATGGTAGTGAGAAAGTAAGGTTGAGACTGAGGAAAGAACGTGCCCAAGACATCAGAATAGGAAGCGGCAGAGATGGGATGGGAACTCAGGCTTATGTGAGTCCAGATTGTGCTCTTTCCACTTCTGCCTTTCTGGAGAGTGGTAACCATTGAGCAAAGTCCTCAGTTGCCCTTGGTGTCACTGAAGAAGAAATCTGAGACTTTTGACCAGCACAGGAGCTGAGCCTACAGATATGTGGGACATGAAGGCCCTGCCAACCTAGAGAGCTAGAAACCAGAGCCAGCAGCAAACACACAAGAGTCCTCTTGTAAGCTCCTGATACGAAGCCCAGTGTCTCCCAGTTTCCCTTGGGATGGCTCACTCTATCTAAATGACCAAAATAGGAGTTCAACTTGTAAGTGCAGGTTGGGTTTCATTTGCAAATGGTAGAAGGGGAAAAAAAATGACATTGAGGAAGTTACCAATAGATTATCTTTATTCTATTTCTAGTCATTATTCTCAGATTCCCCCTTCCCAACATACTCTTAGAGATATAAGATTGGAGAGGGGGACTTGCTTTATGAAAACCAGGAATTCCTAAGCTGTGAAGAAAATATACACCTGCTATTAATGTCTATCATTCTCAAGATAATGTGCCAGAAAGCAGTCAACTTCTAAGAGATAGAGATATTACTTTATAAATATGTACATGAGTTTCTTGATAATTTTTATAGAACCAGTAGTTCTTTTCCATTATATTTAATGAATTATATAAGTTACAGGTATAAAATACAGTGATTCACAATTTTTGTTATACTAAGCCTATAAAACTTATGAAATATAGTTATTATAAAATATCAGCTATATTCCCTATGTTGTTCAATATACCCTTATAGCTTATTTCATTTTTGTCTTTTTAGGGCCACACCTGCTGCAGCATATGGAAGTTCCCAGGCTAGGGTCAAATCAAAGCTACATCAGCTAGCCTATACCACAGCAGCTCTGCATCTGAGACCTAGACCAGAGCTCACAGCAACACCAGATCCTTAACCCACTGAGCAAGGCCAGGGATCGAACCTGCATTACCATGGATACTAGTCAAGTTCATTACCACTGGGCCACAATGGAACACCCTTGTAGCTTATTCTATACTTAAGAGTTTGTACTTTTTAATCCCCTTCTTTATTGTCCCTCATCCCTTCCCCACCTGTAACCACCAGTTTGTTATGTCTGAGTCTGCTTCTTTTTCGCTGTATTCACTAGTTTGTTGTGTTTAGAGTCCACAGATAAGTGATATCAGACAGTATTTTTTGACTCATTTCACTTAGCATAATACCCTCCAAGTCCATCCATGTTGCTGCAAAGGGCAAAAAATTATTTTAAATTTGCCACTGTTAGATTTGTGAAAATAGTGTCTTAGTCAGCTTGGGCTGTTGACACAACCACAGACAGAGTGGCTCAAACAATAGACATGTTTTTCACAGTTCTGGAGGGTGGAAGTTCAAGATCAAGTGCCATAAGTTCCAGTTCCTGGTGAGGACATCTCCCAGGCTTATAGAGCGTCACCTTCTCGTTGGACCCTATATTGTGGAGAAGGGGATCTCGTCCCTCTTCCTAGTATATAGAAACTAATTCCATCATGAGGGCCCTGCCCGTATGACTTCATTTAAACCTCACTACCTCCCAAAGGCCCCACCTTCGAACACAATCACGGTGAGGTTTAGGGCCTCCATATATGCATGTTGAGGGTGGGGCACCTTCAGTCCACAATGCACAGCATGTGATTTGAAACCCTAGCTTTTGCTCTTCTAACACAGTCCTATTCCATAAGGTGAAGAGAAAATAGCACACAATGTTTAATTGTAAGTATTCACAGAAGCATGGAAGTCTTGTTTCATTATTCTAAAAAGCCTAAATATATTTGAAAAATCAAGGTGGTGAGAAACGCGTGTTTTATTCCTGATCCCAGTACTTACCAACCTCATGACTTTGAATAGGTTACAAACCTCTCTGAAGGGCAATGAAATCTTGGAAAGTATATATAACCAAAGATAGCAAAGGATTATAAAGAGGAATCCATGTGTCTTCAGTGATATAAATAAATAGATGGGGAGGGCTCTGTATTTCAGTAAGAAGTGTGAATGAGATGATGGAGTTTACAATTATTTGACAATCATCACAAGTAATCTGGGCGAGGAACATCGGTGGATGCGAACACTAAAGGATGGAAATGAGATGTAAAACAAGATTTTGCATAGACTCAAAGAATCTTGTCACAAGATATTAATTGCAAAAGTAATTGTTGAGAAAACTGGCTAATACCAAGTGACCAAAATTAAGGCCACCAGTAATGGAAGAGTCGGCATCATGTGGCACTTGATGGCAAGTGGTGAGAACGCAGTACCACTGCTGTGACATTCCAGCCAGAAATGATGGATGGCCTGGATCTAATCATGGACACTGGACAAACCCAAATGGAAAGACATTCTGCAAAATAACTGCTTAGTAATCTCTGAAAATGCCGAGATCGAGAACCCCAAGAAAAGCCTGAGTAACCTAATGCAGATTAAAGGAAGTCGGAGGTACGGGAAAACTTGGAACAACATGTGATACCAGACCAGATCCTTTCATCATAAAAACTATTGTTGGGACAACTGGTAACATTCAATGGGGTATCTGGATAACTGGAGATAATAGCAGTTCTTTGCACAGTCTTTTTAGATTTGAAATTGTTTCTAAGTGGGAAAAAAAAAAGTCACCCTGAATTCTGGAAATAACTCCACTTTATGACAAGAGGAAAACAAGTTCCAAATAGAATTGTGAATTGAAAATTAGATTTGGGATGATTTGAGAAACTTTAGTTACCATTGTTCTCTTTCAGAATAGAGGAAGATATTTTTGTTTTTGATAGATTGATGCTAGTGCTTGAAAAAATATCTCAAAAACTTAAAATGATCTGTTGCTTTGATCTTCTAAATCATGGTATTATTCAGAGGAAGCTGGAAAGCAAATGAAATTTTATTTGATCACGTACATGGTACATTTAATTATAGGCATTATTTAGGGGATACATGAAAGCATTCTGTTGGTATCTTTTGTTTCTTCCATGATAAGAACAAGGAAATTGTTTTGTGCATGGGGGAGAGGATATTTTTTTTTTCCAGAGGATAATGCAATTTAGAGGCTCTGTGTGTTTTAAGGGTTTCTCGGGGCTGATTAAAGCCATGCACTTGGATTGGAAAGCGAGTGCTCATCTGCGTAATAAATGTCCTTTCATTGCATGAAAGGAGGACTTCTTAAGTTAGAGGATTACACAAAGACAGGTGGCACCAAATCTATCATTGGGGAAAAGTTAACAGGGAAAGGCTTGGCATTTAGAGTTTGAGAGCCATTTCCAGACTTATTGAAAATTGGATTTTCTTGTGCTTTAATCTATCAAATTAAATACTTTCTTTGAAATGTGTATATATTAATCTCCATTGTATTCCAGTTACCTAGAGCAGTATCAATAAATAACTGATAAATGACTAGAAAACTGAATACATGAATAACAATTAGATGATTGAAATGAATGATTATCTCCTCAGTAATTATCAGTTCTACCCTTTCTTCCTAGACTTTCTAAAGCAGAAGTCAACAAACTACCATTCATGGACAAAATCTGGCTTGCTGTCTATTTTTGTAAATAAAGTTTTATTGGAACATGGCCATGCCCACCTATTTATGTATAGTCAATGGCTGCTTTCCTGATGCAATAGCAGAGTTGGGCACTTACAACAGACTCTAGGAACCATTAACCCTACAATGTTTATTTACCGTCTGACTCTTTACATGCAAATGTTGGTTGACTTCCCTTCTAGCAAATAATCAAGTGTTCAGTTTTTAAATAATGGTAAAGCCTAAGAGAGAGAGCCGGATAGTGTTTGCTTCCAGTTTATAATTCATAACAATTATTACAGATTCTTCGAGCCTCTTGAAGGTGACTCACAAGTAATAATCTTGCTGTTTGATCTTCATGATCTACATCAGGAAAACAATCCTCTCTGGGCATTACAAGATTAGGGGTTTGAAAGACATAACTGCTGACAAAGGTGTTAGAAGGACTAGAATGATCAAAATGAGATAGTTACAAGTTGGTGACTGCAGGAAACTACTACAACTACCTCTAATGCTGCAGAAGAAAGAACATGGTTCTACTTGGAGCTCACCACTGCCGACCACCAACACTGATGTTGGAATCTAGCTGCCTGAGTAGGAAGCCAGGATGGTTACCACTGTTGGAGATACCACCAAAAGATGGGAAAAACATACTTTTTCTTCCTCCCTCCTTCCAGATTCCCAGTTATGCCTCCCAATGATATAAACTAACAAGAAGCTGGCAAGGATGTCTGGCAGATGTAGTTTACAAACTGCTAGCCCCAAGAGTAGAAAGGAGGGAAAGGAATAATGACCATGAGGCTGAGGGACAACAGAAGCTCTCTGCCAAAGGCTCATGCTATTTAACTAGCTCGATCGTCAAGCTTATAGTCTCTCATCAGAAGAGCCTCTTCAGTAGCTGGGGTAGTGAAGGTGAGAAGAGGCACCAAAAAATGATGCAGGGAGAAGACACAGTGCCCATAAGGTCAAATAATTGAAAGAATATAAGAGGATTTGATACACTTTGAAAACATCATGGGAAGAGAGGAACACTACTTGCAGGAGCTAGAGAGGTAAAGTTGGATAGGGAAACATCATGAAGGACCCTAGGCTTGATGTAAGAAGTGGCTTCACTGTGAAATTTCACCAAGTTTTATCTGTTCTAGGCCTGACCTTCTTCATTAGAGGAATCAGATTCCTGATACCTAGGCCAAGGATCTATGAAAGGAACCTCAGGGACGTTTCCATTTTTACGACGATTCAGATTGATTAGCCATGGCTGCTCATCTGCAGGTAGATTGGAAGTGTCAAGGATTCTCACCAGCTCCAGGTTCATTGGGAAAGAGTGCCGTCATGCCTGCCATCCACACGGGAGTGGTACACTGTGTCGCAGGTTTGCTACCACGATGTATAATAATATAGGTACCTGGGACATTCTTTAGGAGTTTCTAAAGAAGCAAAAAGATTTATTGAGAATGAGTGCTATGACCAGGTAAGTCTTTTATAGTTTTGTAGAGGCTGCAATAGATTGTTACATCAGTCTCCAATTGTTCTTGGTGAAAAAAATGGTGATGACATGAATAAGAGTTGCTAAGAGAACAGGTTTTTGGCTGGTCTGACTCAGACATACTTCTGTGGGTTATGTGTTTCCCTGGTTCCATAGCATCTTGCCAGAGCTTGATATGTTGCTTTGGAACATAAAAATTCCTCAGGTAGTGAGACTTTCAGTCCACAAAGTCGTATGAGCAAGAAATGTACATTTTTTTTTATGTGTTAATTTCTATACTGTTTCATTTCAGTGTGCAGTTGTGGATAGGAAAACAAAACTAAGTCAGGGAAGATCACCACCTCATATTTTCCCCAGGTGGATTTTAGAACAACAGAGGCCAGGCGGCGTCTTGCAGGGGCTGATCTTATTTGGTATTTAGTGAGTCTTCCATTTTTGCTGTGCTGTATACAAATCCTCTGTAGGTCCTGGGTGTACACAGTGAATTAACTGGTTCTGTGCCACGCCAAGAAGTGGAAAATTTCTGGGAGGCTTTCTATACACACACACACTCACCTCTTTCTCTTCTTCCGGTTTCTTCTTGTCACCGTGGAGCCTCATCTGCTTATCCTCACAACTGTGCTTCCATAAACTTATCTGGTTTTCATCTACTTCCACTGAAGGGGCCAAAAAATACAGAACCTAGGGGACCCATAAACCTCTGCACTCTCATTAGTTCCCTTCAGCTCTTCTTCCCCATCCATGGAAGCTGGGAGGTACTGGCTATGTGGGGTGGGGTGAAAGGAAGGGTAAATGTAAAGCAATATTCTCACAATATTTGCTGCTTCTGCAGTGACTCAAGGACCTCCATGTGTTAATGTAGGAATTGGTACAAAAAGCCATAGGTTGATGAGTGTATTTTTTCAGCTCTCCCTAGGATTGTCTCTCCTTTCAAAAAAGGGTGTTTTTTCCATTACTTCTTTCTTTGGTTCTCCTCCACACCCACCCACCCACCCACACACAATAAGTAAATTAATGATTGAGGTAGGTCCTGCATTCTGTAGATGAGGAAGCAAATAAGCCAACGTGACCTAAAATTCAGAGCTGATTCATTTCAGAGTGAGTTGAGAACCAAGGCTTTATGGTGAGGTCTGGGCACTTACCTCTAGAGCTGTGCTTTTCCACCCATGGTGAACATGGAGAAAAATGGGCCAAATGACTCGCACTGACTTCACAAAAGACGATCCACCGATAACCAGAAGTACATCATTAACCATCAGGTTAGTTGTCTTTATTGGTCTCCACAGAAATGAAAATAAAGTCCACCTGACATGCTGCTACATACCCACCGGTATGGAAAAATCGAAAAGACTAAGTATGAAACAGGATGAAGGAGCAACTGGAACTCTCACATGTTGCTGGTAGGAATTGAAGAACTCTTTGGCAGTATTATATACATTTAAATCTATACTTACTGTATGATCTACCATTTCTATTCCTAGATATTTATACAATATAAATAAAAATATATGCCCACAAAAATGAGTGTTTATAACGTTCTGATTATAAGAGCCCCAAACTTGAAACAATCCTTCTGGTCATGAACAGGAGAATAGATAAAAATTGGGGCATATTCACACATACTGCAGAATATTTTTCAAAGTAACAAATTACACATACTTACAATAACATGACTGACTCTCAAAAATATTATGTGCAAAGCAGCTCACTCCCCCAACACACATCGTGTATAATTCCATTTATGTGGATCCCAAGAGCAGGAATACATAATCTATGGTGCTATCAGTCAGAAAGAGGTTACCTCTGGGCAGGGTGTGGAGCCGGGAAAAGACATGAGGGAACTTTCAGGCGATGAAAATGTTCCATATTTTGTTTCTGGTGGTGATGGCCAGATGTGCTCAGTTTGGTTGAATCAAATCAGTAAATGGTACACCAAACTTAGGATTTGTACATTTTACTCGGTATAAATCATACATACTGGAGTAAAAACATAGCAGAAATTAAGGAATAAGATAGTGGTGTTTAAAAAAAAAAATGTAAGGTCCGGAGGCAAACCTGGAGAGATTTACAAATGTGTCTTCTTTAACGTGTCCAAGCTGAGATTTTAATCAGATAAGCCCGGGCAGAAATGAGGAATCTGCCTGTTAATTAGCCTCCCCAGGTGATTCTGACACAGGTGTTCAGGGGACCACACTTTAAGAACTACTACTGCTAAGTTTGCTGCCAAGATGTATTTTTAACACTATTTTTAATGAGCTTTCCTTTGATTGCTAATTTTCCACTTCATGTTGTTGGGTAACTTCTTTCAACATCTCAGCACTGATACCGGTTTAAGACAATCCTGTCTTGTAGTCTCCATATCTGGATTGGTTTCTCTGGCTGATTAATTAGGTTTGATTATGTGAGCCCTCATAAAATATTTAAATCTCTTAATTAAAACACTGATGAGAATCAGAGTTCCCTTTAAGGCGGATATTTGCTTTCATCCAGAAACCTATGTACCTTTCCTATACATATTTTCTGTGCTTTTGCTCTTAAGCTGGAAAGTATGAATACAAAAACATTACCTTGTAGGCACAATGCCTGCCAAGAAATGTTGTTCACAATAGGTTTTTGATAAGTGGAGTTTGACAAATGAGATGCTTGGATTCGAATGGATAGTTCAAGGAAAAAAATAAAGCAGCACTTTGAGAGAGAATGAGCTTGAAAAGATTTCAAATAAATGAAGGCACTTGAGACTTTCTTTTTATATTATGTATTATGTCTGGCACAGTGTAGCTACTTTGTTTTCTCATAAAATCCCCATATTTAATTTATAAAGTAGGTATACATTATCCCCATTTCACAGATGAGGAAAGAGGCTTGGAGTGGTTTAGCAGCCAATAAATATTGCATTAGTCATATTTTTGAAATTTGTGAAGCAGAAATGAACCACCAAAATGATTTCAGAGGCTTAAAACAACCCACTTTTTTAAAGATAAGCCTTGGCTTGTTTCATATGTCTGCATAGTCAGAACCAAGGCTGAGAGAGAGACTGGACAGAACTAAGAGGTCCAGAGATCTCTGCTAGATCATCACATCTGTTCTCTCTTTGTTGGCAATGGATGAAACCATCCCTACAACGTCCCTTACAGGATATGGAGATGGAACACCTGTGCTGAGGACTGAATGTCCCTGTTCCTCCAAAAGTCATATCTTGAAATATAATCTCTAGTGTGATGGTATGAGGGGGTGGGGCCCTTGGAAGGTAATTGGGTCATCAGGGTGGAGCCCCTAGGAATGGAATTAGAGCCCTTCCGAGAGATCCTAGAGAGTGCTCCTCACCCTCTTTATGGGCCAGGTGAGGATTCAAGGAGAAAAATGACAGTCTGCAGCCTGGAAGAGGGTCCTCATCAGAGCCTGACCAGCTGGCACCCGGATCTCAGATGCTAGATCCCCAGGAGAAATCGCTTTCTGTTGCTTATAAGCCACTTGGTCTATAATATTCTATTAGAGAAGCATGAACTGACTAAAATACTTAAATAAAATACAATCTACCAACAGTGGTAACTGACAAAACCAAAATCCAGATTTATGTTTGTATGGCATTGAGGCCCTTCTTCCACTAAGATGAATCATTCTTTTATTCACTAATTAATAATTGCTTTTTGATCTCTTAGTAACATGTAGTGGCTAAGAAAGATGTGATTTGGGTCCAAAAAGAACTAATTCTGATCTTCCAATTATGAGCTATGGAAAAGCTAAAATTATTTTCTACCTCATAATGGAGATGAAATTTTAAATATTCATCCTGAAAATAATGACAGATGTACAAAATCCATTTTTGTGAGTGTGAGATCTTATATTCAAAGCCTGCTTCAGAGGACCCCTGGAAGCTTCATTTTTCTTTCTGATGCTTTCTCTGGTTTATATGGGTCCCAAATTTTAGGATTCTGGAGACTAAGAATATATTACCTAAGTAATTTTTGAAACTGATTTTGACATCTAAATACATTAAACAGGCTGCCATCAACTAGAATTACCATTTTATATCAAAAATAAAATAGGATAAATAACACATGTAAAATTTTCAGAATGCATAAAAATATCTAAGAAGCCACATGAAAATTTATTTTACATGTTGCTTTGCTTACAATTGTTTTCTTATTGCAAATTCTTCAGCTTGGAATGCTTCCTTTTAGTGTATTATAAAAAGTCTTCAGAGGTATGATGAAGATCAAATTTCCTAATATTGTTTCACACAATTTGGAATATTATGGGAAAACTGAGAGAAGCCAAAAATAGAATGTCTTACTACCTAAATTCCCTTCTACTGATTCACAAAGAAAGCAGGTCAAATGACTCATGAGAATGCAAAAAATTATTTAGTAGTGTGTTAGCATGTGGCCTAGATTCCCCCAAAATGGGTAGCCAGGAATATATCTGAAAAGGATGCTGGGATCTGAGAACACTTTGTCCTAGACAAAATTGATCTGAGGACCTGTGTATTAGAAGAGTGTCCTGCTGAATTCAAGAGCTGAGGGAAATGTTGGCTCAGGTTATCTTTAGATCTGATTCACTGAATTCAAAAAATTTTATTGAGTGCCTACTATATGTCTCATCTTATCCCTAAGCTCTGGGAATGTGACACTGCACAAGACTAGAATCTGATTTGTAGATTCTAGTGACGGCATAATAGCCTCTGCTGAGCACCAATGCTCATATGTGACTTCTAAGACAGTTTTCTAACAATTCTGTGAAATACCGCAGCGTACTCCAACCATGATTTTGCCAGCATTTCTTTCCTTATTCATTAATTTAGCAAAGGGCTAACAGCAGGACTACCAGGCAATGGTTAGATATTGCTTGTTTAAATCCTGCACTGTGACTTCACTGGATGTGACCTGCATAAAACTGACCCTGCCTCTCTTGCATTAAGATCCTTCCCTTAGCACCTCCATCTTCACTGTTGGTGGGAATGTAAATTGGTACAATCACTGTGGAAAACTGTATGGAGGTGCCTCAGAAAACTAAATATAGAACTACCATATGCTCCAGTAACCCCACTCCCGGGCATATCTTTCTAGCAGACCAGGCATATCTATCTGGCATAGCTGAACAAATCTTTCACTTAAAAAGATACATGATCCCCTATGTTCATTGCAGCACTGTTCACAATAGCCAAGACATGGAAACAACCAAAATGTCCTTCAACAGATGAAGATGTGGTGCATGTACACAATGGAATGCCACTCAGCCATAAACAAGAATGAAATAATGGCATTTGCAGCAACATGGATGCAACAAGAGACTCTCGTATTAAGTGAAGTCAGAAAGAGAAAGACAAATACCATATGATATCACTTATATCTGGAATCCAATACATGGCACAAATGAACCTATCTATAGAAAACAAACTTATGGACATGGAAAACAGATTTTTGGTTGCCAAGGGGGAGGGAGTGGGATGGACTGGAAGCTTGGGGTTACTATACATAAACTATTGCAGTGGATAAGCAATGATATCCTGCTGTAGCAGAATTATATCTAATCATTTGTGATGGATCGTGATGGAAGATAATGTGAGAAAAAGAATGTACGTATAACTGGGTCACTTTGCTGTACAACAGAAATTGACAGAACACTGTAAATCAACTATAATAAAAAAAAGAGGGAAAAAATCCCTCCCTTAGCAACTTCATATAAGGTTGTCCAAAGTTGATAAACAAGGCTCTGCAGGATCTGTCTTGTGACCAAACTCACATTAGTGCCACTTAGCATGCTCCAGACACACTAGACTTTTTTTTTTTTTTCCCCCAATTACTTCAACTGATCAAACATGTTCATCTCTGGATCCTTGCCTGTTTTCTTCTACCTATAATTCTCTTCCCTCCACTCTACATCTGGATTAAGTTCTAGTCATCATTTAGAGCTAAGCTAAATGCAGCTTCTTCATAGCTATTCTCCATGTCTCAACCTAATAGGAGATCCCCCTTCCTCCACTTTTATTTTCTAGCATCCTCCTTTTTTTTTTTTCTTTCCCCACTATGCCCTAACTATAGGCAATAGGCTTGAATTGAATTCATTCCATGGAACACTGGCTCCTGGTATCTAATATGAAAAAGTCCATATTAAGGAAAATTCAGCTTTGAATCATCATCATTAGTTCACACTGTAATGACTAAAGCTAATCTTTCCAAAAGCTTTTCTTCATGTCAGAAACTGGGACACATACATTAAATAGATTATTTCACTTAATCCCACAGTGATCTGATAAAGTAGGTATTATCATCATCACCATTTTACAAGTAGGAAAACCGAGGCTTGCAAAATTTCATTAGGTTGTTCAGTGCCTTGAAGCTAGGAAGGGAGGCAGCAAGGATTTGAGCCTGAAACCCGCATCCGTGTTCTTAACTATTGTACAGACAAAGTGATGCTCATCAGTCACAGTGGAGCATCAGGTCTAGACTGATGCTTTCAATTCTAAGCCTTCCTAGAGAGGGAAACTGGGGGTTCCTGACTCATGCCCTGACCTTCTCTGGTTGGCATAGGAACTGGAGAAGACTTTGATCTACAGGAGAATTCATCTCTGAAAAAGTAGAATTGAAGCAAGGTGAAAAGTGACATGGTCAGGAAGCAATAGGTAAACACACCCAATGATGGGACACCACAGACCCCAAAGCATCCCATTTCATGCTCTTACAGTCTCACCACTCGACAAATGATTTCTTCGGTAGAACCACTATTTGACTTGCTGTATTATGTAGCCATTGGCCATGAAATGGGGTTTTCTTCAGATTTCAGGACAATTATAATCTTTATTTCTTAGTCCGCTTTGACGCTCCCACACATGGAGAGTCCCTTTATTATTTCAATATTAATGTTATTGGATTAATATTTCAGTTGTTCCCTGTTGTCATTTATTTGATCCTCACAGCATTTACAGGGCAGGTGTTATCGTCACCACTTTCTAGATAAGGATACTGGAGACCCCAGATATTCAATGCCTTGTACAAGCTGGTACAGGCAGTGAGCGGCAGAGTGAAGGTTAGTTCTCTAAAATCACCCAGATCCTCCAAAGTGATGTCAAGGCTACTTCATCCTTATCTTATCTCTCAGGCTGCTTATTGGTATCTGGTGAGATATGCCCTGAATCTGACAGGCTAGAGGATCATTTGGGCCAAGGAGGGCAAGATTCTTCTCGTCCACACAGCACTTTCTATATATAAAACTGGCCTGGTTAGGCTGACAGGGCCAGGGTCATAATTTCTCAGGAAAATGGCAGACTAATGGAAGAAAGGTCATAAATATCATCAAATACAAAGGCTGACATTTACCAAGGACACTTGTTTCATCATAAAAATCTCAGGCCTTTTGGAGTCTTTTATTTAAGCCCCTGCAAGACATCCTGACTCCTTACCAAGGAGGAGGGAAAGGGAAGAATAACGAAGTGTGTATGTGTGGGGAGGGATGGGTGGGGATGGGTGGGGGTGGGGAAGAGATGGCAGATGAGAAGAGGAAGACCAAAGGGGACATTCCTGTGGTTTCAGGAGTAAATTGAGCCCCTAATTCTTTGTGACCAGTAGTAGGATTAAGAGTTCAAAAGAGCAGGTCATCCAAGGGTATGAGGTCAGGATGGGTCTTGCAGGGACGTGACCCAGGAAATGCTGGCAGGCTGGGCCCCCATACCTTCCCCAGCAGGCCTCCAATTAGGATTTAATGGCCAAATGTGGAATGCATTAGGAGTTCTGAGCAGAGAGCCTGTGTTCAAAGGAGCCGGATCTTTTTAGCTAAGTAGAAAAACATTCTTCCATGGTCAGTTTCCTCCTGAGCCTTGCTAATTCTGGGGGCAATGGTGACTTACAAAGATCATGTGCAAGGGGCCTAGGCATAACTCTCCTGTCTTCCCTGAAGGTGACATAGAATCAACAGAGACAGATCTACAGTTTCTGTCTGGTATTTGGGACAACGTGGGGAGTAGGAAGAGTTGTCCGACCTGGGTTTGTGGCTCTTGTAGCTGTGTATCCAACTAATGTTGCATTGATAGAAAAAGCAAATGCATCAGTAGATATGGATAGATGCAAGGGAGAGTTAAAACGTATGTTTACCTCTGTATGTATGTGCCCACTGTACACATGTAAGGATGCATGTAAGTATCTACCTATCTATATTTCCCAAAGTTTGTACTTACATGCTGCTTTGTCACAGAGAGGGATTCAAGCAACTGCTCAGGGTATATTATGCATGTGTGTATGTGTATGTATAAGTATGTATGGGTGTGTGAGTATAGAAGTAATATACAAACAGTACATGGTATATGTTATATGATGGTAATGTCTACACATATACAAGCACACTTTTAGTGTGCTTTATCATACTTTGCAAATATAGTGATTTTTACAAATTGAAGGTTTGAGGCAACCCAGGATTAAGTGAGGCTTCTGGCACCATTTTTCCAACAGCATTTGCTCACTTCATGTCTCTGTCACACACGGGTAATTCTTGCACTATTTCAAGCCTTTTCATGCTTGCAGTATTTGTTATGGTGACCTGTGATCAGTGATCTTTGATGTTAGTACTACGATGTACTAAAGGCTCAGAGGATGAATATTTTTAGCAAGAGGTTTTTTTTTTTTTTGTCTTTGTCTTTTCTAGGGCTGCACCCGCGGCATGTGGAGGTTCTCAGGCTAGGGGTCTAATCACCGGCCTATGCCAGAGCCACAGCAACGCGGGATCCGAGCCGTGTCTGTGACCTACACCACAGCTCATGGCAACGCCAGATCCTTACCCACTGAGCAAGGCCAGGGGTTGAACCCACAACCTCATGGTTCCTAGTCAGATTCGTTAACCACTGAGCCATGACGGGAACTACTTTAGCAAGGGTATTTTTAAATTAAAGTAGGTACATTGTTTTCTTTTTAGACAAAATGCTATTGCACACTAAATATAAGGTAGTGTAAACATAATCTATATATGCACTGGAAAGCAAAACTTTGTGTGACTTGCTTTATAAGGATGGTCTGTATCTGAACCTACAATATCCCTAAGGTATGCCTGCAATATATAGACAGATAATATATAGATATATTTTACAAAAGGGGGCTAGTTACACACTCCCAGCAATTTCAATGACAAGCGCTGGTCATCTTCCCCAAGCAACAGCTGTTCCTTGAGATCTCACTGTGGCTGGGCAGTGGGCTAGGTGCCAGTGGGCACTACATAGAACAAAGCAACCCTTCCATGGAAAAATTGCCTCCACCGAATGGTGCAGGACAGATGGCTACAGTTTGTTCTGGAACATAAACCCAAGTGTCAGACATGCAGGGGAGAACTGAAGCAAAATCATGGGTGGGTGAAGCCAGTGTACCCAGAACAATGCCTAGTTCATGCAGCATGAAGCCAGGCACACTATGTTGCTAAGGATCTCAGTCAGTGCCTTGCGCCTGGAGTCTTGCTCTGTGCCAACACTGAGAGTAGAGAAAGTGGGGTCCCTACTGTCCTGGTGGTCACAGAGACTTAGAAATATAAATAATTATAATCCAAGGCCAACGTGATGCTCTAATTAAGGCAAAGAAAGTGGAATAAAATAACCTCTTGAGAGTCTTAAGAGGCTTGTCAGAGTAAAGAAGGTAACAACCCAAATTTACCTTAATAGGTAAATAGATTCACTAGGCAGAAGACTGGTGGTTGGTGGGGGAGAGTTGGCAGTAGACAGCCTGGGAACATGGGGGTATTACAAACCCACACAGAGTTGGGGAAAGGAGGAACCTCCCAATGGCCAGAATATAAAATTCAGGCTATGTGAAACCCCTTTCCAGACTGGACAGTCCTTACACATCAGACCTAGTCACGAGCTTCTCCCCAGCCCTGCACACCAACCTGTAGGCACTCGGTAAATGTCAGTGGATGAAGGGATAACGCAGGGATCAGGCAAGTTATGGACACCTGGATTTTGCCCTTGATCATGGAAGTCATGGGAAAGCATGGGAAGTCGGAAACTGATGTAATTCAAATTTATATTTTTAGAAATGTCACTCTAGCTGCATCAGGACATAGCTGGGTTTTCAGAGATGCAGGGGGTAAAACCTGAGGCAAGGAGACTGGTTAGGAGATGCCTGAAGTGGTCCTGGCCCCACATGCTGGAGGCCTGGGTGTAGACAGTGGGTGGTGGAAACCATGGAGAAGGGGCAGACGCGAACCTTAGCGCCACCAACTCCTCAGATCTCCACCCACATCTGAATATTATGCTCCTTTCCTCCACTCTAAGAGAGCAAGGTCTTTCAACTTGGGGTCTTTGAAAGAACTATCAAGCTTCTGAGCACATTTGACTCATTCACAGGATTACACTAATGGGGTGCTCTAGGGCCTTGGATGGATGGGGTGCTTGGGCTTAACAGACACAGACTACTGCTGTGTAGCACTGGGAACTATGTCTAGTCACTTAGGATGGAGCATGATAATGTGAGAAAAAAGAATGTAAACATGTAAGTGTAACTGGGTCACCATGCTGTGCAGTAGAAAATTGACAGAACACTGTAAATCAGCTATAATGGAAAACAATAAAAATTATATAAAAAAAGAAAAACCATACAGTAACACATGTGGAATCTAAAATATGGCACAAATGAACCTATCTACAAATAGAAACAGACTCAAAGACATAGAGAACAGATGTGTGATGCCAAGGCAGGGGGTGGGGGGAGTGGGATGGACAAGGAGTTTGGGGTTGGTAGATGCAAACTATACATTCAGAATGAATAAGCAATGAGGTCCTGCTGTACAGCACAGGGAGCTACATCCAGTCTCCTGGGATAGAACATGATGGAAGACGATATGAGAAAAAGAATGTTTATGTATGTATGACTAGGTCATTATGCTGTATTGCAAAAATTGACACTGTAAATGAACTACACTCTAATAAAAACAAGTAAACAAACAACAAACCAACACTGGGTCTTACTGCAGCATGTTTAGGGTCTCGTCTCAGTTCCCAGCTCTTCTCCTTGGTAGCAGCCTGACTTTGGCCAAGTCCCTTATTCTAGTTTCCTGTTGCCTAAGATGGAAACAGTAACATCAGGAAGAAGTAGAGGGAAAAAAAATGCCTTGAAGAGCACATGATAGAGAGCAATAGCTGAGGAAAGGATTCATGCCTTTCCCTGGATACCATGCACTGAGACTTCTTCCAACCATTACTCTAAAGGAACCACCATGGCCAGGTGCCAGGCAACCTGATGTGGCATGCCTTTTCATTCAATATTATTAAGCTTAGCTATCACATGATAGGTATTATTAGGCTCTCCTCTTTTCAGAGGGAGAAAGTGATCATGTCTCTTTCCCACTAGATCATAAACTCCTGAAGGCATGGGTATGATCCTTGGGTTCATCTCAGTGAAATCTGTCTAGCACAACACAGGAGTCCAAAGTAAAGTTCTGAATTAATTAGAATAGGCCAATTAAATAAACTGCTCAATATTAAAAGGGGGTAGGAAAGGGGGTTCTGGGATTCCCATCCAGGCCTGTTTGACCCCAAACTCCACAGGCCTTCCATTGTACTACACTGTCTCATCTTAGAAGCAGGAAGAGACCCCTGGAACATCAAGTCCCAGCCCCCCCTTAACTTACTGAGATGAAACTAAGACCCAGACAGGAAGTGACTTATTCCAAGTGTCCCAAGACGTGAACACCATATCTGGCCTGACAATCCACGTCTCCTGGCTCCAATCTCTGTCTTTTCTTCCACCAACCATGAGCAAAAGTCCCCAGGTCAGGCAGACCCAAGCTCCCATCCATAGGCTTCTCTCTTTTGCAATCTATGATCTTGGACAGGCTGTTTCTCAAGGCTCAAGTTTCTCATCTGTACAATGGAGTTCATTAATAAGACTATGTATCAAATAAAGCTGCTGTGAAGATGCTAGGAGATAATCTAGTGCGAGTGTTTGGGACAATGTCTCAGCCACAGAAAGCAGTCTGTAAATGGTAGCAATCTTTCATTTATGGTTCCAGTGGCATAATTACTTTTTTCCAAGCCTTGGTTTTCCTGACCTCAAAGTGGTTCTTCGGAGGGTTAAGTGACATCGTAGTGCTTAAAATGGTACCTGGTAAATATTAGGCACCGATTCTATGCCCAGCTCTCCTCTGCTCAAGCTCCTCCGTGAGTATGCAGGAAACCTTAGCTGAAAACGCCAGTTCTCCTGTCAGGGAGACACTGCTTTGGGAAATATCCCCCATGTTCTCCTTACTTGCTACAAGTAATAAATCCTTCCTTCTCCTGATCTTTGCCTTGGCTGTGTCTTTTGGCTTGACATCCACCAGAAAGCAAACCCAGGTAACTAGATGAGCAGTGTTATGTCAAGTGATCTCCCTACAAATGAAATGGGGAGAAGCGTCTTTCACCCAAATTCTCAAGTATGTGTTGAACACACCTTAAGGAAGTCTGTCTTCACTCTAGTATTAGTCACGTGTATATAAACTGCTTCCCAACATCGATCATAATCTACTATAAGACAAAGATCATTAGTTGTCCCAATGCAGCCAGGCATGAAACCAACTGGCAGACAGCATCACATCACATACACACACAAAACATACTGAAGGCAGACTCAAGGACTTGCATCTGATCTTTCCCACTTCCTAATTTGTCATTTTGACCTACTTAACCTCTCCATACTTCAGTTTTCTCATCTGGGGAGTAAGATTATACATTTTCTGAGCTGCTGTGAATACCAGCTGACATCATCTCTAGAAAATATCCGGAACATAGTAAGTGTTGATTTAATATTGGTTCCCCTTTGCTCTTTCTTTTCCATTTCAACAAATACTTCCTCACGAAGCGGTCTCCTGCCTTTAAATAGCTAAGCTTCAGTTTCCTCATCTATGCAAAAAGCTAGTAATAGCTCTAAGATTTGTGGGGCCAATTAAAAAGAGGAATGTATAAAGTGCTCAGCAAAGTGCCTGATATATCTATAGGGAGCGGGAAAAGTTTTTGCAGTTATAGTGGTCAGATACTTAGGTTTTGCTGTTGCCCCCGTTCCTGTTATGAGTCGAGAGAATAAGGGAGAAAGCTGTCTGCCTAGAAGAGCCTCCTGTCTGTACTCCTTAACATCCCGTTAATCCAAAGCAGTGCGAGTGATTTTGCCTGTAAGGTACAGAGTACATGTCTCTTTAATCACATCTGCTTCTTAATGTCCTAATGGGCAGACTATCTGGAATCATTAATGTCTGCAATGTATTTTATGTTCCTGTTAGCAGAGGCCAAATGTGAGTGCATTTTTAACAAACCGAATCAACAAATATAATCATATCCACTCCAGAAATGTCCAAGCCATTATCCTGTTAAAAAACCATAAAACAGAATGTCATGCCTCGGAGAGTCAAAAGGTAGAAATTTGGGCTGCTGCCTCTTTAGCAAAAGAGAGGGTTATGTATTCAAAGTTCATGACTTGCAATGAAACTTTCTCCCATAGAAACATGCAGCGCAAAAAAAAAAAAAAAAAAAAAAAAAAAAGTCAACTTTTGGAGCAATTGAAATGTAAATGCAGGCTCATTTTTCTACTTTAGGGGGAGAGAGGACGCTCACAATGTAAACACGGTCCTTGAAGACAAAATATCTAAAAGGGAAATGAAATTTCTCATGAGAACATTTAGGCTGATGATGGTTTTCCCAAATACTCCACAGCAAAGGCCAGCGATGCATGTGAGCAGCAGTACTTTAAAAGATCAAGGTGATTCCACGAATGTAATTCTTTCAATTCGGGATGGAAAAGCCAGTACAGGAGACAAAGCTAAACCCTGCTGGTGATTTAGGGGGAAAATACACTTGGCTCTTTGAAGTCCGAAGTCCCCAGAAAATATTGCCTATGAAATCACTCCACTGGACATGGCCAATTAACAATGTTGATAACCCAGGTCAAAATCCCCAATCGCAATTCAAAATCCTAAAGGTGAAAAATGAAAATATTTTTGTCATTTAAGTCGGATTCATTTGATAACTCAATCTGACATGAGGGTGTTTACAGTATCTCTTTCAGAGTGAAATTTTTATGCCTTTCACTGAAGAAATATACTTGGTTACAGAAAACTGTCCCAGGTTGTCCTGGGTAGTTAAAACACACACACATACACAATTATGAATATTCCTAAAAAATTAAAAACTTTGAATTCGAAGAAAAATCTGGAACGATGGGCTTCGGATAAGGAATTGTGGTCTTCAAACAACATGTGTTTATATGTGCTCGAATGGCATGTGTTCAGAAATGGTTATTTTCTTATTGTGTACATTATCTTGTGGAATACTCACACAGCCAGCCATTTGAAATTGTTAGCTATTTAGCCCACATGCAGATGTAGACACTTGGGCTCAAAGCTAACAAAAATTTCTAAAAAGAGACGCTTAGTTCGAATGCCATGCCTTTTATCTTCATCTCCCATACTGCATAAATGCCTTTTAGTAGCACTCTATGAAACTCAAGAAATAAAAATGTCTTCCTTTTCTCTTTCCCAGAACTGTTGGTTATTACCTATATCAACTTTTTTTTTTTGTTTCAGTTTTTTGTTGTTATTTTTTAGCTGCAGCTATTAAAAATTTGCTACCAGTACAGGGTTATTTAAAAATAAAAGCTAGAGCTGGGGGCTTAGCACTAGGCAGCGGTATGATGGAAAACTGGCTAATTTTGGTGGGGTGGAGGAGGCGCTGATTTGCAGTGTTTGCTGATTTCTGGGCTATAAAGGCTCCTCCTATGTCTCACAGAATTCCTGGAGAGTTAGCAATTGATTAGCATCTGTTTACCAGGTTTCTGCTTATTCCTTTCCTCAACCATTTAAGGCTTCTTGGATGCTCAGGTATTATCCAAGTAGACCCCTCTGCAAACCCCAAACTCTCTCAACACTGTTTGAGGGCCAGTAGGAAGACTGTCCTGAGCTCTTATGTCCACATTTCATTTCCCAGTCCATGACACTGGATGGACTGGACCAATCTGCATGCCCTCTGGGGCATCATTATGACTGAGTTCCTCCTAGGGGAAAAGTGGGGCAGCCTTACCATCAGGTGAGTTCTCATTGTACTGGCCCTGCCACTCCTGGATAAGTTACCCTTCCATCTGCCCTATAGGCAAAATAGAGGAGATACTCTATAAGCAAAGCCAAGTACACATATTACCCTTCTTCTCCCCTCCTGCCATTTATTCTGTAAGAATTCACTGAGCACCTCTAGTGTGCCAGATGCCATGCCAAGCTCTTGGGACACGAAGCTGAATATTGCCTTGCCTGCCCCTCTAAGAAACACACATTCTAAACTGTTAAAGGGATTACAAGTGTGTTAATGGAGACAGTGCCCAGATTGGAGCACAGAACAGGAGTGTCTAGGGGGACACTCAAGGCTTCAAAAAAAAAATAGATGCTTGATCTGGATTTTGAATGAGGTGGCATGGTCTTTTCTGTGGATGACGGGGGTGGGGTGTAGAGCAGCAAGCAGACAAGACCTCCTTTACAGCAGGACCATGGAGGCATACACGTAAGCTCAGAGCGCCAAGGTCCTGTGTGAATAGACAGGCACGAAGAACAGGGAAACAATGTTTTCTGTCCTAAAAGTCTATTTTATACACAACCTATTGCAACTTAGTTGAAATCTGGGCATGTTTCTATCTCAGCATCTGGCATGCTGCCTGGCAGTTTTCAATAATTATTGAATAGAATAAATGATTATGAAAAATAGAGATGTAGTTCTTTGTCCCAACAAATCAAGGAGACTTTAAAAAGTAATAGGATATATAAAATCAATCCCAGACAGGAAAAAAAAATATGGACACTTCTGAAAAGCAGAAGTATTTAAAATCAACTGTGTGCTTGGAGCCTGAAAATTACAGTTTAGATTCCCACATTCCTTATTTGGGCAGAAAGTGCTTTATTTCCTAGGAAAGTCATGATGGATTTATGGAAAATTTTGTGCTGTTTGGTGAAAAAAGTCAAATCTAAATAACAGGAAAAAAAACCCATATTGTTAATAAGTGCCAACTTGGAAAAGCGACTGACACTTGGATAAGAATACATACCAGTTTTCCTGGGTTATCCTGTTATCTATCCTGGTAAAGTATGGGCAGCATCACCTTTCCCAATCGGAAATTTCACATTGGTAACAATAACTCCTTGTTAAAATTTCAATTAATGGAACACATAAAAGAAATATAGTATTCACAGCTCAGTATAGAAGGATATTCCTTAGAATGTTATTTGTACTATTTGAAAGTGAGAAACAGCCTAAATGTTCAGCAATGAAGAACTGCCTAAATGAAAAATGGGCATCCCGCTTGTGGACATTATGTTGCCATTAAAAACAATGACTTAGACCTATGCTTATAGAAGATGTACATATGCTACATTGTTCAACACTGATAAAAGCAGGTTTCATGATTTTACTCTTTTTCAATGAAAAAGAGAAAGGGAGAGAGAAATTTGAAGGCAGTCATAGCTATATTTAAAGTTCTGCTCCTCCATTTCAGAGTTGAAGAGATCAACCCAACTCATTTAACCTGTCTGATCATTGATTTCCCTTGCTTTATAAAATGAAGTGTTAAAAAAAAAAAATCGTTGCCTCTTGGTGCTGATCTGAGGAAACGCTATGTTTAACGCATGTTGACCTGGTGGTTTTCAACCAGGGACAATTCTGGTCCCCAGAGGCCATCTGGTCATGTCTAGAGATGTTGGTTGCTAGAGGTGATGGTGGAGAGGAAGTGGTCCCACTGGCATCTAATAGGGGGAGATGGGGAGCTGGGGAAGCTGCCATACATCTTATGATGTAAGCAAGACAGCCTCCACATCAAAGAACTCTCTGGCCCCAAATATAAGTCGTGCTGAAATTAAAAAAACTATTTTAGACATAAGTACTCAATAAATGTCTATGAATGCCACTTTTTTCCTGCACCTGTGGCAAATGGAAGTTCCCCAGCCAGGGACTGAATCTGAGCCCCAGCTGAGACCTCTGCCACAACACCGGGTCCTTAACCCATTGTGCTGGGCCTCTAAACCTTTCCTCCCTAGTGACCCAAGCTGCTGCTGCAGAGACTATGCTGGAATCTTTTTTTTTCTTTTTTTCTTTTTTTTTTTTATTATTTTCCCACTGTACAGCAAGGGGGTCAGGTCATCCTTAGATGTATACATTGCAGTTACAGTGAAGAAACTATGCTGGAATCTTAACCCACTGCATCACAGTGGGAACTTCTGAATACCACCATTAATATGCTAACAGTGTTGAGCTTTCTAGAGTGGGGTTCAGTGTGTATCCGTGCATGTCAGTGTGTTTTCATTGTATTTATCTTTATGTTGCATTACTGCCTGTGTTCCATAGAGACTACTTGAGTACTAAAACAGAAATTTCAACATTCATTTTCGATGTCAATTTTTTAAATGGCAATGACCATGGATAATAACTGGAAGCCCCTTGAAGTTGGAGACCAAATCTCATCTGCACAGGGCAGGATCTAGCACCAAAGAGGGGTTTGATGGTGCTTGCAGAGCCAAATTCAAATACACAAGGCAGTAGGGCTAAGAAAGGGAGAGGAAGCAAGCTTGTATGACTAGACAAATTTTTGCCCCTGCTTTAACAAAGTGGATAGGCTAATGCGTAATCAGTACATCACAAATATGTAAATTACTCTGCAAACATCCTGTCTGGAAAGAGTTTGTCAGCTAAACATTTGTCTGCTATGACGTGCTCTCATCAACTGCCATACCCACGTACTTGACAATTATACACATCATTTTTGGAGGCTGCAGAAGTTAAAATGTCTCCCAATAATGAACATCTTGAAGACATAATGTTTCTTGGTATTTTCCCCCTCATTCTACCCTGTTTTGTAGTGGTTTGATAGGATTTCAAATCAACTTGTTTATGACCAAAAAAATGAAGTTCTATTTATAAGTCATTGTTTTGATAGAAAAGTGAAATTATGTCAGTGGCTCAGTTGCTGAGTGGCCCTGCTGGGGAGCTTATCAATAGAACCGAGGAACTTGGGGTTAATAGATGCAGACTATTGCCTTTGGAATGGATTAGCAATGAGATCCTGCTGTGTAGCACTGGGAACTATGTCTAGTCACTTATGGTGGAGCACGATAATGTAAGAAAAAAGAATGTATACATATGTGTGTAACTGGGTCACCATGCTGTACAGTAGAAGATTGACAGAACACTGACAGAACACTGTAAACCAGCTATAATGAAAAAAAATCATATATATAAAGAACCTAGGAAGAATCAACTATCACCAGGGAATATTTAGACTGTAAATATCCAGCATTTATAAGGACAAACCAAGAGTGTTTGGTCTGGGCAAGGCGACTCTGATGACAAAATAGCTCTCCGAAGACCTTGGGGCATTAGCTTGAGCCTGGGCAAGGCATCTCTGCCTGGCAGTGCTGACAACCATGCAGTGGCCCCTCTAAGGCGATCATCTTGCAGGGCAACACCAGAGCTCTGTTCCCTAGCAACATCTTCAGCAACAAAGGACTTTCATTTTTTGTACAGGCAGCTGGACATCAGCTCTAGGCTGACTACACAGTCTCTCCTGAGAACCAACTCATAGAAAGGTAGGAGAGCTGAGTCAAACTAAATTTGGACTTTATTCCTTTTACCTCTCCTTGCCTGGAACAATAGCATAATTAACCCATAATGATGGGTTTGGAGTATGATTTCTTTATTGGCTTATTAAGAGACTGTATGTTATTGGCTTGTGAAATTATTATAATTCCTTCAGTGAACCTGTCTTAAATAGTGGCAAAGATAATCTCAGTCTCTGAATATAATTTCTCCCCAATCTTTCCAGTTCAACCATATTGTGCCATTTTCTTGCTGAATTATTGGTCCCAAAATATTAAAGAGAGAAAGAGAGAAACTGACTCAGTTCTTAGCCTGGAGAGTCTGTGAGTGCTAGCTTTTGAAAAGTTACATGAGATTGAAGGACACTTCCAAAATTCCACACCTTTACCTGTAAAATGGAGAGCATAACACTTAGGCCTCTGACAATCAAATGAAATGCTAAAATGCAATACATATCATTGACACTCAGTGAAAAGTAGTTGGCATCATCCTTTGTCTTTCCAAAAGAGGGTCCCTTTGCAAAATGCTGCAGTTTCACTGAGAATCAAGTTCACTTTTCGTCCTGTCCTAGGCAGGAACTGAACACATCTGTGATATAAGATTCACTGAAAGCCACCATGGTGTCATTGGTCTACAGTCACCTAGTAACAAAACTTCATTTTATCAGTTATCAACCAGTATTGCTTTTATGTTTTAATATCCATTATCCCTTTAAACGAGAAAGTACTATCAAAGCCGTATTTAGTGTTAGTTGAAACGTGAAAATGAACTGCCACAGCCAACTTGGGGGTGTGGTAAAGCTCCCCTTTTAAGTTATCATCCTTCTAAACTCCTCATAATCTCCTCCACTCCTACTCCAGAGATCTTTTTCTTTTTTAATGTGTTTCTCCTCATGCACCATTGAGAACCATACTTCGAATAATGCCAAAATACTTAGGTGGTCCCGAGGAATCCCTTTTTTTTTTTAAGCCTGGTTTCACAAGGTCGATCAAAGGAAGCCTTCACGGTTCCATCACTGAATAATCAATCAAGTCAAAAACAATTGATTGGCTCCAAGCCTGTCACCAACATATTGATCCACCCATTGAGGTCTGCTCAAAGACAATGAAGGTGATAAAATCCATGACTGCGCTGAGAAATGAGCAAATGAGGGACCCTGTGCTGATGGTTTCCTCCCTCTTAATTATCTTGTTATTTTGTAAATTGATTTTTAAGGCTGTTAACACATGAATCTGTATGCACCATGACATAAAGGAGACAACCGGGTCAAATTTTTCTTGTGGCCACTTGTTGTTGGTATGAGCATCAACACACTTGTTCATGTCTAGTGGTTTTAGCCATAAAACAGGAATCATACAGAACTTTTCCATGGAGAGGCTTACGGTGACCATGCAGAAAATGTAAAGCAGTAGTTGCAAAGGCCTGCAAACCAAATGACCTTGATATGGATCCCAACTCTGCAGCATCACTGATGTCAGATCTTAGGCAATTTACTCTCCTTATATCTCAGTTTTCTTACCTTTAAAACTGTTGTACAAACAGTAACTATCCCATAGAACCTTTATAAGTGATAGAATAAAAACCTACAAATTTTAGAGCATCATACTTTGAAAGCCTTCAGTAAAAACTAGATTTTTTTCTGCCTTTTGAAATTCTTTTCATTATCTCTTTCCTGTGTTCTTTGGTGTTATCTTTTCTATTTTATCTCACACATGTTGAGAAGCTACACTGGCTAAGGCAGCCATGGCTGGTTGTCCAGCAAAATCTGTTCTTTACTGCCCCCCTCCCTTCCACCTCCATATTATTTTGTGAGTAGATCATGAAAACTTGATCTATAAGTTGGAAAATGAAAGTGAAGGATGGCAGGACAGAAAGAAGAATTCTGATGATTATACGGTCACCATAGGAGTCCTGGGTCAAGCTGGAAAGATCATAGTCCTGGATCTCTGCTATAAGAATTCATAGCTGAGAATGAGAAACACTGTCATGTTTGATTGAAGGTACGTCTCATTGGGGTTGAGGAAAGGTCGTATGATCATACTAAGAAGTATCACTTTGGCATCATGGAATCAAGCGATTTCCACAATGCTGGCTAAAAAAAAAAAAATGCCTGTGGATAACAAATAGCCAGGATAATAATTTATTTGTGTGACTATCCTTGGCCCTTGTTCTCTAAGTCCACTGAATGAATATATAAATAAGAGAAAAAATAGAAAAAAGTGAATGAATATACTGTCTTCCAGCTCGATCTATTTCAAGACAATATAATTCAGCTTTTCTCCCTGGAGTCTCTAAAAATTAAATGTAAGTCCTATTTGTTTCATCAACATAAGATTGTTAGAAATAACACAGGGCTGAGAATCAAGGGGCCTGGATTCTGCTCTGATTCTTTGAACTATGCGACTTTGAGAATTCAATTCTTCTGAGCTTTAGTTTATTTCTCTGCACTAGGTCCATCACATATAGCCTGGAAAGTTGTTTACAGGGTCCCAAATATGTATCTTGAAATCTTAACATGTAGAACACATATAAGATACTATTATAACTAGTCCCATTGATGGTTTATGTTGACTCAGAGGTTCCATGGAAGAGAACCACCAAGGGGTGTTTCAGAAATGAAAAATCTGGTGATGCACCAGTTGGCAATACATTCTGAGACTGAGAATATGTATTCATGCGCTTAGGTCTGCCCTTCACACCTGCCCCCAACCCAATCCCTGCCCTCTGTGAGGAGACACAAGCCTGCTATTCATCATAGTCTTTGCATACCATCGAGAATGTGCTGCTGCTCCAGTCCATTGGAACAGGCGGCTGGTTGGCAAAGCCATCAGACACCTGTTGAGGGTGAGTCATCCCTATTCACAGGATGTGCCTCACTGCCTAGGGGTAGAGTGTTCAGCTGAGGATGAGATCCCTGGCTGGCCTGCTCTGGCGCAGCTGATGCTCTCATTCATTGGCAGCTTTTAGGCGAAACCAGAGAGCCATGGTCTAATTTCACTTGCTCCTCATCTTCTCTTTTGACAGATGGATGTTCGCAGTGGAGCTGTCATGCACATTCGTTCAGGCTCGGGAGCCTTACAAGGAATTATGTTGGGCTTGAAGGAAATCAACTATTTCATGGAAATTAAAATGAGTGGTGGCGACATTGATACGGTATCTCCTCGATTCTCTGACATTTTCTTCCAGCATACCCAGCTTTGCTAGCATGACTGCTTAGGTTAAGGTCTAGGCCATTATGTCCATTCCAGAACCAGCTGGTCTTGCAGATTAAATTCATTCCATAGTCAATAAACTCTTGATCCTAACTGGCACTTTTGTATTTGTTAAATTAATCCATGAATATTGAAGTTTTTGCAGGAATTGACTGGTCATCAGTATTGGGGTTTCTAGGACACTTTAAATAATTAAGGCCATCTCCCAGTTGCCTTTCCAGAATTTCTATTTAGAAGGGGTTTAGGAGCTACAACACATGGAAGGAGAAAGTGAGAGTCTTGAAAATAGTTTCCTCTGAGTTTTACAGACTATCGAGAGGTACACATTTCAAAAAATGGTGAATGTCTGATAACCACCCAAGTCCTTACTGTACAACCAGCACTGTCTTACTCTCTCTGCATGTTGAATTTACCGAAAGACAGAAACACAAATAAAACCGAAATTGAAAAATTAGCTTTGTGACTGACAAAGCAAGATTAGAGTAGGCAGTATAGTTTGGAACTGTACACAAAATGAAGCTTTCTTCTCTTTTCCTGCTGAGTTTAACTCACCAGCCCAGTCACGGATACAGTGGTGAAACATACAGGGTATTCACATGCAGTCCTCACTGGTCTCCCCATGGAGGAGAGCGTCTGGCCTGTAGGCAGGCAGGTCTGATAAAAGAAATCTAGAAGATCCACAAAGTGACTCTTTTCAAAAAGTTCCTATTTTATGACAGGTAATATATCAGAGGTGAAGAGAAGGGCAGACATTCTTCACTTAGCATCTGGAAGACGGCAGATGTCTAGGCTAGTGGTTTTGTTAGGAAAAAGCGAATATGGCTACTTCCTACAGTTCCCAGGATTAAATAAAATGGCAGGCATAGTAGGGGGAGTGAGAAAAGCCCTGGATTTGGAACCAGATGAAACTGAATTTGATGCCTAGCTCTATCATTTACAGCTTTGTTGCAATCTCTTTGTTTCTGCCTGCCTTGGTTCCTTTTCCAGGATGGAAGGGAGGGCACTGAGGATACAAAGCTACCTGCAGAACAGCAGAGTGAGAGACTCTGTCATTGAGAGTCCTGGCTCTGGAGCAAGAAGGACCTAATTTGATTAATCCTAGTTTCAGAGTTTCTTGAGCACCAAGTTTTACATGTGCACGATAGAGAATATATGGGAAGGACTCAAGGCAAAATAACTACTAAATAGCTAATTGCCATTAAAAATAAATAATAAAAAACAAAGAACTTCTGTTTAATTTTACTTAATCATTGCCAAGTTATGGAGCTTAGGGGATGAGATATGAGACACTATGATTTATGATTAAAAATGTGTATTTGGTCTTGTCCTTTTCTGGCAGAGAATACCTAAAACTCTTGAGTTTCTTCCATGATGAGAGTGACAGATGTCTTTTATTATGTTACTGAGGTGACTTTTGGAATACCCTTAGATGGGGGTTAAGGATGCCCTAAAGATGGGGGTTGGTCACCAGAGGAATCAACCGGGTGTTTAACAGGTTGGAATCTTCAATCCCGTTCTAACCTCTGGGGAGGGGAGAGGGGCTGGAAGCTGAAGTAACTGGTAATGACCAATGATTAATCAATCATGCCATATCGTGTAATTAAAACCTCCATAAAACCCTGAGGACAGGGCTCACAGATTTTCTGGGGTGGTAAAAACACAGAGGTGTAAGGAGACTGGAATACCTGGAAGGAAGCATCATTTCTCTAAGGCCATCCCATGGTCTGTTAGCTAAGGAAGTCACAGAAAGTTGACCAGATTCAAGGTAGGGAACCAAAGACTCTACCTGGGGGAGTGGCAAGGTTCTAGAAGAGCATGGAAATAGCGTTGCAAGCATTTTTGGAAACACACACTGTGTCACATGTGCGCATCTGAAGAACAAGGACACTGTCCTTCTTTCTGTCAATTGCTGGGGCCAAAAATCAAGTTATTGTGCTGGGTTGCTCTCTTATTTTCACATTCAATTAATCAGAAAATCCTGTCAGTTCAAAACACATCTCAGACCTGAGGTTGTCTTCATCTGAGGACAAACTTCCTCATTCAAGCTGCCATTCTCCCCTCCCTCCAAGACTGTAGTAGCTTCCCAACTGATCCTACATTTCTTTTGTTCCTACATTCCATTCTCTAAAAAGCAGCCCCATCATCATCTCAAGACATGATGCAGATCACATCCCTCCCTGCTGACAAAATCTCCAGTGACAACACGGATCCCTGTCTAGTTGATAACGGGAGCCATTCACCAGAACGATATAAAAATTCTAAATGTCAATGAATCTACTATCCTAAGTACAATACATGAAAAGCAAACACTGACAGAAATGATCTGGCAAGTCTCACTCAGGAACAAAAATTTCTACATAGCTCTCTGTCACTGATAGATCAGGCAGAGAGAAAGTATTAATGGCATATACCTTAAAGGGTTACGAGTAGGCTGAAATGCTCATCCCCTTAGCTAGGTGGATTTTCTCATCTGAATTGTTCTATCTATTGCATACTGCAAAAGATTGGGAAACACTGCCTTAGATTGTCTCTCAAACAATGACATGTGCCAGAATGTTCATTGCTGCTGCGTTTTGGGAGAGTGAACGTTTTAAAATAACCAAAATATCCTATTGTCAGTTGAGCGGGGAAAAAAAAAAAATCTACACAATGGATTACATATATATATATGAACAGTATAAATCTCACAAGTATAATATTGAGAAAAAAACAGTTGTAAGAAACATGCAATATATTATGATGAGAATGTTACATAGTTGCTACACAATACTATCATTATTCATGAATGTATACATATGCTTTAAAATATACAGAAAAAAGACAAGTACAACAACAAAAAATCACCAAATTCATGTTAGGGATTAGGTATAAGGAGGATGGAAGTAAAGAAAAGAGGAAGAAAATTATAGTAATGAGGTCATGAGGGAAATAACACGGATTTAGGTTGTTTTTTGTTTTATCTCTTATGAGGCAATGGTACAAAGGTTCTAATTATACTATTATTTTTACACATGAAAATTAAAAAGCAAAGTTTGAGCTCAGAGCTTATAAAAGCACACGCGCTCGCACACACATGTATACGGGCACACATCTCTAGTGGTTACCCATCATAAACTTTATTCTGGCTTGCAAAGCACCTCTACGACCACCTTTCAGACTCAATATGATATCGCTTTCCTGATGTTAGCTTATGCAGATCTTTTAATAGGTCAAGTTCATTCCTGCCTCTGAACATACTTGCTTTCCCTGGGAACTGTCTGCTTGACACCTTACCAATTAGATTTCAGCTTCCATGTCACCTAATTAAACCGCTTGCCTTGAACGCCCAAGCTCATGTAGTCATTTCACCCCAGGTTACTTCTCCTCAGTCTATACATTTACTGGAAATGTTTTACTTATTTTTTTCTTGCTTGAACTTCCCTTGTCTAGAACTTGAGTTCTGTGAGAGCAGAAACCTGATCTGCTTCCGTCCGATGGGTCTTCCTAGGACCTGGAAGAGGTCACCCCCATTAAAAGCAAATAATAAATGAGTTTTGAACTGCTCAATGAATGAAAAAAAACTACTGGAGGAGTTCCCCTGTGACTCGCGGGTTAAGAACGTGACAGTATCTGTGAGGATTCGGGTCCCATCTGTCAGTGGGTTAAGGATCCAGCATTGCTGGAAGTCGCGGACATAGGTCATAGATGCAGCTCGCATCCAGTGTTGCTGTGGCTGTGGTGTCGGCCAGCAGCTGCAGCTCCCATTCGACCCCTAGCCTAAAAATTTCCATCTGCCACAGGTGCAGCTTTAAAAAGAAAGAAAACTGCTGGAAAAATACCACTTGCTAGTATTGAGGTGTGTTTATGTTAGTTTCGTATTAAGAAAATTGAAGTATTTTTTTTTAAAAAAAGTTTAAATTCTAGGTGACAGTCTTGGCCCTGAGGCCTTATAAAAGTTGCTCGACTTCCGTCAACTTTTAATGTAAATTTCTCCGTGTAAAGAAAGGACACACAATATAAGAGTTGGTCAGTTTCAGTTTTATGCAGGGTCTTACTGAATATCATAGCGTGAAAGATAGCCTCTCAGTTGCCTCTGAAAGAACTGCTCTAAAGACGTCGTGGAAAAGCCATTTTAATTATGATTTTTGGCTAGGCCATGCATGCAGACAAGCACACATCTTGGGAAAAGATTACAGTTAATCACAAGGAACAGCTATCTCAAGTTAATACCTTCAGTGCTTTTCTATGTATGGGAAGATGCAAGAAGCTGGGTTTATTGGAATTCTTCCTGCGACACCCCTCTCTCTCTCTAAGGGACTTGTTTATTCGAAGCACAGCGTGTGCCATCCTGTTCTTCGTCCTGAATTCCCTGTGGAGCGCACTCTGTCAGAGCAGTGGGTCAGGACTTAAGCCGGGTAGGACTGGGGGTTTCACACATCATGGAAGCCTCTCCACCTGGACCATCCTAAGTCTCCCACGGAGCACACTGTCCTCTCGCTGTTGAAAGGTGAGTAGCACTCCTCGGAAAACCATCTGCTACTCAGATCATCCACCCTCTTTATTTTGGGGAAACGTGCCTCTGATTACTTGATCACTTTTATTTTTTCCTTTTAACGATTTTTATTTTTTCCATTATAGTTGGTTTACAGCGTTCTGTCAATTTTCTACTGTGCAGCAAAATGACCCAGTGGCACACACTTACAGATTCTTTTCCTCACATTATCCTCCATCATGCTCCATCACAAGTGACTGGATATAGTTCCCTGCGCAAATCTCCTTGCTTATCCATTCCAAGTGCAGTCATTTGCATCTATTAACCCCAGGATTCCCAGTCCATCCCACTCCCTTTCCCCTCCCGCCCTTGGCAACCACAAGTCTGTTATCCAAGTCCATGTGTTTCTTTCCTGTGGAAAGGTCCACTTGTGCTGTGTATTAGATTCCAGATATAAGTGATATCATATGGTATATATTTCTGACTTAGTGTGCTTTGATAACTTTTTTTCCCTCAATGTTTAGCAAAGTTAACTCTCATTTGAAATATGGAGGTCTTATCTTTAGGAAGGATTCTATACTGTGGAATTTTGAATCCTTTCTCTCTACAAAAAGGAGCAAATAACTGTAGTATAATGTACTCCTCTGCTTCCAAGCCATACTTTCAGACAAGTCATCTAAGCATCAAAGTTAATTTTATCCTCAAAACTGTGATAAAGAGTGGTTGAAGATCCTACATCCTGAGAGACTAAGAGTCTCTATCCTATAATAACATTTTAAGTAATTTTTCCTTAACAGCTAACCTCAGTCTTTCAAGTTAGTACTGTTCAGCCTCTGTGGACAAACTTCCTGGGTTTAGATAGTGTTGTTCTTATTAGTAGCTGTGTGACTTCAGGCAAGTACTTTAACCTCTCTGTGCAAAGTGGAGATGATAATGCTAGCATCCACATCACAGGACTTTTGTGAAGATTCAAAGAGCTACTGTAGGTAAGCACTTAGATCAATGCCCAGAGCATAGTAAACACCATGTGAATGTCAGCAATACATGTTCTTATTAACTATGGGACATTGGCTTTAACCTTTGTGCTAACAAGTAAGAGTTGGTCACCTTCACTCACAGTTTACATAAGATTCCAAACAACTTGACCAGACTTGGGGAGCGCGACATTCTCTGATAAGGTGTAGAAGCTGTGTGCCACCCCTTCCCCACACCTCGCCCTCTGCATCTCTTCCATCTGGATGCTCCTGAGTTATATCCTTTTATAACAAGCCAGAATCTAACGAGTAAATGGATTTTCTGAGTTCTGTGAGCTGCTCCAGCAAATTAATTGAACCCTAAGAGAAGATCGTGGAAACATCCGATTTATAGCCAGTGGATCAGAAGGGCATAGGTAACAACATCCTGGACTTGCAACTGAAGTGTGTGTGGAGGGACAATACCTTAGGACTGAACCCCTAACCTGTGGGATCTGATAGTGTCAGAAATGAGTTGAATTGGCAGACACTCAGCTGTTTTCCTGAGAATTCTTTGGTGGTGGTATAGGACTCTCTCCCCCCCACACACACACATACACCCCCCCCCACAGAAATTGGTGCCAACCCCCCCCCCCAAAAAAAAAGCCAGCCTTAGGATATTTCTTTACAATGCTGACAATATTTGAGTTACTAATTGGGATTGCATACTTGGTGGTAATTAATTCCTTGTACATAAATTTTCCAATGCATTTTCAATTACTTTGACTAGAGTGGCTAAGGACATTACAAATCTGGTCCTGAATTAACCCTCTACTCTCTCCTTTTCTCACTTCTCCCTTATACTCTGTGCAGTTCGACTATTCTTAGAAAATAATGTTTCCAGGTCATGGGAATTCCCCAGTAAAGTTGTATTGAACTCAATTGAAAGGCTGACATAATTATGGTATCAGACAACTGAGTTTTATCCTAGAAGCCCAACGACTTCTGACCTCTGAATCTTTACTAAGTTTTCCCTTTAAATCTAAAGCAATTTTATCTCTAAAATCAGACATGAATGGCAGTTAGCATAGAGAGAGAGAAATTTCTTATGGCTCTGTCCTAGTACCATGCATTCTCAAGTTTTTGCAGTTTTAATTATTTGCTCACACAATAGTGAACATTTATTATGTACATTAGCCTTGAGGTGGCACCACTGTGGGGAGAAAGAACACACAATCTTATTTCTCCTTGAGAATTTCAAAATCTAGTGGAAGTGATGGATAAAGAGAAAGAGAAAAGAAGATTTTAATGAAGGAAAAGAAGCAATATGGTGGAAATAAGAAATAAACACTGGTGGTTTATACAGAGAGTTCAGAGATCCAGAAGAGAGGGCAACTAATCCAGTTTGGGGTTAAAGTTGGAATATTAGTGCCACAGAATAGAGAAAGCTTCTCAGTAGAGCTGACACATGCTGAACGTCAAGGATGTGGGTGGAAGTCACCCATACCCACAGAGGTAATATTTCAGACCATTTATGTGTGAGAAGGCAACTCATGTCGTTACCTGCAATAGAAGGGTTGATCATTCTGTTTCCATCTTACAAAGGAGAAAAATATAGCTCATTATCCGTGGAGAAGTAACATTCTGATAATCCCTCTGGTTCAAATGCCCCGATTAACTAATGGACCATGGCGAGTCTCAAAGAAATGGATTTGCCATTGCGATGCCCCGACTTGGTTCCCTGACCCATGCTTTTAAGCAGAAGCCATTTAACTTCTTCCATCAGAAGTCATCCAGTGAGATGCTCTGGCCTCACTTCCCTTTCAGGGATAACTTCAGGACCCAGTAGAAGAGGAAGGAGCCTGGAAGCTCTGCCATGGGTCAACTTGGCTGATGGTTCTGTGTAATCAGGTCATTAAGCTTTAGTAACCAGACTCTTATAGTGAACCTGCGACTATGCCTCATGCTCAATTCATAGTGCAGCCTTCCTGCATTCAACTATTTATTCTACAAATATTTGTTGTCACTGACAATATGCCAGGTGTTCTACTAGGCATGATGGCTGCAGTGATAACTCTAAGTTATTCCCTGTCATTTAGGAAATCACAGTCTCTCCTCTATTCCTCTGAGCTTGATGCCCTGTCTCAGTTTCCTAGGCAGTTACGCTGCAGACTTTTCCAGACTCTGTTAAGATCTTCGTGAGGTCTCAAATACCATTCTAGGATTGTGATTCCTATGGCAAGATCTCTTCTACCTTCTGACAGAGCTCTAACCTTGCTTTTCACCCCTTTATTGCTGATCCTCTCTCTAGGAATTCTGGATTTCCTCCTTTTAGATGTATCCCAGAGCACTTATCTAGCTTCCAAGTGATGGTCTGCTTCAGACTGGTCCATCCTACCACAGACCAAAACCTCCTCTGGGGGCTCAAGATCATTGAGTTAATGGAGACCTGGGCTTATGATGTCATTTAACATCTACTTACTGAGCACCTGTGTCTGGCAGGTCAGTGCTTGTTACATACCTTGCAAAGCTATTTAAACTCACTTCACTTTCTCCAGCTGGAATATTAACACCTATCTCTTGGGTTGTTATTAGAAATAAGATTTTATACTTGTTAGGTTGGGTTCCCTAGAAGCAGAGCCTGAGACAAGGATTCATATACAAGTGATTGACTGATGGAGTGTTTTGGGGAAGGGGATGAGGAAAGAAGGATAGAGAAGGGGAAGGAGCTGTACGGGAAGTAGTTTCAGCTGACATATAAACTTAACCTAGTATTTTGGGAAGACCAAAAGCCTAAATTGCCCCACAGACTCTGTCTTGGACCCTCAAGTCAGGCCTTGATGCAAGTGGTGAGGAGGGAGACCACAACCTCAGAATCTCTGTGAAGTGGCTTCAGTAGTCCAAGGGGAAGCCTACGGAGAAATTGCAGCTTGAAGCTATGAGCGGAAACACCCACTGTACCTGGAGGATGGGTAACAAGCCCAACAGGTAAAAGGGACCCCAAGGGACCTAAGTAGAGCACCAACATCATTTTTTATAATAATCTTACTCTGAAGACAGAGGAAAACAGGTTATTGTAAATCAGTGAAACTGAAAGACATAAGCAGCTTTCAGTGCTGTCTGCCAAACAAGGGTGAAGAGAGGCTTCTTGGAGGATGATGTAACTCAATGGAGCTTCAAAGAGTAAGCAGGAGGGAGCAAGGCAAAGTCACATATCAAATGTGGTCCTTAAAGGCTCTGATCAAGATCATCCAAAACCAACTCCCTGATTTCACAGCCCCACCTGACAGCGAGCCAGGTCCAGTGAGGAAAAAGCAAGAACTTGCCTTCTGAGTGTCACCAAGGTGCAGCAGGGCAAAATCAAGATTCGATGTGGTGAAACCAGGGGGAGGTTCACTTCTTCCCAGGCAGTCATCCAAACACTCTGTTCACGCCGATACTCTTCCAGCAGGGCCCGGGAAGGCCATACCACAAATATGTAGATTGATATCAGCATGTGCTGGGAACAGTTCCAAGCTCAGCTTTCTGCAGTTTGTATAGATGCTCATGAGACACAAAGAAAAAGATATCGATTGGCTTGACCCCGAAGGAGGGAACACACATACTGTTCTTGTAGGGTGTTGCCACTTGATGTTGTCGAGGCCGCCCCCGAGGCAAATGCATGGACTGAATCCATCTGATGATTCAAAAGATGGGAATCAGAGACTACATATTTAAAACCCCGGCTCTTCGATGGATACAGTTAGGACACTTTTTAAAAGGAGAGCAAGAAGTAGAGAGATTAACTCCCATCTTCAATGCTACTGACTGGGGAAAAGGCATTGATTCATCCGTGAGATGGTTAATAGCAGGTGTCTTGTGTGACATATGCCAACAAATGAAGTTGTTTGGGGCCCTAATCCTTTTCCATCTGTTCCCTAACAGGGAGAGGAAACAGGAGAGGTTGTGAATAATTCTAGAACTTCAAGATCCTTGTCACCCTGGAATGTGGAAGTCCCACTTCCCCCTCACTGACCTGACAATCTCCCAAGGATCCTGGAGTTTTCTGGGAAGGTGTGTGATACCTCAGATATGGACACTTTCTCACCTGCTCTGATCTGTGCTGGTGAAACTTGCCAGATTCGAAAGGGGCCAGTGAGGTGTTAAGCATTTCTCTCAGGAGGGACATAATAGAAAAATCCTTCTGTTCCTCCTTTCCTCTGCTTACCTGGAGTTGTGCCCAGATTTTCTCTGGAAAGAAGCCTCCTGTACTAACCTGGGCAGAAGTATGGGGAAGAACTGAGCTTGAAAACTGGTGCAGAGAGAACAAGTTCAGCACATCCACTCAACAGGCATTTTCTGAGTGCATGTTATTTGCCAGACATGATGCTTTTTAATGAGTCTGAACTTCTGAGTATATTCTAGAACTTGGAAAGGGACCACTCATTAAAAATCCAATTTAAAAAGTATTTTGACAGCTTACGCTGGGCCCACCATTAGCTGAGAAGAGGCTCTAGAGGATTAGATCTTCTTGATAAGAAGGTGAAGTTGGTGTGAAGAACGCCAAACCCAAGTGCATAGCAGGTGGTGTCTGTGTTTCCAACTCTATAAGGTTGCCGAATCATATTAGATCATTTTAAAAGCGGGACATAAAAGGTAGTTTTTATTTTCTTCTTATGCTAAAATCTAAGCAATAGACAAGTAGACATATATATTGTAAATTGTTCTCAGGGTCTTCAGCAGGGAGGTTACTCTGAACTGAGCTACTGGGGTAATTTCTGAGCTGATCCTTGAAGAAGAGGTAAACCTTCAGCAGGTAACGAAGTAAATGTAGTTCAAAGGAGGGAAAGGATGTATATTTGCATCCTAAGGCTGCCTTAAAAAAACCACAAAATGAGGGGCTTAAAACAACAAGGCTTTATTTGCCCACATTTCAGGAGCTTCCAAGTCCAAAACCAAGGTATCATCCAAGCCATGGTCGCTCAAACCCTTCTTTGACTCTCTTTAGCCTCTGGTTGTCGTTGGCACCCCTGACAATTCTCGGCTTGTGGATCAATCACTTTAACCTCTGTCCCTCTGTCTCCCCCATCACATGGTATTTCCCTGTGGGTCTATATTAAAATCTCCCCCACCTTGTAACAGCATCAGTCGCTGGAGTAGGGATCACCCCAATCCAGTATGACTTTGTTTACCTCTTCAAAGACCCTATTCCAAATAAGATCACATTCCTAGGTAGTGGAATTTGAACATATTTGGGGGGTGGCACAATTCCACTTGTAACATGATGTGGATCAAATTCAAAAACAGGAAGGACAATGTACATTGAGAGGAGCAGTGAGTCAAGTCTAGACAGAGTAGAAAATGCGGCAGGTGAGTAGAGAGCAGTAACACCAGCACTGAATTGCAGTCTACAAACAAGAACCACCCGAGGAGCATCCAGCTGCATAAGACACATCTAGAATTAGGGACAGTCTATACATTTTATATATGTTCCCATCGTGAGATGACTGTAGTCTGGGCGGACAGTGCTCTCATGAACTGTGACACCTTGAGATGTAGGCTCTGGGAATGTAGATTATGCCTTTCCTCTCTGATCATTATGGAATGTCTAGAACCTCATTTCTGATGCACAGTGGGCACTAAATAAATACTGCTGAATAAATGAGTGGACATCTGCGACACAGACGAAGAAACCAATTTAGAGAGAAACTTGTTGAAGGAAGCAGATGGTGGCAGAGGGGGCACAAAACCTTGCTTACCTGACTCCAAAGCCCACATTCTACTGCCTGTTTCACTGGCTCTTTGATTACCTTCTTAACTCAGGAAAGCTCATTAGGTCTGACCATGGTGGTCTGTTCTCCCTTGTATGTTGAGGTCAGATAATATGTGGCATCTTGACTTCCTGAGACCACAAGGCTAGGGTGTTCATCAGGCATATGCCATTTGCCAGCGCAGTGGCCTTGATCTGGCTCCGCTCCCTCAAATGACATGCTTACTTTCTCCCACAGATGTTAGGCAGAGCCTAGAGGACACAGTGACATTTGGCTTCTGCAAAAGGCCATTGTAATTCTGCTGTCACAGGCATTGTCTTTCAGCCTTTTAATATCCATTCTAAATAGTGCCATAGCCTGACCCTGGGCTGCTGGAGATAAACACTGTTCAGCAAGATAGGTTTGCCCCCAGGTGTTCATTACCGAGTTAGGAGATAAAATGGAATTGGGGTTCATTAGGTAATAAAATCTCAAGATCGCAAAGAAATTTAAAGTTCATCTGATTTTATCTGTTTTAAACAATGCTTAAAGCACCACTCCCCCATCACCCCTGAACACACACACCTGCACTCACAGGATGGTCTGCGAGACTTTTCCAAATACTTAGCCCCCGCCACATAATCTTGGCCTTTGCATTTGAAGACAAGGATAGAATTCTTTTTGACTTAAAGAGTTTTTAGAAGAAGGGAAATTTAAGATTCAAAAAAAAAAAAAAAATTGAATGATAGGCAGATTTACCCAGATTTAACAGGGTAGCCAGAAAAGCCACAGATAAAAAGACAACAGGAGTTCCCACTATGCCACAATGGGATCAGCAGTATCTCTGGAGCACTGGGATGCAGGTTGATCCCTGGCCCAGCACATGGTGTTAAAGACATGGCCTTGCTACAGCTGCAGCATAGGTTGCAACTACAGCTCAGATCTGATTCCTGGCCTGGGAAGTCCATATGCCATGGAGTGGCCGAAAAAGAAAAAAGGCAACAGATTGTGTTCCTGTTCAGTGTAGATAGGGAAAGAGACAAATTAAGAAGAAAGAAATGGTCATTAGTTCCAAGCCCTGAAGAGGCATCCAATAAGATTTTACAAAGCAGCAGGAGGAGGAAGATGTTGGAGCTGATGAACAGTCTGCCCTTTCCTGGGTGCACCCCACCTTAGGTACCATTAACCCTTTAGCGCACCTTAGGGAGTTACCATTACATGTCAGCGCCCCGTTCAATACCTCGCTCGGGCCCCACATCAGAAAATCATCCACACCTGTTTTACCTGCAACTGACACGTGATCAACGAGAGCCTCTTGTTTTCTCTAATTTCAGTACACTGTTCCCTCATCATCAAACACCTCTCACCACCTCACTGCCCTCAATCCTGACGAGGCTCCCCATCCTCCCACTCCTAGACCACTGTAGTCATCTCCCTCTTGGACCCTAGGCTTCCCTTCTGACTTGATGACAGCCTGTTCTTTACATTGCTGCCAAACAAGTTCTTGAAAATATGTTAATATATTACACCATTTCTCAAAACTCCCAATAGCTTTCCAGCACAATTAGAATCAGCTCCATTATTCTTACCAAGGCCAACAAGACTCCCTGTTACACTCTAGCCCTGGTGTTCCCTCTTTTCTCCTTTCCTCCATCCTCCCTCTGCACCAGAGGCCCTCCTGCACTGCACACTGTGCTAACACTCCTGCATGGGGACTTTTGGGCTTGTGTATTCCAGGTGACATCGCACTTCCCCCCCATGTCCAAATGGTTCATTCCTATGCTTTGTTCAGATCTTACTCTACTATCATGGCATCACAGACTTTTCCTAAGCACCAAAAAATAAAAAAATAAAAAAAAATGAGAGTCTTTCCCCATCATTCTCTATCTCCTTGATTTTGCGCTATCTATCTTTGTAATGCTGAGCGTTACCCGCATCTATATATAATTTTCTTTTATCTCATTCCCTTAGGACATCAGCAAATGAGGACAGAATTATTATTCATTTTGCTCACTCATGAAACTTCTTTGCCCAGGACATACTCAGCAATTATTAGCACCAAGCAATTGCTTAGGGAAGAAGACTGCATTTAGGATGCAACATGCACATCCTGACTGTTTACCTTCAGTCTTAGGAGAGCATTTCTCTTTTGATGATGAGGAGGTTCCCAATAGCTATAAGACTTAGAGCCTTTCTTTTCAGGAAGCTCAGTGAAAAAAAAAACATGTATTTTCTCCCCAATTTGTTCCAGTGGAAATCCCATATTTGAGTACCACTGGACTGACGGGCCGTTTGCCAAGTCCGGAAACAATCTTTTGTGTTCAAAAGAGGAAATATGGCATGAGTTTGGTCTTTGGATCCCGGGACTTGCACATGCAAATAGGTATGGCCAAAAAAAAAAAAAAAATGAAATAAACTGATTACGTAGATCAGGATCTGCTTCCACCACTGGAATTGGGATTGGTCAATCCCCAAGGCATGTGGGTTTAGAATGGGAATGCTATGATCCCCCACCCCCCTCCAAAAAAAACAAAACAAAACAAAACAAAAAAACCCAGCACTGAAATGCTGCTACCGAGAGGCAATCCAGGTTTTAGGAGATCAAAAACTTAATTTAAGAAAATGAGTAGAAAACTGCAAATGCAATAGTAATTATAGGGCACTGAAGTGGCCTGTGTACGCAACAGGCCCTGAAACTTAAAATTGTAGCATCACGGCAAAGCCATTTTTGGGAAAGCAAAACGTGAAAAAGAAGAAAGCAGATGTTCTCACAAGGACACTGAGAGGAAAGAAAATATAGATTATCCACAGAGGAGCGGGTGAGAGGACGACCTGATTAGAGGCAAGGAGAGGGACGCCTGTCAATTAGACCTGACCAAGTTCCCCTCTCTTCAGTGGAACACATTTCCTGCTCAGTGCAGGAATTTTCAGAGTGATTTTGCAGCCAGCAAAAGAGGAATGTGGAATTTGGTCTTAAACTTTCTGTTCTGAACCATTGTCTGCAGCTTGCTCTGAAGAGACTGGTGGAAAGAACAGCTGTGTGTCCCTAGTACAGCTAATCCTTTTGGAAAGAAAAAGAAAAAAGTTACATAACATAAATGCGTTTAGCTCCATCCCTTTCCCCTCCATAATTTAAAACATCCCACAGATGCCAAGTATGGGTGGGGTGTGACGATTAATGGTGAGTCCTGCCCTATACAGCCAGCATCTCGTCACAAGAGGGGGGGGGTCTCACTTCCTGTGCCTGGATGTGCATCTTACTCCCTGAAGCACTGATGGGGCTGAACATGTCCCCATTCGCCACACAAATGGACTCAGGGCTCAAAGGCTGAGCAGTTCTGCCCTGGTGAGTTCATAATGCGTTGCATTAGTGCACTTATGTAAAAGTCAGTGACCATCCCTCCCAGCAGCTGCCAGCATATGCTTCGCAGGTTCCTGGGGGAGAAGCCAAGGAAAGGAATGTGCGTGGGTTGAGAATGAGGATCGCCCTGTGGACTGGCCCCTGCGATGATAAGGCCTGATGACCAGCATCTGTCACACTGGCCGAGTCTTTCTGAACTCCCCCCGATTACGGACAGTGGTGTCACGCACTCACTATAGAGGTCAGAGGTCATTTGGGTCAACTTCCTTTGGTACCCAAGAACAGTCGGGGGTGTCACAACAGTGATCCTGTGTATGACGTATCTATTAGGTGCTAGGCAACATGCTGGCTTTCCCGGAAATAGTTCCAATCCTCCAAACATCCCTCCTCCTAAGTAGCTATGATGACCCTACTTTTCAGCAAGGAAACAAAGTATCTGCCTAGAAGGCACCAGGAGCAGAAGAGCAGACATGGGATTCAACCCCTCAGCGATCTAACCCTTAAGCTCAGGAGTTCCACGAGTAACAGAGCCTAAGAATATACTACTGTGATTATCACCCTTGTTTATAACCAGGGAGCTCCACTAGGTGCCAGACACTATGTTATGCAGTGTGTGTGTTTACCCATGTGAAAGCAGTTACTTTGAAAAATTTGGTAATGTATCCAAGGTCATTGATCAATATGTGATCCTACATCTTTTTTCTTTTTAGGGCCACACCAGGCTAGATGTTGAATCCGAGCTGCAAAGGCTGGCCTAAGCCACAGCCACGCCAGATCAGAGCTGCGTCTGAGACATATTCCACAGCTGATGGCAACATTGGATTCTTACCCCCACTGAGCAAGGCCAGGGATCAACCCTGCATCCTCATGGATACTAGTTGGGTTTTTAACCCACTGAGCCACAGCAGGAACTCCTGAAGCCACGTCTTTGTGATGCTAGAGATTAGAAATTAAGTGCTTTGCTTATATTCACTCACAGGTGATGCTGAAAGCTCAGCATGATCCTGAGGACTTGATGATGTGGACAGCTGGGCTTGTCACGGCCAGCAGCCTGGCAGCCAGAGCCATAGGATTTGTCACAGGGAAGGTTAAGGGGGCATGTCCTCCCCAGAGGACCATTTTACACTTGCTTGATGATTCCAAAGTTGACTCTGAACTGGACCAGCGGCCCCCTAAACCATGCCACACCACGCCACAGCTACACATCATGAGCTTTGCTTACTCCATGGTGTTCAAGTAACCACAGCCCTTGGGTGGATGTGTAGCTGGTCCCACGCGCTGGCATCCTTTCCACTCTCTTGATTGTTAGCTCTTCTGTGGTGGCCCAAGAACACACTGCCTCAGCATTTAGTGCTGCAAGTGAACATTAGCCTCTCACATGTGCTGGCCAAGGAACGCTCAGCTCTGAACTTCGTGTTCATCCAGCTCAAGGCCAGCAGCTCTGTGAGGTCAATGGAGGACTCGCAGGACGCTCTGGGTCCCAGGAGTCCCCAGGGACACTCCAGAGAGAAACGTGACTTGATTTGAGGCAAAGAACCTCGGCCCGTGCCTTGGCAGTCAACTCCCTCAAAAGAGCTGGTCTGAGATAAAAATGGTATCCCACTTGAGAAACCCTTATGTTGGTCTGGTAAGGGCGAAAGTCCAGACATTCCAGAAGTTTGTGGAAGAAAAACTAGATTTTCAGCAACTTGAGGCTTGGGTTTCAAGTCTCCTTTCAAATGAGTCCAAGATGAAAGAACCCTACTAGCTAATTTTAGAGCAGATGGTTTTATACCCCCTGACTGATTCAAAGAAGAGGAAAGGGAATGACAAAAAAATGGAGAGCTTTACTTTAAAACCAACTTGGTCTAGGAAGCTGGTACACACTATGCTTCTATTCTTCAACACTCAAGGTAAAGCATTCCACGATTGGTACGATGGAGTAATTTTGCTATCTCAGATGAAAACAGAGACCTCCTGGATATGCCCAGTTAACTGATTAATGCAGAGACTGTGAAAAAAACCCTCTGTATCTTCAGATCTCTGTTCCCTCTTCTCCTGAACTGGAAGATGGAATCAGAGAAACTCAAGTGACAAAGGATCTTAGAAATCACCTCATTCCCTAATCCTTTAGAAGCACATATGTCTGAAGGTTACAGAATTTGTTCAAGGTCATTGCTGGTTTGGGGCCAAGACAGAACTGAAATTTAGATGTTCTGAACCAAATTCATTACTTTTGTTTTTCTTTTTTTTCTTCTTTAAACTAAACAGCTCTACCAATCCGTCTTTTTCAGGATTCCACGGCATTATTGGAAGAACATGTTTAATGAAGTCACCACCATGGAAGATGTGAAAACTTGGATTTTGAAGCACTGTGCCGATGGAAGCAGGATTTGCCACAAGCCACAAGATGAGAAGGATGGTAATACCACCTCAGCATTTGGGAGGTCTGGCTCTGCTTAAGCCCGGCCACTGCCTCTCAAGAAAACAGGACAGCAAGCCTCAGGCAATCTGAGAAAGAAAGAGCCACCAGCGGCTGCCCTCCGACTACCCTCTACCCTGACACTGTGCTGTTAGGGATGGAAAGAAATACAGTCCTACTCAGGCCTCCCTGGCTTGACTCTTTTGACTCTGAGCTTCCTTCATCTCTCTAGGGCTTAGAGTCTAGAGTCTCTGGAGATGACTGAGGGAAAGATATTTCCAAAGGCATGAGAATTGAGAATCAAAGAGGGGAGAGTGTACAGCCATTAAAAAAAGCAAAAAAAAAAAAAAATGAAATAATGCCATCTATAGCAACATGGATGGACCGGGAGATGATCCTGCTAAGTGAAGTCAGTGAGACAGAGAAAGACAAATACCATATGATATCACTTATATGTGGAATCTACAAATGAAAAAAGAATGACATAATGCCATTTGCAGCTACATGGATGGACCTAGAGATTATCATACTAAGTCAGAGAAAGGCAAATACCATGTGATATCACATATATATACAATCTAAAATATTGACACAAATGAACTTATCTATGAAAGAGACTCAGAGAACAGACCTGTGGTTGCCAAGGGGGAAGGGAGTGAGGAAGGGAAGGACTGGGAGTTTGAGATTAGCAGGTGCCAACTATTATGTATAGATGGATAAACAACAAGGCCCCACTGTATCGCACAATGATCAATACGCAATATCCTGTGATAAACCATAATGGAAAAGCATATGAATAAAAATGTACACATATAACTGAATCACTTTGCTGTGCGGCAGAAATTAACATCATAAATCAACTATGCTTCAAAACATAAATTTAAAATTTTTAAAAAGAGGAGAGTGTTTCTTTTTGCCTCCGCCTTTCATTATAAAATGGAAATCTGATCAGGAAACTCTCCATTAAAAAAAGTCCCTCAGTGCCTCACCCAGTGCACATGCATCATCTTTTTTTTTTTGGTCTTTTTGTCCTCTTTAGGGCCACACTTGCGGCATATGGAAGTCCCCAGTCCAGGGGTCTAATCTGAACTACAGTTGCTGGCCTATGCCACAGCTACAGCCATGCCAGATCCGAGCCACATCTGCAACCTACACCGCAGCTCACGGCAACCCTGGATCCCCAACCGAGCGAGGCCAGGGATAGAACCCACAATCCCAGGGTTCCTAGTCGGATTTGTTTCCACTGTGCCACAATGGGAATGCCTGCATCATCTTGATTCCTACAGGTTTACCTTCTGTTTTTCTCCCTCATGACCTTCCCCTCCCTCACTCCACCCCTCTGAACTTCATTCTGCCCCTCAAAACTGTATGTTGCTCAAAACCCCTGGGGAGGTCTTTCTCCTTCTACCTGGATACTCACCTTCTACCTCTCTCCCAACATCACTCCTACATCATGCAATCATCTATACATCACCTCTTCAGCAAGATCTTCCCTGACTACGGGGTCAGTGTTCTCTCCTTGGATCCCCAGGACACAGGTGTGCTTACCTTTGGCAGAACTTAAGACTCTGTTTTGCTATTACCTATTTAACTTACTTTCTCTTCAATATATCATCAACTCCATGAGCTCATTTATTCAATACATTCATGAACACCAATTCCCTGCAAAGGGAGTCAGCCAGTTGGGATGATGGTGCATTTAAATCCTGGGACACTGGATTCCCATCGTGGCTCAGTGCTAATGAACCCATAAGGATATGGGTTCAATCCCTGGCCTCACTCAATGGGTTAAGGATCTGGCATTGCCATGAGCTGTTCTGTAGATCACAGATATTGCTCGGATCTAATGTTGCTGTGGCTGTGGTGAAGGCCAGCAGCTGCAGCTCTGATTCGACCTCTAGCCTGGGAACTTCCATAAGCTGCACATGTGGCCCTAAACAGCTAAGTAAGTAAATAAATAAAATCCTGGGATACTGATGCCCAATCACGAATATAATTTCAAATCAACATCCAGGGATGAATTTCTATGATCAAGCCTTGGATTCCAATTCTCAGATTTACCTGGTTCCTTTTAATTACACACCGACTCTGTGCCAGTTTGGATTGAGTCAGACAATAGGGTATGAGGACTTTTTTTCACTATTAATATTACTCCTCAGTGTTAATACAGTTAGATATTTTTATGCAAATATTGGTTAAAATATCAAGTGTCAGAACTTCCCAAAGATAGAATAGCCTGCCTTGAGAAGGAGTGAGCTGCTAAGTCACTGGAAGTATACAAGTGAAGATGGATAACCATTTTTTGAGATATTGCACTGAGGGGTCCAGCCTTAATCACTTCTTTAAGTTAAAATAACGAAACAAATAAAACAGATTTCTATTATCTCACTTAGGATTTCATTTAGCCTCAAGTAACACGATGCCTGCCTAACAGCAACTTAAAGAAAAAAAAAAAAACCTTTAACATTTCAAGAAGTCCAAAATTAGGCAGTCCAGATAAATTGGCTCGTCAATGCTATCAAAGACTCAGGAAGTTTCTTCTTACCCTATAAGGATTAGTTAATAGTCCTTTTCCTCATGCTCATGATAAATGATAATGTTACTAGTGATGAAAGTATTGATACTTTGTAGCACTAACCACATGCCAAGAACTGTTCTAATTGCTTTTGCATATTTAACTCATAGTTATAAGAGGGCAGTAGGACCACAGCCCTTACATATGTGTTCCAGTCAACAAAAAAGGAGTATGTATGTGGAAGAGAATCTAGATGGACAAAAGAAACACTTCATCAGTATAAATATTTCCAGAAGCCCACTCCCAAGATGTCTGCTTTAGTTCCATTGGACAAGAGTCTCATATGACCATCCTTAGCTGCAAAGACGCTAAAGGAAAAGGGATTCTGAATGGAGGCTGGGTCCATGAAAAACTGGTTCGTCCACCTGAGTTAAGCCTTGTCACACCCATCATATCAAATGATCCCTTCAACAACGCTATACGCTCTATACCAAAGGAAATTAAGAACAGAGTTTTAAATAACTTGTCATTTAGGTATTAATTTCCAAAGCTGAGATGTGACTCCACCTACAGTGACCTCAGAAAATTTGCTTCCATTGCTTGTCACTACTACACAAGGCTACTGCTCTAGATTGGTTACAATGTCCCTCCCTCCCTGAAATTTGGTAACGGAGATGTGCTGGTCACCTTGAAATAGAAGACGGAGTAGAATTACACAGAGGAAAGCCCAGAGTCAGTTCTTTTCCTGCAATGGCTTTTCATGAATTTGCTGGATCCACCAAAGGTCTAATAAGGTGAGTGCTCAAAGCCACTTAGTCAGGCACAAGCTCAGGCTGGCATCGGAATTAAGAGCACTGTTTCTGCCAGCGCCAAGCGAGGCACAGATTCTCTAGCTGAAAGGTCATTCTCTGGGAAGAGGTGAGGTCTGTTCAACAGTGCATCGCACATATCAGGTGACAGAGTACCACTCATGCAGCCCAGTTTAACGTCATCCATAGCAGGTCCATGACCAAATGGGGATGCCCTTTCCTAGGCTGTCTCACCTGACCTCCCATGAGTGGCATAAGCACCAGGAAGATCCAGATCACTGGAAGATGGAGACATTTCCTTTTTGGCAGGGGCAGCTGGGCTATTCCTGCAGGATTTGTAGATGACAAGGCTAAAGGGGACATTGATGACTCTGTCTAAAATATTCTTGTTATCCTAGAACCACTCCTCCCCATGGGGAGGCAGCAGAGCACAGACAGGAGTAGAGGCGGGCTTGGATGGGAATCCCTGTTCCCCAACCCCCACACCCCAGCTGTGCTACCTGACCTCTCTCAACTCAGGGAGGTGTTTTAGAGAATTAAATAATGTCCTATCTAGGCGTCACTCAGCAAAGTGGTCAGCTGGCATAAAGTGAAGAATCAGGAAATGTGGGCTGCAAATCACTATTGACTGTTGTTGCTGTGGTTGTTGGTTGCATTATCATTTTTCAGAGGTCTTGAGTTTCTTATCATCTGGAGGACAAAATCCTGGAAAGATTCCCAGCTATTTCCAAGGTGAACTTGAGGTCCATGGATGTGGATTACAGAGCTGAGGCATCTAAACCAGTATACTGGTTGAAAACTGAAGCTGGAAGTCTTTTTGCAGACCTCTGAGGGCTCCTGGATACGTGAATACATGTCCGGAATCTAAACATCTTTAAAATTAATTATCTTTCTACTATAATGACCCAATAGAGGGAGAAACACTCAGGACCAGGTGGTAGGGACTCAAAAATCATGCCCTGGTCTGATCTATTTCTTTAAAAAAAAAAGGGGGGGGGGCTGTTGTCCCCACTGAGATGACCAAAAACATCAACCACTAACCTTTTTTAAACACTTAGCCACTCACTCTATGCTCTTCTCACATTCTAAACCTAAATATATCAGCACATGTGAGCCCTCACAGTTCCTTGATGTAGGCTCTATTATCTATTGAAGTTAAAGAGATGGAGACAGAAGTTGAACAACTGGTCCAAGAGTGCAAAGCCAGGTGTTGGGCTTAGTAAGGGGTGCTATAAATGGAGCCCTTCTCTCTGCTTTATTGCACTTTATTCTGAGGGGAGAAGCAGCAGACCTAAATGAGCCGCCCCTACTGATCACTCTCTTCTTTGTTCATTTCTCTCCGGCCATGTTGGCTTCTGGTCATTTCCTAGGACACCCCTAGTTTACTCCCACCCCCGGGTCTCTGCATTTCCTGTTTTCTCTATCCTGGAATGAACCCAGGGGTCCTACATAGGAGAGAGTGACTTCTGAGAGGATGTCATTTGTTAAGAAGACTCAAACTTTAAAATATAACAAAAACATGCGAAAAATTCTTGTGGGCAGTAGTATATTGTGTTTCTCTTGCCTATAATAATTAGGCAATAATTAGCTAAAATAAATAGTTTTCCTTATGGTTGAGCCAATACAATCCTATGTATGTATTCCAGAACGTTTATTATAAATGTTCATGAGGGACTATGTACAAGCCTGTTTTCTTCGTTCTCTCTTTTTTTGTTCCAGTGGCCATATCCACAACATGTCGAGGTTCCCAGGACAGGAACGCCACATCAGAGGATTCCCCCTGTGGCTCAGTGGTAATGAACCTGACTAGCAGCCATGAGGATGCAGGTTTGATCCCTGGCCTTGCTCAGTGGGTTAAGGATATTGGTGCTGCCGTGAGCTGTGGTGGAGGTGACAGATGCGGCTTGGGTCTGGCATTGCTATCGCTGTGGCACATGCTAGCAGTTATCACTCCAATTTGACCCCTAGCCTGGGGACTTTCATGCTATACATGTGGCTCCTAAAAACAGAAACAAACCGAAAAACCCCAAAACAGCAACAGCAAAAACAACAACAAAACAAAACCCACACCTCCACTGTAACCAGAGCCACAGCAGTGACAATGTCAGATCCTTAACCAGCTGAGCCATGAGGGAACTCCTGCAATGTGATTCTTTTAAAACTGGAATACATTTCTAGTTCTCAGCATCCCCACCCCTATCTCCCAGAGGGGAAATATATTTATAAGCATCTTCAAGGTTATCCATTCATCTTAGTCTGCCCAGGACAGTCTTAGTTTATGCCTATCCCTTGTGTAATTATTAAGAGAACCCTCTTTCACTCTCAAAAAGGTCTAAATTTAGAAAATACATAGTCACCCTATTTATAATGGGAATTTCTATCCCTACATCAGCTTCCAAAGTAGAGTGCCTCATTAGTTGAAATTCTTTCCAGATAGCTAGCACAGAAAAAGAAGAATATACCTACTTGTATCCAAGCCTGTGCTTTGCAGAAGTCTAGTTGGCTCTATCCTTAGGTGATTAGAAAAGTTTCCCGGCTCTGACACCTCTCTGCTCACCCCCACCTTCCAACAGCTATTCAACTCTTCTACCAGTTACTGCTTTCTTCCATGAAATTGATAATAACAGACTCACATTTACAAGTTTATTTTACACGTCTTTCCCTTTTACACATATGTTGTCTCCACATTGAGAAATAAGACTAAGAGCAAGGGTTGCCTACCTCTTTTTATTACCCATGGTGTCTAGTACAAAAACTAAGCATAAACTTGGGACACTATAAACAACTGATGGGAAAGACAAAATATAGGAAGGACAGAGAGATGAATGAAATGTGGAAACAGGGGAAGGAAGGAAGGAAAGGAGGGAAGGAAACTTCAAAATATATTTCTTACAACACCAGGACTAAAGGGAAACCAGCTAGTTCCTTGCAACATTGACTTGTCTTAATGCAAACAGATGCATTCCTAACCCTGATGATTTTCTGTGCTGCTGTGAGCAACATGCATTTCTAGACTGAAGGGTTGCAGGCAGGCTGGACTGTAATTGGATTCATCTCATATTAGCGACTTAAGAGAAGCAATGTGAATTTCTATTTGGAAAATCTTAGAAGCCCCCCAAATAAATAAAGGATGAAAGGCAATTTGTTTAAAAATAAGGAGTGCTTTCACCAGGGACTGCTTTCTCCATGAGCACTAAGTTCTTCAAGAACAGCTATGACACAGAGGCTCTTTTCTACACCAAAAACCTTACTGCTGCTTGAGTTGGTGCCTTCTTTTGACTAGTATAACAGAAATAAGGATTTTCCATCTTTTTATAAGCTTGATTTGCAAATAAGATGAATGTTTATCAGATGAAAAGTCTTAATTCCATGACAGTCTCAAGCATTTCCAATTAAAAAAAAAAAAGAATCCTTTCTCCATGTTGATGATTTGTATTTATTACAGGGTTCTATATTAAACCAACAAAACACAAAATTTTATAATTTACATGTGTTTATTTATACTATATGAAAAATGAAGAACGATTTAAGAAAGTAAAAGCGCTTAAACATTTTTCTCTTTACCCTTCAGTTATTTAATTGCTTCCTCATGTAACTTTGATCTATTCATATATATATTATATATATGAATTGCATTTATTATTTAATGAGTAGTTACTCTATGCAAATGATAGTATGAAAGAGCTGCAAAAGACTAAAAAGGCAAAATTCAACACTCCTTTATGATTAAAACACCCAGAAAATAGGAATCAAAGATCACTTCCCTCTACTTACTAAAGGGCATCTACAAAAAGCTTACAACTAACAGCATATGCAAGGATAAAAGAACGGATTTTTTTCCCTCTAAAATCAGGAAGAAGAAAGGGGTATCTTCTGTTACCACTTCTATTCAACACAGTGCCTTAGGTTCTAATGAGAGCAACTAGGCAAGAAATAGAGTCTCCAGATTAGAAAGGAAGAAGTAAAGGCATCTTAATGGTCTGATGAAATCGTCTTATAGAAAACCCCAAAGAATCCACTAAAAAATATTAGAATAAATGAGTTCAGCAAAGTTTCAAGATACAAGATTAACCCATATACAAAGGTTAATTGTATTTTTATACATTTGTAATGAGTGACACAAAAATAAAATTAGTAGAAAAATCAATTTACAAGAGCATCGAAAAGAATCACATATATAGAAATAAATTGTAAAAAAATAAGAGCAAAACTTACACTCTAAAAGCTACAAAACCTCATTGAAAGAAATGATAGAAACACTAAGTAATTGGAAAGGTATCCTGAATAGATGGATTGAAAAACTTAATATTGTTAAAACGGCAATACTCTCCAAAATGACCTACATATTCAATGCAATCGCTATTAGAATCCCAGCTGACTTCTTTGTATAAACTGATGAATGGCTTCTAAAACTCATATGGAATCACAAGGGCCCCAATAACCAAAGTAATCCAGAAAAGAACAATTAGGAGGATTCGCAATTTCCAATTTCAACACTTGCTATAAGACAAAACAGTGATCCTTGAGGAAGTGTGGTACTGTCACAAGACATAGATCAGCGGAACAGAACTGAGAATTCAAAAATGAACCGTCATGTCTGCAGTCAACAGATTTTCACCAAGGGTTCCGAAACCATTCAATGGGGGAGAAGAGTCTTTTCAGGGACCACTGGATAGGCCAACATGCAAGAATGAAGAGGGACCCCAACTTCACACCATACACAAAAATTAACTCCAAATGTATCAACACCTAAAGAGCAGAACTTAATCTGTAAACGTCTTTGAAGACGATATACGCTTACATCTTCATGACCTTAGGTGAGGCAGTGGTTACTTAGATACAACATCAAACGTGAAAGCAAGGAAAGAAAAGAATAGGAAATTGGACATCATTGACAACTCCAGAACAACTAAATCCTGCAAACATCACATAAGTGAGTGTGGAAGCTGATCTTTTTCCTTCATCAAGCTTGATGATAATTTCAGCCACTGCTTAACTGCAGCTTTGAGAGAGGCCTGAGACCAAGGACCTAGTGAAGCTGCACTAAGAATCCTGACCAGACAGTATTTATTTTTATTAATGATGCTTTTAAAAAATAGGCAAATGGGAGTTCTCGTCCTGGCTCAGTGGTTAGCAAACCTGACTAGTTTCCATGAGGTTGTGGGTTCGATCCCTGGCCTCAGTCAGTGGGTTAAGGATCCGGCGTTGCCGTGAGCTGTGGTGTAGGTTGCAGACGCGGGCTTGGATCCCGTGTTGCTATGGCTGTAGTGTAGGCCAGCAGCTACAGCTCTGATCTGACCCCTGGCCTGGGAACTTACATATGACGTAGGTGTGGCCTAAAAAAGAAAAAAAAAAGAGGTGAAGGATCCGAATAGACGTGCATTGATATACAAAGGGCTAATGAGCATAGAAAAGACGGTCAACGGCCTTAGCCATCAGGGAGCCATAAATCAAAATCACAAGCTACTACTTCAGATTCACTAGGATGGCCAAAATAATAACAACAATAATAACAAGAGCTAATAACAAGTTTGGAGAGAATGTAGAAAATTGGAGCTTCATATCCTGCTACTGGAAATACGAATAGTGCCATCATTTTAGAAAACTGTCTGGCAGGTCCCCAAAAAGTTAAATACAGAGTTACCATGTGACCCAACAATTCCATTTCCAGGTATGTATTCAAGACAAGAGACAACAAATGTGTACACGAAATCTTGTATATGAATGTCCATGTAATCTAATTCATTGCAGCCAAAACTAGAAAAACTCCAATGCCCATCAATAGATATGTGGATAAATAGAATGTGATATATTCATATAATGGAATACTGTTCAGTGACACGGATGAACCTTGAAAATGCTATGCTAAGTGAAGGAAGCCCACCATCACAGACCCCATATATATGATTACATTTTATGAAATACCCAGAAGAAGAAACTCTAGAGAGACACAAAGTAGGTTAATGGTTCTTGGGGCTGAGCAGAAGTAGTGGGCGGAGGTGAGGAATGGTAGTGACTACTAATTTTTTTTTTTTTTAACTTTCCGGAATGATGAAAATGGTTTAAAATTAATTGATGGCGGGGTTCCCATTCTGGCACAGCAGAAGTGAATCCAACTAGGAACCATGAGGCTGCAGGTTTGATCCGTGGCCTTGCTCAGTGGGTTAAGGATCCGGCGTTGCCGTGAGCTGTGGTGTAGGTTGTAGACACGGCTCGAATCTGATGTTGCTATGGCTCTGGTGTAGGCTGGCAGCAACAGCTCCAATTGGACCCCTAGCCTGGGACCCTCCATATGCCGCAATTGCATCCCTAAAAAGACAAAATAAGTAAAATTAATTGATGGTTAATAGCAGCGATAGTTACATGGCTCAGAATATTTAAAGAACTATTGAACTGCATACTTGAAATGTGTAAATTGTATGGTGTGTGAATTATATCTCAAAGCTCTCATAAAATAGACTACATTCCTTATGTGCTAAGAATTTGCATTACATAGAAGAGAAACACATTCGGCTGTTCTTAAATATAGCAAATAGTGGAGATATCATAAAGAACGAGAGACACAATGTCATGCTAACAAAATATGGGACCAAGATGTTAAAGATTTACAAAAAGCATAGATATGAACAAGTGATTCTCGAGGCTGAACCTCAGAGGCACAGAAGGAATTCTTGCATAAAAGAAAAGCAGGAATAGATGTAGAGCTATGAGGAAAGAGTTTGATTCAGACTTTGAGACCTTTGCTGACTTTTTCTTTCATTGGTTTTCAGGCGCTATGGCACATACTTTATAATCAAGTGACTTTGAAATAATCAAAATATATCTATACTTGAACACAGGAGACATACCCCCCCACACACATGTCATTTCTCTACTCTGGTGAATGGTGTTTCTATACTGTGTAAGAGGTACTAGAATTGGAGACTTGACAGCCAAAGACTTTACCCTCAAAGAGCCTTTAGTCTAGTGGAGAAGACCAGAAAGGCTGCCATTCAATGTTCTGTGATCAATAGCATGTGACGGCTGTGTGGACCTAAGCATCAAATCTGGACCTGGATACTGAAGACGATGCCCGAGATGATCACTGGGGGATGGATGGGTGATTGTTAGCCAGGAGGATGCAGGATGAACAGAGCCTGTTTTAGTACATTTGCAGAACTACTTCGAAGTCAGTTTGATTGCCATGGGCAAGGTATCTGGATGTAAGGAAAACACTAAAGTGGAGGTAACTCAAGGACAGAATATGAAACCAAAAACAGTATTGAAACAGTTCCTTAAATCATCCCAGCAAGGTGCAGGAGAAAAGAATTCATATACCCGGCTTCTAGTATCAGAATATCCTCTAATCAAACGTGAAGTGCCTTTTGGTCTCAATTTCCTTATATTTATTATGACTACTCAAACTTGTTACAACATCTCTTCAGTCTTACATTTTAGGGTCCTGCATATCTGCAAACAGTCCTCTGGCACAGACCTTTAAGATAGAAACCATATACCTTAAAAGCACACCGTTAAAACCATTGCCCCAAGAATGTCCGTTACTTATGAAACAAGTTGAAGAATGTGTAATTTGAAAACAAATCTAAGTCCACATTTCAAGAAACTTTGTTTATTCCTTTTCCTCTTCTTCCCACTCTGTAAGACATTTTGCCAAGCCTTCTAACCTTCTAACTCTTTGCTGCAGAAAATACAGGAGGCTCTGCTCTTATCCTAACTGCAGGACTTAGCTTCAAGTCCCAGGTACTGACTCTTCAAGTACATCCACATGAAGCCCAGCTCAAGCACATGCAGAATGGCTTACATGGTAGACTGTGTGTTGCACTGATGTTAGACACGGGACTTCCAGGTCAGATCACCTGTAGAACAACTGTATTGTGGTTGAAAAAATCACCCTCTCTTTCTCAGCCTAACTATACCTAGGACATAAATGAATGTATACATATACATGCATGCATATGTCTATATTAATTATGTCTTTTTAGTGTCTGATATTTTGATACCCTTGGGGCCATGCAGATGGTTGCCTCGTCGTGAGCTAGCCAATAACCAGGTTATGAGTGTGCCTTTCATATTCAATCCAACCAATCGAGAGCCCATCCTCTCATCCTTACCTAGCTCTTATACTCCAGGCCACCATCTGCCTGCCCCAATCACCCCAAGACCAGGTACCAGTCAACTAAGGACAGCCCCTACACTCCAAAGCCTGCTGAAATTATTCCTACCTGCTTACCTGGTCTCACGTAGCCATCTACTCCTGCAGAAGCCACAATAAAGGCTCTAGCCACAATTTCTCCCTCTCCCTCCTGATGGACCCCAATACTTCTTGGGGGGGCCCTCTCCTCTCTCCTGTCCAGGGCATGATGTGACCCCTTCCTCTTGAGATCTGCAAGTGTAAGAAATGATCTTTTCAGTGTTAGTCGCCTCCTGATCTATTGGCTTTGTCATACCTAAATAATAAAACATACCTTAAGACACATATATGCATAGTGATGCAAAAAAAAAAAAAAGGCTATGCTCTTTGGCTGCATTTTATGCAAGAATTTAAGGTTCAGTTTGGTTGATCCCATCACATCTTTATTCCCAGCTATTCATGAAACTTCCAGGCACTTGTGACAATTGACGTTTCATATTATAAGAAACAGTGGAAAGAGTTTAGTTGCATTCATCCCATTCAAGTATTTAACCATTCATTTATCCACTCTTGACTTTATTAAAATACTGATTGAAGCCCATTCTTAAGCACTGGCTTAAATTCTGAGAGTTTAGTAATAAGGAAGGAAATGGTGCTTTTCCTCTAGAAGCTTATAATCCAACAGGATTCAAAACCTGGCTTCATGCTTCTAAGTTGGGTGTTCACTGGAAAGTCACTTAAAATCTACTTGAAACAGGAGTTTCTCATGTGTGTAATTGACATAGAAATCCCCACCTCACATGGTGGTTGTGAAAATTAAATTATGCTGTGTACACACAGTGCTTATTCCCAAACCAGTCCTTTTCTGAATATCTTCCCTTTAATCATTCCATCATCTGGAGGCAAAGGAGAAAGAAACAGTCTTCCTTTTGCCTTGGTGGAGTTAAAAGGCTTCCATTCGCTTGTGGAACTTGTCAATTCATCACTTCTCTCAGAGTCTACTCCTTACTAAGCAAAACCTTAACCTGTAGTATATAGTCTATGAGATTTTTTTTTTTTTTCCTTTTTATGGCTGGCACCTGCAGCATATGGAAGTTCCCGAGCCAGGATTGAACTGGAGCTGCAGCTGTGGCCTACAACCCAGCAATGGCAACACTGGATCTGAGCCGAATCTGTGACCTATGCCATGGCTTGGGGCAATGCCAGATCCTCAACCCACTGATCAAGGCCAGAGATTGAACCCACAACTTTGAGGATGCTATGTTAGGTTTTAAACCCACTGAGCCAAAATGGGAACTCCAATGAGGTTCTTCATGATGAAAAGCCCTCTGAATAGTACAGGATTGTTCAACAAAAGCATTCCACTCTTTCAACAATCTCATTATCACCTCTTTTATCACACACATGCACACGCACACAGAGACACTCAACTTGGCACTGCAAAGCTTATAAATCTAAAAATTACTCTTAGTAACGTGTGTATGAGGTGTGTAGCCTCTGTTGGGAAGAAGAACTTTAAGGATTTCTTTGGCTGTCAACAGAGGGAAGAATGAATGTGAACACTGGCCAGTCTCCTGGTCTCCTCCACGGGCCAGTAGTCCTTCGGTGAATACCTCAAAAGGAGCACAGGAATGCATAGGTGATTAAACACCAGGCTTCACACACACATGAACCTGAGCTTCATCCAGTGCGATTATTTCCCCAGAAGCCCCATAAAAGAGTTTGAATCACCTCCTCCATTATACAGATGATATTTCCTCCAGTTGGATATAATAACTCCTGTCCCCTCAGCCAAATGGTTAGGTATCCAGATGACTGGGTAGAGAAGAAAGCCAAGATGCTATTGAACAGGCCACTTTTAATGGAGGGAACACCTTGGAAAGTATTACTTCAGATTCCTTTTAGAAAGAGGAGGTAGAACTTGGCCCATTAACAAAGGCAAAGAAAAGCTTCAGGGACTGAGGGAAATAAATCCCAAGTGCCTGGAAAGAGGAGTCCTGGTGAAGTTAAGAGCAGCTTAATTAACAATGTGTTCACAAGGAGTGACCCAGCTGAGTCACAGATGATGTGCCAATGGTGCTAGAACCCACCATACCACCCATATGGTGGCTGAACACACGTATGTAAATAATCAACTGACTCTTCCATGCATTTGGCCGGCTGGTTTTGGTTTTACATAGTTTTTCAGGACTGACTCATTTTTAAACATATAGGAACATCTGCAAACTGTGCAATGACCAAGAGAAACATTAAGAAGGTGAAGTTCCTTTCAAACACTAATTTAAAACAATAACTTAGAATACATGATGGAAGAGTACTAATGAGTTTCTTTTTTTTTTTTTTTTTTTTTTAAAGGTCAAAGACTTTTTTTTTTTTTTTTTTTTTTTTGGTATTTTCTTGCCTTTTCTAGAGCCGCACCTGCAGTATATTGAAGTTCCCAGGCTAGGGGTCTAATCGGAGCTGTAGCCACCGGCCTACACCAGAGCCACAACAACTCGAGATCTGAGCAGCGTCTGTGACCTACACCACAGCTTAAGACAATACCGGATCCTTAACCCACTGAGCAAGGGCAGGGATCGAACCTGCAACCTCATGGTTCCTAGTCGGATTCGTTAACCACTGAGCCACGATGGGAACTCCCCAATTTTTTATTTCTTTAAGCACACTGTAATGTATGGAATAAAGTGCATTTCAAACGTATTTTGAAATGTTTTCAGTTTTTACACCATGTAACTGTTTACGTAGCAAAATGACACCTTTTTGTTGTTTATTCTTAGATTTTTAAGTATGGAGAGCTGAGCTTATTATCCTAAACCAAATGACACCACCTATCCTTACAGGTGATGTTGGAGTTTAGTCTACCTGTTGCCCAATTCTCTGGTGCTCAGTCCCATTCTCTAGCTCATAGATACTCAACACAAAGCTTTCAATATATGCCATTAAATATTAGTATATCCTATAACATGTCTACTGCTTGACACGTGTTTCAATTTACATAAATGATATTACGTTAACTTGTCTTCTTTTTCTAACACTGTTGTGAGGATCTATCTGTGTGGCTAAGAACATTTAATCTGGGTTTCTTACTGACACCCTTAGTTTCTCAGTGGGCATCTATCACTTACATATTTCCTTAGGGATTAACCTGGGTTGGCTTCAGTTCCCTGCAACCAAAAATAACACTGAGCATCAGGACTGGAGTTCTCACTGTGGTGCAGCAGCTCAAGGATATAGCATTACCTCTGTGGCAGTGTGGGTTTGATACCCAGCCTGGTGCAGTGGGTTAAAGATGGGGTGTTGCCACGATTGTGGTGTAGCTTGCAGCTATAGCTTGGATTTGATCCCTGGCCCAGGAATCTCCATATGCCATGGGTGTGGCCCTAACAAATCAAAAAAAAAATTTTTAAAAAAGCTTCTATGGGGTTTCTAATGAGCATTTATTAAAAATTGTTTTGGAATATATGGGGTTGAGTTGGCTGTGTCACAAGGAAAACATACTAATTTTAGCTTATTATTGCCTCATTACTTCTCAAAATGACTGCACCTGTTGACTCTTCATCAACAGTTCATAAAAATCTTGTCCTAAGTTTTGATAGCAACTGACGGTCCCAACATTCCCATTCTTTGGGTATAAAGCGGTGCCTCATCAGGTCAACACTGCTTTGTCAAATAAGCACAAACATTATTATATATTCTTCAGACATTTCGATTTCAGTTTTTGTAAACTGCCTGGTCACTTTGCCCATTTGCTTATTGGCCTCCCGCTTGAGTCTGTTCATTATATTTTGGATACTAATTCCTTAATTTTAACATTAAAAATATCTTTTAACTTTAGAAATGATAACAAATGTTATCAATTGGTTAACATTACCCAAGATAGGAGGTCCTGCTGTGGCTCAGCAGTAACAATCCCGACTAGTATCCTTGAGGATGCAGTTTTGATCCCTGGCCTTGCTCATGGGTTAAGGATCCAGCATGGCCGTAAGCTGTGGTATAGGTTGCAGACGCAGCTCAGATCCAGCGTTGCTGGGGCGGCTGTGACTTTGGCCAGTAGCTGCGGTTCCAGTGCAACCCCTAGTCTGAGAACTTCCACATGCTGCAAGTGTGGCCCTAAAAAACAGACAAAAAAACTTTACCCAAGACATCCTTCTCAAATAGAGATCTGGAAATGTTTGTAATCATTCTACATATTTGTGGCTTATGCATTAGTCTTAGATTTTCATCACTCTTAAGTCATTTGGATATTCTCACACAAGGTCTATCAGATATATAGTTTATGTAATAAAAGCCAATATTTAGAAACATTGATGATATTCCAGGTACTTTTAAAAGCATTTCACAGGTACTAGCATATTTAGGTCTCCAAACTACCTCCAAACAAATGAGGTTAACAGTTATTATTCCCGTGTTACAAGAGAAAAGTGAAGCATCAAAAATTAAGTAATTTGCCCCACGTTACAGCCTGGAAGTGAAAAGTTCTAGATTTGAACCCATGGTATCGACGCTTCACAACTCGTGCTTTTCCATTTAGATTTTTACACCAGTGCAGGACATCTCTTCAAATCAACAGTCCTGCCTTCCATTCTTCTCTCCTCCCTCCCTCCCTTCCTCTTTTCCTTTTCTTTCATTTTTCTACAAATATTTAAACGTCCACTATGTACTGGATATAAGTTATAAGTTGTAAGCACACAGTTGTTATTTTAAGTCTGGATAATGTCATCAATAAATAGGGCAGGAAGCACCAAGGACCAAGCCCAGGAACACTCAACAGTATGATGGGGCCAAAGAGCAAAAGCTTCTTTGCACAGCCGGCTCTCGACTCTCCATACTCCGATTCCAGGTCCCCTTGGCCCTGAGTGTCCTCCCACCCAGAGGCCCCGCAGAATCTCAGTACATTATTACACATTCCTCCAGCAAAATGAGTCCACTGGCAGGCCCCCAGGAACACAGAGTCGTATATGAGGCTCCCCCAGCAGGCTGGACTGGCTCCAGCTGTGGTCACAGGTAGCCGCAGAGACAGGCATAAATGCAGGTCCTGGAGACTGGACCAAAGGCATGGTGGGTCGGGTGGGTGGAACCACAGGCATCCTACATAGGTGCCAACCAGTGACCTCTACCCAAATGGTGACAAAGGAAAAAAAAAAAAAAAAAAAAGGAGCATCATAAAAACAGAAGGATCCTTTTATCTCCCTGCCCCCATCTTCTCCCACAGAAATGCATGGCTAATTTTTCTGGATTCTTAGCTAGCTACTAGATAACACTCATTGTAACAGCTACCACTGCTTGGGCTAGCCGGAATAAGTTACAGACATTTTGCATTCTCTTTTGGCTTTAGGAAACCCTTGAAACCCAGGTGTGATCATTTCTGATTCAGAAACGGTGAGTTATGTACGTGCCTCATAAACTATGGAATCAGCACGCAGACTCAGACTTCCCTGGCATCAGTACTCGTGATTTGTCTCCTCAACACATCACTATTGATAATCATGTTAACAACAACAAAGCATATTTGTATTTCCTATGCATTGGGCACAGCATCAAGGGGTTTTGACAAATTTCCTCAGTTATCCTGACAGCAATCCTACCTGGGTCAAGGCTTTCCCACTCTATGATTTTTAAAATAATTATTCTTTTCTTCAACAGAGGATGGAACTACGTCTTTGATGTATAAGCAACTTACCCAAGTTCCTCAAGGAGTAAAACCCAGAGACGGAATCTGAAATCAGTGAAACGTGACCCTGGACCCCCAGCTCTTGATGCTCTTGTCTCCCCAGTGTGTGGACAGTCTTCGGCATCCCCATGGTTCAGCCTCCTCCCAGGGATAAATGCTGACAAATTTCCTAAGAGCACCTGAAAGCAGTATGCTTCTCAGGGCTCAGACTATATTTAAGATGTCATGGGAGCTTGAATTATCAAATGAATACATACATATGAGTTTGCCTTCAGAGAGCTGCGTCTCTTCTGAGAGAGACAAATGTCATATGATATCATATATGTGGAACCAAAAAAAAAAGTGATATGAATGCACTTCATTACAAAATAGAAATAGACACACAGACCTAGAAAACAAAGTTATGGTTACTAAAGCAGAGAGTGGGGCGGGGGAATAAATGAAGGGTTTAGGATTAACATACACAAACTACTATAAATAAACAAGGACTACTATAAGGCACAAAGAACTGTACTCAGCATCTTATAATAACCTATGGTGGAAAAGTATGTGAAATAACCTATAATGGAAAAGAATCACTTTGTGGTGTGATTGAAACTAACATAACATTGTAAATTAAATATACTTCAATAAAACCTAAAATCAATTTTAAAAAGGTGTATCTTTGAAGCTCTATGAGAGCTATAAACTCCTTGTCTGGTTTCTTTTTGCCTTTTTTTTTTTTTAAAGGGCTGCACCACAGCATATGGAGGTGCCCAGGATAGGGGTCAAATTGGAGCTGTAGCTGCCGGCCTACGCCGCAGCCATGTCAGATCCAAGCCACATCTGTGACCTACACCACAGCTCACAGCAAGGCTGGATCCTCAACCCACTGAGTGAGGCCAGGGATCAAACCTGCATCCTCACGGATGCTAGTCAGATTCGTTTCTACTGAGCCGGGATGAGAACACCTGGTTTCTTTTTGTGTCCCCTCAACATGCCTGAATTTGTGTCAGCATAGAGAAGTTAATAGCTAAGGATTAAAAAGGAGGAAAGAAAGAATGGGTTAATTTAAACGTGTTCCTCTTGAGGACAATTTCCAACCCTTTCTTCCAGGGAGGAAGAGCTGGAGGCGTCTCCATCTTCAATAACGACCACAGCCCTCCGCTAGCAGATGCTAGTTAAATGAGAGTTTAAAAGGATGACCACTCTGATCTAAACCTCCTGTTCTACCCCAAACGAATGATCTCCATCAAGAGGAAGATGAGTCTGTAAGGCACTTTCTGTGATTTTCAGATACAGTCCTTGGAGCCAGGCCAAGCCAACAAAAGATGGCTGGGGACACATGCTAGCTAGAATGTGGTCCATATGGAAGCCTCATTTCCTAGAAATGCATATGGAATCACTAGAAATTCTAAGACTTCAGGTGACGCCGTGAAACCAATTCATATAGCAGACACTCCTGTGTGTGCACACACATGTGCACACATCCACACACATATGGGAGTCTCATTTCCTATCAGAAAGATGAACTCTTCGCAAGTTCCCTCTCGTATTAACCATGACTTTCATTTTTCTTGTATGCGGAGGCTGTGACACAAGGGGTCTTGCTGACCCTGGAGGGACTACTCTTTCCAGGAACAGCAAATTCCTAGGGATAGTTAACCACCTGCCCAAAGAGCATGCCTTTCAAATGCAAACCAACCAAGCCAGAGCCATCCCCACAACTACCTCCCCTGCTGGACCCTCCCACCCCCACCACCATCTACCTGCCTGGATCACCCTGGGGCAGGCACGGCACCAAGACCTGGGAGAGCTTATATTCCAGGGTTCACCGCCATCATTCAAACCAGCTGAGCCTACGTCTGCTCACCCTGCCTTTCCCGTACCTTTCTGTGGAAACCACAAAATGAAAACCCATGTTTCCCTTTCTCCCTCTGCCCCCTGACCAACCCTGGTGTTCCCCCAAGGGGCCTCAGGCATGCACCTTTCTCTGAGGTTCTGTGAATACAACAAATTATCTTTTCAATGACGGTTAACTCCCGGTCTGCTGGACTCACCATACCCAAGCAGTAATTGTTCAAGTATTTATTCAAGTATTTATTAAAATCTCTGGACATAGTCATTCCGACCTTATTTTCCTAACAAGAAGGCAAGGACTATAGCATTGTTGAAAAAGGAAAAAACTTCCAAGATGTGTAGGAAGAATGTTAGCAAAGGCAGGGTAGAGTGTTAACTCTTACCTTGAGACAAGGAGACGCTGTACAGAGACACAGGTCAGGGGTCACTCCCACAGAAGAAAGGGGAAGGTACAGTGATGGTAAAAGCCTCCCTGCCTCATGAATTCAAGGTCCTTGGCACTTATAACTCCATTACTGATTGAGGTTTGCAAGATTAAGCCCAAGTTTCTTGCTCCATTGCTTTCAGAACTGGCTAAGATTTCTCCCGCAATATAAGTAAGTCTTCTAGGTAATTACGGCTTTTCTGTGAAGATAATGCCTTGCCATTTAGACAACAATTTAACTAGTCATGAATTGCTAAGTACTCACAGCAAAGTTTAAAGAAAGAACAATACCTAGGTACAAATTAAAAGGCTTCTGGACTACTGTCCCATTATTGTCAATAACCGCTTCGTCTAACTGGAATGTTTCCAAGAGCCAACGTCCCTGACACTTTTTCTTGGAATTAGCGGGTCACCAGGACTTTGCTTCCTGAAGAGATGGAGCATGAAAAGGTGTAAACATTGGCAGTTCCCATCATGGCACAGCAGAAACAAATCCAACTAGGAACCATGAGGTTGCAGTTTCAATCCCTGGCCTTGCTCAGTGGGTGGAGGCTCGGCGTTGCCATGAGCTGTGGTGTAGGTCACAGACACAGCTCAGATCTGGCGTTGCTGTGGCTCTGATATAGGCTGGCGGCAACAGCTCTGATTAGACCCCTAGCCTGGGAACCTCCATATGCTGCGGGTGCAGTCCTAAAAGGACAAAAATAAAAAATTTTTAAAAAAGTGCAAACATTGGAGTGTGGTGATTCGACTGTGAGTTCTAGCGTCACCCAGACATGGAATGGACTAGTGTGTGATTTGGGGCAACACACTTAATGTTTCTCAACCTCAACTTCCTTATCTATAAAAGGCGGATAAAAATAGTGGCCACTTCAGGGCATTGTTGTCGGAATTAAATAAGTTAATAGATGTGTTCAGAGCATTGGCTCAGTCTTTGGCCCCATGAATATTGACTTCCAGTCGATCTCACAACCAACCTGCCAGAAGGACCAAAGGAATGAGGGATTGAGGCTTCATACGTATTCTTATTTTCCATTTACTATCTTCTCCTTCAGAGCTTTATTCTTAGTAGCACTTTCTTCTATTTCCAAATATACTCTTCTATTTCTGTTTTCTACTCGAGACAAGTGTGACTCAAGCAGAATGATGGGCTGTGACCTCATATGTCAGGGGGAGAATTCATAACTTCCCTATATGCATTTAAAGTCCTACCAAGTTCTTTCAAAAATGGAAATCAATGTGTCCACCTGCTCAATTCCTTCTCAATGCTTCACTTGTGAACCTCGAGTTTTCATGTCGTTTAATTTGTACTGATTATTAATGCAATCCTAAGATGAATCAGGTCAGGGAAAGCTAGCTTATTAAACAGCTCTGTCTCACCGTCCACCTTTGAAACACTGCAAATCATGGAACCGAACAGTCTTTAAACAGACATGCACTGTGGTTTCCTCACATCTTCTTCTAAAGCCTTAGAAAATTACTATTAGTGTCATTCAAGCTGGGAAACTTCGTCATCATCTCTAAAGCTTATGGATATGTCCCAGGATGGGCAAAGAGAGAGAGTGCCTTCAACAGCTGGGAGAGGTTTTGTGGATTTCATAGTGGCTCGGAACGACTAACAAGGAAGTATTACACATGGCCTCTGGCAGAACAGATTATAAAATCCAGAGCCTTTTGTTATGAGCTGAGTAGAGTATTATTCATAATTGTTATTTGATTTGGTCTTCCCGTCTGTCTTCTCTTTAACAGAAGGCTTTTCTGCTTTGAAAAATTACAACATTTCAAGGTGCTCTATGTCTCTGATTAGATGCTACATAACCGGCATATATTACTCAAAAAAAGTAAAGCCCGCAAGAGGCCAGTAAAACCTGCAGTAGCAGATGGCATTTTCACCAACGGAGCCAGTTATTTTTTTTTCAGAGGGGGGTCTCCCCTCCTTTGAGGAAGGCCAGGCAATGTCCATCAGTCCCAGGACTTCTCATTCATTCAGCTGACATTCATTAATCCCCCAAGCATCCTGATGACGCCAGGAAAGCATCCAAACCCATCTGCGCCTGGCTCCAGCTTGTGTCGCCAGCCTCATCTCACACTGCGTCTCCCCCACAAACCCTGAAGTCCAGCCCTTTCCAGTTTTAATGTTTGCAGCTTCTACAGGTGACAAAGAATCCCAAGTAGCTGATGACATGGAAGAATAGGGGAATTTATCAATGCACTCATTTTCCTGAGACAGGCTTCAGGCTGGAGCCCAGGAGGGAGTCATTTGGCTGCTGGGTGAGACGGACTGGCTGCCTAGCAGATGCCTTTCCATAGCACTTTGCCGTTTTTCTGTGTTTTCCTGTGTGAACTCCGCATGGGGTGTATCAGTTACACGTTGCCACAAAAATGCCCGCTCTACCAACAACCACAAACCTCAGTGGCCTCTGACAATAAACATTTGTTTTGCTCCTGTGTTTGTGGGTTCAGAGGCTGGGGAGTGAGCATTGGTTCATTTCACCTGGGCCTGCAGACATGGGTTTCCTGGCTCTCGCCAGTCGCTCTTGTCTAGGCTCACATATAAATCTGGGATCATGACAGGCTGTTGGCTGGGCTAGTATGGCCTCAGTCAGAACAAGCAAAGCAACTTGGTTCTGCCCCACTTCTCCTTCATCCTCCTTCAGGCTAATCCAAGTATGTTCTCAACGTTGCAGAGCTACAAGAGCAACACAAGATCAGCCACACAAGTAGTTTCCAACCTGCACTTGTATCATGCATGCTAACACCCCACTGGCCAAACCAAGCCACATGGCCATGCGTAGAGTCACAGTCACTAAAAGTTATACAGCAAGTGGCAAGAATAGAGGAAGAGTCAAGGATGACCTGGGGACATTTTTGCAATCAATCTACCCTATGGGAACAATGAATTCCATACTGGTGTTTCAGAAGATCTCTCTTCTATTCCACTTGAATTCTTGGACAAAGTTATACAGTTTTTCTGCTCCAGGCTATTGCACTGATAGCCCTTACCCTAACTTTCCAGTTATGTCTCTAGCCTCTCCATCACCATGTCAGTCCCTGGAGGTACAGAGACAGGACATATACAGCAGTCTCTGAATTTAGGAAGAAAATAGTTTATTAGGGCAACGGACACTTACATAGCAGAGAGTTGGGTGATGCAAATAAAGACAGTAACATAATGCTTGGTCCATGGTAAGAAGGTGTGGAAGATTAGGCTGAGAGGCGTCCCACCCTCCAGTGTACCTCTACATTTACCAGATCAGCAATGGACAATTCTTGCTGTCTGGCAGGTTCCCATCTCAGGTAACTATAGCTCTCTGCTTCCCTGAGGGCCTCTTCCACATCAACAGAAGTTGGTGCCAATGCAAGCAGAAGAAACTTGAAAGCTCTAGGAATTTATTATCCAAGAGAAAATCCTTAACCAATGAGACAAGAGTCAATGGACTAAATATGGCAGCGTCCCATCCCTCACTGTGATACTTCTGAGTCATGTTCTGCAGAGTTTCTCAGTGAGACAGCAGTGGTCCCCAGCTACAGTCACTCATAAATGTCATGTTTATTTTTCTACTTTTCTCACCTCATTTTCTCCAATCACTTATTGGGCATCTTGTGGTCATTTCCCATATAAACTACTTGCCTCAAAAGTCCTTATCACAGGGTCTGGATTTCCAGAGAACCCTAACTAAGATAGAAGACAATACCTTTCATTTGCTATAATTACTATGAAATTCAATATGCAAAAGTAGAGAAATTCTCAGCATATATGAGGGGAGGGTTCTCAACCCTTGCCATTTTTTTAAGATGCTACTTATTTATGTTTTTCACCTGTGAACTTCACATATGCCTGAGTGGTTCCTATAGTGATGTCACTTGACAGAATTGAGCAAAGGAAGGAGGTGGAGAAAAGAGACACAAAAAAATCCTTTGTCTAAATAGTAGTCTGAGTAATAAACTTTGTAGTATAATATGAGGTATCTGTATATCAATGTCCAAAATTCTTTCAACAGGGATTACTTTCTTTAGGTAAGCATTGCCCCATCTCCATAGGTGCTTTTTGAAAGGTTCAGCTATGGACAACACAAGTAGCAATGTAGGATAGTGGAACATGCATCTTTGATGACAGAAGGATCTAAAATTAAGCCTTGGCCCTGCTCTTCACCAGCTCTGTGACTTTCAGCAAGCCAGAGTCTCAATTTCCTTACCTGCAAAATGGGATGATTAATCTTCATTATAATCTCTATTAGGTTTATAAACAGTGTTAAATAAAACCACAACCATAAACATCCAGGTACTAATATTTGGCATAATATATACTCATTAGGTTTCATCCATCTTTAATTTGGAGTCAGACACACAAGAGTTTGAATTTTAGTTCTACTACTAGATGGCTAGGGGATGATAGAGCAATACAGCATAGTGATTAATAGTGCATGTTTTGAAACCAGGTGAATTTAATTTAATGCTGCCTTAGATACGTTAAAATATGGCTTTCCTTAATATGAAAGGTTGCACAGATTGAGATGGTGGTTTAAAATCTTAGCTTCTAATAAATACTCAGTAAAAGTAAACTAGTATATAGCTTAGCTTCTTAATTGCCTTTATCAATTTTAAGCTTCTCATTTATAAAAAGTCAAATAATAACACCAATATCCTAAGGTTCAGTGGGAAGCCAATCACAGGAGAGGTTCAATCATCCAACATAGGAACTACCAGGAAAGTAAATTTTCAGTCATTGTTTGTTCTTGTGTTCATCACTGATTTTGGTTGTAAACCATGGGAAAAGATTATGGACAAATGAAGAGGAATACAAAGTTGTTGGAAGGTTAAAGGATATCTCACAGAACTGACGGGAAATGTAGAGACTCTGACTTGGAAAACGACAGGAATTAGAGTTGCGCAAGACCCAGCATCAGGACACACTGCACACTCACATTGGCCGGACAGTCAGGTGAAGGCACCCTCTCTAGCCTCAGAGCTATCCCATCTCCACAACTCCAGCCAGTGTCCCTATGATGACACTACCAGCAACGCTGCTGTAATGATCTGACCTTGACTGATTTATGGCTTTGGAAGCCAACTCTCTTTGGCTGACCTGGGTCACAACTTGCTTCCTGGTTGTGCTGGAAGGTTGCTTATGTAAGCCAACAGAAGGAAATGGGGTGAGAACCCCTTCTGTGCCAGATCATATACATAATAATATAGGGGTCAATCTCCACCAGGGATGTTTTTCAGAAAGGAGTTGGATAGTGAACAGCTAAAACATAAATTTCTACTATATTGCTTCTTCTAAAGTATGCCCTGAAACCAGGTCATTGATTTAGCTTTCTCCCAGTGAGAATGCTGGAAATGTAAAACAAAAATTAATCAAAGACATAGAAAGCATAGTGAAGCTTCAGAATGTATTCTGGAAACACAAAAGTCTGCCTCTGGAAAATGTAAAAAAGCCTATATTCTAGGAGTTAGGATGCTGGGGAGCTACAATGTTGAGATCAGGAGGACAGTGTACAAGTGCAAATCAAGACTTTCCAAACATCCCTAAGTCTCCTGCTAGGAGTGATCACTGGGAGAAAAGTCCTCATTTGACTCCATAAAACATGGTTTGAAGGGTTTTCTTTCAAGAGAACATAGGGAGGTAGTCAGTGGAGATGATAGAATGAAGAAACTTGAAGGACCTGCCAGGAGTTCAGGCCAAGAGACCTATGCCTTGGGTTTTGGTCAGAACTATGTGTCTATGAAATTCATCCTGAACACACACCACACACATTAAATTCTAGGTTTCTTGGCTGTTGTCCTCTATTGTAACCACTTCAAAACATCATACCACTCCCTAGAAGCTTTTCAAAGAGAGGTCAAGATCATAGTTTGGAGATACCTTAGAAATCTATACATAGACCTTCCATATGACCCCGCAATCCCACTCTTGGGCATCTATCCGGACAAAGCTCTACTTAAAAGAGACACATGCACCCGCATGTTCATTGCAGCACTATTCACAATAGCCAGGACATGGAAACAACCCAAATGTCCATCGACAGATGATTGGATTCGGAAGAGGTGGTATATATACACAATGGAATACTACTCAGCCATAAAAAAGGATGACATCATGCCATTTGCAGCAACATGGATGGAACTAGAGAATCTCATACTGAGTGAAATGAGCCAGAAAGACAAAGACAAATACCATATGATATCACTTATAACTGGAATCTAATATCCAGCACAAATGAACATCTCCTCAAAAAAGAAAATCATGGACTTGGAGAATACACTTGTGGTTGCCTGATGGGAGGGGGAGGGAGTGGGAGGGATCGGGAGCTTGGGCTTATCAGACACAACCTAGAATAGATTTACAAGGAGATCCTGCTGAATAGCATTGAGAACTATGTCTAGATACTCATGTCACAACAGAAGAAATGGTGGGGGAAAAACTGTAATTGCAATGTATACATGTAAGGATAACCTGACCCCCTTGCTGTACAGTGGGAAAAGAAAAAAAAAGAAAAAAAAAAAAAAGATCATAGAATACAAAAAGGAACGTGGCATTTGTCCACTGATGGTTCTCCATGCATAGAGAAGAGGGGCAGCATCCTTCGGTGAAAACAAAACATGTCTGGTTTCCAATCCTACCCCAGCTCTAGGACCTTGGGGTAGACTTCAGTTCCTCTGCCTCCTGCTACAGTTACAGCGATGATACCAGTCACTTTGCAGGAAATGGATAGGATTGCAGAGAAAGCATTTCAACTGCCTAAGGCATATATATGCCTACCAGTTTCTTCCAGGAATGGTAAATCATATAGCTATCTTTTTAATTTTACTTGTTTAGTGAATCTTGGGGTGCTTGAAATAATTCATGATCCTATCCCAACAAATGTGAAGATCCTGAATCTCTTTTCCCTTTCCCCTGTTTGACTTTTATTCCTCTTTCCTTTTGATCAGCCTATAGTACCTCTGTGTATTTTAAGGATGCCATCTTAAAATATTCCTGCAACAGTCCATACCTTATCACTAGGAGAGATCCAGAAATTTTCATGTAAATTAACAACTTAGAAAGGGGATGTTGGATTGAACCCCACTGGTAAAAGAGGTGTTTTTGTTGGGCACTGACTTAACCCACTGTTTTTATGTTTTGGGAAACTGTACTGATATAGTAACATCAATTACCATGCATAATTATGCTCAGAGATGGGCGCCAATAATCTCATCTTGGTTGGGGATATATACGATTTCTTCACGGATATCCAAGAGAATCGACTTGAGGAAACCCAGGGGCGATGTCTTTCCTCCATCAAAGGAGCGTTTGTCCCTCCCCTGATCCTTTCCCATCCCGAAGTCTGAGCTCCCTTCCACAGAGGGCTTTGCAAGCTGGGCAACTGACCAGAGCCTTTCAGCATCCCTAGCAAGGGACTAGATTTCAAATGCATTAGTTCTGTTCTCTTGGTGTTCCTGTTTATTGATCCCACTGAATATGTGATTTTATTATAAGTCAAATGGAAAAGTTTTATGAGAGGTAAATAACCAAAATTTGAATGATTTCACTGCTATTATTTCTGATGTCGTAAGTCACCTGGCCACTTAATAGGGTATTGTTTTTCCCTGAGGATAAGATGCAATCACAGATAGAAACTGAAGAAAAAAAATTTTAAGTTATAATTAACTTTAAATATTAAATATATTTAGGACTTGGGAGTATTCAGATATTCTCTGTGGGAAAACAGTGGCCCTTGATGGATCTTCTTACATCTGGATAAACAACAAGTTTTCTAAATAATTCTCTCACTCATTTAAAAAAAAAAGAGAGAGAGAAGGAAAAGGATGCAGTGCCCTAGCTGCAAGGCACTGTTCAGGCACTTCACCCATGCTGTCTCATTTAAACTCCAAAACAACCCAAAAGGAGACATTTTTAAAGAAAGAGTCAAGGCTCAGAGAGGTTAAGTGATGAGTCCATAGTCACACAGTTGTTAAGTGGAAAGCTGAGCATTCAGCTCAGGTTAGTCTCACCTCGCAGTCCAAGCTCCTCCCCTAAGAGAATTTTTTACAGACTGATACGCACCATGTGCAGAGGGATGCTCTAGATTCCCCCAAACCCCACAGCAGAGCAGCAAATAAATGAAAAATGCAGACTTCCAGGCATCCACAGCAAGCAGGAAATTATACTTTCCCATAAGCTGGGCTTGCCAAAGAGCATTTCGTGGGGGCCTGCCTGCCAGGGCCACTTGGGTGGTGTGTCCTCTGGCCCCCTCCCATCCCATAAAGGCACGATTTACTAAGGGTCTAGGATTCAGTCTCTTTATGCACCATGGTTGGAATCCAGAATGAAGGAGGCGTTTCGCAAGCAAGAGACTGCCAACAGCTTCCAGCCCCTGCATCTATAATTTTGTCTTTGCAATTTTTATTGAGGTATTTCAATGGAAAATAACCCCAGCACAGCATATTAGAAGGTTACGTGCAGAATCTCCTGCCCAGGGCTGGGTTGAGTGCTTACATGTATGCCTAACAGTCACAGTTCCAAAGAAACTCAAGGAGCAGTTCCATACCTGTGAGGGTTCCTTGTTACGCTGAAGCCATTGCAGGCGAGAGGCGGGAGGTGTGCCCCTCTCCAGCCCATAGCACTTTATATAGGTTGCTTTGAAGCCTTGGAAACTGGAAAATGAATCACCTTTATGACTTGGGTCACTTGTGCCAGAGTCGGGGCCTTCCTGAAAGAGGCCTTTCTCACCCAGAGGCAGCATCGTTGGCCCACTCCACATCCACAGTGGGAAAAGACTCACTTTTAATCAAGCATCCATCATACACAAGGCACTTGATCTAATTCCCACAATTCTGAGATAATCATCAAACATCTTTAGGCCTAAGAAATTAAAGTGGCTGTGGGGTCATTTGGCTACTTGAAATCGAAGTTAAGAATGGTTCCAAGGCATTCTGATCAGTCCACTGTTCTTCCTGATACATCACACTAACTTGACTCTGTTTCACAGGCTCACTTGCTCTTCTAAGGACTCATTGAATAAACATCACTTGAGTGCCTACTCCGCTGCATATGAAGCTAAGTGCTGAGATGCAGCAAAAAGCAAGACAGACTACAAAGCACTTAGGAGAGAGAGATAGTGAACAAAGAGAGTTGTGTACAGGGCTGAGGTAGTGCAACATTAAGTGTGTGTAGACACGCAGCAAAGACTCACACTAGGCTTCAGGTTGAGAGGGGTGACAGAACGATTCTCTGAATAAATGAGGTAGGAAAGATGGGTAGGAGTCAAACAGGTGGAGATGAGCAGTAAGGATAAAGGGGAATTCATCCCAGAGGGGGGAAAAAGCACCTGCAAAGTCCCCAAGGCCTTAAAGAGTTTGTTCTGTTCAAGATACTAGAGGAGGTTTAATTTGGTGGGACTGTCTCCTGATTGCTCCAAATTAGGTCAACTTTCCTAATAAATGTTACTTAATAGACTCATCTAAAGAAGAAAAAAAAAAAAAAGATGGACAGGGATTCAGATCAGAAGTTACTTTCATGAATGAGAATGTCCTTTTGTCTAGCATGGCTTCTGTGTGACGAGCATCCAAGACCAGGGAAAAGAGTGACGTCAAGCTCAAGGAAGCAGGGGACAATCTCCATCAAGTCCCTAGACAGGGGATGGAAACAAAAGCTCACTGCACCTTCCTCATGCACATCCCCCCAGTACCATTACTTTAGCTACCACATTGGTCCAACTCTTGGACTCTCCTTAACTCCAGCATGAATGACACGTGAAGGTCATTCTTTCACATATGCCTGTATATCAGGCATCCTAATGAATATGCATACCTACCCCAAAACCTAAAAGGAAGTTAACTGTCATCTGTGAACCATTCTTTAGACATCTAATATGAAGTTATCTTCATTCTGCCATTCCTGGGTCCCAGGAAGATGGTTAATTTTGCCTCTACTTTCCAGGGTTCCATTCTAGAAGGGAATTGGTAGGAAGGGAAGGAACATTTACTGGGCACCTACTGTGTAACAACCACTACTTTATTTCATCCTATAAGGCAGATGTAATCAAGCTCATTTTCGAATGAGAAAAATGAGTTTGAAAAGTACCTCATTTGTTTATAATTACACAATGAAAGCAAGAGCAAAAATTGAACCCAAGTTTTGTTCTGACCTCATGGATGGCTTTAGAACCAACAATGTTTAAAGGCGTTTCCTACATGTAACTGTCCAGCCTTGAAATCTAGCTGCATGTGGGTGGGATCCTCTTCCCTCCCTAGATGGCCTAGAGGTGAGTTGCCAGCCCCAGATCTGAAATTCATGTAAAATGGGTCAGGGATGTTTTAGCACATGACCCAAGTAGACTGAAAACATATAATGAAAACCCAGTTGGGCAATTTGACTTTCAGGACAACAAGAAATCTTCAGGGACAAGATCTTATTTTCAATTATACAATATCCCAATGGATAACTTCATTCACAATTACTTTTAAAAAGATAAGGAAAATGAGCACTACATGACAACATTCCCCAGGGAGAGACATCTCCTTTGTTTGCATAAACCATCAGGGTGAAGAGGAAAGACAGCAGGGCTCAGACCCAGTCAAACTTGGCTTTTGATTCTGCTTGTGCTATTTCCCAGATGAGTCATGAACACAGTGCTGAACTTTCCTGAGCTTCTGTTTGTTCTTTTGTGCATCGGTGATAAAAATATCAAAATGAGGTAATCAGAGTTTTTAAAAAGTAGCACGTTGTAGGCTAGCAAGCATTCAACTCATGCTTGTCTTGTCTTTCCCCTTCCAATAAATTCACCAAGTTTTCCACAGTCGGTATCAATTTAGGGTTTTACTGAGATCACTCCCATAATTTATTGGGCACCTACTGTGCTAATACTAGTGAAAATTTTTACTGTGATAATTCCCATAGTTATAATAATATCTAGTACTCCCACATTACGGTAACACTTGTGACATGTTTTCAAGTTTATTAATTTATTCAGACACGACAACAGCCATTTGATATAGGTACCGTCGCTTTACCTAAATTTTACAAAAGAGGGAACTAAGTCTGGAGAGGCAACATGACCTGAGCAGGGAGAAGAACAAGAACCCTGGGACCTCACTGCTGAGCTTGAATACCAGGGCTTATTCCATGAGCTCAGGCAAATTATATAATCACTCCATGACTCAGTTTGGAAACAGAACAGCAATGGGCTGTATTTCGCCACGTTGTGAAGATAAAAAAGTTAATACGGTTATGGGCATCCTTGGAACAATAAGTATTCAATCAATGTTGTATATTATTTTTCTCTGTGAAGTGTAATTACTACTTTGGTGTTGGGAGGATGAAATAAGGCGATACATAAATAAATACATAGAAAGTATTCAGACTCATGCCTGACATAGAGTAAGGGCCCAACAAGTATTACCTGCTATTATTGTCCCATACCACTCAGACAGTAGGTAGAAAATGTGGTTTTTGAATGACAGTGCTTGGAAGTTAAAGCTACTCTGGGTGAAGAAGGAGAGGATGCAGGAAATTAACCAATAGTGGAAGCCCTGTTGTGTGCCAAGCACAGTGCAATGGCCTTTGCAGGCTAGCGTATACTCTCCCCCCAGTCATCGTGTGAGAAAGGCACAGACCCATAAGAGATTTTGGAGGTTCAGATACATTTTCTCTTCAGTTTCTAGTTCTCAAAGGGAGGGAGAATTGAGTTGTTTTATTAACTTCCTGCAGTAAAACTGTATAAAGAGAGCTGATGAATTTCTACTCCACCTGCCTGCCTTACTCAGGGCTCCTCGTAACAGACACTTAGTTCCTTCCCCAGTCACTGAAACTGGGACAGGAAAACACAAGCTTCTTTTCAATGTAAATCCTGGCTTTGACTCCCTGATTGCAGTGCATCTGGGAGACAAACCTCCTGCTCTTTCTAGGAGACTCTGCTCAGGGTGAACTTCCATCAGAGGTTAGAAACTGGGCCAGGAGGGAACCTGGGAGTAAAAGGTGTTTTTGTCATAGGGAATCCATTGAAGCCAGGATTTTGTTGCTTTTGACAGGGAGCCTAATTAGCCTTTAACTCTTTAACCACAACGTCTTCTTGAAGTCCAGAGAGGAAATTAACCGCCAGCGCTCAGAACCACCTGGAAGAGATTAAAGTAATGTCCTCCCTTCACTAATCCCCTTTCAAGGCACAATAGCAAATATGCCTTATATTTAACAATCACGTTTCCCTGGAGCTAAGCATGGGTTTCAGTGAAAATAAATACTCTGTGATGTGTCTCCAAACGCTACCCTAAAATTGCAGACACAAAGTCCTGTGTCCTCAACCCTAGCAGAATGAACTGCATAATGGCAAGGGCTGGGATCAATACATAGGGCTTGAGGGTTGATGTGTTATCTGGGATTGAGAATTCATCTTTGCTTGAAAAACGCAAACTTGGTTAGGTGTGACGATCACTTCCCAAGTTTGGCTCGTTTCCAGTCTTGGGTGCTGGCTGCGACAGAGGCAGGGGTAAATACGAGGCAGAGAGGAAGTGGCACTGGTCAGTGACCTGGCAGCGTCATGGATCCAGTGCCCATTCGATGTCTGTTATCATGGTTACATTCATCTTGTTCACCACGTAGATCTGTAACGTATATTCATCATAGAATTTACCCATACATCCATGATTATAGTTTATTCACATGGGTAAATATACATTTGTATATAGAAATGTTTCTATGAACATCTATTTATAATTAGTGTGTGTGTGTGTATATGAGTATCATTTTTGGATGTGGGAAAGAGTTGTAGAGGTTAGTTGTTTATTTATAACCTCATGAAATCGCGGGTGAGGTCATTGTTTGCTAGAGCAAAAAAGGAAACTCAGTTCATCTGAGTCAAGGGGTTTGTCACATGCCGTCCCCAAAGGGCTGGGTTTCTGTAAAGGAGCTGCAGAAAAATAGGTATTTAGACACACTTTTGTCTTAATTGAAGTCCCAGTCATTTAAATTATTAATTTTGCAGTTGGGGCAAGGAATCTGCAACTGTATTATGGGGATGATGATGATAGCAACTACATTATAGGGATGTCATGGCAAAAGTCTTCCATGAATTTCAAGCATTTAGCACCAAGTTGGGAATAGAATAAGCGCTTAATGAATATGAGCTACTACTATATGTATCTCTCTTATTTCTCTACCACCATGATTATCAGCAACCTTGGAAGACTATGCTTGAGACAAGGTTGCATCATTTTTCTAAGAGACTTTTTAAAGCATTAATCTAGTCTAACATGCTCTAGTATGTATGTAAGGAAGGTTAAGTTCAGAAAGTGGAGGTGACTGTGTCAAGGTCATAGAAAGGCTGTGGTCGCTGGGAAGAGGAAGGATTTGGGCTGGTTGGTTTAAGCAAAGCTCAGTAGGACTGGTTAAAAGGTTATTGAATATAAAGGAACTGAATTTAGCCCATGTAGTGACACCAACCTCCCCAGGCTTTATTCCGCTCAGGTATAGAGGCAGACACAAAGCCCGCACATACACACACTCATATACACGCACATACTCACATCCTTACAAACACATACTCACATACACAAACAAGTACATATGCACTCACTGATTCACATGCAAACACGCACATACATACGTACACAATCTGAGTGTGGAGTCTTGGGAAGCAGTTAACTTTTCACTTCTACCTTACATGCTAAACTTTCAGGAGTATCAGTCATCAGATTTATCTTGTCTGACATGATGGGCCAACCCAACCCAACCCAACCAGTCAGTATGCTTGAGGACGCCCCTCCCCCACTCTACGCATGAGCTCTCACTGTATTAAGCTGTTTATAAATATTACTTCCTTTCATCCTGGTCAGGTGCATAGTAGCCACTTATGGTTTTTCTATAGGCAGGGAAACTCAAACTCATAAAATCTCAGGACTACTGACTGACCATACCAGGATTTACCATCAGTCTCGTGTCCCTCCAAATCCTATATTCTATTCCAGAATTCCTTAAATTGAGAGCTCGATCCACTAATTGATCAAGGATGCTCAGTTACATGGGTTTCAACCAGCATCTAAAAATAACAGAAAGAAGATGGAAGAAAAGACCTATATGTATGTACCACACATTGTAAGAGTTACATATCATTTTGTAGAACGTGTCTGCATATGCGTGTGTTGGTATGTTTGGGATAGGTAAGATCGACTTTGAACCCTAAGTCCCAATCAGAAAAGGGTGAAGGTTAGCACCTTGTTAATCTCTATTGCCAGGGGCAGTCTAGTCATTTTGCACCAACTTCCTGGGAACACTCCAGGCAGGATAAATTGGTTCTGCATGTGTGTTCCCAGAGCACATGCACATTCCTATCTTATAACCCTAATCAAATTGCACTCTGGTTTTCTCCCCAAAGGGTGTCCTTGTATGTGTGGATGCCTCCCTCCTGTGCCTTTCATCTCTCCCTCTCTACTCCTCATGCAGACCTTGGAGAGCTGGACACCCGATGAGTGTTTATGGCTTTGAATTTGATAGAATTGAAAACTGAGCTATTTAAGAGCTGAATGCTCTGGATTTTGCATCGCTTAGATTTTCCTCTTTGACAGCCTAATCTGAGATCATTCTACTCTTCCTTAGCACCTATAGCAATAACAGGTTGAAAAAGAAAGGAAGTTAGAGAAAAGGCAAAAGAGAAAGTAATGTTTAAATTTAATCCTTTGGATAAGACTCCAAAAGGAAAAGAAACTCAGAACCATTTACTAAATACGTTTTGGTATAAAGGAAATACAAATCCATTTTAGCCAAACCATCCCAAGCCCACCAACTGTCAAAAGGTAATAATTAATAGCAGAGTGTAAGGGGTTATATCCAGAGTAAGGACACTTGAGCTATTAAAGAGAAGGAAAAAAATGAGAATTTTCCATCCCCCCTTCCTGTGCTGTCCTTTGGCCAGCAAGGAAAGTCAGGCCAAACACCGCCTCCCGAGGCTAAAGAGGGTTTGCTTGTAATTTTTCAGCTGTTTATTGTTGTTGTATTACTCTCCATTTTCACACGCTTTGGAGGAAGGGAAGTGGAAATGCTGAGTTCTGAGTGTTCATTCTCATGAGAAGGAAGCCGCAATAGACCCTGACAGAGCCAGAAACCCCTAGGGCCATATTTCCCCTGCTCCATGTAGGAGGAACATGTTTGATGACCGGGTACATCTCAGATGAACAAGGAGTTCTTATTTTAATCAGTGTTGACCAACCAGCCTTTGGAAGTCAGCATTTTCTCATTCGCTTGCTGACATGAATGACATGGGGCAGACATGAATTCATTGTACAGACTCTTTCGAGTGTCGCTTATGCAGTTTGCTATTGTATATCATTGTTTTCAATTTTTTCTTCTTTTTTCTTTTTAGGGCTGCACCTGAAGCACTTGGAAGTTCCCAGACTATGAGTCAGATCAGAGCTACAGCTCCTGGCTGATGCTACAGGCACAGCCACACTAGATTTGAGACTCACCTGCAACCTATGCCACAGCTTGCGGCAACACCAGATCCTTAACTTACTGAGATAGGCCAGGGATCGGACTTGCATCATCATGGATTCTAGTCAGGTCCTTAACCTGCTAAGCCACAGTGGGAACTCCCTATATCTCTTTTTATTATTATAATCATCATCATTATCTTCACTCTATCCGTTCATCATCGAAGTTATTATTTAAGGAGCTCTGATTCTACTCTCAGGTTAGGTCTACAAGCTTTGTCAGAACTTAGAGGGTAACCCAGAGTCAGAGCAGAGGGAGGGGAGATCCCATGACTATAGAGTATGGGCAGGAATAGAAAAAGACATTTTAAGAAACACAATACTGGAAGTTTAGAGAATTGAATCAAAAAATTTTACATAAAGTTATACAGAAAGCATTTCATTCAAGTCTCAAATCCTTAATTATTCTCATCTATGGAGCTTGCTTCTTCTATAAGGAAAATGTGCTAGTCTAAATTAAATCTATGATGACCTTGGGGATGTAATGGTGTCAGAACACACCCTTCCTGGAGTTCCCGTCATGGATCAGTGGTTAACGAATCCAACTAGGAACCATGAGGTTGAGGGTTTGATCCCTGGCCTCGTTCAGTGGGTTAAGGATCTGGCATTGCCGTGAGCTGTGGTGTCAGTCGCCGACGTGGCTCGGATCCCGTGTTGCTGTGGCTCTGGCATAGGCCAGCGGCTACAGCGCTGATTAGGCCCCTAGTCTGGGAACCTCCACATGTGACCCTAGAAAAGACAAAAAAAAGACACACAAAAAACCCCCCCAAAAAAACCACACCCTTCCTTCCATCCCCCATTGCAATGAGTCACTCCCTCCTGGGCCAGGTTGACACGTTCCCTCATATCCTGACCATTTGTTGGTCCAGTCTCTACACTCTCTCATATACTTTTCCCCATATCTCCAGATAAGGGGGAGAAAGAAGGAAAAGGAAGAGTCCTCATGGCCATTGATAATGCGGAGGTTAGCAGTTAAACCATGTGCTAGCCAATCTTATGCAATATTTGAGATTATTAAAAATGATATTAGAATGATATCTTTGAATCAGGAAAGTGGCCCATGAGAAATTCGAGGAGAAAAGTAAGTTTCCAAATAGCTGTTTAACATGGTCTCATTATTGTAAGAGCAAACAACCACCCATCTACTTTATGTATATGTGTCAGTATGTGTGTGTCTTTAAAACATTAAGTATAATGTGAAAGCATATAACCTAGATGTTAAATTTGATGACCCTGGAAGAAGGGATTTGAATGGATGGAGTATAAAAGGGTACATAGTGTTATGTGGAAGCTGTGTGTTTGTGTGTGGGGGGGGGTGCTTGTGTGTGCTTAAGTTTAAAGGGGGTATAAAATTAGACCTCTAATTTCAACTAAACATACACATGTTTAGGAAAAATATTGGAAGTAATGCGTACACATAATAACCGCACTAGAATGGCAGTGTCTGGATGTTGGTTTTTTCCCCTTCATTTACCTTTTTGTTTCAAATACAGTTTTACTATTTTATTATCTATAGAGGAATGATAAATAAACCATATATAGATGAGAAAGAGATTTAACTAAGAGTTATACAATCGTAGACATACTCCTAACATGTCTAGGACTAGTGGGTCAGTTTACCCATTTGCACTACGACGTCTTGGGCTAAAGGATCCCCATATTTCCATTTTCTTGGGATGACTCCTAATTTTATGGTTGCAGCATATCAAAAGTCTTAGTGATAAATTCACTAAGATTAATTCTGTATTCCACTGAAAAATGCCCCCTGTATATCAAGGGAGAAAAAGTCATGGGCATGCTTGTTCATTGAAAATAAGATTGTTGCATGAACTATTTAAGATATTTCAGAGAAACACTCAGATTCTAGATGGCACCTACACCAAGTCTTTAAAAAAGACTTGCGGAACTGATTGGGTTGTGCATACCACAGATACAGAGGGACCCTCATTAAAATGGCATTGTCTTTGTCACAGACTATGGCAGCAGCTCTAATAGACACTAGAAAAAACATGTTGCTAACTCCTGGTATCGATGGCAAAGTAATTAAGCCTTTTGCATAATCTAGACAAATATGGATCTCACTATATTTCTGTTTGAACCCTCTTTTCTTCAGCAAATTTTACCGTGAAATGCAAAGGCCCTAGCATTCAATGATAGGAAAGTTAGAGTGAATTCCTTATAGTTTCCCAAACTCATCATACTTTGTCAAACCTCTGTGTTTCCATATATTTCTTACTCAGCCCATACCACTGTTCACACTCTTTTTTACAACTGGTAAACTTCCACCCTTTCATAAATAGGAAGGCAATAAAGCAGACAAACTTCTATTCATCCTTGCCTGCTTGAGGAAACATACCTTTGTCTTTAAGGCTCATCTGTTTCTCCATTCCCACCAAGTCCCTGCTCTTACTCTATCCCAGCATTTTGTTAGGGAACTACTGGCCCATTTCCTCACTCTGCTGGGAGCTCTTTGAGGAAAGAGACTCTATTTTCTCATTTCTAGATCAGTGCATAAAACACATTAGGTATTCAAGAATATGCTTTCAAAAGAACATGTGTATACATATCCATGTAATGAGATTAAATATTTATATATACACATATATGTACACAACAAAAGCAAAGTAACAAAACCCAAAAAGCCTCTGCAGACACTGACATCTCTGGAACACACTGAATATACTAGATATGTATTAGGTTAATTCAAAACTTCTTCCACAGCCTATACTAGCGAACTTTCTGCCCAAGAGGAATAGGGAAGGAGTTAAGTCCAGTTTTTAGAATAATGTTCTGCTTAATTGACTTTTACAAGACTCCTCAAAATCTGTCTGGAAAATCATGGCACTTAAAGTGCGTAATGCATGATTTTTCCCTGCCCCCCAAACTCATCCATCCGCAGTGTGAAACAACTCTTAGCCTTCACGATTTCCTCACAGTTTCATGGGCTTTGGGGAGAAGGCTTTCATGTCATTGTTAAGTCTCATCTTTACCTTCTTCCCCTCCAAGATTTCCGCAAGAACACGGGCTCTGCTAGTGTATTGGTGTCCATGACCTTTTTGTCCTGTGATGGGAGTTCCCCCAGACCGCATTGTTAGAGCCCTTCTCCCGCTGCAAACCAGATCATTCCCTCACCAGGCCAGGAAGAGAGAAGCACTGCAGGATGCCAGATTCAGTTCTCAAATCATTAGCAAGACAAAAAAAAAAAAAAAAGCTTCATAGAATTTTTGCTTTTATAACAAACTCAAAGTAATCGTTCTAGGGCATTGGTGATTCAGATTGGGAATGGAATTATTTCACGTAAATGAAAGTTAAAGTAAGATTAAATCTCTGGATAGCAGACCTGAAATTCAACCCTGTAGAGTGGGAACTGCTCTGTTCTCAACCAGAAAAGTAATGTGGAAACTAAAAAAGATTGCCAATTGTTGCATGCGTTCACGGTGGGGGGGGGAGGGGTGGAAATCAGTATTTTATTGTGATCATTTCAGTTTTTTCAAAAATATAAGCAACACTGAAAGCACAAATGTACAAATGTTCTCAACTCTTCGTGAATATTTTACCTTCACATATATTTAAATTTCAACTAATGTCAAAAGGAACAATGTTTATAGTAACATCACGCTAAAAATAAAGATGAGCAAAGGATAATGAAAACAAAAAATGAACAATGTCCTAGAACCAGACATGTGATTCACATACAAAACATTCTATAGATTTCAAACATTTCAGAAAAATAGGTGTCTGAGCCCAAGTTTCCTAGCATTCAGCATAAAGAGGCAAAATGTGATAAGTGTGAAAATATTGGTTCTTCGTAGATACAAGTAAACCAATTGCCCAGAAGAACCACACACACCTATTCCAGATACAGAGATTGGAGAGAAATCTCTCTCACCTCCTAGAGGGGACTATGTACCTGAGCCAGGTTTACAGTAATACCTACATATTGACAGAAGAAAGATGTTTGTAGTTTCTTCCCCATCAGGACATGGAAAAAAGCAAAATGCCAAAACATCATTTCTTAAGTAGCTTATTGTGACAGTGGAGAGTAGCTGGTGCTTAAAATTTTGCACACTGCTAGACCCACTGTCCTGTCCCCTTTGGTAAATTAATTTTAAAAAGTTTAATTAAAAAATGTCATAGGAAAAATAAGCTTTCTTTCATTTATTCACTCATTCATTAAACAAATAGTTATGAGCTCCTTCTCTGGTTCAAAATTTTGCAGAAGTCATTTTTTTCTCCTGGTCCTGTTTTTTCTCAAATTCAATTATCATAAGAATGCAAGGACTAGGAGCAAATTTGGAAACCTTTATTTCACAATATGTAAGATGCATAGGGTGGAATAGACAACACTCAAAACCTCTTCCAATTCAAACATTCTATGATGTTGAATGTTAAACAAAATAGCTGGCAAAAAAACTGAGTGAGTAGAACAAAGATGTGTCTTAAGAGTGGAATTGAATGGGATTTCCTTGAACAGAATCATAGTTTACAGAGAAAAGAAAGAGAAAAATGGCATAGTTCACCCTATTGCCTAGTCTATTCTACTGTTTCTAGTCAGTCCTCTTTGCAGATTTTGTCTCAGAAAGTAAATCTATGTCTAACATGACAGCTAGTGAAAAAGCCTAGGCCTTTTGGAGTCTCAGAGACCTGATGGGATTCCAGCCTTTTCATTTAATAAATGTGACCTTGGCAATTCAATCTCTGCATAATAACATATACCCCAATTGTATGACTGACTTACTATTCATAACTAGTGTTTAATGCAAGGGGTATTCTTAACAAACGTCTGTTTCCTCTTGAGAGTTTTTTCTTATAAATAAAAAAGCCGATGTATATCTAAGCTTTATTGTCCAACTACATTCTCTAAAGTTCCTTATAAAAAGCTAGAATAAACTGCAAAATTAAGAATACATGTAAACAAAGGGAAACCTCATGATTTTTCACAGCAAAGACCCTCGATTTTAGTTTCTGGAACTGTATTCCATGTTAGTTCCTTGAACAGTTTCCTGAGCAAAAATACGTGACAGAGACATTTTGACCTGAGTGATATCACTTTCAATAGAACAAAGATGTTTATATGCTTATAGTATTTTAGCATTTGATGCTGGGAGCAAAGTTTATAAGTTCTGAATATACATGAATCTCATAATTTCATTTGGCAGCATCTCCTTTGAAAAGGTGAACTTGATATGCTTTTGCATTTCATGCCCTTGGGTCTAGTTAAGGTGGTGTTCCTGAATGGGGCACATTTAAAATCAACTCTACGGAGTGCACAAGTTGGCTTTGTGTTCTTCTCCTCCTCCCCATCTTCCTCCTCCTCCTTCTCTTACTCCTCCTTGATTTTCCTTTCTTCACAGAAAAAATTTTCCCCCAATGGAAAGCCCTTTAAGGAACTTAAGAAGGGATAATGTTTATAAAGAAAAGTCAACAACCGAACAAATTAAAAATTTAAAATAACTTCATTGTAAATTAAAGACTTCTAAATAAAGGGAACTTCTAATACTAACAGTGATGAAATTAGTGAAAGTATAAAAATTATAACAGCCATGACTGTCCTACTGTGATGAAACTTGTACAGTGTTTAGCATGGAAAGCCAAAAACTCCTTAAGCAAACAGCAGGGAAACAAACATTAAGAGCTGAGAAGCCAATCATACTCTTTGACCCAAATAACAATGAATTTAGGAACTGCTTTTGTATATATTTGTGGAAGCTGCCAACTGTGTAACTAAAATTATGCCAGGCACTTGACCTGCAAAGTTTCATAAGGCAACACCTTTGTTTCAAAAAGTTTACACTCTAGTTTTTTGGGTTTTTTAAATAAGCAATTTAGCAGAAAGGGCCTAAGAGATTTTCACTACAGTGTTACTTCTAAGAGTAAAAATAAGTATTTTTTTTATTTATTTGGATACTAAACATCCAACAACATGAGACTACCTAAAGTCATCAGTTCCTAGAGAGGAGAATATAGAGATATTAAAATAATAAATGTGACCATGGGACAATGTAGAACTCACCATAAAAATATTAAGTAACATTGTATAAATATGTTTTTACTCATATAAACATGTGTTGAATGGAGCAAAGCTGTGAAATAAGAAAAAATAAGAACTTATGATGAATTTTTAAAAATTCAGTATATTTTACAAGTTGCAATATTTGAAGGGAATAACATTTTTAAAAAAATACAAACTAGTGAAAAAAATCTCATTTCTTATCTACTATTTCCTAACCGATAATAATTATATATAGATAACAAACTGAAGAATAAGAACATGATCATCACAATCGATCCAGAATAAGCTGACAAAATTTAACACTGATTTATGATAAAATCTCTCCAGACAGTGGGCATAAAGGGCATCAACTTCAACATAATAAAGGCCATTTATACAAGCCCACAGTTAATATCATATTCAACACTGAAAAGCTGAAAGCCTTTCTGCTAAGATCGGGAATAAGACAAGGATGGCCACTCTCATCACTTTTATTCAACATAGTTTTGGAAGTCCTAGCCATAGCAATCAGAAAAGAAAAATAAATAAAATGAATCCAAATTGAAATAGAGGAAGTAAAAACATTACTGCTTGCAGATGACATGATATTATACATAGAAAACCTAAAGATGCTACCAGAAAACTACTACAGGTCATCCATGAATTTGGTAAAGTTGCAGGATAAAAACTAACATTTAGAAGTCCGTTGCATTTCTATACACTAACAACAAAAGATCAAAGAAATTAAGGAAACAATCCCATTGACAAGTGCATCAAATAGTATACCCAGGAATAAACCAACCTAAGGAGGCAAAAGAACTATACTCTGAAAACTACAAGATGCTGATGAAAGAAATCAAAGATGAGACAAACAGATGGAAAGATATACCATGCTTTTGGTTTGGAAGAAATCAATATTGTCAAAATGACTATACAACCCAAGGCAATCTATAGATTCAGTGCAATCCCTATCAAATTACCAATGGCATTTTTTTTTTGGTCTTTTTGTCTTTTCTAGGGCCACTCCTGCGTCCTATGGAGGTTCCCAGGCTAGGGGGCTAATCCGATCTGTATTAGCCAGAGCCACAGCAATGCAGGATCTGAGCTGCGTCTGCAGCCTACACCACAGCTCACAGCAACGCCAGATCCTTAAGCCACTGAGTAAGGCCAGGGATTGAACCCGCAACCTCATGGTTCCTAGTCAGATTCATTAACCACTGAGCCACAACGGGAACTCCACCAATGGCATTTTTCATAGAACTAGAACAAAATATTTTAAAATTTGTTGGGAAACCACAAAAGACCTGGGATAGCCAAAGCAATCCTGAGAAAAAAAATGGAGCTGCAAGAATCAGGATCCCTAACTTCAGACTATACTACAAAGCTATAGTCATCAACACATTATGGTACTGGCACAAAAACAGAAATATAGATCAATGGAACAGGATAAGAAGCCCAGAAGTAAACTCACACCTATGGCCAACTCATTTATGACAAAGGAGGCAAGAATATACAATGGAGAAAAAAACTTTAATAAATGATTGTGGCAACTTTATCTAGTCACTTATGATGGAGCATGATAATTAAGAAAAAAGAATGTATGCATGTGTGCTGTACAGTAGAAAACTGAAAGAACACTATAAACCATCTATAATGGAAAAAATAAAAATCATTAAAAATAATAAAATGTAAAATTAGAAAAAATTTAAAAGTTTAAAAAATAATAAAATGGTGCTGGGAAAACTAGACAGATACATGTAAAAGAATGAAATTAGAACACTCCCTAACACCATACACAAATATAAACTCAAAATGTATTAAAGACCTAAATATAAGACTGGATACTATAAAACTCTTAGAGGAAAACAAAGGCCAAACACTGACATAAACTGCAGCAGTATCTTCTCAGATTCACCTCCTAGAGTAATGACAATAAAAACAAAAACTTAAAAATGGGACCTAATTCAACTTGAAAGTTTTTGCATAGCAAAGGAAATCCAAAACAAAATGAAAAGACAGCCCACAGAAGGGAAGAAAATATTTGCAAATGAAGCAACTGACAAGGAATTAATCTGTAAAAATGTATAAACACCTCCTGTAGCTTACTATAAAAAAAAAACCTCATCAAAAAATGGGCAGAAGATCTAAACAGATATTTCTCTAAACAGACATTTCTCCAAAGACGACATACAGATGGCCAAAAAGCACATGAAAAGATGCTCAACATCACTAATGAGAGAAATGCAATTAAAACTACTATGAGGTACCACCTCACACCAGTCAGAATAGCCATCACCAAAAAACATCTACAAATGATAAATGCTGGAAAGGTTGTGATGAAAAGGAAGCCTGTCACATGGTTGGTGGGAATGAAATTAATGCAATGAAAAAGATTATGGTGTTTCCTCAAAATACTAAAAATATCTTTACCATATGATCTTGCAATCCCACTCCTGGGCATCTATCCAGAGAAAACTATGACTCGAAAAGACACTTGTGACCCCAGTGTTCCTTGCAGCACTATATGCAATAGCCAAGACATGGAAACAACCTAGATGTCCATTGACAGAGGAGTAGATGGAGAAGTGGTACATACATGCAGTGGATTACTGGACCATAAACAAGTATAATGCCATTTGCTGCAACATGGACCTAGAGATCATCATACTAAGTGAGGTCAGACAAAGACATTATTTATATGTGGAATCTAAAAAATGATAAAAATAAACTTATTTAAAAAACAGAATCACAGACTTCACAAACAAACTTAAGGTTCTCAAAGGGGAAAGGTGAGGGGAGGGATAAATATAGGAGTTTGGGATTAACATACACACACATCTATATATAAAATAATAATCAACATGGGCCTAGTGTATACCACAGGGAGCTCTACTCAATATTCTGTAATAACCTTTATGGGAAAAGAGTCCAAAACAGAATGGATGGATGTATAACTGAATCACTTTGCTGTACACTTGAAACTAACACTATTGTAAATCAACTATACTCCAATATTAAAATAAAAATTAAACTTTAAAAAATGAAACATTGGGAAGTTTATTTTAAAAAAAATAGGTCATTTCAGGCTGTTTAGGATCTGACTGGTTGACAGAGTAACTTCAATTTAAAAGGTCAAATGTTACAACTGAAGAAAAATTATAGAGATACACAGAACTGGCATGTTATATAGTGATTTGGATTTTTATTTTTTGCATATATTTTTGTCCTACTTGAAAACTACTGCAATTTCTGCAGGAGTGTAATTTTCTAAAAATCATCTTTAAAAGCCATTTTTTGAAATATAAGCCAAAGATAGTTTAGGAGTATGAAGAGGCAGTAGATAGAACACAGATAAAAAACTGAACAAGTCATTTTATTTCTCTTAGGTTTCCATGTCTAGAAAAATGGGAGTGATGATATTTTCTGCCCGATTTTAAATGTGTTCTTTGGATAGTAACTAAAATATATATATTCATATATATGAACTAAAAAATATATATTCATATATATGAACTAAAAAATATATATTCATATATATGAACTAAAAAATATATATTCATATATATATATGAACACCAGTGTTTTGAGGTCACAGGGACACTAGAACAGGAAATCCAAAATCTTGCAAACACACTATAATCAGTGACAATATTCTGTCTCACTGTCCCTTAGCTAAGGAGCCACAGATATAAGGGGATTAAGACACACAATGAAGGTGATTTCAATGAAGACACTGAGAAAGAATTAGGTGTGTCCCTGGTAAGGTACACAACACAATGATAGAGACATCTGGCAGCAAACTGGATAGATCCTCCTAGGGTAAGCGTCCAAAAAAAGTAATACATTTATACTGCTCTGTATCACATGTTTATTGAAAATTATAAACTCATTTTTCTTTCCCACCACATAATGATGGTTTTAGGGACAAAATTACACCTTTATGTATCAGCTAATCTGAATTGTTTAATGCAGTCTTTGCCACATAGAAGCCTTCCAGTAAGTTTCTTTTGTGTGTGTGTGTGTGTGTTTAGAGCCACACTTGTGGCACATGGAAGTTCCCGGGCTAGGGGTTGAATCAGAGGTGTAGCTGCTGGCCTATGCCAGAGCCACATCAGATCCAAGCCTGCAACCTACACCACAGCTCATGGCAATGCTAGATCCTAAATCCACTGATGGAAGCCAGGGACTGAACCTGCATCCTCACGGATACTAGTCAGATCTGTTTCTGCTGAGCCACGAGAGGAACTCCAGTAAATGTTTCTTAAAAAAAGGGAAGGAAGGGAGTTCCCGTCGTGGCTCAGTGGTTAACGAATTCCACTAGGAACCATGAGGTTGTGGGTTCAATCCTTGGCCTTGCTCAGCGGGTTAAGGATCTGGCGTTGCCTTGAGCTGTGGTGTAGGTTGCAGATGTGGGTCAGATCCCGCGTTGCTGTGGCTCTGGATAGGCCGGTGGCTACAGCTCCGATTCGACCCCTAGCCTGGGAACCTCCATATGCTGCAGAAGCGGCCCTAGAAAAGGCAAAAAGACAAAACAAAACAAAAAAATGGGGGGGAAGAAGTTAAGGGAGAAAAGTGTGTGAAAAGAAAGGAGGTGAGGAGGAAGGGAGTGAGAAAGAAAGGATTAAGAAAGTCAGCCTCAGGCATTCTTCTTCCAGATTTGATCTATACAGAAAAAGAAGAGCAGCATGAGGTCATAGTGCAGCAGAAGGAAACTGAAATCATATTTCTGGCCACAGATATAGCAGATGCTATAGGCTGGGTGGTCAACATGACACTATGGGGGAAAATTCAAAGATAATTGACCTAAATCCCTATGGTTCCTGCATTATAGAGCGGAGGATGCTCATGAAGTTGTTTTTCCAAAGTGCAAGGAGATATCCAAGTAAGAGGGCTTATCACTGAAATAAATTTTCAGAGGGTAAAATATCTCCATTCCCTTATAGCCGGGAAACCTGTCTGCACCCAATGGAATGACTACATCTTTCCTTTTCAAGTCCCTTTCAATTTAATTTCTTTTTTTTTTTTCTTTTTTGTCTTTTTGCCTTTTCTAGGGCCACTCCTGCAGCACATGGAAGTTCCCAGCCTTGGAGTCGAATCGGAGCTGCAGCCACTAGCCTACACCAGATTGGAGCTGTAGCCTCCGGCCTACACCAGAGCCACAGCAATGTGGGATCCAAGCCGCATCTGTGACCTACACCACAGCTCAAGGCAACACCGGATCCTTAACCCACTGAGCAAGGCCAAGGGTTGAACCCGCAACCTCACGGTTCCTAGTTGAATTCCTTAACCACTGAGCCACGACAGGAATTCAATTTACTTTCTAATGTAAATTATCCACTACTCAAGGCAAACCCTTTGGTACATGGCTCAAGCAATGACTTCCTCCCATTCCTAAACAGCAAAATATCCTCATGACCCCTCCGCCAGCCTGCAATCACTTCCTGAACATCTCAGCATCTCAACAAGGCCACCTTCTGTTGTTCATTGTAGAGGAATGCCTCGCCTGGGATGCCTGATCTCTGACTCCCTTCTCCCTTAGGTAACCCACGAACTTCTCATTCATCAACACCATAGTCAACCTGCAATTTGTCAGAAAAGATTTCCTTAATTCACCAGCAAGATACCCTCCTTTCCTATTCTGAATATCTATAGAACTTAATAAATGTACGTTTTGTTTCCAATTCTATGCAATTATTGGGAGGATAAAGAAATTAAGGGCTTGTCATTTGTGACTTTGTATTTATTGACTGCTTCCCATCCCTATTCCTATGTTACATTGTCATGGGGATAAACTTTGCAGTAAAAATAGGTATAATGAAAATCTTTTAAGAAAACAAAGAAAACAAATAACAAGTGCTGGAGGGGCTGTGGAGAAAAGGGAAACCTGCACTGCTGGTGGGAATGGAAACTGGTACAGCCACTATGGAGAACAGTTTGGAGATACCTTAGAAATCTATACATAGAACTTCCATATGACCCTGCAATCCCACTCTTGGGCATCTATCCAGACAAAGCTCTACTTAAAAGAGACACATGCACCCGCATGTTCATTGCAGCACTATTCACAATAGCCAGGACATGGAAACAATCCAAATGTCCATCGACAGATGATTGGATTCGGAAGAGGTGGTATATATACACAATGGAATACTACTCAGCCATAAAAAAGAATGACATAATGCCATTTGCAGCAACATGGATGGAACTAGAGAATCTCATCCTGAGTGAAATGAGCCAGAAAGACAAAGACAAATACCATATGATATCACTTATAACTGGAATCTAATATCCAGCACAAATGAACATCTCCTCAGAAAAGAAAATCATGGACTTGGAGAAGAGACTTGCGGCTGCCTGATGGGAGGGGGAGGGAGTGGGAGGGATCGGGAGCTTGGGCTTATCAGACACAACTTAGAATAGATTTACAAGGAGATCCTGCTGAATAGCATTGAGAACTATGTCTAGATACTCATGTTGCAACAGAAGAAAGGGTGGGGGAAAAACTGTAATTGTAATGTATACATGTAAGGATAACCTGACCCCTTTGCTGTACAGTGGGAAAATAAAAAAAAAAAAAAAAGATTTAAGAGACATACATTAAATTAATATATAGACCTTCAAAAAAAAAAAAAAAAAAAAAGAAAGAAAACCAACAGCCTGCTTCAGCTGAGATGAGTTTATCACAGACTGCAACAGATCAACTTGAATATCTCAAGCCAGTGGCTGAATCTTGCCACCTGATATCTTCTTGGACAATGACTTTTACTGGGTAGAAATGTCACACCTGCTTGTATAACTTTGCACAGTTCCTATAATCCATGAATCATGCTATTGCTGCATTACTTCTAGGGGAAATAACTTGGGAAAGAGCATATGTTTTGGAAATTGTTAAAAAGGAAACTGTTGACATAAATATGTATAGGAGAAGATCAACATATGGAAATTTTCATGCCGAGTTTTCCCCCAGAGTAAATGAAGAGGAATGTCAAACCACAAGGAATCCTTTCCCAGAGCTTCTGAGAGTGAGAGCAAAAATCTTTAAAAAGGTACTTAATGGAATCATACTCGGAAATGACCAGATCATAATAAGGTCTAGCATCCAATTCTCTTTTTGAAATGCTTTGGAAACGTCAGCTGTCTGAGAAACTGAATATGACCTTGGCCTCCTTCAAGGTAAGACTATTCTGTGGGTCATTTCTCATATCATGACTGATTGAAAATAAGCATATTCCTCTTTCACCTCCTCACCTAGCCAGACACCTTCTTTCCCCCCCCTCCCCCGGGCCCAGACATTTCTTCCCTAAAGCTTGCTCTGCTGGTCCCTGCTTCCCCTGACCTCTTTTTTAAAACCTAAGTACTAGATGTTTGTAACACAAAAGTTTGCATTTACTGCAAACATCTTGCATTATGTTTGAATCGTATTCTTCCAGACTACCAGATTCCTAAAAGCGGAGATCAAATCGTACTTTCTATCTATTCGGCTCTCTCTTGGGCTCTTCTGTGGAGGCCTAAGAAACATAGATACTGATCACTTTTCAAAAGTCCACTCTTACGAAAGATGTACATCAGCACCTATTTTTACTAACCAAAGCGAACTTGAATATTTTTGCTTCTAAGAAAAAAAGGCAAAAACACAGAATAGTGTTAGCATTTGTTTCTCAGGAGCTGTGGTACAGGCAGTATGCACCCCGATCAGAGTGTGGCACTGCCAACCTACTTCCCCAGGAAAGACACTCAGTGTCTCAGCATTAAGTCGCCATAGCTTTGAACTGCAAATGTGAGCACCTGTGCTTTATCTTATTTTGTGCAAGATGTCTCTTAAGGTAGTTGCTCCTTTGGTTTACACATTTCAGCTTACAAAATGTTTCCTAGGAATGCGCTACTTTCAGATGGTGGGGGATACCTGTATTGGCAATAACTGCCGTAACAAGGTAGTTGATTTAATCATGAACTTTCTCAGGATAGAGACATCTTATTCAAAATGGAGAGAACTGCCATTTATCAAGCCCTGCTTTGACATTATGTTTCTTTTCATTGTACTATGTATTCCTAACAAAATTAATATATTTCCATTTGGTAGCTAAAGAAACAGACTCAAAGTTGGTGAGTTCTCTGTCCAAGAATAAGCTGCTGCTCTTACCAAGGTGGATCTGATGCTAGGATTACAACATGCATATGGGGAAAATTCACTCCCAGAAGTATTTTCTTTGTATCGGAGATAATAACCCCACAGAGCAAAGGAGATGACCACTAGGGGAAGTCTTACCTGGCCATTTTAACAGCAAGACAAATCTTGCCCCTTTCTGGGTGCTAAGAATCCCCCCGTAAGTGTTGATTATTCAAGGTAGACAGGGATGGGTGGCAGCAGGTCTCACTCTACTTGGACTAGTGGGTTCCTTATCTATTCTGGTCCTCCCTTCTAGTTTCTATAGGACTTGAACCTATGAGAAGGAAAAGTGGTTCTTATTCAATGGAAGATTGAAAATTGGTTCAAAGAACATTCCATCTTGAGAATGTTAACACATATGATAGTTTGTTTCTTGAATCCATCTCTAGTTTTCTTCCTTGCTTTTCTCTTCATTGTTCTAAACAGAGTTGTAGTCAGCTCAGCATTCCTGCCTTATCCAGAGCCTTGCCTGGGCCTGGCATGATGTTAAGCACTTAGAGGAAATAGATATGATGACATATACTCATGAATGCAAGGAACGTATCGCAGTGACTGATGTTGGGAGTTCAACTGAGAAAAAACAGTGACATACACATTCAGAGTCTATTCACTGCCCTAGAGTTAGTGCAGTGCAGAAGTCGGCAAGGGACATCCAACCAACAGCTTAGAAAAGGAGATAGAATATGAGCTAGATCTGGGGAAATGAGAAAAATGTTGATCACTGAGGATAGGGTCTAAGGCTCTTATGGGCAGAGAGAAAACATGAACAAAAATGAAGAGGTAGAAAAGCAGTAGGTGTTTTCAGGGAAACCCAAGCAAAGAAGTGTGGGGACAACACAGAGCTGGGTAATTGAAGTGTATTGTCGGCTGGGGACGGGGAATAGTATCTTAAAATGTTTGGACTCTATCTCCTAGGTCACAAAATTACTTTTCTTTATGAAGTAAAAACTTAATTTGGTGAGAGCTGAGCCTGAACGATGGTGAAAATACTGGACTCCTCGAGCAGGATCCAGATAATTCCTTTCTGTGGTGGTTTGTTCCACGCCTTGTGGGACATTTTGCAACATCCCTGGCTTCTACCTGCTAGATCCCAGCAGCACCTGCTACCTCATTTGTGACAGGCAAAAATGTCTCTGGACATAACCAAATGTCCCTGGGCACCAAAATTACTGCCAGGTGGGAGTCTTATCCTTAGATTCTATTTCGGCTATTCATCTTCATATCTCAACTCAAGCCTAGACTGCTAGGCCCTTTACTTGTCCAGAAAATGAGGGAGTTAGACAAGAAATTGATACGGACCTGCCGGTCCCACCAAAGTATTATTCCTGTCACTGAGACAAAAGGGAAGCGGCTCATGTCAGAAATAATTATTACTTCTTGAACAGTTGAAAAACAGAAGAGGAACAATATTTCACGATGTGAAATGTATGTAGAAGTCACCTTACAGTTATTCATAAGTAAAATTTTGTTGAAACCCAGCCAACAAACTGCCTCACGCACTCACTGCCCATGGGGGCTCTTGTACTACTATATACAGTGGAGTTGAGTAGTTGCCACAGAAACCATATGCTCTGTAGGATGGAAAATATTTACTATCTGGTTCTTTACAGGTTAAGTTTGCTGACTACTGACCTTTACTCATCCTTGAGCCCTCCCTTCCTCTCTTCTCAGAGCCCAGGGCCTTTATGCTACACTTTTGTTAGCTACATAACTCCCCTTATCTCAAGGTCTATTATTACTCCAAGCACCAGAGTTCATCTTCCCCAGCCCCAAATCATATCCAATCATTTATCCCCAACTTTCTTATGATCCAGTTGACAAAAACTATATAGTTAAGGTATACCATGCAATGTTTTCACATACCTACCCATACACTGTGAAATCAGTATACAGGTAGGAATATAAATTCCAGCTAATTAACATATCACCTCATATTCTTAATATCTTTTGGTACATGTGGTGGAAACACTTAAGATTTACTTTTGTCAAATTTGAAGTATGCAGTATTAAGTCAGTATTCTTACAGTCAGTCACCAGGCTATATGCTAGATCTCCAGAATTTATTTATTCTCCTAACTGAAGCTTTGTACCCTTTGGCCAACATCTCCCCATTTCCTCCACCCTCACCCCCCCCACCCTGCCTCTGGTGACTATCCTTCTACTCCCTGAATTCGATGAGTTTGGCTATTTGAGACTTTCCACATAAGTGAAGTCAAGAATTTCTCTTTCTCTGATTGACTTACTTCACTCAGCATAAGAGCTGCCAGGTTCATCCATGTTGTCACAAGTGGCAGGAATTCCTTTTTCTTTAAGGTTTTAAGAAAATATCTTCACACTCTATATCTGATAAAGAGTTAATCTCCAAAATAGCAAAAAATAAAAATAAAAAAAATAAAACACAGGCATAGCAGCTAAGCAGACAGTTTTCCAAACAGGGCTTACCAATCACTAACTGGTATATGAAAATGTATTCAACATCCCTAAGTCAGTAATTATCAGGGAAATGCAGATCAGAACCATTTTGAAGTAGAATGGATGTTATCAAAAAGTCAAGGCGAGTGGGGAGGAGGATGTACAGAAAAGGGGACCCTTAAACATCATTGGTGAGAATGTAAATTAGTATAGTCCATATATTACATATATGGAAAATGTGGTATATACCATCCCTTTATCTATGGATAGACACTTAGGTTGTTTCTATGTTTTGGCTATTGTCAACAATGTTGCAACGGATATAGGAGCGCAGATACCTAAGACACTGATTTCATTTCATTTACTAAGACAACATTTCAATGTTGCAATGAATATAGGAGTGCAGATACCTAAGACACTGATTTCATTTCACTTACTAAGACAACATTTCAATGTTGCAATGAATATAGGAGTGCAGATACCTACGACACTGATTTCATTTCACTTACTAAGACAACATTTCAATGTTGCAATGAATATAGGAGTGCAGATACCTAAGACACTGATTTCTATGTTTTGGCTATTGTCAACAATGTTGCAATGAATATAGGAATGCAGATACATAAGACACTGATTTCATTTACAAGTGGGATTGCTAGAACATACAGTAGCTCTAATTTTTTGAGGAGACTCTGTACTGTTTTCCAGATGACTATACTAACTTACATTTTCACCAATGATGTTTAAGGGTCCCCTTTTCTGTACATCCTCCTCCCTACTTGCCCTGTCTTTTTGATAACATCCATTCTACTTCAAAATGGTTCTGATCTGCATTTCCCTGATAATTAAGGACTCAGGGATGTTGAATACATTTTCATATACCAGTTAGTGATTGGTAAGCCTTCTTTGGAGAACTGTTTAGCTGCTGTGCCTATGTTTCCTTTTATTTTTTTATTTATTTTTTGCTATTTTGGAGATTAACTCCTTATGAGATGTAGAGCACAAAGATATTTTCTTCCCTTTTGTAGGTTGTTTCTTCACTGTGTTTTTTTTTTTTTTTTTTTTTCATTGCTGTGCAGATGCTCTTTCAGTCTGATACAAGCCCATCAGTCTATTTTTGCTTGTGGATCTTATTATGTCAATTACTAGACCAGCCAAAGAATGGAGGAGGAAGGAAAAGTTTCCCTTCCTTACAGTAGCTTTATAGTAAAGTTTGAAATCAGGTAGAGTGATACCACCAGCTTTGTTTCTCTGGTTCAACATTGTTAGCTGTTTGGCATCTTTTGCGATTTTATATGAAGTTATGAATATCTCCATTTCTGTGAAAAAAATTTATTGGAATTTTTGATAGGATTGCACTGAATCTGTAGGTCACATTGGGTTTTATAAACATTTTAACAATTCTTTCCAATCCATGAACATGAGATACCTGCCCATTGATTTGTATCTTAAATTTTTTAATTTTCAGTGTACATATTTTAGTTTTCAGTGTACATATTTCAGCTGCTTGGTTAAATTTAATCTTATTGTTTAATGGTTTTGTGAATGAGATTTTTTTTTTTTTTTTTGGAAATACAAGTGATTTGTGTATGCCGATTTTGTATCCAGCAACTTTACTGAATTTATCCGTTCTAATAGTTTCTTTGATGGGGGCTTTAGGATTTTGTATAAATATGATCTTGTTATTTGCACACAAATGAAGTTACTTCCTTCCTTTCTGATTTGGATGCTTTTATTTTCTTACCTGATTGCACTAGTGAGACTTCCAGTCATACGTTCAATGGAAGTACAGAAAGGAGGCATCCCTATCTTGATCTTAGAGGAAAAGCCTTTAACCTTTTACCAAGTATGATGCTGACTATGGGCTTGCCATATATGGCCTTTATAATGTGGGAGTAGTTTCCTTTTATACCTAATTTGCTGAGAATCTTTAGTATGAAAGGGGGTTTACCTTATCAAGTGTTTTCTCCAAGTCTTTCATTGTTTTCATCTGGAGTAGTTAAATGAAATAATTCTTAATGTTACAAGCTAATTGGCTGAGCATACAACTTCTAGGGCTCTCCTCATTTGTAAAACAGACATTCACCAGGAATACTTGGATAGCAGTGCAATGGAAAAGTCACACAAACCGAAGACCTGTATTGTTCTAAGTGCTTTATACCAATTAACCTGTTGATTCCTTTCAGCACCCCTATGAGGTGGGTGCAATTATTATTATCCTTATTTTTACAGGGGAAGAAAACTGAGGAGAAGGCCCAGAGAAGTTAAATAACTTGCTTGTGATTAAAAAGCTGGTAAGGGGCATAGCTCCACTTCAAATCCAGGCAGTCTGGTGCTAGAAGCCGCGCGTGCTTTTAATCACTACGCCTACTGTTCCTTGTGAGATGATAGTTAACAACAGGTGTTATGGAATCAGATAACATTTTCCCCTCCATGGGTGTGGCTTTGTGTAAATTACCAAATCCCCATTATCTTCACTTTCTTCATCTGTTAAAACATAATAGCAGTGCTTGATTTATCAGGCCCTTATGCCTAGTAAAGCAAGTAACACCTGTAAATAGCTTAGCAGGATGCCCAGTTATTGGTCCACACCCTGCAGGCCTACAAGCCCCATTCCTGCCCATCCTCAAGACCAAGAAAGAGCCCAGGGTCAGGGACAGAGACATCAATGGTTTAACAGATGGGGGATCTCACACATCTGAAGCATGGTCCTGGAGCAACACCCTAGCATGTGCTGTGGACAGAGGGCGGGACTTGGCTGCAGTCTTTGCTGCCAGGGTGGGGGCAGGGTGGGAGGTTAGCAATTACAGGGGAATTGACATCAGGTTGGCTCATCAGTTACCAGGGAAACCAGCAGAGGGTCTTGCTCTTCATAGCTCCTTTGATAAGCTATCCAGGATTAAGATGTTCTCATTAAAAGGTTAGAACAATCACTAGCGTGCCTGAGGCAAGTAGGTAGGAAGATCAGTCATGTGAGTAGGGTGTAGGTCAGTCAGGCACTGGTCCAGCAGGGGATGTAGAGAGAGCAAGAGAACAGCCATCTTGGGGGCCTGATCATACACTCCATCCCTTCACACCCTGCAGAACTCTTACCATCTTAGTCCACGCCTCTTCTGTAATATCCCTGGGATCGGGTCCACAGCGGGGCACGGCAACCAGATGCCAGGAATACATACAGACATGAGGAGCTAAAGGATATCTAGTATCCTAAGAGTAGTCATTCACCAGGATGTGGGCAAATTTTGGAGCTTTTTGAGAATTCATCCAAGTGTGCAATTTCTCTTAAGCACTTAAACACAGCTCATCCACAAAGCAGTCTTGGCGAAGCCATTTGGAGGTAGAGACATTTCATATTTTTAAGATACACACAGACACACATCTACATAGATACAGATCTGTTTTTCTACTAGAGTTTAAGAGGCCTCTCTTCTTTCTCTCTCAGGTGAAAATCCAGGTAGGTCATTTATATCTCAAAAGGCACAGGAAAGAGAAATACCAATTCCTTCCAGAAAAGTTTACTTCCTCTAAGAGCATATGCAACAATCAGTTTTAGAAAAAAAGATTCCCATTTTAGCCATTTTAAGGTTTTCCAGTGTCTAAATAAGCTCATTCCATTTTAACAAGCAACAGTAAGAAACAATAGTGCATGTTCACTCACACACATACCTCATTTTCAGAGGAGCACGAATCATGCTAATCTTCCCTTCAGCTATTGGCTCAGCCTCTGTGGCCTTAATATAGAAGGCAAGGACTAGCCCACAGGCATGGCCACTGCCTTTTTGTCCAACTTCTTTCTTTCCCCATTGTAATAGTGGCCAATATCTCTACAACAGCTTTAGGGGTGTCCATGAATTCTCTGTACTCTCTTGGGAGCCCCCATTCTTCAAAGACAGCCATCACAGGGCCCCACATACCAGTGGACAGGCACGTTGGGACTCCCAACAATTTTTGGAGACCTTAGTGGTTTCACGGAAGGGGGTCTTACACATCTGAAGGTCCGGAGACAGGAGGGAAAGGGGCAGGACACAAAAACTACATAAATGAAGAAGGGGCACAGGTGTTGCAATGTGATAAAAACTGGTTCGAACCAGTTGAAACCAAGATGGCTTTGAGAATAGTCCCAATCATTGACCTTTTTAGCTCATTATACCTTCACTGTAACACTAAAAATCATTCCTTACACCATGATAACGTGGAGGTGGGCAACAGAAGGCCAAAAAGTGGGCAGTGACCCAATTCCTGGGAAGTCCCCTCCCTTCCCCCAAATAGCAAGACTACCCCCACCCCACACACACACACACTTGTTAGTGTATGAAGTTACTTAGCCCGTAAAGACCTATGACCCCATCCCTAAGGAGACACGCTCTCTCCCTGAACCAGTCCACATTGTGCCTATGGAGTGTGTATCCTCTAAACAAACTTGCCTTCACTTCTCTTTGGCTTGTTCTCGAATGCTTACCTGCATGAAGCCAAGAAACTTCGCGCGGTGGTCCATCATATGGATTCCTGCAGGTCCCAGGACACGGCATCTCCTTTAGCAGAGCAAACCCCACCATGTGTGATGAAGGGCAGAAAAGGACCGAGCAACCGCCTTCCCTTCCGGCCTGGGGAAAGGGAGGTGACCACTTATAGGGGAAATGACGTCAGGTTGGCTCGTTGGTTACCAGGGAAACCAGCAGAGGAGGATGCCCCCCACCGCCCCTTGATCAGCTATCCAGGTGAAGATGGTCTGACCTAAAGGTTAGAATAATCATTAGCTGGGGCCTTGGGCAAATATGTAGGAAGGTTAGTTAAAGGAGGAGGATGTAGGTAAAAGTAAGCTCTGGTCTATCAAGGAATGTGCAGAGAACAGGAGAACAGCCATCTGGGCAGGAGCGGGGGTGGGGGGGGTTGTTAGACCAATACATGGAACACCCTTAATGCTTCTCTTACAATTTTAATTTTGCCAAAGATGTCATTTTAGGCAGAGTGAAACAGCAATATGAGATCATGCCTGAAAAATCTTCCTTGATGTCCTTTAAATCACTCCACATAGAAAAGCTATTTCACTCATTCATTAAACCAACTCTGAAACATTCACATGTGTTTAATGCACACATATGCCACCTCCTGATACAGAAGGTTGAAGGAATCCTCCAGTTCTGCCTTTTGGTTTATCTGCGCTTCTCAGTATAATCACTTTCTTTTGAGGTTTTGGATTTATATACACATTACAGCCACAGGCATGTAGGAGTGTATTTTTAGATCACTCTCTGAAAATGGAGCATCCACATTTGTAAAAATAAACTTGTGCAGGGCTAAATCTGGCATCAGTGAGTGTATGGGACGTGGGGGTGGACAACCCACCCTACCTTCTGGTCCTGACTGACAACCACGTCTTGCTCTCCCAGCCCTGATTTATTTGGATTCTTTCATTTTCTATTCTAGAATGAGTGATGCAGATCTCCGCAACTGACAAGTGTAGAGTTTGCTTTTAAATAATAAATGTCCAACTCCCCCTGGAAATTTGGCTCCTGACAAATGTTCTTGAAAACTTTTAGGACGTGCATGCATATTTCAAGGATGCCCCTTAGGAAACCTTAAGTGAAATCAGTACCATCACAGCAGAACTTCAGGCTGTGTGCTCACCAAGTACTTCTCACAGGAGGCTGGGACAGTAAATACAGGGAGCTGCTATACAACTATTTGACTCCTCAATAGATGGGGAGTGTTGCCCAAACTCAGTCTCTGTCCGTTTGTGCCAAATAGAAAGGCTGAGACAGAGTCTCCGGTGAAGGAGAAAAAAGAAAAAAAGAAAAAGAAAGCTACATTGCTTTGCCAGGCAAAGGAGAGAGCACAGCAGGCTAATGCCCTAAAGACTGTGCCCTCCTTTTGGGGAAAATAGGAGGTGGTTTTATAGTTTGGGAGTGGAAAATAGGGCCACTGAGAAGGATCAGGGTAGATGGAAGTTTATACTCTTCAAAGCTGGTATTTAGTGGCCCCAGGACTGGTTCTGGTGGTCCTCCTTTTTTCTGGAATGAAGAATGCTTCATCAAGTCCTTAACTTCTTCCATGTGTTGGGGGTTTTAGTTCTGCAGGAGACCTCAATGGTATTGTTATGCATATTCCTTGAGGAGGAACCAGGACACTGCCCCAAGGCTGCTCCACTGTTTCTTGACCGTTCCTCCCTTGTCTTTGCATCCCCTTCCTTCTCTGATCAGTAAGTGTTTGAACCTGTCCTTAGGAACTCAGGGAAGGTCATGGAGGCTGAATGTGGCCTTTCCTCAAGACAAGAAATGGGGGACAGAGATAGGCTTGTGTCTCCCAGTCCCACAGGGTCCTACTGGTAGTCAGGCGGATAAACATTTGCTCCCCATTTCCATCCCCCTTCCCCCCTGAATGCATCCACCCTGCCCAGAAGGATGTTCTCAGGGCTGCTGACTGTTGCCAGGGCAACTCTAGATGGATCCTTCATTATGGTACTATCAGCAGGTCCCCGTGGGGACTGGGTAGTGTGATGGGGTGACAGCTGTTTGGGTGGGAAAAGAGGGTGTTTGTTTTCTTTTTATCATTAGCACTATCTGTTCCCAGCCCCAAAGAGTCAAATTTGAAGCTCTGGAGAAATTCTCGATGTTGATAATGATCTGAGATGGACTGAGAAGAAGAGGCCTCTGGGATTACTAGGGAAAGAACTCATTGGAAGAAAGCTAAGCTTCCCAGGATAGGGATAAGGGGAGGAGTCCAGAAGAAAAGGGAGAGATGGGAAACAATTGTTATTCAGCTGCTAAAGGCCAAAAAAAAAAAGGCCCAAGGAGCCAATCCTTCAATTTGCCACCTAGGAAGATTCAGAATGGTGGGGGAGGAGAGGAGGGGGCTGGGTGAGATCCTTTGGAGTTCCCAACAATAGTAAAGGGAAATGGTTTTTTTCATCCAGTATCTTGGGAAAGGCTTAAGGCAGACAAGGACAGGGAAAGTTATTAGTAAACCTCTCTTGGAATTCATGGCATTGCCAGTGACACAGATCTGATATCTTCCATCTTAAACTCGGAGATGATCAAGCCCCATCGGAGAGGAGAGTCAGTCTGTGCTTTCCTAATGACAGCAGTCATTGTCACTTCTTTATATCCTGTTTTGCTTCTAAAGGTCTCAAAGTGCCTGTTTCTATTACTCCAGCCAGACTTCAAGTAGAAAAAAAAAAAAAAAAAAATCAAGGGAACAGATTGTGAAGCATTCCAGAGAGAAGGGGGATTTGGCAAGCCATCCTGTTTCAAAAAATGTGTTATCAAAAACACGCATTTGCCTTTCACCTTCCGTGTTGTTTTCTGATGAGCAGGTGTGGAAGGTTTCCTATCAGATTTGCCAGGAATGGAAGCCCAGGCTCAGGTGGTATTAACACCCCGCACAGTTTGCTAAACCTCTCTGAACCTCGGTTTGGATTTTTATCACCCCCTAAAATGGGAAGCCTATCACCCTTAGAGGAAGCTTCCGATGAGAATTAAATGCAGTGTAAGCGCCCAGCCAGTTCTAAGCACTTAGTTAACAGTTCCTATTATTTCTGTTAGATCTAGTGTCTCCCAAACATCAAGCTAAAATATTATGTTAAGAGGACTTAACAAAAGGTTTAGGAACGATTGGGAATAATTGATTCCATGCGGACTTGGAACTTGTTTTTACATTCGGAAGAGAAAAATGTTAGTTTATCAGGATCACTTAAATACCACCGCTGTTTCCTTTAAGAGATGAAGTTGGATAGGGCTCACATTGCAGGCATATTTCATCTACAGACCCCACATATGTGTGTTTTGCTCAGCAAGCAGCACATATGGAACCACTCTTTATGGAAAATGAGAGTGATGTCATCCGCTTAGCAATACCAGGATATGAATGCACACTCCCACAGTACTGTGGATTTACACAGCCACCAGTGTGTGCCGAGGAAGGGACACTATTTTAAGTGTTTCCGGAGTCATGTGCTTTGATTTTCTTCTGAGAAATCACTGGGTGGGTGTGATCTGATTTCCTCAGAGAGAAATGGGTGTGTGGGACTAGAAATAGTGTCTTCTCAGGGATGCTGAAGGAACTCGTTGAAAATGTTTCTCATATTTCAGAACAGAAAAGTGGAAAACAGAACAAATGTATTCCATTCCCTTTTATGCTGAGGAAAAGAGTCCCTCTGTCCTTTCAAGAGCCCCCAGTCCCAGGGAATCTGCTTAGACTTGCGATTCAGGCTGCATTCTTCCGTGGCATTGCTGAGCAGATTAGCCCTTAAAGAGGACTTTCGTGCTTCTCTGGTGATTTAGGTTGTTTTAAACGAGGATTTCAGGATGACATGGATGAAAGGCCGTCAGATAGTTGGGTGTGTTTTCTCCTTGAGAAAATATCTGTTTGTTTGTTTTTCTTTTCTTTGAGCAAATAATGAAAAAAAATTAAAGTTTTTTTCATGAAACTCTATTGGGATGGCTTAAATTCCATTCTTTGTAGCTAGGTACAATGCCCCTCATTAGCATTGATCTCTGCATAGAAAAAACCTGCCTGGTTGCTTGGAATTCAGGCTTCAGTCTATTAAGAACTAATCCCCATAAGCTGATAGGAATTGCCACCCGGGCCACACTGCGAGGTCAGCTTGGTGTAGCTGGGGCATCAATTGGTGGTCCCAGGATTGATGTCATCCAGAGGGTGGTTTCTTGGGGCAGAGCTTCTAAAAAGCGTTTGAATTGGAATGCCTTCCCCAGGAACGTGAACTTTCCTTTCCTCTTCAGACTCTCGCTCTCCCTAATAAAACTGTCCCTGGCTTTGGAATAATGTGAAATCATTTGCCCTGTTTCCAGAGATATTTCAGTCTGAAACTCTGAGACTGGATAGCACATCCAGTACAATTTAAGTAGGATGTGAATTCTTGTTCAAGTCCACCAAGTCTTGACTATGATCAAGGTGAACTTGGACATGTCCTATACCCCAAACCCTCAGTTTCTGTTTCTCTACCATTGGTTGTCTGCTACTCCGCTCCCTGTGTTCACTCTGGGATCCAGGCTCAAGAGCCCCTATCCAAACATAGCCAGTTCGTTACAGAGCAGAAAAGGACAAAGCAGAAACACCAGCTGCTCTTAAAACTGATAAATTAAGAGTATGGGATTATACACTATGATATATAAATTATATATATATATATATAAAGATAAATAGCAAGGAACTACTGTATATCTGAAAAAGAATATATATACATTTTTGTCTAAAAGAATATATATATGTGCGTGTGTATATGTGTGTGTATATATACACACATCTGAAACTAACACGATATTTAAATTAACTATGCATGCCACTTCCAATTACATTTCTTTAGCTGAGGAAAGTCACATGCATAAGTCTGACTTTTCTAGGAGGGAGCAAATATCCTCCCACAGAAAAGGGCAGTGAATATTTTGAATAATATACAATTAATAAAAAATTGTGAGCTTAGCAAAAACTAAGGTAGATGAGGATGTCAGTCTTTAATTAGAAAGTGAAAGAGATATAGGAAAGTGGTAAAGAAAAAAAATCCTGTTGTTTTTGCCTGCCCAATAGCCATTCCACCTTTCTTCTGATGACAGTTTCATGTTCCCTTTGAAAAGTATTTTGTCCTCTTTTGCAGTTCTGGCGAAACTACTCCTTTACATATTTTTCCTCCATCAGCCATGCACTTCTGGGCATATGAATCATGGTACCCAAGCAAACTCGATCATCTTGGGTATTTGTGGGAGACACAGAGATGCACCACCTAGATTCCCCTTCACATAAGGACCTGCTTCCCAGCTATGGGCAGTGACGTCAGCAGACAATCCGAGTTATCAGAAACTTCCTTAACTGTAGTCCTCTTCCATGTCCAAGATTATGTAATGAAGCAGGACCCTGGGAGGACCCCCAGAGTGACCCCCACTCATGTTCTCCACCTGCCTTTTTATCTATGGAAAAACTTTAGTTAATGAATCGATTTAATCAGAGAGATGAGAAAACACAAAGAAAAAGGAAAGCAGACAAGCAAGACAGAATAATCATAGTTTAGCCATTCAATAAAGTCAAGGACATTTAGTTAGTTCTTCTTCAAGGACTATAAATAATATTCTGAGCAACATGGATGGAACTAGAGACTCTCATCCTGAGTGAAGTAAGTCAAAAAGAGAAAGACAAATACCATATGATATCACTAATATCTGGAATCTAATATAAGGCACAAATGAACCTTTCCACAGAAAAGAAAATCATGGACTTGGAGAAGAGACTTGTGGTTGCCAAGGGGGAGGGGGAGGGAGTGGGATGGATTGGGAGTCTGGGGTCAATAGATGCAAACTATTGCCTTTGGAATGGATAAGCAATGAGATCCTGCAGTATAGCACTGGGAACTCTGTTTGGTCACTTATGATGGAGCATGGTAATGTGAGAAAAAGGAATGTATACATGTATATGTGACTGGGTCACCTTGCTGTATGGTAGAAAATTGTCAGAACACTGCAAACCAGATGTAATGGAAAAAATAAAAGTGATTAAATTAAAAAAAAAAGAAAAGAAAGATCCAATAGGAAATTAAAAAAAATATATTCTGAGCCATGTCCTCGGAGCTGTTTTGCAGGTGCTATAGCCCCCACTGGGTAGAAGAAGTCAACTGTATGCTACCCACAAACACATAGACCCCAGACTGGTTTGAACCAGAAGGTTGGTGGTGCTAACTCCCAATGACCTCACCACCAGCCAATCAGAAAAATATCCATGAACTGACCATGGCCTGCTTCTCAAACACTCTGACTCCTCACTATCCCCTCCAAGGGGGGCCGAGTCCCTGAGACACAAGACTGCTGTGTTCCCCTCTTTGCCTGGCAATGAAAGCTGCTTTTTCTGTTTCTTCCAACTCTGTCTTTGCATTTCTATTTGGCATCATGTACAGAGGCAGCCGGATATTCTGGCAGCAGTTATGCCTTTCCCCAGGAAACTCTGATATGGAACAAGGTGGAATTACAAAGACCTGGCCATTTCTACCCAACATGGGACACTGATGGGAAGTATTTACTCCACCTCTCCCCCTGGGTTTGCTGAAGTGTTGTTGGATCTGGATGGCAAATAAATTCTTTCTCTGTCCAATCCTACATGCTCTATCTTCCCTGAACAGGCATTGGCCCCCAGTAAGTAACTTGTGACTCAACTCTAGCTCAGTATTTGCTCTTGGAGAACCCAACTCATGATGGTTAATGTAGCAGGGAAGTAGAGGCAGTAGGAGAGCAATGCATCAGTGATTCTTTACCTCCACTGGAAATGAAACCTATTGGTAACAGCAGCAGAGTATTTGCCAGAGCTAGTCCACTGGCACCACCTAATAGAAAGAGGGGAAGGGAATATGATATTGAAGATGAAATTATTCTGTCTGCCAACATGTCCTTTCAGAGGTATGGCTTTTATCCTGTTAGCTATCACATATCTTCCCAATATATTCCTTTTTAATTAAATTAGCCAGCATTAGGTTCTTTTACTTGCAAGCAAACAACTCTGTCTTATATAGGAAGATTTAATATAAACTCCTTTTTTAATAAGACTGGATGAGAAAGGAAGATTAGAGATTAAATGGTAATAGGGCTGAAGAAGATGTTATTTTTAGCTTTATAGGGTGGGAGAAATATTAGTTTTCTTCACTGAGATGAAAAATCCACTACAGTGGACATTGTGGGTTGAAATGTGTATCCTGATTTATTCTTATGCTAAAGTCCTGACTCCCATTATCTCAGCATGTGATCCTATTTGGAAATAAAACTGTTGTAGATATAATTAGTTAGGATGAAGTCTTTAGCTAATTAATTTAGTGGGTCTCTAATTCAGTATGCTGGTGTCCTTATCGAAAGGGGAAACTGGACACAGACAAGAACATGGGGAGGGCATCATGAAGGCAGAGTTTGGGGTAACGCAACAGAAGCCAGGGAATATCAGTAATTGCCCACAAGCCAGCGGAAACTAGGAGTGAGGGCTGCACACAGATTATCTGTCAGTGCCCTCAGGAAACCAACCCAGCTAACACCTTGACCCTGGATTTCTTGACCCTGTGAGACAATACACTTGTATTGTTGTAGCCACCCAGCTTGAATACCTTGTTAGAGCAACACTTGAAAACTAAAAAACAATAGCATTGGTTGAAAATATAGGGGAGTGACCAATGCTTGGTGGAACAAAGTCTTGGAACAAATGGAAAATGTTAACATAATAAATAACAAAGAAAAGAAGAACAACTTTTCCTCTGAAAATCTGGTGAAGGAAGAAAGAACACAAAGACTATGGTTTGAATAAAGGGGCTTTGGGTGGGCTTTTTAAGAACATGGGTAAATGATTTTAGGTCAATGGTTTAACTCTGGGATATGCCTTAAAAAGTTTGGGGAACCCTAAAAGCACCCCTGTTACTCACAGAAACGTATCGATAGTGTAAAAGCAGCCCGTTACTCATTGAAACATACTCATAGAAACCGATCATGGTGATTTTATAAGCTGACTGACTGATGTAAACATTTAAAAAAATATGTTACTTTCCATCATGCTACTCCTTTTAAATTGAACATGGTTTAGTATGAGTGACGAAAAGCAAGGGTTCTGGACCTAGAATATATGAGTTGAATCTGGCATCATAATTTCCTGTTGTGACACTGGTTCTTTCTTAAGTTAACTTAAGAATTGTAGTGAATTCCTCATCTATAAAATGGAAAGAGTGATAGTATCTATCCTCAGGATTATTTTGAGATGAAAGGAAATACTGAAGACGATTGATTTAAAGAGGGAAAAATCTGCCTCTTGCCCATCTGCAAAATGAGAACTGTAATAGTATCTAATTTCTAAAATGATTATGAGGGGGAGTTCCCAGCGTGGTGCAGTGGAAACGAATCCGACTAGGAACCATGAGGTTGCGGGTTTGATCCCTGGCTTCGCTCAGTGGGTTGAGGATCCGGTGTTGCTGTGGTCTGTGGTGTAGGCCAGCAGCTATAGCTCCAATTAGACCCCTAGCCCCTAGGTGTGGCCCTAAAAAGACAAAAGACAAAAAATAAATAAATAAAATAAAATGAAATGAAATGATTATGAGGATTAAGTTCTATGAACCGAAACATATAAATCACATACAAAGAGCAGGGATTAGTACTTAATAGTGCTCAAAAATGCAAGCTATTACTATTTTTATTATATCTTCTAATATAACAATCCAATTAATATAAATTTTTCTGCAAAAATAAACACTTTTATTTGTTACCAATGTCTTCCTATCAGAGAAGCTGGAAAGTAGCATGAAAGAGATATATTTCAAGGAAGATATTTTTATATTCTCATTATTCTAATTTTAGTGTCTTCAGTGTTGATTTTTTAAAGATTTGACTTTTTACATTTAAAATAATAAAAAAACAATATACATAAAAAGGCACACCACATTGAGATGATAATTTTAGTTTCTCTGCCCTGAAATTTTTCTAGCTTTCATTTTGCTAGCTGATTATTTGCCTACTATGTAGTTTATGTTACTGCCCTGCTTCTATGGGTCAGTTATGACATTTGCTAACATTCTGCACAATTTCTGAATAATTGGCTTTTACAATAGTTTTCAATTTTGTAGTTTTATGCCATCTTAACTTTTTAAGATGTCATTTTACATTTATTAAAAAGAGATCTTCCGCCTTGTGAGCAGCCTTAAAGATGTGTTTGGAGCATGGAATTTCTCTTGAGGGCTACTGACATACCCAGGGAGTTCATTGTCACAGTGTCACAAGACAATGACATTAATAAACTTTATTTCTTTGTGCTAAGTCATCCCTACAGCAAGATACAACTTCCAGGAAAGTGACATTCATGAAACTATCAGCCTAGAATTTATTATTCTTGTTTTTATTTTTTATAATGATTTTTATTTTTTCTATTATAGCTGGTTTACAGTGTTCTGTCAATTTTCTACCATACAGCAAGGTGGCCCAGTCACATATACATGTATACATTCCTTTTTCTCACATTACCATGCTCCATCATAAGTGACCAAACAGAGTTCCCAGTGCTATACTGCAGGATCTCATTGCTTATCCATTCCAAAGGCAATAGTTTGCATCTATTGACCCCAGACTCCCAGTCCCTCCCACCCCCTCCCCCTCCCCCTTGGCAACCACAAGTCTCTTCTCCAAGTCCATGATTTTCTTTTCTGTGGAAAGGTTCATTTGTGCCATATGTTAGAATCCAGGTATGCAATATCATATGGTATTTGTTTTTCCTCTTTCTGACAAGCTTCACTTATATGAGAGTGCCTAGTTCCATCCATGTTGCTGCAAAATAGCATTATTTTGTTCTTTTTTATGGCTGAGTAGTATTCCATTGTGTATTTATACCACATCTTCTTAATCCAATCACCTGTCGATGGACATTTGGGTTGTTTCCATGTCTTGGCTATTGTGAATAGTGCTGCAATGAACATGTGGGTGCATGTGTCTTATTCTTGTTTTTAACATAGTTCCACAACACTGATGTCATTAGTGCATGGTACATAATAGCTGTTTAATTAAAAAAATTAGTAGAAGGATCATGGGGAGACACAGATCCCATTACTATAACTCACACGGCAGTTTTTCAAGACAAACCTTATTTACCAAAATGGCCTGAAATTGCTTTCCCTTACTTATTTCAAAGCCATGTTATAAATTTTACAAATAAGAAAATTGGTGGGATTTAAAGTGCATGTAAATTGAATTTATAATTGTATTCTCTAAAAACGTTTTTAAAAATTAGTGAAGTAGTTTTCTGTTTACATAATCAGTATATGGACTTCTATTTCCTATTGAATTTTAAGATCTAGTGGCAGATGATTTCTCCCATAATAATGAGGAAAATGGATAAATCATAAGTATTATACCTTGTTTCATTTTTAAAATTTTTTTGAAGTATAGTTGTCTTACAATGTTGTGATAATGTGTGCTGTACAGCAAAGTGATTCATTTAGACATACAAACACATCCGTTCTTTTTGAGATTTTTTTTCCTATATAGATTATCACAGAATATTGGGTAGAGTTCCTGGTGGTTTACAGCAGGACCCCATAAATCATTCCATATACCACAGGGTGCTTATGCCAATTCCAAACCCCAGGTCATCCCTCCCCCCACCTATCCCCTTTGGTATCCATAGGTTTTTTTTTCAGTCTGTGAATCTGCTTCTGTTCTTCAAAAAAGTTCCTTTGTATCCTTTTTTGGATTCCACATATAAATGAGGCCATATAATGTTTATCTTTCACAGCCTTACTTCACTTAGTGTGATAATCTCTAGGTCCATCCGTGTTGCCCCAAATGGCATTACTTCATACTTTTTATGGCTGAGTAATACTCCATTGCATATATAAATATCATATTTTTTTAATCATTGGAGAGTTGTGCCCACAGAAAAGGACTGGAAGAATAAATATGAACTTGGAAATATTCTCCTTTTGGTGGGATTTAATGACTGTTTTCCTCAGTGGGAATATTTGCAGAATCTAAGCATAGTCTGAAGATCAAACTTTTCTTAGACAGAGAAATACCAGTAAGAAAATTAATATTAGGTAATTATTCATTCTCATGTGAAAGGTTAGGACCTGGAGGAGCTACCTATGCCAAGTTTGTTTTCCTACACAGGATTTTTGCAGAGCGCCAAGGAAGCATGGGAATCAATAGTACTCCAAGCCAAAGTTCTACTAGATGTTTATGTCTTTAATAAAACAAAGGAAAGTTTTTGCCTTTGAAAGATTTGCTACCAGAGTAAACTGAGTTTGACTAGAGCTAAAAACCAATATAATTTTTTTCCTTTTTAGGGCTACACGTGCAGCATATGGATGTTTCCAGGTTAGGGGTTGAATCAGAGCTGCAGCTGCCAGCCTGCTTTACAGCCAGAGCAACATGGAATCTGAACAGCATCTGCAGACCTACACCATAGCTCACAGCAATGCTGAGCTGAGTGAGGTCCAGGGATTGAAACTTCATCATCATGGATGGGTTTATTATGGCTGAGCCATGATGGGACCTCCCTACAAACCAATATTGAATTAATTTACTTGCTGAATAAGTTAAGATATCTCAGTGATCTCAGCATGCCAGAGGAAAGGAATACCATCTAGGGGAGGTAATATCATCACTTTAGTCATTATGGTCTTCTTACAGACAGGGCTATACAGCAATAAAAATACTACGAAATATATGAGAAAAAATAGCCAATTAAAGCAGGCCAATATATGACTCATTAGAAATGCTTTAAAATAAGTACCTATATATTAAAGAAAAACAAGGAAACTATGAATCAAGAGTAATTCCAAACAATGAGCTGAAATTTCTAAAGTCAACCAAAGGAATATTCTAAAATAAAAACATATACCATCATAAATTGAGAACTCATTATTTTTAATAGCAGAAAGGAAAATTATTGAATATGTAGACAGATCAATAGAAATTATTTCAACTGAAGTAGGGAGAGAAAAAAGAAATAAGAAATTGGAACAGATTATAATGGAATCATGGGAAACTGTAAAATACTCTAACATATGTATAATTGGAATCTCAGAAGGATAAGAGAGAAGCAATATTGAAAAGATACTAATGAATAAGTTTAAAAACTGATGAATGATAACTTAGCGATTCAAGAAGGTAAGTGAACCCTAAGCAGGATATATAAAGAAAAATCACACATTGAGACCTTATAATTAAATTACTGAAGACTAAAGATAAAGACTCTAAAAAGCAACCATAGAAAAAGACATATTATATTCAACTGTCAGGAAAATTTTCAATAGAAACTATGACAACCAGAAGATACTAGAATAGCATTTCTAAAGTACTGAAAGGAAAAAAATCTGAGAATTCCATACTCAACAAAAATATTAAAAAATGAGGGTCAAGAGTGGCATTGGTCGTATAGTGGTGGGCACAGATACCTTCCAAAGATGAAGGTGAAATTAAAATATTTTTAGACAAGTTTCAGAGAACTTGTTGGCATCAGGCCCACAGTAGAAGAAATTCTGAAGAAGTTTTTTTTTTTTAATTGAAAGAAATGGTCTTATATAAGAACATGGAATTTCAGAAAAAAATGAAAACATTAGAGGAAGTGAATATATGGCTAAGTGTAAAATATTAGTCTTTAAATCAACAATAAAAACGATGTGCTCTAGATGTTATAACTGTAGAAATAAAATAAATGACAATAATAGAGGAGAGTGAATGGATTATATTGTTGTAATGGTCTTGTATAATTCAAAAATTGGTAGTGCTAATTTAAGATAGGCTGCAGTAAGTTAAGAATATGTGTTACAATCGAAGCACCACTGCAAATAATATAAAATGTACAAACAAAGAGCAAACAAAGAAAAAACCAGAATACTAATATTTCCTGATTAATACACAAATGTTAGAAAAAAGAGCAGCAAGGAAACAAACAAGGGCTTGAACAACTACAAAACAAATATTAAAATGATAGACTCAAGTTGATCCATATCAGTAATTACATTAAAGGTAAATTGTCTAGTCACACAATGGAAAGACAAAATTAGCACATTAGGAAAAATAAATATACTCCCCTAAGACCTGAGTCTGTGCTGTTTAGGGGGGACATACGTGACCGCTAAGAACATAGGCTAAAAGTAAAACGATAATAAAGATAATAATGATTGCAATAATAATGTGTTATAGCATGCAAACACTGGCCGAAAGAAAGCTGATGTGACTATATTAGTACCAGGAAAAATAGACATTGATGGAAGCATTAAAGAAATAAATAGGAATCTTTTATAAAGATAAAAAGGAATAGGAAGTCATCAATTGTATACATACCTAAATAGTTTCCATATATATATGTGTGTGCGTGTGTATGTGTATATATAAATATATATACACACAAAACTTTGAAAGATTTATAAACACATTGATAAAGTTACTTGGAAGAAGAAAGTATCAATTATTTTTATAGATTCAAGAATATATTTTTAAAGAGCAGACCATAGCTTATATAGGACATAGATTATTTTTTCTGAAAACCTTATTAACTGATTTGAACTGACATTTTTGCCCCAACAATATACCAAAAAAACTACAGAATACAATGTATTTTCAAGTATATATGGAATATTTACCAAAACAGACATTATACTAAGCAAAAAAGCAAATATACATAAATTTCAAAAGATTGAATCATGCAGTGACTGCCATGGGATTATCCGACCTCAATGAGATTAATAATGAAATAATATAACTAAAAAAATCCCCAAATCTCTGAGGAGCACTATGCCTTAAAGACATTGAAACTACAATTAAAAATTCCCCCCCAGGAGTTCCTGTTGTGGCTCAATGGTAACAAACCCAACTAGTATCTGGGTTCGAACCCTGGCCTCCCTCAGTGGGTTAAGGATCTGGCTTTGCCATGAGTTGTGGTGTAGGTTGCAGACGTGGCTCAGATCCCTCACTGCTGTGGCTGTGGTGTAGGCTGGCAGTCGCAGCTCCAGTGTGACCCCTTGCCTGGGAACTTCCAGTGCTATGGGTGTGGCCCTAAAAAAAAAAAATTCCACCAAACAAGCAAACCAACATACTAAAGTAAGAGAAAACAACTTCAGGACAGAAGAAATTATTTCCTTAGCATATTATATTATTATTATTTTTTTGGCTGCACCTGTGGAAGTTCCCCAGGCCAGGGATCAAACCCATGAAGCACTTGTGACCTGTGCCACAGCTGCGGCAATTCCGGATCCTTAACCCACTGTGCTATAAGGGAACATCCTCATTAAATATTCTCATAAGTATTAACATCCTCATTAAATAGTCTCATGAATATTCTCATAAGCATCTGCAAGAAAAATAGTACCAGTTTTACACAAATCTTTCAGATAGTGAAGAAGAGGGACACTAACTTACATTATGAAAAGAGTCTAACCCTAATTCTAAAAGCAGGAAAGGATATATCGAAAAATAAAATTGTAAGTCTATATTCCTCATAAACGTATAAGCAAAATCCTAAACAAAACATAAGCAGATCAAATTTAGAGATATTGTAAGAAGATATTATATCATGGCCAAGTGGGCTTTATTCTGGGATCACAATGCGGATTTATTTTTCAAAAAATTAGTCAAGCTAAAATTCTCGGAAATGAGGAATATAAGAGAGTTTCTTCTCAAAGTCAGAGATTAGTATAATTGCCAAGTGTACTGGTCCAAGCTGGGCCCTTGCATTTGCATTATGGCTCACCCACTTACTAACAGTGCCTTGTGCAAATTATATGAACTTTCTCTCAGTTCCTCTCATCTGAACAATGACAATAATAACATGATGTTTCTCATCAGAATTAAGCTAAACAAAAGTATTTGTAAGAATGCTCGATTCATAATAAATACACCATAGACAGTAGCTAATGCAGTGATGTTATTTTTACATGGTCAGCACTTAGGCCATTACCTAGAACATAGTAGATGCTAAATAAGTGTTTCATTAAGGAATGAATGAGCCCATACAGATGCAGTGTCTGCTAAATGCCCAGCATACTGGTATATGCAGAAGAATATAAAACTCCACTCTGTAAATCCATTTTTTGTCACTTCTTATGACTGCTTTAGACCAGATGATCTAAGAGCATCTGAAGACACAAGCTATCTCTGCCCAGAGTGGACTTCAGTCTGGAGAGTTGTGAGATGATTAAAAGGATGAAAGAAGGTCCTGAAGGTTGTGTGTGTGTGTGTGTGTGTGTGTGTGTGATCAGAAGCCAGGAAATTGGGTTCATTCTCTCTGTGTCACATCATGTAGCCAAGTAATATTATCTTGTTCTCCATCATGTTGGAATTATTTATGCTCTATTTGTTCCCAAAAGATGGTGAGCTCCTTAAGGATAAATTCATGTCTCATCCATTTTTAGGTCCTGTGCTTCACATGGTAATGCTACATAGTTGCCTTTGGTAAAAGACTTTTCAAAAACTAAACTTAGAGCCTCCATTCTTCATTTCTGAAAAATGCCTTCCAGCTCACCTTTAGGGATTATATTAAATGAGAGAGTCTACATTGAAGACCTCTAATCATCCCAAGGGCTACAGAAATGTGTGCTATTACTAGTCGGTTTATAAGAGAGCAAGCAACCAATACATATATAAAACACTTTAGAGTTACAAAGCATTTTTCATATCCATTGCCTAATCTAATCTTGGCTGACATCTAGACTTATAAAAAGGCATTATTATGCCAGTTTCTCAGAAGTTCCAGTTTAAAGCAACATTTTAGAAATTACGAAAAAAAGGCAGTTGCCTGGTGACTCAGTGGATTAAGGATCTGGCATTGTCACTGCTGTGGCACAGGTTTGATGCCTAGCTCAGGAAGTTCCACGTGCCACAGGCCTGGCCAAAACACACACACACACACAAATAAAAATATGCTTTATATGTATTTAGACACATTTGTTCTCAAATGAATTTTACAGTATTTCTTACATAATAAAATCATTTTTTTATAAAGTTAGAATATTTGCATACTAAAAAGTTTCATTTACCTGGGTCTAAATGTATACCTGTATTTATTTTTAAGTCTATAAAAAAAGTTTAGGAGTTCCCATTGTGCCTCAATGGGTTAAGAACCCAACTAGTATCCATGAGGATGCGGTTTTGATCCCTGGCCTCACTCAGTGGAATAAGGATCAGGTGCTTCTGCAAGCTGTTGTGTAGGTTGCAGATAAGGCTTGGATCTGATGCATTGCTGTGGCTGTGGCACAGGCCTGCAGCAACAGCTCCAATTCGAACCCTAGCCAAGAAAATTCCATTTGCCACAGATGTGGCTGTAAAAATAAATAAATAAAAAGCAAAGTTGAAAGTGAGTGCAAATTTGGTAGTTTAGACAAACTTGCATCCCATTTCTCATTTCTCTTATGATCCTGGGCAGATCAGAATCCCTACCTGTAAATTGAAGGAAATCTAGGTCCTAGAGTTATTTCGAGGATTAATTAAATAATGCTTGAAAGGCATTTATCATTGGACCTGGCAAATAACAAGTGTCTAATAAATAACAGCTTTTTTTATTATGTATATTAATAGATAGGTAAATTAATAATAATTAAAATATATTTGAATTAATAATAGTAAATGTAGGGAGTTGTTTGTGTCTTTTGTTAAGGAAACCACTGACAAAGCTTCAGTGTGATTTCTGGCTAGTGAATTATTCATGAGTGAGTTTGGCTTAGGGTTTGATAAATGACAGCATGTTGATCTAGTCTTTGATTCTAGCTTGTATTTATTTCTCATGCCTCCTATAAGAAATCACAACAAAAACTGAGTGGCTTAACACAATAAAAAAATTTTTTTTCATGGCATACGGAAATTCCCAGGCCAGGGATCAAAGCCTGAGACACCTGCAGTGGCAACTCCACAAGGGAACTCCACGAAATGTTTTATCTTATGGTTCTGGAAGTCAGATGTCTGAGATGGGTATTCCAGAACTAAAGTCAGTGTTTCCCAAGCCAGTGTTCCTTTCTGGAGCCCCCCCCCCCGGGGGGGGAATTCATTGTTTTGCCCTTTCAGCCTCTCAATACCACCCACATTCCTTGGCTTGTGGCCCCTTCCATCTTCAAAGATGCCAATGTTGCATCTCTGTGTGCTTTTCTTCCGTAGTCATATCTCCCGTGACCGCTCTTCTGTCTCCCTCTTCTACTTTTAAGTACTCTTGTGATTTGAGTGGCCACATCTGGATACTCTTCCTATTTTAGGGTCAGTTAATTAGCAACCTAATTCCATCTGCCTTTCATTTCCCATTGCTGTGTGATCTGAGGTTCTCACCATTTCCAAGGTTTAGGACATGGATATCCTGGCCAGAGGAAAGGACGTTATTCTCCCCAAATCATAGTAGGTTAGAGCGTGATGATCTATCCCACATCTGAATTTAGAAAAGGGTTACACTTTGAGTTTTGACTCTGATTTTGAGTTTTGATCTGATGTCTCCAATGGCCCCAGGTCCTGTTTTTACACAGCCCTGTGTTCCTACCAGCCTGGAGCTTCCAATAAACCTCGTCTCCAGAGCCAATCTTGTTTCTGGGGCTGTCATGTGAGATTAGGAAATCCAACCCAGCTCGAGAGGATAGCAGGGTTTGAGGACAGTTTAAAGTCCATGTCCAGAGCGCCCGTTGTTGCTCAGAGGTAACGAACCCAAGGAGTATCCATGAGGACGCAGGCTCGATCCCTGGCCCTGCTCCGTGGGTTAAGGATCCAGCCTTGCTGTGAGCTATAGTGTGGGTCACAGATGCAGCTCGGATGTGGCATCGCTGTGGCTGTGGCATAGGCCAGCAGCTGCAGCTCAGATTTTACCCCTAGTCTGGGAACTTCCATATGCCATGGGTGCGAATCTAAAAAAAATAAAAGTCCATGTCTTTTAATTTTTTTTTTGGGGGGGGGCTTCCTGTATTTTTCTTCTTTTCTGAAAACCACCTATAAAAGGTCAGGTGTTTACAGCATCCTCCAAAGCCTCACATCCAATGTCCTGGAAAGTCAGGAAAGCTTAGTGACGAAATAAAAATGTCAGAGGACACAGTGATGGTGAAGCTCGCCCTGACAGAGGAAGAAGCTGTGGTCTGTGCTTCTGCAAGACACAGCCAGCCCTGGGGCACCCCATCTGGACATGATAACATGAATACTCATGTATCAGGGGCCTCCTCTGTTCCAGGGGCTTTAGAGGTGACATCTCTAAGTATCATCACCATCATTTTTGAAGTAAATACATCTGAATTTTAAAGCGACTAAAGAATTTGTCCAGGAACACTCACCTTAATGTAGCAGAGTTGAGTCAAATCACAGCCTTTGATTTAAAAGGCGAAGATTTGTGTGCTTCTCCAAGCTCTCTCTCCCGCACCAGCCTTATGCTCATCACACAGACCCTGTCTTTCCAAGCAGAATGTGAGCCTTTGAGGAGCCGAATCACATCCTTTTCCTAGTTTGCACCACCCAGCCTTGTGCCCTGTGTGTTTGCTTATTTTATGAAGGTATGATTTAGTTAGGGCCCAGTGTGGGGGTCTTAACTGCACCAGCCTGCAGAAAAGCCCACATCCAAATGAGGCCATAGAAAGGCAACATCTACTTAGGAACTTGTGGAAAATGGGCCAGGGAAAAAAATTTTTTTTTTCTCTCGGAGCCATTTACATGATATTTGATTTGGCTTTCTGAGACATATTAATCAATCCTCCAAACTGCATTCAGGGCTCCACACCACTCATTTATGGTCAACTAGTGTTTATCTATGGAGACACTTGGGAGGGCAAGATGGAAAAATGCAGCTTTTCCGTGGAGGGCTTTAATTTAACCCCTCCCACTCAAGTTCATGTAAAACCATCTCAACTTGTAGGGATGCTCTAACCTTCCTAAAAGCCATGCACCTTAAAGCAACTCAACACACACCTATGGAGCTACTTGTACCTCTGAAGGGCCAAACCCTGCACTTAGCCCTCTCATTGTTTGAATATTAAACACCTGGCAGATGATCCATTCAGGAAATTCTATAGTCACCTGATATTCACATGTAGGACATGCACAGTGCTCCACACAGGCTAAAGCCTTTTCTAAGAATTACTGTTCAGTTTGCTAAGGAGTTTTCTTTTTCTTTCTTTCTTTTTTTTTTTTGGATGACTTTTGTATATCCTGGAGTATTTTTAATCATTTAAGGCAAAACTGTCCTTTAACAAATCATTCCCAACAAAGTCAGACTAGGAAAAAAAAAAACTAATCCTATAAATGCTTGAAAAAGTCAGTACTCACCATCATGCATGAGACATGTGACAAATATGCTAATAATTCAAAACGATGTTTTCTTTCTTTCTTTCTTTTCTTTTTTTTTTTTTTTTTTTTTTTGGCTTTAAGCAGTTTGGAGTTCATAGCAAAATTGAGGGAATGGTATAGAGATCTCCAATACGTCTTCCACCATACCTGCAAAGCTTCTCTCATTGTCAATATCTCCCACCAGGGTGGCACATTTGTTATAATTGACTAGTCTATATTGATACATCACACCAAGTCCCTAGTTCAATTAGGATTCACCTGGTGGTATATATTCTATGAGTTTAGGCGAATGTTATATTATCAGATAGGGTGTTTTCACTGCCCTAGAAATTGTCTCGGCTCCAGCTTTTCACCCATCCCCTTGGTAACCACTGATCTTTTTACTTGCTCCATAATTTTGCCTTTTCCAGAATGTCATATAGTTGGATCCATACAGTATGTTACTTTTCCAGATGGGCTTCTTTCACTTGATAAGTTGCATTTAAGGTTCCTTCATGTTCTTTAGGCTCAGCACTGAATATTTCTTTTTAGCCCTGAATAATATTCCATTGCCTGGATTTACCACAATTTATTTATCCATTCCTCTGTGACATCCTGGTTGTTTTCAAGATTGGGCAACTATGGATAAAGCTGCTATAAACATGACAGTGTAGGTTTTCCTGTGGACATAAATTTTCAACTCATTTAGTTAAATATCAAAAAGTGCTACTGCTGGATCGTATGGTAGGCATATGTTTAGTTTTGTGAGACTCTGACAAACTGTATTCCAAAGTGGCTCTACCATTCTGCATCCCACCAACAGTGAATGAAAGTTCCTGGTACTCCATATGCTTGTCAGCATTTGGTGTTGTCAGCTTGCTGGAGTTTGTCCATTCTAATAGGTGTGCACTGGCATCTCATTGTTGTTTTAATTTGCATATCCCTGATAATATGTGGTGTGGAACATTTTTCATGTACTTATTCGCCATCTGTATTTTTTCTTTGATGAGGCATCTACTAAGATCTTTGGCCCATTTATTAATCAAGTGTTTTTGTTTTTTTATCACTAAGTTTTAAGGGTTTGTGTATTTTCTAGCAGTCCTTACAAGATGTGTCTTTTGCAAATATTTTTTCCCAGTCTGTGACTTGCCCTCCTTGGTATTATGTTTTTTGCAGAACAAACGTTCTTAATTTTAAAAGAACAGCTTATCGGCTATTTGGTGCCTCTGGTGTTTTACCTAAAAAGCCGTCACCAAACCCAAGGTCACTTAGATTTTTTCCTATATTGTTTTCCGGAAGTTGTATAGTTTTGGATTTTACATTTAGATATATTATCCATTTTGACTTTTGTATGTTAACCTTTTATTCTGCAATCGTATTAGAATCGCTTGTAAATTCTAGGAGGGTTTTTTGGTGAATCTTTTATATTTTCTAGATGATTGTGTCATGTGCAAACAAAGATGGTTTTATTTTTTCCCTCCCAATCTATATACTTTTTATTATCAGGTTGAGGAAGTTTCCCTTTATTCTCAGTTTACTGAGAGCTCTTATCATGGGGAACGGGTATTTAATTTTGCCATATGTTTTTTCCTGCATCTATGATATGGTGATAAAACTTCTTTTTTAACCTACTGATGTGATGATTTATATGTGATGATTTATATTAACTGATTTTTTTGAAAGTCGAACCAGCATTTCTGGAATAAAACGCTTTTGATTGTGACGTGTAATATTTTTGTACATTGTTAGATTCATTTGTAATATTTTGTTAAAGATTTCTGCATATATGTTAATGAGAAATATTGATCTGTGGCTTGGTTTGTAGTTTCCTTTTCTTGTAAAAATTTTTGCCTGATTTTCGTATTAGGGTAAGGTTTGTAGAATGAGTTAGAATATATTCTTTCTATGACTATATTCCGAATGAGAAGGTAGAGAATTGGCATAATTTCTTTCTTAAATGTTTGGCAGAATTCACAGGGAATCTAGCTGGGCTTGGTGCATTCTGTTTGGGAAGACTATTAATTATTGTTTTATTTTCTCTAATAGATATTTGGGCCTGAGTAGAGCTTTTCAGATTGTCTATATGTTCTTGTTTGAGATTGTGTCTTTCAAAGAATTGGTCCATTTTACACAGGTTATCAACTTTGTGAGTGTAGAGTTGTTCGTGGTATTCCCTGATTATCTTTTTAATGTTCATATGATCTATAATGTTTCCTCTTTCATTTTTAAAATTAGTGATTTGTATTCTCTTTTTGTTTTTTTAGCAAGTCTTATTAGAGGCTTATTAATCAAAGATATAGCCTTTGGATTTGTAATTTTCCTTATTGTGTTCCTGTTTTCTAGTTCATTGATTTCTGCTCTAAATCTTATGTTTTCTCCTGCCTACTTTGGATTTGACTTGCTCCTTTCTTCTAATTTCCTAAGGAGGAAACTGAGATCATTGATTTAGATCTTTCTTCTTTTCCAGTATATGCATGCAATGCTATAAATTTCCCTTTAAGCACTATTTTTGCTGCATCCCACAAATTTTGATAAGTTGCGGGTTTTTTTCATTTTCATTTAATTTGAACAGATTTTAAGTTGTCTCTTGAGATTTTTTCTTTGATTTGTGTATTAGTGAGAAGTGTATTGTTTATTCTCCATGTATTTTAGGATTTTATATTTATCTTACTGTTATTGATTTGCAGTTTAATTCCATTCATGTCTAAGAGCAGACATTGCACTATTTTATATTCTTTTAAATGTCTTAAGGTGTATTTTATGGCTCAGAATGTGGTCTATTTTGGTAAATGTTTTATATGAGCTGAGAACAATGTGCTATTGTATGAGATAGTTTATAGGTGTCAATTATATCCAGTTGATTGATGGTGTTGTTGAGGTCAACTATGCCTTTACTGATTTTCTGCCTGCTGGATGTGTCCGTTTATGATGGAAGGATGCTGAAGTCTCCAACTATGATAGTAGATTCATCTATATTTCCTTGCAGTTTTATTAGCTTTTGCCTGACAGTTTGACTCTCACTAGTTCTTCATACACATGTTAAGAATAGTTACATTTTCTTGGAAAAATGACCCCTTTGTCATTATGCAAGTCCCTTCTTTATCCCTGATAACCTTCCTTGCCCTGGAATCTGCCCTTTCTGAAACTAATAAAGCTACTCTTGCTTTCTTTTGATTAGTATTAGAATGATACTCTTTTCTCCATCCATTTATTTTTCATTTAGGTATGTGTTTATATTTAAAATAAGTTTCTTGTAGAAAACTTGGTTGAGTCTTATTTGTTGACCTTCTCAGACAATATCTGACTTTTAATTGGTACATTTAGATCCCTGATGTCCAAAGTGATTATTGATGTAGTTGGATTAAAATATACCATATTTGTTACTATTTTCTATTTGTTGCCATGTTCTTGTCTCTGGTTTAAACACTTTTTAAAACCACCTTCAGGAGATCCCATATGGCTCAGCATGTTAGGAATGTGGCATTGTCACTGCTGTGGCATGGGTTTGATCCCTGGCCCTGGAACTTCTGCATGCCGTGACTGCAGCCAAAAAAATAAATAAGTGAAAAAAGAAAACCACCTCCTGAATGTGTAAAATTATATTGATAATATGAAATGTTGCCAATGAGATGGAGCAACTAGAACATATGTACTAAGAGTAAGATTAAACATTTGTACAACCACTTTGAAAATGTATTGATAATATCTGCAAAAGGTAAACAAGCATATACCCTGTGACTCAGCAACTCAATGCCTTTCTGAGATATAGGTATATAGATGATCTATGCACATTTCAAGGGGCTATTTTTACAAAAATACACTTTCATTTCTGCCAAAAAATTATCACCCATGACTTTATGATAAGCTTGAAGTGAAAAAACCTTATATTTACATCAAAAGTAGACTGGATTAAGGTCAATGGTAATTGAGGTCATAGCCCTTGGGTAGGGATAGGAAAGAGGTTTCTGGCGTGTGCTAATTTTTTTACACACGTTAACAACCTTATTTACATGAAAAACTCATTTGTTTTTGAAATTATTAACAAAAGAGAAGGAAAAACAGAAAAGATGTGAAGCAGCAGACATGCCCCATGGTTGTGCTTAGTGGGAAGGTGGATCTGTGGTTCCCTGGAATTGAAAGTTTTGTGTTTTTATAAATGAAAAAAAAAAAAAGTTCAATGCTCCCCGAAGCCTGTGCCTTTTCTGTTCTCCATACCCAGAAAAAGAGCAGTGAGAAGGAAAGCACCAGGAAACACTCTGAGTTCGAGCAGACAAACCAAGAGCAAATGTTCTTCACCTTCATCTGGTAGGTAGTTACATGAGGATATGCAGGTGAAAATACACTGAGGTACACATTCATTGCTTTTTATGATATGTGCATTTTACCTTAATAAAAATGAATTAAAATATATACGTACGAATCATACCTGGAAAATTGACTTCTAGACATAAACTCTTCATAAAGAATGGCATGGAACTCTTCCTTCCTTAAAAAAATGGCAGTATTCTCTATGAACACTGCTACTGGAAAGGCTCTCTAGAGAGAGAGTAGGGGGATGGGGAGGCGAGAATCCCTTCCTCTTGATACTTTCATGTTGTCTTGGGTTATGCTAAGTCTAAGGAGAAAAAAAAAAAAAAACCTGCATGCATTCAGGATAAAGGTGAAAATAATCCCCCCGCCCCACCAAAAGAGAAAGGCTTAGGCTCTCTTTGTAACCTCATGGTACTATGTCAATGCCTTTCAGGTGACACCTATTCATTCTTATTTATGGACTTGTTATGTCATGTCCCTACCATATCCTACAACTTAGGGCTTTTGGAATACAGAGATGTGGTGGCCACATCCAACTCATTTGCATCCTATGCATAGGATCCTGTAAGAATAGTTACATTTTCTTGGAAAAATGTCCCACCCTAACTGCCTAGACAATGCGCATTGGGTATATTAAACTCACTATCTCATTACTACCATCTATCTTCTGAGAGAGCTTGTGAATTACTCTGCTCAGGCAGATGTAAGAGAATATCACAAACTGAGTGGCTTAAACAACAACAAAATGATTTAGACAGTTCTGGAAGCTCGAAGTCTAAGATCAAGACGCTGGCAGAGTCGGTTTCTTGTAAGAACTTGCTTCTTGGCTTGCAGACAACCACCTTTTCACTGTGTACTCCTCTGGTCTCTTTTCTGCTTGAGAATAAAGAGAGAAAATAAAAGTGAGCGAGAGAGAGCGATCAATGGTGTTTCTTCTTATGAGGCCATCAGATCTATCAGATTTGGGTCCCACTCCTATGACCTTGTTTAACTTTAATGGTCTCCTTATCTTTAAACACAATCATATTGGGTATTGCGGTTTCAACGTAGAATTGGGGAGAGAGGGTACAGTTCAGTCCTTAATAGCTAAGAGGCTGAGCCTCTTTTCCAGGTCACCTCAGCTCCTGAATTCTCTACTCCTCTCGTCTTCATGACTGGTCCTGCCTGGACTTCCACCTCCAGTGTAGTAGTCCTCCTCCTGGCAACATGATCTGATCTCACATTCCTTCTTCCCTCGGTTTGCTTCTCCACCTGGTCTTCCTAGTCACTAATTCCTTGAAAGGAATCCTAATCGCGGAAGACTCCGCAAAGGATGCCAGCTCCAGAAGCCTTGGGCATTAACCTCACAGTACCCACAGCCTTTCTTCTTTGACACATGTGTTCCAGGGAAGTTTCATTCTCTAGGAAACTACTCAGTGAAAATCACAAAACTTATGAGAAAAATCAAGTTGGAGGAAGAACTCTCAAAATCCATGGAACTGCCTAACCAGAACACTAAAATAAAATAATAGCTAACGCTAATAAAAGTAATAACTAACACTAATAAAAAACACTGAAGTAAAAAAAAATAATGATCCAAATTGGAACAAAAAATGTACAGCTATATTTCTCTGCATCCCACAATTGTTGACAAGTTGTATTTTCATTTAGCTCAAAATATTTTTTTTTTTTTTGGTCTTTTTGCTATTTCTTTGGGCCGCTCCGGCGGCATATGGAGGTTCCCAGGCTAGGGGTCGAATCGGAGCTGTAGCCGCCGGCCTACGCCAGAGCCACAGCAACACAGGATCCCAGCTGCGTCTGCAACCTACACCACAGCTCACGGCAACGCCGGATCGTTAACCCACTGAGCAAGGGCAGGGACGGAACCCGCAACCTCATGGTTCCTAGTCGGATTCGTTAACCACTGCGCCACGACGGGAACTCCAAAATATTTTATTTATTTATTTATGTTTGTCTTTTTGCCATTTCTTGGGCTGCTCCTGCAGCATATGGAGGTTCCCAGGCTAGGGGTCCAATCTGAGCTGTAGCCTCCGGCCTACGCCAGAGCCACAGCAGCACGGGATCCGAGCCGCGTCTGCAACCTACACCACAGCTCATGGCAATGCCGGATCCTTAACCCACTGAGCAAGGGCAGGGATCGAACCCGCAACCTCATGGTTCCTAGTTGGATTCGTTAACCACTGAGCCACTACGGGAACTCCAGCTCAAAATATTTTAAAAATATTTGCATCTTGTATCATACTCAATCTTTGCAACCTTAAACATGGGGTTTAAGACTTGCCCTTAGAAACATAGGTACTTGGATATCATTTGCTTCTGATACAGAACAGAATGATCACAATTAAAAGTCTGATCCAAGGGAGTTCCTGTTGTGGCGAAGTAGAATCTAACTAGTATCCATGAGGATGCAGGTTTGCTCAGTGGGTTAAAGATCCTGAATTGCCATGAGCTGCAGTATAGGTCACAGACATGGCTTAGATCTGTCCTTGCTGTGGCTGTGGCATAGGCTGGCATCTGCAGCTCTGATTGAACCCCTAGCCTGGGAACTTCCATATGCTGCAGCTGTGGCCCTAAAAAGACAGAAAAAAAAAAAAGAGTCTGATCCAAGATGTAGCTTTCTTTTTAAAAAATTTTTTTCTTTTTTTCTTTTTTAAAGTTTTATTGAACTATAGTTGATTTACAATGTTGTGGTAATTTCTGCCATACTATAAAGTGATTCAGCTGTACATACACACAATCAGTTAATACACAATCAGGTAATTATACAATAACGCGATTCAGTTATACATATACACAATACATAAAACATTGATTTTTAACGTATTGTTTCAATGATCACAATTAAAAGTCTGATCCAAGATATAGCTATCTTCATTCATGCATTGTTTATTTAGGAGGAAATATCTATGCAATTCTCCCTTTGCACATGTGTTGCCCCCTGTTCCGTTAACACTATGCTAAGTTTACAGTTCTGTAAGCCATTCAATTAGCCAACCCTTGCACTAAAGAATGACTGTTCCATAGATTTTCAATTTTTATTTCAGATTTTACTCTCTAATTGTGAGATAAGTTTCCCTTGATTTCTTCAAAACATCTATGTATTGAAAAAGTTGTGTACCATCCAATAAAAATTGTACATTTTAATAATATTATCCCCCCTATCAGCCAATGGTTGGTCAGAGAATTCCTGCCAAAGGAATATTTGTTGCAGCTAAACAGAGCATGGTAATATTTGAAACCTTGCTCTCTAAAGATGCTCTTTGCCTCTTTCTCCTGTCTCAGTCATCAGAGCATGCTGCAGCAAAAAAATTAACTTTTCTCTTCCTGACAGGCAATTAAGACATGCATCCATTTCTAGACAGAAACTGAGACAAGGAATTTTAAGGTAAAAGGCAGGAGACAGTGCCCAAGATCCAGCAAGGATTCATGAGCTCTCTTATTCTCTTATTCATGTATTCAGTGAACATGTTTTGAGCATAAACAATTTATCAGGTGTTCAACAAAAGAGAGAGATTCACAGTGTGTCTTCAGTGCTTCCGCTTACATTATCGGCCTCAATTTTCACAGCGATTCTCTTTCATTCTATTTTGCAAGTGAGGAAGCTGAGCTCCTCTATAACTGAGACCACAGCTAAGAGGCCCTCGGGGTATTCCTTTCTGATTTTACTCACAATCACGGCATCAGGATTCTTGGTTCAGGGCCTTGTCAAGAGCAGCTCTCTCCTGCTCTTGCTTTAGGCAAGATTCCCCTTCTCTCTGACTGATGTCCTTTGGATTGTGGGGCTCTTCTAATCTCACTGAGTTTTGATGGGGCTTTTCCTTAACATGCTGCTTCTACAAGGGTCCTCTCAATTTGAACTAATATATCCAATTTGAGTCACACCCCATCCCCTAGTCTTGTTTAGGGTCAGAGAAATTGCAGCTGGTCTAAATTTAATGACCTGAGCTCCCAGTTTTCTAAAAGGTGATGTTGAGCATAGACACACAGTCACGTAGTAGGGAATCTACCAGTGTTAGCTTTCTTTCTTACTTAAGCAAAATTATGCAACAATAAAGCACTGTCATTTTGGGGACCTGCTCTGTATGAATCTAGCTTATATACTTATTTAGCAATCCCATGCCTCTCTTCTTGTATAATAAGGAATAAAAAAGATATGCAGGATCCCATCCTTAAAACATGACAAAGGATTTGGTGAGGGAGGTGGGGGGAAAGCTATATCCATGCCAAAAATTAATGCATGGTATAACGCAATATACACCGAATGCTCAATTAGAACACATGTTCTTAGAATAATTGGAGTCAGAAGAGCCAGGTGTCACTGTGAGTTGACTAGATCAGATAAAGCTTCTTGGAGGGCCTCAGAGGTTTGAGCTCGGCCCTGAGGTACAGTGCCTTAGGTTACAAATGGGGAAACTAGATAATTTAGTCCATTCTCTTCTCTTCTCTCTACCTCCACCACCACAGTTGTACATCATTTTTAAGTCCTCTGGTTCACACTTAGAGTTTGTCCTGTCTGAGACATAAGTTCACAAACTCCAGTTATACAGCCTCCAGCAATCATTTTATTTCCAAATAGTATGGAAACAGTCATTTTTCCTGGACCAAAGAAAAGGATTATAACCAAGAGAAACTTGCTATTCTTGGCTTTCCCCCCCCACTTCTGAGTACATCATATACGACCCTGCTCTTAAAGCTTCCACTGCTCTCAATCATCCACAGCCTTGAATCGCTGCAAACACATCTCAGTCACAGTCAGCCCAGTGGTCTTGGAGTCAACGTTACCACAAACTAATCTCTGCAGGCACTTTCTGACGGCCCTTTTGGGTTGTGTAAGTAATGAATCATCTTTGAAACTTCTAGGATTGGCCTTCTCCTCCAGTGCTCCTTGCAGACTTTTCTTCCCATTTGCCAAGGCTTCTGATAACAGGAAATGCAGCAAGGAGCCCCTTCAGTCTAAGGAAAGGCTTCTCCTATTTCCCTATGAAGCCCTTTTCTTCCTTCTCCCTTGGCATGTATTATATGCCAAGGTTCGTGGGAAATCTTTTCCAGAAAAATAAAGGCAGTGTGATGTGACTGAGATGAAGAATGCAACAGGCATGAGTGAACCTCTTCAGAAGGTGAGAAGAAGGCCAGTGTTTCCCCAGTAAACTCACTGTGTAGCTTCTCTGTGTTGTCAACTACATAAACCTTGACCTGTGCAACAGGTGCATTCTAGTTCACTGAGAAGAGGGTAATATTACATTGCTACAGAACTCCAATCTTGATTCAGCAAGAGACCTATACACATACAAATAATCGCAAAAGTAATGCTACTGATAATTATTTATACAATAGAAATGAAGCAGCTTAATTGATGTCACCAACAATCTCATGCAATTCGAAGGTTGTATGTTGTATGTATTTGTTTGTTTGTTTGTTTTTTGCTTTTTAGGGCTGCCCCTGTGGCATATGGAAATTCCCAGGTCAAATCGGAGCTGCAGCTACCAACCTATGCCACACCCACAGCAATGCCAGATCTGAGCCATGTCTGTGACCTACACCACAGCTCACAGCAACGCCAGATCCTTAATCCACTGAGTGAGGCCAAGGATTGAACCCACATCCTCATGGATACTAGTTGGGTTCGTTACTCCTGAGCCACCAGGGAACTCCTGATATCCCTATTTTAAAGATGAAAAAATTAGCCCTGAGAAGAGAAGGAAATTTTCCAAGGACACCCTTGTAGAATATAAGGCAGTGAGAAACTTTCCCCTCTAGATCATATCCCTACTGAGAGCAGGGGCTATGATCTTTCAGAAAAATCCTTTGAAGAGGTTAGCATGAGAATCTGGGATTCAACGCATCCTAATTGAAAATTTCAAATGCTTGCTCTGCCGGGTGATTTGCTGGCTGACTTTGGAAAAATGGCATAAATTCCCAGAGTCAGATTCCTCATCCACTGACTGGGGATTAAAATGACTGGTAAGGATTAAATGGGATCATATACTTGTAGAAGGCTTAGTCCAGCGTGGAGAAAGTAGTCATTAAACAGTCATCATGATTGGTTTATTTTCCTCATTTTCTTCCTCTTTTTCTGACTTATCCTCCTTCCCTTCTCCACTCTATTGTTACTTTTTTTTTTCATTCTATTGCTACTATTACTGCTCCGTAGCAACCTTGTGGAATAGGCACAGGGCTTGGAATTCAAGTTCCAGCTCTACGGCTTCTGAGCCTTCTTGGTGCTGCTGAACAAGGAGTTGGGGATTTATATTTCTGGGCTGAGTCTAATGACAATACCATCTTGGAAATGGCAGGGATGCTATATTAGACTGAGATAAATAGCCCATTTTTTCTCAGTCATTAATTACTTTCGAATGCAACCAGCCAGCCTCTAATTCATATATCTCTAAATCTGTATTAGATGAACAGGACTCCCATTTAGTCCTGATTAACATGAGGAGCTTGCTGTCTGGTTGGTTGATTTAGTTGGGAATCTTGCCTATAAGTCACATCCTCCCTCCTATTCAAACAGCGATATTGGTCATTTGTTTATCCAAACTACTGTTTCATTTCCAGTGTAATAGACCCAAGCAAACAGACTCGCAACTCAAAGAGTCTCATGGATTCAAATGGTATGCCTCCCTTCTAGGCATGTAGCAGTAACATTTCAGGACCTTAGAGTTGGATCATGGAGGAACTATGGCAGCCAGAATGGGTCTGTGATGCTGGCTATTTTCCCAAGCAACCCATTATCATCTTCTGGTAGTTGCCATGTCAGAGTCAAAAGGGTGAGAACTTGGGATGTGGGTGGATCTGTATTAGAGTCTTATCTGTATGATGGATAGGGATTACATTTACTCCTTATCTTTCAGTTTCTTCATTTTAAAAATGGGTTGGCAAGACCCGAGTTGATAGTTGTGCAAATTAGAAATGCTTTATACAGTGGGGCTGACATGCTATTTGTCACCTGGCACATGCTCGAGAAAATCTTACCTTCTATTACAATTAGCTAAATAACTTGTTTTCCATGGTGGTACAAAGGTGGCACTTTTTTTCCAACCAGATGTGGATCGTTCCAGCACCAAAAATGTGAGTTGAGGGCTGCTACCCGCTGCCAGACTCTGAGTCTCAGCATGGCCTTTCCAGCTCCTTGATGCAGCAGCTCTGCTTTCTTCTGCCCTGTAGAGCCCACTCTGTCACTGACAGCACTAGTTAGTCTGCAGGGTTTCCCATGCAAGCAGCCTGCCTGGCATTGGCTTCTTTGCCTCTCATGGACCAGTCATCTTGCAAAGTGTGAAGGCACAAGTTCCCAAGCTCAGTTATAGATTGGGAACTCTAAATGCAGTAATCCCAAGATTACTGCATTTAGAGTTAGCCCTCTTGTATTAGGGTTCTCCAGAGAAACAGGACCGACAGGAGATTAAAGAAATACATACATAATGCATTTATTTATTCATTTATTGATTATGAACAATTGGCTCACATGATTTTGGAGGCTAAGCATTCCAATAATGTGTCATCTGCGAGTCGGAGACCCAGAAATGTCGGTGGTGTAATTCAGCCCAGGTTCGATGGGGTGAGAACTAAGGAAGCCAATGGTGTAGATCCCCATCTGAGGGCAAGAAAAAGTGAGATATTTTCGCTCAAGCAGGAAAGAAAAGTTGGCCAGTTCTTCCTTCTTCACTCTTCTGCTTTGTTCAGGCCTTCAATAGATTAGATGATGCCCATTCACTGAAAGGAGGGCAATTTACTGAGTCCATGAAGCAAGTGCTAATCTTATCTGCAAACACCTTCACAGACACACCCAGAAATAATATTTAATCTGGAGGCTTGACCCAGTCAAATCAACATCTAAAATTAACTATCACACCCTGTTTTTTAGTGTTTACAAGCTTGCCACTAGAATAGCTGGGGCAATCCACATTCAAGCACGAGCTGTTTAACTATTTCCCATGTCACCCCTCCCCTTTGCCTCCTCCATGATCCTCAGGCCCTATTGATTAATCAATAGAGATCTATCAATCTCCCTTTCTTTTCTTATCTGCCTTCCTAGCCCTTTCAGTTATGGATGTTGAGGTTGGCAGACATATTAATAAGGAGACACATCCCAAAGATGAAAGAAGTTCAAGTCATTAGCTCTTCAGCTCACAGGCAAATCAGTGGATGCTCGTGGACATATCAGGGGAACTAGAATGTGGGTTTGGTCATCCAGACTCACGAGTGGGTCATATCAGAGTTCGGATTCTGACCCAGGCAGGACAACTGCTATGTTAACTTTTAAGGTCACAGAGATTTTGTGTACTGAAGAGGACTTCTAGGACTCATGTCTTTTGACACCTTAACCAATGACACAGCACTGTCTTAATTAGAGGTTAAATTGCAGCAGCATTAGGTATTGTGTTATAAAGCTCTGACTGTGTGCTGCATGCTATGGTCAGTACTTCAGAAGATTTACTTCATGAAGTAAGCTCTATGGAGTATGCATAATTAAATCCCTCTTAGATAATAAGAAGGCTGTCCAAGGAGGTTTACAAACATACCTCAAATCACCACCCCTAAGATGAAGAAAAATTATTGTCTGTTCTCTTGCCAAATTCAAAGAGATCTCTATACCCTCATGACTGAATATAAATAATTTAGTATAGCATTTGATACACAATACACTTTTTTTTTTTTGGTCTTTTTTTAGGGCCCCACCTACAGCATATGGAAGTTCCCAGGCTAGAGGTCAAAGCAGAGCTGCAGCTGCCTGCTTATACCACAGCCACAGCAACACCAGATCCGATCTGCATCTGCAACATGCACCACAGCTCATGGCAATGTCAGATCCTTAGTCCAGTGAGTGAGGTCAGGGATCAAACCTGAGTCTTCATGGATACTAGTTGGGTTCGTTACAGCTGAGCCACAACAGGAACTGCTACAATACATTTTTGATAAATGATTACTATCTCATGTAAGGCTAGTTGTATCTGAAAAGTCCACAAGGAAAAGTGGCTTGTCTTTTCCCCTCATTGTTGTCTCATATATGTCACATGGCCAACTGTAAATGCCTGCCCTGTTGATTTGATTTTGATGCTACCTAACTTTGAAATGGACACAAATACAAATTTAGTGTTGCCTTTGGGTATTAAGCAGTCAGCCCTGGAATGGAGAACAGTCACGATATGTGTTTAATACGTTAATGAGTAAGAAACAAGAGAAAAACTTCACTCAGGTTTGCTAGATCCAACCCCCACTAAACTATGGAATTCAGAGTTCAGAAGCTATAAATGAGGAAATAAAATGTGAAACAGAATAAAAATAAATACAACAAAACCAAAGAAGAATTCTTGGTTGAGTATTTCTGGAGTCTGAGACATTTAGCAAGCTTCACTAACCATGATACAAGTCTTGCTCCCAAAGCTTGAATAAATATGTTAGTACATTGTATTTCATGTCACTTTGCTGAGCTTATACCCAAGGTCATAAATGAAAATAAGATCAAAAGTGACAACTAGGCAATCTCAGTAAAGTTCAATGGGTTTGTTTGCCCTGTCAGTGAGCCTTCTTTCATAGGAGGCACTGAGTCTTTCCCTGGCTCTAAATGCTCCGAGTTTTATTCTTGGCCTTTGCTATATATGCCAAATTTAATTAACATGAGAAAGTGAACCAGCTTAGAAAGAGAGAGGGTGAACCTGGCAGATATTAGGTTAGCTGGACCCTACACCTTCCATCTTCCATGAATTATTTATACTGTTTGATCCCAGTTTTGAAAGAGAAAAATCTGAATATCTTTTTTTTAACTTTTATTGGGATAATCCAATAACTTAATTCTCAGCAGAGCAACGAATTCTGGGTGTTTTCAAGTGACACTTCTTTGTGTTGGAAAGAAACTTCTGTGTACAATGATCGAATGATGCAAATATGTACTCAGATTCAGACCAGAGTAATCAGAACCATTCCTAGTGTAACACTGAGTCATCGTCATTGGAGAACAGCAAAGTGAGCCTAAGCTTTGCAGTCATTAGAGACCTGGGATTCCATCCTGGCCTTGCCCCTAACGCACTGTGTGACCTTGAGAATCTAGTATTGAATTACCAGAGTCTTCGTTTCTGCTTTTGTTAAATAGGATAAGTGACAACCAACCCCCTGACCACTGCTGTGAAGATTTGATGAGCTAAGGGCCACATTGTATGTGCTCAATAAATGTTACTAGTTGTCATGACTAGTTTTGACTAGTTTCGCTCACCCGGCCTTTGGGTCAATAAAAGATGATGCTGTCTTCTGTACTACATGATGGGAAAAACAAGTGGAACAGAGCCAGTACCAGACTCACGGGAATCTATACATTAAATACAGCCCTCGTCTTGGCACACAGATCCTTGCCTGATCTGCTTCTCTTCCCCATCTTGTCTCTCTCCACATCACATACTTCCTTGGAAGTAGTCCCTTCCAACAAACTTATTCATATTTACTTTAAAATTTCTATTGAAGTATAGTTGCTCTACAATGTTGTGCCAATTTCTGCTGTCCAGCAAAGTGACCCAGTCCCACATACCTATACATTTTTTTCTCGTATTATCTTCCATCTTGTTCTGTCACAAGAGACCTTCCAACAAACTTAGAGATCTCAGAATTCTCCAGGTTTTCCCTGCCTGCCACACCCTTCACTATGCCCAGAACACCTTTCCCTCCTCAATTTCCTGAACGGGTTTTCTTTTGCCCTTCAAGGTGCCTTTTAAGTATCATTTGTTCCCCCCTAATTCTGACACTGCGCTTCTCTTTCTGGAATGAACGGGGGATTGCTTGTCCACTCTTCTCCATCCTCCCCAAACTGCAGGGCAAACCTCTATAGTATCTTCACAAACAGCTGTCATCCGTATCGACTTACTTTCTTTAGCAAGAGCAAACTGTGATCCCAGGGACAGAAGCATGACTTTTTATTTTGGTATTCTTAGCACCCAATAGTGGGCCTGACACTATTAGGAACAAAATAAATGTTGAATGACTGACTGAATAGATGCATCTTCCTGAAATAACCCTTTTTAGCATCCTTCATATACAAATGTGACCTCTAAGGATAGATACACAGAATAAAAATTATTTAAAAATATACAGCTCTCTAAAAATTTCATGACTGGATCTATTTATTTATCTATAATAATTGTACTCACCTCTTCCTAATATAAACAAAATGAATTAATTTCTTTTTATGGTTAAAAAAATTGAAAGCAATGAATTTTCCATGAGATGTAATTTTCAACTGCTTAAAAGCAAAAGGGCTCAAGCACATGTATTACTCTTTTCAATGATTCATCACTCAGTCCACAGAATCATGGGTAACTAGTACTATACCTGGAACTGGGTTAGGTGATGAAGAATAGTGCTATACAAGAGAGACATAGTCCTCCCCCCAACAATATATGTGTATGTACACACACACACACACACACACACACACACACACACACACACACACACACATATGTAAATTGGTGCAGCCACTATGCACCAATCTCTTGGTGAACAGTATGGAGGAATTTTCTTAAGAAACAAAAAACAGAGTTACCATAGGATCCAGCAATCTCACTCCTGGGCATCTATCTGGAAAAGATTAAAACTCTAATTTGAAAAGATACCTGTACCCCAACCTTCATAACAGCACTATAACCATGACATGGAAGCCACCAAAGTGTCCTAACAGATAACTGGTTTAAGAAGATATGATGTGTACACACACACACACACTCACACACACACCGTAATATTACTTGGCCATGAATAAGAATGCAATATCACCATTTGCAGCAACATGGATGAACCCAGAGATTATCACACTAGTGATAGATAAAGAGAGATATTATATGATATCCCTTATATTTGAAATCTGAAAAATAATACGAATGTATTTATTTACAAAACAGAAACAGACTCACATAGAAAACAAACTTTTGTTTGCCCTAAGGGAAAGGAGTGGGAAGGGATAAATTAGGAGTTTGGGGTTAAAAGATACACATTACTATATATAAAATAGATAAACAACCACACCAAAAAAAAAAAAAAAAAGACAAAGAGACAAAAGGAAGTTCTCTGTGGCACAGCAGGTTAAAGACTGGTTGTTGCTGCAGCTGTGGCACAGGGTACAACTGTGGTGTGGGTTTGATCCCTGGCCCAGGAACTTCCACATGCCACAGGTGCATCAAAAAGAAAAGAAAAATGAACAAACAAACAAACAAAAAACCCAAAGATAAACAACAAGGACCTCCTGCATAGCATAGGGAGCTATATTCAATATCTTGTAATAACCTATAATGGAAAAGAATCTGAGATATAATATAACATATGTCAGGATCGCTTTGTCATACATCTAAAACTAATCCACAAATTTGTAAATCAACTGTATTTCAATTAAAAAAATTTAACGATTGTGTAAAAATCAAACCGAGGTAAATGCATGGAAGGAAAATAGAAGAGTCTGAACTGAAGCTCTGCCCTCTTCAGAGAGGTACATGAGACTTCCGTGGAGTAGTGACAGTTCAGAGAAGTGTAGAACACTGAGAGAGATGCAGGCGGATGAGCGAGGAAGAGTGGCCATGAGAGACAGGGAGGGGTTATTGATTTTCAGCAGGAAGCAGCCTTAAAACGATCAAGGTGGTTTTCCAAACATACCTCTGCTGAAATCCAAATCCAAAGGAAACAAAACCAATTCCTTCCTTTTAAAGAAGCTGTCTGATTTCCATTAGTTTCTCTGCCTGCTTTTCATTAGATGAACTACCTAGAGCCCATCAGATATAATTGGATTTATTTGGAGCCCTAAGCACTTATAGAAAATCTGCATTTAGTAGAGTCTGATCAAATAAAGTGCCTTTATACTATATTATACTTTGTTCTGTTTATGCTAAAGAGGACAAGATGAATTCCTATAATGTAACCAAGAGATCTGGCATGTTGGCCTCTGTTTGGTTAATCTGTGAAGCCAGTCATGTGGATATGTCGGGCTAAATTCAGAGAAGTAACCAGGGAGCTGGCTCTACATTCAGGACAGAGGATGCTGCTAAAAGAGCCAAGTCATGAAAAGAGCATTGGATTTCAAATTATGTCATAAATTCTAGCCTCTGTTTCAGCAGGGGTCGGGAAGTAACTTCTTCTCCTTGATCCTCTGTGTCCTCAAAAATGTAGGAGTTTGATAACATGTTTTTCTGGTTCTCTTCTCATTCAACTAACACAGGTTATCACTCAACACTGGCAGGAAGTGGGACTAATTCTTCACAACGAGAGACAAATTTAATCATCCTAGGTGCTTGTAGACCAACTGCAGCCTCTCGAAAAAAAGTACAGCAAACTAGAATTCCTCAGGGTTGAATTTATCCTTACGGTAGGTTCTTCTGTGCTGTTCTTCCTAATGGGGAACTCATCTCATTCCAGGTACTTGGTTGGAAATGACGCTTTAAAAGAGATGAAGTGCTGTGACATTGACAGGTGTTATTGTTTAAAACATTCTAGGGTGCATATCTGTGGCTAATTAGCAAGACTCCTGCAAGTGTGATATGAACAGAACAGAATAAACCAGTACTCTCTCCGCCTTAATTGAATGTCAAGTTTGCATTAGTTTTATAGTAACAACACTAATTTTTTGGAGCATATGGAACTTGAACTCTTCCAAACCCCTAAAGTGGGAGACGTCATTGCAGGACCGAGCTGTTGACCCTGCTCTCTGCTTCCTCGTTATAGCTGGCGCATGTGTTTGAGGGTGTTGAAGTGGTGTTTCTGATGATTTCATCCAATATCTACTGACCTCTTCTAGCATTCTACCATATATACATTAAGCATGTCCAGTTTTGTTCATGTTTCCAAACCACCAAATCAGAGCTTTTACCTAAGGCATGCCTGTGCGTTAACCTCTGATAAGTGCGCCCCCAGGGCTGTAAATTTACCTAAGTGAGCCAAGGCCAATCCTGCTAGCTGCCGCCCAAAGAAACCAGTCTTATAATTCTACTGCACCGATTCTCTCTAGCTCTTCCCAGTTTGACATCTCACTCCCCTCTCTTGGGAATTCACCAGCATGGTGCTTTTCCCTTAATACAGGCTTGGATTGAGTTGATTTTTGATCAGAGTGGCCTGGCTTTCAGTTAGTACACAATAACTATAAAAAATGTCTAAACTCTGTTTGGATCCTCAAAACATTCGGGGGGCCTGGAGAAGATCTCTTTTAGGATTTGTGAACAAAAGCGTGATTGCAAGAGGAAAATTCTGCAATAGAAAAACGATTGGTTTCAAATCTCCTCTGCCAACCCCTCTGTGTGCCCACTAGCAAGTTACTCATGCTCGCTAGGCTTCAGTTTCTTTGGTTAAAAGAAATTAATAATATTGATGGCAAGCCTTGATGAAGGATTAGGACAAATGCTTCTCTTTGCAGCCATTCCTCTTTTTTTCTATTCTCTTTTCCCATCTCCTTTCCTTTATTCCTTTTTGCTTTCTCAGGCTTCTCTTTATATGCTTTGTCTTGTCCTTTGTTTGTTATGTCATTGTTTTCATTCTCTCTTTATTACTTTTACTAAGAACAATATTTTCCATCCCTCTAATGGTCATAATGGGTTATTTGAGCCTCCCCAGTATCATTTCCCCAGTTTTTCTCATTAAATACATTGTATACAGATTGGAGGGTTACCTTTTGCCATATTATTATGAAGAGAATTTCAATTAAGTTGCCTTGACTTCTCCCAGAAAAATGGCGAGTCAAGGGTCCAAGCTGGGCCAGTTAAATACTTTCTCCTTAAATGGAGTGGTACAAACACTGAACCATTCAATTCACCTTGATCCATCTCATCAATTCACCTTGAAGAGACCACCCATTCAATCCTTCCGGCAAGATTCCTAGACTGATTCTGGCGCTTTCCCCATTTGATTCTGAGGTTTTTCTTTTATTTCAGCCAGCCACCCCCTCTTCTCAACAAATTTCCCTTTTTGCTTACGTTAACCAGAGGGTGTTTATGTAGCTCACTTCTGGAAATTCCTCAATGATTCACCCCTTTCTTTTTCCCCAAAAGAGCCCCCAGCACCTCAAATGCAGCTACTCAACCCAAATATATAACCCAAAATACAAATGCAGAGGCATGCTTCACAGAAAAAAAGGGAATGTCAAATGGCATTTGACAAGCCTCAGGTAGCATGACAGCCTGCACGGCTCACAAAAGTGAGCTACAGTTGCTAGGGTAATGAAGAGAGAATAGTTCAGTATCATCCAAAGATCAAGGGAGAATCTGGCCAATGTCCAGTGTTCTTCTCAGAGCACAGTGGAGATGGGGTGAGGGAGTCCCTTCCTTGACTTTCCTGTTACCCAAGTTCATTTTCCACTGAAGCGGATTTGATCATGTGTAGGGTCTCCTGAGCTGCCTTCTACCAGAGGTGTTACTTACTAGTTTTACTTTCTACTGAAGCTCTATTCTGTGGGACCCTGTTCTTCCACGTGTACACACACACACACACACACACACACACACACACCCCTAACATTATTTTCCTTCTAACCCAAGAAAAATCCCAAGGATTCTGGAATCATGCACGTCCTCTCTGAAATTTGAGCCCATGCAGATCGAGCTTTTGACATCCACCTCTCCCTTGGGACATGACCATGGACTCCATTGAACTTGGGCTTCTCTTTGCAAGCATGGCTATCTCTGTATAAGGAGCATAGATTTTAACTAATTTTATTTTTAGTTTCACTGAGTTATATTATAGACCTATATACTTGTAATGGTCTGTAGAGGAGAATTTAAATGGGTTGTAAACCTAAGGAATAGATTGGATTGGAAAAAAATTCTTGGACAAACTCAAGAGCTTTTTAATTTAATTTTTTTTTCCCAGGCTAGGGACTGACCATGCACCACAGTTGCGACCTGCACCACAGCTGGGGCAGTGCTGGATCCTTAATCTGCTGTACCACCCAGGAAATTCCTCAAGAGTTCTTTTAGTCTCTGTTGTCCCCCCCACTCCCCAATTGAAAAGAAATAACATTTTCTGGTGCAAAAGAAGGAAACAGTATCTTTTTTTTCTTCCTGCTGACAATCACGTGAAGAACTTATTTTAGCCTATTTCATACAAGCAATAATGTAACTGCTCGATAGCCTCATTTCCCAAAATGGTCTAGAAAAACTGGAAAGATACATATATTGTGGTGATGGCATTACCATCACATCAGGATCTGATTTATCTGGGTGGACTGTTAATAGCTTCACACTTAGGACTCAAGTCAAAGGAATTTGCCTAGAAAAGACCCAGGGCTTTAAATATTCCCTCTGAAATGTAGACTGCTGAAGCAGATTCCAATCGTCATTTGTCTGCTTATTAGTTTAAAGCATCTATTGCACTGTAATTGCAGGAAGAAAAAGTTTGCAATCCACGTGGCATGTCCACCAGTCATGGGAGGGTATATTTCTCTCCAGAGAACAAATCACTGTTTTTTTTTTTTCTTTCTTTCTTTTCCTGCCTGGAGAAGCATATAGTGTGATGGGCTATAACCCCTAATAGATACAATACATCTTCTTACAAGAACTTACAAAAGAAATCAATGGTTTGTTTTATACCCACTGTCTCCCCAAATTCCCTCATATGTTTGCTTCGCCTGGCTTGGGCAACTTAAGAGCAACCACACTTCATAATAAAATGTTGGCTCATAAACATGGTCTTGGGCTAGAAACTTGGGTAGGGGCTCATTTATTTATAGCATTAATTGTGATCCCAGCACAAAGTAGGCTGGAAGAACGTCCAAAAAAGGAAAGAGAAAAAACCCAATAAAATTGATAAAGCACACATCCACACACAGTGTTGCTCTGTAAAAAGTATAATGGCATCATTGAATCTGGTCCCAAGGAGTGGAGTGTAGACAAATGAGATTTAACCTCAGTAATAATGAAGAACTTTGTAACAGTCAAAATTACCTAGTGATGGAAAGAGATGTCTTACAATCTTCTGAGTAAGTTCTTTCTCAAAAGAAAAAACATGGCAGAAAACAGATATTCCTGAACTTGAAGACAGAAGGAACCAGTCTACTGCATTGAGTAGCCAGGTGGACTTGAACAAATTACTTAGCCTCTTTGCCGCTGTTTTCTGTTCTGCAAATGAAGATAATATCTAAAATTGAGATTTTTTAAAGACAGAATAAACTTGGGTGTATTAAATGATAATATAATGCCTCAAACATGTTTGATATTCAATAAAGTTTAATTTCATCAGGGCCAAATGCTTAAGAATTGCTCAGTTGATGCCTAGTGTTCATTCCACCATCCCCTGGTGTATCCCCTGTATTGCTGAGAACAAAAGGCTAAAAACTACTTTTTCAGAGGCTTCTGGAGCTCAGGATCTGGATGCAACTTATACCCCACTTATTCAATGCACTCATGTATGTTTTGGAAGGCAAAATAGCAGCCAAGGGCATCTTCCCACAGTTTTGAAAAGTCTCCCTCTGACGAGCAAAGTGGTGGAGGAATCAGTGCCCATTTTCTAGTTTCATGGTGCTGAGAATCAGTCGTGATGGTGGGGAAGGATTCTGAACTCCAGGGTTCCCAGGTGGAGGTGCTGGCAGCTGCTTCCTGATCCTGGCTTCCCAGTAGCTGGGTCAGAGCATGGCGTTTTGTTCTTGAACTTGATTGCCATAAGTGCCCATCTCCCCCTCCTTCCTCACTTGAGAAGAATATCTATCACAGCAAGTGGGCTCTTCATTGCTCAGCATGTTCCTCAGATTGTTCCAAAAGTTTACTAGCAACTATTTTTGTTTTAAATCTCTTTCTTCGGGAAAACACCTATGGTGGTTTCTGTTTGTTGCCTCCAACTCCAAGAAAGGTATATAGTAAGTGTCCTAAGAGTGCACAGTTCCGAGAAGGATAACAACATTTCCAATGAAAAAGTAAGGAGAATTCAACAATAGGGCATAATCTCTTAAAGATCTGCAAATTTCATATGTTATCATGAAGAGAGTATTTTAAGTTAATTGTAAATTTGTAATCATTTGGCTTTATAGAGAAGCTTAGTATTACTAAGGTAAAATTACAAAGCATGTTATGAGTATTTACTTAAGAAAAATTTCATTTAAAAAGTATTCATATGATAAATACACTTTGAGGAGTATTCAAAGAAAATAGAGGAGGAGTTCCCGTCGTGACGCAGTGGTTAACAAATCCGACTAGAAACCATGAGGTTGCGGGTTCGGTCCCTGCCCTTGCTCAGTGGGTTAACGATCCGGCGTTGCCGTGAGCTGTGGTGTAGGTTGCAGAGGTGTCTCGGATCCTGTGTTGCTGTGGCTCTGGCGTAGGCTGGTGGCTACGGCTCCGATTTGACCCCTAGACTGGGAACCTCCATATGCCGCGAGAGCGGCTCAAAAAGACAAAAAGAAAAAAGAAAAAGAAAGAAAAGAAAATAGAGATGTTTATCTTGGAGCAAAGAGTTGAAGACAGCCTAATAGTGTCCACTGTGTGGAGAAAAATTGTGTAACTTCAGAGTAGAGAACCACAACTTCTGGGCAGTGGTTAGAAAAAATTGATTTGGTTCAATGTGACAAAAATGTTTCTAATGTCCTACAATGAAAAGGCTGCCTTCAAAGGAGATGAACATATTATTTAAATAAGGAACAAAGGGCTGTTTTCCAAGGACAAATTACAGAGCATTCTTAAGGAAGGAGCTGAATTAGGGGAAACTTGTGGTCTCTTCTAAATTTTGATATCCTGTGATTCTTTGATCATTTATATTGTGACTTCACAGTTCTACATTTAAAACTGATGTATGAAAATGACTTAAGCTCGAGTCTTCAGAAATATACCAATTACATAAACTGAAGCATAGATTAGTTTATTGACATTAGTGCAATTAACACACACTGTTTTTGCAACATATCTTTAAGTGTATATAGATGTGTGTGTGTAAGCATATGTACAAATACACACACATAGATAGAAACATGCGTACATATAGCTATAGATGGATATACATAGGCAATGAACACAATTGCTCTATATCTGAGTATTAGCCATTTATCTCATCAGTAATTTATCCTCTTACTCCTCTTTTAACCATTTGATATCAGGGTCTGGAAGATCCAACAGTGTAATATAATAATATAATATTATATGACATAACAATATAATATAAAGTTGCATTTGCTCATTGCCTACTAAAATAAAGGAACAAAGCAAATTGGGCAAATTGATCAGAGCAGTAATAAATTACACCTACATTGATGTTAAAATGTCTATCAAAAGATTATTTTAAAATCAATTTCTCTGAACCCCAAAGTTTGTTTTAATCCTGTGATCCCTACCTTGATGCTTATATATTTCACAGGGTGATAAAAATAAAATAAGAAAATCATAATGAATTTTGACTATAAGATGAAAGTGTATGGCTTCCAAGATTTTTCAAATATTCTTCTTCTTAGCTAGAAACGATGGAATGAATACTATCTTAGTAGGTCACTTCATATTAAAAGTATTTAAAATATAACTTTCGATTGGATAAATCCTAACTATCTGACTTGCAAATACATCATTCAAGAAATAGTTATTTCGGAGTTCCCTTCATAGCTCAGTGATAATGAACCTAACTAGCATCCACAAAGACGCAGGTTCGATCCCTGGCCTTGCTCAGTGGGTTAAAAATCCAGTGTTGCTGCGAGCTGTGGTGTAGGTTTCAGATTTAGCTCAGATTCCATGTTGCTGTGGCTGTGGCATAGGCTGGCAGCTACAGCTCTGATTCGACCCCTAGCCTGGGAACTTCTGCATGCCACAGGTGCAGCCCTGAAAAAAAAAAAAAAAAAAAAAAAAGTTATTTCATTGGAATTTGCTATCTCTACAAGTACAGAAAATGATAAGAACCAGTTCACTTTGTGGTGGCATAAATCATGTTTAGAAACTTCCTTGAGTTCTGAGAGGCTCTGGGAAACTTCAGATCATTTATTCCCTGTAATTACATTTCATCATATTTGCTTTTGGGTTTGTCTGTTAATAGAGTCTCTTGATCTGCTTAACTACCTCCTCTGTAATTAAACAGTCAGGGGAAGCATATGGATAATACTGTGTAATGATATAGTTTTAAAATTTAGAATGATTTAAAAGGAAATTTTAATCTTCTACAAAGTTTGACCTCAAACTGTTCTGGTTATGATGGTAGTGTTTTCAAATTTATCATTCCGCTGAAGGCTTCACACTTCACAAAGCTTACTTTGCAGCCAAGGAGTTTTAATTAACATTTGTTAATAACTAGAGGATACATTCCAATCTTTACATCTTATTCATAATTCTTGCTCACAACTGGAGAGGCTAACATTACAAGTGGAAGTGCCAAATGATTATGTGACTTTCCTAAAATCATATACCACATCGTTGTATAAAAATACCTTATGTTTCACATGCATAATATAGTTTGAATATCTCTTGGTCTATGAGAAATTGATGGTATAAGTCAGTTTTGCTGCCTAACGACAATCCCCAAATCTCAGTAGCTAAAACCACAAGCTCTTTCTTTTTTAAAAAATCAGATTACTTGTAATGGTTCCAACTCTACTTGCTTATGTTCTGTGTGTGGCAAAAGAGGGAATAGCTCACCTTACATGTCATGCCAGCAGCAGAAGACGTAAAATTAAACAAAGCTACACAGTCATATTTAAAACCTGAATGTGGGATGTATAGCATCCACTAATATTCTGACCACCAAAGCAAATCGGTGGAGCAGGAAATACTTTCCTTCCACAAGAAAAGGGGAGTGAATATTTATAAATGTTAATCCAGCACATAGCCCAAATGATGATTCTAGTCCCTGGCATGTGTGAATGCCCCCTATAATCTTATAAATGTTCTGAGATCTATAATCTAGCCCCACTGATGGTATTTGATCAAAAACTTCCTTTCTGCCAGGTAACAGTGGTTGCTCTCCTGCAGCAGCATAGAATGATACAGAGGAGACAGGAGACAGGGTTTCAAACTTCTGACCAGAGGCATGAGATGAAGTTGTAGCTCAAAAGGAATCCAGTTGTTTGATTGCGTTTAAGTTAATTCACTTCTTTAGACTTTGGGTTCCTGGTGTGTACCATTGTGCTAATAATGATAAATGCCTATCACAAAAGTAGCAGTGCAGTTTCCTGAGGTGCAGCATAGGAGAACAAGCACATGTGTAACCAGCAAAGCACTCTACATGTGCAGCTACTGATAAGAGGGTTTTTTTTTAAAAAAAAATTTGTTTGAATATAATTGATTTACTGTAGAGTCATTTTCTGCTGTACAGCATAGTGACCCAGTCATATATACACACACACACATATCTTCTTTTTCTCATACTAAATTCCATCATGTTCTATCCACAGAGATTGGTTACAGTTCCCTGTGCTGTACAGGAGGACCTCACTGAAGAGGGTTTTGATAAGGGGTAGGAGTACAAAGCTCAGAGAGGCAAGGCTAGACCCAGGTCATTTGAAGAGAGTGGGGAGGGGGAAGTGGATGAGGAAGGAAAAGATGATGCTAAACACAAGAGAGCAAGTTACAAATCCATCCACGTGCTGACCCTGAATCACACCCACTTTTCTTCTTTATTTTTTTTTTTTTTTTTTTTGTCTTTTTGCCATTTCTTGGGCCGCTCCTGCGGCATATGGAGGTTCCCTGGCTAGGGTTCGAATCAGAGCTGTAGCTGCCAGCCTACGCCAGAGCCACAGCAATGCAGGATCCGAGCCGCGTCTGCAACCTAACCACAGCTCACGGCAACGCCGGATCGTAACCCACTGAGCAAGGGCAGGGACCGAACCTGCAACCTCATGGTTCCTAGTTGGATTTGTTAACCACTGCGCCATGACGGGAACTCCACACCCACTTTTCTGATGCTGCGCACAGTAGAAGAAGAAAATGAATGCCCTCACATTGCTGTTCTTAAAAGCTCTCGCGAGCTTCCTCAGCTTTCTCTTCTTCTTCACTTGGAAAATACCAATGACATGGAAGACAGGAGGTATTTATGTGTATATGGTGGGTCTATGGCATAAAATCTGCAAGCTTCAGTTTTCTTATCTGCTAAATGGGGATAATCAACCCTACCTGACAAATTTTTTCTGAGATCATGTTCAGGAAATCGCTTGGCAGACCATGAGCACCACCTACACAAAATAATGCAATTTTACAGTCATTCACAAAATAAGAGACCTGGTTGGGGTGGGGGTCATTAAGAGCTTTTCCACTCGGAAGTTTTGTGATTTTATTTTTATTCGCTTAGATTTGGAAAGGATGTTAGACACCATAGAGTTCACACCTTTATTTCACAAGAGAGCAAAATATTCTAGTTCCACGATCTCAATTCTTTTCTTTTCTTGATGTATAATTGATATATAGCATTTTATTAGTTTCAAATGTACAACGTAATGGTTTGATATTTGTATATGGAGTGAAACAATCATCATAATTCTAGGTAACATCCTCCATCACAATACACAGTTACAAAAAAAAATTATTTTTGTGGTTTTCAGAGGCAAGGGTTAAGGGGCAGGTGAAATGGGTTGAGGGGGGTCAAAGGCACAACTCACACTCCTAGTTATGAAATAAATGAGTAGGAGTTCCTGTAGTGGCGCAGTGGTTAATGAATCCGACTAGGAACCATGAGGCTGTGGGTTCGATCCCTGGCCTTGCTCAGTGGGTTAAGGATCCGGCATTGCTGTGAGCTGTGGTGTAGGCTGCTGAAGTGGCTTGGATCCTGTGTTACTGTGGCTCTGGCATAGGCCAGCGGCTATGGCTCCAATTCAACCCCTAGCCTGGGAATCTCCATATGCCACAGCAGCGGCCCCCAAAATGGCAAAAAGACAATAAGTAAATAAATAAATAAGTCATGGGAATTTAATGTATAGCATGATGACTGTACTTAGTAATTCTGCATGATGTATTTGGAAGATGCTGAGAGAATGGATGATCTCAATTCTTCAAATGTAAAATAAGAATATAATTCCTAAAATGAGCTTTTTGTTTTTAAGTTTTTGTCTCAGCACATATGAGAAATAGTTTTGTTGTAATGTTGAGACTGCTGGTTTTATTCTGAATTCCTGCTGTAACTTATGATAGTTCCCTTTAACCTTCCATTCAGATCAAATCACTGAGCATGCGTGACCTCCTGCTACAGACTGTGCCACAGACCAATGCTTCCTAAGTCACCTGCATACTGGAAGCACCCAGGGAACTTCCAAATTCTGATTCCTGGGCCCTGCTGCTGTGGAGATTCTGATTTACTGTGTCTTAGGCAGAGTTTTCATGTTTCTGTGGGTCGTTTTATGCTCTTCTAGTGATTATATTGTAAAGCCAAGCTTGTGAACAATTTCCCTAGAGCTATCAAAATGACTCCTATCTTTAAGAAACACAATGTTTTTTGTTAGACAGATGTGGGAAAATGACCTACGGATACTTTATAATAAATAGAATTATGTTCAAGAGGAGCCTGATCTGAGAGTTCAGAGAACCCCCTAAAGGAAGTAAAGCCTGAACTTCATCTCAAACAAGAGTAAGGAATTCCTAGCTGCCCAGCTGAAAGAAGGGCTCTTTGGGAAAGGGAAAACAATGGTCAAACACAACAGTTGAAGTCATCACATCTATTTGAAGAATATCAGTAACAGGATATGTTCACACGTAGAGTCTGAGGTGGGGAATGTGGCTGGAGAGGAAGATAAAGAAGGAGGCAGGAATCAGATCAGGAAGGGGCCTGCTCCTGTCTGGACTTTATCCACTGAAAATGTAATGGAAGAATTTCTAAGCAACTGAATCCTTTCTTCTTAAAACCTCCCCCAACAAAGCCCACCCAGGTCTCCATGAAACTGCATTTTACTCTCTCTTGATCTGTTTTGGACCCCTCTAATCTTGTTTTTTTATGTGCAGCATCCATAAATCCTGGAGGAACTCTGAAAGGACACCTCATCTGAAAGGTATTGAAAGTTATTTGCTATCTCCCAAGTATTCCATTTATGAAAATGTCATGCTCTCGAGTCTCTGTTGACCTTATCCTTATTTCCACGATTCTAAGATGTCATTGATTATAAGAAACTGCTTTTTTTCTTTTTTCTGCCACACCCATGGCATATGGCAGTTCCGGGGTCCAATCAGAGCTGCAGCTGCAGCCTATGCCACCGCCATGGCAGCACTGGATCCAAGCCACATCTGCCACCTACACTGCAGCTCGGGGCAACGTCGGTTCCTTTACCCATTGAGGTAGCCAAGGATCAAATCCACATCCTCACAGACACTGTGGTGGGTTCTTAACCCACTGAGCCACAGCAAGAATCCTAAGAGACTGCTTTGATTTAATAAAATCTTTTTGTTGATAAAAAAGAAGGAAATGACCAGTGTTGCTGCATTAAGTATATTTCTCATTTGTAAGAGGCAAATTTAATTGTCAGAAAGACAATTACATAGAAATTTGGGAAACACTGAATGTTAGAATTAGATAAAGAGGGCAGATGGTAAGTTCCTTAAATGTTCTAATAATAAAAGCAAAGAAAATTCCGATCATTTTCCCTGAAAGAACCTTTTTTTTGGGGGGGGGTCTTTTTCTTTTCTAAGTTGATGTTTATATTTCCTCAAAAAAAAGATCTGAAAATCATAAAATGGTGTCTAGAGGAAAGGGATAAAAATGACACTTTGTTTTGGATAAACCATTCTTATCTAGACCTGCGATCAATGAATCAACTGAAAACCTAATGGTTATTGCGTGCAAATTATTAAAAGATGAGGCCTTTCTGATTTCTCTTGCTGCCAACTCCTCCTCACTCACGTGTTGCTGGCTATCCTAGGACAATGCATGTATTCTCTTCTTCCTCAAGGACCTACACTTCCCTTTGACTGGAGTACTTTTACCCCTGATCTTCATGCATCTAGTTCCTTCTCATCTCAGAGGTCTCAGTTCATGTCTCCACATCTGATCTGCCCACTTACGGCACTCCCAAACCTACACCAAATCACTCCTTTCACCTTGACCTCTACTGCCTCCAGAGACCTCATCTCCGTATGAATGTGCTCTTTCATTGTCAATCATCTGTTACTGCAGCCCTCCCAGAACGTAAGCCCCATAAAGGCAGTGATTTCATGTCTCTGCTTATCAATGTATTTCTAGGACTTAGCAGGTGCTCAATAAATGTGTACTGAATGAATGGATGAATAACACATTATCCATAACATATAACTTCTTACCAACACTGACACACTCATAACTCAAGCAACTAGAAGTCAATAAAATGAATGTCAAAAATGCTATGTCCAGGAGTTCCCATCGTGGTGCAGTGGTTAACGAATCCGACTAGGAACCATGAGGTTGCGGGTTCGGTCCCTGCCCTTGCTCAGTGGGTTAAGGATCCGGCGTTGCCGTGAGCTGTGGTGTAGGTTGCAGACGCGGCTTGGATCCCTCGTTGCTGTGGCTCTGGTGTAGGCCGGTGGCTACAGCTCCGATTCAACCCCTAGCCTGGGAACCTCCATTTGCCATATGCCGCAGGAGCGGCCCAAGAAATAGCAATAACAACAACAACAACAACAAAAAGACAAAAGACAAAAGAAAAAAAAAATGCTATGTCTGGGAGTTCCCATTGTGACTCCGTGGTTTAAGAACCCTAGGTAGTCTTTGTGAGGATGCACGTTTGATCCCTGGCTGCGCTCACTGGGTTAAGGATCCAGTGTTGCTCTGGCTGTGGTGTAGGCTGATAGCTCCCTATTCCACCCCTACCCAGCAACTTCCATATGCCACCCTAAAAACAATGCTATGCCTGTTACTGTAAATTGCTCTATTTATTCCTTTAGAAATTCCTTCTCTCTCTTCAGGATCAGCTTTTAATTTCGTTCCCTTCCTCTGGACTTTTGGGATGCAAGCCTAAAGCTATTTTTTGGTGTCATACTCACCCTGTGGCTCCAGGCTATTTTGGAGACAGAGCCTCAAATATTCTAGTTCTGGAATCTGGAGAACTAACTTGTGTCTCAGTGGTGGGGCAGGGAGAGAGAGAGAGAGAGAGAAACAAAATGAGAACAGAAGGGAGAGGATAGCTACCTAGAATGTACAACAAAATGTAAAGAATAACTGTAATATCAGCTAGGAAATAAAGCTTCATGAAAAGAGAGGTTCAGGTGTTTCATGAAATAAATCCTAAATAAAGGAAAGAATGCAGATGCTGCTTAATCTTGGCAAATGGACTATGTAGGTCAGAGAAACAACTTGCAAGAAATTTGTAAACACGTCTTAAAAAGTGAACTAGATGTTTCAAAAGGACATTGAACTTCTTTAGCTCTGCTCTCATTCTGACACAGCTTCTCCCTTTTGATCAATCATGGTTTTTCCTAGGTTTTCATTTCAATGCACATAAACAGGCCATGTATCTGGGTCAGCAAAATGGGTCACCATCCCCAGTGAGTTCCTGAGTCCTCAACACTTGGCAAAAACTCTGTAATGGTATCAGCTGCATCAAGCACAGGGCTCCACGTCAGCTGAAGGAGAGAGGGAAGAGAGGGCTGAGCCTGGAGGATGCATTTTACGGAAGAAGGTGTTTGAGGTTCAGAGAGACGGACAGTCAGTCCTGTAATTCTTAACTGTCTTAATCTCTCAGATGATGTTCTTTTCAAATTAATTCCCAAAATATTCCTTGCCAAAAAAAAATGCTTTTCATAATCGACTGTCACGATACCTGAAATTACATCCACCATTCTTGAGCATCATGGACTTTAATGTTACACGTCAACTTGCTAGTATGAGGAGACGTTTCCAGGCAGAGGAAGGCATCCGTGTTCACTATTCTGGTGCAGAGACTGGGGGATTCTGAGAGAACAGGGCAATGGACCGGTACATAATGATGGGAAAAGGAAATATCTAGGTTAATTGTCACTCGCCAGTGTTAATTATAATTCACCTTTGCTGAGCATTTGAAAGTGTTCTAAGTGCTCGTTTAACCCTTCCAATACCCCAGTGTGGTAGGTATTGCTATTATCACTATGATTATTATTGTCTGCATTTACAGATGAGAATACCGAGGAGCAGAAAGGTTAAATAACTGGTTCAGAGGACACATTCAGAAAGAAGTAGCCAGGATTCAAACCAAATCTGTTTGAACCAAATCTTCTCCAGGAGGACACACACATTGAGCCGTTATACTTGGAGGAAATGTGGAGGTTTGGGAGTGTGGATTCAAAGATACACGTAATCAAATGCTTCTAGAATCAGGGTCAGCTGATTAGAGGATACACTGACCTGAAAGTTCCCATTCATGGCTGACATTAGCTACAATATTTGCATCAAAGGGCCATCCCCAAAGATAAGAAACTCACTATTTTCTTTTTCATCTTTGTGCACTTTGACCAAATATAATAAGCCTTTGTACAATAAACTAAAACCTGACTCCCTAATTCTTCTCTCCATTGATCCTAATTTTGCTTGTCAGGGACCAAGACTAAGGTTAATGCATTCTGTGCTTGGACCTGTCATCTGAAATTAGTAACCATCCTATCCTATCTGTTTTCTCTCATCCAAGATTAACATTCTTATTTCCTGAAGTAGTTCTTTTATAAAATGAGTCTCTCCCCAGTATTGGAAGCTTTGGTAGGTGAAAGCATTCTGAGAAAAAAAAAAATGTTGGGACTCAAAAATATACAAAACATGAGAATATGTTCTTTAAAATCTGATCACCCACTTTGACTCAGAGGTAGAAGCCATGGCTTATTAGATGTGCATTAGGTAGTGTATTAACCAGGGCCAAATTTTTCTCGTTCACTTAACATTCCAAGTGGACTGTCCCTGGCTGGCATGGATGTTTCTTCATGCAGTGATTTGGGGACGCAGGTCCCTTCTGTCTTGTGATCTCCTATCCCATAGCACTGGTTTTTAGTGGCATTCAGACCATGGAATGAGGAAGATATCTTAGAGGAAGCAGAATTCTTTAAAAGTTTGCTGACCCAAGGTATATATCATTTCTGTTTACAGTCTACCAGCGAGAAGGAACATATGGTTAGGCTCAATTGCAAAAAAGGCTCACAAAGGTATAGGCATGGATTTGGGTGAAGAGCCAGCAATCTGCCCCGAGCAGTACCTGCAAGGTTAACAAATGAGACCTTGATTTGAATCCTAGTGTCCTCTTTGTCTAGGCATGTGCACATGGGCAAGCACTTAATAGCATTTAATTATCTGTAGTCTCCTTTGTTATTAATAGTATATCGTATCTTCCAGGGTTGTTGGAAGGATTAAATGAGATAGCACTGTTGAGGTTCTTAGCCTTATCTAATGAGTAGAAAGCACTAAATAAATATTGATTATTACTATCATCTATGCTCATTCTCTGACTGCCAGATCTTGGCATGGATCTCAGCAGACAATGGATCTTAGTAGATGTGTTTGAGCTGAACTGAGCTGAACTTCACAGTCGTTCCCAAGGTCAGCCAGACCCGTACAAGGAAGTAGAAGTAGGGGCAAGCCTGGTCCTTGTTCACTCTGATGCTAATAGGCTTACAGTCTGCTTTCGTTATAGCTCCACACCTCTGTGCCGCATTCATGTGATTTATGCCTTCTCCAGGGACACACAGTCACGAATCGAGGGCTGAAAACAAAAATCAAGAGCCGAATTGAAGAAGTCAGCCAGTCTAATAGGTACCCCAGTCTTGTTTCTCCAGCCTCCAGTGACTGGTGGTGGCCGTAACACTGGTATAAGCATCAACCTGACTGTTTGCTTGCTGAGCAGGGTGGCTCCCGGGAAACCTAAAGTGCTTTCCAGTGGCTCTTCTGTTTTATACACAGAAGCCTTATGCAGAATCCAACCAGAGGTGCCATAAATCTCCTGCTTCAAAAGGCAAAGCTGGGAGTTCCTGGCATGGTGCAGTGGAAATGAATCCGACTAGGAACCATGAGGCTGCGGGTTCAATCCCTGACCTTGCTCAGTGGGTTAAGGATCCAGCGTTGCCATGAGCTGCGGTGTAGGCCACAGATGCGGCTCGGATTTGGTGTTGCTGTGGCCCCAGCGCAGGCTGGTGGCTACAGCTTTGATTTGACCCCTAGCCTGGGAACCTCCACATGCCATGGGGCCCTAAAAGAACAAAACCAAAAAAAAAAAAAAAAAAAAAAAAAAAGGGCAAAGCTGAATCCAATCAGCCCAATTCAAAATGCTAGATGGACTCTTGGCTTTCTCAAACAATATCATCAGATAAAAATAATTATTTCCAGAATACATAAGAGGTCAACGTGCACAGTGCTCCAATGGGTTGCGACGACAAAGACTGGATTATTCACCACAATCTCTTCCTCCAGCGAATACCTTCTCCATGGGTTCCATCTCAATTGTTATTCTTTTTTTTTTTTTTTTTTTGTCTTTTTGCCATTTCTTGGGCTGCTCCTGTGGCATATGGAGGTTCCCAGGCTAGGAGTCGAATCGGAGCTGTAGCTGCCAGCCTATGCCAGAGCCACAGCAATGCAGGATCCGAGCTGCATCTGCGACCTACACCACAGCTCATGGCAATGCCGGATTGTTAACCCACTGAGCAAGGGCAGGGATTGAACTTGCAACCTCATGGTTCCTAGTCGGATTCGTTAACTACTGCACCAAGACGGGAACTCCTCAATTGCTATTCTTGCTAATTGTTCAAACAGTGAATTGGTAGCCACATTGTTGGTGAAATGTGGATGGATTAAAGTATGTGTTTCTTCATATTCTGGGGAGACGCTGGGGCACTGGGACACGCTAGAGCCAGGTGGTGGAATGGTCACATTGCAAAGCCAATCCAAATGCCAGAATGGATGATATAGTTGAGGCTTCTCTAGTTTCAGTTTTTAGATAACCCTCTTTTCAACCTCTGCTTCGATTTTTCTCCTGGTCCCATCCCTTCTTTCCTTTAGTGCTAAAAAATTAATTTCCCTTGGAAAATTCACTGGAATGAATTATTTAGTACTAGAAGACATAGCTCAATTATCTCATAGACAAACTGTCTTTCCCCCCAAAAGTTATCAGCGCAAGGGCATCGGAAGTGCCCTTAGCATCCTACTAGTACACAACAGTCTTTTAGGCTGAGCCCTTCCTTTTCAGTATGGTTTCTTTTCTACTTCTGTGTTCCTTTCTTTTTACCCTCTTCTTAGTGAGAATGAGAAAGATATGGATAGCAGCAGCCTGTAACTACCATCCTTGCATCACTTCCCATCTAGTCTGTTTATGTTTGAATTTTCTCACATTTCCTCTGGCAAGGAAGGAAGAGATTAAGAGCTGAATAAAACCCAGGAAAGACAATTTGGAACAACTCTCAAAACCTAGAGGCCAGCTGGAGGTGTAACAGTTGCACTTGCTCATTAAAACATCTCTCTTAGCTTCAACTTTTCTGTGCCTTGAAACCTATGTTTCTATCAGAGATGGATGGACAAAGGACACAGTGTTGGAAACTCATGGACTTTCCGGGGCCAGATCTGACATTTAGATGAGTTTGTGATGTATGCTGTAGGTCAGTTGCAAAGGAGTTAATCTCAAGGGCCATCATGTGTTCAAAAGAGCAATACTCTCAAGTTCAAGTCTTAACTGTCCCTTAGTGAACCATTACTCTTGGGACAAATCATCACCCTTCTAAAATTTCATGTTCATCTATAAAATGTGGCTCATAATAATTACTTTGCAGGCTGCTTGTGCAGTGGAATGTGTTAGAACATGGAAAGGGCCTTGTAAACTGTAAAAGAGGGCTATAAATAGCAAATGTACATTCAAGGAAAACAGTAGGAAAAGCAGCCTCAAGGTCAGGAACATCAACTGTGAAGGGAGAACAGAGAAGGGGGGAGAGAAGCCACCCTCCCCTCCTCAAGCTCCAGGCTCCAGGTTTTTGACCCTGTGTCCCCAATCCAAACCATGTCTCTGGCTATTACAGAGATGAGTCCTGGCTGGAGTGTGTTCACTAACAAAACTAAAGAGAAATTAGAGGAGGAAGGAGGCGGGTGGTGAATTGTTTTGACCATCTTTTTAAAATATGTATTGTATATATAGTGCCCGGGGTTAAATGCTGCCTTGATGGGGACTGCAGTGATCAAATGGAGGGGATCCTTATTGCGTTTGTAAGAAGCATAGTAAGATGGTGACAGATGTTCCAATGAATAAAGAAGACGCATATGTATGTGCAAAAGTAAGATGTTGGGAAGAAACAAATTTCCTATTCACTGGTGTAAGGAATATAGGTTGTAATTGATAAACGATTTTGTCTATTTGAGTGCTTCCACTTTGTTTGCCTATATTTTAATTTTTCATTACCGACTTTTTTTTTTTCTTTGTCTTTTTAGGGCCGCACCTGTGATATATGGAACTTCTCAGGCTAGGAGTTGTATCAGAGCTGTAGCTGATGGCCTACACCACTGCCACAGCAATGCCAGATCCGAGCCAGGTCTGCAACCTACACTGCAGCTCACGGGCAATGCTGGATCCTTAACCCACTGAGCGAGGCCAGGGATCGAACCTGCATCCTAATGGATACTATTCAGGTTTGTTACTGCTGAGCCACAATGGGAACTCCAGCAACATGTTTTTTTAAAACATGTTCTTATGCTGGTACCATGAGACAGTGATGTTGGTAAGCTGGTTCTCAAGAAAAAGAAGGTGGAAAAAGAAGAACAAAAGCAAAAGGAAAAGACAAATAAAGTCATGATTGTTTTTGTTGTTGTTGCACCAGATTTCCACGGTGTGCAGATTCTTATCATGTCCAGTTTTAAACCCATAGTTTGTTTATGAGTTCCATGTTGGGCTTTCCCTATCTGAGGCTTGGAATCAGTCATTTCTCCAAGAAGTCCTGGTAATTTTTATTGGATAATGGTATTTAGAAACCACTGCCTAGGTGCTAGATGTGCTCATTGCTACTGAGGTGTCTAGGCTCCTGAGAGATGAAAGTTAGAAAGATTTTAAGTATTTATTCCCAACGTATGCACATTTATATCTATCTATCTCTCTATCTGTATTAAAAATTATGAGATCATACTAATACTTTTGAATCCAATTCAACACCAATTGCTTTATTCTTGCCATCTCCATATTTGCAAAGCCTTTCTCTGACAGTGAGAAACTTGAGTCTCATTGTTCACAATATATTTGTAAATTTCTTAATCTTGGAACATAATAATGTTTCAATATTATATTAGCCTATATCCTTGTGAAAATAAATTTACTGATATATATATGTGTGTGTGTGTGTGTGTGTATGTATACAATTTTGTGAGTTATTATCAAATTTCTTGAATCAGTTTGAATTCCCACCTGCAATGTATGAAAGTACCTAGTTCCCAAAAGCATTGAAAATGATATACAGTGTTATGTTTTTTAGCATTTGCCAGTCTGATAGTGAAAATATGTTAGTATTTGTTATGAATGAGATAGAACATTTTTTTCATGTACTTAAGAGATATTTTTATATATTGTCTATGATTTGTGTGTTCATGTCCCCCCCATTTTTCTATCAAGTTTTTTTGTTCTTTGCCTCTCAGTGTTATAATCTTTTAGGCCTATCAGCTTCTTGTTTATAATATATGAGCAGAAAGACTTTTCCTGCTCCAAAGTCAAGAAGGCATTTATGAATGCCATACATTTTGTCTTCTAGTGTTTCAAAAATCCCATGTGTTTTCCGGTAAGCCATGATCAAACCTTATCTGGAGAAGTACAACAGGTATTTGTCTCATACCAAAGCATAAACTCTGGATTCTCATCTTTGATGGCAGGCACCTAGGCACACCATCCATGAGGGAGTCACCTCTACAATTCAATCTTTTATAGAAGGATCACCAACCCCAACACCCTGCATTTATCCTGGCCTCACCTCAATCTCTTTCCATTGGAATAGTCAGAGCAACAAGTAAGTCAGGTCATGCTACCCCTTCCTCAAACTGCCACAGCCACTACAGTCTTGCTTTCTTTGGCTTCACCAAGTTGCTTCTGCCTTAGGATCCTTGCATCGCATTCACTTTGCTTGGCAAGCTCTTTCCTCTAGATGTCATTTTAGCTCACTCTTTCTCTTGCTTCCACTGTCTCTCATATAATGTCTGGTCTTCTGCAACTACTCTATTAAACCTACCCATCCTTACCCCCTGTAAAAATACAAAAAACTTAATAATAAAAACCTCAATTAAATAGAGTTAGAAGACCAGAAGGGGGAGCTCTCATACCCAGCGATGATAGCAGAGTAGCAGAGCCCAACAGGAAGAAGAAAGATTCCTCTTCTTTCCTGGCAAGGATTCAGCCAATGATAAGCCAAGGAGCCTTTGTTTCTGATGCCCTCCCAACTTCCTTCTCCTCTCTATAAAAGTAGTCTCCTTCCCTTGTCATCAGAGGACTTGCGTGTGGCTTACCATGTTGCAAATTCTGAAATTTAGTTCTCTGCTGATACCAAATAAACCTGGCAGCCTATTGTTTCAAGTCAATATTCCATACTGTCCACCGAGTTTCCCTGTTTATTTTCCCTTTTCATTATCAGACACAGTGTTTATTTTCCTTGTTTCCTCATTTATTAGTGTCCATCTCCTTCTAGCACAGTTAAGGATTTATGAGGACAGAGGTGTTTGATTTTTTTCACTGTCAGTCCCTAAGCCTATCTATGTCAACACATCGCGCACAGCAGGTATGTGAGGAAGATATGTTGAAGAAAAAAAATGAGTAAATGAGTATATTGGTTTGTCTGGCTGCATTCTCAATACTGTAAGAATTTTCCAGAGAAAAGAACCTTTTTTTTTTTTTTTTTTGCCTTTTAGGGCTGCACCCTTGGCATATGGAAGTTCCCAGGCTAGGGGTCGAATCAGAGGTACAGCTGCTGGCCTACACCACAGCCACAGGAACACAGGATCCAAGTTGCATCTGTGACCTACAGCACGGTTCATGGCAATGCTGATCCCTGACCCACTGAGCGAGGCCAGGGATCAAACCTACATTCTCATGGATACTAGCCACTGTGCCGCAATGGGAACACCAAGAAATAGATTTTTTTTTTTTTTTGAGAGGAAAGAAATAGTTTAATTTGTTCTTTTTTTTTTAGCAGTCTCCTACATTTTATTTTATTTTATTTTATTTTATTTTTTTTCCCACTGTACAGCAAGGGGGTCAGGTTATCCTTAGATGTATACATTGCAGTTACAGTTTAAGAAATAGATTTTTGAAGAATTGGTGAAAATGTCTGTTTTGATTTAGAATCATACAATACGTAACTGAAAGAAGGCACGGGAATCATGTTGGTTGCTGCTGTCTGATTCGAAAGGAGGAACTGGGGCTGCAGAAGTGGAAAGACGTGCTTGTCCTCCTACATCCAATCCAGATTCCAGGCCTTGGGTCCAGTGATTCTCATCACAAATCTGGGAACTGCCACTAATGTCACTGTCTGCACCGGAACTAAAGAGGCAGAAGATCTGGATGATGTGGAGAAGAAATTTCAATTAATTTCATCCAGGCAGAAGACTCACTTGGTCAGGAAATGTGCCTAAAGCATATTTTCCAACTCATTTTCACCATGCTGATTTTGATCAAACAAGTATGAAAAATGATCCTTTTTTATTTCACTTTGGAGGCTTATTCATTATTTCCTAACAATGACATTCAGATACTATCTTTTTTCAAATACCCAAAAAACACTGTAGCAATTACTTTACTGAAATGCCCAGAAGAAATTCCACACATTTTTGCCACCATTAATGGCAAGAGAGGCACTATAGCTTATTTTCTGATTTTTCAACAATTATCTATCTAGAAAACCCCAAATCATTGCTTTAATTTACAAAGTTCTTTGCCAAATCAATCATTAATTAGTTGAGATAAATCAAACATTTATCTGAACAATTTGCTCAGGCTGGACCATCAGGGGTATGGAATTTATACATCGACTCAAAAAAATTTTTGTTTCATTTTTAATTCTTGACTCTAGATAAGGAACTTAATTGGTCCAAGTCTGAGCTGTCACATTTGTAAAATATATAGTTTTAAAAAATAATCATACATCACAGGAATTATTAAATATTTTCAATTGTTTAGAGTAGTGCTTGGCATATAATTGGGGTCCCTACTTGGGAAAGCTATTGTTATAATTCTTAGGTTACTTGTTATTATTTTGCTATTATTATTATTGGAAGTAGTAGTATCCTTTCTGAGTGTTCTAATGATACAGTATAATCAAGAAGGGTAAGATCTTTGTCCTCATGAGGCTTATAGATAGTAATTTTTAAAGGTTCTTTCTTTCTTTCCCTAGGATATATTTCACTTAAATATAAGCAAAGATGATGGAAGTAGTTTTATAAACATTCCTATCTTGACATTTTAAGAAAAAAAATCAATATTTGCTTCAAAGGTGTATGGTGAAAAGGAAGTTCCAAATATGTTCCATAGATTATTTTTGGAGTAGACAAATATTACAATTTAAAATTAATCAGAGTGAAAAATTCAATTGCTTTGTATAACATACATAAGGCCACTTGTTTACCCTTTAGCTGTCTTTATTGGTTAGACAAGACAGACAACCAAGTACATAGAGGGTCATGAATGCTTTGCAATGATTCAATAAAATTTGTCCAACAGAAACACTGATATACCCAGTTTTATTAATATATAAATCTAATATGAGGGCAGGTTCAAAGGATGCTTCTACAGAAAGGTAGTGATATTGCCAGGGCTGGTGAATACATGAGAAATTCAGGCACAAAATCATAAACTCTCCAAGGTGGATGACAACCTAGAGGTCTAATCCACCTATCCTAGTGCAGGAATCACATCCATAACATCAATCCCATTGACAAAGGGTACTCTGGGGTCTGCCTGGAATAGCTATTGAGAGAATAAAATTGTTGTAGTGTGGGGGAGGGGGTGGGGGAAGGGTGGCGTATAGATATATGCTGCTGCCCATGGTCCTGAAAATAGCTTTTGTTATGATATGTCTCATTCTAATAACCTGGGATAATGATGGCTCATGTCTGTCTTGGACCAACAACCTTGAACCAAGTGGGGGAAAGGCAGTGATGGGAGGGGTAAGAGAGAGGATAAAAGGAGAAAGAAGATAGAAGAGAGGAGGAAGGGATGTAGCCCTTCAAAAATAAAGTGAGAGTCCTTAATTTCTCAATCATGTTCAAGTAATTGCCGTTACCAATGAAAGAAAATGTTTTGTATTTTGCTCTGTTGGTTGATGTCACATATTAGGTTTCCTGGGAAGCAGATTCTGAGACAGAGGAAGCTTGCAAGATAGTTTAAACCATGCCCTTCGGGTAAATACCTTTCGATGGGAAAAGGAAGAAATAGAATTGAGAAGAAGTTATCAAGCTACAAAGCATTCTCAGAACCTTTAGGTGACTCCATGAGAAGGGCCGGAGTGAGGCTGGCCTTCCAGAATTCTTTAAAGTTGAGTCAGGCCTTTATAATCCCATACCTATCAGTCACTGAATCTGGGTTGTCCTGAGAAGGGACATGACCTTGGGTGAGGTGGCTTTCTAGAACTGAGGCAGTCCCTGAAATGACTTAGAGCTGGGTTTTAAACATGCAAGTTTTTCATTAAGGGGTGATCTGTGTGGTCCATCCCAGTGTGTACTGCAGGAGTCATGTGTCACATATCCCTCATCCCGTGTTTGCACACACGTATAATACCTCCTGAGAAAACTCATGACAGTATTACACATTGCTTTCCATAGGTACATTCTTCATCAGAATGAGTCAATAGCTTTCTCCTTGAAATTCCTCACTGTCCACCCTCACATGATTTATTCCTTATTCACATTTCATCCCATCAATGATTTGAAGGCAGCTGTGATGCTGCCTTCACATATCCAATTTTCTTTTTCCAGTATACCATCTTTGGCTCCATTAAAGTTTCTTGAGATGACAACAATTTTCTTTTTTTTCTTTTTTTTTTTTTTTTGCTTTTTAGGGCCACACTTGCAGCACAAGGAAGTTCCCAGGCTAGGGGTCAGATTGGAGCTGCAGCTGCTGGCCTACACCACAGCCATGGCAATGTGGGATCAGAGCCACATCTACAACCTACACCGCAGTTCATAGCAATGCCAGATCCTTAACCCACTGAGCAGGGCCAGGGATTATACCTGAGTCCTCATGCTTACCAGTCGGGTTTGTTACCACCGAGCCACAACGGGAACTCCTGTGTTGATTTCTTAACCCACTGAACTACAACGGGAACTACAATTGTTGTAGTATTCTTATTTTCAGAAGTCCTTCAAAAAATATCTAGAGCTACACTACCTATGAAAATACAATCACAAGGCCACTTGGAACACATTTTAGAAACTAAACAAATATTTTGGCATTCCTTAGAATTATACAGGGAAAAGAGTAGCAAAGAGTAACTAAAGAAAAGCAAGAAGGGGGGGATACATATGAGTATATCAAAAGAAAATTTTTAAAATGTATAATTTTAAGATCCAAGACTGTCTGTTTTGGGGTCTTCACTGTGATGCAGTAGGTTAAGAATCTAGCATTGTCGCTGCTTTGGTGCAGGTTCAAATCCCAGCCTGGTGCAGTGTATTAAGGATCAGGTTTTGCCGCAGATATGGCATAGATTGAAGCTGTGACCCAGATTTGATTTCTAGCCCAGGAATTTCTATATGCTTTGGGTGCAGCCAAAAACTAAAAAAATTAAAAAAGAATATCTGTTGGGCATAGTAAAAGATATAGCAAGGAGGGGATCTTTTGGGGGATGTCCACGCTTCTATTCAAAAAAGTTCTTTGAAACCAAACAATCCAATTTTTATTACTCAATTTGCTCCGTAAGAAGTGGGCCTCCAATATACTCACCTTCTTGTATATTCTATCACTGCACATCTGTGCCTGCATCACATTCTACCTCGAATCAAGCTGCTGACTTCTCACCTTGTATCTCCTTGTCCACTTACAACCTCACCTTACCCTTCAGATGAATGATTTGGTACCGACCTACTTTCCTCACCTATATTTAAAAAAAAATTAATTAAAGTATAGTTGATTTACAATATTCTGCCAATTTCTGCTGTACAGAAAAGTGACCCAGCAACAGATGTATACATATATACATTCTTTTTCTCATATTATCTCCCATCATGTTCTATCACGACTGATGAGATATAGTTTCCTGTGCTGTACAGTAGGACCTCATGGCTTATCCATTCTAAATGTCATAGTATCTACTAACCCCAAAGTCCTCGTCCATCCCACTCCCTTCCCCTTCCCCCTTGCCAACCACGGGTCTGTTCTCTACGTATGTGAGTCCGTTTCTGTAGATATAGGATCATCTCGCCATATTTTAGATTCCACAAAGAGGTCCTCACCTATAATTTAAATCGTTTAGACAATAAGTTCCAGGAAAGAGAAATTACACAGTTTGCTCACCACTTTATCCCTGGTGCCTAGGATGGTGCCTGGAATTAAGGAGATGCTTAATGAGTTTTAGCCAATCAGGTGGTGCCTCATGTAGCTGCTGACAAACATCTTCATCTTTGGACCTGCCCTTGGGACACTGTCTCAGATGATCCCATGAGCATAACTTTAACCAAGCCCATGTCATATGACATCCAGGCCAAAACACTGAGGCACTTTTCCTGTCTTTTCAGAGGAAGCCCCATCTGCCAGAATTCTCAGTCCTGGAGAACAAGTGGTTAACTCTGGGGAAGGGAGGAAGGAGAAGACAATAGGAAAGGTCTTCTTCTGGGGGCATCTGCTTCCCCAAAATGAAACATTTGGAAATTTTTTGAGTGCTTGGGAGGAGGGGCTTTAAAATGCAACATGTGAAGTGAGGTTATTTAAATTCTGATCTAACTGTGTGGCCTATCTTCATGCCTGCATTAAAATTGTTCAGGCTTTGACCATCCACCCCCGTCATTCTGTTTGGATTAGCGCGGGCTCCACTTGTGTGGTACGTTTTAATTTTGTCTGACACTGTGTTCCCATCCCATCCTCCCTCAAGTAGGTCTGGGGGAAAAATGTACTTAACTGAGAAGTCACAATCTCTGCTTTTTTATGCTTGCAAGGAAACTTGACAGGAAATGGATTTGCTTTGCCATATTTAGGATAGCTTGGAGTGCACATTCACCAAGAATTTTCCTCACGTTACATTTTCTCAGCAAACTCAGTGGCAGATGCAAAAATGAAGTGATCTCACAATCCGATCCCAGGACGCTTAGAGAGTATGATTAAAGCTTCCCGTTTGATGGCTGAGGGGGTTGATTCCTGGTGAGGGAAAAGGTTATTTGAGACCACACAGTGAACTACTGATGGTTTAAGAATCAGGGCTGGAAGGCAGGTCTCTTACCACTCTTAAGCATGAGATAATAGTTAAACTAAAACATACTCAATGGAGCCCTATAGTCCCACACTTTCGTTTTTTTTTTAACTCCATGGTCCCAATTCCCAATGCAGTGGCTAAAAACAGTATTTCTCCAGTTTTGTCACCTGGCTCCTAGTATATGTTGGGGGTGGGTTCAGGTAGCAATGTCGAGCACCTGGGCTAGAGGACTCATCACTGAGAGGGTGCTGGAGGGTCTATAAGAGTAGAGGTAAGATCAATTAGCCTAGACGTGTAGGACCCTCCTAGGATGCTCCTTTCTCTAACCTAGAGATTTTCTTCTTTTCTCCTTCTTTAACCAAAGAGTGAGGAGACCTGGGGCAACAGAGAAATAGTGAACAGTAACTCGCCCCTGACATTCTTTCCACTCTAGAGAAACAACAATGCACACATTTTACAGTGGAGTGGCGAGTGACAGAAGCTTCTACATGAACCAAGCTTTATCCAGGACCTTTTCCAGGACCAGACAAATATCTCAGTCTTGCTGTAAGGAAGAGAGTTTAAAGTAGATCAGAAGACAGGCAGAGGCATGCATTAGCTTGCTACAACTTGGGAGGTAGTAGAATGAAAGGAAGAAAGGCAAGGAAGAAGGAAAGGTGAGAATATTGTTTAAAAGAATGTTCTGGAATATTCCAGAGTCTGCCTTGATTTTCTACCCATGGTCTGTGGATAGGCCACACCTGCAGGCTTTGGTCCATCTCAGTCCCAGAAGCAATTCTAGGATAAGGGGAACATCAACTCCACTGCAATGGAGGGGTAGAAGGGTTGAAGTTAATTGGGACTTCTAAGCAGAAAGAAGATCCAAAGGTAAGGATGACTTAGCACAAGTCCAAATAGCGGCTTGTGCTATGCAATGGGAACTTGGTCTCCCTTTATCTTCCAAGTTATGCTGAATTACTCTGCATAAATAATAATATCTATATTAACCAGCTAATTCAGTTTGAGTGCCCTTTGACACACTAGGAAATGTGAATGTAGTATGCATTTTGTATGCATAATATTTAACCCCAACATCAACCTTGAAATGCAAATATTACCAACGGATATTCTATTGAAAAGGATAATGGAGACTCAAAAATGTATGTAGCCCTAGGTCACACGGCTGAGTAGCTGTAAGAGAATGATGTTTAAGAGCATGAACTCTGGAGAAAGAATACCTGGGTTCGTCTTCCCTTTGCTGCTTATTAGCTGGGGAGTTGGGACAAGCAGCCTCTAAACTAATTGATGCTTAATTTATCCCACCTCCTGGTAGTCATGGACTTGAATGATCCCTTCCCCTTGAATAACTTGCTTCTAACCAGTAGAATATAGAAAGATTGTATAGCTATCATTTGGGTGATCAGGATGCAAATACTGTGAATTCTGTCTTGTTAGAAAACTCTCTATTGCTGGCTTTGATGAAGCAAGTTGCCATGTGGGAGAACTGAGGCTGACCTATAGCCAACAGTCTATGTTATATAATAGGGAACTGAATTCTGAACTCTGCTGTGTGAGTTATCCTAGAAATAATTCCCTCCCTACTTAAGCCTTCAGATGAGATCCCATTCATAGAAGATACCTTGATGGCTGCCTTACGAGAAACTGCGAAGCAGAAAACCCAGATATGCCGTGTCCTGCGGCCTGACCCAAGAAAATGTGAGATAATACATATGTGTCATTTTCATATTTGGGGGTAATTTGTTGTATGACAACAGCGAGCCAACGGAGGGAGTGTGGGCAAGTTGCGTAACATCCCGTTGCCTCGGTTTATTATTATTTAAATAGAGATGCATATTCACGACAATTTCAGAAGATTGCTGGGAGGATTCTGGGAGATGATATATATATAAAGCCTGACATTTGGGAAATGGTTAAGTGTTATAAGTAGCAAAGCGGAGAGCCAAACCTGAGTCTGGCTGCTGCTGCAGCTCTTTTCCCTACAACACCTCTCTTGCCCTCTGCCCGGTCCGTCGTAAGAATCTTACCTTTAACATCTATTCACAACTCATTCACGGTTTTGGATGTTGTCGCTAACCACGTCCCTAAATGGACCTTGTTCCTGACTCAGCGTTATCCTCAGGTCCTAAATCCATTCTTGACCTTAAACCAAAAAAAAAGAATTGACTTTGCCACTTTACTGCCCCAAAACCTTTCTGGAGCCCCTGTTTTTCTCGACTTCTGGCTTCCTGTGCCCAGGTTAATTTACATTCAGTTTCCTGGGCCTCATTCCTGAGCTTAGAAGTATATATGAGATCTAAATGTGGAACCTGGAAAGACCGAAAGAAAGATAACTAAGGATGAGAAGATGTGTCTTCTTGTTTCATGTCTTCCTTAAGTAAGTTAACTCATCATTTCCTTTCGTTTTTTTGTACGATTTTTATTTTTTCTATTATAGTTGATTTACATATCGATGAATTTTAAACATCCCTCTGTCAGGAGTTCCCTTGTGGCACAGTGGGTTAAGGGTCCTGTATTGTCATTGCAGTGGCTCAGGTCACCGTTGTGGCACGAGTTGGAACTTCCACATGCTGTGGGCATCGTCAAGGAAAAAAATCCTTTACAACTAGTTTTTCCATAGTAATCCTTTTTTTTTTTTTTTTTTTTTTTTTAGCGAAGCTAATCCTCTCCTTCTTTCACCTGATGAGGGATTTTTGCAATATTAAATGTCCCTCCCTGAAGCTGCTTCAGCTTAGGCATGACTTTAAATATGGATAACCCATCCCCCTTACCACCCCGCTTCCTCCATAACCCACACTCCTTTCTCATGTAGAAAAATCTTTCTTCAAAATTCAAAAGGCCAAGGGGTCTTCCGAGGGAAGTTAAATCCCTTTATATTTTGCCAGAGAACTTTCCCACAAAGAGGAAATTCTACAAATACTCAGATGACATCACCAAGAAAAGGCCCTTGTTCCCCCAGGGCCCAGCCTCCCTGGAAGATGACAAGGGTTAGGGCTAGAGAAAGCCCGGGCTACTTGTCGGATTTGGCAAGCGGCAGCCAACAGCTGGTCAAGCCGGTTAATTAGCCCTGCGCTCTGCTCCCGTCCAGCCTTTACTGGCAAAGGCAGAGGCAAGCGGTTCTGGCCTGCTCTTCTCTTTCTATTAACAAAGCCCAGTGCCATCGGATTACCTTGGCCGGGGGCCAGGCCTGCTCGCCGTTTGCCTGCCTGCGCGTTACCATGGCGATGGCGATGCGCCTTTTGCCAAGGCAGCAGCTGGTGGATGGCTAGCGATTACCTGCCAAGCAGATTTACGAGCTCCAAAATGCAGACCTTTCTCTGATAAGTAACAGAAGAGGGAAGTTCCAGACTGAGACAAGGACGGAAGGGTCCCTGCACCTTTTGACCCATCCCTTCTATTTTAATTTGCGAACAAAAGATGATTATCCTCCACCGTTTGTCCAGATGCCCATCCGCTAAGCTCATAGGCCCATCTTGTCTCATCTTTTTCTTGCATCATCTTATTTGGAGGAGAGGCAATAAACAGTTTAGTCTTTGTCTTTGCTGCGAGAAACACGCTACCCGCCCTCAGCATCCTGCAGCAGGAGCAGCAGCGCCTCCCACACAGCCCAGTGCAGCGCTGGGCGGGAGGGAGGGGGCTCCAGCCATGAAAAGAATTTCCGGAAAGGAAAAAAAGCAGTGCCCCCTTTGATAGAATTATGAAAATTTAGTGGAAAGCATAGGATGATAATAGTTTTCACCTAAGAAGAGATTCCCAGGGAATTCTGGGTCCCTGAATTTTAGGATTTTTTTCTCTCCTTAAATTTTATGTGGAAAGCATTTATTAAACACTACCTGTATGTAGACTTTGTTTTTATTGACTTTCAAGCAACAGTCTTTTATTATTTCCATATGGATTCAATACTGGGACCATCTAGAATGAGTAAGCTTTCAAAAGGCAGACATGGGGAGGTGAGCAGGGCACTCTGGGCAGAGAAGGTGGGCTCATTCCGGGACAGAGGCAGGACTCAAGAGAGGAGTGTTTTGGATAGCTCAAGTGGGAGCTGTGCATGGGAGCAAGGAGAGCAGAAGCAGCAAGTTAGGGGCAGCAGGCTGGGTTTTCAATGTCTTAGAGAACTCGTCATTGAGGAACTTATATGCTGTTCTCCAGGCAATAGAGAGCTAATAAAGTTCTTAAGCCAGAGTAAAACAAGCAGTTATGCTTTAGGAATGAAACTCACTGCGCTGCATGCAGAATGGATGGGGGTGGAGCGGAGAGCGATGGAATAATGGGTGAAATGTATCAGGAAAAGGGCGCTTTCCTATCAAGGGATGAGGAAGTGGATGCAAGACCGGTTTCAGCAATGGTTCCATATTAACATCATGACAGCTGATGCAGAGGGGAGGCCTTTCAGGCCCTGGCTCCAGGCTCCAGGATAACTGCTCCATGTCTGTCCCTCTCTAGTGCACACATCTGTCTCAGCCACTGTCATTACCATTATCCCCACATCATCGCCATCATCAAGTCCCAGATGAAAAAAACTCAATTCTCAGATGTGTCTGGGATTACAGAGCAGGTAGAACAGGTAAAGCATTGTTTTGTAGTTTTAATTCAGAGCAGTCTGGTTCTAGTCTTTGGGTCCTAACTATTTTACCACACCACCTTCCAAATTCCATTCAAAATGAGATGAGATCCATTTCTGGGCCACCCAGTGCTTATAATCTAAGGCAGGGGTTGGTGAACAAACTTTTACTGTAAAGGGTCACATGGTAAATGTTTTAAGCCTCGTGGGCCATGCAATCTGTGTCGCAGATACGCTGCCATGGTCATAGACCGTGTGTAAACAAATGAGTGTAGATGTGTTTCAATAAAACTTTATTTACAAAAAAAAAAATTGGTAGCAGGGCACCTTTGGCTTATGAGATCTAGTTTGCCAGGCCCAGATCTAAGGTTAAAAAGGATAAGTTCTTCTTTGGGTGTAAAAATAGAAGCGCTAATATGGTAAATCACTGAATTAAATTAGCTTAAGAGACAGAAATTTAGATAAGGAGGAACCTTCTAGTTTATATCTCTCCAAGGACCCAAATCCTGGAGAGATGACCTGAGGATCTGTACTATCCAGGAAGGACAGAGGGTCATGGGGCATTAGGGCTAATATCAACATCTCTTAGAGAAAGCAGGTGAACTTTAAAAAAGTCTGCTTTCCCAGCAAAATCAACAGAGTAAACCTTACTGGATGTTCTCGGTTGGAATTATGTGAATGTTGGAATGAAATCACAGAGTGACAACTTCCGTAGTTATATGAACAACCTCCAGAGCAATGATAAATCTCCTGGGATCACTTGCCGAACCATTTGTAGATGTGTGTCTATGAGATCATCCTTTACTTTCCCCCACCTGGAGAGAAGGAGCAGGACTCCGTGGGTAAAGCCCACTGAGCCTTGGACTCAGCGAGACCTCCAGTTATTACCTCTGTTACACAGAACATGCAGCTTCCCCTCTCTTAGTTTGCATGTCTATAAAATGGAACAAAAATAACATCACTCTGTTGGGGGGTGGGAGGGTGTTGTTCTGAGAATGGTAAATATCAGTCATTGTCCTTGGAGTTCCCTAAGCAGGATAAGAGTGAAGGCTAAGTCCAGCCGTCTCTGAGAGAGGAGAGAGGGTAGTTGAGGGGTTGAGCTCATGGCCTCTGGAGACAGGCGCTGGCCTCTCCTTTTCTCTCCATTTGCAAATAAAAGTGACGGGGTGCCCCTCACTGAGCTATTGTGAGGATAAAAGAAGATGATGCTGATGATGCAGAGTTCAAAGGATGCCTGACCCATGGTAGGTGTCCTTTAAGTTTGAAATTTATGTAGATGGGCAAACTGAGGCCCAGAAGATGAAGTGACTTGTGCAAAGTCATGGTGCCTCTGGGAAGTGTGTATCTTGGAAATGAGAGAATGGTTGCAAAGTCAATCCTAAAATGTTACTGTTTTCTACCCAAAAATTGACAAAAGGAAATGTGTTATTCATGAAAAGCATTTCCGGAGGGCTGATCACATGCCAACAGCCCTCCAAGTGTTTTACGCTGACCTTCGCATTCGTCCTCTCAGCAGTTCTGTAAGGTGCCTGCCATGAAGAGCCCTGTTTTCGTCAGAGGAAATCGAGGCACTCGGAGGTTAAATTAACTTTCTCAGGGTGACATGGCAGTAAATGGCAGAGCTGGGGTTTGAACTCAGGCATTTCGCTGCACTGCCTCTCAAATAACCTTAGAAAGTGGAGACAGAGAATAGCAGAGGATAATGAGGAATGGCCAAGGTGAAGGAGGAGACGACCCCGTATTCTCAATCAAAAGGACTTTAGTGTGAAAAGTGTCCCGTTCAGTAAGGGTGTCAAATGATTTGGCTCTTCTTTTTTTGTTTTTATGTATTTTTGGTTTTTTAGGGCTACACCCACGGCATATGGAGGTTTCCAGGCTAGGGGTCGAATTGGAGGTACAGCTGCCTGCCTACACCACAGCTACGGCAACACCGAATCTCTAACCCCCCGAGCAAGGCCAGGGATTGAACCTGCATCCTCATGGATACTAGTCGGGTTCGTTTCCGCAGTACCACAATGGGAACTCCTGGCTTTTCTTATATGTACGTATAAAACTGAATCACTTCCCTGTACACCTGAAATTAACACAACTTTGTAAATCAACTATAGTTCAACTTTTTTAAAAAGTCCAAGAAAGAAAGAAAAGCAGAAATAAGCACTAAAAACCTCATTCAGCATGTGTTTAATATCCACCTCCTCAATAAAGGCTTAGCTACTCCTGTCTTCACCCCCACTGAACTGCCGTCGCCCTGTTACGGTTCATATCCTTCCCCCATCCAGACATCTGCTATAGCATCCATGGCACATTGTTAAGTCTCTATCGTCTTAAGTCCTTGAGCGTGTGGGGCTCTGTCTTATCTGTCTTTGTATTTTCCGGGCCCAGCACAGTACCTGGCACAGCATAAGCACCTGATCCATTTTCAGTGACTGAATAAACAAATCCGCTAAGAAATGAATGAGCCCTTTTTAGGAAGGAAGGAAAGAGGTACACGAGCCGTGATAAGACTCAAGGAAAATCCAGGATGACGTTGTAATGAACTCCTCAGCAGCCTAATGAAGCTCCTGCACGACTCCCACTGCAGCTGGATGTTGAAATGAAAGCCGCCATGAGCCCGAGTTCTGCTAAGAATAACACCTACGAGATAGCAGTGTTTAAAATAAGCCTGTCTCTGGAAAGGTTCCTGAGCCTTGTAATTTTACTTTTATAGTCGTGGCCTCAGTGTGTTTGACTTTTCAAATCCCCTCACTGAGATCCAAGGGTCTGTTTATAAAAGCCGTATCTGAAACTCTGTGAGGTACAAGTGGGATTTGCTCATCTCTGGACAAATTGGTCCCCTGGAGTGACATTACATTCTGCCCCTTATAGGGCGCTTCTGTTGGGTGGATAGAGAAGAGGAAGCAAACAGCATCATGCAGAGTTGGTCGTAAATATCTCCTGGGAACCGATGACCTCTCACAATAAAAATAACAGTAATAACAGCAATAATAACAGCCTGCAGCAGCTGTCATCCAAGCGGTACAAGCAAATAGAGACGTGGTACCAGAAACCAGATTAGCAGCTGAGCAGTGATTGGACATTTTCAGTGCAATGTTCTAAGCGGCAGACAGAAGCCAGGGACATTGGAAACAAGGTTGAAAAGCAAAAGAAACAGGTTATAACACAAAGGAAAAAGACTCAGGACCTATTTTAGGATCCAAGAAGGGCTACCAGGAGGTCAAGTTTATTGGATTCCAATGTGGTCTGGTTAAGCGATTGAGGACCCAACCAGAGCCCTGTCACCACAAAAACATTACGGTAGCTTTACAATGTGTTGACTTGGCTACGTTAACTTCAGTTTCCCAGACTTTGTTTTCCAGAATGCTGCTGCTTAGTGTGGTCCCAACAGAGAGTCTCACGCAGGATTTGAAGGGTGACAACACCATGTTGTAGACTTCACAGGGTGTCCCTTATCCAAGGGTTCACCTTGTCAACCTGAGGCCAGAGTTGGGCTCACAACTGCTCTGTCTTCCTCTGATTCCTTCCTAAGCTCATCCGTCTCTCCTGGACCAGATGTGTGTGTGTTGCTCTGTGATGGAAGATGCCAGCACTTTCTGCAGGACACACACCCCATCAAGGTCAGGGACAGTGAAAACGGACATGGATTTCAGCTCTTCTTTCTTGGGTTCCAGGTTGTGCTGGGGTTTGGGCTTGCCGTTTTGCCCCTCAACTTGATTTTCATTTCCCCTCCCCAATGCCTGCCTTGTGGACTTCAAGGTTTAGCATTAGATGCAAAGACAATAGCCTTATGGAGATTATTTCACCAGCTGCATGACTGGGCAAGGTCAAATCCCATCCCTGTAATCTACCCTTTATTGTATGCATATTTACAATACCTAGTGGTTCTGCTTCTCTGTTTGAACACTGACTGATACACACATCATCAGCTCAATGAAAAGAGCATGAGCTTTAACCAAAGAGATAAACTGAGTTCAAATCATACGCTTGCTGTTTGTTTTTAAATGTCCATGTGGATTCTCATCTTGATGTGCCTCAGGTTTTTCGTCTATAGCGTGAGGTAATTCTCACCTCATAGGGTGATGGCAAGAATTAGGAGAAATAGGAGTTCCTCTTGTTGCTCAGTGTTAGTGAAACCAAGGAGTATCCATGAGGACATAGGTTTGATCCCTGGCCTCATTCAGTGGGTTAAGGATCTGGTATTGCTGTGACCTGTGGTGTAGGTTGTAGACGTGGTTCAGATCCTGTGTTGTTGTGGCTGTTGTATAGGCCAGCAGTTGCAGTTGGCCTGGAACTTCCATATGCCAAGGGTGTGGCCCTAAAAAGCAAAAAGCAAAAAAAAAAAAAAAAAAAACCGAATTAGGAGAAATAAATATGCAATATGTAGAACTCTAGTTCAGAATAGGTGGCCAGTTATGATGGAGAAGGAAATAATTTGTTCTTCATGTAGGTGAAGTAACGTTTCCTCTCTCCTGTCCATCCAAAGCAGTTTTATTTGAGCAGTGGTACCTGATACTTGCTCGAAGGTTACCTGGTCATGAGTGGTCACAGCTACCCACTTCCAGGAAGTGATGGAGCTGGGGCTGGTTTGACTCAGGCCCTGCTTGCTTTTTCCCAAGTGAGTCACTGAGAGCAATTTCCTCCTCACTGCAGGGGGAAAAAAGCCTCCTGCAGAACCAGCTGAGCACATGTGGCACTGTTTCTAATCCTCAACCATTTCCACACGGCCCACTGGCTCCCCACCGGTTCCCCAGCCCAGACTCTTCTGCCTCCTCTTGCCTCTCGTGGTTGTGGCAATGAGGAGAGCCAGAGTTACTGTAAAAAAGAATGAAGGCCTTGCCAGACGGCGTCCTGACCAGCCCCTGGCGGAGGCCACCAGCAGCCTCTCAGCATGGAGACCGCTGTGGGGATCCAACCCCTGCCACTGGGGTCGGGTCGGGAACATGGACAGTTCCTTCAGCTTTGTGATAGGTGTTGGCAAAGCTAGCTCCTGATGACATTGATCAAAAAGCTCTCATGTATTTTTATGGATATCTTTGATTATATATAGTTTAAATATAGTTGATTAAATGTAGTTGATCATATACGGATTAAATATATAAGATTAAATATAGTTGATTTACAATGTGTTAGCTTCAGGTGCACAGCAAAAAGATTCAATTATACATATATGTATATATCTGTTCTTTTTAAGATTTTTTCCCTTATAGGTTATTATGAAATAGTTAGTTCCCTGTGCTACACAGTAGGTCTTTATTTTTTTTAAGTATTTTATATATAGTGTGCATCTGTTAGTCCCAAATTCCTAATTTATCTCTTCCCCTCCTGTGCTCTTTGGTAACCCTAAGTTTGTTTTCTATGTTTGTGGGTCTATTTCTGTTTTGAATACAAGTTTATCTGTATCTCTCTCCCTTTTTTTTTTTTTTTTTTTTTTTTTTTGGTCTTTTTGCCTTTTCTAGGGCTGCTCCCACGGCATATGGAGGTTCCCAGGCTAGGGGTCAAATCGGAGCCATAGCCGCTGGCCTACGCCAGAACCACAGCAACGCGGGATCCCAGCTACGTCTGCAGCCTACACCACAGCTCACAGCAAAGCCAGATCCTTAACCCACTGAGTAAGGCCAGGGATTGAACCCGCAACCTCATGGTTCCTAGTCAGATTCGTTAACCACTGCACCACAATGGGAACTCCCATCTGTATCATTTTTTTATCTTTATTTTTATTTTTTGCTTTTTAGGGCCACACCTGTGGCATATGGAGGTTCCCGGGCTAGGGGTCCAATCAGAGCTAAGGCTGCTGGCCTACGCCACAGCCACAGCATGCCAGATCTGAGCTGGGTCTGTGACCTACCGCACAGCTCATGGCAACACCGCATCCTTAACCTACTGAGCGAGGCCAGGGATCGAACCTGCAACTTCATGTTTCCTAGTCAGATTCGTTTCCACTGCACCACGACGGGAACTCCCTGTATCATTTTTTTATATTCCACATGTAAACTGTATCAAATGGTATTTTGCTTTTTCTCTCTGGCTTTATTTAACAAGATAGAAGGTACAGAGAATGAATTTGCAAATATCTCTCACCTTTAGTGGGTTATTTCATAGTCTGCACAATGGAAAACAACAGAAAAGGCATTGGGTTGATCATGGGAAGGTGGAGATTTCAGTTCTCATCTGTTGCCCACTGGAGGGGGAGTGTGGAAAGCCACTCATTTCCTCTAGCCTGTTTTCTCCTTTGCAACTCCACCTCCAAGGTCCATTTTGAACTCTGAGTATTAACATTTCAGCGTGAATAAACAGAAAAAGGACTAGACAATTTAGCAATAAATTCTTATGAATATGGTGCGCCACACAACTTGCAAGATTCTATAGAATGAATAAAAAGAAAGCTCAAATTTCTATCTTCAGAGGGCAGATAAGGATTAAACACTTATAGGGTTATTATACGACATCAAGGCAATCATAGAAAAGGTATCAAAGACAGAACACAATTAGTTACTATGTGATTTGTACAGAAAATATGTGCTGACACAGATCAAAGAAATTGAAAGAAAAAGCCAGGAAGTGAATCATGTTTATGAGTTTAAGAAATTGGTTTGTCTTTGGTTATTATACTATTGAGACAGAGAAAGAAAAGCAAAGGACTTAGAAATGAAACTAGAATCTTTTTCTCAAACTAGATAATTGGTCATGGCTAAGATTCCAGATGTCTCAAAGCCTCAGTTTTGCCATCTGCCATATGGGGATGGAAATTTGAGTTGAAACGATCTGATTTTTGGTTTGTTTGGTAATTCAAGCCAGATTACCTACCTTCATTTGATTTTAGTTTATAACAATGTGTCTACCCAACCCTGTTTGGAGTCTTACTGTTGAAATAGTTCCTTGACTACAAATCACACTTTCCCAACATGAGAGTTAACCTTTTTAAGGGCGGATCCTATGGTTTATGCTTATCTCGATTCGTCTCATTCCATTTGCCAAAGGGTCTCTGTATCCGTGGTCAGCGTTTAACAAAGTCAGTTGGCTGATAGGTTTGCACAATGCTGTTCAAAGCAATTGGGAGTATCACCCAGTTAGATACTTGGACCAATTCCCATACCCCCTGAAAGAGTACAACACTGAAAATTTATGCAAGGAGAGAAAAACGTGTGAAACTTTTCACTAAACTCTTTTCTCACAAAGCCAAGCACTTGGTGTCTTTTTTTTTTTTTTTTTGCAAGTCTTCAAAATGACAAAAAAGATTTCTCAGGCTGCTGGGAACAGATTGTCCCTTTGGCCCAAGTGGAAGGGGGGGGTGAGACGCTGACTGCTGAGTAAGAAACATGTCTGAAGTACACAGACATGATAGTTTCATTCCAACTTCAGGGGTTTGAAGAAGCTGATGGGCTTTTTATAGAATTATTGTTTTGGCCTTGTAAATTGGCAACTCTGTTTTCAATCAAGTGAGACCATTGTCTCTTGCAGTGCAATATTTCAAAAGGAAAAATTGGTACAGCAGAACTAGATGTGGGCATTTCAGCATCTCTCTCTCCTCTCTCTCCGGCTGTGCCTGCAGCATGCAGGAGTTCCCTGGCAAGGGATCTAACCTGAGCCACAGGGACACTGTTGAATCCTTAACCACTGAGCCACCAGGGAACTCTCTCAGCATCCTTCTCTTCACAGAGGCTTGACTTTATTGGGCAAAGCGTGTGATTCATCCAAAGATAACAGACACATACATATCTTGTAATTTGTCAAAGAAACTGACTTTTGATGTTTTGACTACAGAAAAGAGCATCCGATTTTACTCATCCTCTGGCTACTTGACAGAAGTACCGTCATGTAACTTGGCGAGATAAGTACCACCATGTAACATTGGTAACATCCTCATGATTACCGTAGCTTTCCTTTCCTCTGGAAAAGAGTTGTGGTTTAAAAAGCACTTTCAGGTTCTTTATGACTTTGGTTTTTGCTTGTTTGTCCATTTGTTTGTGTTTCTGATTTTCCCAAAGGCTACCTGCCAGCATTTTTCAGGTCTGGCTTCCCAACTGGATGCCTGCTAAGGGTCAGGGTAGGTCTTGTCCATTTTGATTTCTCACTCTGTGCCTGCTGCTTATTTTGCAAGCAGTAACTAGGTATTAAGAAGTTTTTTCCGAAGGGATTTTGACTCCCCCAAACAACCAAGAAAAATTGGCAAGGCGAGAAATAGTGTTACTTTATTAGCTGAGGCCAAAGGAGGCAACAGGTCTTGTCTGAGGGCCAGCATCTCCCCCACTGTCTCCTCCTTCTTTTTAGGTAGGAATGCTTTTATTTCACCTAAAGTCCCCTTCTTCCCTTGGGTATTCCCAGATCATCCTGACATTCTGTTTAGGGAACCTCTGCGAGGATATAATGGGGTAAAAGTCAGTGGTATATTTTCCTCTATCTTCTAAAATCATTCTGATGATACCTAATGAGACAAAAACTCAAAAGCTCCCAACACGGAAAACCATAAATCTCAAAATCTTGCAAGAATTTGAAAATAAACTTCAGCAACTAAGAATCCCAACTTGCGACTGTCACAGTAATTGCTGCGTGAAATAGAAGCGATCCACTAGTTAAAAGAGAGTGTGAAAATCTTTGCTGCCACCCTCTCATGCACGTAGCTATTTCTTTGGCAAGGACCAAAGATGTCACCTGACATCCCTCTGACGCTTACAATCTTCTGTCGCTCCCAATTATAAGGATTTTTGTGATGATATTGGTCCGCCCCCATAATCCAGGGTTGTCTCCATCTCAAGGTCAGCTGATTGACAAAAGAAATTCTATCCACAGCCTTAATTTCCCTTAGCCATGTAACCTAACATGACACAGGTCCCCAAATGAGGACAAGAACATCTTTCTGAGGACATTATTCTGCCTACCAGAAAAGGCAAAACTCCACCTGGGTGAAATTAGTTTCTCTGACCAGACTCTGGGCCACACTCAGAGGCTGGAACCTGGACAGACCATGACATTGACCTCATGACAAGAAATCTTAGGTGTCTGTGTGCTAAGGCAGCTACAACAAAAGAGAGAGAGAGAACAAGTATTCTGATCCCTTCCTCTTCTTGTATCCTATCATGGGGTTGCCAATCTCATGGACCCATCTAAACTAATCACTCCCCAAAGGCCTCATTTCCAAATACCATCACCCTGGGGGTTAGGCCTTTAATCTCTATTCATTGAGGAACCCCAGAGTTCAGTTTTCAGACTTCTTCCTGATTGAAGGTCGTGATTTTTAAACACTATCTGTAAATTGATAATTCTCAAATGGATTCTTCCAGCCTGCCTCTCTCCCTGAATTCACATTCAAATATCTAACTTCCAGCTTGACAGCCTCATTTTGATGCTTATCAAGGGTTAAATAAAAACAAAATTAAAAAAAGACAAAAAACAAAAACAAAAAACAGGAGTTTCCATCTTGGCTCAGTGGTTAACTAATCTGACTAGGAACCATGAGGTTTTGGGTTCGATCCCTGGCCTTGCTCAGTGGGTTAAGGGTCCGGCATTGCCGTGAGCTGTGGTGTTGGTCAAACACGGCGTGGATCCTGAGTTGTTGTGGCTGTAGCATAGGCCAGCAGCTACAGCTCTGATTAGACCCCTAGCCTGGGAACCTCCATATGCCGTGGATGCAGCCATGGAAAAGACAAAAAAAAAAAAAAAAAAAAAAAAAAAAAGGGTTAAACATAAACTTTTCCAAGACCAAGCTCTCCATTCACAACCCCACACTGAGAAGTGCCCAATCTTTTATTTTCAAATTCATCATGAACTAGCTAAACCTGATGGCTCCATCGTTTTTTAAAAGCAAAAGTAATTATTTTTATTGTAAAGATGTTTAATAAATTTATAATAACTCTACCATCTTATAATCTTTCATTTTTGTTGACTTTCCAGTCCTTGCACACATGAAACAGATTCAATCACAAGGTTACATACCATAATGGGTGCTCAGTGCAATGACAGATTCTCACAGTATTCAATACCACCCCTAGAAACTGCTCCACATTTAAGTCCAGAAGACAAACCCAGAAACTTACTAAGATAAATATTTACAAACGCAGTATAGGAAAAAACAAAAATTTTTCAATAGCTTCATCGAATGCATCTTTTCAGGTGTAACAGGTGCTACAGATGGGTAAATAGCTGCCAGTCTCTGGATTAGAAAAGGGAACTTTTTCTAAAGTTCCAAAAATTAAACAAACAAAAACCTACGCTTTCCAAAACTTTCCACAGCAACTCCCAAATGAGATTACCTAAGCAACCAGTGTACTTCAGAAGTCTTAAATTCTTAGTAGTTGACTTTTAGTAACCAATAATTGTACCATGCTGCTGTCTTTAAATTACTAAAGCAAACAATGCTTCCTTGAGTATTCCTGCAATGTTTTTATTGATGAGAAAACCTGCAGGAAAAATCTCTGCTTACACCAAAGCAAGGTAGCAAGGAAACCGGTTACTATGGAATAATAAGGACCTAGGTCTCCACCTTTCTTTTTTTTTTTTTCTTTTTAGGGCCACACCCGAGGCACATGGAGGTTCCCAGGCTAGGAGTCCAATTGGAGCTACAGCTGCCTGCCTACGCCACAGCCACAGCAAGGTCAGATCTGAGCCACATCTGCAACCTATACCACGGCTCACGGCAACGTCAGATCCTTAACCCACTGAGCAAGGCCAGGGATCGAACCCGCAACCTCATGGTTCCTAGTCAGATTCGTTTCCGCTGAGCCACGACGGGAACTCCAGGGCTCTGCCTTTTCATTTTAACCCGAGACTGGCCTTTTCTCACCATCCCCTATGCTACTTCCCAGTTCACTCCACAGCCAATCATCCTTTGCTTGGGCCAGACCTCATTTTTTCTAATTGGTCTCTTTTTGTTTCCACTCTTACAGAAGAAACCAAGTAGCCCCATTAAAAAGTCAATCTATGTCATTCCCCTGCTTAAAATTTTCTAACAACTTCCCATCGTGCTTAGAACAAAATCCAAATCTTACCATCATCCATGAGGTCCTTCGTTACACAGCAAACCTTATCTCCCCGACTTGTTCCTGTTTACTCTGTGCAGTCACCCCGGACTCCTTGCTCTTCCTTGAACATGCTAACCTCAGGGCCTTTGCTCTTCAATTTCCTACGCCAGGACTTGTCTTTTCCCACATGGTCTCACAAACCTCTCCTTCACCTCATTCAAGTCCGTACGTACACCCCATATTCTTAGAGGCCTTTTTTTTTTTTTTTTTTTTTTTTTTTTTTTTTGTCTTTTTAGGGCAGCCCCTGCGGCATATGGAAGTTCCCAGGCTGGGAATCAAATCAGAGCTATAGCTTCCTGCTTACACCACAGCCACAGCAACTCAGGATCCAAGCTGTATTTGACCTATACCACGGCTCATGGCAATGCAGGATCCTTAACCCACTGAGCGAGGCCAGGGATCGAACACACATCCTCATGTGTACCAGCCGGGTTCATCACCACTGAGCCATGACAGGAACTCCTTAGAGGCCATTTCTGATATTCCTGTCTGAAATACATCCCTAGTCACTTACTCATGCTTTATTTTTCCTTCACGATCCTTTTCATTATTTAACATATTACATCTATGCCCATTTGGTTATTTTCTAAATCTCTCTCTGAAATGTAAGATATTTGAAAGGATGGATTTTGGCTTTGGGGTTTTACTATCGTATCTCCAGAACTGAAGGAATAGAACCCCAGAGGTTCTCTTCAGCATCTGATGACTGAATTGACACCACAAATGAATGTTCTTTTATGCATTTCAATAACGTTTGGGGAGTTGCCTTCATGGCTCAGTGGTTAACAAATCTGACTAGGAACCACGAGGTTGCGGGTTCGATCCCTGGCCTTGCTCAGTGGGTTAAGGATCCAGTGTTGCTGTGAGCTGTGGTGTAGGTCGCAGATGCGGCTCGGATCTGGCATTGCTGTGGCTGTGGCATAGGCCAGCAGCTGCAGCTCCGATTAGACCCCTAGGCTGGGAACCTCCATATGCCGAGAGAGCAGCCCTAGAAAAGGCAAAAAGACAAAATAATAATAATAGTAATAATGATAATGTTTGGAACCCAGAGCAGTTTCTAGCTCTTGAGTTTCTAAACTCAAAGTGCCTCATGGCATAAACACACAAACACACGGAGGGGGGCGCCTGCTTCTCACAGCTCAGGTATCTAGTACTCTCACATTTTGGAAAACGTGAATTTATTTTCTGAGATATCCATGCTTCACTCTAGGCCAATTCAGTTTTAAAAAAAAAATCCTGGGGATGGGTAAAGACATTAGTTATATTTTAAAGGTCTCCAGATGGTTCCAATATTCAGCCAAGGTTAGAAAGTGTTCTTCCACGTGCTGAGAACCAAGGGTGATGTTATAAAGAGCACGTTCAAGACCCAGCTTCCTCTCAGGCGGTTGCCTCCCTAATGACCACTGCGCAGTCTTGCCTGAGGCTTGCTCCCGGCACCACACTCTCCTTACATCCGGACATTCACTTGTTACTTCCTTTGGGGTCCTCTGTCTTCCCCTCTTTAGCCAGCTCCCATCCATCCCTATAGACTCTGCTCAGCAAATCTCCCAGCGCTTCTTCTCATGGCTTTTAGTAGAGCTCCTCGTCTGGGTCCCTCCGCATTCCACTCGTAGTCCACGACGTGGGTCAGTCATAACATCAACAAGGAAGGTAAGAGCAGTGATTGATGGGCTACATCCTTTCTGATCTCACCTGGAGAGCTTTCTGCTTTCCGAAAGAATGCGTTAAAAGTGTTCCAGGTTACAGAACCGGTGCATGTGGTGGCGGTGGTGGTGGTTAATATCACCAAAAAAAAATATTTAATCAGAAAGAGAAGGAACTTCAACGTGGAGAGCATGGGATCATCAGCAGGCAGGGGTGGCAGACAGCCTTGGATCCAGACAGAAGAGCTATTTGATCAAGTAGTGGTTCTCAACTGGCGGCAAGTTTGCCCCCAAATGACCTCCGACAGTGTCTGGAGCATTTTTAGCTGTCACAACTTGGGGAAGGAAGCGCTGTGCATCCAGTGGGTAGACATCAAGGGTGCTGTTAAATACCCGGTGGGCAGCCCCCACAGCAGAGATTATTTTGAATCAAAATGTTGATAGTGTTAGGAGTTCCCATTGTGGCTCAGTGGGTTAAGAACCTACGTATCTATGAGAATGCGGATTTGATCCCTGGCCTCAATCATTGGGTTAAGGATTTAGTGTTGTGGTGAGCTGTGGTGTAGGTCATAGCTGAGGCTTGGATCTGGCTTGGCTGTGGCTGTGCCTGGCAGCTACAGTTCTGATTCAACCCCAGGTGCCTGGGGGCTTCCATATGCCCCAGGTGCGGCCCTATAAGACAAAAAAAGAAAAGAAAGAAAGAAAGAAAAAAAGAAAAGAATTATGAGAATTAGCCTATTTGCACCATGTTTTTTAAAAAAACATGCTTGTATTTTAGGGTGCAAGACTTCAGAGAATGGAGAGGAAACTCAGACAGCAGGTAGGTGGTGGAAGAGTTTAAAAAGAAAAAGTAAAACAAGAAATATTGAAAGAAAAAAAATAGGACACAATGGGAATTCCTGTCGTGGCTCAGTGGTTAACAAATCCGACTAGGAACCATGAGGTTGTGGGTTCGATCCCTGGCCTTGCTCAGTGGGTTAAGGATCTGGCATTGCCATGAGCTGTGGTGTAGGTTGCAGATGCGCTTGGATCTGGCGTTGCTGTGGCTATGGTATAGGCCAGTGGCTACAGCTCTGATTCAACCCCTAGCCCGGGAACTTCTATATGCCACAGGAGGGGCCCAAGAAATGGCAAGAAGACAAAAAAAAAAAAAAAAAGAAAGAAAAGAAAAAAAAAGAAATAGGGCACAATGAGAACACATATGCTTAATGGCTATGGATCCCTAACTAGTAGAAGGATATGAGATTTCCTGACTTTTATAGCTAGTTTTCCTTGATTCATAGAGCAGTCTCGAAAAAGAGATTCTAGGCATATATTCTTGAAGCATTTTAGTCACAGACAAGAATGATTTTTTTTTCACTTTTTAATTAATTAATTAACTTTTTCCTTTTTAAAATTAGTGTATAGTTGATGTTCAGCTTTGTGTCAATTTCTGCTGCACAGCAGAGTGACCCAATCATACATAGATATACATTCATTTTTTCTCTCATACAATCTTCCATCATGTTCTACCCTGAGAGACTGGACATGGTTCCCTGTGCTGTACAGAAGGAACCCATTGTGTACCCATGATTTTTAAAAAGACGACATTAAAAATTAGAACACATTTCCGACAGAGGTGCATCAGAACAACAAAATTAGGAGACATATCTTCCATCTGGTTTTGTCGGTATTATTGATCTAGATATGCCGCGATCCACAGAAGTCTGAATAGAAAGCTTTCTCCAGTGTGCACTCTGGAATATGTAACATTTCCTGTGCTGTTTTTCGGACATACTTTTTGGTGCCTCCGTTGTTATATCAGGAAAAGCAAACCCAAGATACAAAGAAATTTGCTGAATATGAACAAACCATACTAGAGAAATTAGGTCTATGCCTATGAGAAACCCAAAACTTCCCCAAATTGAAAGCAGACTATATCTGAACCAAGTAATGTGATGAGGCAAAAGAGGGGAATTTTCCTGAAAAGAACAGACCAACTCTGTTGGTCTTGTAACCGTATAATTTAAAGCCAAGATGAAGATGGTGCTTTTTGTTTTTATTTTCTCTCCGCGGATAGGTTGGCATCTTTGTTCAAAATTATTAAGACATGTTGGTCTCTCTGGCTAAAAGGCGATTATGTCACCATTTAGACATTCTCCGGAAACATACTTAGGTTTTATGGCCTTTGGGGCCTCAAAGTCTTTGATCTTGTGAGTTGGGTTATTGTAGTTGGTGGAACAGCATTTGCGGAGTTCAAAACCAAAATCCAATCTGGTGGACATGAAAACCGAAGGCAAAAAAATGACTGATGACACTTTCATTCTCCTTTCCTCTGCTCTGGCCAAGAGCATCAGGGCTGTGATTTCATCATGGATGTTACGGGCAGGAAGTGTGGGTCTGAAGGTTGGTACTTGCAGTAAGATTGAAAAAGACGAATATTCCTTACTAAGGGGGAGACACGAACGCATCGTGGGGACACATTCACACCCACAGATGATCTCCCTGGCCAGATGGGACCCCCGCCCCCCAACTACATTGGACCAGGAAGCAATTTGGACATGAACAGTGAAAGAGTTAAGTCTGAGGGCATGGAGTTCAAAAAGGAAATCAAATTTCCTTTTGAATTTAGTATAAAATTTATCATTGTGGATGTTTACCTACTTTTCTATGAATCTAAGGGTCAGAGGGTCCTTGATTGGTTAGAATTCCCTGCCAGGGCTGCAAAATGGACATTTTCTTAATAATAAAGAGGTGATGACAGGCATTCCCATTGTGGTTCAGCAGGAATGAACCTGACTAGTATCCGTGAGGACGTGGGTTTGATCCCTGGCCTCACTCAGTGGGTTGGGGATCTGGTATTGCCACCGTGAGCTGTGGTGCAGGTCGCAGACACAGCTCGGATTCTGTGTTACTGTAGCTGTAGCTCCAATTCAACCCCTAGCCTAGAAAATTCCATATGCTGCAGGTGCAGCCCTAAAAGCAAGATAAGATAAGATCAGATAAGGTAAGATAAGATAAATTTAAAAAGAGGTGATGTAAAGCTTTGATGAAACCCACTGAGCGAGGCCTGGGATTGAACTGCATCCTCGTGGATACTAGCTGGGTTCATTACTGCTGAGCCACGATAAGAACTTCTGAAATTATTTGTTGAAAAATCTTTTAGAGGTGTAATACCTTGATCCCACTTATTTATATGTCTAGTAAATTACCTTAATCCATTGCGTGTTTCTTCTGAAGGACCTGTCAGCCATACGGGGCATAAAATAAAATAAGGTTATCTCTGGATCTGGGAGATCTTCTGCTCTTGGGCTCTATAAAAAGAAGTCAAGAGAATGGCTAGATTGACTTACAGGTAGTAGTTGACTTGTCCAGGGCTCCCTGGAAATATGTTAGAAATTAGAACACCACGAGCATATGTTGTACGCCTACAATCCTTTGCTCTTATGGAAAGGGAACTGAGGCAAAATTTGGTGGCAGGAATAGTAGTCAGGAATATTTTATAAGTCATCAGTATGAGGGCTCATTGCTGTTCATAGAAATAAAATTTCTTGCAATAATTATTTTTACATTTCCTGTTGGATATTTTGAAGATGAATCTTCTCATGTACTTACTGGATTTCTCAACCCACAGTGATTAATTCAGAGACTTCGAGAGGCTGGAGATAGGGTTAAGGAGGGGTTTATCCCAGCCGTCAAGGAGCCCAGAATATTGGAGAAGGCAGCCACTGAATGAATCATCGCAATGTGATACAATCAATTCCTTCAATTAGGGTCCTGAAGATTCAGTACATTAAATCTCCAGGGTGTGGTATGTTGACATTTATTTTCATTCCTGGGATAGGAAAAAAAAGAAAAAAGAAGAAAGAAGAAAGAAAGAAGAAAGTTAAGTCATTATATCCAGCCCGCACATAGCTGAACTTTTGATATCGTTATTTTGTTTTGACTCATCAACCCAAGGCTCGCTGTCACTTCTCTAAACGTTGTGGTGGTTGTGTCTACTCTCAGTCTGCCTAAGTCTATAGCTACGTTTCCTCTGCCATTTTTCAAATCGGAGAGTGTGACTGAGGGAATGCTCAGGAAAGAGTGTTTTTACTTGCAACCTTTCTGCCAAACCTGAGGAGCAATCATCAGACTGAGTCACTCTGAGGTATAATAAGTGTTCTCGCCAAATGTGCTGTGGTTGTTTAACAACCATGTACCGTTTTTTCTGAAGGACCCTTTTACAGTGAGGGACCTGGGGTTTTCATAACTAGCTCTGGGTCCTTTCCTATCCTAGTTTCCTAAATGGAGGTCTCTTTCCAGAATTCCAGCCTCATATATCCAGCAGCCCATTCCACATCGCTACCTGCTTATTTAATACACAATATTATGTTCAAAACTCTTGATTCTTGCTCCTGCAGAACCTCTCTTCCTTCAGACTTTCCCAACTCAAAGACTGGTACACCATCCATTCGGTATTTGAAACTGAGACCTGAAAGAATGTCAAGTTCCTCTCTTTCCTTCTTCACGACGTGACTTGTAGTCCATCTACAAATCCCTTCAGGCCATCTCATAAATTGTCTCAAAAGTGGTCCATGTTCGGAGTTCCCGTCGTGGCGCAGTGGTTAACGAATCCGACTAGGAACCATCAGGTTGTGGGTTCGATCCCTGGCCTTGCTCAGTGGGTTAAGGATCTGGCGTTGCTGTGACCTGTGGTGTAGGTCGCAGACTTGGCTCGGATCCTGCGTTGCTGTGGCTCTGGCGTAGGCCGGCGGCTACAGCTCCGATTAGACCCCTAGCCTGGGAACCTCCATATGCCGCTGAAGTGGCCCTAGAAATGACAAAAAAAAAAAAAAAAAAAAAAGTGGTCCGTTTTTCTCCACGTGTAGCATGAGCTCTCTAGCCTAAGATATTATTACGTCATGCCTGGACTACTGTTATCACCTCCCAGATAGACTCTCTCCTCCCACTTTTGCCCACTCTAGTTCTCCAAAAGATGTTTGAATTGCCTTTTTCAAACATAACTAAGATTAATGCTGCTCCTTCCATTGCAATCCAATTCTTCCAAACTTTCCCTAAACTAGGACATGTCTGAGTAATTATCTATTGGTTTACTAGTAGTGTAGTGAAGAGGAGACATTTTGGAATCAAAGAGACCATTCCTAATCTGAGTGACTAACCGCTGTGTGAATTTGTACAAGCTACCTTATATTTCAAGGCCTAATTTCTCAATCTGAAAAGTAAAATTAAATATAGTGCCTCCTTTCATTCCTTCATTCCTGCATTCTAAAAACGTTTGTTGAACTGCCAAGATGTGTCAGGTATTGTGGAGCATTGGTATAAAAAGTAAGTAAAACAGAAAGTTCCTGCTGTGGCACAGTGGGTTGATGATCTGGCTTGTCTCCATGGAGATACCAGTTTGATCCCCAGCCCTGATCAGTGGGTTGATGTCACTACAGATGGGTATTTGATCACTGGCCTGGGAACTTCCATGTGCTTCAGGGGTGGTCAATAAAGGGAAAAGAGAAAAGAAAAAGAAAACAGTGTGGGACTTCCTTAAAAAAAAAAATAAGTGAAACAGATATGAGAATATTCTTCCACTGCTCAGTTTATAATTGAACATAGTAAGTGTCAAACGCATAACAAGTACTCAATAAGCAATGAATTTTGTTATGGTCTGAATGTTTCTGTTTCCCCAAATTCATAATTGAAATATTGAAATCCAAGTGCCTGATGGAATAGTCTCAGGGGTTGGAGACTTTGAGAGGTGCTTAGGTCATGAAGGTGGAGCCCCCATGATGGGATTAGAGGTTTTATATAAGAGACCAAGGAGAATTCCCTTCCTCCCTCTTCAATGTCAGAATGCACCTTGGAAGTCTGCAACCCAGGAGAGGGCCCTCACTTGACCCTGCTGGCACTCTGATCTTGGACTTCCAGCCTCCCGAACTCTAAGAAATACATTTCTGCTTGTAATCCACGCAGTCTATGGCATTCAAATGGCATAGATGAGTGGATTAAGCAACATAAATGGACTAAGAAAGATGTTTTGTTTTTTTCCCTTCTGAGTCTAAAGCTCACCTATAATCTACTCCAACTTTCCTGAGTTATCTCCTGATTCTTAATCTTCAGCTGGATTCTACCATGGTGACTCAGGCTGTCATCTATTGGAGCAATATCCAGTTTTAAAATTTAAAACAATCAGGACAGAACTTTCATTCAAAAAGATACATGCATACCTCTGTTCATTGGAACTCTATTCACAATAGCCAAGACATGGAAACAAATTAAATGTCCATCGATGGATGAATGGGATTAAGAAAATGTGGTACATATACACAATGGAATATTATTCAGCCGTGAAAAGAACAAACTAATGCCATTTGCAGCATGGATGGAACTAGAGATTTCATACTAAGAGAAGTAAGTCAGAAAGAGAAAGACAAATACCATATGATATCACTTATATCTGGACTCTCATATATGGCCCAAATGAACCTATCTGCAGAAAAGAGACAAACTCATGGATATGGAGAACAGATTTGTGGTTGCCAAGGGGAAGGGGAGGGAGTGGAATGGACTAGTAGTTTGGGTTAGTAAATGCAAACTATTGCATTTGGAGTGGATAAGCAATGAGATCTTGCTGTATAGCACAGGAAACTATATCCAGTCACTTGTGATGGAACATGGTGGAGGATAATGTGAGAAAAAGAATGTGTGTATATATAACTGGGCTACTTTGCTGTACAGCAGAAATTGACAGAGCATTGTAAATCAACTATAACAAAAAATTTAATTAAAAAAAATTAAAAGAAAAAGTTGAAACGATTTCTCCTCAAAGGATAACATGGATTGTCCTCTTAGTGTAGTTTAGAGAAAGGATGCAACTATGCCCCCCCCCATGTGAATAAGCCCTCAGCCATATATAGCATCTATTAGATGTGTTAAGGTGCATGAAGAGGTGAGCACATCCTTGAAGGTTATAAATAAGCATGTGAGGTTTGCAGTAAAATACAAGAATCGGGTTTTAATTACAGAAACATGGCTTAAACAGCCAGATGACACCTATAACCACAAAAAAGACTACACTTCAATAATTAGAGTAGGTTGAGACCCTGAAAACCACAGCTGCAGCTAGTACCAGCTGGAAGCCAGCTCAGACCGATTCTGTCTTTGGTCAGGAGTGCCAGGCTACACCACCCTTTGGTAAGCAATGTGTCACCGCCACAACTTGGGAGGCCAAAGGCTGGATGAAATCCCTTGAGGCACAGAACAATTCTTTTTATGTTCATCTCAAGGAACTCATGCCCTCCTTCCTTTAAAAAATCTACAATCCAGTTTACAGCACAGGAAAGTCAAAAGAACAGGTTTCCCATTATTAACTGAGCCGTCAGAAGGGCCTCTTCTCAGAGGCTATGCATACAGCTTTGAAATAGTTTGCTTTTCATCTGTACTGAACAACTACAACCATGATGAAAATATAGGAGGTCTGGAAATAATTCCTTTTTTTTTTTTTTTTTTTGTCTTTTTTGTCTTTTCAGGGCAACACCCATGGCATACGGAGGTTCCCAGGCTAGGGGTTTAATCAGCGCTAAAGCTGCCGGCCTATGCCACAGCCACAGCAATGCCAGATCTGAGCTGCATCTGTGACCTACACCATAGCTCATGGCAATGCTGGATCCTTAAACCACTGATCAAGGCCGGGGATCGAACCTACAACCTCACAGTTCCTAGTCAGATTCGTTTCTGCTGCGCCATTATGGGAACTCCTGGAAATAATTCTGACTCTGTGTCTGTGCACCAATGGGTAAGTCATTTCTTTGGGCTTCTGTTTCCTCACCCATTGAGTAGAAGTTGAGCAGGAAGCTTTAGAAGGACTTTTTCCGGTGTTCTGAAGAGGATGAAGCTCTGAGATGGCCCAAGCCTCTCTCCTACCTGTGGTTAGATCACTAACACATCAGCTTCTGGGCTATCGTACCATACTCTGAGCTTCCTTTTAGGAAGTTGCTTTGCAATAAGCAGGCTCTTGCTATTCTCTCATCCCACTCTATTATTCACCTTACTAATGACCTTCATTTTCTTCTCTTTGAGCCTTGTGGCCCCTCTTCTTTGTACAGTAGCTTAATTTGCTGCCTTAGCAACTACGTTCACATTTCCAGTGTATCCCTCTTCCCAGGCTCTGCTTCAGAACAAGACAAGTACCTCCTTGGATTGTAACTTGGTAAGAAGCTCATTACACATTTCTTTTTCTCAATTTAAGCATTTATAAACTTAAGATAAGTGGGAGTTAATGAACAGTAGAGCAGAGTAGACCCATTCAGGCATTTGTTCTGTAAATAATTATTAAGTATCTTTTTATGTATCAAGCATTTTGCTAAGTGTATTACATAGGTCTTATATAATCAACCAAATTAATTGAGTGCCTACTAAGAATCTGGAAACTTACATCTGGCAAATTTCCCTGAATTATTTCCTTCATAATATCTTTTTTTTTTCTTTTTTTTTTTTTTTTAAAGACCGCAGGCATGGCACATGGAAGTTCCCAGGCTAGGGGTCGAATCAGAGCTGTAGCTGCCAGCCTATGTCACAGACACAGCAACGTGGGATCCAAGCCACGTTGCGTCTGTAAACTACACCACAGCTCATGACAATGCTGAATCTTTAACCTACTGAGCGGGGCCAGGGATCAAACCAGCATCCTCATGAAGCCTAGTTGGGTTAGTTTCTGCTGAGCCACAATGGAAACTCCCATCATATCCTTCCTTTTTAAAAAAAAAAAATATTAAAGTGTAGCTGATTTATAATATTCTGTCAATTTCTGCTGTATGGCAAGGTAAACCAGTCATACATATATACATACATTCTTTTTTTCATACCAACTTCCATCGCGTTCTAACCCAAGAGATTGGACATAGTTCCCTGCAATGGGGTCCTTTTGTACATAATATCCTTCTTATTTAAAGAAAATGAATTTTACCAAGATATAATTTACATATTGGGTATACATTTCAATGGGCTTAGACCAATATAGTCATCTAGATAACCACTCCAACCAATATATAGAACATCTATATCATCCCTAGAAATTCCCTCAAACTCCCTTCTATTCCTGGCCCTCGGCAGGCCCTGATCTGTCATTATAGATTGGTTTTGCCTGTTCTGGAATTTCATACAAATGGAATCGTGCAACATGGTCTCTTGTGTGTCTGTTTTTTGTTTTTGTTTTTTTCCATTTAGCATGATGTTTTTGAGATTTATCCATGTTGTTTGCATGTACTATTTATTGTTCCCTTTTATTATTAAACAGTGTTCATTGTAAGAATACACCACAGTTAGTTCATTCATTCCTATGTTGATAAACATTTGGGTTGTTTATAGTTTGGGCTATAATGGATAATGTTGCCATAAATATTCATGGAAAAGCCTTTGCATAAATGAAGTTGACACTTGAACAACACAGGTCCACTTATACATGAATTTTTTTTAACAATAAATATTACAGTCCTGCATGATCTGAAGTTTGTTGAATCCATGGATGCAGAACTATGGAACCAGAGTGTCAGTGATGGGATTTAGAGCATCTTAGAGCATCTGTGGATTTTGATAACTGCGGCAGGTCTTAGAACCAATCCCCTATAGATAGAGAAAAACAATCATACATATATTTTTATTTCTCTGGAATAAATACCTAGGAATGGAATATACAGATGATTGTTAAGTATATGTTTTACTTTAAGACAAACTGCCAAACTGTTTTTAAAAGGGTAATACCATTTTACACTTCTAGAGTTTTAGCTATTCCACATCTTCACCAATACTTAGTATTATCAGTTTTTTATTTATTTTTTATTTATTTATTTTTTGTCTTTTTGTCTTTGTTGTTGTTGTTGTTGCTATTTCTTGGGCCGCTCCCGCGGCATATGGAGGTTCCCAGGCTAGGGGTTGAATCGGAGCTGTAGCCACCGGCCTACGCCAGAGCCACAGCAACGCAGGATCCGAGCCGCGTCTGCAACCTACACCACAGCTCACGGCAACGCCGGATCGTTAACCCACTGAGCAAGGGCAGGGACCGAACCCGCAACCTCATGGTTCCTAGTCGGATTCGTTAACCACTGCGCCACGACGGGAACTCCAGTATTATCAGTTTTTTAAATCCAGCTTTATAAGTGGGTGTTTTAGTGGTACCTCATTATGATTTTAACTAGCATTTCCCTGATGGCTAGCAATGCTGAGTTTTCTTGGATATGCTTATTCATCATTCCTATGTCTTCATGTATTAATTGTTTGTTGAAATGCTTTGTTAGACTTTTTATTATTGAGTTATAAGAGATATTATATATCCTTGATACAAATCTTTCATTAGATATAGGCATTAGGAAAAATTTCTCCCAGACGGTGGGAAACTATTTTTTCAAATTCTTAATTCTTTGAAAGAGTAGATATTGTAATTTTGTTTTTCCTTTCTAAGACTATACCTGAGGCATATGGAAGTTCCCAGGCTAGGGGTTGAATAGAAGATTTTACAGAAGTATCCATCTAAAATGTATTGAACATTTAAAAAAAAGAAAAAAAGAAAAAAAACCTGGTACTTCACTATAGACAATTTGAAAACCACTTTAGATAATCTTTCCCATGTTAGTAAAACTCAGGAAGCACCAGGTGCTTAACCACCTTGCTTTGACCCTGTAAGTATCACGAATGCCTGGGAAATAGCAGATTCAAAGTAGGAAAGGAGGGAAAAGAAGGGAGCACTAGGGAGTTCCTGTGGTGGCTCAGCAGTAATGAACCCAACTAGTGTCCACAAGCATATGGATTTGATCGCTGGCCTTGTTCAGTGGGTTAAGGATCCAGCATTGCTGTGAGCTATGATGTAGGTCTCAGATACATCTTGGATCCCACATTGCTGTGGCTGTGGTGTAGGCTGGCAGCTGCAGCTCTGTTTCAACCCCTAGCCCTGGGAACTTCCATATGGTGCAGGTACTGCCCTAAAAAGACAAAAAAAAAAAAAAAAAAAAGGAAATATTTGCTTTCTCTTTGTCACTCTTCTGGGAGTTTTTCATATGTCACAAAGTAAAGACACATTTTAACTATTAAAGTTGGGGTTTCGTTTGGGAATGAAACTCTTTCTTTAGGAAAATACCTTGATATTTCTTCCGATGGGCCAGTTAAGGCCTTGAAACTCTGTAAAGATAAATGAACAGGAAGCTGGTGTTGAGAGCAGAAAGAAAAATAAGATCCTAAGTAATCTTACAGGAATTTGGAGCCCACACAGAAAATTGGCCAAAAAGAAATTCAAGATGGCAGGCAACACTAACATGCTTTAAAAAAAAAATAAATTAAATATCTGGTTGCTAAAATTATATTTTTAAAATTGTTGTGATGGAAATCTTTATCGTCCAAAACTTTTAGTAAAGAGGTGTACTGATGTCTGATATAAATGACTTTGCAAGCTTACCAGGGAAAGAAGGTGTGTTCCATATTGGTTAATTTGAAATAAATAGATGATAACATATAGAAGAGAGATGAAAATAAGTGGAGTTTGAAAACTCTATGAAACTAAAGCTAAGTAGGAGAATGCAAATATGACACCACTAAGAAGTTTTTGAATCAAGTTTTTAAAAATCTCTCATTGAACAGTTGCTGTATAAAAATTACCATGAATTTAGGGGTTTACAACCACCCATACTTATTATTTCATCATTCTGATGGGTTAGAAATACAGGCATAACTTAGCTTGGTCCTCTGCTTCAAGGCTGCTCATATTTAGAGAGAGATGTGGAAGAAAGTAAGAGGACGAGGAAGATTTATTGTAAGGAAATGTTTTTTCTTCCTGGTTTGTAATGGGTGGGGCATGGCAATAAGGAAACTTCCAGTCTATATCCTTAGGTTACTTGTTACAAACTTTAAATACAAAGAAAAGAAAATCCCAGACTTTCTAGCTAAGGATGGGGAAGGAATAGGAGTTTGGACGCAGAGTCCTCTCTATAGTTCTTTAACCTTATGTTCCATCCTCAAAATGAGCTATGACTGCTGCAGAGACAGGGCCTTGCCCCAGACATCTGTGCAACAGAACATTTCTCTCCCTTCCTCCAGTTTCTTCTGTTGACCCCCATTGCTTGCAGTGCAATGTTAGACTCCAGACTGCCTAGATTTGCCTTCGAGGGTTACCACGGGCTAGTTATAAGCAGTTTCTCCAATCTCATTCCCATGTCCTGTGCATGGTAATCCCTTCCCCTTCCTCATGTGTGATCGTCTTTCCTTAATTCTTTGCTTATTAAACTTGATCCAAGATCTTTTCATTCTGGTCCCTTAACACCACATTCTTAGCCAGCATTTCCTGTTCCTTGTGAGAATCTCAATGAAATGTTCCTTTATCTGGGATTCTTAGCACTTTGTTTATAACAACCCAAACATAGATTTCATTCTGTCACATGATTTGGCTTATTGTTTACATGTCTTTCTTTCCTTACTAGTCCAGATTTTTAAAGATGTTAAAACCCGCTTTATGTATATATACATTTCTATATTCCTACTCTCAGATGCTCTGAGTGAGGTATGGTGAGAAAATGAGGTTGAGGACAAGGCATAAATCTTGGAATTGGATGCACTTTAATTGGAAAATAAGTTCTGGCATTTATTAACTCTGTGATCGGAAGTTACCTAGCCCCGGAGTCCTGGCTTCCTCAACTAGCCAATAAGAAGAGCATTGCATTGGCGGCTTCAGAAGTGTTCTGTGAGAACTCACTACTATGAAATATACAGAAAGATACAGAAAGATTAGCACTATGTGTCCTCCCAGAACCTCCTAATCCCGCAACCCAGAATCCACACTCTGTTCCGACCCCTCTCCCACCTATGCTTCCCGGGACTACCCCACTGTTAATAAATTAATAAATGTTAAAACACATTACATGCCCTATTACTGTCCCCTTGAATCAGGAAGCAAATGACTCACAGCTTTTAAATGATCTATGGGCGTCTCTCTCTGCAGCCTTGCTGCTTGTTTGGTGCCTCTCATCCTTGCTTTTCTCTCCTCTCCTGGCACCCCCAGCATGGCCCACCATGAATCCTTCTTCTGTGTTCTTTTTCTGTTTAAAAGTTTCATTTTCACCTTCACTTTCTTTGCTTACGTGGCACCTCTCTTCTGCTGAGAGAGCATGGCCCTGTGGAGATGGCATTTGTTTAATCTTCTGGCTTCTGAGACCTGTCTTCTTGAGACTTTCCTAATGTTCCCAGTGCTGGGGACTTCCACACACAAGCCAGAGCTTTCTAAGTGCTCCAACCTGAAAGGAGAGCTTTTCCAAGGTTATGTCATCTCCTGCCATGGTTCTTCGTCATCCCCCAGCCAGGCAAAATAAAAATTTCCATGGAGATGAGACAGAAATGAGTCTCTCTGATCAATTCAGATTTTCATTCATAGGAATCTGTTTTAAGTCTATGCTTGTGGCTTGAGCTGCTTGTCATAGCTAAGGGGAGGGTGGGACGTTATCAAGTAAATTCCTAGCATTGAATATCTGCTCAGTTTAGTATAAGAGACTAGCCTGTTGCCCTAAAGTGGCTTAAGATTTAGTTAGAAAATGAACATTTATTTGTAGAGTAAAAATTTACTTGAGAAATAAAAGGTAATCCACAAGATAGAGAAGGTAATTCGTGGTTAAGAATAGGAGGAGCTAGTTTAAGGACTATTTATCGAGTCATTGCATCAATAAATAATTATATATTGTTATAGACTGTTTATGACCTCCTCCCCTCGAATTCATTTGTTTAAACCCTAGTCCCTCATGTTGGAGGTGGGGCCTTTGGGAAGTTATTGGATCATGAGAGTAGAGCCTTCATGATGGAATTAGTGCCCTTATAAGAAGACACAGGAGGGACTTCCCGTCGTGGCGAAGTGGAAATGAATCAGACTAGTATCCATGAGGACGCAGGTTCGATCCCTGGCCTTGCTCATTGGGTGGGGGATCCAGTGTTGCTGTGAGCTGTGGTATAGGTCACAGACCTGGCTGGGATCCCGCATTGCTATGGGGTCTATGGCTGTGGTGTAGGCTGGCTGATACAGCTACAATTTAACCCCTAGCCTGGGAACTTCCATATGCTGCAGGTGTGGCCCTAAAACATATTCTCCTTCTCCCAGTCTCTCTCTCTCTTTGTCTCCCTCTTTCTATTTCGTCACCATGTGAGGACCCAGCAAAAAGGTGGCAAATCGGGAAGAAGGTTCTTCATTGGAACAAGACCATGCTGGCATCCTGATCGTGAACATTTTAGCCTCTAGAACTGTGAGGAATAAATCTCTGTTGTTCAAGCTACCCAGTGGTATTTGTTATAGCAACTCAAACTAAGATAATGATTGATTGATTGAATGAATGAATAAATAAGTCTTGTACTTTAAAATTTTGACAAAGTAACCAATTCAGAGCAGTTTAAATCACCTCCAAATTATTTGCATTGGAATGCCACATTGATTTCATTAAATCAGTCATTTAAGCAATTTCAGCAAGGATACCTTAAGTAACCACAATGGACCAGACCTTATGCTGACTACAAAAAAAAAAAAAAAAAAAAAAAAAAAAAAAAAAAAAAACCAACAAGAGATATTGTCCTCTCTCTAACATACAAACAAAATTTTCCTCTCACCCTTCTATGGATTATTGTCCAGATATCCTAAGTATAGGTCCATTAACCTAGCATTGAATAGAAGCCAGTATTATATCATCAGTTTTAAGTACAATAATAGATTGAATGCAAATTGTGTTGGGATTCACAACTACTTGCTGATTGATCTATAAGCATTACTCAGTGTGTCTGTTTTACCAATTGTAGAGCTTTATTTTTCTCTTCTGGAAGTAGTTTGACACTTTTCATCCTTGGCTCTTGGTATGAAATATTTGTCATGTTCTCAACTAGAACATAAATTTCTTGAGAGCAGGATCTATTTTTTTAATTTATCTCTGCATCTTCCATGGAGCCTAGCGTAGTGTCTGGTATATGGCAGATACTCAATTATACTGATGAATGAATGAACAAGCACAATATAAAATAACAATGTGTATTTGCACAATAAGGATTTGGGAACAGTTACTATGTGTCACACACAAATCTAGGCAATGGAGACATAAAGATGAATAAAACCAGCTCTTGATGTTTCAGGAGTTCTCAGCCTGGTAACTTCGAGTGCAAAATAATGACAATTCAGTGTGCAAAGGATCATGGTAATGATAAACATTAGAAGTTTTATGAGTAATTGGCTGGGCTCAAGAATTCTGAAAAGACTTAGAAAGAAAGGTGAACTTGAAGTAGGACACAAAGAATAAAGGAATTTTCCAAGTGAAAAAGTTAGGAAGATAATTTAGCAGAAGGATAAGAATGCAAGAGAGTGGTAACTGGAGCTCATCAGAGACAGGAGGAACAGCACAGAGAGATGAGAATTTTGACATTTGAAATAATTTGGGATGGCCAGCATAGAGGTGTGTTATGGAGAGTCATAGGATAAGGGAGCAGCGAGATAGACTGACAGATTATCAAGGCTGGGCTATGCCATTGAACTTCATTTTTTGAGCAACAATAAGCCACTGATTTTCTTTAAGGAGAATAGTGAGATCATCAAATTTTTGTCTTAGAAGAAAACTCTGGTGGGGAGAGTGATTCTAAGGATCAAGGAAGGAAGGGAACATTTATTGAGCAATGATTATGTGCTAGGAAATTTATCAGGGGCTTTCACAGGTATATTGAAGTTTGCTTCATTTAGTCCTTATGAACCAAAAGAAATAAGTGTTACCACGCTTATTTAACAGAGGAAAGGTCTGATGTTAGAAATTGGAAATGAAAGAATGATTAGAAATTTAAAAACTACTTAAAATTCTAGGAGAGACCAAAAGTGGGTCAATGCCAGAATAATGATATTAGAGAGCACAGGGTAGGGAGAGAAGAGGGGTGAGGATATAACACATTGGGGGAGTTCAGAAAGCATAGTTAATAGAACTGTCCTTAACGGGATGTGATAATGAGGAAGAGGAACAGTCAATGGTCAATTCAAAGTCTCTAGAGAGTTGAAAAGCTCCAGTCTTATATACCTACTCTCTTTGGCCTTAACATCGTTCACCTTTCTTTTCATACTATCACCTTGACATTCATTGAGATAGATAGAAATTCCCTTCAGGATGCAAAATAGAGTTTTAGATATTTTTTGCCTTTAGTATATTCCCCTGGGAGTCAGCTGCAGTGCCAGGAACATTCCCAGGTACCCAGAATTCAAGATGATTTTGTATCTTTCAACTCTATTATATTGAGAGAATTTATATTGGTATTCAGAGGAATTTGGAAGCAAAGAATTGTATCCAATGAGAGGCACCACCCAGACTCTTGGCAAGCCTAAATTCACTTGGAAGCAATTAGCAGTGGCCCAAGAGACTGATATCACAGCAGATCAAAATGTTCACTGGGGTGAAGAGGCCACCAGTGCCTTCACAGCAAACCATGCAGTGATTAGGAAATAGTGCATTTTGCAATGCTATACACAGCAGAGGAACAACTCCTGTTCCAGAAAAATCCTACTGACATCCAAAAGGCCCCTTTCTTAGGCTTCCAAGGACTTTCAGTATCACATATTTTCTTTGCTTTCTTAAGCTTAATTTTGGTGGTCTACTCCCTATGGTGAGAGTTTCCTTAACAACTTTCATGACTGGAAAATTGAGTCATGCACATACCAAACCTTTTGTTTTACAAAAGGATTAAGAGTTCCAGAATGGATGAGAATTGAGGGGATAAAGAAAAAAATTAATACACCCTCTAGACTCTTCTGTCATGGTTCTGATCCCTTCCTTTGACCAAAGAGATGAAAAAATAATAATAAAAAAAAGGAAATAAGAACAGAGGATGCAAGTGACAGGAAATTAGAAGGAAAAGAGAGAAGCAAAGAGATTTCAAAGAGACCTGTTTGTCCTGCATATCTAAAAACTCCCCATGAATGTGTTTCATAGCCACCTACTCTTTGGTCTTACAGTTCTTATCAAAGTTTGCAGATATATATTTTATGACTATAGTCACCACTCATGATTCCTGAAATGTCAAATAACAACTAAAATGATGGTGTTCAGTAGACTAGAGTGAGGTATGTTTGTATGTGTGTGTGTGCATTGGAACAATGATGCCTGCCTTAAAATTCTCACATTGGAGTTCCCGTCAGAAGAAACAAACCTAACTAGTATCCATGAGGATGCAGGTTTGATCCCTGGCCTCACTCAGTGGGTTAAGGATCTGGTGTTGCCGTGGTGTAGGTTGCAGACCCAGCTCAGATCTGGCGTTGCTGTGGCTGTGGTGTCGCCTGGCAACTACAGCTCCAATTCAATTCCTAGCCCAGGAACCTCAGTATGCCATGGGAGTGGCCCTCAAAAAGCAGAAAAAAAAAAATTCTCACATGGAGGCCTCAAATTTCACCTAAGGAAGAGGAGGCGATTCACAGGTTTTAATTATGACACCTGAGGAATTAACCAGACCAATGAGCCAATGGAATCACAGCCTTCATACATGAGCTCTTACTTTCAGGATTATATTCTCTAAGGATAATCATTCGGACCACTTAGACTCAGTGTGTGTTATTAAAATCCTTTAGAATGGTCCCCAATCTTCGTTCCCTCTACCATCTCCCGCTTCTCTTGTCTCCATCCACACACACACACACACACACACACACACACACACCCCACCCTATATACCAGCCATTCTCTTACTCTCATTGAGTTAGTGTACTATTGCTGCTGTCACAAATCACCAAAAACCTAGAGGCTTAATAAAGTACAAATTGATTACCTTACTGTAATCAAGGTCAGGAGTCCAACACAAGCCTTCTTGTACTGCAATCAATAAGGCTGGGTCTGTGTCCCTTCTTGAGGGATAGAAGAAGAGAATGTACACACTTGATTTGTCCAGCTTCTAGAGACTGCCTGCTGTGCCTTGGCTCATGAGTCCATTTTTCCTTCTTCAAAGCCAACAACATAGGATTTTTATTTATTTATTTATTTTTGGTCTTTTTGCCATTTCTTGGGCCGCTCCCGCGGCATATGGAGGTTCCCAGGCTAGGGAGCTGTAGCCACAGGCCTACGCCAGAGCCACAGCAACGCAGGATCTGAGCTGCTTCTGCAACCTACACCACAGCTCACGGCAACGCCAGATCCTCAACCCACTGAGCAAGGGCAGGGATCAAACCCACAGCCTCATGGTTCCTAGTTGGATTCATTATCCACTGCACCATGACGGGAACTCCAACATAGGATTTTTAAATCTCTCTCTGACTCTGACCTTATTTTGCTTCCCTCTTTCATTAATAAGGATCCTTATAATTACTTTGGGCCCATCCAGATGGTACAGGATAATCTCTCCGCTTTTTTTGTGATACAGATGTATCACTTTTTTTGTGATACAGATACTTTTTTTTGTGATACTTTTTTTGTGATACAGATGTGTCACAATTGCATCTGTCAGGTTCCCTTTGGCACATCAGGTGACATATTCACAGGCATTGGGAAGGAAGCCATTGCCATCTTCGGGGGGGGGGGGGGTCTTTATTCTACCTCTCCTGCCCAAAGAATGCTAAGCACATTCCCATTTCCATATCCGTATCTTTTCTTAGGGTAACTCCTCTGCCTGAGGTCCCTTTTCTTTTTTCTTTTCAGTTTTTAGGGCTGCACTCTGCATATGGAAATTCTCAGGCTAGGGGTCTAATGGGAGCTGTAGCTCCAGGCTTATCCCACAGTGCACAGCAACACCAGATCTGATCCGCATCTGTGACTTACACCACTGCTCACGGCAATGCTGGATCCTTAACCCACTGAGCGAGGCCAGGGATTGAACCCATGTCCTCATGGATACTAGTCGGGTGCAATACTGTTGAGCCACGATGGGAATGCCTCTCTCGACCATCTAGAGATCACCTTTCCTTGACTATGACTTCTCTGAATCTTTCCCTAATTACCCATTTTTGCCTTGGACAAATTGTGGTTTTTATCCTCGTCCTCATGGCAATGCATGAAATATTGAGTCTCTTACAGCATCCACCACATGGAGTTGTTTTTCTTTGTCCCTTGTCTGTCCCTCCTTGTCCCTGGGAGGTTTTCCAGGTCAGGATGTACACCTGACTCATTTCTTATTTAGCCAGTACCCAGAGAAGTGCCATTAGTCAGCACTGTTTATCTTGTATTTCATGGAGTTTACTGATTGAGGGAGAATATTTTTGGTTATTAATAGTAGAGTCTTTGTTGTGTCCTTTCTAACTCTAACTCAATAACTGCCTTCAACCATGTTTTGAAAAACCCTTGCCTTAGATGGCACCATGATTACTGAGTTCAGACATTGGAAGGAATCTCCGCAAAAGAAGATTGATTTATAGGAAGCCAAAATGTAGAGCTGAGACCAATACACCCACATTATTGACCAATTTTGATTTATCCTGAGCATGAGTTTTCTGGTGGAAAGAGCTGTAAATCAAAAATCAGCTCTTTGAATTATCTGTCAAACAGAACAATATGCTTTTAGCATGAGAAAATGACAATTTAAACCATAATACATATTTGAGAAGCAATTTACAGTGTGTGAAGCACTTTCCTGCGCCTTATCTCATCTGAAACCCCACTTTAATGATATTAAGTAGGTAGAGTTTATTATCCCAGTTTGAAAAAGAGGAAATTAAGGCTCTGAGAAGTTGTGACTGTTAGTGATTGACAGAAGTAGAAATAATATCTGGTCCTCTTGCTCAAATGTTCGTTCTTAATCTATTTCACGGTAATGAGGTTTATATTTTTTCACCATTCGATCTGAGGTAGAAACAGGGTGAGGAACATTTTCTCCTTAAACTCCTGTGCAAAATCCTGTAAGGGAATTATTGGAGGACCACGTATACCTCTTCCTGTAGTCAAGTATCTACTATTCCTCAGTTAACCTGTTCTTTGGTCCATGGCCCCTTGTGAACATATTGTAGATTAGAATTTGAAAACAAAATACATTATTGAAATCCATGGAAAAAAAAGAAAGAAAGAAAGAGAAGAATCAGCTCTCTGAGAAGAGGAGTCATGTCGCTTTCCTGAGTAGAATTAATAGAGAACAGAAATCCATCCACTTAGATGGCTGGAGGAAAGCCTTCTCTGCTGAACGTGGAACATCTTTTTAAATGCGAAAGCAAATTTAGAAAAATTAAAATATTTATAAGCCACATTAATCAATTTTTCGGGAGTTCCTGCTGTGGCATGGTGGGTTAAGGAGTGGTGTTGCTGTAGCCGAGCCATAGGTCACAGGTTCAGCTCATATTCAACCCCTGGCCCGGGAACTTCCATATGCTGTGGGTATGACCAAGAAAACTATTTTTTTTTCAATGTTAAAATAGTACATCTAAATAATATTATGAAAATCAGTTGAGTCGGGTGCTCAAAAAATCAGTCTCTCCACTAAAACTTGGGAAAATGGACAGAATCAACTTTCTTGGAACTCTAGATTCTAACTGAAGACTTGTGGCAACTGAGGAAGTGATCGATGAAGAAAAGTATCACAGACTTTTGTTGATAGAGAGCCAGGGTGGAGTTCCCATTGTGGCTCAGCAGGTTGCAATCCCGACTAGTACCCAGGAGGATGCGGGTTTGATCCCTGGCCTCAATCAATGGGTTGAGGATCTGCCGTTGCTGTCAGCTGTGGTGTAGGTCATGACCATGGCTTGGATCCCACATTGCAGTGGCTGTGGTGTAGGCAGGCAGCTACAGCTCCGATTCAGCCCCTAGCCTGGGAACTTCCATATGCTGCAGGTGTGACCCTTAAAAAAAAAAAGGAAAGAAAGAAAAGGAAAAAATTTTTGAAAAGCACCATGGCATGTTTGGTTGTTGCCTATCATTCCCAGCATAGCAGCAATGGTCGGGTGATGGTGGGCAACATTCCTGGTGTGGTTCTCTGGAGCTAGTGGAATGAAACTTGTTCTTAAAATGTGGTGATTATGTATTTGTATCTGTTATTGCAGCTCATGGTGGGGCTAGAACTAGTACAGAGGCTAGCTCTTGTTTGTTCCCCTTCCATCAACTGGAACAGCTTTCCTGGTGGCAGCTGGGGCATCTGTCAAAAGATTTAAAGACATATACTCTCTGTGTCTGCCTATGGCAAGAGAGGGCTCATGAGACAATCGTCAGACAGATCCTGAAGCCTGGAAAGGAGAGGGCTGAAGAGGGCATTTGTTGGTAGAACAAGGGCTTAGAAGGGTCGCTGTATCTACCAAAGAAGATGGAGAACAATGTGCATGCCCAGGAAGAGACGCATGCCCGGAAAAGACCTGAGAGTACTCTGGGTTTGTATCTCTGGCTAATCTGTGGGTGCTGCACCAGAAAGAGATGAAGCCTAAGGCAGGGTTGTAGGCAGCCTAACTCATCATTGAAAGAGCGATCCAGCTCAGAGCCAAGTTACAAAAACTAAAGAGTAGTATTTTTTTTTTCCCTTCATTTTTGGTTCTAGTGTTAGAGCAAACCCTTGTCAAGTCACTGGGTGACACTGAGATAAATGAACAGATGCAGTGACCGCATGCAGCAAGGATAGCGTCTTTGCAAAAATAGTTTGGAAAAGTCACAAAACTAACAACTATAGCCCTTAACAATCAATAACAGTGAACCCTGGGAAAGAAGAAGAATCTGATTCTCAGATTCACTACATGAAAATATTAAAAAACACTCAGTTCTCAGCAAAGTATTGGAAGGCATGTAAGAATCAGGAAGACATGGCCCACTCACAAGCAAAAATAAATTAACAGAGACTGTCCCTGAGGAGGCCAAGCCATTGGATTTACAAACGAAGAAGCTAAATAAAGTCATAAATAGGCTCAGGGAGCTAAAGAAAATCGGGAATGTAGCTTGTAGTAGTTCTAGAATCAGGAAGTATGAATCCTACAACTCTGTTCTTCATGTTAAAGATTATTTTAGCTATTTTAGGCCCCTCGTAATTTGACTGAATAGGGATTTAAGGATCCAATTTTGAAATTAAAAATGATCTACCTTGAATTATAAGATACAAAACTTGAGATTGGAAGCTATTGAGTCTTCTATGTTTCCCACTATGTGGCCCAGAGGAGCAGAGGAAGTTTTTGGAGAAAAAGAGAAATGAGACAGAAGAGCAACGAGAAGAGAAAGCCAATCTTTACAACACCCACAGTTCCCATTCCAGATGCATCTCTGAGCTTGAATTCCATAATCCCTCTGTATCCTTTGAATACATTGTCTCTCTACCTTAAATTAGTAGCTTTCCTGTCCTTTGAAATGAATGGGAACTCTTACATAGTGAGGAAATGAATACTGCTTTTTAGACACAAAAATTTTAATACTTTTGCATATTTTAAAGGCAACAATAGATAATTTTATTTTTCTCTTTCAAGCCATCTAAATTTATACAGGATTTTAGAGTGTCTAAGTATAATTGAAGGCAGTATCTAACTTCATCTTTATTCTCCCCTGGAAGTAAAGTTACTATCACCCCTGCTTTAAGGACTGGAAGACTATTATCTAGAAAGATAAAATGGCTTGCCCAAGTTAGCAGCTGCACAGGAGCTAAAAGCAATGTATTCCACTGAAAGCAATCTTTACTGGAGTTCTTGTCGTGGCTCAGTCGTTAACGAACCTGACTCACATCCATGAGGATGCAGGTTTGATCTCTAGCCTTGCTCAGTGGGTTAAGGATCTGGTGTTGCTGTGAAGTGTGGTATAGGTCACAGATGCGGCTTCTTGGATCCCTCATTGCTGTGGCTGTGGCGTAGGTTGGCAGTGACAGCTCCGATTCAACCCCTATCCTGGAAACCTCCATATGCCGTGAGTGCAGCCATGAAAAGACAAAAAGACAAAAATAAGTAAATAAATAAATAAATAAATAAATAAATAAAAATACATTCTTTGCAGTGAAGGAATAGGAAGTGTTGTAGTTTGAAGATGCGGCTTGGATCCTGCGTTATTGTGGCTGTGGTGTAGCCCAGCAGCTATGGCTCTGATTTGACTCCTAGCCTGGGAACTTCCATATGACAGGTGTATGGCCCTAAAAAGACCAAAAAAAAAAAAAAGCTGTCTTTACTGAGCAATCATGCTGTGAATGACTTGTAATGGGAGCCAGAGACAGAAAGCAAGAGAGGATACTTGCCCTCCAGCCATCCCTCCACGTGGACCTCCTCTCCCATGGCACACATTCTTCTCTCTACAAGTAGAGTCAGCTGTGCCTCCTAGACCAGCACTAGTACCTCCAGCTTCCTAGAAAGGCTTTTCCAGGACACTCCGGCTGCCATGAACTATTATCAGCTTAGCTGGCTTGAGTCCCCCCTGGAGTCCAAAGAATCAGACCCTTTCCTTAACTCCTTAGCCTCTTCCCTGTGGCTATTCCCTCTGGACACCAGGGATGTTCACTGATTAAGCAATTTCAAGAAGGCCGCCTTCTCTGACTAAAGTAGCTGTGCCAAAAATTTTTGGTGTTCTCAAACCAGAATGATTTGTGTATATAAAAGGCTACTTTTGGCATTGGTTTATAAGCCTCATTGCAATATTGCCTGGGGTCAAAAGTATCAAACCATAAGGTTTCCAACAGATTCCAGTCATGAGCAGTAGATTTAGAGCAAGAGATTCCAGATTCCAGCAAAAATAGTCATGAGGGGTGAAAAACAGTGCATGAGAGAATCTCTATGCAGTCTCACAAAAGAAAGTCTCACAGCAATTCAGGTGGGTACGGGCTCTGCAGTGTCAGGGACCCAAGATCTGTTTACCTTGTAGCTTCAACATCCCCAGCACTCCTCATTCAAGAAGGCTTCTCGAATAAAAGCATCATGTTCACATTCCAATCAGCAGGAAGGAAGAAGGAGATATCCTTGGTAGAACATTTCCTAAAAGTCACATGCTCCTTCCCATTTACAAAAATAAAAATAAAAAATAAAGGCACCAAAGCTTAGGCATATGGTTATAACTAATTGCAAAGAGACTGAGAAAGGGGATCTTTATTCTGAGTAGACATGTACCAATCTTAACTTTAGGATTTGTATTTGTAAAGGACAGCAGAGTATTAGAGAACAGGTAGCAAACGCTGCCACAGTGTGAAAGCTGTGGGTGGAGTCATTATATGGCTATGCATGTGTGGCCTTTATAAAAATGTCAAGCTAGAAAGTTCTGTTTCTTTAGATCAAACATATCATCTGTCTTCTACAGCAGCATCCTGGTATACCAGCTCCCTGGGGATGCTTAGGAAAGTGATGTCTGGAGAGCAATGGAATTCTCAAGATGTAGCAATTAAGAATAAGAACAATATTGTTATAATAATCAGGATAATGATGACTCACATTTGCATAATGCTTCAGATTTCCAATATTTAACTTATCCTAATTGAACCCCAAACTGTGTAACAAAGATTTTAGTCATAACTCAATTTTATAGAGGAGAAAATTGAGAATCAGGGAGGTTAATTGCTTGTGTAAAGTCTATTACCCAGCAAGTCAACCCTAGTCCAGGGCCTGCGTACTGTTTTCTACCCTGATTCGAATGTTCTTTGAAGAATACAATGCCAACATATATGTGTAATTCTGATTTCTTTGTATTCCTCCACTCATTTATCAATTCCTCACAGTTACCCATGCACTTTGGGTGTTGTCTTAGTCCATGCAGAATGTTAGCACAAAATAACCACAGACTGGGAAGCCTATAAGCAACAGAAATTCATTGCTCACAGTTCTGGAGGCTGGAAGTCCAAGATGAGGGTACCAGCAGGATCAGCTGAAGGACCTCTTCCAGGCTGCTGTCATCTTGTTGTGTCCCCACATGATGGAGGAAGCCCTCTGGACTTGCCTTTATCAGGCACTCATCTCATTCATGAGGAATTCACCTTTATGACCTAACACTCCCCAAAAGTCCCTTTCCTAACACTCTCACATTGAGCATTAGAATTCCACCAGGTGAATTTTTGGGGGGACAGAAACCTTCAGACTATAGCAGAGGTACAAAGAAATGTGAGATATTGGTTTTGTCCTAAAATACTTTTATCCTTAAGTCAGAGACACTTGTGCTTGTAGAAATTGCTAAAGTCACCTAGGTCTATGGAAATCATTAAACAATTGAAATCACATAACTAAGATTGGCTTGGTAGTGTGTTTTTGGACTACGATGTGTAGAGAGCTGTTCTGTGGCTACATATGGTGCTAGAAGAAAGAGTATGGGGATTGATTTCCAAAAGTTTCCTGCCATGTGTGTAGGTCATGAGAGGTAGCATAATATATCCACATATTTGAATTCTCAACCATTTATATCATATAAATAAATACAAATATTTATATATCATATAAATATAAATATAACAGTGACTTAAAAAATAGAATGGGAGTTCTTGCTGTGGCTCAGCAGAAACGAATCTGACTAGCATCCATGAGGCTGCAGGTTTGATCCGTGGCCTTGCTCAGTGGGTTAAAGATCCGGTGTTGCCATGAGCTGTGGTGTAGGTTGCAGACGCGGCTCGGATCTGGTGTTGCTATGGTTGTGGCATAGTCTGACAGCTGTAGCTCTGATTCAACCCCTGGCCTGGGAACCTCTATATGCTATGGGTGTGGCCCTAAAAAAAGGACAGAAAGACCAAAAATAAATAAATAAATAAAATAAAATATGAAGACAAGCACTGAGTTTGGGGCAAGCTTGGAAATTATTTATAGTCTTGCTGTAGACAAAATCGAACTTGGGGAAAAATGGGTTCAAGTTTCTGAATTTCTGCAGGTTAACTCAGCATTTCAAGGGTCCTTATATCTCTGACACTGTTCTTAGAGTTTTCATGTCTTCACTTATTTGTTCTTCACAGCTTTTTCCATAAGTTGTTACTTATTTCATGATCTTGGGAAGTCACCCATACTCAAAAAACTTCATTTCCTCACTTGTATGACATGGATTTCCAGAGCCACTCCACAGGGCTGACTCAGGCTTTTTTGATGTAACACATGTGAGCACAATCTATAATCTAAAAATATAGTGTGCCATTATTATTTCCAGTCTATCAGACTGAGATATGCTAATACACAAATCAATGATATAGGAATTGATTTGTATAATATAGAATATAAGTGCTATACCAAAGGAAGTTGTTGATGGCTGGGATATTGAGATAGGGAATGAATTTAGAGAGTATGTTGGCTTCAGTTAGAAATTGAAACATGAAGGAGAGAGAAAATATGAAGATTGCAGAGCAGAAACAAGAATAATATTTTCTGAAATACCAAGAAGGGTTACCTGTGTAAGATGATGTATACACTAAAATGCCATATATGTATAATAAAATATGATGGATGTCTGTTTACACTTGAGGTCTGTATGATTTTCAACACTGTCTTTATTTTTTTTTAATTTTTATTAAAGTATAGTTGACTTACAGTATTGTGCCAACTTCTGCATATAGCAAAGTGGCCCAGTCATACATATATGTATACACCTTCTTTTTCTCATATTATCTTCCGTCATATTCTATCACAAGAGATTGGATATAGTCCCTTGTGCAACACAGTAGGATCTCTTTGCTTACCCATTCTGAATGTAACAGTTTGCATCTACTAACCTTAAACTACCATTCTATCTGACTCCCTCGCCCCCTCCCCCTTGGCAACTACTAGTCTATTCTCAATGTCTCTGAGTCGGTTTCTGTTTAGTAGATAGGCATTTGTGCCATATCTTAGATTCTACATTTAAGTGACAGCATACGGTATTTGTCTTTCTCTTTCTGACTTCCTTCACTTAGTATGAGAATCTCTAGTTGCATCCATGTGGCTGCAAATGGCATTACCCCATTATTTTTTATGGCTGAGGAGTATTCCATTGTGTATATACATCACATCTTCTTAACCCAGTCAGTTCTTGATGGACATTTAAGTCATTTCCATGTCTTGGCTATCTTGAATAGTGCTGCTACAAACCTACAGATACATTATCTTCTTTTCTTCTTCTTCTTCTTCTTCTTTTTTTTTTTTTTTTTTTTTTTTTTTTGTCTTTTTGCTATTTCTTTGGGCCGCTCCCGCGGCATATGGAGGTTCCCAGGCTAGGGGTTGAATCGGAGCTGTAGCCACCGGCCTACGCCAGAGCCACAGCAACGCGGGATCCGAGCTGCATCTGCAACCTACACCACAGCTCACGGCAACGCCGGATCCTTAACCCACTGAGCAAGGGCAGGGACCGAACCCGAAACCTCATGGTTCCTAGTTGGATTCGTTAACCACTGCACCACGACGGGAACTCCTTTCTTCTTCTTTTTTAAAGATTTTTTTTTATTATAGTTGATTTACAATGTTCTGTCAATTTCTGCTGTACAGCACAGTGACCCTGTCATTCATATATATATATATATACACTTTTTCTCACATTATCATCCATCATGTTCCACAACAAGTGACCAGATATAGTTCCCTACGCTACCCAGCAGGATCTCATTATTAATCCACTCCAAATGCAATAGTTTGCATCTACCAACTCCAAACTCCCAGTCCGTCCCACTCCCTCCCCCTCCCCCTTGGAAACCACAAGTCTGTTCATGCATCTTTTTGAATTGTAGTTTTGTCTGGATATATGCCCAGGAGTGGGATTGTGGGATCATATGGTGGCTCTATATTTATACTCCACACTGTTTTCCATAGTGTTTGTACCATCTTTCTTTTAGATGTTACAATTACTTCTGTGCATGGTATTTCCATTCTACTGGACTATAAGCCTTTTAAGAGCAGGGACAACATTTTTTTCATTGTTATACCCTTTTACATAAGTGAAAGACTATAGTCATTGGAGTAAGAGATATGATTTGAAACCTTTACTCCATTCAATTCTTATGTAACCAGAACATTGTTCCCATCTGGGAAATGGAGAGGATGAGCCTGAGTAAACAAAATAACCTGGTTGCACAGAGAGTTAAACAAAACTAGATAAAGTACCCCACCAACCGAGATGATCCCCAACGGTTCATGACTGATACCATCATCATCACCGTAGCATCCTCATCCTCGTCACCATGACTTCACCACCATCGTCATCAGACCCAGCACTTTGTCTTGCAAGGGGAATATTTGCTGAATGGAAGAATGATGGAATGAATGGATGAATACAGGAATGAGACAAGATGGACTAGAAACAAAGCAGGAACCTCCTCCTTTATGCACAACCTTGAAATCTTATTTTTTGTACGTAGTTCAAGACAAAGCCTGGGTTATCAGTGCTTAATTGTGAAGTCCTGCTTTGTCTAGTTTTCTGATAGTAAATTGTAAATTCGGTTTGAATGGACCGCAAATAAAGGTCATGGGTGGGCTTGGGAAAAAAACGTTTATCTTCTAAAGTGAAACTTTTAAGTGCTTTTATTCAACAACCCTCCAGCAGAAGAGAGGAAGGGATCCAGCACCTTCCTTCATTAAGTCTATTGTGGATGGACCCGACAGCCAAAGAGTTACCCTAGTTCAAATTCTTGGCATCTGTGTCCAAATCAATCATGCATATCCAGAAGTGAATAAAAATCACTGATGTTGAGGATGTTGAAACCAAGCAGGATCCTGTGGGGCTCTTGGGCACAAAGGTCTTTCTGTGTCCCCCATTTTTAGGAAATAGGCCTCTTTCAGCCTCTGTTGCCTTCCCTGAGTTCCAAAGGGCAGGTTCAAACAGTTGCTAATCAGGGAAGAGAGGGGGTGCAGAGACCTGGGAGGAGAAGTCAGAAACACTAGTGCAGCCTTGGGGCAGGGTCCTGGCTCCTCCTCAGGGAATACGCATAACAAAATATCTTTGAGCTGTTCTGCAGAAGTAAAACCTTCCAATGAATGTTAACGACTTGATGAAACATCCTTCATTCCAGAAAGAAGTAAGACAACAAAAACCATGCCTGTGGCCACTAAACACCAGCTTTGAAGAATACAAGCCTGCATCTACCCTGATCCTTATCTGTGGCTCTATTTTCCACTCCCAAACTATAAAAGCACCTCCTATTCTCTCCCCCCAAAATGGCACAGTCATTAGGGCATTAGATTGCTGTGGCTTCCCCTGCCTCGTCAAAGCAATAAAAGCTATTTTCCTTTTTTTCTCCTTTATCCGAAACTCTTGTCTCCATGTTTCTATCCAGCACTGTGTAGACAGAGGCTGAGTTTCAGCAACAATGCAACTTCACTGAGGAAAGAATATCATCTAATTTTAGGAGAATTTAAACCTCTTGACAGTTCTTGCCCCTTTTGGGAAACTTGTGTATATTAAACATTTCTTAAAAATCAAGAATCATTTTTGTCCCAAAGTAACATTTCTTTGCTTTCTTTTCATAAGCTCTGATGTTACAGTCACTTTCGCTTAGCGATAAAGACATCAGGCTAAAGGGGGAAGAAACAGATGTGGAAAAAATGTGTGAGGTTTAGAAGAGTGTCCTGTTTTACATCTCTGGCTCTGTTGTATAGGGTTGTTTCATGAGTGAAAGGAAGGAAAACCCCAAAACCAACCTCTGGGGTGGGTGGAGAAGAAGAAAAGAAATATGTATGTATATGTATTATGTATGTGTGTGTGTATATATATATATATATATATATATATATATACATATTTTTTTTTTTTTTTGTATTTTGCCTTTTCTAGGGCCACTTCCCTCGGCATATGGAGGTTCCCAGGCTAGGGCTCTAATCGCAGCTATAGCTGCTGGCCTACATCAGAGCCACAGCAACGCCAGATCCGAGCCACATGTGTGACCTACGCCACAACCTAAGGCAACGCTGGGTCCTCAACCCACTGAGCAAGGCCAGGGATTGAACCCACAACCTCATGGTTCCTAGTTGGACTCGTTAACCACTGTGCCACGACGGGAACTCTAAAAGAAATTAAAAAAAAAAAAAAAAAAACTTTCTGTTTAAAGTGAAATGACTTGATCAAGACAAAAAAAAAAAAAAAAGGAAAAAACCAAAAACCTAATTTACAAGTGTTGTTAAGGACTTTTATGAATCAGTTTGCATAAATGCAATCACTTTTTGAAAGCACCTATGCGTATTTGTAACCAAAAAAATAGCTTTATAACCAGAGGAATGAGCTATCACATATAATAAAAGTACTAAGGATTGCAAACATTAAGCCCACTGGCTTGGAAATAGAGTGAAAAAAAGAGAAAAGAAAAACTCTCTGTAGTCTCTCCTCATTTTACCTTTAAACTTGGTTTTATCATTCTGGCTGAAGAACTGTGAATTCTCAACTCATCTGAGCCCTTGACTCTGGGTCATGAGTAAGTATGAAACATCTCTCCATGCTCCCTGTTGGGGTCAGAGGATTCCTATACTTCTGGTCATCCACACTTGTAAGACCTCTGAATGAAATCACAGAATGTCTGGAGGTTAATAGAAACATTTCATTACTGATGACAAGAGCCTTGCCATTATTCTTTTTGTTGTTGTTGCTGTTTTCTTCTTAAGCCGGACCTGTGGCAGGTGGAGTTCCCTGGCTCGGGTGGAATCAGAGCTACAGCTGCCAGCCTACACCACAGCCAAGGAAGGTAACACCACATCTGAGCTGTATATGCAAGCTACGTTGCAGCTTGTGGCAATGTCAGATTTTTAACCCACTGAGCCAGGCCAGGGATCGAACCAGAATTATCAGAGAGACAACGTTAGGCCCTTAACCTGCAGAGCCACAATGGGAACTCCAAGAGCATTTCTTTCTTTTCTTTTTTTTTTTTGCTTTTTTTTTAAGCGCCGCACCTGCGGCATATGGAGGTTCCCAGGCTAGGAACTATAGCTGCCAACCTACACCACAGCCACAGCAATGCCAGATCAAAGCCGTTTCTGCGACCTACACCATAACTCACGGCAATGCCAGATCCTTAACCCACTGAGCGAGGCCAGGGATCAAACCCGCAACCTCGTGGTTCCTAGTTGGATTTGTTTCTGTGGCACAACAATGGGAACTCCAAGAATGTTTGTTCTTAATACGGGAAAATATCAAAATATCACCTAGTGGTTGGCTACCTGGGCAAGTTCAGAGGCCAGGAAAAGTCAGATAAGTTTCTTTCCTACTTTTGAAGGCATCTCACTTTTTAAGAAACAGACAAGGTAATTTCTGATACAGATGATTGGTTAGAAGACTATACTAAGAGAAATATTTCCTTAATCAGGAAGAGAGCAAATATTTCACTAATAAATATTTACTACTTGCCAAACACTGATGGATACTTTACACACAGTATCATCTTTCCTCAAAAGAGAGTTATGAATCAGCATCACTATCTCATTTAGCAGATAATAAAAAGAGGCCAAGAATGTGGCCTAATAAGGGGTCTAAAAACTTATAAAGTGGAGGATTAAGGATTCAAACCCATGTTCTTTCTCTGCACCAAAACTTGCTTCTTTTACTCACATGTCTATCAGTTCTGAGCCTTAGGAAATTATTCTTCCTTGGGTACAAAAGTGCAGTGTTTTATTATTTGGCTCATGATCCAATTTTAGATTGAACAATGTCTGGATATCAGCATGCAAAGCAAGCCCCACTCAATAAAAGTAGAGAGAAAAATGTCTATGGATCCAAGTTGGCTCAGAAGTGTTTCTCTCCAACAGCAGAGGGTTTGTCTAATTGAGCGCTTTGAGGATTACTCATCATCAATTATTTTGGCCTGAAAATTGTATATTTCTCACAAAAGAAAATTTGGGGAGTGGTTGTAATCAGGTTTTTGAATAAGATTTGTTTTTCTTATAACCCAATCCTGTTATTTCTTATGGCTCCATTATCTTTGGAAAGTTGATGTATTTTGCTCTTTTTACATTGATTTTCCATTCTTTCCTATGCTCAGATGCTAAAATTAGATCCACGGCATTGTAATTATGCCATAATTATCATGATCATATTTTCCTGCCATTGAAAATAAGTACCAATTTTGATTTTCCCAAAAAACTTCAACAGATGCTCTCCTATGGCATCGTAAATTAGCGTCAGAGAGTGTATAAACGTACAAGCCATTTTTCTGAACTCATGAGGGGTGTGCCAAACTCACTGTTGCACTGAAGTTAATTGTTTCCAAGAATTATCGTTCTTTCTACTGATAACTTTTTTCTAGAAAGCTTAATTGTTCTCTCATTACCCGGTACACGGTCTTATTTCATTGTCCAGAAAGGAACTTATCTCTGCGGAAAAAAGCCCTTCATTTTACAAATGAGACAGAGGACCAGAGAAGGGAAGTGACTTTTTCAAGGTCACTTAGTAAGTCAAAAGCAGAGTCAAGGTTAAACATTTTTATCCTCAAATGTGTTTTATTGTATCTGGTGAACTTAATCAGACTTAAGTCTTGGGGTGCAATACCAGAATCTTAATTCCGGCTAGCTCTCCTGCTCTTGCTGTTTTGAGCAACAGAAGATTAGAAAATATAGTGGAAGGAAACCAAAGTTTCGTCCTTCTGGAAAAGAAGAGTAAAGAGTTTAGGCTACTGGTAAAGTCTGAATAGTGGGCTATTGCTGTTCACCTGGGATTAAGAGTTGGGAGGAATAAAGCTTTGATGTTCGTTTATTCACTCAACAAATAATGACTAACAACCTTCTGTATATAGTCTCTGGAGATACTCGATATGAGATACTCTCCCCAAGCCCCTTCCAAGAAAAAGAGTACTCATTGCAGTGGCAGTTAGAGATAGATAAACCAACAATTATACCATAGAGTGGTACATTTATGGATCAAAGATGATAGTCGGATTTATTAACACTACCTCTTACTTTATTGCAAGCTATGTATTTCTTATTCCTGCTCTTACAGGAATATTGCTTTGTTAAATATATTCCAATTTATAATTTAATTATTTTTCATACCCTCGCAGCAATAAAGTATGGCATCGAGCAAGGCTAGTATCTTCAAAAACTTGCAATCTGGTAGAGCAGACAAAATAGATGTTTAATCATAATTCAAATTAGAGGGTGGATATTCATCTTTGAAACTAAAGTATTAAGTAGTTAGGATAAAACCTAGGTCATTTGTGTTGATCCTTAAAGAATTTGGCAAGTGGAAAATGGGCCAGTTGTTCCAGATATCGGAGACTTTGTGCTTAGAGGTCTGAAGCTTAAAGTTTTACAGGGTAATTGGGTAAAAACAAGCCCAGCGGAGAAAACTTTACTTTGGAAAAAATACTTTGGAGCTAGAGTTGAAGGCAAGCTGGACATTTTGAAAGCAATCTGACCATTGACAAGTTGAAACAAATGTATTGAAATAGCCTGTTTAAGGTCAGCACATTTTTAAGGTATTCAAAATAACCTAACTGTTAAGTAAAGAGCTGATGCAAGTATTGATTTTATTTTTCTTTCTGGACAAGCTCAGCTATTGACCAAAGATTACATAGTAACTTCTCACTACGGTCATTAAAGTGTGCTTGTGTATGTGTGTGTGCCTGAGTACAGAGAGAGAGGCAGAGATAGCGAGAAGAAAGAGACAAAGATCAATCTGGGAATCGTTTTGTGGGTTAACCCAAGAGAAAGAACAGCAGGAATGGGTGTTCACCTTACTTGCTCAGCAGGGCTCTTTATTTAGGCAGCAGATCTTTGAATAACTGCTTAGGAGAGGGCTAAGAGATGGAAGGTCTTCATTCTGGGTCTTGCATTACTTCCCTCCATCCTTATCCCAAATCCTTCCACAAAAGACCAAGAAAAGGTCCTCTCCCATTTACACTGTGTGTGTTGGGAGGGATCCTTATTTAATATATTTCCATTGTTATTTCATTACTGATTTTCCCAGGAGAAGAGCGTATCACAGATCCCACTATACCTTAATCATTGTCAGTTGGTTCATAAATAACTGAGTGCGATAGAGCTTTTGTTTTAGTATGGATCTGATATTAAAAGTGATCTCTCATCCATTTCCACTAGTCCCCCTACTCCACCTCTCCATCAAGTCTTCAACTGTACACACATTCCCAGATCACATATGAAAGAGGTGCCTTTAGGTCAGAGAGAAGAAAATAATCCTTAGTTTTTCATGCCAGTGGACAGGAGGACGTGTAGAGCCAGTAAGCACCACTCTGCAAAGAGATACGATGAGTTCAAGGAGACTTAATATGTTATCTCCGATTAGATCAAACTCATTTGAGTAATTAATGCATGATCCATAAATAGTCATCCCCAAATTCTTGTGTCAAGCTGCTTATCAAAGACAGAGTCTCTGTATCACCTCTCTTCCACTAAGACAATGAATAACACTTCTGGTTTGTCTATATTGCATGTCTTTAAAAAAACACTGAGCGAGGCATGAAGACAGTAATATTTGTTCAAAATAAGTCCAAATATTAAGCTGATAACTTTTGGAGGACACTTGAAGATTATCCATGGGTGTTTACAAACTTAATTACATTTGATTAAGCTTGTTAACTTTAATTTGTTCTCCATTATGTGTCAGGGACTTAGGTGAAGTCTGATGACGTCGGTTTGGGATCTAGTTCTCTCATTTATAAGTTTTGTGATCTTGGGTTAGTCACTTACCCTCTCTGAAGCTTTTTCACTATCTTTAAACAATTGAATGAAATTATTCCAACCTCACAATGGCATTATGAGGGTGAACTAGATAATGCATGTGTGAAAAGCACTTTGTGAAATGGAAGATGCCTAGACACACCAGCTTACACCATCATTACAACGTTATAGAGGTCCCGACTCTAAGAGGTGGAACTTGCCAAAAAACACACATTGAATGGTTGAAATCACCTTCTTTTAAATTCAACTTTCCCTACGGGCAAACAGACTAGCAATTATACAACCAGATCCTTCTAGGAGGGAAACAGTTTGGGCATGTACCGATCCGAGCATATTAACATAGGAAGCTTAATATTATAACTTAGGGGAGGGAGGGACCAAAAATTCCTTTTGTGTAATAAGCTCGTGGTTATTTCGTCGTTTGAAATAGGGAAAACATGATAATAATGTAAGTATTTTACTAACTCTTAGACAGACGGGGTTGGGGAAAAGGCTGTAGCTCTTAGCAGGAACGACACTTTACATTTTATTTTAGATGTCTGACCAGTACCGCATCCTAACTCCTTCCCTGGCCGGGCCAGCTGGCTCTGCCGCTGGAGGGAGTAGTTCCCTCTCCTCAGCAGAAATTGTTCATGGAAATTGCCCAACCACAAGGTAGAAAAAAATATCTGGGGACCGATACTCGATTATTTGGGGGGTGGGGTGGGGAGAGCATGGATATCCTATAAGGCAAGGAGAGGAAATGAGTGGAAAAGGCAGGAAGAGGTATAGGAGAGCGTCAGGGTTAGGAAAAAGGGAGGGTCTCTACCTGGATAGCTCAAAAACTTTAGGGACCATCTGGGGATCAACAGAAGCCTACATTACATTGTGCTGAAGGACAGTCAAGAGGGCACACCAAGGAAAGCGTGTTCTAGTCCCATGTGTCTCTGAATCTCTATCATGACACAACAAACTTGTCACGCACACATACCTACACACAAAGACACACACTCACCGAGGATCATGCATATTTTCTTTTAAGTCTAAAGCAGCTGTTTAAATTCTTTAGAAAACCGTGGTCGACATCATCGTCAATTTGATGGGTGTACTCTCTGGTTGGGAAAGGTGAGAAGGCTGGTTCCCACGGCAAAAATGATGCAGTGCCCTCCTCCAAGATTATCACTGGTTCCCTCATTATGGATTCCCAGGGAAGAAAAGTTTTCAACACCGAGGTAAGGGTCCCACTGGGAGAAGATGGGATCCTCTGACTTTCTCTACTCAGGGAGAAGGAGAGAGACTATAAGGGGAAAAAGAAAAAAAAGGGGGGGAAATCAATATGGGGTTAAGGGAGTTCCTGTTGTGGCTCAGGGGGTTAGGAATCCAACATAGTATCTGTGAGGATGCAGGTTCCATTCCTGGCCTCGCTTGGTGGGTTAAGTATCTGGCGTCGTCGTAAGCTGCGGCATAGGTCGCAGATGTGCGGCTTGGATCTGACTGTGGTGTAGGCTGTAAGCTGCAGCTCCAATTAGACCCCTAGCTTAGGAACTTCCATATGCTGCAGGTGTGGTCATGAAAAAAATGGGCTTAAGAGTACACAGTTTCAAAATAAATCTGTATAAATCATTTCATGGAAGATTCATAGTAGAAGAGCAAAATTTGTCAAACCTCTCTTACATCTCTGATGTCTTAAAATGTACTATCTCGGAGTTCCCATTGTGGCTCAGTGGTTAACGAATCTGACTAAGAATCGTGAGGTTGCGGGTTTGATCCCTGGCCTTGCTCAGTGAGTTAAGGATCCGGCGTTGCTGTGAGCTGTGGTGTAGGTCACAGACGTGGCTCGGATCCCTCGTTGCTGTGGCTGTGGTGTAGGCTGGCAGCTACAACTCTGATTAGACCCCTAGCCTGGGAACCTCCATGTGCCATGGGTGCAGCCCTAGAAAAGACAAAAAGACAAAAATAAAATAAAATAAAATAAAACAGAAAAATAAATAAAATAAAATGTACTATCTCCCCTTTTAGATGAAGACACTGACCCTCAGAAATGTTATATCATTCTTGTAGGTCAAATAATGCTGAAGAGAAAATCTGAGGTCCCAACTCATGTCCACATAATTACAAAACTCTTCTCAGGTTGAGAGATTAGTAACTATTATCATTTAGCGCATGCTTAATATACTCCCAACTCTACATTATATAATTGACTCTCACAGTAGACAAATTTAGTGGGACTTTATTATATCCAACTTATAGATAAGGAAATGAAAGAGACAAAGATGATCATGAAATTCACACAGCTAAAAGCAGGTTTGGGATTGAAGGTCAAATGTGTCTAAATCAAATTTTGTGGTCATTCAACTAAACCCAGTATTCCCATTACCTTTTTGAGATTCACCTATGAAGAGCAAGCTTACCTTCCTATCGATGTGGCCTTTTGGAGTCCCTAGCAGAAGCGAATGATAAGGAGTTCTCATCGTGGCTCAGTGGTAGCAAACCTCACTAGTATCCATGAGGACCTAAGTTCGATCCCTGGCCTGGCTCAGTGGGTTAAGGATCTGGTGTTGCTGTGATTTGTGGTGTAGGTCACAGATTTGGCTCAGATCCCGTGTTTCTGTGGCTGTAGTGTAGGCCCACAGTTATATATCTCTGATTCAACCCTTAGCCTGGGAATGTCCATATGCCACAGTTGCAGCCCTAAAAAGACAAAAAAAATAAATAAAATAAAAAGGATTGACAAGATTCAGTACTGCTTCTTCTGGTTACTCAGTGGTACCTTAATTCCATGTGCTTTTTGTTCTCATCAGTCTTACACATTGGGCTGCCATTGTGCATTTCTATTTATGCCAAACCAGAATACGTGCTGCCACTTGTCTTACCATTGTCCATTTCCAGGGACTGGCACAAAGTAGGAACTAAGGCATTTGAATCGAATCCCTATTCTGAGGAGAAAGTCAGGTGAATCCTGAAGTGGAGGGCTGAGCTTATGTCAAACCTGCTGTAAGGTTTGGGAACTGCTGGAAGCAACTATACATACTTGAGAATCCAGGGTATCCAATACTAACTGCAGCTCCCAAACATTTGAGGACCATCTGTGTCACCACTGCATTTGCTCATTTCCCTCAGAAGAGGTATTTAAACTCATTTCAGATATGTCACAGAGAACGGTTACTCCTGTGTTTTTACAATAGAATTGCTCATCTGTGGCAATGGATGACCTGGCCAGGACGGTCTGACCCAGAGACCAAATCACTGATGACGCTTCCTTTAATAGCTGCCCTTTATCTATCCTTCCTTTCCCGAAGGTGACCAAGGACCACAGTCACCAAATAATAATGACAGGGTTTGCTTGTTTCTTTTCCTGTGATCACAGACAAGCTGGGGATAAATAAAGTAAACGGCTTCATATTTCTTGAAAATTTGCTGAGTATCAGACACTATCGGATATATGCATAGGTTGACACATTTAATTCTCCAAATACCCTATGTAATGGTTTATAAAGGTTGTACAGGTATTTACACCTAGTGAAAACGTAATACATGTTTTTTGGGTGAATGAATAAGGTATATTCTTGTTTGATTTAGCTAGATTTCCAAAAAAAAAAAAAAAAATGAAGTGAAAGCTTACTAGGGGATGCCATCTTAAGGAAACAGATGAGAAGAACAAGAGTTTAGGAAAAGAAGGAGAACAAGTTCAAAGTGTACGCAGCCGAGCTGGTCAGTGCTTTGCAAACAAGCAGCTGCTTCCTTGGTCTTATAAGATGTTTTCAAAAGGCTATATAAAATATTGTTTCAAAGCAGTCTTTCCACACAATGGAGAAGAAGAAAGAATAAATGTCTTTGGTTCCTTCCTGTCCTTGATCTCCCATTGGTCAAGGTCTACCTCATGGAACCTTAACTGCCCCTCTCTGTGGACACCAGAGGCCCTCAGGATACTTTTGGCCAGTGTACAGACAAGGTGATCTCTTTGTAAGTCAGAGCTGTGCATGGGGCTACTTCATCTGCAGCAGAAGCAACAGCAACTTAGAGCCATGAGATTTCCAAGGGATACACACCCTCGTTAAGTTCTCTCCAGTCTGAAAGCAAGTCAGGTTCTTCAGCTAGAGTCAGGGTACAAGGGAGGCATAACTGAGGGTGGTGTGTAAACCAAGTCCAGTATACTATCCTAAATGGCCTCTTTCCTGCTCTGGTCCTGAAATCGTGGTCAGACTCAGACACAAAGTGTCTTATGTTCATCTTTCTTCCTTTCTTGTTCTTAGCCTGTCTGTCTCTTCATTCAGCAACTCCTATCAGGTCCTCTACCTTTTAGGACTTGTCCCCCATGTCTGCACCTTTTGGAGTAATGGTGTCCTGCCTCCCCAAGCTCACCACTCACCTCAGCTCCTTATTGCTGCTCTCAAAGACCAGCCTTTAGGTGAGGAACAGCCAGCAAATGTCTTCACCTTCCTGGTCTCACACTATCCGTGATATCATGGGGTATAAGAAGCTTCTGAGGCCAGCTTCCATGAAAAGCCTGTTGTGACTGATTTGGACTTTCTACTGTTGGCTTGGAGGAAGAGTAGTGATATCACATGGAAAAGGCAATTTTTTGGAACAATTTGATCATTTTTTAGAATTATTATGTTTTATGTTTTATCTCTGATCACTTACGGTAAAACAGTTGGAGAATAGCATTTGCAAAGTTTTTGTTTGCTTTTTAAATTGTTTTTCGTTTTTTGGTCTTTTTGTCTTTTTTAGGACTGTACCCATGGCACATGTAGGTTCCCAGGATAGGGGTACATTTGGAACTATAGATGCTGGCCTATGCCAGGGCCATAGCAATGTGGGATCTGAGCCGTGTCTGTGACCTACACCATAGCTCACAGCAATGCTGAATTCATGGCCAAGGAGACCACTGTGAAGGTGCAAAGCCTTGGATCCCCTAGTATTGGCTACACACTCAACGAATGTTCTCTCTCCACCACGAAGCCTCTAGTTTTCTCTAACTGGTTAAGAGCATATGAGGGAGAAAATATCTGGGGAAGCAGATATTTTGAACCTAAATAATTCCATATCAAATAATTGTGAGAAGAGTCACTGGGGCACAAGACTGAAATCCTCTGTTTCCAAATGAATGTTCTTGCTGTTTCACACTTGCTTCAGAACAATAAAAGGAGAGATGCAAGGCTCAAGGGAGAAGTGAACATTGAGTGTCTTGAACTTCTTTCTCTGAAAAAAAAAATTTAATACAGATAATGCATGTAGAAAGTTTATCTGCAGACACATTTATAGGGGCGTGTGGAAGGGGACTTGAGCAGAGGAAGGAACTGACCTATGATGGGGCTGCATCTGAGGCTTCATAAGTCCTAAAGGGAGCTCTGATGCTGGGATGATCTTTCAGAGCTGTCCCAAATTGCAGCAGGAGACTTTGTATCCCTACAAGAATCAGGGCACCCTGCAAAGGCTGTAGCCCTGAATGAAGTAAACCCTGCTGCCAAGGGATAGTTTTAATGAAGGATTCAGCTGCTGGCCACGAGAACACGAGTATATTGATGCTACAGAAGGAATTCAGGAAGAACACCAGCCTATCCTCTAGAAGATTTCCTTCTGAAATAGATGGATACAAAGTAACAAAATGAAGCTAGGAGATTTCTCCCAATTGAGTTTATAAGGCAATGATTCCAGCAACCTGCCATCAACTGACGGGCATTCTGGCGGGACAATACCAAGAAGATTTTTCTCTTTTATTCACATGTTACTGATCGTCTGCTATGCTTTTGGCCAATGGTTAATATCATATTCCAGGAACATAATTTTCCCAGTGATAATTGCTTTAGGGGACTAGAGATTAGTTTGTTCTCCGGATCTGCAGTGTGTGGGCTGGGGAACATCTGTATATACTGACAAAAGGTTTTCCACCATAATTTTCTGTGAATGATAATCTTGTATGTACTTTCAACTCTTGAGTCTCTTTAAACAGAGTCAAGCAGGGGACTTTCATTTCCTGGAAGATAGAATAGATATACTTTTCTCTTTTACTCCTGATAAATGCCATTACCCCCCCCCCCTTTTATAAATAGAGCAAACAAAAAAAAAAAGACTGAATGTTAGAGAAAAAAGAGCATATAGCTGGGGACCATGGGACCCTAGGAGTGAAAGATGGTGAGTGCCTTTGGCTGTTTTTGTTTTGTTTTGTTTTCATTACATACTGCAGCCTTGGAGCCAAATAAACCAGTGAATTAGAAACACCAATGGGTACAGATGAAAAATAAGCCCCAACAGAAGCCTACTCTGTCTAGTCAGAGGATGAAGAAAGAGGCAGCTTAAAAGGACAGAAAACTTTTAGACAATAGCCACTCTACTCCAGCCAAACAAAATAGAAAAATTGGCCAATTCATGCTAGGGAAGGCTAGCCTTACACTCTCTCAAGGCTGTAACAAGATACTCTTAACACTCCTGCTGGCATAGTGTCCAAGAAGGCTAATTAGGGAGCCTGGACTCTCATCCATGTTGTCCAACAAGAAGCCCTCCTTCCCCCGCATTGTCAGTGGAGACACAGAGATTCTGGACTTCTACCCCGACCTGGCAGTAACAGGATGCCCCTTCTCCTCCTCACTGGATTGGCAACACAGGAGGCCTAGGGAAGAGTCAAGACTCTGACCATCACCCGGTAGGAACAGGCCCCTCTTCACCACAGTGCCAGGGGAGACCCTTTGGGGACTCAGATGCCCGTCACATCCCAACATCAATGAGAAGTCTCCTTTGTGGTTATCAACAGAGGACAAGAAGGAGGCCTGCGTTCCTGGTGGGAAGGAAGCAGCACTTCTCTTTCTCTTGCCAGAGCCATGCCATAAGATCTAAATAAACAAAGGGGGGAGATGTGTTGCTTTTTGATTTTATTTATTTTTGTTTTTTTTAATTTTTATTGGATTGTGGTTGATTTACCACGTTGTATTAGTTTCAGATGTACAACAAAGTGAATCAGTACATGCAATGATTATATATGTATATATCCAGTATTTTTCCTATATAGGTTATTAATAACTATTGTGTAGATTTCCCTATGCCTTACAGTAGGTCCTTGTTAATCATGTACTCTGTACAGCAGTGTGTATATGCTACTACCATCCTCCAAATTCCTCCCTTCCCCCCACACTATGTTTCTGAATTGGAAGACTCAATACAGAAAATATGATAATACTTCCCAAACTGATATGCATGCTTCATGCAATTCTGATAAAAATTCCAGCAAGAATTTGTGTAGATGCAGACAAGATTATCCTGCAGCTTATATGGAAAGGCAAAAGAACCAGAATAGCTAAAATAATCTTGAAAAAAAGAAGAAGAAAGTAGGGGGACAAAAATCCGTCAACATGATCTTAAGGTTACTCATATAGCTACAAAAATTAAGAATGTATTTTATTGGAAGAAGAGACACATAGACCAGTGGAATAGAACAGAGAACTCACAAATAGACCAATACACAAGTATGGCCAACAGAGTTTTCACTAAAATACTAAGACAAATTCAATGGAGGAAAACGAAATCTCTACCTAAGCCTCACATTCACACATTTATAGAAAATTTAAAAAAAAAAGGGAGTTCCCATCGTGGCTCAGCAGAAATGAATCTGACTGGCATCCATGAGGAAGCAGATTTTACCCCAGGCTCATTCAGTCAGTTAAAGATCTGGCATTACCCTGAGCTGTGGTGTAGGTTGTGGATGCGGCTCAGATCTGGCGTTGCTGTGGCTCTGGCATAGGTCAGCAGCTACAGCTCTGATTCGACCCCTAGCCTAGGAACTTCCATGTGCCGTGAGTGCAGCCTTAAAAAAAAGGAAAGAAAGAAAGAAAGAAAGAAAGAAAAGAAAAGAAAAGAAAAGAAAAGAAAAGAAAAGAAAAGAAAAGAAAATATAACTCAAATGGACCACCTACTTAAACATAAAGCATATGGCTATATATCTTTAAGAAGAAAAAATAAAAGAAAATGTTCATATTATAATGGCAGGCAAGGGGTTCCTCAATTTGACACCAAAGGCAGTTATCTATTTTTAAAAATGGGTACATGGACTTTATCAAAATTTAGAACAAATATCTCTTTTGCAAAACACCCTAATAAGAGAATGGAAAGAAAAGCTATGGAGTGGAAGAAAGTGTATACAAACCATTTAACAAAGGACTGGTATCTGATATAAATTCAACAATAAAAATCCAAACAACACAAATAGAAAATGAACAAAATATGTGATGAGACCTTTCACTGGTATGGAATACAGATGGCAAATAAGCATGTAAGAAGACATACTTCTAATAAAAATTCAACATAATTTTTATTAGAAGAATGCAGAATCAAATCACAATGAGCTAGCTCTACACACCTATAAAAATGGCCAAAAAAATGAGTAGTGACAATACTAAATGCTCACAAAGATACAGAGAAACCCGATTACTCACATACTGCTAGTGGGAATGGAAAATGGTACAGCCAACAGGAAAAGAGTTTGGTACTTCCTTAAGAAAATTAAACATTCAAGTCCTATATGACCTAGAAGTTGTATTCCTGAGCACTCATCTGTGAGCATTTCCGTCCACGGAACAACCCATGCAAAATCGTTTGTATTAGTTTTATCTATAACAATAAAACCCTGGAAACAACCAGATGTCCTTCAATAGATGAACAGTTAAATAATCTTTGGTAAAGTCATACTATGAAATATTGCTTAGCAATAAAAAGGTACTAATTATTGATCTATGCTAAAACCTGGGTGAATCTCCAGGCAATTATGCTGAATGAAAAAAAGTTCATTCCCGAACGTTTCATGCTATAGGATTCCGTTTATGTAACAGTCTTGAAATGACAAAATTATTGAAATGGAAGACAGTTTAGTACTTGCCAGGTTATAAAGAAATTTGTGAATTTGAAGTGGATGTGGCGATAACAGAGCAGTACAAGGAATACTTGTGACAGAAATGTTGAGTCGACTTTACCTACATCGATAGTCCAATTGTGATGTTGTGCTATAGTTTTATAGGATGTTACACTGGGGGAACTAGATAAAAGATACACAGATTCTCCTTGATTTATTTCTTAAGACTGTCTGTGAATCTATTATTATCTCAAAATTAAAAGTTTAGTTAAAAGAAAAACCAAGCACATTATAGACTTGGCATCAGATTATTTCTATTTTTGAGACCCTAGAGAAATCATTTACCTTCTTGGGAGACAGAGCCAGGTGTAGCTGCTAAAGGAATTCCAATCTTACTACCCATCGAGAACCCTTCTCTCTAAGAATGAGCAGAATTAGGAATTCCCACTGTGGCACAGTGAGTTAAAGGTTAGTGGTGTAATTTGCAACTGGGGTTCAGATTCTACCTCTGGCCGAGGAACTTCCATATGCCATGTGTCCAGCCAAAAAAAAAAAAAAAAAAGTAGAATCAGAAATTGGATCAAATTATACAACAATTAATTCACAAGGAATTTTACTTACAATTCTTTTTGACTTTTGTACATGAATTTACTTTAGACTATAGTTTCTCCCAGAGAGGAGATAATTTCTCTCAGTCAGGAGGTGGAAGTGAGAGCTAGGTTGTACTTAAATCTGCAGAATCCATGTTCATGTTCCATTCTTGGAGCGTGTTTGCCAAAGAAGACATAGGGATGGCCAGTGCTCATCACTGATTATTAGAGAAATGCAAATCAAAACGACGTGAGGTACCTCCTCACTGCAGTCAGAATGGCCACCATTAACAAGTCTACAAATCACAAATGCTGAAGAGGATGTGGAGGAAAGGGAACTGTTGGTGGGAATGTAAATTGGTACAACCACTGTGGAAAATAGTATGGCAGTTCCTTGAAAAAACTAAATGTAGAACTACCATATGACCCAGCAATCCCACTCTTGGGCATATATCTGGACAAAACATTTATTCAAAAAGATACATTCACCCCTGTGTTCACTGCGGCACTATAAACAATAGACAAGACATGGAAACAACGTAAATGTCCATCAGTGGACGGATGGATTAAGAAGATGTGCTATGCATATGCAACTGAATACTACTCAACCATAAAAAGGACAATATAATGCCATTTGCAGCAACATGGATGCAACTTGAGATGCTCATACTAAATGAAGTAAGTCAGAAAGAGAAAGACCAACACCATATGATATCACTTACATGTGAAACCTAAAATATGGCGCAAGTGAACCTATCTATAAAACAGAAACAAATCACAGACAACGAACAGGCCTGTGGTGGCCAAGGGGGAGGGGAGAAGAAGCAGGAAGGATGGGCAGTTTGGGTTTGATAGATGAAAACTATTACATTTAAAATGAATAAGCAATGAGGTCCCACTGTATAGCACAGGGAACTATATCCAGTCTCTTGGAATAGAGCATAATGGAAGATAATATGAGAAAAAAGAATGCATATGTATACATAGAAACTGGGTCACTATGCTATACTAACAGAAATTGACTCAGCACTGTAAATCAACTGTACCCTAATAAAAATAAATTTGATTAATAAAAAATAAAAATCAAAAAAGAATTTTATCGGAACATAGGCGTTTATCTTACTGCAGACCCTCTGAAATTCTATTATGATCAATGTGCATGGCCTTAGTATGGGTGGGGAAATAAAATACAAAATAACTTTCTATAATAGGGCAGAAAGTGAGTGTAGGTTGATTAATATACAACACTGGCCCCTGGAGAATTCCCTGTGAAAGAGTTATTGGTATTTGTAGAACAGTCTTATGAGAACTGTAGATGTCTCAGTGGACTGCTGGTCATAAGACCTTTGCAAGATAGCCACACCTTTTTATCAATAAAGGAATCATAATTAATCCTAATGAGTTTAGAAGGCAAAAAATAATAATAATAAGGAAAGGTAGAAGGGGTATATTTTCTCCATTCCCAAGATTTTCTACAGAAGTAATTTTCCTTATATAACCTCTTGACATTTCTCAATCTAATCTTTAATTTCCCCTCTCCTGGAGTGGTGTAATAATTGGAAAACTGAAAATAAACACGTTCTGGGCTGGAATGAGAGAGCATCCTTCTTTTCCTGTCCATACAAGCATATCCCAGGGCTCCCCCGTGCCCAGTAGACCCCATTCAGGCAATACAGCTCCTGGTCCGTACTGGTAGAACTTGGTAAGCGAGTTTGCCTCAAGAATTCTATTGGCGAGTCTCCTCACCCTCTGTTTTCAACACAGAATTCTCCAAAAAGGCCTTGGACAGTAATAAAGATGTTTTTCAAAAACCTCATCTCCATCCATTTGCTGTATCTCTCAATGCATGCAAAACCCTGGTAATGGTGAGAGGCACCATTTCTCGAGAGTTACTTTGGCCCTCAGTATGTAAAACAAGCTTAAAATGCTGTGGGTTTTCTAGGGTTACTCCAGCAAAATACCACATATTGGGTGGCTTATGCAGCAGAAATTAATTTTTCTCAGTTCTGGAGGCTAGAAAACCTACATCGAGATATTTGTTTTTTAATATTTTTATTTTTTTGATAATAGTTGATGTATAATGTTCTGTCATTTTCTGCCATACAGCAAAGTGACACAGTCATATATATATATATATACATATATATATATATATACACACATACTTTTTCTTACATTATCCTCCATCACATTCCATCACAAGTGACTAGATAAAATTCCCTGTGCTATATAGCAGCAGCTCTTTGCTTATCCACTCCAAATACAATAGTTTGCTTCTGCTAACCCCAAACTCCCCATCTATCCCACTCCCTCCACTCCCCCTTGGCAACCACAAGTCTGTCCCCAAGTCCATGAGTTTGTTTCTTTTCTGTAGATAGGTTCATTTGTGCCATATATTATTCTGGATATAAGTGATATTATTTGATTTCTACTGAGATGTCTCTCCTTGGCTTGTAAGTGACTGTCTTTTCTGTGTCCTCTTTCTGTGTGCCTGCATCCCAAGCATCCAGCCCTATTGGATTACGGCCCGATCCCTATGACGTCATGTAACCTTAATTATGATGTTAAAGGCCTTATCTCCAAATATAGCAACTTTGGGAGTTAGGGCTTCAATATACGAATGTGGTGGATGGGGGAGACACAATTCATTCCATAACGAACACATAAAAAAACAGTTCAAAACAGATTTTTTATTTTATTTTATTTTATTTATTTTTGTCTTTTTGTCTCTTTAGGGCCACATGCATGGCAAATGGAGATTCCCGGGCTAGGGGTCCAATCGGAGCTGTAGCCATCTGCTTACACCACAGCCACAGCAACACAGGATCTGAGCCGTGTCTGTGACCTACACCACAGCTCATGGCAATGCTGGATCCTTAACCCACTGAGCAAGGGCAGGGATCAAACTTGAGTCCTCATGGATGCTAGTTGGGTTCGTTAATCACTGAGCCACAATGGGAACTCCCCCAAACAGATTTTTTTTAGAAGTAGAAAGTCATCTCTGACTTTTTGACAGAGGAGGCATTTAACAGTGAGAAAGCTGGATAAAAGCACAGAAAATGTTACATCAACAACACTGAAAAAGATTAGTTTTATAGTCATATAGTAATATGTAGTCATTAAATATGTGAATATAGGATAAATAAAATAGATATTAAGACTGAAAGAAATAATAAGAATACAGAGGGATGTGGCTTAGTGATAAAAAGAAACAAACCATCAGCAAGATATAATAATCATGAATTCATACATAATAACAGTCTCAGAGTACATGTGGCAAAATTTCTCAGAATGCAAGTAGCAATTGACCAATCTGACCATTAATTAATCATAGCAGATGATGACTCAGTTACCTCAGAAAGTGATGTCTACAGAAGTGCCAAATTGGTAAGAAGAGTAGAAAAACTGGCACACTTGAAACATATGGTTTAGTACAGAGAATCCTTAACTTGGAATACCCATGGAATTCCAAAGGCTTAAGAGCTGCTTAAAGCAGCTTGAAGAAAAACAAGACATTGGAAGGGTTAGTTGGATTACCTTGCTGGATACTAAGACCTGGTATTTGTGTAAAATAGCCTTTCTTAAGATTCAGTGGAGGAGTTCCTATTGCGGCTCAGTGGTCACCAACCAGACTAGTATCCATGAGAACGCGGGTTCAATCCCTGGCCTTATTTAGTGAGTTAAGGATCTGGCATTGCGGTGAGCCATGGTGTAGGTCGCAGACTCGGCTCAGATCTGACATTCTGACATTGCTGTGGCTGTGGTGTAGGATGGCAGCTGGAGCTCCAACTCGACCCCTAGCCTGGGAATTTCCATAGGCTGTGGGCGGGGACCTAAACACACACACACACACACACACACACACACACACACAAGAATCAGTGGAAAAGAACAAAACTGTCAACAAGCAGTACTGGGACATTGTTATAACTACATGAAGAATAACAGAATTAGTTATATATCTTATATATTACCCCGAAACAAATTCCTTTTTTTAAAAGAACTACGTATGAATATCAAAAAAACTGTTGAAGAAAATTAGAGAACATATTTATTACATTGGGCAATATTGGCATATTATTTTAGTAAAAACCAAAAACTATAAGTTAACAGATCAATGAATTTGTTTACATTAAAATAAAAAAAGCCCACAAAACACATGATAAAAACAACTACAATTAAGTGATTAACTAAAAGTAATTGCCAACACTTAGACAAGAGTCAGTATGTAGACTACATAAAACATCTACAGGTCAATAAAATATTGATAAAATACAAATAGAAAAAAATGGTAAAGTATATAAAAAAGGAAATTCAGAATTAAGAAGACCTGAATGGCCAATAAGCAGATTCACACAGATTAATTAAACACAATTTATCATCATTAAAAAAAAGAAGGAAGTTCAAAGTGTAACAATGGGTGAATGTATCTTAAAAGTTGTGAAGTATAAATTATTGTAAATTAAACTGAGGGAAGTTGATATCCATTGTTTACTTATATAAGACTGTTATTTTTATAGGGAAAAATCAGTTGTTTATTGACAGCTGTATACAGTTCAACCTAATATTTGTATCGATATAAATAGATCCCCAAAACATGACTTTAATTTTAAACTTTGGTTTGCTAGAAACAACTTATGCGAATATGTAAGATGGAATCATACTCTTTTAAAATTTTCCCTGAGGGAATGAAATCACTTCATTGTGGAAGAAGAGGCACTGATTTCAGGATAATAATTGCTCCTGGACTGAGTGGCAAGACATGAAAATAGGGTGAATACCAGTGAGATTTCGGCTGCATCTATAAACTACTGGTTCTAAAACCAATGAAGATCAGAAGCAAATATTGTAATGTGCTAAATTTTGATTATATGTGTGTGTACTTGAGGGCTTGCCATAAAACTCCCTGGAATCCTCTTTATTCAATATGTATCCATTGTTCTCCAATGAAACCATGGAATTAAAGTAAAAATGAATGTACGGAGGCTCAATGTGGCGGCTACACCTTGGAAAGAGGCCCTCTTGAACAAACTTTCCAAATTTCCAGAAGCAGTACCAGGTCTCTGCTCTGTCATTTTCTCAGAAGACCTTTCTTGGTTTGCAGGACAGTTTTTTCTTCTAGAAAACACATTATGAGTCACTCGGAGGAATATGGCTAAAATTTTCACCATGTGTCATTAAATGTCATATAGTTCATTTTCAGGAAATTTTTTTTCATAACTGAGAAATGCAAAGTCTTGGTTGGTTTCAAGTTTATTTTTTATTTTTTTTAATGTAAACTTTGTACTGTTAGTGCCTTCATTTTACATGTGAGGAAACAAAGTGGTGAAGCAAGATTTTAACCCCTGGAACTCTAGGTCCAGAGTTAGGTTTGAGCCTCACTCACTTGTCACGTATGGTTACCAGCAGAGTAGCACCATGGAGGAGCTATTCTTTTCGTCTAGAGGAAATTGTGGCCCAGAGAGGCTAAGCAAATAAATGGCTCGAGTGTTGCTTTGCATAGGTATGATGGAAACAGCCTGTTTAAGCCCTACGTTTTACACGTATGATTTTACTTAGAACCCCCTTTTATTTTTCAGCTGTGGGTTTGTCTCTCTGTTCCTCCTCTCCCTCTGACTTTCTCTTTTTATATAGTAGACGACATTGACATATAATAGGGTTTACATTACTTTCTACACCTTGAGTCTTGTCTCCAGCCTTGACATTTTACAGTCCCGCTGGAAGATTAACCTCCTACCACACCTTGTTTGTCTGGCATGGAGACTGGATGGGCCTGTGGCTAAAGAAAAGAGAAAGTAGATTTTCAAGAAATGGTAGCTATTTTTTTAAGAGCAGAACCCCCATGGCTGACTTTCAAGGCATAGAGCTCAGCAGATTTTCAACGTGGTATTCCATCCATTCTAAATTGACATGCTGTGCATTAATTCTCCACCAAGCCCCCTAAAATTTAATAACAAAGTATTCCATTTGACAAATATTCTCTTTGAATATCAGCGTTTAGAAAGACACGGCCAAAAAGTCATAAAACAACACATCAGTTCATTCTCGAGGCGTATCGACAAAGTCCGCACCACAGGTGTCTCTACTTATGTGTCCCAACTGGCTGCAGACCCAACATTACGATTTCTTCCCTGAAAAAGGAATCAGACATAAGAAGAAATCACGAGACCAAGGATTACACAATGTTGCTTCTCCAGAGATTGTCCCTATTGCTTGTTGCCAGGTCTTCCAGCTCTATTCCCGAGTTCACACACTTCCTGCCAAGGATTCTGGCTGGGGAATGATAAGTGTACTTAGATTTCCAATATTTCATAGTTACATCGCAACCTGCTAGACCTCTCCATGTGTATCTGCTCTAAATGGTCTACTCACATCTGACAAAATATCTTCACTCTTCCTCTTACCCACAGTTGGGAATGCAGTTCTGTTTACTAAAGTGAGTGAGTCTCTGCTACAGGAGCTTGATGGTGCTTCTTCGTGTGGGGGCCAGGGTAGACTCCAGAGAAGGAACTTATTTTCTTTAAGTTCATGTCATATTTAGGTTCAGGAGATGCTAACACAGCTTACCTGCCCTCTCTTTTAGGTTATCAATGAATTCTAAAAATTGAAGCTGACCAAGCCAATATGAATTTAAAGGAGAATTAAACCCTGGGAAAGGAACAATGTGACCTGTCTATGAAACTGGTGGTATGGAATGTGTGAAGCCTTTGTGGCTTCATGACTTGGTTATCAAGGAGTGGTTTCAACATCAAAAGGTGGCTTTTAACTCATATTTGGCAAAATGCCTTTACTGCAACTGTTAGTGACAATAAAAGAGCTCAGAACCTACTGCCAATTCTTCCCTATGTGATGGCTTCCAGGAAAATAAAAGATACTTTATTACCATGGATACTTAATTTATTTATTTCAAAAATACTCAGTAAGCCTTTACCTTATACTACGTACTTGGGCTACAAGTATGAATAGTGTAATGTAGTTCCTTCTTCAAATTATTTCTAAAGTAATGGGATTACCAGTATATAGACTAGTCATTGAAAAATACAATTAAAAAGGACAATTCGTTGTTATCAGGACTTTAGTTTCTTGCAAGTTAGAATGATAACTAGTGATAATAATTCTTACCTTAAGTGGTTTTAAATGAAGAAAATAAAAGTTAAGTTGGGGATACAGGTAAGAGCAGGCAACCGATAGATGAAAGTCGTGATTATTAACATTGTTTTCATAGATCTAATTATAGAGAGATAGAGGGATAGATAGGTAGAGTAATGTGAGGGGCAGGGGAAAGTGTATTTAACTCTACTTAGGATGGTCTTTTTTTTTTTTTTTTTTTTTTTTTTTTGGTCTTTTTATGGCCATACTTGCACGGCATGTGGAAGTTCCCAGGCTAGGGGTCAAATCGGAGCTGTTGCTGCTGGCCTATGCTAGAGCCACATCAACACCAGATCCAAGCCGCATCTGTGACCTACACCACAGCTCATGGTAACACCAGATCCTTAACCCACTGAGCGAGGCCAGGGATCAAACCCACAACCTCATGGTTCCTAGTCAGATTCATTTCTGCTGCACCACGACGGGAACTCCAGGACAATCTTTAAATAAGAGGGGACATAGTATTGGGCAGGAAGAGAAGTTGGTAAAGGATCATTTCAAGTACATAGCAAACACCCAGTGAATGTTTTCTATTATTGCTGTGGTGGTGGTTATTATAGGAGGTGATCCTATGATACGTTTTGAAGGGTGCAATGAGGTCGAGAAGAGATAAGGAGGGAATTCTGGATAGAGGAAGAAATTTGGGCAAAGGATAGAGGCACTACATTTCAATATGCCATTATGGAATAAGAAATGTTTCTACGTTGCTGGGGAATAAAATGTGAATGAGATAAGCCAGAAGAAGTAGACTGAACTAAATTATAAAGGGTCTTGGATATCAAGGTGATGAGTTTATACCATATTTTACTGACTATGGGAAGTCACTAATATTTAAATATTTTGGGGACATGATCAAATTTACTTTTTTTTTTTCAATTCCGCACCTGCAGCATATGGAAGTTCCCAGTCTAGGGACTGAATCCGAGTTGCAGCTGCTGGCTTATACCACAGCCACAGCAATGCAGGATCCGAGCTGCCTCTGTGACCTACACTCACAGCAACGCCAGATCCTTAACCCACTGAGTGAGGTCAGGGATCGAACCTGCAACCTCATGGATACTAGTTGGGCTTGTTACAGCTGAGCCACAACAGGAACTCCCAGATTTGCATCTTAGACTTATAACTTGGGTAGCAGCAGAAAAGAAGTATTAGAAACAGGAAAGAAGCAGAGGAAACTCAGCTATATCTAGTCGACTTAAAAATAACCAAGAACCTAATAATTCTATTTCTAGGTTTATACCCTAGAAAAAACCATACAAAGTACAACATTTGTTCATTTATTGCAGCATTGTTTATAATAGCAAAGAAAATTTAGACACAATCCATATATGTATCAGTAGGAATAAATAGAGAAAAAAATTGGTCTCGAACAGTCTAGTAAAATAATTACTAAAGTATTGTGCACTAAAATAAATCTGTTATATCTAAGTGTAAGAACCAAAATCAATGTCAAATACTTGGGAGTTAAAAAGAGCAAGTTGAAGAATGTTAAGTATAATCTGATGTCTTTTGTGAGCATTTAAAGACTAATACTGTTTATGGACACTTATTCATAAAGCAAACGTCCCCTAAAAGGACTGGAAGGAAAGTCACCAAATTCTTTATAGTTATTGTATCATGGAAGGAGAAAGAGGTGTGAGATGGGAGAGGAAAATAAAGACTTCAAATTTATCTTGGCTGTTCTGTTTTATCATAAGCACAATTTCAAAGCAAACATGACCACCTACTGGCTTGTGTGATTTTCCATGTGTGGGAACATAGGTTTTATTTTTTAATAGTTTCTGTGCTTATTGAAAAAAAATTTTTTTTTGTCTTTTTAGGGCCACACCCATGACATATGGAGGTTTCCAGGCCAGGGGTCCAATCGAAGCTATAGCCGCTGACCTACGCCAGAGCCACAGCAATGCGTGTTCCGAGCCGCATCTGTGACCTACACCACAGCACATGGCCACACTGGATCCTTAACCCACCAAACGAGGTCTGGTATTGAACCCACATCCTCATGGATGCTGGTTGGGTTCATTCACTGCTGAGCCATGATGGGAACTCCAGAAAATATTTTTAAATAAAATATGTGTTTGATTTTGTTGTGTTTGTGTGTGTGTGTAGCATGTGTGCATGGACATGGTCCGGGTGATAAAGAGAACAAATATCCTGGGGCCCAGCTCTCTGTCAATTCCCAAGGGCAGGAAACGGCTGAGAGCAAGAACCATAACTTCAACTTGGACCCCACCACAGTAGGGGATGTTAGGGGTGCACACTACTGGCTGCCAAATCTTTGAAATAACTTGAGATTCTTTGTAGTTTTCAAATAAGGAAATCAAGGAAGACCAAGTACTGCTATTGGTTCAAGAGAAGGAGGGGGCTTCTGAAGGGAGGTTAATGACTGGGAGTCTGGCATGGGCAAGTGTGATGCCCCAGAGATGTGGCGTGGGAGTGAGTCAGTCTGTGGTTTGCGGGAAATGGGACAGCACCTTTACAACTCCAAGCAAATGATTTTGCTTCACCTCCTACCTGCTTTCACAAAGGGCCTTGAAACTCTGTCTTTGAGGGAGGGATGGAAAATGCTATCTTCACAGTCATAGTTTTTGCTGTTATTAAAAGTACCATCAAAAACCCTTATGGAGAGAGAAATAATTATGATAACATGCTTAGTTTCAAAAACATGAAAAAAAAATACCCTCTTAGGTAATTTGAATTTTCAATTCATTTGAAGTCAGCAGACAGCAAACATTTTTTTTTCCCTTTGCCAAATGTATTTTGGACATTATTCTAGGAACTATAGAAGGTGCAAAATAAAAGGAAATTCACTCTTTGCCTTCAAGAGAACTTACAGTCTAACTATTGTGCGGGGAGTACATACTAAGGGCTATATAACTGATACAAACCACGCTGTAAGATTCCAAAGTGAGAATATCACACAACATTGCAAAACAAAACAAGTTTAAAAATATGGATGGAATATGCACGTTTGCTGGGTCTTAAAAAGGTGACAGATTTTCAGCGAGAGGAGGTCAGAGGAAATAATATTTGGATAAGAGGGGACGGCATGAGAAAACCCAAAGGGAAGGGAAATACCCTGTTTGGAAGTATACAAACAGGGCTATCCAGCTGCACAATAAGGTCTAAATTAGAAGGTGGGGAGGGCAGTGATGGAAAATATGAAAGTAAGTAGAACCCTTATTATATTATATATATAACTGAATGCCAAGGTGAGGAATATGGGTTTTATACAAAGCACCATAGGAAGTAGTTCAGAAAAAAGAGTTTGAATGTGATATGCTTGGAGTACTAGTTAAAAAGACGTGTCTTAGTGTTAAGAGTCACAAATGATATTTAATAATTGCTGGAAGTCTGACAGATGCTAGAGCTACAAGAAGACAGATACAGATCTCCTGGCTCTTTATTCAGTGTTATTTCTGCATTCTAATGCTCTTTTCCTCAAGTTCTTGGGACACAGAACTTTACTCTCTTTTAAAAAAAAAATCTAACTCTTTATTTTATTTATTTATTTTTTTGTCTTTTTGCCTTTCTAGGGCTGCTCCCACGGCATATGGAGGTTTCCAGGCTAGGGGTCTAACCCGAGCTGTAGCCGCTGGCCTATCCCACAGCCACAGCAACGCCAGATCCGAGCTGCCTCTGTGACCTACACCACAGCTCATGGCAACACCGGATCCTCAACCCACTGAGCAAAGCCAGGGATCAAACCCGCAACCTCATGGTTCCTAGTTGGATTCGTTAACCACTGAGCCATGACGAGAACTCCCAAGATAATCTAACACTTGCCTGTGACCCACAGGGCAAGTTACGCTCTCCTGTCAATGGTGATGTTACGTAAACACTGCATGAAAGATGCTAATGTTAAAAGGGCCATGTGCAGAAAAGAGTAAACATGGAGACCTGGGGCCGCTATCCTTAGAAAAATCTGCTTGCAAATTTGGCCCTTGACTGGGGATATCTGGGGACTTAGATTTGGGGGAAGTTTTCCACCATTTCCCAATCAGAAATTCACTATGCCTGTGTAAGACATACAGCTTATTTTGAACACCTATTCTTTTTAAAGGGGCCCGGAATTTCAGTATGTGCTTGACAGAGGGTGCCTCTGTGATGAGACCCTAATAAAACACCTGGGCACTCTAATGTATTTCCTTGGGAAAGAACATTTCACAAGTGTTGTCACAACCCATTGCTAGAGGGTCAGCATTGCCTGTATGACCCAGCATGTGCCTCAATTCCTCAGGGCCTCACCCATGCATCTTTCCCCTTTGCTGATTTTGCTCTGTGTCCTTTCATGTAATAAATCTTATTCATGGATATGACCTTATGTTGAGTCCTGTGAGCGCCTCTGAATTAATTATTGAACCTGGGGTAGTCTTGTGGACTCCCCAAGAGAGATGTCTATGGTGAAAATTGTATAAGGCAAAATGGCTTTTCAACTGCTCACAAAATCTGTTACTCAGTCATACATAAGGCAAAGACTGGCACACCCCAAAAGAATATGGCTATGTGGAAGATTTAGACATGATTGCGTAAGGAGGCTACTGATTATTGGTCAAGAAAACAGAAAGAAAGCCAAAACTCCTTTTTAGAATAGTTCTTAATATCAAGTGTGTGTGTGTATATATATGTATGTATATGTATATATTATATGTGTATACTTATACGTATATTTGTGTATATATATATAATTATAACATTAACTTAAAAAGAGGTCTCTCTTTTATTGAAGAAGTATGATCTGGTTATTATAGGTGATTGGGGATGGAGGAATGGACCAAAATGAATCAATGTAGGGGAGAAATTATCCATTGTCTATACCCTCTCCCATATCCACTTTTGTAGCTGTAGACTAATAATAATTAATTTAATTGGATAACTGGATACATAATAGTCAGGCAAACTTAAAACTTATTTCTAGAGTTCATGATCAGATCTCCTGAATAGGGTATAGATATGGCCATAGAACTAGTAAATCCTTGCTGAATTAGGGTTGAATATATTTTGAAGGTTCATGTTATATCAGTTACGTATTACTATAAAAACCACCTCAAAATTTTGTCACTTAGAACAGCAATCATTTGGTCATGATTCTGAGGTCCAATAAAATGGTCTGTTCTCACCTGAGTGATTCTTGCCTTGGTCTTGCCTGAGGTCACACATGATGTGCTTGATGACTCCACAGAGGCTGGGTTGTCCAAGATGGTCTCACTTACATTTCTGGCAAATGATGCTGACAGTTGACTAATTGGTCCAGGAGCTGGGATGATTTGTCTCTACTACAAATAGCCTCTTCTCTTCCAAACTGCTAGACCAGGCTTCTTCATATGATGGTGAACGTATTCCTAAAGGGCAAGGGAAAAAAGGCAGACTTCTTGAAACTGAAGATGGCCAGTCGTACAATGTCACTCTGACACATTCCATTGGCCGAATCAAGTTATAAGGCCAGGCCATATTGCAGAGGAGAAAAAACAGACATTACACATCGATGGAACAGCAAAATCCCATTGCAATGGAAAGCGTGTCCCAGGATGTGAGAAATTGTTGAGGCCACCTTTGCAAATTATATATCAAACTTTGACACTGTTCTCTCTCTCTCTCTCCCTCTCCACCCCCTCCCCATTCTCTCTTCTTCCTTTCCCCCCTCCCTCTCCTTTTCCCTATCCATCTCCCTCTCTTCCTTTCTTCTGCATTCTCTGGTCTTGGTTCATTGTCCTTTGACAAACTTCACTCTGTATCTCTTGTAAAAAATTCTTGTTTAGATTTGCACTACACAAAAATTCAGCCTTTATAGTGTACAGATTTTTTCACTTGAAAAACATAAAGTTTCATCTATTACGTGTTCTCTACTTTGACTATTTGCTATTATTTCCCAAATCCGTACAAGGTATGACCCTTCTCCAATGAACAGAGTAAATTCTGAAATATCACCCAGATCTATAATCCCCCCAAACCTGTGACTTCGATGTGGGAGGATTTGTCATGTCCTTGACTTCTTGTAAGAGAAAGTGAAACTTCCCCTGGTTAAACATTGCATTTTAACTTTAGTCAATATTATGGAATCCATGGAACTGATATGAGAATTAAATCTAGCCATATAGAGCAAAAAATGGGCTACGTCCAAGAACTTCCAACTTAGAGAGACTGACACACACATGATGATAATTATCACGGGAGAAATACCCACTTTATCCTGTGAAATACCCAATTGCACCATGTCTCACATGTTCCATTATAAACCAGTCAACACTGACTCTAACGTCTTGATGAAAAATTCTCAGTCCCAGCATGCATAGCATCAAATTCAGTCTTCAAATGTAAAGATTTTCTGACTTTTATTCACACACACACACACACACACACACACACAAGAGGGAAATGGACAAATACCCATGGGAAATTAAAAGATGAACAAATGACATTTAGTCATAGGAAGCAAGAAACTTCTGAGATGCTGCACAATGTCTGTTATCTTTTGCATCCTGTTTAAACTATGAGTTTCCTTTCCTTATAAGAAGAATTTTGGATTGTATAATTGTGTAGCTGCCACCAAATTCTGACGTTGTATGCTTACAGCATAGGCAACTAATTTCCAGTGCTAGTGAGTCCACATTATTCCTTGCAGTCTTTAAAAAGTAAGCCACCATTCCATCAAAATAGTTGTTGAATTGTAGTATATTTACAGTTTCCTTATTCCTTGTAAAGTTCATGAAGAAAAACTTAAACCTTACAGCTGAAGTTCAGCACCAGCACAATAGGAAAAACAAACCAAGTCAAAAGGAAAAATAAATTCTGTACTTTCTGAAAATACTAGGGTAACAAGTGACAAATCAATTTCATAGAAGCTCAGTGCTCTGCTATTTAATGTAGATGTGTGGTTTACAGATTTCTGCATAAGTCAATGAGGCCTCTGCCCTGCTCTGTTAAATTTTGTGGGTTTTTCCTTTTGAAAGGTTAAACAAATGCTCTACTCTTCTTTCCAACACCCAGAACAATGGACTTATCTGTAAGTACCTAGACCTTTTATGTGTTTATACTTCATGGCACTTTTTACATTTTAAATAATTTCAAACATATCCTCGCATGTGATCATCAAACAAAACTGTGGAGGTTTTTATTAATAAGACAACTGAGCCAGAGAACCCAAGCGAGAAGCCCCAGTTTACACAGCATGCCAACAACAGATCTAGGGTGAAACCTAGACATCTCACTTCGAAACCATTTTTTTCTACTACATAATACAGGGGAGAATTTTGAATTGTTGTATAGGCCTACCTTGATTTTAGAGACAACTTCACACATCAGTTTCATTGCTCCAACGTTCAAATATCATAAAAAAGGAATAGTTATATTTGGTGCCAGCTAGGTCATTTTGTTGCTCATCTCCCCATCTGTTGGACAGCTGGACAAAGGAACAGCTGCCAATCAAGGCTGTTTTGCCTAGCACTATCAGATCTATTGGCACCCGATGCCATATGCCAGCTGGTGCCTGCTCTTGTTGAATAGACTGTGTTTGAGTAGGGTTAAGTCTCCAGTTGTTATTACTGAAGTCATGGACCTCAGTCCACCCCCCAACCCCATGCACACACACTTTTTTTTTTTTTAATTTGGCTGCACCTAAGGCATCCAGAAGTTTCGGGCTAGGGATTGAAAGTGTCCCACAGCAGTGACAATAATGTCAGATCCTTAACCCACTAAGGCCACCAGGGAACTTCTCAGTCCCCTTCTTAATGCAAAAGTTAAGGTCATGGACAGAGGGTAAATCAGACTCAGCACTGCAAAAAAGTTTACTTCTGGTTTTGTGGAACCAGAACCTGAATTTGTGTCAGACAGACCAGAGTATGAATTCCATAGTTGCTACTTCTCAACTATCTGACCTCAAACAAATCACTTTGCCTCACCCAGCTTACGCTTCCTTACTCTGTGATGGAAATAGTGCTTACCTCTCAAATGTGATCCAAAGATGCAATGAGTGAAAGAAAGGAGTTCCCTTTGTGGCTCAGTGGTAATGAACCCGACTAGTATCCATGAGGATGTGGATTCGATCCCTGACCTCGCTCAGTAGGTTAAGAATCTGGCATTGCCATGAGCTGCGGTATAGGTCACAGACATGGCTCAGATCTTGTGCTGCTCTGGCTGTGGTGTAGGCCAGCAGGTGTAGCTCATGTTCAACCCCTAGCCGGGAATTTCCATGTGCCATGGATGCAGCACTAAAAAGTGAGAGAGAGAGAGAGAGAGAGAGAAAGAAATTCACCCATATTAGAACCTCTATCAGTATGAACTGATCCAGAAACTACCTCCATGTGGGATGTGATGTAATCTCTAGAAGAGAAGTTCCGTGAAGGATTGGAAGGAGGGGAGGAGGGCTAGAATACCTTGCATATTTCTCAAGAAAGAAAAACTAAGACTCAAATCTAACTAAGAAGCTGCAGGAAAACAAAGTTCAGTTCACAATTAGAAGGAACATTCTAGAACTCAGAGCACTTAAGAGATGGGAAAATTGGAAGTGGCATGCCACATCAGACCCTCTTGGGAAGAGGTTGAGGCTCCTATTAAGATGTTATAGGGGAGTTCCTGTCACGGCTCAGTGGTTAACGAACCTGAGTAGCATCTATGAGGACGCAGGTTCAATCCCTGGCCTCACTCAGTGGGTTAAGGATCCAACATTGCGGTGAGCTGTGGTGTAGGTTGCAGATGCGGCTCAGGTCCCACTTGCTGTGAATGTGGTGCAGGCCAGCGGCTACAGCTCCAATTGGACCCCTAGCCTGGAAATCTCCATATGCCACTGAGTGAGGCCCTAAAAAAAAGACACACACCAAAAAGACCAAAACAAACAAACAAACAAACAAACAAACAAACAAAACCCAAAATGTTATAGGAAGGAGACTCTTTCTCCTCTAGGCTCTTATTTTGCCTTTTTTTTTCCTTCCTTCATCTTTCTAGCGATTACCTGTTTCAAGAGTATTGTGTAAGAGATAAAATTGACTAACCCATGAGCATAACCTTAAGGCGCAATACACACATTACAACTCGGTGGGTTTTACAACTCAGTGGGTTACAAAAAATTCAGAGTCTGTTGTGGAAGACAGTGAGCATGAGAAGGAAGGAAAATCTTCATCGAGAAATAAATTAAGCCACAGAGGAGGGATAACATGAGCATTCCTCACTAGGCTTAACCCTCTCAAAGTGGGAAAAATAACTTAAAAATAACACATTTATTGTACATGCGACATGCTTGACGTGTAATACGTTTGGCTTGTATTCATTTGCTGAGGTTGCTCTAACAAAGGATCACAAACTGAGTTGCTTACACAGCAGAAATGTACTGTCTCAAAAAATTTTGGAGGCAAGGTCAAAGTGTCAGCTGGGTGGGTTCCCTCTGAAGGCTGTGAGGGAGGATCTCTTCCCTGCTTCTCCATTAATTCCCGGGGGGTTTCTGACATGGGCACTCCTTGGCCTGCAGAAGCATCACCCTCATCTCTGCCTGCATCCTCACATGACATTGGTCCAGTATATACGTCTCTGCGCCTAAACACCCCTCTCGTAAGTACACTGGTGATATTTGGTTAGGGCTCACGCTCATGACCTCATCTTGACTAATTACATATTCAGTGACCTTTTTTTTCTTTTTTTTTCCTTTTTACAGCCACACCTTTGACATATAGAATTTCCTGAGCTAGGGGTCAAATTGGAGCTGCAGCTGCCAGCCTACAACAGCCACAGCCACGCCAGATCTGAGACATATCCACGACCTATGCCAAAGCTCATGGCAATGCTGGATCCTTAACCCAGTGAGCGAGGCCAGGGATCAAACCTGCATCTTCATGGATACTATGTTGAGTTCTTAACCCACTGAGCCACAGCAGGAACTCCTCCAGTGACTATTTTCAAATAAGGTCATATTCTGAAATACTGGGGTAGAGCTTTGACATATTAATCTCGACGGGACAAAGTTCACCTCCAAACAGGGCCTCAGATGTGGTAAACATTCAGTAGTATTTTCTTAGTGTTGTAGCTGAAAACAGAGTAATCAAACCTCAGAGTTAGAAATGATGAAACAAGCTTTTCTTCTCCTAGGCTCGTATCCCCTCTGTTACCCCAGCTTTCCTTGGAATCTTTGAGGGATAAATCCATGAAAGGTAGACTTTGTTTCATCTATTGATTTCTTTCTCCAAGGTTTTATAACCGTGGGTGGGTGAAGAAAGAAAGCTGAGAAAAGAGTCTTAGAATTATAAATGACTGCTTATATTTTGAATTCCTTTGCTTGCGAGGATAATATTAACTAATGACTGGTGTTGACTATCAAAAACAAAATAATTAGAAAGGAAATAGTTATTATTTCCTGAGCACTTAAGATGTGCCAGGCACTGTACTAAGTGGTTTAATGTGATTAGATGGAAAAAAACTCACAAATATAAGAGTATTACCATTTATATTATTGCAGAGAGGAGTCCCGAAGAGGTTAAGTAACTTGTCCAAGCCCATGCTGTGTGCAAAATGCCTCAAGATTCAAAAGAGAGAGCTCCCATCACAGCTCTGTGGTAATGAACCCGACTAGTATCCATGAGGACTCAGGTTCAATCACAGGCCTCATTCAGTGGGTTAAGGATCTGGCAATGCTGTGAGCTGTGGTGTAAGTCACAGATGCAGCTCGAATCCAGCATTGCAATGACTGTGGTGTAGGCAAGCAGCTGTAGCTCTGATTTTACTCCTAACCTGGAAACTTCCATATGCCGCAGGTGTGGCCCTAAAAAAAAAAAAAAAAAAAAAAAAAAATTTCCAAAGAGAGCCCTCTGATACAAAAGCCTCATTTCCTAAATCCTATCCTATACTGCTTTTTCTCATCTCTTAATTTTCTTCACAATTAATTGCAAATTAAATCATCTACTTACTGGCGCAGAGTGAGGGTGGAGGGCAGTGATGAGGGTGTTTGTCGGTGCATCCATGTATAAAACCAATACTTTTAAAAGAGAGAATTGATAGAAGGAAGAATTATTGCTGGTTTATATTTTAGGTAGGTAGGTAAGTGAGTGGCTATTTATAACCTGCCTTCTTCAAATTATTTTTGGCTAGTTCCACTATTAACTAACGCATGACAATAGAACGATTCAGAAAATTCTATTTCCTAGAAAGGCATCTGGCCCTCCCTCTCTGCGGGGGTGAAAGCTAGAGCACCAGATGTTCTGAGGTTTGCCTGATCTAGCTTTCTTCCGTGGGTCCTCACCACAGTCCCTCAGAAAGGAAATTATTTTAGGTGAATTAATTCAATGAAGGTGATATTGAACATGCATCTTTGGCTCATTAGATCAGTGCTGTGACAGTGAGCAAAACCGCTGAGTACCTCGAGGGGTTACCTCCTGGACTCCATAGTCCATTCTATTTCTGGACCACAGAAAAGAGTTCTGTGAGCCTGACTCAGTCAACTAGGGCGAGAGGGTTTAGAAATCCAGCTGGTTCTTCTCCCTCGAGTACATCACTAGTAAATCTGATACTTTGCACGTAAGCACATGTTGATAGTAATCCATAAATACTCTCCATTTTTTTCTAGTCTTGATGCTGAGGTTGTCAGCTTTGTAGTCATGGTTCCCTTTTCAGAAAATGATATGTGGAGGATTCCAAAGTACCCAGACCCACGTTTGCCCCATGCCTACTTGCATACTTCCATCCATTTGCCTGACGTGCTCTCAACACTTGCTCCGGGAGAGTTTAACATACTGATAGATGTAAAATATATTTACTCATTACAACAATACTACCAGTTAGACAATATTCATCACAAATTAGTGAGAGACACAGAACAAAGTAACTGGGAAAAACTGCTAAATTTTCTGTTAGCAATAAATGTAAAGCATTTAACAGAAGGTGTATGTCTAATTCACTCATTCATCCATTTATTTAACAAATAATTTTAAATTTGAACTAGTGATGAAGAGACAAAAATTTATAATACAAATAGGCCCCCTGATTTCATAGTTCTTACAGCCTATCAGAGAAACAGAATAAAATATAGTATCATACAATTTATTATACATTTGTAATTGCAATAAATACATTGTGAAATGAGAGAATATGAGAGAGAGGCAATCTGGTCTGAGTATTAGGATAAGCATCAATGTGGAAATGTCATTTAGTCTGAGACACAAAAGACAAGTAAGAGCTAGCTAGACAGGAGGACTGGAAGATGGAATAGTGACTCGGGAATGGATTTTGAGTGGGGAAGTGAAGGTGAATGAAGTTCCGAATGGCTGAGAGGAAATGACAGAGGAGGGAGGTGGTGTAAGGGGATGCTGTGGAATTAGGGAGAGGCCGGAACAAGCGACTACAGCTGAGTCACATCAAAGCTTGTCTGTGACCTACGAATAATAGGAAGTCATTGAAGGATTTTAATGAGTGTGGTTACAAGGTCAGAAGGGCACATAAAAGATCACTTTCACCAGGACATTAGGAAAAAGAAGGACAGGAAGAGAAGGCTGAAGTCCTCTTAGAAGATTCTGGAAAGATTCCATGAGAAAGATGTAGCAGCTTGGATTCGAATTCGGGAGTAAAGATGTAAATACATGCTTCGGTTCAAAAAATACTTAGAAGGGATCTTGCCTAGACTTGGATATTATTAAATATACGTCTGAGAACGAGGAGGATGTCCAAGATGATGAAGCAAACAGAAGGATGGAGGTGCCCCTTATTGAGATAGGAAACACTAGAGATGGAGAATAGTTTCTGGGGGGAAATTATAAGGTTGCTCTGTGAAACATTCAGGACGAAATATCAAATCAGTGATTATGCATCCAGGTTGAGAGCTAGAGCCTTGGAGGGGGGAGGGCTATATTACGTTGGTCTGAAAGTCATTGCCTTTGACCTGTTCATGAAGCCAGAGGCTTAGAAACTATGACTTAGGGAGAAGTTCTAGATGAGACAGCAAGACAGCCATGAGGAACCCCCAGCTTTTAATATCTATTTAGCTAAGGAGCAATAACTACGAAAGGGTCAGAGAAGGAGTGACTGAAGGTGCAGATGGAAACAGAAGACTCCTGCACCAGCCAGGTCAAAGAACATAGTGGTCGGTATTGCCCAAAAGTCCAGTAAAGGTGGTGAGTCCAGTAAAGGTGCTGAGACCTTCCAGACGGTCCTTGCCAAAGGGCGATGGAAGCAGAAGCCAAAGCAGAGTGGGGAGTGAGAAAATGGAGAAACATACACAGATAACTCTTCACATGTGGTGAGAAAAGAAGAAAATCGGGGCAGCAGCTGGAGGGAAATGATCCAGGCGGGAGAGAGGGCATCTTTTTCACCGTCGGTTGAACCAAACCACCTCTGAGAAACCTTTCAGCCTCCACCATCGTTCCCCGCCCTCCCCGCATTCCGACAAGCGTTAATAGCTGTGCTTCTAACTGTGCGCGTTCCCAGCTCATGACACAAAGCCTGAGACTCTACAGATGTCACTACATTTATTGAAAGATTTAAGTCATTATTAGTGGACTACTTGCTAGGGTTCATGAAGTACCCACAGGAAATGAAAGAACTGTTTGACTAGAGGTCTAATAAGAACAAAGGCTAAGATCTTTCAAAACTAAAAATGTGATATCCTTGTGAACAGAATGACTCAGTGAGCAAAAGAGCGGCAGAGCTCCTGGTAAGGGAATATACACTTACTGGTCAATGAAACCACCAATGCAGATATATACACACTGTAAATGATTAATTTAGAAACTATAATGGCCCAGCAGCCAGAAGTCCCTGTAGGTTATTTTTTTTTTTTTAACAGTCAGTATTGGAATGATCTTTTCTCACACTTCGATGCTGTGAAATTAGTGTCAGGTTGCAAGATCTAGAATGAAATGATTGAAAGTCAGACAGAGTAAAGATGAAAGTGCCTTTTTTCCTTGAGTTTCTGAAAAATACATTGGCTTGATTGCTTATAGATAATTGCCTGATAACTGGTTTTAATGCCTGTTGCTAGAAAAGCTTGAGAAATGTACTTAGGCTGATGCTTAATATTTGGGGATATCACAGTCCACAAAAGGTCCTTCAGCCTAGAGTGTTTGACACAAACCTTGAGCCTGGAAGACCTAGACTCTAAACTAGCATTAACAATAATAGCTAGCATGCAGTCCCATCCTGCTAAGCCCCCAAATTTTCTGTTTGCCATGCCTAATGTCTCATTTCCATAATAATAGCTAACATATATTTAGGGCTTACCATGTGTCAAACACTGAACATGTACTATAGCATGGAACCATCAAAATTCTTTCCATTTCACAGAAGAAAACTAAGGACAGGACAAATAACTTAAGAAGATTGCATACTTTGCTGTACAGCAGGAATTGACAGAATATTGTAAATCAACTATAATTTTAAAAAAATTAAAAAAAGAAGATTGCATAGTATGAGGTGGTTCATCTGGGATTTAAATTCAGTGGGATGTCAATCAAGAATTATGAAACATACCATAACATTCATTCCACAGTGAATACATTTAGGTAAATAATGGCCATCTGGGAAAGAGGCACCCTCTTCCACAAAGCCAGCCAGTACTAGAGAGTGGACCAAGGACCCACCCATGGATCCAAAGCTTCTTTCTGCCCCTGAAGAGTAGGGAGAGTTTTCTGATACATCCAGGTGCTACCTTGGGAAGAAGAAAGAGAAATAGGTGAAAATATTGATAGTTTATTCCACAAAGGTTCTCTTAAACGGTTATGAATGCCATTCATATTGTGAAAAACTGAAGCATCATTAGCTGGCAAGTTTTTTTTGTTTGTTTGTTTTGTTTTGTTTTGTTCTTACTACCCAGAAGATTTGGGGATCAGAACCAGCCATGGATGAATTATACAAACATAAGGAACCTTCCCATTTTTTGTGTATGTGAGGTATAGTGTGAAATTGGCGATGCTGCTATAACATGGGGAGGAAGCTTTGAGTGTTTGTCTCTTAAATAAGCCTGATTGATACAGCTACTGATATTGTCTATCTGGTACAATTTCTTTGATAAATTATCAGATGTTTCTATAGTTCTCCATCTTCACAGTCCTCTCCCACATTGATGGCACGTAGAAGGGAGAGCTATCCAACATTTTAAGGTCACAGTGATCATCTGGTGTCAACATTTTGGTGTGGTCCCCTGTCCCTGAGCCTCCCAGAATGGGAAATCCAGGAGCCCAAGATGGAGGGGTGGGGTTTGTTCGATGCTGCAGAAGAAGGGGTCAGTGTCTTAAGTGTGGTCTGAGACCGTTCAATGTTTCTCCATGGTCCTTGAAAGGCTGCACTAGAAAGAATCCCTAGAATTTATAGATGGCAGGATTCAGGAAGCAAAGATTTACACTAATTATTTGAATAATGTATGAAAAACTCTTTAAGAGGATTCATTTCTGTGTCAATGGAACCATAGTCTCATGGGATATCAGTATTGGAGGAAATTTAGAGATTATAATGTTTATTTCTACTAGACTGAGGCTTATAGACAGGTACCCAAGATGACAAGTGGAGTTAATATATAGGAATTGGACTTTTGGTCCAGGGATCTTACTCCTCATTAACTTTAATCCTTAATTATTCAATGTGTAAGTTTTACTCCTGTTTTTTTAGATAGCTATGCAATAGTGTACCAATTCAATGATCTGTACCATAAGTCTAGAACTTCTCATGTGTTAATTCATTTATTGAAGCGCTTCAGGACATTTTCTGTTGCTAGGCACTGGTAAAAGATTATTAAGCTATAGACCCTTCCCACATAGAATTTGATTGTAAAAGTGAGACAGATGTGAACGTACAGAGTACGTCACACAACCCAAACACCCTGAATCTCCTTTGCAATTACTGAGTCTAGGTGACTCCCACTGTCGATGCATGTGCTTGAGATGACTGAGCTCCATCTCTACCTGCACGATTTTCCTAGCATATTAGTAATTAAAATATTCCTGCCACAGGAACACTTGATCGTAAGTGAGAACACACTATTTTCCAGCAAATGCAATGCATTAAAGCATATACAAACAATGCACGCGATAACTGCTATCCACAGAGTCACAGATTATTTGGAATAGAACTTGGTAAACAGTCTGTAGTTGTCAGGCTGTTCTGCAGAGGTTTCAGCTCCGAAGAGGGGCTTCTGGATTTCTTCTGCCGGGGGTCAAACGAAAGTCCAGCAGCTCTTCTCTTGCACCAAGTCAGTTCCACACCCATTTTTTAGTCTTGCAGCAGGATTTTTTTTTTTTTTTATCTTTTTGCCATTTCTTGGGCTGCTCCTGCAGCATATGGAAGTTCCCAGGCTAGGGGTCAAATCGGAGCTGTAGCTGCTGGCCTACGCCAGAGCCACAGCAACGCGGGATCCGAGCTGCATCTGCAACCTATACCACAGCTCACAGCAACACCAGATCCTTAACCCACTGAGAGAGGCCAGGGATCAAACCCGCATCCTCATGGTTCCTAGTTGGATTCATTAACCACTGAGCCACAACAGGAACTCCCTTGTGCCAGGATTTTCATTTCACCAAAGTGTTCACTGCTTTGGAGAGCATGAAGACTATTGATTTCAACTAAGACCTTAATTTTTAAGATGGGGAAATTGAAGACAAAACATCGAGTAACTTTGCTAAAGTCCCGATGTTGGTTAGTAGTCAAACAGGAGTGAGGCTAGTATCCCACTTGTACTGGTACTCCTGGTACTTCTTCCAACCCTCTCCCTGGCTCCTTCCTTCCTTCCTCATGAGAACCTGCTACCCCTGTGATGGGAAGTGCAAACCGTCAGCTCTTATCCCCACATGCAGAATTCGAGGACCTATATTTTTTTTTGCAAAATAGATCTGGCTTCTGAGTCATTTCACTGACTGGCCACTGAAAGCTTACTGAAAGAGGAAACTTGCCCTATCCTTGAAAGAATTCTGTGACATTTGACAAAGCTGTTATCTTAATGAAGAGGACCAAACAAGTATATGTCCATGATCCAAATACTATTTTGAAAGAAATGATTTTTTTTTGTCTTTTTTTTTTTTTTTTTTTAGGGCCACACCCTCGGCATATGGAGGTTTCCAGGCTAGGGGTCAAATCAAATCAGAGTTGTAGCCGCTGGCCTACACCACAGCCACAGCAACGCGAGATCTCTCTGCAACCCACATGAAAGCTCACGGCAACGCCGGATACTTAACCCACTGAGCAAGGCCAGAGATTGATCCTGTGTCCTCGTGGATACTAATCAGATTTGTTTCTGCTGAGCCACAATGGGAACTGAATTATTTTTACTTTTATTTTATTTTTTTACTTTTCTGATTGTAACAAAGCTCACATCATAAGAATAGAATCAAAATAGGGGCCACATATGAGATCACGCCAGTAAGGAAAACAGGCACTAACACATGTTTATGTACTTAAGAAATTATTTAAGAAAATGAACATACAGAATCTGGTGCCAGAAAATGTAAATAAGCATCTGATTCTCTATTTAAAAACTACCATTTTGATAGTTTAAGCCTTCATTTTGTGCTGAATAATTGTATCCAATCTTGATCATCAAGGTACACGATTATTCACGTGGCCCTATTCCAAATTTAAATTTGTTTCCTGGTGCATATCTCTGACTTTGGCACACACACACACAACACACACACAGAGTACACTTTATGATTCTTAATACACACAGATAGGCATAAATTATTTTTAGAGTCGAATAGACTTGAAGATTCAAGAACCGTAATTCAAATTTTAAGAGTCTCCTCCTGGCTGATTAGGTTAAGGATCTGCCTTGTCACTGCTCTCATTCTCATTACAGTTGTGGTGCTAGTATGATCCTGGCCTAGGAACTTCCTCAGGCCATGGACATGGGCAAAAAAAAAAAGAAATTGTAATAAGATAAGTTTTTCAAATTGTGTAATGCCTTTAACAATCGATCTTGAAAGCTAGACTCAAAAGTGGTGACTCTTCAATTTTGCATAATCCCCAGCAATGGCCTATAAACTTTTTTCTGTAAAAGACCATATAGGAAATATAGTAGATTCTGAGGTCCATATGTTCCCTATTGCAAATTATTCAACTCTCCCACTGCAAAGAAAGCAGCCCTAGATAGACAAATGGACACAATGATAAACAAATGGTAAACAAATGGACCTCGGCATTCCAATACAACGTTGTGAAGACTAGTACTTGAATTTCATAAATTTCCTATGTCATGCAATAGTGTCTTTGCTTTGAACTTTTAGTACAGATTAAAAAGGTAAAAAGCAGTCTTAGTTGAAGGACTATATAAAACATGTAAGGATGGATTTGACCAATGAGCTATGGTGTGTTGACCATCGCCATAGAGCATCTAGTATATTCTTATCAATAAGAATGATGTAAATATTCCCTGAGGAGAATACAGTTTGCTCATTTGTCCAGCAATGGAATGGGCTGTCTTAGGAAGTATTAAATACCCTATAGTAAAGTTGTTCAAATAGGAGTTCCTGTTGTGCCTTAGCAGGTTAAGAACCCAACGTAGCGTCCATGAGGATGTGGGTTCAATCCCTGGCCTCACTCAGTGGATTAAGAATCTGGCATTTGCCACAAGCTGTGGTATAAGTCACAGATGTGGCTTGGATCCTGTGTTGCTGTGGCTGTGATGTAGGCTGGCAGCTACAGCTCCAATTCAACCCCTAGCCTGGGAACTTCCATACGTACCAGGTGTGGCCTTAAAAAGAAGTGTTCAAATAGAGCTGAATTATTTGTCTATGGACTTTCAGAAAGTTTTTCAGACACAATTGGGAAATCATAAACTTTAGAGTAATTATTCCAGAGGTCCCTTCATGGTGCAGCGGAAACAAATCCAACTAGAAACGATGAGGTTGAGGGTTCCGTACCTGGCCTCACTCAGTGGGTTAAGGATCCGGTGTTGCTGTGAACTGTGGTGTAGGTTGCAGACATGGCTCAGATCTGGCATTGCTGTGGCTGTGGTGTAGGCCAGCAGCTGTAGCTCCAACTGGACCCCTAGCCTGGGAATTTCCATATGCTGTGGATCCGGCCCTAAAAAGACAATAAATAAATAAATAAATAAATAAAATAATTATTCCCAAATTTAGAGATTTGATAGTTTACTTTAGGCATTCCATATAATGACCAAAGAAAATAAATTCAGATTTGTGAAGTATCTTTCACATACTTACTTGCACAGTCCTTTTCTTCATGAAATCTAGATGTAAGTTTAAATGTTCATGATATTTTAAATATAGTTGTATTATGAAATTGTAAGTTTGATTTCCTCATAGCTAAATTAATGCCTTTCCGTCAAAGTTACTTAAAAAAAAAAAAATCCTCGAGCTCCTACTAAGTGCTGGGCACATTTAAAGTGTGGGAAATTACAGCAGTGAACAAGGTACTGTTTTTCTTTGTGAATTTATAATTTTTTGCAGTAATATGCTTTGATTCCATTCTCTTTATCTTCTGTGTATTTACTGGACATTTTAGGGTTTTTTTTTTGGTCATGAGTCATACAAAAAAACATCTTATTTGAAGTTGTTAAAAGCTTAACTTTGATCATTTACAAAAAAAAACCTTTACTCTCCTTCCATATAATTTTATTTTTGATGTCACAATCTACATCTTTTTATATTGTGTACTCATTAACAAATTATTATAGCTATAGTTATTTTTAATATTTTAGTTAATTTTATACCAGAGTTAAGTGATTTACAAATATTATATTATAGTATAGTACTCTGAATTTGACTATAGACTCACCTTTACCAGTGTGTTTTATATTTCCTATGTTTTCATGTTAATAATGAGCGCAATTTCATTTTAGCTTGAAGAACTCCTTTTGAATTTCTTGTAAGGCAGATTAAGTGGTGATAAACTCCTTCACTTTTTGTTTATTTGGAAAAGTCTTTCTCCCTCCATTTCTGAAAGAAAACTTTTACAAGCAAAGTATTCTTGGTTGGCTTTTTTGTACTTTCAATACTATGAATGCATCATCCCACTATTTCCTGGCCTGCAAATTTCTGCTAAAACATCCTCTCATAGCCTTGTGGGAGTTCTCATATGTAAGGATTATTTTTTCTCTTATTGCTTTAACACTTTCTCTTTGCCTTTAATTTTAGATTGTTTTATTATACTGTGTTTTGTTTTGTTTTGTTTTGTTTCTTCCCATGCCCATGGTACGTGGAAGTTCCTGGGCCAGGGATCAAACCTGTACCACACCACTGGACCAAGCTGCTGCAATGACAACGCCAGATCCTTAACCTGCTGTGCCACAAGAGAACTCTATAATGTGTTTTAGAGAAGATCATTTTGAATTGAAATGTTGGGCTGACTTATTAGCTTTATGAACTTGGATATCGAAATCTCTCCCAAGATTTGGGAGATTCTTAGCCATTATTTCTTAAATAAGTAACCCACCCTTTTCTACCATGGGGGCTAGCCTGGCACTAAGGTAAGCCTGAAACCTGGGGCATTGAGAGTCACTCTGTAACCTAGGGCTTCAGGAGCTGGCCTGGAATTTGGTTCTCTGTAGGCCAGTCGTGTAATAGGGTGGCTGGGAGCCTAAGTCCATAGGAGCTGGTCTTGAGGCTGGGGCCACAGGGGCTGGCTTGGTGCTGGGGTGAGTAGAAAGCCTGGATCTGCAGTAATTGCATCAAGTCCACCTGGGAGCATGGTTTGCAAGTTCCCACTTGGAGTATGGGTTCACAGGGGCTTATTGGGTCCTTATGAACCGGCTGATATTTACATTGGCAGGGGGCCTGGGTTCATAGAAGCCCATTAGGAGCCACCTAGGCCTTGGAGTTGGGACAGACCAGTGGTCCATTATGAAGTCTGAAACTCACTTCCACTCTTCTTTTCCCACAGGGAGTATGTGTCACCACGCTGTGCTGCCCAGACTTCAGTGATTCTGTCTTTCCTACAGTGCAGTAGAGTGTCTGCTTCATCTAGGTACTATAATCCCTCACGTGGAAGTTTTAGCTCTTGTGAAGTTTTTTTTGTTTGTTTTTTGTTTTTTGTTTTTGTTTTTGTTTTTGTCTTTTTGGGGCCATACCCATGGCATATGGAAGTTCCCAGGCCAGGGATCGAATCAGAGCTGCAGTTGCCAGCCTACACCACAGCCACAGCAACAGGGGATCCAAGCCACATCTGTGACCTACACTACAGTTCATGGCAAACACTAGATCCCCAACTCACAGAGTAAGGCCAGGGATTGAACCTGAGTCCTCCTGGATATTAGCCAGGTTTGTTAATGCTGAGCCACGATGGGAACTTCCTCTTGTGAAGGTATTTTGCTGCACAGATAGTTTTAAAATTTAATATTTCCGAAAGGGCACAGGCTCTAGAAATTCCTGTACAGCAATTTTGCTGATGTCACTCTCCTGGATATTTCTGCTCCTACTTTACAGATGACAAAACTGGGTCCCTGCGTGGATGAATATTTTGTCAAATAACTCATTAGATCAAGTCAGGGTAAGAACTTAAATTTGTCTGCCTCCACAAATGTGTCTTTCTCTCACAAAACCCCTTCTCTTCAGAAGTGAAATGTACTGAAAATTAAGATAATTGCTCCTTTCAATAAATTATTAATTATAACCACATGTGCCCTCCATAAAGTAAAATAATGCACGTGGGGGGGAAGATACATCTTTATACTGTTCCATTCCTTACAGTGCAGGAGATGCCACATCCAGATGTTGAATTATATAAAAGGGAGAATCGTATTGCCGAAACTTCCACCAATTCTTTGGCTGTCAAAAGTTGAAAACCTCAGATAGATGACCTTTTGTTTAGAGAAAATCATAACTCATAGTTTTAAAATTTGGCAAAGCTGAGAGTTTGGGTGGAAATGCATTATTCTGTACATTAAAGGAGAAAAAAGCTCAAAGGAGTTTTTTCAGGTAGTACACAGTAGAGGTAGAGGATGCTAGGAAATGGGAGAGAAAGCGAGGCGAATACTGAATGCCTGATTTACAACAGCCAAGACTTGGATGCTACCTAAATGTCCATCCACAGAGCTATGGATAAAGAAGATGTGGCATATATGCAATGCTATTCAGCCATAAGAAGAGAATGAAATAATGTCATTTGCAGCAACATGGATAGAGCTGGAGATGATCATACTGAATGAATATTGAATGAAGTACGTCAGACAGAGAAAGACAAATATATGGTATTACTTATAAGTGGAATTTAATAAAAATGATACAAAAGAACTTATTTATTAAAAGGAAACAAACTCCCTGATTTCAAAACCAACCTTATGGACTCCATAGGTGAAACCATTAGGGGAAGATGAATTATGAGGGTGGGAATAACGTATATACACTCCTGTATAAACTAGATGGCTAATGAGAACCTACTGTATAGCACAGGAAAAACTACTCAGTAGTTCTAATAACCTATATGAAAAAAATGGATTTATGAATGACTGATTCACTTTTCTGTACTCCTGAAGCTAACACAATATTGTAAGTCAATTATACTCTAATAAAATTAAATTATTTAAAAAGGAGAAAAAAGAAAAAAGAGAGTGCCTGACTAGTATGGCAGCCAGGAAATCCACAAGGAAGACTCCCGCCAATGAGGAACCCTTGTCAGGAGTGAATCTATACAACTCTGGAAAGTTGAGACCTTATTAGTAACTTCTCATGGTTTTCTGCAGAGTTCCACACACCAAAAAAAAAAGAAACCCTTCCTTTTTCTCTCTCTGAATTTTGAATCAAAACAAGAAGACTAGGTTTGCATTCAGGGTGACTCAAGCTAGGAAGATAAGAGCCACAAGTGACGAGATATTAGTGAGATCAAGAATACAGAAAAGAAACTTAGAAAATGAGAAGAATAGGGGAAATTTGTGACCTTCCCCAAAAGGGATCTAAGCAGGTGTAATAGGAGGATGTACTATTGCTGGTTTTTTTTTGTTTATTTGTTTCTGGTTTTTTTGTTTTTATTTGTTTCTTTGTTTTTCGTGTATGTAGATGGAAGTTTGAGCCCATTTATTTCAATACTAAAGGAAAATGGTGACCAACCACCATCAACTGTAGGATTTGTAAGACACTCAGATATCTGGAACTGGGGTCATAAAGAGAATACTGACATCACCCCCAACTCTCTATCACAAGGGAAACAAAACTTTGCACAAAGCTTTTCCCAACATTTTTACTTTCCCTCCACCACACACTGTAGAGCCCATCAACATCCAATGATGGGCCTTAGGTAGGTAGAGAGGTCCTTTTGCTCAGACCACCATCTTTCTCTCTGTCTGAAAGGCCCTTCTCCATGTGCTACAGTTCTATTTAGACACCATTTCTTTATTAAGGCTTTTTTTTTTTCCCTCCTGGCTCTTTCCTCCTTATTAATTTCTTAGGTCTATTTCTATTAAAATCCTTGCAACTCCAGAGTCTCACTACTAATGACGTTACTCTCTCCACATCTGACCTGTAAACAGCTTGAGTGAAGGGGAAGGCCCTGCTCAAGTCTTTGTTCTAGAACCTAGCACAGCACTGAAATATAGATTGTTCAATAAATCTTAATTTGACACGTAACCAAATGCTTGAATGATATCTTGTTAGGCAACTTTGTTCAAAACTGTATGAGGAGATCTCAAAGCTCAAATGGGATGCTTGAATTTTCTCGGGATTCTTAACCCACCTCGGTCACCATCTGTGACAGAGAAGCTATAATTATACATTCCCTGTGAGAATTATCACCATGAAAAAAATCACAACCTTAGCCGACAGAATTCATGGAAACCGAGCTCAACTCTTTTGAGCTCTTGAGAAATGCAGGAAACTGATTTTGCAGCTTGTTTCCTTTTCTCTCCTGAAGCATTGGTTTCTAATTTGATTGGTTCAATTTTTTTTTTAATTTTGAAATAACTTCAAACTTACAGAAAGATTGTAAGAATTAAACAAAAACAAATCTTAAGTCCTCTTCATCCAGATTCAACCAGTTGTTAACATTTGCCACACTTGTTTTCATATCTCTCCCTTTTCTATATGTACATATGGATGTATATATGAATACGTGTATATACATGCATTTTATATAAATATATACACACATTCATGTACATACATATGTATATACATATACATATGTATGTATGTCTATACATTTTTATATACTTTTCCCCTTAAACTAATGACAGTAAGCTGCAGAATCTTACCCCTTTATTGGTAAATACTTCGATCTATAGTTCCTAAGAGCAAGGGAATTCACCTCCATAACCATAATATAATTATAAAAATCATGAAATTTAACATAGCACAATGCTACTTTTTGGGCCGCATCTACTGCATATGGAAATTCCCAGGCCAGGGATTGAACCTGCACCCCAGTAGTGACCTAAGCTGATGCAGTGACAATGCCAGATCCTTAACTTGCTGTGCTGCAAGAGAAATCCTGGCACAATATTACTAATTAGCCCATGGATCACAGTCAAGTTTCACCAATTGTCCCAATGGTATATGCATCAAATTTTCCACTCCAGTACCTAATTTAGGATCTCTAAAGCCTTACTGGCTTGTATAAGACTGATGCTTTTGAATAATACCAGCCACTAATTGTGCAGACAACTCCTCAGTTGGGGCTTTGGCTGATATTTCCGAATGACTTGATGTGTTTTATGCATTTTGGGCAGAAACACCACAACCTGAAGTCAGTGTATCTCTTTAGGAGTCACATGGTCTCAGTTCATCCCATTTTTGGTGATCTTTGCTCTACAAACTACTTAATAACTGCAAGTGGAAAGATAGTGACTGTACAATGGAGAAACCTGGCAAACACATCATAATCAAATGATCAAAGTTAACATTACCAGTGGCTGATAAAAAATTGAAAATCTCCTTCAATAAAATGTTCAGCTATTTTAAGTACTTATTTGTCACCGAGGCAGATTTTGCATTCTGGAAAAAATATGCATGAAAAACATGACTTTGGTTTTTGCAGCAACATTAACTTAGTGCCCAGTGCATCAAGTCTAGAATACTTTTGATGATATTCAACAACCTAAGTCCTTCATGACAAGTTACTTACTTGTAATACTCCCACATATCTTTTTAAATCTTCCTGTGATCTTATGTACAAATGAGGAAACAAAAATACCTGGGCCAAGGTCTCAAAGCTCAAAATAATGCTGGCATGTAAGTCCTTTTTCATCTCCCTGAAAGCCCCGTGTTCTTTACTCTGAACGTCTTTGTTCAAAACCAGTGAAATTATGGTCGCCCAACATTAGAAAAGTGCTCAACAGAAGCTATTTCTAGTTGCATACTCTTAATTCTCACTCTGTCGTTAAAAGAATAATGCAAAGAAAGAATGCAGAAGAAGACTGGAAGTGAGAGGGGAGTGAAGACTAAGTAGAGCAGGTGGTGAGAAGAAAAAGGATTCCTGTTTCTCCCACAGGAGACCAGTCCTGCCTGCAGCCTTCTAAAAAGCAAACCAAGCTAATCTGAATGCAGGTATTTCTAGGTGAGCTCAAATACCCTTTACAGAGAAAGCAGGAAGCTGTGTTTCACTGCAGATAGGAACTTAAAAGCAGCAACTATATATAGCACTCCTGTTCAGAGAAAAAAAAAAAGTTTCCAAAGAGCCCCAAAATTTTCAAGTTATAGAGAAACCTCATCTGTGGGCGGGGCTCTCATTAAGCAGATATTTGGAAGAGATGTCATAAAATGGAGGTCACGCTGATATTGCCCACGCGACTTCCGGAAGGGAGACGTGGAAAAGGACCGGATGGAGGGCACAGGGTGGCAAAGTTGCCTCTCTTCTCTTGGGCTGAGCAAAAAGGAGTCTCTTTCTTCCACTTGGAGTCTACGATGCACACTCACCTGCATCTGCAAAGCCTGCAAGGCAGGAAAGAGGCTTTGCAATGTTCAACCTTTGTTCCTACCGATTTTTGGAAAGAGTCATATGAATTCTACAGAGGGTGGTTGGGGCTACAAGATACCTCCAAAGAGGAAGTGGGAACACAAACACTGGAGAGAAAAGAGTCCTTAATAAGGAGGTTGCAATCACTAGGAGGAAGCCTTCCAAAGCATACTGTTTCTTCTCTCTTTTTGCCCTTTCTGGAGGATGAAAGGGCAGGGAGCTGCACTGTCCAGATCACTTTCTTTTTATGAGCAGCTGTTTCATCCTTTGTCCACCAGCAATTCTCCTTGCTTCTCACTCGCTCACAACTCTACTCTTCGAGGATAAGTTACTTTCTAATTGCTGACCCCAGTGGTTTAGTCTGTGTTGCTCTCTTCTTCCTATCTGTCACTCGCAATGTCTCCACTTGGGCATCCCTTTGTTAGAGTAGAGCTCATTCCCTCCAGTTACCCCTTTCCTGTTTTCCTTGAAAACCAGCACACAAGACCAAGAGCATAAGACCATGAAGCAGTACAGGGACAGACAGGGCAGTTAAGGGCTCAGACTCTGAAGTCAGACACACCTGTTGTAAAATCGTGTGCTCTTAGCCAAGCCTACATTTCAGTGTCTTCATTTGCAAAACTGACAGCCATATATCTCATGTCTCACAGGGTGCATGCAAAGTCCTTGGCACATAGTAAGGACTTAATAAATCTTAGTTACTAGTACTGGCAGCATCGTCATTATCACTGTAGTTGTTGTTATATTAAGCCCCATCATCATCCTTATCTTCTTTAAACATTATGAGGAAGAAGACAAGAAATAAGAAACACAGGTTTGAAAATTTCTAGAAATTTCAGAATCTTACTAAATTTTCACTGTGGTTTTTTAAGACTATGCCTTAGTCCTTTTACTTATATTTCCTAAGGATGTCTTTTTCTCAAGAGAAGGTGTACATTTACATGGTAAGGAGAAGGAACTGGTCTATGCCTACCTCAACCCCAACACCTGGCACAGCTGGCCCGAGGTGAGGATCTGAAGAAGGCAGAGCAGGGCCGTGGCCACCCAGTCCTCTAACAGTCTCTTGGTTCCCCTTTGCCCTGGGTCAAATGCAGAGGGCCCAGCACTTGGGCTTCCTTCTGCCTTGGCATTTACTACACTATGTTTATAGCTGCTCCAGGGCTGTGGTCCATTTTCTTAAATGCCTCCCTGACTAGATCACAGGTGCCTCTAGAATGCAAGTGTGTTTAATTCATCTCTGTGTTCATCAGCCCAAGCACAGTACAGGAGGAAGGAGCTGGGCCAGGGCTCCCTCTTTCTCATCACTTTTCTCAGTCTCACTTTCTGTTCCTCATCTGTCAGTGAAGAGTCACATTGGGAGAGAATCGCAGATATAAATAACCCTCCCTCCTCAAACACACACCCACTCCAGTGGACAAATGAGGAAATGGGCTCTAAGACCAAACACCCTGGATCTGGGATCTCACAAGAGGTGAGCAAGATGAGCATGGGGGAGTCAGACTTCCTGGCTCACATTCCCACACAGTCTCTGTCTTCATGGGCTCATAGGCTCTACTGAGTGTTTATCATTTGGGGGAACCCCAGACAGGTGACTCACCACAGAGAACTACCCTGTTTTCACAGGAAGGATCACCTGCACGCCTTCCCTCATGCCCTTCTTGACTGAAAACTGCCCCTGACATCCAGTGACCACATCCTCCTTGCCATTTACACCTAGATAGGGTCTTCCCCTCTTCCCCTTCCTCCTCCCCCACCCCTACTTTCTTGAAAAATTGGCTTATTCTGGGCAACAGTCCCATTCTCTTATATTAATGTGAAGATGGGTGCTAAACTGGTCACATCTATATGCATTTTTAGAAGGGTTTTTAGAGCTCATTGTCTCTAATCCAAAGAGTGATGGCAAATCCTAAGTTCAGGAGAGTAGACATGACTAGGTGGCATTTCCAGATGATGGGGATATGGAGGGACAGTAGGAAGGCTTGTGCTACTGGTCACGATGCAAACTCAGGTAGCCCGAGCCTTTGAATGTGTTGATAAGTCAGATAATTGGTGAGTGAAGTATGTATTGTCTGATCCAGAGATTGTGCAATATCCCACTTTAGCGCCCAAAGTCTTGATGGCATAGCCTACTCCTTCCTCATAAGGAACATGGAAATAAAAGCCATGGAAGTAATTATTATCAGAGGTATCATTGGTCTATTGACCTTTCCCTACATGCAGGTCATATAATGTGACTATCACAACATTTTGAGGTAGGAGTCATTGTAAAGACAACTCAACTCAGAGAACTTGGATCACGTTACATGGCTCAGAAGTGGCTTTGAATCCAGGGATGTCTTACTCCAAAGCCCACTCCTTGGATTTCCCACATGGTGGCCATGATCCTATGGTTCTCTGGCAGACACACAGGAAGTGTGGGTTTAGTGATGGGAACACAGAGATGGAGAAGAATACCTGGAAAGGGATCACTGATAGGAAGCCGAGGGGTCACTTGTTTGTTTGTTTGTTTCCTTTAGGCCCCAAGGCATTTGAGAAAGAATGTAAGGAAGCAGAGCCAACGACTGCCAACTGAAGCAACTTCCCCGCTTTGTTTACACCTTTCCTGGCTCTCAAAGTTTTGCCACCTGTCAGCAACTAAAAACACTTGAAGATTTAAATTTTGGACAAGAACTCAGGTAGACTGGTGTTTTGGATGACTTCATTCTGGGGAACTTGTCATTTTTTCCATCTTGGCCCCAGAGGGATGCTAAGAAAACCGAGGCAGAAACTCCCTGGCCCTGTTGTCTTGTTCTCACAAGCAGGAGCTCACAGTGGACAAAGTCTTTCCCATCCCAACCATCCTCTCATCTGAGCTCTTAAAGGTCCTTACAGCCTAGCTCTGAAGATGCCTGAGAGGACTTATCATGCCGATGTTCCTACTATGAAGCATCCGGGAGCTATCAGGGAAAAGCCTGACCACATCGTTGAATGTGTTGCGCAAAATTCTTCTCCCAGGGAGTTCCCATTGTGGTTCAGCAGAAATAAAGCCAACTAGTATCCACGAGGATGCAATTTCAATCCCTGGCCTTGCTCAGTAGGTCAGGGATCTAGTATTGCTGTGAGCTGTGGTATAGGTCTAATAGGCTGCTTGGATTCTGCATTGCTGTGGCTGTGGTGTAGGCCAGCGGCTGTAGCTCTAATTTGATCCCTTGCCTGGGAACTTCCATATGCCTTAGGTGAAGCCCTAAAATGCAAAAAAAAAAAAAAAAAGAAAAAGAAAATCTCCCAGGTGAGCCTGGTTCTTTTAAAGCCATAGACCTGCCATAGACCAAGTCCAAGCACAACTCTCTCGCTTTTGGGATGCTCACCCACTCATTCCTTTGCTGGATAAATTGCCCTTTCTGCTAAGCCCAGTCACTCCCATCTTCCTGACATACTCTGGTTTTGTTTGTTTGTTTGTCTTTTGTCTTTTTAGGCCACACCCGCAGCATATGGAAGTTCCCAGGCTAGGGGTCTAATCGGAGCTGTTGCCACTGGCCTACGCCAGAGCCACAGCAATGCCAGATCTGAGACGCTTCTGTGACCTACACCTCAGCTCACAGCAACACCGGATCCTTAATCCACTGAGCAAGGCCAGGGATCAAACTTGCAACCTCATGGTTCCTGGTCAGGTTCATTTCTGCTGCACCACAAAGGGAACTCCATACACTCTGGTTTCATCCAAAGCTTCCCAGCTGAGTTTTCCTTCTATCTTGACCATTCTGCTTAATACTGCACTTATTTAGCCTCTAGACACAGCTCCTGAGGGCAGGGATTCTGTCTCACCTCTCCATCTTATCACCTCGCCTGGCACAGAGCAGGCAGTCAATAAATGACTGTGAAATAAATAATGTGATCCTCTATCAGGCCAACAAAATCATTGAACGCTTCACAAGCCATCGACAGAGCAGATCCAAGTCACATGAGAATTAAATGACATAATTCAGCTCTTCCTCTGGCACATAATGTTTTTTTCCAGGAAGAAGAACAAGATGGACAAAACTCAAAGTGGTGAAAGAGCTCTGTCTAATTGCAGTATTCCGAAGGCAAAAAGCGAGAGGTAAGAGGAGCAGGGGAGGCTGAGCATAGGGGCATAGGCAGGAGCTGTGTGTATTTACCCTCACTGGGAGTTTATAAGAGAAGGAGCCAGTGAAGGTTTGAAATAAGGGAACAATCATGTTTCTTTTACCTGATCTTCACTGGAAAGGGCCTCAGGGTTTACCAGTCTGAGGGTCAGTTCCCAAGTTTCAAGGAAGGACAGCGCCTAAGAACGTGTAAGAGATGGCAATGGATCCACACCCCTTCAGCAGATAACCAAGGTGGTTTTCATTTTTTCCACAAATGGAATTTCTGTACCAAAGATAACTCTGTGACCATCATCACTGTTGACTGAACATTTACTCTGTATTCATGAACATTCTAAGTACTTACATCTATCAGCTCACTCCCCTTGACCTTCTGAAGCTATACACAGACATGGTTCAATCATGTGTCATGAATCATACACCTGCTATGTTCACGAGTCTGTTTCCACCCTGATCTGTGTATCATCATAAATACTCTGTTCTTTTTGCTCCTTAACCCAAGGATGTCTCTTGACAATCTGCCTTGTTCTCTGGAAGATGGATTGAAGAGTAGGTCACATTCCTAGAGAATGCAACTTGGCTGTACTTGGTATGGAATAGGTGTTCCAGTGATGGCTTGTCTGTCCTAAGAGAAAAACGACCATATACAGACACAGGAAGTGCATTCCCCTTTCTACAGGGGCACATAAAAACCCTTAGCTACTTTTTTTTCCCCCTGCTTTTCTGTATAGTGGTCCTAATCTAGGTAGCATTTTCTTACAGAATTTTACAAAATAATTCCTTTTGGAAATCACAGTCCTGTCCCTTTATTTGTTGAGGTGCAGTTCTCATACAATATGCTTGAATTCTTCCTTTCACTTGAGTGATACTGCTGGATATTTGAACCATAGAAAATAGATTGCATTCTCAGACCCATCTTATCCAAATAACTTAAACTCTAAAATGGGAAGGCCGTGTTACTTGTGATGATGTATTTAAAACAAACTGTGAAATATGTAATAGCTAATAGTACCCTCCTTTCCTTTTTGCAGAGCTCCCTGCCATTTTTGGCTGAGATCACAGTAAGACTCTCTTATCAGCTTATCTTTCTTTCTCTCTAAAATTCTACTTTCCACTCCTGTCATCAAAGATTTCCATGAGCATTTGATTAGTCCTGCACACCGGTAAGAATGGTGCTGATGATCTGGGTCAAATTAAAGGAAAGTGGTCAAAATTAAGAACACTCTTGGCACCATACCACGGCAGGAATGCTTTCAAGAACTGGGTGTGTTTATCCTGGAGACAAGGATGTTTATGTCATCATTTTTAGATATCTAAAGGATTTTTCATGTGAAAAGGGAATTATACATCTTAGTGAAGTCACAAGTGTAGAATTCAGACCCAAGAGCAGAAGTTGCAAGGCAACATCTTTTGGAACAACTGGAGCAAGAATTTCGTAATAGCCAACAGGGAAAAAAAAGAGTTGACTTGGGAGGTAGTGAGGTCTGGTAGATGTGTTCACCTGTAGGCAGGTTGGCCACTTGGTGGAGATGTTGTAGAAGGTATTCGAGTATCACCATGGGGGGGTTGGGCTCCATGAGCTTGACAGTCCCTTTGAACTCACAGGTTTTGTAACCCTACACATGCATACTTATTTATATCTAGTCTATGTTGGCTTCTAACTGGTACAAGACATGTTGAGATTTCAGAAAACTTCCTAAGATATGATCCTAGATATCAAACAATACAATAAACAAACATTACACCTGAAATTAAAAACAAAAACAAAAATACCTCATCTATTAACCTCATTGTGAACATGGCCAGGCTTAGGTCCAGAGAGTTAAAATGACCTTCTCAAGATCATGCAGCAAAATGTCACCAAGTCAGAGCTCAAAATTTCAAATAAGGGATGAGATACACAAATATATGTCTCTAAGGAACACTTCAAGGAAATCCCCTTTTTAAAAAGAAATCTGCAATGAATAATCTCTTCTCTCACATCTTATTTACTTAGTAAATATGAAGCACTCTTGACATTTTTTTTATTATCCAAATGATGCATGTTTAGTAAAGACTAAGGAGTGAGAAATACAGAGTCTTGGTCCTAAATTTCAAAGATAAATGGGACTGAAGCAGTAAATTAGCAATATCTGAGGGAGGCTACAGAAAGATAATTCTTCACTTGAACTACCGTCCTGGGTGACATGTGATAGCAGATTTGGGGCTTCTAAGGCAATTGAAGAAATTTATTTCAGGTAAAAGTTGTCCTCTCTGGGCAAAAAGCAAAGGGGTTATACAAAATACTTAACCATTGAGGAAGTAAGAGAAGAGTTGTAGCAGGTGTTTCTCAGAATGGAGAGTCAAGGAAAGTACCTACCTTTAGCATTTTCATGGATTTGTGAAATAGCAAACATGGAATCGAATCAACCATGACAATAATTAATGGAGATAACTTTAAAGCTTAATAAACTGGGTAAATCAAACATATTGAGACAAAATCTCTATGAATGTTCACCGCTGATAGAAGGAAATGACCAGTTTGAGTGAGTTCCATGGATCTGGTGAGATCTTGATGTCTCTAGATGCTAAGGGCCAGAACAACCTCTGGTTTATCTATTTCTGTACCTCTAATGCCTTGCACAGTAACTCAGTCAGTAAAGGTACTCAATTAACCAACAATGTGCAGGAACTGAACACTGCAACATAGAAATGGGATGATGCCCCAGGAATCATAATACAGGTCGGGGCCAGTCACAGGTAAAATCCAGACGATTCTCTCTGCATTTTCCATATTAGAATGAAATTATGGATTTTGACACCCGTCTTTAAGATGACACTGTGAGTTCCTCCAAGTCAAGGTCGTTGTAATCCATCTCTTCCTCTCTGTGCAAAGCTCGGTACTTGTTGAGGAGTAGATAGGCAATGAATTGCAGGTAAACTAAAGTAAAACTGCACTTTCCCCGATATTTCCTAGTGATAAGTAATTATAAAAAACTCAGGCCATCTCCTACAAATATACCTGGGCACTAGGGGTATGTGTGTGTAACTGTAAAGTGTATGGATCTAGGAATAACCTTGGAAATTTGGCTTTTGATTCTGTATGACAAATGACTTAACTTCTCCAAGACTCAACTTCTCCAAGACGCAACCTCTCCAACTGTAAAATAGAAGTAAATACACCTAGCTCTAGATTTCTTGAAGTGTAGTGAGGTTAAAAGAGATTATATATACAAAATGGCTAGAACAATATCTGCCACATACAGGTATTTCATAAGTGAAATGAGTTGTCATTATGAACACATTACTTACTTTTGTTCCTTTAAGAAATTAGTTTTGTTAACTTTCAGATGTGAGATCTGAGCCACTTAAATCCTCTGGGGATTCAGGCAGGATCCTAGTTCTCAGAGAGGCCATATCTATTAATAAGCCCCACTACAGACTAACACCTTAATAATATATATTCCTGTTTGGACCTGCTCCCTGTAAAAATCATGAAGTATAATTACATCGTTTAATTGAATATGACATCCGTTGGCGTAGTGGGTAATCTTCACAATGTGTGTGATATTTTCTGTCGCTCCCTATTTTTTCATTTCAGCTTAAGTTAGCCCACATCTTTATACTGTTCTAACTTCAGAGTGGGTTTTCCCCTAGTCTCTCTGTTCTGCTGAATTGCATCTTCAGGTCTGTTCAAAAAGAGAGAATGAGCGATGAGAATACAGTGATCAAGTTCCTTCTCATCTCTGCTGCCTGCAACATAGCATTAAAAAAAAATCTGAGCACAGTAACGGTTGAATGAATAGTAAAATACTCTGTTGAAGAGAAAATACATAGTCAGAAGAAAAAATGCAAAGGCCCCTAAGTGAAGAGAATTGTCAACCTTAAATAGTCAATTGCATTCTCTCTGAGTCTCCAGATCTTTATCTGATGAAAAACGAGCTTGGCTATGAGGCCCTCCCAGTAGATCCTGAGAACATCATACATATTTCATCTCTGGGCACTGCCTTTACCCTTTCCTGACAATTTCATGCAATTGAGGCCTTTTAATATTTTAAGTATTAATAGGGAAGAAAGAAAAACGCTAAGTGATAATTTTAAAAATCAGCAGTGAAGCCCAAGCTGAATTTGGAAGTTTTCTTATACCTATTCTTTTTACTGCAGATGACTTCACTGCACTGAATGTAAAGACACAATGAAAATTAGTTGATATTTTCTAGGTACTGAATGGCCAGTGATGGGAAATTACCCAAGATAATGATGGAACAAAATTCTTAACCTTTTCTGGGAAATTCCATCCTCTTCCTGGGTGCGAGTGAGAGTTGAAAATCTTTTTTTTTTTTTTTTTTGGTATTTCTTGGGCCGCTCCCGCGGCATATGGAGGTTCCCAGGCTAGGGGTCGAATCGGAGCTGTAGCCACCGGCCTATGCCAGAGGCACAGCAACGCGGGATCCGAGCCGCATCCGCAACCCACACCACAGCTCACGGCAATGCCGGATCGTCAACCCACTGAGCAAGGGCAGGAACCGAACCCGCAACCTCATGGTTCCTAGTCGGACTCGCCAACCACTGCACCACAATGGGAACTCCAAGAGTTGAAAATCTTAAATTCAAATGTAGAAAAATGTTTATGTAATACAATTAAATACTATTAAATCAGTATATTTACTTAAAATAGAAAATTAAAAAGTAAAAAACCCAAAACCTTACTAACAAAGAATATAATTTATACATGGTTACGCTAAAATCAGTTGAATTGATACACCTTTGACATTTTACACTTTGCAAATAAATGGTAAACTGGATGCTCTGAGAAGGGATAACAGAGCAAAAGCAATAGTAATAAGATGTATTTTACATCATAGATATTTTGGAATTGAGCTGGAAAAAAATTCTAGGATCAGAGTTTTTGAACTTTGATTGCACAGTCAAGTAAAGACTGTTGTAAAACTTACAAATGGGTGAAGCAAATCTAAAAGAATTGATCCAGGTCCATTTTCTGTGCTACTGATTGTTTGCTATTGTTGGCATGGTGATTGGAGGAGCAGGTGTTATACCGTGACACTCTTGAAAGGAAGGCAGAGGAAAAAGACAGAAACTTTTGTGAACACTTGTAGTTGGAAATGTGATATAATACAATTTAGAGAAGTGAGAGGGTTTTTTTTTTTTTCCATATGTGTGTTCTGCTTTGTTTTTTGTTTTTTGACAAGAACTATCTTTTAGCTAAGAATTAAGGAGAGTGCTGATGGATGAGTTACCTCAAGCATTGGGATTGCCTGAGGAAACTTCTCAGGTGAAATTCTCCCTGAGCCAGGCTCAGGATAAATGCATAAAACAAAAGCCTTGCTGAAATTATGGGCTCCTCACCTGTGAGGCATCCACATTCAGGCGTTATTCCCCAGGATATGAACTGGCAGTCAACCATACTTGAGAAAGTTTTCCTTTCAAACTTTCCTTGCCTCTACAGAAAACTTGAGCACTGCTTTGAAAATAAATGTGCTCCACGAATGCAAAAGTCAGCAGTAGCATTGCCATTATCATGAACGTTTTTTGTTTGCCTTCTACATGGAATACCTCACATTTATGAAAAACAATCCCTCAAAAACCTTGAGGGTTTGTTGCTTGGCAAATGGTACACATTTGATTAGGAAGCTAAACTGGGGGGTGCGAGCATAAGGGAAATCCTTGAAAGAATGTCAGAAACAGCTCTTTCTGTAGTTTACTTCAGAGCTCATTGCTTTTATTTAAATTATTTTTAACATTTTAATTATAATTTGAGATAAGTTGTTGCCAGTCTACTTGTATTAATGTTTCCTACTGTATGTAAGACTTTCTCCTAACTTCCATGCCTTCATCAAATAGTTATCGATACTTCATCAGAAGAAAAGAAAAGGGGAGAGGGGAACTATTACATATTGAAGGTGTATTATTTGCAAGGCACTGTGGTAAATATTTTGTATTCATTATTTGATTAAACTATCCATTATGAGGAAATATATCACCCCCTAAGTGCTCATACATGAGTCATACATGATACGTAGAAAAAATAGAGATAAGGTTTGAATAACCTCTGTAAATGTTTCAAGATTTTCCCTGGACCTGACCTCTTACTTTAACAAGTAATGTCCCTAAATGCTATGTATGCAAGGGACAGTTTCTGAGAATTCAGCGGTCCCAGGCAAAATAACCAAGGAAAAGTCCTGAGCTGAAGAGAAGTTTACAACATAGCAGGAACATAGAAGTTCAGCAAAGCCAGAGAGGACAGATGGAGTTGAGAATTCAGCTGAGTTCAGACCATTCAGGACAATTATGGGCCAGGGTAAAGGTTTTGGTCTTTAACCTTAGAGGAACAGCAGTCATGAATGGTTTTCTCTAAGATTATAAGATGAGCATATCAGCGATTTAAGAAAACAGCTCTGACTACCAAGTGGAAACTGGATGAAAAGAGGGCGAACCATTCAATCAGATGGCTATGACAGAAATCTAAGTAAAAATGGTGATGATTTAGACTTCGCTATTGGCTGTGGAAAAAAGTAAAAAGCAGATTCGAGACAGAGGAAAATAAACAGAGTTTGGTGATTGGATGACATAAAAGGAGAGAAAGGTATCAGCCAGACCCCAGGATGATGACATAAAAATCTAAATAGATGGCAGAATTTATGATGCTCTTTTGACTTAAATTCCATTTTTAAGTTCCTAGGCCAATTAAAGGAAGGTATCACACTAAAAGATTTTCTAATTCAGAAACTTTAAATAGTCAACCTAGACCTTCTCAAAATAACAGTGACCTTTGCCAAGTTCCTACAGATGGCATGCATGCTTATTCCTTATAACCTAACATTAATATAACCCCAGTAATTTTAGAATTTTTTGAAAATGGTTCTTTTTTAACAACTTAGAGTGAGTTCCAGCTACACATAGCTGAATAAATACAAGTCATTATCTACTCTTTTGAAACAAATCTGTGAACTCTAAAGACTAATAAAATGAAAGAAAAGAGAACTAAAAAAAAAAAAACCTGTCAATAATTTGAGATATATTGAAAAGGATAGAGAAAATAACAAAGCAGAGAAATTGAACAGCAAGAACCTATAAAGAGGAAAGGCATTGAGATGTGAGAAGATTTACAGTACAGAAGGCAAAACATCTCAAAAATTAGCAGTACCATGTGCCATTAAATGTGAGAGCAAAAAGAGGCTCCAAATAGGGGGATTCATTGACAGATTGACCTGGAACTATTAAGCATCAATATAACAGTATCCTTACTTCCAGTTTCAGGCAAAACTTCTCCCCATGTCTGGTAAAAGATTCATTCTGTGAATAAATTGAGCCAGAGAGACTTCAGACTCAAGGATGCCAGGCTCAGTAGAGAAAATTAGGAAGATCAAGTACAAAAAAAAAAAAAAAAAAAAAAAAGAGAGAGAGAGAGACTGAAAGAAGAAACTTTCAGCACCCCCCCTTTCTAAATTCCAAGACCAAGAACATAGGTGGAAATTCTTACTACCACCTCCACCCATTCTCCACACTCTCAGCCATGTCTTTCTCAAACAGGAAATTAGTAGTTCTCTCTGTATAAACTAAGTAGTCCCTGAAAATAGATTAACAACCATAGCAATCTGGGTATACTTAGATGAAATAATCTAGTCCCTACCATGCTATCTCATTCAAAAGCTCATCAATTGACAAATTTAACACAGGCACACAAAGCTTCTCATAAGCTTTATAGTACCTCATTTCAAATAGCAATGGACAACTAAAGATCACCAAGAAATTTAAGAAAAATGTCCAACTTGGAACACAAAGATTGAAAGAAATAGGAAAAAGAAGCTCAGAGGAAGCAGAGATATGACCATACATATAACGGAAATTTTTTTTTTTTTGTCTTTTTAGGGCCACATCTGTGGCATATGGAGGTTCCCAGGATAGGGGTTGAATTGGAGCCATAGCTGATGGCCTATGCCAGAGCCCCAGCAATGCAGGATCCAAGCTACATCTGCGGCCTTCACTACAGCTCACAGCAATGCCATATCCTTAACCCAATGAGCGAAGCCAGGGATCAAACCCACATCCTCATTGATGCTAGTCGGGTTCATTAACTGCTAAGCCATGACAGGAATGTCAAAAAAAATTTTTTTTTAAAAACATTATAATTATTATTCTCAAATGGATGAAAGATGGTAATTTATCCATGGAGCAAGAAAAGAATGCTACATAAAAAGAAATATCAGATAATGAGAACTTTTTAAAATTAAAACTTTCATGGCTAAAAGTAATTAATGTTATATTTAGAAATGAAAATTGATGCAATTTCCAAAAAAAGTAAACAAAAAGATACAGGAATGGAAAACATGACAGATAAAGGTGGTTAATAAATCCAAGATATGCAATATCAAATAACGGGAGATTCAGAAAAAGAAACTACACAAATCAAAAGAAAAGAAATTATAAAAAAAGAAAATGAATTGAGAAAATATCCCAGAATTTAAGATTGAGCATCTCTGGAATACTAAAAACAATAGAAGAGAAAAGATGTACACCAAAACATAGCATCATAAAAATTAAAAATAATAAAGAAAAGAGAAAAATCCTAAAAATTTCCAGTTAATATAGAAGGCTCTATATTTAGTTGAGAAATAAGATGTCATTAGACTTGTGAAAAATAGCAATAGAAGTTAGAACATAACAGATTAATATATACTAAACTATGTTAAAATTACTTTTGATCTATAATTATTTACTCAGCAAAATGATAATCAAAATATGAGCTCTGAATTTAAAAAAAATTCCAAAACTATGTACACCACATGAAAGTTCACAAAATTATTTAAAAGTAGGCAATGTAACCCAAGAAAGAGATACAGGGAAGACCCAAGATGGCCTAGAAGCAGCCATTCCAAATTGGGACAGTACAAAAGAAGTCTTCTGGAGGGGTATCTGTTTAAAGAAAATGAAAATGATGGAATATCTGATGTGCTGAGGAAAATAGTATACAGAAAGTCTTCACGTTACTTTGAAGGGCTTGGGAAGTAATATTGATAGAAGAAATATAAAAACCAAGCAATAAAAAATAACTAAAGGAAAAAAGTTTACCCAAAATATTTTTCACAATTTTGAATTAGTAATGATTAATACTTACACATTCAGAAAAAAAATAAAAATTCCATATGGTAATTGAATTATAAATTATTCTATTATGATATTGTTATACAGCAGTAGATAAGAGAGTTGGATAAAGTAATAAATTATGATCATCAATATGCAAAATCAATAGGGAATATATAAAACCGATAGATCGAGAAATAATTTTGTAAGCAGAATATGAGCTAAACTACCAGGAAAAAATTTCCTACAATCTAAGCAAAAATCATTGTTTTGGGGTTCATGGACTCACCAGAGAAGGATAAAACAAAAAAATTTTTAAATTATAACCTTATACCATAGTTTTATTTTAGTAAAATGTAAGATTTTTAGATAAATAGAAATATAGAAGGTAATTTATGAAAAATATTGGTGAAGACAGTTGGAAACTCCTTTTCTAACTGAAATAAACTTAGCTTTCACTACACATGACTAGATTTCAAATATAATGGAACCATTCCTCCATGTATTTGCAATTTTAAAATGACCTTTGTGTTTTTTCACTTAGCTCATCAAATCCAGAATGAACTGATATTACAGAAATACAACCACAGGAGCTAATTTTCTAAAAGCATCCCTGGTTAAGCTGTTTTTCTGATGAAGTGATAAAAGCCAAAGTTATTTGTCTCAAATCAACCATTATCAATAATTACTTGGATTTTCTTTGCGCAATCTTTCTATCATAAGCAAATGAAGGGCAAAGTAGTCGTGATGACAAAATGCTGTATTTAACACTGAATCTGATGATAGCCATAGACTCATAAATGAGAGGTTAAGAGTATGTACTTAAGAAGGACTCCTTTATTAATCAAACAAATGTATGTTTAAGAACTTGTTTGTCATAAAATGTGAACATGAGTTGGGTGAATATAATAATGAATATAATGATGGTCCATGAAATTCTTTGCTGGAAACTTCTTCATCCAACACACTGATGATGTTACCTAATAATAAAATAATGACATCAAAGATAATGACAGTTACATACCAAACTTTCAGAAACAAAGTTGATAGCCAAAGTGGTCTTTGGAGGCTAAAGAGCACTAAGAATTAATAACTTCAGTTTAACTAATATTTATTGGACACCCAGTATGTAACAGGAATTACATTTTATCAATTGCAAACATTCTCTTGCTAAATACCCAATTTACTGAAAAGAAATCTAACTATAGAATTTAGGTCACCCACCGTCACAAAAATAAAAAAATAATTTTAAAATTGTAGAATCAGGATTCAAAAATCAATGCAATATAAGTTCAAAACCAATTCTCTTTATACTATGTTAGAAAAAAAATTATTTTGGTTAAGGCTTCTGCAGTATTACTTTGGAGAAGAAACATGAGATAGTTTCACCATTTCTAAAAGAAGGAAATACACATCAACAGAAGCTTGTAAAGCAATGTTTTGCTTGTGACTCCCCAAATAACTCAGTTTTGTACATAATTGAGGCAAAGAAAAAAGATCTAGAAAACCACCATTGTGTTTGCTTAGATATATGGTTAGCATGTTATTAAATGAATATTAAAATAAAATTAGAGATGGATAAAGAGAACAAATATAAATGCAAAATAAAGAATGTCCAGAACAGAGGACATAGAAAAGGAGAGAAAGAAAAAGGAAAGAAGAGACCAGGGATGGGGAAAAAAAAGGTGAAGGAAAGAGAAGGGAATCCAGCAGGCAAGAAATAAGTATTGATATCCCTAATTGCAATAAAAATAAATGGTGTGAAATCACTTCTGGGAAGAAAGAGCACATATGCTTTTTTCCTATTCCTCTTGCTAAGTAAAACAATAACAAAATCTTCATGTTATATACAAAACAAACATAAGAATACTTAAAAAGGTAAAGAGAAGGCAGACCAGCTAGGGAAGTTAAGACTCCAGTAATGTTATGGTAGTGGGTTCTCTGGGTTTTCTTGTATAAACTCCTATAACTCAGACTTAGAGCTGAAGAAATCAGTAACCCAGAAATGTCAATGAGTTATATACCAAACTTTCAGAAACAAAGTTGACAGCCAAAGTGGTCTTTGGAGGCTAAAGAGCTCTAAGAATTAATAACTTCAGTTTAACTAATATTTATTGGACATAAATATAAGTAAACATATAAATAAATAAGCCTGTATTCTTAAGACAAAAGACTAGGAAAGGAGCAGCCTAAGACATGAATTTTTACACAATAAATTCATTGCTCTAGCCCAATACCACAAAATAATCTGTTGGTTTATACACACCCATGTAACAAAGCCTGAGTATAGAGCCAAATGTCCACCTTTGCCAGGCTGCAACAAGGTGTCCCAATCTCCCCTATGGAGTGATTTCACTCCTATTTGACAATAATGAAAAAGTCTTACACCCTCTACTGGGTTGATGTCAGAGGGGTTCGAGTGGACACTTTCCTAAGATAGACTCAATCAGACCACAGAAAGGCAAGAAAAAGAAAACAGATAAATGAAAAAAAAAAAAAGGAAGACTTGATCTAACATATCAATAACTATATTAAATATAAATGGTCCAAATATACCAAATAAAAGATATAGATGACACTGTTTCTTCCAACTGCATATAAACCTATAATTATCTCAAAATTAAACCTTAGTTTTAATAATTTAACAATGTGCTTAAAAAATGAATATCCTATTGGTAAAAGTACTTACTTGCTACTTCCTTTATATAAGTCTATGTTTCCCTATTCTATGTAATAAGAGGACTTCCAAATATTAAATGTTTTGACTCTACTATAAATTAAATATGTATCTTAAGCAAGTTTCAGGAAACTGGAAATATTTCAAATTCCAATAGTCACAGCCTCACTTTGCTAAATCAAGCTCAGCATGATAATTTGAATAGAATTAATGAAGACTTGGATCTGAAACTCAGTTACATGTATAATTTTAATAGTTCTTCACAGGTTTAGTGACATTGTCAACTTTCTTATCTGATAATAGTTGATACTATTGTTACCTATTTTCAAAGTAAATTATTTCTTATCTAAAGGCTCTTCCTAAGGACACTACTATAGCAGGATACATCTTCTTTCACCCTCACTTACAGCCCATTAGACAGAGCTAGTCTACTGGTCCAGACCTAAGTGCTAGAATTTGTTTTAAGTTTTCAAGGATTATGAGAAAATTTGACATACTGAGCTCTACTTATAGCTACTTTTTTTCTCTGTCTCATCACATTTTATGAATTAGTTTATTTTTTTTTGAATGGTAAGAAAGATAGTGCCAGACCTGTTTCTGATTCTTCAGAATGCTTCACTTAAATCCATCTTCAATTGTTTTTTGACAGACTGTTCATTCCCTTCGGTTGTCAGTCAGGTGAAGTCACTGCATTCTTGGGAAGGTTGAGATTCTTTTATAGAATAGCACTTGGCAGTGGAAAGAACATGGGTGTTGGGTCAGAAGAACTTGATGCAGATTCTAACACCTTTAATTACATATCTTTATGAGGCTGAGCAGTTCACTTGAATTGTCTTAGCTTCAGTTTCAATATCTGCTTGCTGGGGTAGTTTGGAGAATACATAAAACAATACATTTATGAAATGTTTTATAAACAGTAAAATCCCCAGAGTCTAAGAATAGTTTCTCATTTATTGTGCTCTCTGCCCTATAGAGTTCTTGACACACAAACAGATCATCAGAATTTTTGCTTATTTGAATAAGTGAGTAACCCACTATAATTTTGATCTAAAGGCACAGGGAAAAAGTTCTAGACCCAGGAAAACAGAATTATAAGCAATCATAGTATGATGTATTGCTGAAGAAAAAGGATAGGTTATTACTCCCTGGGCCAAGGGAAATATTCTCCAGTGTGCACAAACACCTTTTCACTCTATGGGTTTATTTCGCTTTCCCAGGAAATCCTCTTATCAGAGTATTCTTCACTTTTCCCAGGCTTTATCCACTTTGCATCTGACCAACCTCTGTTAGGGACTTTATTGAGCTACAGAGAATTTCTCTCTGTCTCAGATTCATCATTTGAATTGGTGATGGTTCTGTAGCACTCAAATGGTAGATAAAGTGGATTTAGCTGGATTTATATTTATTCTCAAGTTAAATTTGTGCATGTGTCTGTGTGTGTCTGTATGTATGCATATATATCTGTGTCTGTTATATTTATATCTCAGTGTCCATTTTTATCGATTTTTTTAAAAAGACCCAGTCTCTTTTTTTCTACAAGAGGACAAACAAAAATTGTTGTGGAGTTCAGGGCGTGGAAAAAAGGTAATGGTGGAGAAAATTGACTAAATTTTTTTTATTGTTATTTCCCCAATACAATTTTTTTTCTACTATACAGCATGGTGACCCAGCTACACATACATGTATACATTCTTTTTTCTCACATTATCATGCTCCATCATAAGTGACTAGACATAGTTCCCAGAGCTACACAGCAAGATCTCATTGCTAATCCATTCAAAAGGCAATAGTCTGCATCTATTAACCCCAAGCTCCCAAACCACCCCACTCCCTTCCCCTCTCCCTTGGCAACCACAAGTCTATTTTCCAAGTCCATGATTTTCTTTTCTGTGGAAAGGTTCATTTGTGCTGTATATTAGATTGCAGATATAAGTGATATCATATGGTATTTGTCTTTCTCTTTCTGTCTTACTTCACTCAGTACAAGAGTCTTTAGTTCCATCCATGTTGCTGCAAATGGCATTATGTCATTCTTTTTTATGGCTGAGTAGTATTCCATTGTGTATATATACCACATCTTCTGAATCCAATCATCTGTTCATGGACATTTTGGTTGTTTCCATGTCTTGGCTATTTTGAATAGTTCTGCAATGAACATGCAGGTGCATGTGTCTTTTTTAAGGAAAGTCTTGTCTGGATATATGCCCAAGAGTGGGATTGCTGGGTCACATGGTAGTTTTATGTATAGATTTCTAAGGTACATCCGTACTGTTCTCCATAGTGACTGTACCAGCTTACATTCCCACCAACAGTGCAGGAGGGTTCCCTTTTCTCCACACCCCCTCCAGCATTTGTTACTTGTGGACTTATGAATGATGGCCATTCTGACTGGTGTGAGGTGGTGGTATCTCATGGTAATTTTGATTTGCATTTCTCTAATAATCAGGGATGTTGAGCATTTTTTCATGTGCTTGTTGGCCATCTGTATATCTTCTGTGGAGAACAGTCCATTCAGGTCTTTTGCCCATTTTTCCATTGGGTGGTTGGCTTTTTTGCTGTTGCGTTGTATAAGTTGCTTGTATATCCTGGAGATTAAACCCTTGTCCACTGCATCGTTTGAAACTATTTTCTCTCATTCTGTAAGTTGTCTTTTGGTTTTCTTTTTGGTTTCCTTTGCTGTGCAAACTTTGTCAGTTTGATTAGGTCCCATTGGTTTATTTTCACTTTTATTTCTGTTGTTTTGGGAGACTGACCTGAGAAAATATTCATGAGATTGATGTCAGAGAATGTTTTGCCTATGTTCTCTTCCAGGAGTTTGATGGTGTCTTGTCTTATATTTAAGTCTTTAAGCCATTTTGAGTATATTTTGGTGCATGGTGTGAGGGTGTGTTCTAGTTTCATTGCTTTGCATGCAGCTGTCCAGGTTTCCCAGCAATACTTGCTGAAAAGACTGTCTTTTTCCCATTTTATGTTCTTGCCAAATGTTGATATTAAGAGTCAAAGAACATGGTTCTTGGAGGGAATGAAATAAGAGCCCTGAAGATGTAGTGTGGAGAGCAAGGGGGCCAGTGGAGAGAAATGAAGCCAGAGAAGGAGACCAAGGCAAGAACCTGACAGGACTCATAAATTATGTCAATCAAGGAGGATCATATCCTAAGAAAAAGTTTTAGAACTTATAGGGTTTTAGTCAATGGATTTGAATAATGCTATTATTACTAAAAAGAATAGATTGTAAGGACATGAAACGGGAAACTTGGTGACATATTAAGAGATGGCTTCTCTTATCCAGGTGGGAAAAATTAAACAATCTTGGAAATGATAGTGGCCTGATGGACCAAAAGATGAGGGTGAATTCATGAGGTTTTTAATGGGTAGAAATGACATAATTTGGTAATTAATTATGTATTTGAAGATTCACAAAGGAGAGTGTATTTATATGCTAGGGCTGCCATAACAAAAGACCACAGACTGAGAGACTTAACATATTTATTTCCTTGCAGTTCTGGAGGCTAGAAGTCAGAGATTAAGGCTTAGTACCTCTTGCAAGTATAATGTATTTTGAGATACCAATACTGTAGAAACACTCTTAGACTACAATTTCCATTCCTCCTAGCACCGTCTTTACTATAACAATCTCAAGATTGCCTAAGATTCAAGCATAATCCAAAAGAATTTGGAAATACAGTCCATTAATCCAGCTGAGGAAAATTTATAAAAGACTTCAAAGGTAATGAACATTACAAATATTACTTAAAGACCCTTTGTTTTTCAGAAAAATAAATTCTGTTGCTTCTCATCCAGCACATGTAAAGATCTCTTAAAGTTCTTTCTGGTGAGAACCAGAGAGTACCATTAAGGAAAATTGTCAAAGGAGGATGGAAATCCATCTTCAAAGGTTTTCAGTTCGTCAAACCCTCAAAATAGAGCTTGTTTTCTGCAGTACCCTCTCTTATTTTATATTGTAAATATTTCTTCAAAAGGGATCAGAAGGTTAAACACAGAAGGTGGGTTATTAATGACTTTCAGAGGACGTTGCCACTCCTTTCCGGGTCATTCGGTGAATGATCCCTATGCTTTTAGAATGCTATTTATTAAGAAGAAACACTCAGCTTGCACTCTGGTCAGAACATTTTGGTCTCACTGCATTGCTACCTCACTCTTTCATCAGTGGCTGTTTCCCTTTGGCTCTGTTCCAGTGCCAGAAGAACCATTGATCACCCGTGAGAGGAGGCCTTTGATAGGTGGCCAAGGCCAAGCAGAGGTTTGCCATGGATGATTTGGTTTTGAAGTAGTTTATGAATGAAGTAAAAAAATTTTTTTTCTTCCACTTGATCTGCCTTTCAGTCTGTGAGTGGGAAGTTAAACAAGAAGGAAACGAGCAATTATAAATTTAATGAAAAATGCATATTTAGAAAGAATGTAATGTTTCTAACAGAATTGCTTATTGTACATACTGGATCCTCCCTCTCTTTCTAGCTTTATGTATGCTATGCTCAATCTGGAAACTCCATATCCAATGGTATAAAATTATTTGCAGTTTCCTTGGTAAGCTCTGCCATTTAATACCTCCATGCCTTTACATAAACTCTTTTTTTCTGAATGAATTACCTTTCCTGCTCTCCACTCCAGTCTGATCTCAGCGATAAAGTTTTTCCTTATTATCCTTTGGAAAATGAGACCAACAACTTCTTCCTTGTGGAAGATTCCTTTCTTTACTGGAATCATTCTTTCTTCTTGAGCTGGGCATACATATCCCTAGAGATATATGAAGATCTCAGGAGTGCACATGGGAAACCTGGCACGATTTTTCTTCACTAACTTTACTTAAATATTTTTAGAGGAAAAAAAAAGCTATGAATTTAGAACAAACAGTGATACCATTGTGTAGAATTTTAATTTTTAAAAAAATATATAAAATTAGAGTCTTTAAAAACTGTTTAATCTTGAGACTCTCTTTGTTTTGAATTCTGGTTTCGGATCCTTTGATGGAGGGAAACTTTCTCTTCAGTTTTGGTGGAAAAGCTTCAGAATCAGTGGCGGAAACTTCTGTGATTGTACACCTCACCCTGTACTTCATTCATTTGTTTCTATGTCTATGTTACTGGAAATTCCGGGGAACACACTTAATAAAGGCATCAGTGTATCTTTAGGAGTCTGCATACTGAACAGGACCTATTGTCTCTCAAATTAAACCAAAATGAAGCAGATAGGACTTCTTTGTGCAGAGTAAAAAATAATGACATTGGATAACTTAGTTAATAAACCTGTTCTGTGAAGTGCTAAATGTGGATGCCGCCTAAGAACAAGAACAGACAAAGCTAGTTTATGCAACAGTCCATCACACTGAAGTCTCCATTAATCAATACTTCATTGACACAGATCTTCATAATGTAGGTCTCGGAATAACTTGTGAAGCATTAAATAGAGGTCAGATTTGATTAAATTTATTCATAAACTTTCAGCACTAGATATGGGCTTAGAAATTGTCTAGTTCAGCGATGGTAAATGTGCATATGTGTGGCCACTCACATTTTCCAAGATCCTGGCAGACATCATTAATCAATTATGAGACTACTGTTCACTGAGCCTGGCTACAGACGCAAAATTCCTCTTAACCCATTATTCTAGGCAGGCACGACTAGTCAATATAACTTTGCAAAGAAGGTGAAATCTTCGATTAAGTTTAAGCCTAAATCTAAAGAATAGGTGTGATAGGGGTGTGGGAATGGGGTGAGATCTATCCCACTGGAGACACCACATTTGTTTTCCTTGTTTCCAAATATTAAAATAAAATTTTTCCTTTTTTTTAAAACTAGGGTGAATGATCTTCTGTGAAGTGCTTCAACTCTTCTTAGAAAATGTCTCACAAAAGCTCTGCTCCATTGATGAGCCAGACAAGATCAGATGTGAAAATTAAATGTAGGCATAGCGTTGCTTGAAGCTAGCCTCTCTGACCAGAGAGGAGAAACCAGTTCTATTTGGAGAAGAGGAGAGAGGGTCATAGACACAATGGTAATGAAGAAGTGATACTTCTGTTAGATCTTGAAGGATAAGTAAAATCTCCTGAAGACAAGGAGAAATGAAAGCCATTCCAGCCAGAGGAAGCCAGAGACGCATAGAAGCGAGAATCACCATCATGTGGAAGCAATCGATGTTGTCATGGTAAAACATACCACGGGAGATGCAGCAGGAAAGAGCTTTTAGTACTCATGAATGAAAGAAGAATAAAGGAAGGGCAGACGGAAAAGAGAGAACGAGTATGAGAGGAAGGGACGCAGAGTACATCTGTGTGTATGGCAAGCATATCTTTCTCTAGACTCAGATTCTAAGAGAAAAAGGTTTGCCCAAGCTTGAGCAGGTGGAAAGTGGTGGAGCTGGAGTTCCACATAGGCCCTTTGATTTCAAAGTCCACACTTATTTTCTGTTGCTACTTGGCACTGCCAGGACGAGTGGGCATCTTTCCAAGGGAACCAGTTTGGTGAGGACTTGGCTCCCATTGATATTGGTAAGTTCTGATATGTTAGCTTACAAATTAGCCCCTTTCTTTTGTGCTGACGTTTCAGCAGCTTGAATAGATAGTCCTATTCACTTTGGATTTCTTTCTCCTGTTCCTAAAGTACTTGAAAGAAACAACTGGACAGATATTTACTGAAGCCCACCATATTTACTGACTCAAATTAGATCTATGATCCTGGCAAGAGAGATACAATTTCATTTTCAAGGTTTTTCATTTATCAAAATATATTAAAGGAGCGTCAGTGTTGAATACTCAAGTAAGCAGCATGTGCTGGGCTATTAGAAAGATCTAGGTTAGAAACCTCTCTCTGCCACTTTCCACTTTCATAATCTTTACTATAGCAATTAACTACTCCACACTCAAGTTTATAACATGAGGACAATCATATATTCAAACAGCTTTGTTATGAAAATTAAGTATGGTCATATGTGTAAAGCTCCTCCCTTGGTATCTACTATGCAGTCTTTATTGGTAGAAGGCAACTTTACTTTTCTTCTTCACTGAACTGCTTATGAAGGATGAGTGGTTCCCAAGTTCATAGCCCTCATTCATGAAGCAGATATGAAGTGACTGGGCAGCTTTGGAGAATTTCCCAGGATTGTTGGGGTAGAAGTGGGAAACCCCCTTTACTGCAGGTCTCACTATATGATCTCAATTCAGAGAAGTTCTGAACTTCTTTTGACTAATACATTATTTCCATTATTTCCTCTGTGCCCATCTTAAATTGCCCCACCCATCCTACCTGCTATGTCAGAAGCCTCTGCCAGTCCACACTTGGGTTTTTGGAGGGAAAGAAAGCAGAATCTTTTATCAAATTACAAATCAGGAGTTCCCATCGTGGCGCAGTGGTTAACAAATCCGACTAGGAACCATGAGGTTGGGAGTTCAATCCCTGCCCCTGCTCAGTGGATTAACGATCTGGCATTGCCGTGAGCTGTGGTATAGGTTGCAGACGTGGCTCGGATCCCGTGTTGCTGTGGCTCTGGCGTAGGCCGGTGGCTACAGCTCCGATTAGACCCCTAGCCTGGGAACCTCCATATGCCACGGGAGTGGCCCCAAAAAATAGCAAAAGAACAAATTACAAATCGATGCTCCGACTTCATAGCCAAGTTGAGCTAGGCTAATTCATGAAGGCTATTCCTGGGTTGAAGACTGGCCAAGATCAGGGCTGAAATTCAAGTGATACAGCATGGGCATTGATTCGTCATGACACTTAGAACAGGTTACCTATCAGTCGTAGCTCGAAGAAAGATGTAGATTTGGGAATTTTACTTTTGCTTTAGTTCAATACTGAGCTGCCAAGTGAATGGTGAAAAGGATGTGCAAGAATCGAAGACACCAGTGGGCAGACACGCAGCTTTCAATGCCATCCTGGTTCCTCAGAGAAGTGCTGAGTTCACGATTGAGCAGTCCACACTGGGTGATGGAGTAATCATCATTGCACTTCACCACCTTCCACTCCCTCTCTTTTGGCAGAAGTAGCCCCAACTCTCAAAGATTCACACTGTTGGCGCAATAAAGAGATTTGACCTACTTTATGATTAAGTACCTTCAAACGTATTGCTTGCCTCTCAATACTTAGCTTCCCGGCGGCTCGGGCCTGACCAAGGCCTTCCATGAGTGCCAGCTTAGCTGATTTGGTTCCTCCCAGTTGCACAGTATTCCATCCAGTGTCCTCCCAGTTCAGATGACTTGAGTTCAAGATTCTAACTCAACTGTTTGCAGCTGAAATTAGGCAAGTGGTTTAATGTATAGAGATGAACTCTACACACACACACACACACACACACACACACACACACACACACACACACACATTCTTCCCCAAATTACCCTTGTCTCTCCTCTTTAGAAGTCTTCAAAAATTTCCCATCACTTTAGGACATCGGGGAATGAAAGATACGAGCTTAGCCTATAGGATTGACACCGTCTAGGCCTTCCTGGCCCCTTCAGCCTAATTTCTGTTTATGCTCTATTCTCTTGCCCAAGAAGCCACCTCTTGGTATCTTAACTACTACTTTGCCTACACAGATTGCCTATATTCAGAACATTCTTCTTCTTTCCTCCTTCCCTTATTAATTTCAATTTCCTTTCAGATATCGGGGTTAGAGTTCTCCTAGGAAGCCTTCTTTGTTCTCCTCTGTTGAGACCATGTTTTTTATGCTTTGTTTTGTTTTTACTTTCACTGTCTATTTGATCACTGAAAAACATGATAGGCTTTATACTATACTTCTGTTTCAGAAGAAGTCATCAAGGGAAAAATGTGGCTTCTATTGTATCATTAACATAATTTTCCCCAAGAATAGGACAAAATTTAAAGATAAAAAGTTAGTGAGTTGGCATGGATTTTCCTTTTAAATATCATCTCTTTACATTTCTTGATTTATCAAAGGAAAAAATGTCTAGAGAAAGTGCCTGAAGACCGAATTGTAAAGTCTAGTACTTTTTCAGTCTTTTGATTGTCTGAAGTATTTACAGTCTATATGACTCATTTGGCATGGGTAGATGGTCTTATATTTTTCCAGTCTGTATTTTTCTTTTTTTGACAGTTTTACTGAGATATAATTTACATACTATAAAATTCACCCATTTGAAATGTACAATTTAATGGTTTTTAGCATATTTACAGAGTTGTGTAACCATCACCATAATCTAATTTTTTTAATGTTTTCATCACTCCAAAAAGAAACTTTGTGAGCTAGATTTTTAAAAAAGTACATTTTCTTGCACAATCATGTATTTTTTTTTTTTTGCAGAGCACTGATCTCATTTGTAAATACACATTTATTAATGTTATTATTCAACTAGTATCTCTTTCTTACATTAGAATGTAAACAGTAGAGCAGAGACTGTTTCTAGGTCAACTTTGTGTCACTAATGCCTAGCAGAGTATTTAGCATACAGTAGAAACTTGTTTAAAAATTAGATATGTGAACTTCAGCATTATCCTCTGTAAAGGAGGGACAAAAAGGCATATTACAGAGTTCCCATTGTGGCACAGTAGATTAAGAACCTGACTAGTATTCATAAGGATGCAGGTTCTATCCCTGGCCCTGTTCAGTGGGTGAAGGATCCAGCATTGCCGCAAGCTGCAGAGTAGGTCACAGATGTAGCTCATAACATGTGTGGCTGTGGTATAAGCTAGCAGCTGCAGCTCCAATTTGACCCCTAGCCTGAGAACATCCATGTGCCATAGGTGCAGCCCTAAAAAGAAAAAAAGAAAAAAGCCTATCTCACAAGGATGCTTTAAGGATTAAATAATATGATGCATGTGGAAGCACCTAGTAAACTGAAAGGTCATATAAATCTTAGCTATTACTTAGTATCTATTTTTAATTCAGGGAAAAATATAGGTTGAAAATACATAGACTTGGGAGCATGAACGCAACTGACTAGATGCTCCCCGATCTCCCTTCCTTGTCCCAAGAATAGAGGATGATTACATTTCCTCCAATCCACTTTGGCCCTATGACTACTTCTGGTCAAAGGGATGCAAGCAGAATTTCAGCCTTAAAATTTTCTCAAGGTCTTCAACTCATGCTCTCTTCCTGTCCACACGGCCAAAACACAAGGACCCGGAGATGGCAGTCACATGAAAGAATCCTTCTGTTCAAGGAAAACCTAGGAAAGCCTCAGCCCTGGCATGAGCAAGACTTCAACATTTTTGTGAGCAAAGTCACAGATATTTCAGGATTGTTGGCTAAGTAACTTTATACAGAAACCAGTATTTTCAAGTGGGGTGATGCCTTAACTAAAAGTTGAAAAATAATTGGTATTGGTTAAGCACTAAGAGATAGGCATCAAGGAAACTAAGACAGAAGCCTGGAGGGGTAGCACTCCTGATTAAGCAGTAGCAAAGAATTTGGTTTAATTCCTGCCTGTGGTTATTTGAGGTACATATGCCTAGTCAACCAACAGCTCTAAAGGAAAAGTTTGGAAATTAGAACCTTAGGAGTACCTCTTGGCTACCAATGGTATTTGGTAAATTATTATAAGACATGAGCTTAGAGGAGAATCAAATACTTTGTAGGCAGAAATGATAGAGAATAGAGAAAGTCCAGAAATTCAAGGTATTTTCAGATTTGAAAAAGTTAACAGATTCCAGACCCACAAAAATAACATAGGAGATTTCTGATTACTTCGAAATTCGAAGTCTGAAAAAAACTCTTCTGTCGGATGAAGTGACTTGAGGCAATGGTCAATCCTGACTCCATCAACTCAATTCAATCCTGATAGTTTTAAGTCATATTTATTTAAGAGAAAGAAGTGAGAGTGTTAAAATAAAACAAAGAAATACAGCAGACCTGAGAAGTGCATTTAGGAAAAGATTAATGTTACTGTAACTGGACCTGGAAAAGACTGGAAAGCATAGCAATTAGAAGCTGTGAAACCATTGAAAGAATTGTAATGCCAAAGAAATTGCAAACTCATTCAAAACCTCTTTTGACTTTAAGACTTGAGGCAATCTTTGGAACCCTAACCAATCACAGGCAGGAGGCAAGTCTCAAATCCACTAAGAATGGTCTGTTCTCCAATAGTCACTTCAGAGGTCCACAGAGAGACTCCTGGACAAATAAAAGACCTCCAAGAGATGGAGTTCCCATTATGGCTCAGCAGATTGAGAAACTGGTGCTTTCTCTCTGAGGATACAGGTTCCATCCCTGGCCTTGCTCAGTGGGTTAAAGATCTGGCACCACAGCAAGCTGCAGTGTGTGTTGCAGATGTGGCTCTGATTCAAGTGTTTCGACGGCTGTGGTGTAGGCCTGCAGCTGCAGCTCTGATTCAACCCGTAGCCCTTCTATATGTCTCAGGTGTGGCCATAAAAGAGAAAAAAAAAATCTTCCAAGAGTGGAGCCATAGACCATGGACTGCAAAGGACACAGGAGCTCCTTCACCAGGAGCAAAATCAGAGCCCCAAATGGAACTTTCTTTACCTATCCAGACTAAGCAGACTTCAAATATCTGACCTGAAAATCCCCACAAGAATCTCACTACGCCCTCTCATTCTGTCCATGATGTTGGAAGTTAAAGAGCCTCGAGTTGGTGCAGACATAGGATAGAAGGAGCTTGAATCCCTAAATTACTCTTTTGAGGAGAGGCTCCAACCCACACTCAATTATTGGGAAGAAATAAACTTCTGTTGTGTTAAATTCCCGAGATGGGGAATGTGTTAGCTGTAAATGGGAAAATTAACCCGAATTATGCAGGAAACATGGCTTTATAAGTGATCCCGAAGGTAGGAGCATTGATAAGAATACTCTGAAGAGACAAAAAAAAAAAAAAAAAAATACAATTTGTTTTTCATTTCAGGGAACATATCCACTTAAGAATGAGGAAATCAATATAGTGTCTGAAAATGATTCTTTTTTTTTTTCTTTTTTTGGGGGGCCACACCCTCGGCATATGGAAGTTTCTAGGTTAGAATTCCAGTGGAAGCTGGAGCAGCTGGCCTACGCCATGGCCGTAGCAACGCAGGATCCGAGAGGCATCTGTGACCTATACCATAGCTCACAACAACACCAGATCCTTAACCCACTGAACAAGGGCAGGGATCAAACCCTCAACCTCATGGATACTAGCTGGGTTCATTACCACTGAGCCATGACAGAAATGCCTGAAAATGACTTTTGTATATAAGTGTGTGTTAAAGTAAGAAAAATCTGAGTTTTTGCATCATCATAGGCATTAAACGCCAGGATAAGAGTTAAGGTTTTTAACCTGTAGGTCCCTTTCCCAAACAGGATTTCTTGGACAACCAGTGTTTTATAGACTTCTTAGGGTCTTCAATATTCTAATACACATCATTAGGCCCCAGGCCACCACCGCCACCCAACTCCCTACACCCTCAAAGGTTTCTAGGCTTGCAGGGAGTCATATAAAGGCTTTTTTTCTTTCTTTCTTTTCTTTTTTTTTTTTTTTTTGGACAAGGAAAATATTCTTTTCCAAGCATATATACATTTCCAAAATCTCATATATACCAGCATTCCTTGAAAAACAGCATGGAAAAAACATCTTTATAGGCCATAAAGTTATTTTGATTGTCTCCATCACCAGAAAAGGAAGATAAAGCCAAATGGGTATGGGGAGCGTTAAGAAGATAAAAAGCCTGACCCGCATCCTACCTTGTCTTTGTCTCTGTACTGAACATTATTATCAGCGGAGGCTTTGAGACAGGCTCTAAGGGGAAAAAGGCTGCATCTTCCCTTACCTGCAGCAGTTCTAGTTACAACGCTGAGCAAAAACAACCAATGAAACTTCCCAGCCCCCTTCTAAATAGCAGTAACCCCAGGACACATGTGATGTAAACACTGCACAGCGAGGAGTCATACGTCACCACACATACGCTTGAATTTTATAATTTTTAAGACCGGAACGGGTATTCAAAATGATCGCTTTTAGGAGTTCCCATCGTGGCTCAGCTGAATCTGACTTGTATCCATGAGGATGCAGGCTCGATCCCTGGCCTCGCTCAGTGGGATAAGGATCTGGCGTTGCCGTGAGCTGTGGTGTAGGTCGCAGATGAGGTTGGGATCTGGCATTGCTGTGGCTGTAGCGTAGGCCAGTGGCTACAGCTCCGATTCAACCCTTAGCCTGGGAACCTCCATAGTGTGTCCCTAAAAAGACAAAAAAAGAAAAAAACATTTCTTTTACTCCAAGTCCTGGACACAGAAGACAGGCTTTCAGGAATCAGTTGGCCCGAGTGGGGGAAAGTCAGCAGATGAACCTTTATGCTGTCATTTTACAACTGATCATTAGTGCCACAGAGGGCAGAGTATAGTTATTTTCCAACCACTGGGGGGAAAAAAAAGAGAGATGCATCTTGAAAGAGGGTATTTTTAGCATAATAAGTGATTGTTCAGTTATACATAGATTTTGTTTCACTTTCTTCCAACTATGAATGTGATTGTGTTCATATGCTTGGGAAATTTGCATATCATGTGTGCTCTTTGTATCTTAGCCAGATCACTGGAATTTAAGTTCAAACTGCTCCCTGAAATGGGACTGAAGCCTACGGAGATAAATATACTACTTATCTTCCATTCCTTGAGGCTCAAATCCAGGTGAACGTCTTCCCTTCTTCCTGAACTTGCCCATTGGCAAATTTACCAAGAATGAGCATGTTCTCACCACTAGGAAAGCCAGCAAATGGATGAAGCCTCGAAAATTGTGGTCTGCAGCCCGGGAATGCGAAGAGAGTGCTGCGTCAGCAATTTTTTTTCCTGCTTAACACTACTGTCCAGGTTGAATTCAGTTTAAAAAAAAAAAAAAAGAGAGACACTCCATTTGGGAAAATTTGTGAAACATCAGCACTAGAAAGAGACTTCATAGCTTCTCTTTGAACGTAAATATAATTCACATACTGTAACATTTACACTTTTAATGTATACAATCCAGTTCTTTTTAGTAAAGTCAGAACATTTTTTATTACCCTAAGTAGCAAAGTCTGTACCCATTACAGTCACTTCTCATTCTCCCCTCCCTCCAGTCCCTGACAAGAATCTACTCTCTGACCGCATAAATTTGCCTTTCTGGACATCTATACATGGGGTCATAGATTATGTGTCCTTTTGTGTCTAGCTTTTTCTGGTAGCCTCACTTTATGGAGATACCTAGGTCTATGCTGGGGAAACAGGTTGCACAAGTCACATGGATTTTTCTGGACATACCCCCAACTAGAACTTGATGAGGGCTCTAGTTAGCACAATACTGCTTGAGCACTTACTGGGAGCTTAATATCAAGAGGGCTTTCAATTTCATTGGAAATGTCGCCAAATCTAATTGTTTTCATTATAATTTTTTTCTGAGAGTCTGATTCAAGGTTGGGGGGATGTTTTGGTAAGCTTCATGGGGTATAAGCAGAGTTGTGAACTCACTTCATAACAGGTTCAAATCACAAACAATGGTGTCTAAACTTCCCTACGATTCGTGTGAATTTTGCGAAGCATGAGGCTTTTGTGTTGTTGAGTGAGTATATAAGACTGGGATTTTGTCTCTCAAAATAAATGTTGAACAAATATGCGACAAATATATTTTCGAAGGAGTGCCAGATTATTCGCCTGTCCAAGCTCTCTAAATTTCCATCCACCTCTTAACGTCAGGCCTTGACTCCTACACCAAAGACCCCCTTAGCTGATAGTTGTACCATATTGATGTGTGTTTTGGTGGAAACCCACTTCTGGTTTATTCTCTCCATGAACTGAAAGCATGCAGTCATCACGCCCTCTTGTCCCGTGCAATCATTCTACCTCTTGACATACTTGTACGCTTTCTTACTTCTCTTAATTTTCTTTCTCCATCTTGGGGAATGCATGATCCATTCTACCATAGCCTGTCTTGGGGTTTCAAGTCCACCCGCTCAAATTGCCTGACTTCCAAAAGCACTAAGGCACCAACGTCATCCTCTCCGCTCCAGTTCAGCACCCACCCAGGACCCATTTAAGAACTAGGGCCCACTTTAGAACTTTGCAGGGATACTCTGGGGATGGGTTTCACTTTCTAACTGAAATGACCCGCTATCTACAGGATCCCTTCAGGAAATACAGGACTCCAGTCTGCATCCTTTCATCCAAATTCCGGAGACCTCGAATGAGATCTCTGTCCTTCTGCTCGCCTAAATAAGCCAAGGCGTTTCCTCAGAGCACATCATTCCTCATGGATTATTTCCTAAATTTCTAACTACTATGCTCAGTAGCCATAAGAATCTGAAAACGGCAGTACGTGCCGTGCTTTTTTGGTGAATATCCAGGATTTGTAGCCCAAGCCTGACGGTTGAGGAACTGTATGACCTTAACTAAGAGTCTTAACTTCTCTGGACGTCAGTTCATTCATCTTTAAAATGGGGATAATAAGAGTCCACACCTTATAAAGCTGTTCTGAAGACTACATGACTTTCTGCATGTGAAATAGTTAGATAAACATTTGTAACATAGACATTGTAGAAAAATATTCTTCTATTTCCTCTGTATACAAGCAGCCTATATGCAACATTTATACAGAAATGCAGAAGTTTTTATATTATTATTATTTGTTTGCTTTTCAGGACATCTTAAAATATCGACCAGGAGAAAAAGTCCTAGATTGGAAAATAGGAGGTCTAGAATCTAGTTCTGGCTCTAGCTCTAAATTATTTTTGAATATGCTGAACTTTCTTATGGGGATTAAATCCTTGCTTATATTCATGGCTACAATGTATATATTTTTAATGCTATCCTTACAGAGAGGATAAGTGATCACAGATATCAAATTTGTGGTTTTCTAATGAATGAGATGTCCATAAAAGATTCTTCTCCTTAAGGTTGATTAATTCTTTAGCTCAGCAGCACACATTCATCTTTCTGAGTTGTTTTTGTTCTTATTAAAAAATTCATCCAGCATGTCACTAGATGGTGAAGGGAAATGATGGCTTACAAAAATCAAGATTATAGAAAATCTGGCCAAATGGGAACTGTGTCAACCCACTCTCTGAATTTGCTGCTTAAGCCTACGTGTCTCTTCTTGGATGTTTCTCCATCAACCTCTCTCTAAAGAGGTTACTTCAATGGGGACCGGCTGTATAGCACAAGGAACTCAACCCAGTATTCTATGATAACCTATATGGGAAAGGAATCTGAAAAAGAATGGATGTGTATATGTACAACTGGGTCACTCTGTGGTAGAGAAGAAATTATCACAGTGTTGTAAATCAACTATATGTCAATAAAACTTGAAAAAAAGGAAAATAAAATAATTAAGAAGAGACAAGAAAAAAGAGGTTCTTTCACTCCAATCTGCCTTCCAAGTAATCCAACCCAGTGGTCTAGGAAAGGCATGAATGAACTTGCAGTCTACCTAGAAAATTCAATGTATAGCCCAACTTTGCTTCCTTAATTTTCCCATAGACCCTGTGGTTGTCTTAATTTTCATTATTAACTTAATCCATCCCTCCTCTTCTGTGCCCAGACCAGGTGTTCTGAAGGAAGAAACTGGGTTTCGTGTTCTTGTCAGTACTCAGAATTTAACCAGTGCATTACGAAGTAATGTTTGCCTTTTTTCAGTATATACGATGAGTCAAATCAAATGCCTCTTCACCCAAGGCATGCATTGGTCTATTTTTTACACATGGCTCCCTCTGCCTGGAATGACTCCCCCCTCCTGTACACTTAATGAGTCACGCCTCACAATCCAGCTCAGGCATTGCTTCCTCTGCAGTGTTATCCTTGAGCCCCTCAGACTTTCCCACCTCTGTGCCACAAAAGTATATTTTCTAACAGAAGTCAAAGATTTTTTTCTAGGGCTTTGTCTATATCTTTCGAAAAGATCTTACTGAATTTTTTACTTTTAAATAATTGATTTATTTACAACTCTTTTTGCTCATAAGAGGAAAGCTGTGCAAATAAGATGAAAGCACCCCTTTAATCAGTCTTTCTACAAACTGGCACAGAGTCTGGCACATAACAGGCGCTCAGTAATATTTGTTGCTATTTTCCCCCCTTTTCTTGGCCACCTCATGGCATATGGAGTTCCCCAGGCCAGGGATCAGAGCCGAGCTGCAGTTGCAACTTAGGCTGCTGTGGCAATGCCAGATCCTTAATGCACTGTTCCAGGCCAGGAATTGAACCTGTGTCCCAGCACTTCGGAGATGACACTGATCCCATTGCACCTCAGCGGGAACTCCAGTAATATTTGTTGATTGCAACTGCATTGAACAGATTTGAATTGCATTGAGTTCAGATTCATAAAGGAAATTCATCTTACTCTGAAAGGTTAATCATACGGTTGATATGGTTAAATTAAATGGGTGAATTACAAAAGTATACAGCTAACTTTTTCTTTGGAAAGTTTTAAAAATTAGTTTTACTACTTTAATGAATTTTTGAAAATATCATGGGGAGATTTCTCCTCCTGGTATTTCCCTTCCTCTCAGTGTAACTAGAGGTATCCATTGTCCCCAGAGAGACTAGGGCATAGAAGGGAGGAGGAAAAGTAGTCAATATTCAGCTTTAGAGCTCAAAGGAAGACAAAAGTCTTGCAAGCAGTTTTCCTTGTATAAAAAAAAAAAAGAGATATTTCCAAATTCAAGCATCTCCCTTTATATAGCAAAAGTAAATCTAGGAGGTTTGTGCATGAAATGCTAACTCTAAACTTTCTATGGGTAGAAAGAACTCAGCCTATGGCCAAGAATGCTGCTTGACATATGAGATTTTTTAACAGACAAGAAATAGCAGATTTGATATCTGAATCTAGAGTATTTGTACAAATAAGAGTAAAGCAATAGAATGAGAAAGAGACTTTTAAACCAGAAAATAATGGCAAATTTCCCTCTGTCATCAATAGAAACAGAGACCCCCCCCCCCAAGTAAGACAGAATGTGTTTTAGAAAACGAAGTGGCTTTCTAGTTTATGTTTTCCATTTTGCATAAGGCGAAAATATTGGCTGCACTGTACATTGTTTGAGAGAACACACAATTTTTAAGAAGGAAGGATTGACCAGACCAGATGAGAGGTCTCTACAGCCTTGCTCCCCAACCTTTTGGTGCAAACCCTGGTTAAACTATCAAAAAGCCTTCATGAAGGACCCAGGAGTACATTACCAGCCCAGAGGATAGAGGTCAGGAATATGGGCTGTTGAGATTTCAATGAAATCTGACAAAACACTATAGTAACTCAAAAAGACCTATAGGGAACTGACATTAAAATCTAGGTGAGAAATTGATTACCCAAGATGCTGTATAAACAACTAAGACCACCTTAGAGATCAGCTGCTGTCGAAAGTCAGTCCTCTCCAAAAGAGACGTTCAATAAATCTTAGGGTCCTAACTATGTATGGACTCTCTTTTTATCTTTGCTTCCCAAATAGCTTGAGGAAATCAAGGCAATTAAATAAGGATTTTCTCAAGAATCTGCAGAGTAGGAGTGCTCTGCTTAATTGAGTATTCCAATAAACATATATCACCTAGAAGGCTTATTGGTTATCCAAGAATTAAAGCTGCTGTGTATTAGGGTTCTCCAGAGAAAGTACCAATAAAGAGACTTATTATAAGGCACTGGCTCACACAACGTTGGCGTCTCAGAAGTCCTGCAATCTGACATTCCAAGCTGGAGACCCAGGAAATCCAGTGGTATCTTTCCAGTCCAAGTATGAAGGCTTGAGAATTAGGAGAACTGATGGTGTAAATTCCAGTCTACAACCGAGGGACTGGGAACCAGGAGAATCTATGGCCTAAGGTCCAGTTAGAGGGAATGTTTCAGCTCAGGCAAAAAGAGAATTCTCCCTTGCTTATATTCTTTTTTCACTCTATTCAGGTCCTCCACCAACTGAATGATGTCCTGCTACCTTGGGAAAGGCCATCTGATAGATTCAGTCTACCAGTCCAAATGGCAATCTCTTCTGGAAACACCATCTTCCAGATCCACACCTAGAAATAATGTCTATCCATATACAGGCACCTTTTGGCCCATCAAGTTGACACATGAAATTAACCATCACGCAGTATATGCTAATTCTTTGAAAATGATTGAACATATGAACCTAAGCGTTTGAAGGGATGGCACCCTGGCTGTCTCCAACTTGCTCTCAGGTTTAGTTCTTTATCGTCACTGCAAGGAGACCAGCCTCCAGGAGGGCGTGTTTTTCTCCAACATCACCTGATAGATTAATTCAGTGACAGCTCTCAGCTCCTTCTTGCCAGTGACAGTCTCAGAGTACGCAAGATTTCCTTGCTGTCAGATTGGCATATGCCTTGAGTCTTCTGTAGATGAGATATCAGCTCTCTGTGCCAGCTCAGCACTCATTTCTAGTCATTTGTTTGCTGAGGTGCCATGCTGGAGCAGAGGTTTTATCAAGTCCAGTTTGATGCCCAGCTGGGGTGCTTTTTTTCTCTTGGATAAAGATGTGACTTTGAACCAGAAAAGCAGTCAAATCAGAATCAAGGACCTAAATCACAGTTTTGTCTCTATCATTTATTTATTTATTTGTTTATTTATTTATTTTTTGTCTTTTTGCCATTTCTTGGGCGGCTCCCTCAGTATATGGAGGTTCCCAGGCCAGGGGTCGAATCGGAGCTGTAGCCACCGGCCTATGCCAGAGTCACAGCAACGCGGGATCAGAGCCGCGTGCGCAACCTACACCACAGCTCAGGGGGCAACACCAGATCCTTAACCCACTGAGCAAGGCCAGGGATCAAACCCGCAACCTCATGGTTCCTAGTCGGATTCGTTAACCACTGAACTCCCCCATCATTTATTTTGAACATAATTCTTCCCATCATTTTCTCATTTGAAATACTAGAAGACAGACAATAGAATCTCCAAAGCTTCCTACCTGCTCTGAAAGACAATTAATTAGGTGATTTAATTGTTGTGGTTGTTGTTTTAAGCAAAAAATTAGCATACCTACAGTGGTACTAGATGAAGAGTAGGAATAAATACAGTGTCTCATAGTCTGGTGAGGAAGGTGAATGGATATTTAAAACGTTAACCACAGTATCTTATGATGAGTGCTAATTAAGGGATATAGTTGATCTAACTCACTCACACCACCTTGTAATCAAACCCAGATAATGACAAAATAAGTACCCAAGGTTAGGGGCTCTTTTAAGGACACAGCTAACTGCTCTCCCTCCAGATTAGACCCATGAATTCTGCTCTAGGGCATTATCACAAGGACCTAACCCACTGCACTAAACAAATATTCTCTCAGAAAATGCGTGAGAGCAAGAGAAATAAAGAAAAGCTAGACTTACAAAGAAGCAAAGAGGGCCTCAGTGCCAAAGGCGAGGAATTCATTTTTTTGCATTTCTATATCTAAAACAGAGCCTGCACACTACAGGTGCATGTGTACATGCTTCTTCATTCTTTCCCTTGTTAAGGCAATATATGTGCCAAATGCTATGATGGGTTCTGGGACACAATTGTGAATAAAGCTTGCAAGGTCAGAGTTCCCTGGTGGCTCAGCGGGTGAAGGGTCTGGCGTTGTTACTGCTATGCCTTGGTTCCCTGCTGTAGGGGGGGTTTCCATTTCTGGCCTGGGAAATTCTTCAAGCTACAGGCACAGCCAGGAAAAAAACATGCAAGGTCAATGAGCTTATACTAAATGAGAGAGGAGGGATGAGAAACTAGTAAACAAGCAGATAATCAAATATTTTGGTACATCTTATGAAGGAAAGAAATGGTGATGGGATGAAGAGTATAGGAAGGTCTGCTGTATGAGATAGGCGGGTCTAGGGAGTCTCGTGTGAGGTCCGAAGAGGGAACAACATAAAGGCCCTGGCGAGAAACTTCTTGGTGCCTAAGAGCAAGGAGATCAGGCTGCCAGGCTCATTCCTGCTGAAGGGAAGGATGATGCCATCTGTGTCTGTAGAGGTGGATGAAGGATGCGTATGTTGTCAGGTTAAGCCAATGCGATTTTCTGATAATGTGGCTGCAAGGGAAGAGGAAAAGGAGGCATCAAGGATTGTGCCTACGTTCAGTTAAAACAAACTGAAAGAAAGGAAGAAAGTAAGTAGAGAGAAGGAAGGAGAAATGATAGTTTCACTTGAGTGCTGACCTATATTTCTGCACTAGACAAAGGAAAAGTGCATGTTTTTGGGAGTCTGCAACCTAAGGTGGCATGCCAAATTTGATGACAGGTTAAAGTAGAGCAAAAGAGATGAATACTCAATTAGAATATAGGCTGTAAAAGAAGTGACAGTGTATTTTGATAGAGATATAGGTTTGGATAATTAGGGCAGTTCGTCATTCTTTCTCTATGATTCCATAGGGATGGCAGGGAAGCTTTATTTTCAAAGTTGAGAAAGAGTCACCAGATGACAAAATAGAGATGTGCATTTCGGGCAGGAAAAACAGTGTGTAATAATAAATGGAGACATGAAAAACCTGGTACATGCACCCCAACGTCTCTGAGCAGTTCAGAAAAACTAGAGAACAGAATAGAAGAGCAGTGTTACAAGATGGGATTGGAAAGTCAGGAAGTATCAGATCACGTTGCGTTTTACATGCAAGAAAAGCATTTTCCGGTAGCTAAAGCTTCTGGATGTCCAATTCTGCTGATTTTCTGTCTGTTCCTCAAATACACCAAGCTGCTTCTTGCCTCAGGGCCTTTGCAATAATTCATAACTCCAGTAACCTCTTCCCCTGACACGCAACTCAGCTGGCTCCTTCCCACCAACCAATTAAATCTCAGCTCAAATGTCAACCTTCTCCAAACTGACACCTCTTGCAGCCCAGTCTGAAATTGATTCACCTCCACTTTCTGATCACTCTGTCTCTTTTTTTTCCCTTGGTGCTTTCTACTACATGGGATCATCTTGGTTACATACATGTGTATTTATCTTCTGCCTCTCTTCACTGAGAAAAAATCTCAACAAGAGGTGGAATTTATTTTCTTTGACTTACTGCTGTATTTCCAGAACCTGTACCGGAATAGTAGGTGCCCATTAATATTTGTGAAATGAGTAAATGAAGAATCATTGATTAGAGAGAGCTATGGTCCAACTTGTCTTTGAATATCATTTTGTGTGCAGTGTAGTAGGATTGCATCTTTCTGAAAAATAACGCTCTAATGTAAGTTTGTGAATTTTTGGTAAATGAACAATCAAAATTACCTTGAAAATGGACTAGGAAGACTAATATTCATCACTCACTATAGAGGTCTGGTATCTCTAGTTTTTTGTTTTTGTTTTTTTCAAGGACACATCCCTCTTTCTGTGCTTGTACCACATTCAGCAATCTAGAGGGTGATTTCAGTACATCGCCACATTTAGTTGAAATAAACTGAATGATTTATTGGTTTTGTTTTGTTTTTTTTTTTAACTCGTGAAGAATGAATGTGGCTGAATTTATACAAGCTTAGTGACCTTACGAAACACCACGTTATGGAAGATTGACAAGGAATGTCTATGTTTGGAGGCTGAGAGACCAATTTAAAATGGCATCTTGTTCCCTCTTAAAAGGAAACAAACAAGCAAGCAAACGAAACCTCTCCTGTCTCTTTCAATCCTATGATAACTAACTTATGTACTTGAGATGTTTCTGCAACAAACCGAAACTAATTTTCATTGGGTATGAATCCACTTTTTTTCTTTTATCCCATGTATGGCTTAAATATCACCGTAGAAGATGCCTTGAAATTAAAAGAGCAACATCACCTCCAGTGTCCTTATGACCTGGGTGTTCAGAGCTCTTGTCCTGTCCCTTCCCACCCCCAATAAAGTAGACAATTCTTAGAGTTAACTTTAATGAAGGTTAGTGAGGATTCAACAATTATAGTATTAAAGTTGAGAAAAAAAATTAAGCAATCCATTGAAATACCAGTTTCCAATACCGGCCTCTTCATCTTAATCATGAACACATAGTCAGCTTTGGTCCTTCCTTCTAATCAACAAGAAAAGGGAGGATTTTAGATCTCCATTCCAACTAATTTTCCAAACATCATTGTTTAGCTTGGGGTGTAAGATGCACTTCCATGCTAAATGAAAGTCAGTAACTTTTGAAGACTGCTAAAAATGGTCTCTAGGGAGCTAAATATTTTATACTTCCACTAGCTTTTCATTGCCACTTCCTTTCTTACCACACAACACCCAAGCCTCTGTCCTTTATTAGTGTGAAACTGGGAAATAAATTAAAGATTGTGGTTGTTGTAATTTGGTTTAACATTGTAGGATAATAGGTTGAAAAGAACCTGAATAAACCTTTGGGAGATCCAAATACAGTACAGCTATGCACTAACCCTCGCTCTTTTCATCTTCACTAGAAAGAATTTATTATTACAAACCCTCAGTGGTAAACAGGCAGATGTGTCAGATGTCTCAATGTTTGCTGTCTTGCACAAAGGACTGATGAACATATTTGGTCTGTTGAAATGTGGGTTTTAATCCAAATACCATCATTTGAATAATGCTTTGAAAATGGCAAAGCATTTTTGATTTTAGGTGCATAACACTAGGGAGTGCTGACCGACTCTGCGCCAGATTGAAGGAATACAGAAATGAAAACATAGAAAACTAAGGTTCCACTTTCCAGCCTGAAATCAGGTAGATCTGCAGTGAATTCCAGCCTTCCTGCCTTTTAGCTTTGTAACTATGGGTAAGTTATTCTTCAAGAGACTCATTTCTAAATATGAAAATTAGAGGTAATAATAGACCATACTTCATAGAGTTTTTGTGAAGTTTTAAGACTTTGCATTAACAGAGTGCTTAACATAGAAAAAGGTTAACAGTCTGCATGAATTAGCTGTTTAATTAGACTGAAGAGACATCATAGCCAAGGTAGGATGATAATGAAGATGCTGGTGGTAGTGGCAGTGGTGAGGATAAATCATGTTTTGCACATCCTAAATAGCATCAGGAATGCTGGGCAGGCTGGCTAAAGTCACACGAGTCCTGACGCCTTGGGGTCAGGTTCCAAGCTCCAAATCCTATCTTGTTCCCTGGCTTTTGGGGCTTGGTGAAAGGATTGGAGATGGGTGATCCCATGGGAAGGAACCTGTCTGTGCCCATAAGAACTTCTATTGCAGTATCTTTTAAAAGTGTATCCCAGGAGAAAGAGTTCCAACCTCTTTTGTTTCTTTTCTTTTCTTTTCTTTTCTTTTTTTTTTTTTTTTTTTTTTGACCTGGTGGAAAAAAAAAAAAAAAAAGAAACGAGTGTGTATTACAAGCTTGACTTACAAGGATCTGACAAGAGGAGCCCCTTGTACTATTTGAGTTACTAATGGGATAGCAAACAGTGCCTGTAATTTACTTTGTACTTTGATAATGTCTTGGCTCACAGGGTCACACAGGCCTTTCCAAACATTAACTTACTTCCCCCTCCTAATTCTTCTGAGGGGTCAGAGAAGGTTAGCACTCCCTTTGTTCTATGGATGAGAAAACTGAGATCCAAGAAGGTTATACATCCCACCAAGGTCACCCAGCAAACCAAAATGCTATCTCATCTTCTGTTCCCTGTTGCAGACACTCCTGGAACCCGCACAGAGAAATGTGTCCAGGATATTTTTCCTCCTGCCCTAGAACTGTCACTAAATGCCGTTTATGCTACTTTTCTCTATCTCTCAAGCCATGCCTGGAACAAACAACTCAAGAATGTTTTGTATCTTGGCTCCTTCAGAACCATGGAGCTGAAAGAGGTGATCGAAAAAGAGTGAGCAGAAGTGCAAAATGTAACAGCTGCAAGTAAATATTACTTATCACACTAGGAGTGGATGGGAGAGGTTGACTTATTTGTTTTTAAAGTTAGGCAGACCAGTGTAGGAAAAATGTACACACATGTGAAGGAGATTTCAGAATCTCATCTGAATAGGAGGGAACGGTTAGATTCATCCACTCAGGAACCAACATGGACTGAGCTCTAGACACGAGCTTAGAAGCTTTCACTTATGTGGTCTCATGTCATCATTACAACAACCCTGGTTGTGTACAACACTATGCTCATGTTTGAGGTGGAGAAGGCAGAAAGGCTGAATAGATCACTTCTTTCATGTCCTTATTTAAAAGTCACCTTCCCACCGAGTTCTTGTCCAGATCACCTTATCCAAAACCATGGCATCCTTTACATTCTTGTCCCTTTTCCTGCTTACCAATGAATTGTTTGTTATTGATCTCCTTCTATTAGAATGTCATCTCCATGATGGCAGGAAGCTTTCCCTAATTCACTCACTGATGCATCTCTACTGCCTAGAAGAGCGTGCCCAGTACATAATAGGAGTCAATAAAAAATTATCGAATGAATGAATGAATGTATTCATGTTCTCATGACAGCTCAAAGCTCTCTCAGTAGCATGCAAATAATGCTGCAGTTTTAGGGGTTATGGTGTGGTTCAGCTGATTAAGAACTCAGCATAGTATCCATGAGGATGTGGGTTTGACCCTGACTTCGCTCGGTGAGTTAAGGATCTAGCATTGCAGCAAGCTGTGGTATATGTCACAGATGCTGCTTGGATCCACTGTTGCCTGTGGTAGCTGTGGTGTAGACCAGCAGCTGCAGCTCCAATTCAACCCTTAGCACCGGACCTCCCATATGTCACAGATGTGGCCCTAAAAAGAAAAAAACAAAAAAACCCTGCAATTTTACATTATTTTTAATCCCAACTCTTCCTCTCCACCCCAACTTTTACTCACTTACTTTAGATATTATGGGTTCCAATTTGGGTTACTTCCTCTTCACAAGTCTTTCTTGCCTCCACATTTATTTCCTTCACAGAGAATTGAAAAGACGGCTCAACAAATAATTATTGAATTAATAAATGAGTGCATTCATCATCTCATGAGAGCTTGCAGTTCTCTTAGTAACATGCAATTACAGCTGCAGTTTTACATTTATTTTTGTAGTTATTTGATTAAATTCAAGATTACCTTCTAGATGGGTAAAAACAGAAGGTTTCAGTTTGATCAACTCTATCTTGGTGCCTGGAAAGATGCCAGCTAGAAAGCAGTTCTCAACAAATATTTTTTAATAGAATAAATAAAAACATCCATAGGATAAAATTCAGAGTAAAAATATGACATAGCAAGATCTGGAATCTTCTTTTGTTTAATTAATATCTATTTATTGAGCAATAGACATTATTGCTGTCCTCATGGACTTCATAGGGCTTAATACCAAGTGGGTTCTTCTCATACCAAATCTCAAATGAGGTTTTTATCATAAGTCTAATCTTTAAATAAAGCACAATTTCGTTTATGTTCTAACACTTAACTTATAAATAAGGAACTTAAGGGTTCTATTGCAGTGCAATGGGTTAAGGATCCAGCGTTGTCATTACAGCAGCCTGGGTTGCTGCTCTGGTGTGTGCTTGATCCCTGGCCCAGGAACTTCCACATGCTGTGGGCACAACCAAAAACAAAAACAAAAAAACAAAAACAAAAATAACACACTTAAATAGCTGGCAAATTTACCTGGAATGCAGAGGGAGAAAGTAAGCCAGGAAAGACTTTCTCCAGTTAAAATAGTTTATAGTTTGATAACATAAAATTTCTGAAATCATGCTGCAATTCCATCTACTCTAAAATATCATAGAACCACCCTATCATCTTAGAATCTTCTCTCTGTAAAGTACCTCTCCCAACCCAGCTATCACTAATCTCTCTAATCAAATGTATTTTAATTCCAATGGTTCCTTTCCCTCCCAACCTCCATTGACTTAAATTAGGCATTGTGGTTTCCAACCTGAGTTACCAATTCCAATGAGTCTCGCTACTCCCACTTTCTTTTTCTCTAACACAGGATTGAAAAATCAAGATAAACATAAAAAGAAGATGCCCAGAACAAGTCTTAGTGTAAGAGAAAGATACTCAACCCAACCTGGTAGTGGAGCATCCCACGACCATCTGAGGCCAGAGAGAATGGATAAGTCCATCTATGGCTTACTTCTTAAAGAGACTACCTCTTACAAATTTATCTACTAACTCAACTATGACATAACTCTATGAGTACTCATACTAAAGCCATATATTGATTCCAAAACTTGATTTTTACATGAATGACAAACACATTTAGCGTGCCATTCAAAGTTCTTCAAAATCTGTGCCCTAGCTATGTCTATCTGTCAGCGTTTGCCACACATATTGTACTTGCTTGTTAGTATGACTGTCTTCTTATGGATGTGTATTTCTCTAAATATGGGGTGCGCATCATGAGAGGATAACAGTTGCTTTTACATTGTACTGCATAATGCACTCTATAACAGTGAGAATAAGTGGAGAACTTGCTCTTTTTATTCTCCTCAATCCTTCTGATGGCTTTATTAAAAAAAAAAAACTGTAAATTTTGTGCTAGTATGCCCTTAACAACTCTTATACTTGATAATCTCTCTCTTTTTTTTTTTTTTTTTTTTCTTTTTAGGGCTGTACCTGAGGTATATGGAAATTCCCATGCTAGGGGTTGAATCAGAGCCACAGCTGCTGGCCTACACCACAGCCACAGCAACACCAGATCCGAGCAGCCTCTGTGACTTATATCACAGTTTGCAGCAACACCAGATCTGTAACCCACCGAACAAGGCCTGGGATCAAACCCACATACTCATGGATACTAGTTGGATTCTTAACCTGCTGAAACACAATGGGAACTCTCATAATCTCCTTTATTGATCAAAGAGACAAGCAAATCCAAGCTTGGAGATTTCAGCTTACAAAGTAACTGGCTTGGAAATTCAATCATATTATTGTTTTCATTTTATTTGGTTTAACAATTACCTTCTATTTATGGCAAGTGAAACTGATTTTCCATTAAGTAGAGACACAAATATTTTATCAAATAAAATTTATTGAAGTATAATAATTTAAGAGAGCGCTAAATAATGTACGGAGCACAAAGATATGAAAAAAAAAGAAAACAACCATGATGGGGCATTTGAATGGCTGAAATTTGGGAAATTTCATTAGACTATAAGTTCCTTCTCTTAGAGCAGGGCCCATGTCTATTCATCTCGCCATCCCACAGAATTCAGCACAATGCATCACTTATGTAAGCAAAGAGGAAAGCTTACATGCCAAGGACTATCATTGAGATCATACTTCTGTGTACATCTCAAATCCTTTGCCTCTCTCTCCTTATACTCACCTGGCAAAACCCTAAACGGTCATTAAATCAGACTCTGCCAATTCCATAGCTGTACTCTGGACTGCTGAAATGGCTTGTGAAAAATACACACTATATTAACTTATCTCATTTTAAAAGTGATTCTATGGGGCCAAACTTAGCTAATAACTTTGTTTGTGTTTCAAGTGCTGAAGATATATGTTTTAATCAGATATACTTAAAAATACACATGCCCTTGGTATTGCTATTAAAAGTCACCCTCTTGGAGTTTCCTGCTATGGCACCATGGGTTAAGAATCTGATGGCAGTGGCTCAGGTCGCTGCAGAGGCGCAGGTTTGCTCACCGGCCCAACACAATGGGTTAAAGAGTCTGGTGCTGCTGCAGCTGCATAGGTTGCAGCTGTTGCTGGGATTCAGTCCCTGGCCTGTAAGTTGCATATGCAGTAGATGTGGCAAAAAAAAAAAAAAAATTCATCTTCTCATTGAGATTCTCCCCGGCTCCTCCCATCTTTAAGAATAACTTCTCCCACAGCCATCCTGGCACAATCTATCATTCTTTTTCTACTTTTAACCACAGCAATTATGTTATATATAATGTATATGTATATTATTTACCTATATATGTACATTATGTGTATGTTTTATATATGCATATTACCTATATATGTGTGTATATCCATAAATGTTAATGTATTATATACTTATATATATGTAAATATAATAATAAGGGTAATATATATAGTCTTACAAGGCATCTGTGTATGTGTATATATGTGCTGTACATATATATGTATAAAACAGTGGTATAATGTACACTCATTTTAAATATACTTATTAATTTACTGTCAACATCTTCCCAACCAGAATGCGTCATGAGAACAGGGATTTTGCCTGCTCAGTTCACTGCTCTATTCCCTGCACCTTAACAGCGTTTGGCATATAATAAACTCTGCATATTTATTTGTCAAGTAAATAGAGATGAAGGAAGGAAGGCAGCAAGGTTAAACACATGTACTCACAAGATAATACATTTTTACATCCATGTTATATATGAAATGCTGTTATCTTTCTCTAAGGCTTTTAAAATGCAGTCAATACACATGTATTGAATGTCTCAAGTCTTCACCCTGGAGGAAGGAGAAAAGAAACATACAAATGAATAAGACACATTGTATGTCAGATGTGCTAAATCTGCAGAATGCTATTCCTCCTTTCTCCTCCTCTCCTTCCATTCTCTGTGACAAAATGGATTGGAACTAAGTATCAGTTTAAATGGCCATAGTCTCTCCCATAGAACTCTTCCTTCTATTTTTTCTGCACCTGATGTGTCTCTAATTCATCTTATCTGGTTAGCCTCTGTTGGCATCCGAGTTTGAGATTCCTCTAAGAGTACTTTGCTCTTCTTGCCATGTGGCTAATTTTATAAATGCCTGTCTTCTTCTTCACTAACCTATGAGCTATTTGGGTTTAGTATGTCTGCAGCCCCAACTATGAGCACTTACCTGTCATGGAGTAGAAATTTACTTCATTTTTTGAAAGAAAATAAATTAAGGTTTGGATAATCTTGTTTTCAATTTTTCCTTTTTCTTTTCTTTCTTTTAGGCCATTACAGATAGGTTTCTGTAAAAAGCGCCTTTTCAGGGAGATGCATTGTCTAATACTATTATACAATGTGTAACTGCAGAGAGAAAGAGGACAGAAATCCATAAAAAATCAAGCATAAGAATTCCTAATGTTCAGCAGTCAGAGGCCAGCCAGCATAGGGTATATTAACAACCTATGTTGACCCTGAGGTCAGTACATGTATGGTATAATTGACAGTATTAACAAGCATGTTCATACAGGAAGACAAAATTCAATTTACTTGTTGGAGTGCGCATCATAGCTTCATAAGGCCAGGAACTATGCAAGATGTATTAGGGAGGAAATATATCTAATAATAAAATATAACTTCAGCACTTAAAAAAAAATGAATGCAAAGTTATTGGCTAGTTTTGGCCCCATAGAATCACTTATTTCCAGAAAATTGGAGGGTTTACTGTGCATTTTGGATATTTGAAAACTTGCCAAGTACTGACATTTCTAACTGCCTACTGTAATTTTTTTTTAAAAAAACTCAGAATCTTTTTCTCTCAACTTTAACACGATTTATGAGAATTTATTGAGTGTTGGGAATTTTTTTTAAAAAATCCTTTGCTGAAAGGGCATAGTAGATATGAGGGGGAAATGAAAGTTCTTAGCAGATAGCTAATACTTAGAAAATCATCTTGTGATACCAAGTATTTGGGCAACAACCATCTCAGTCTATTTTTCCTCCCTTACTTCCTCCTCATTTCCCTTTTATCTCCCCTTACTTGGTCTTCTGTCCCTAACTGGGTTTAACTTTGTATATCAAAATTTCAGCAAGGTTATTCTCCTCTAAACCTGGTCTTGCAGTTGAAACACTGGCAGATTTCTAGACTGTGAGTCTGTTGTCATACTGTTAACCTGAACACTGGGGCCAGAACCACTCTGATACTGCTGGTTTGCTCTGAGACAGGAAGTGATAGAATCATAACTCAGAGCACTGCCCCAGCCAAGCCAACCTAGTTTTATGCTGATGATTCTGAAATGTTGATACAGCTTGCTGATAATGCACAATCTACCCTGAAATCCAGTTAGTTGTGATACATAGGAAACTTTGCCTTTAAATCGGCCCGGCTGGATTCAGAGAGACTTTGCTCAAATTTTTCTTGTGGCTATTGCCAGGAGAATTGTCAGGCAAGGCTCAGGCCTTTGAAATGTGAATCTGATTGAAATGCAAAAATGGAGACGGAATGAATTCCCGAGGTAATTTGCATAAGCTTGTACTTTCTTTTTTTTAATTTTTTAAAGTTTTATTGAAATATAGTTGATTTATAAGGTTGTGATCATTTCTGCTGTACAACAAAGTGATTCAGTTATACATTTCAGATTCTTTTCCCACGTGGATGATCACAGAATACCAGGTAGAGGTCTCTGGGCTGTACACCAGGTCCCTGTTGGCCAATCATTCCATATACCTCAGTGTGCATATGCCAATCCCAACCCCCCCAGTCCATCCCTCCCCACCCCCACCTGTCCCTGTTGGTAACCATAAGTTTGTCAAAGTCTGTGAGTCTGTTTCTGTTCTGCAAAAAAGTTCATTGTTATCCTTTTTTTAAGATTCCACATATAAGTGACACATGATGTTTCTTTCGCTGTCTCAATTCACTTAGTATGAGAGTTTTTAGGTCCATCCATTTTGCTGCAAATGCATTATTTCATTCTTTGCATTCACCACATGATAGCACCTTCAAGAATATTTGAAAATCTGTGGTGAGTTTGAGGTTGGATGAGAGTGTGTATGTGTGACAAAGAGATGAAATGACAAGGAGACAGAGGAAGAGTGGTAGTAATAATAATAATAATTTATTGGATTCTGAGAATTGACCAATGCAATACCAAGAGCTTTATGGGCATTATCTTATTTAGTCCTTTCAACAGCCCTGTGAGGCAAGTGCTCTTGTTGTTCCCTTTTGGTAGATGATAAAACAGAGACTTAGGTAGGTTTTGTAACTTGCTTAAATTTACACGACTCTTAACTCACAGGACTAAAAAAATTAGCTCATACTTTTTTTTAAACTTCTGATTCTGTGTTCTTAACTGCAATAAAGTAGCTCAGAGTCTTTTACCAAGCCACCAGTGGGAGACCAGAAAATCAGCTACCCAAAATAATGCCAAGGACTTTCTCTAAACACCTACCCCCTCCACATACAAATCTATTGTCCTCTTCAGGAAGAAGAAATATGTGAGAAGAATTGAGTCTCTATGTCGTCTTTTTCAGTCAACTTAGAGACATACCAAATATTAATGTTGTTTCCACTTGTTCTTTGATAGAATGAGTAGAGAGTTCATGAAGGTCAGTATGTCCTTAGGTGTGAGAAAACAGGGAGGCTGGATAGTTACATGCCTTGGGGATCTTGGAAAACTAACAAAAAAATGCATTTTTTAAAAAAATTATGGAGTACCTATTCTGTTGATCACTGTATTTGAAATAGATAACAGATAGATAGACAGACAGATAGACAGATGATAGATGTAAACATACAGACAAATCTGTGTGTATGCCTGTTTTATGGCAACATACATACAGGATGGTTTTGGCTCCTTTTCAGATGAGAACATTGAATCTCAGCGGTTAGGAAACTTGCTCAAGGTTATGGACTTAGTGAATGACAAGCTCATGACTTTGGGCGTAGCAGAGAACTTTTCTAAGGTTTGAAACCTCTAAAATTGAGAATAGTAACATGTGCCACCAGGAATTAATGAAATGTTGTACACTGGGGTAAATTTGGGTCTGGTACAAGCTTAGATCATTCCACGGACGCTGAAATAAATCAGATCCCACTGACCACCTAGTGCCATCTTCTCGTGGACAGACCCTGGAGGAGTTAAACAGCAATGCTTTGCCATCCTCTGTGTAACTCCAGAGCTGCCGCAAAGGTGGCCATATGCACTGTGGGAATGGACCATCTTTGACACAAGCAGAAGTCAGAATCTAGCATGCCACCTTAATTATGCTTTAATTGAACTACACTACATAGCACCACTTGGCAGAGGCCCTTTGAAGTCCAGGCACCACCACCCTGCCTCGCGAGAACGCGTGTCATTACCACCGCATAATTGTTGGAGCCACTGACACATTCCCAGCAGCAGATATTTCAGCAGGTAGTGGAGATAATTAGGAGAAGATTTTGATCTTGCTGACTTACAGTGAAAAGCAGGGTATCAAGGGATATGAATACAGAGACAATCAAGTCATATTAAAATCTATGATGAAAGCTCCCTTTAATATGAGAGACAAAAAAGCAGTAAAAACAAAGCTATTTTCAATCTGAAGAGGAAAAAATGCTATCCTTTGATCCCTGACATAATATGACAAGGAAACAAAGCACTCAGACAAATCCTCTTGTATGGTAATTTTCTTTCTTGTTTGAAATTTGGGGTGTGACGGCCAAATTGCTGCGGCTTTAAAAAGTTCATTCATTTGGTTCATTCAACAAATGTTTACTAAATGCCTAACATATGCACATATGACCAGGCACTGTGTTAGACTCATGGACCTCTGCACTCGACTGGTCACAGTGTACTGGGGAAACCCGTTTTTTTTTAGATAATTACTCAAGTTTAGACATCAGGAAAAGTAAGCAAGAGTACTTTTGAAGCAAGGAAGGGAAGCACTATATAGACTTGCGGGGGCTGGTAGACATATGATGAGGTCCCTGTGGCTTTCTGGAAGAGGAGGTGTTTGGTCAGAAAATCAAACAGGATTCAGGTGTTTTAATGGGGAAAGTCTGTTTCCTACAGGGCAAAGGTCTGTGGAGAGCGCACCAGGCATGAGAAAACTTAAGGAATCATTAGAAGAGGAACTCAGCACTATCTTGGTACAGGTGGTAGGGTTGTGAGAAATAAGGATAAATAGAGCCAGGATAGTGATGCGGGCTCTGCTGAGGGGGTTGTTCTTTAGCCTAAGGGACATGCAAAGCCATGGAATGGATTTTTAGAATCAACTTTCTATCTTTTAAAAATCACCAGATTGTCTGGTGAGTTGAATTGAAAAATGATAACTTTGAAAGCAGGGAGGATCTGCTAGGAGGCTGCTGTCACCACCAGGAGAGAATTCCTAAGGGCTCGGGCTAAGACAGTGGCAAGAAGAATGGAAATGGAAGAGGAAACGGGAGAAAAATCTGTGTTGGGGCTGAATTCCGAGTAGAATGAACTAAGATCCAAGACTAAATTTTAAGATCAAATAAAGGCTCATATTCAGTGGAAATGGTAAATAAGACCACCTTGGCTTAATACATGGGATGTATGTGTTCTAGAAAAAATACTCTCTGTAGATTAAATTTTCATAAGGTAAATCAGATTTGATATGCTAGAAAAGCTTGTTATTAAAAATACTCCTATTCTCTGCTCTATAGCACAGGGAACTTTACCCAATATTCTGTGATGATCTATGTGGGAAAAGAATCTGAAAGAGAACAGATGTCGGTACATATATAACTGAATCATTTTGTTAAACTGCAGAAATCATCATAATATTATAAATCAACTAAACTTTAATAAAACTTTAAAAAATGAGAAAAAATTCCTGACTGATTAGAGTATAATAACCTTCTAACTTATGTGCTTATTTAATTTGAATTTCCTTATTGTGCATTAGCTGAAAGCATGCCTTTTATGTTTTTACCACTGATTGAATTTTATTTGGTCAAATTATATACTTTACTATATAAAAATATATAGATATCTCTCATTCACTATAATGGTATTTGTCCACATGGCATCGGTTTCAGCAATGTTTTGGTTAATCTTAGATTTTTACCTATAACCTCAGGTTAATATGAATGATTCACTTACTGTATATCTTGTGAATGGCATGAAAAGTGTTTTTGGTGGACTTATGGGTGGATGCATGCATAAAGAAGAAAATAGTGATAAGTAGGTAGGAAGATGTATAATTTATAAACTTACATCCTAAGTAAACTCTAAATATTAATGTCAGGTGAGGAAACTGAGTCTTAGAAAGGATAATTAACCAAGCCACAGAAGCAGCTCAGAAGTGAATTAGAATTCAAATTACCTAATATGTAACTTGATGGTACCTATAGATTTTAGACAAATAAGTACTAAAATAATTTTATACTTCTATAGCCAACCAAGATCATTGAGAAAGAAAAGTTAAATGAAAAGCATGGCACTTCCATCAACATTCCACAAAAACAGCAACTTTTGAAATATAAAAGGAAAAGGGACTTGCATCAAAAAAACTGAAGAATCGATCACCAGGTAATGGACATACATTGTCCCATTTAATCTTTGTAATTAACTTACATGTAAATATTATTATGTCCCCTTTACAAATGAGGAAATTGAGACCCATTTACAAATGAGGAATTAAAAAGAAGCTAAATGACATGCCCATTTCTAAAAGCTGAAGGAGGGGCTCAAAGCTAAATGTTCATAGTTCCTGTGGCCATTTCTCAACACCTCCCATTGAAACTGAGCTTCTGAAAGCTGGTTCTTGGAACTCTCCATGAATGTCTTCTGTTCGCCTTCATGGAATTGTTTTTGAATTGCTCTCCAGGAGGAAATCAAGTGAGTTATTGAAATAGTTTCTTATTTAATACTTTGTGGATAATAAATAATTTTCTCCTAATAATTCCAAAGGCACTGTTGTAAAGATCTCAAAACTATGCGTGTACATTTGCTGAAATCTCTCCACTACTTAATTGTGTTCCCAAGAATGAATACAAAACATCCTGGGTAAGATCAGTGGTCCATTCCACCCAGTGTATGGCACTAACGCTGACACAAAAGGGTCATTTGTCATTTGGGTTCCATAATGACAACTTCAAAGGACTTAGCAAGTGCCCAAGCAGGTCAGGCTTGCCCTAATTACAAATTGTAACTCAACCATTCATCACTTTAGCACAGTGCTTTTAGAATGTCTTGGTATAGATTTATGCAGAGTTAATTCACTCAGGCATCTGTTAACTCAAATGCATTTATTGAGCGCCTTTTGTGTGCCAAACAATATACAAGCTCTAGAGATGACTAAGACCTGTCGCCTCGCCAAAGCCCAGGTAAACAGACAACTTCTGTAGCTGCAGATTCTGATGGAGAATAGCAGACAGACCTGCAGAATGACAGGATGGGAGTTGTATTTCCCTGTTGGGGATGGGTTGCTTCAGGAAGCCTGGCCCCTTGATCCTAGGCTCAAGAACAAACACACAGAAGGCAGATATGAATTGAATTCAGCTTCTGGAACAAAGCCCTGAAGATCCAGCAGCCTAAAGCAGAGCCATCAGCCAAATGGTAGCCACATCCCATGATGGGCTGTGAAAACAAATACTTATTGTTCATAAGTCTTTTGTTTGGGTTGGTTTTCTTTTATGTAACATGATTGGCACAATTGCCAACAGATATATGGTCCACATATACATATGTGTGTGTATTAATGGAATCTATGTCTGTACCATATTAAACAAAATTTACTTTACCAGAGATGATCTACCTCCATATCACACAAGGGGAAACTGAGACATAGCGTTTGACCATGGGGTCTAAAATCCACCTAAATATGTAAGCTAGAACAGGGTCAAGTGTCCTCTGTAAAAAACTGTTGCCTGGAGTTCCCGTCATGGCTCAGCAGTTAATAAACCCGACTAGCATCCATGAGGGCGCAGGTTCAATCCCTGGCCTCTCTCAGTGGGTTAAGGATCTGGTGTTGCTGTCACTGTAGTACAGGCCAGTGGCTACAGCTCCATTTGTACCTCTAGCCTGGGAACTTCCATATGCTGCTGGTGCGGCCTTAAAAAAGACAAAAAGACCAAACAACAACAAAACTGTTGCCTAACATGCATGGTAGCTCAGTAAACACTGTAGCTTTCCCTCAAAGGGGAATCAGGAATGAGAAGATAGTAAGGAATGCCTGTGCCCTTGCTTAGACCCAAGTGATTTTTTTTCCATAAGCAGGCTTCAGTGTCAGGCTTGAGAATGCAAGTAAAAAAAGGGATCAAATGATTCTTAGGAGGATCTTCATCACTACTATGGTGGCTGGTAACTAACCCAGTTTCTCTGTATGTGGAAGCTCTACTGAGCCCAGAAAAGGGAGGAAGGCAATTCTCGCTAAGAGAGAAAAATAGCCTGGTGTAATTGCTGGGCTTTTCTTTACTTTTACTAAAGGGAGAAACTCAGACTTATTGGAAGCAAATGTGCCGAAGTTGAACTTTGATATTTCATTTAAAGAGTTCACAAGAGATGGGATGCTATTTCAGCATCTCGGTCTTTACCTGTGCTATCACTCTACAGAATTAAAAGAAAAAGGACATATGGGCACATTTGGACTTCTCTTTTATGCTACAAGTTTGTGCTTCTCACTTTATTTTGTGGCAGCAAAGCACTTAAAACATTGTCCAGGTTGAGGAGAAAAAGAAATTAATATCCACCTGTGGTCAACTATGGCATTTCTTTTCTATCCTTTAGGTTATGCTTTTAGGTTGTGTTTCCTGGAAATGGACTCGGCAGCAGAGATTTGGATGCAGGGAAACACATCTTCAAGGAAGAGATCTGAGTGGGACTCAGCAGAAGAAGTCAATGTCGTCACACCAGAGAGCTCAGATGATTCTATAAGGCACTCTGAAGTTGTCTTAGGTTGAGATAAGGGGCTGGGATAAATCCAGATAACTACATAAATGAAATTATTTTATTCACTTCTCATTATAAAGAATCAAGTAGGAGAAATGAATTCACTGACTTACCTTATTTTGCTCATTCATGAACTGATTGATCAATTGACGCATTTGCATTTGCAAACACTATTATGTACCAGAAGCTATCTAGGTTGTGTATAAACTTTGAATATTGATTAAGGGTACTTCTTGCCCTTTGAGAACCTTACAGTCCAACCTTGTGAATGGCAAAGTAAAGAAGTCTTTACATATATATATGTGCCAAATTAAAACATATACATATATAAACATATATATACACATTAAAATTTATGTGTATATAAAATTTATGCCAAAGTAAAACAAGGAAATGCTTAATCTGCAAATGAATTTTCCCTCAAGGCCACAGGAAACCCCTAAGAGACAAGAAGACACTTTTATGGAGGTTCCAAGTTTCCCTGTTGAAAACCACTCTGTGGGTAAGAGCTAATTAAAGGGTGTACTTTTCTATCTCATCTCCTTTGTTTGATGGATTTGGCTCTGCACAGAGGCCAAAGTTTGGCTTAGATTGCTTCTGAATTTGACCTTGCATCAATCGTAGTCTCTACACTCTTCTCTCTGCCACAGGCAAAGAAAAAAAAAGTTCTTACTATGAATAATAACCTCTTAAATGAAGTGACTCTAAAACAAGTAGATTGGAAAACAAAGACTGAACTAAATAAAAATGTCATAATAGGTAAGAAGTCCTGCCAGGATTTTTCCACTGGGACCCTTTGCCCACAATCCATCAATATTTTGGGCTTAAAGTAGACAATGTAATTAGCATAACAACATTTGCTGAGACCTCCATGGACATGAAAAAGCACAGTCCTGGCTTCAGAGCATACTTGTCAGCAGAGGAATATGAACTAAGTATCAACAACTAGAAATACTTAATAAAGGCAGAGCATGAGTTTTCTTTGCGGTTCCTTTTAAACACCCACCAATTTGGGCTTTAAATGAACAAAGAGCATGTTGACCTCTGAATCTATTGGTATATTCCAAGATGAAATTTGCGGGAGTCTAGTACTATTTATAGAAAGAGAATCAAAAGAGTAAGGATGACTTAGTGTGAAGAGAAAAAAGAGGGAGTTGGCATTTAAAGAGTGTCAAACTGTGGTTGAATTATACCAATTTAATTGCTTAGAAGTACCCAAATCAACAAGCTTCATTACTGAAAGAGAGTAAAAATAAAACCCTCTGGAAACTAAGAATAGCTCATTCATAAACTCAGTCATTCATGTAATCATTCAAACACATGTATTGAGCACCTACTATGTGCCAGACACTATTCTAGTAACTGGAATAAGGTAATAAAACAAGGAAAAAATATTGTTTTTTTTTTTAAACTCACGTTTAAATGGAGGGGAAAAGTACCAAGTATATAAATAAATAATGCAAATATAATATTGAAGACTGATAAGGGTTATGAAAAAAGTTAAAGCACAGTCATAGTATAGAGAATAATGACAGGGTCAGGGATTTCAGATGGAGTGGGAGATACTGACTTCTCATAAGAGGCTGAGGAACAATTTGAGGAAGAAAGGGGGCCTGCTAGGGGAATCTAAGAGTTGCCTGTTCCTAAGCTGCCCAAAGACTTAGATGCAGCCCAGGGAGGGCCTTGAGTTTGATGAGCAAGAGGGAGAACTGCAAGGGATGCAGTTAGCATAACCAAACTTTGATGTCATCAGAAAAGCAACGCACCTAAAGTCAGATGTCCTGATTTCTGAGTCAGATGCTTCAGCTTGTGACAGCAAGATTCAGGGCCAGTGCCTGGTCTACACGGAGCCTCAACACCTTCCCTAGAAAACAAGGAAACTGAATTTGATGCTCCATAAGGCCTCTTTCACCACACTCCTCATGCTTTTATGAACCTGCTATTTAAACAGTGTGCCTTAGAACTTCAGATCTTGGAGATGCAGCATCACGTGGGATCATCATGTGATGTTTGGCTTTGTTTGTTTAGGCTAAAATAATTAAATCAATTATCTTTTACGCAATAGCCAGCAAGCGATTTTTTAGTGAGATGAGTAAGGGAATCTGGAGACCAAACAAGATGGAGAAAGAAGATAAAGTGTGGGTGTGGGTCTTTTGGCATGCATAAAGAACATCACCCCTTATTTGCACCCGGTGGTGGCTAACTGCATGAGTTGTCTGCATTTTAAAAATTGAGCTTATTGTTCTTTGGAACCAGTTAATAGATTGCCAGGAATTGTTAAAGAAGGCAGGTAGTTGGGTAAGATGCAGTCAGACATCCATGAATGAGAAACATACCTATCTTTTCAGAGTACTATAGAAATATATTTGCATTTAACTATCAAGATTAGATGGAAGGTAACTACTTTGTTCTACAAGTGAGCAATCAGAAGCCCCAAGTACCAAGGGAAATTGCTTAAAATTGTTGCTTTCCAGCAAAACCAAGACTAGAATCTAGGTTTCTGGATTCTAAATTCCTTAATTTGAAAATGTGCCTCACTGAATGATTCTATAAATATATTTAATTTAATTTTCAGGACTGATTCCACAGAGCCCTGATTTCTCGTGTACCATCCAGTCTTCTGTTAACATATACAGTCCTTTTATGTTAATGGGCAAATAAAAATAAATAAAGCAGGCCCATGCCAGGGTACGGGGCTCTGTCGACAGACCTGTTTTGATCGCAACTCCTCTCCCCCCAAATCCTGACAGCCCTAGTTGTGCAGTGTACAAACTGCACAGCTGTATGTGGCAGCCCTTGTACTGACCTACCCATTACTTTTTGGCTATTTGAGGACATGGTTGATTTTATCCTTTTTGAAAAAATAGCAAGAGGAGAAAATACAATAAGCACTACTTATATTTCTTCAGGCTTCCCAGTGTACTGAACTATTTCATAATATTTTAGTTGAAATAAGGAACAATCTTATGAAAGAGTGAAGACAAAGAAAGGATCGGTGTCCCTATTCCCCTATTCGATAGTTAAGTGAGGATTCAGAAAGATAACACAAACCCTCCATGTTTACCCAGTCAGTAATTAGGGAAAATGAATTCTGAGCCTAGAATTTCGGATGCCAAATACAACTGCTTCTGCATTTTATTTCTGTAGAGAAACTTAAGGCTGATCCTTTTTTTTTTTTTTTTTTTTTTTTTTTTTTTTTTCCTGAATCCTTAAGCCTCCTGGACAAGAGTTAAAATATGAGGTCTTGGGAAAGGAGCTAAAAGGTGAGCTGCAAAGGAGCTTCTAATCCGAACTCTAACTCTCACCCGTCTGGCTTTTCTTTTTCCAAGGATCTTTGTGTTCTATTAAGTTGAACCAGTGATCTGTTCCCACACATTGACCTATGCTGCAGGGAGGGAAGTAGATTGGAATTTGCTACACTCTCATTCATGTCTCCTTGAGGCTTGGATCTATCCAAACACAGAGAAAATGGCCACAATACTTATAAGACACATACACGTAACTGAAAAACAAAAACAATTATGGTAATTAAAAGAATTGCACAGATTTTGGAACACAATGAAAGAGATTTAAATTATAATAATTTCACCAAAATAAACTGTTATATTTAAGAAACAAAAATTCCCCCCACGCTCTGATTATAATGCTACAGGAAGACTGGCTCAAACCTGCTCACTTTTGAGCTCTTTGTGTTGGCTGTCTGAGGAGGACCAGAGACAGAAGTTGAGCTTCTGAGCAAAGGACAATGCATCTTAACACGGAAAATGGGGTGTGGCGGGGAGAGGCCACCGGTTAAACAGAGCATCACTATGCAAATATTCAACTTGTGGCTCAGTGGTTAATGAATCCAACTAGGAACCATGAGGTTGCAGGTTCAATCCCTGGCCTTGCTCAGTGGGTTAAGGATCCAGCGTTGCCGTGAGCTGTGGTGTAGGTTGCAGACGAGGCTCGGATCCTGCATTGCTGTGGCTCTGGAGTAGGCCAGCGGCTACAGCTCCGATTAGACCCCTAGTCTGGGAACCTCCACATGCCATGGGTGCAGCCCTAGAAAAGCCAAAAAAAAAAAAAAAAAAAAAAAAAAAAGAGCCAGCTTGTGACCAAAGTTGTTTATACCAGTAAAAATTTTGCTTAATTTCTGTTCCATTATGTTTGGAAGGATTCATGTTCAAGAATGTCTAAAGGAGCTTGTAGCCAATCTGTAAGTGTTATTAAATATGTTGGCCTCGGATTCCCATTGTGGCTCAGCAGGTTACAAACTGGGTAGTATCCATGAGGATGTGGGTTTGATCCCTGGCCTTGTTCGCTGGGTTAAGTGTCCGGCATTGCCATGAGCTGTGGCTCGGATCCCACGTTGCTGTGGCTGTAGCATAGGCTGGTGGCTGCAGCTCCAATTTGACCCCTAGCCTAGGAATTTCATTATGCTGCAGGTACAGCCCTAAAAAGAAAAAAAAAAAAAATGTCAGCCTCATTGGAGTGGCTTTAATTTTGCCACTTACATTGCTCAGGGCATCTGTCCACTCCAAGTCCCAAGCCTTGCCTGGTCCTTGCTGTAGATCCTTCAATGTGCATTTACTTCTTTCTTCAGGACTGTCTCCAGGGAACAGACATTTAGGAACCACCCCCCCCCCATGCTTCCTGGACCTACCTTCCCTCCAAACCCAGATTCTGGGTTCTCCTTAGCTCTATGCTTCATAAACAGAGGCCAGCCCTGCCCTGACAAGTTTAGCCTTGTCTTCTGGGTACACGACCCAGGCCAAGGCTACGGGATCCTCGCTGACCATGAAGAGAAGTTTGGATGAAAACACTGTGACCATTTGGGGAAAGTCTTTGAAAATCTTTGAAAAAAATAAAATGAGTTGTATAAGCTATAGGCTTCATCTGGAGGCACACCCATATTAAATTATGAAACTTTTTAAATTAAACTGTAAGAAACACTTAACAGAACTTCTATTAGCTAGAGTCATTTTGGAAAGAATACGTTCTCTCTGCTCTTAATAGAGCATTGAAAAATCACTCCTTGTATGACTAAGACATGGGTTTTACTATCAGTGTGAAGACAAAAATCAGTGTGACTTGAGCAACTGTATTTTCTCTTTGTTCTTTGGTGTAGGATGTGTGGCACCATCTCCTCAAGAAGAAAGAGTAGGCTGGTTTTAGACAAATTCCAGGGAGAAGTAAAGTCTCCGTGATGCCTCCAAATGAATTGAGTTGATATATTTTAATAAGATTATAGTATCATTTTAACTGTTATTGACAATATTTAAGAATGATGATAAACTCAAAAAGCATAATGCTTGTCTTATTTTACGTTGAATTTGAAGACTATGTGGTTCATGCTGAGAAGCTTTCTGTTGTAAAGAAAGCCGTGGAGTTCCAGTCATGATGCAGCAGAAACGAATCCTACTAGGAACCATGAGGTTGCAGGTTTGATCCCTGGCCTCGATCAGTGGGTTAAGGATCCAGCGTTGCTGTGAACTGTGGTGTAGGTCACAGACTCGGCTCAGATCCCGAGTTGCTGTGGCTGTGGTGTAGGCTGGTAGCTGTAGCTCAGATTAGATCCCTAGCCTGGGAGCCTCCATCTGCCATGGGTGTGGCCCTAAGAAGCAAAAAAAAAAGAAAGTCTTAAAGAAGGTGCACTCCTCATCCTTGCTATGGGTAATCATGGTTAGGGTCTAGTGTGTTAGAATGCGTATGCAAGCCACCCACTGCAGTTCACTGATCTCTTACTTAGTGGCAAGCAATTGTTAAATTTTTTCGATAATTGATCTGCCAACATAAATCCATAAATCGCAGGCTACTAGATTTGACTGGTAGGTTTATCATCTTAACGACAGTCCATCAACCAGAATGAGACTATCAACTGTAAAGCAATGACATTCCCAGGATGAAATGTCATCCTTTGGGAAGTAGATAACCTTAGCATGTGTACAGGCAAAGAATGAGGTTCTTCAATGTAGAACCACCATATGATCCAGCAATTCCACTCCCAGGCATATATCCTGAGAAAATTATAATTGGAAAAGACACACGCACCCCAGTGTTCATTGCAGTACCAATCACAATGGCCTAGACATGGAAGGAACCTAAATGTTCATCAACAGAAGAATGGATAAAGAAGATGTGGTATTACTCAGCCGTAAAAAATAATAACAAAATAATATCACTTGCAGCAACATGGATGGACCTAGAGATTATCACACTAAGTGAAGTTAAGTCAGATAGAAAAAGGCAAATATCATATGATAACACTTAGATGTAGAATCTAATAAAATGATATAAAATAACTTATTTATAAAACCAAAATAAACTCAAACTTTTTAAAATCAAACTTATGGTTACCAAAAGGAAAACTTGGTGGGGGTGGGGAAGGGATAAATTAGGAAGTTGGGATTAACATATGCACACTGCTATATGTAAAATCGGTAACTAAGATCTACCCTATAGTACAGGGAAATCTACTCAATATTCTGTAATAGCCTATATGGGAAAAGAATCTGAAAATATAATAAATATATGTGTATGTATAACTGACTTCCTTGAAACTAAGACAATTACAAAGTCAACTATAGCCTACTAAATTTTTTTTGAAAAGAATGAAGTCCCTTATTGGTTCCATTGATGATATATGACTGTATTTCTGAAGAGCATAAAACAGGCCATCACAATTTGATTATGCAGATGCACAGAGTATGCATGTCTATTTAACCTATGGCTAAGGGAACAAATCTGGAATCAAACTACCTGGGCTCAAAACTGGTCTTGCCACTCCTGAACTGTGTGCTGTTGGGCAAAGTGTGCTGAGAGCTTCTTGTTTTCCTGTCTGTAAAATGAGAGCTAAAACTTGTCAAAGACTTTTTACAGTGATGAAAGGAGATTCTGCGTGTAAAGTTCCTGGCTTGGTTTCTGTCATTCAATAATATCAGCTAGTGTAATTTTAACCGAGAGCAATGAAGGAAGATCCACAGGCTGAAGTGACTCAAGAAAATTAACAAGAATGCTATCCTACTGAGCAACAGCAGAACCGCTGATGAAAACAGCTCATATTGGAGTTGATTGAAAGGAGAAGGAGAAAGCCTTAGTTTTGCAGTCAGAACAACTGAATTTAAATTTTCCGTGTGTGACCTTAAGCAAGCTGTCTATTTTTCTCTTTGTCTCACTAAAATGGCAACAAGGGGGTTCCCGCTGTGAGGCAGTGGGTTCATGATCTGGAGTTGCCATAGCTGTGGCGTAGGTCCCAGCTGCAGCTTGCATTCCATCCCTGGCCTGGGAACTTCCATATGCCTTGGGTACAGCTGAAAAAGAATAAAATAAAATAAAATGCAACAGGGATGCCTGCCTCAGACTGTTGTAATGAAAGCATATGTGCACATTAACTGACTCAGTGCCGCTAAGGAACGAAGAAAGTACTAAATAAATATCGATCTCCTCACCTCCTTTTCCTTCCTCAGACTCTGACGTCACACTGCACGATTTGTCTGAATGACAGATGGGAGCAATGACGTTTCTCAGTGATGCGTTAGGTCAAGACCATTTGTCCCTAAAACCAGGTCATGAGCCCCTGTTTTATTGTATTTTTAAAATTTATTGGAGTATAGTTGAGTTGCAATGTTGTATTCGTTTCAGGAGTACAGTAAAGTGGATAAGTGTGGATGTCAATATATTTATTCTTTTTTTCCCATATGAGTAGGTTTTCCTGTGCTATACAGTAGGGTCTTGTTACCATCTATTTTATACAGTAGTATGTACGTGTTATTTCCACCCTCCCAATTCTTCCTTCCCCCCAGTGTTTTCCCCTATTTTAAATGATTAGACTTTTGCATAGATTGGACAGATATTCATCCCCAAAATAGCTTCACTCTGCATCAGTGGAGGAAACTGTCTCTCAAACTTGGTTCAACTCCTATGTATCTAACATGGCTCTTTGTTGATGGGAATGGCATTGACTCTGACATTGCACCTTCATGGCCCGAAAACAATGTGTCTGAGATAGTTTGTGAATCTGAGTCATCTCCTCCACACTCCAGACCTGTCTGGAGAAAACATCGCCCCCTTTTTATTGGAAATGCCTGAGGTGTAAGTTGTGACTGAGTAAATTTCTCACCCATTGGATCCAGCTTCACCTCCTCTTGATTCAAACTGTTCTCGGGAAGCTAACTGACAATTTCTAGTCAAATTAAGTGGATGAACCAGAGATTTTATTTTACCCACTGTTTTGCTAGATTTTAATAAGTTACGGTGGTGACTAATGTGTTCCAGTTTCAGGCTAGGACAAGATAACCCTTCCCAGAAAGCTGGTTTATTTTTTTTCAAAGACAGAATGGTACAGTGCCGTTGAAAGATCAGTTAGGGATTTCCATTCTGGTCGGAAGTCTGGTAAATGTATGCTAATTTTCAAATACAGGGTTGAGATGGACTTCCCTAGTGTAAGGAGATTCTGTTTAGAAGTCAATGGATTCAATCATTTCCTTGCTGTCTGAAAAATAATGCATTCACTTATTTTAAAAGTGAAAGAGAGCTGGAAGTCAAACTTCCTTTTAAACTTGAACCTGTCAGGCCACAAGAGCTTCCTTAACAAAATGGTTTTTTTTTTCTTTTTTTTTCTATTGCACACAACGGAAAGTAAATGCTCTGCATCATGACCAGACCCGACATTAATGTTGTAATGGAGCGTCACAATGTTTCTATTCAGAAAGTAATTTGCATCTCCCAAGAAAGTATTGGAATAGTTTTTCTAGCTCTCCAGAATACTTTTCCTCAAGGAAGTTCAATGCAAAGGTCCAGCTTTCAGTTTACCTTGCTAATCTGGCTTCATCATAAGGCTGAAAGCATCCAAGGACATGTACTGAGTTACTTAAGCATTTCTACCACATACACTTGTTGCAAAGAATTAGACAATAAATAGTGGTAGGCAATCTTGGCATGTGTGCTATTGGATATTTTGCAAATCCTGCCACAGGAGGCTTCATTGTTATAGGAAGTGCCTTTTGTTTGGTTGTTTTTAATTTTGATTCCCTCTGTGCAGTGATTCAGATTTAGCTAATGTTTGCAGGCTGTTACGGTCTGCAAAGCACTGTGATTGGAGCTTTACTTATGTTACCTCATTTAATCTTTGCAATGATTGTTGAGGCATATATTACTAATTCTATGAGTTCGTGAAATTAAAATGGCTTGTCCAAGCTCTTGCCACTCTAAGTGGCTAGAGTAGTGACCTAGAAGATGACAGAGCCAGGACTGGAAACCACATCTTCCCAAGCTGGGCATTTGTTGTACTTTGCCAAATCTCTGTTCAATAAAACACAGTCCCACTGTGGCTCGGCAGGTTGCTAACCCAACTAGTATCCATGAGGCTGCAGGTTCTATCTCTGGCCTTGCTCAGTAGGTTAAGGATCTGGCGTGGCCATGAGCTGTGACATAGGTCACAGATGTGGCTTGGATCTGGAGTTGCTGTGGCTGTGATGTAGTCTGGCTGCTGCAGCTCCAACTTCATCCCTAGCCCAGGAAATTCCATATGCCATGGGTAGGGCCCCAAAAAGGGGAAAAAAAGGGAATAAAACAGACTGCTAGTTTAAAAAACAAACAAAATACACACTTCTCTTGTAGAAAGAAACCAAAATATTCTTCACCTAAAAATCATGAATTTGTAAATAGCTAATGCAATGAGTCTTTATCTTCTAAGACCATTGGTTCCGAGAGCAACAAAGGGATTTTTTAATATTCCATTCCATGATTCTCTGCTAGAACCTTAAAGGAATCCAAATTCTAGGAAATAATAAACCCCTGTCCTCATGAGGACAAAAGATCATAAAGATCTTCTCTTTTAAAATGTGCGTCTGAAGAAGAACTTCTTTATGAGCTCATTTACTCCCAAATCAGCTGGGAGGGAATCAAAAGAAGGGCAATTGCAGAAGAAGCAGTTTCCAAACATGAAATCACAATAAAATCCATTGAACTGAAGCAAGACTCCCCAGATCCAAGTTGTCCCACACGTCCCACCTCCCACATTTTGGGCTGGTTAATATGGATTTGCGCTGGTGATGGGAACGGGAAGTGAAGGGGGAGGGCCGATCCTCCCATCCGTTAACCGTTGTTAACAACAAATGACAATGTGAGACAAAGAAGGTGAAGAATGACTAATTCCCTCATTCTAGATTGTTGTAGTCACTCTCTGAAGATGTCACTGCAGCTGCACTTGTTTGCTGTGTGTAAGCGTGGCTCGAATTCTTGGTATGTAACTGCAGTTCCTTCTACACCACAGGCGAGGGAGGTCTGGCTTCTGTGTGGTGTCTGCGTGAGCCATGGGCAGCTCTTCATCCTCATTGCTGTTGGTCTCCAGCCCCACTCACTGTCAACCCTCTGCCCCTGTCAGTTCACACCCTCAGCCTCTTCCCTTCTCTCAATCCCCTCAACACCCAGCATGCTCTAGTTAGGATCACATCCTAGGGAGTGTGGCCACTGTCTCTATGAACTGATGGCCAACCCCCAGGTTTTTGGCTTTGACTGTATTTCAAGTTTTGGGAAATGCAGATACACATACGCACACACAGAGCCATATGCAAATACATTCCATGGTATAGATCGTAACATTTGTTAGTATAATACATGTTTATCTGTGTTAATACCCAGTCATATCACTTCATTTCTTCATCATTTTGAGTGAATTGGGATGGTGGTAGAGAATGAAAGAATTGTCCTGACCAAACTATACCATTAGACATTTGATTTCTGGCAAGACACTTCTCCAGGGGGTCATTTTTTTCATTTGGAAAGTGGGGCTGATAAAATTTATCTCACTGCGTGATTGTTAGTTTTAATTATGCACTAAAAGTATTATGCAAATTGGGACAAGCAATATAATTTTGCTGTCTTATTCATCCACTGATTTTACAAAAGTGTGTTATGAATCTACTATGTGGGAACACTAGGCAAGGTCTAGGGACCCAGAGTAAATACAGTCATGTCTCTCTGCAAGGACCTCTTAGCTACAATAGAAGCCCTTAATGCAACAATTCTTACATGACCTTTTAGGAGCATTTAGTCACATCCTCCTTATTGAAACCTATTTCTCTTTTGTTCCAATAAAGTGCAGGCCAAATATCCCTTCTTTCTTTCCCTTTCTTCCTTATAAATTCCTTTCACCAAGTCCTTTTACAAAATTTCTAAATTTTTAAGGCATTCATCTCATGCCAATTCTACACCTGCGGCACATGGAGATTCCCAGGCTAGGGGTCGAATAGGAGCTACAGCTAGCACCTACACCACAGCCACAGCAATGCCAGATCTGAGCCGAGCCTGTGACCTATACCACAGCTCATGGCAATGCTGGATCCTTAACCCACTGATCGAGGCCAGGGATCGAACCTGCAACCTCTTGGTTGCTAGTCGGATTTGTTTCCACTGTGCCACGACGGGAACTCCTCAAGGCAATTCTTGATCTATACTCTCTCCTACACAACTTTATCTACTGGCCTTAAGTGGCTTCTCTATATCAAGGCCTCTAATATTTGTATCTCTATCCATAAGTGTGATTTCTTATGTTCACAACGGTTATAACAACCAACAGGCTTTCAAACTGAACATGTCCATGTAGGAATCTTAACCTGTCCTTGTAAATCTATTACCACCCTTGTTCTTCTTAGCTTAGTAAATGTTAACCTCCATTCACCCAGTTGAACTGACCCCAAACCCAGTCATCATTAGCTATGCCTTCCCCCACACACCCTTCCAAAGCCTATCATGAATCTCCCCATCTTCAATGCCACCACCCTGGTGCAAGCTGCCAACATCACTCACTGGAACTTTAGCAATGACCTCCTAACTGATTTCCCAGAATCATCTTTCTCCGAGAAAAATGTGCTTTCTTGCTGAAAATCTTTCAATAGCTTCCCATTGCATTTCACACACACACACACACAAATACTTAACATGGGGAGCCAGATTAGGAGGACCCGGCTTCTTCATCACTTACCAGTCCCATCAAAGGTCACCTCTACGCTGCTCTTCAGTCACTTCAACCATCTTTTGGGTCTTCGGACACACAAGCACGCTTCTGCCTCAGGATCTTGTGCTTGCCCCAGTCTGTCTTGAAGCCTTGCCCCAGCCACTGCATCTTCACTTAGCTGAGACCTGCTCCCCTTCTAAATTTAGCTTGATGCCCCTTCTTCAGAAAAGATTGCCCTGATCCATCTAACATAGACTACTCTGCTAGTCTTTCTAATGGGAGCCGCCACTTCATGGTATATAATAATTTTCTACTTCTGTTTATTTGCTTAATGTTTATTTCCCCCACTTGAGAATAAAGCCCGTGAGGGAAGAGAATGGACTGCTCACATTCCTGAATGCCCATACCCTAATACAGTGCCTGGTAAATAGCAGACTTTTTAGAACTTATTTATAGTATGAATTGCATAAAGAATGGTAAATATTTTATGATTTTTATGATCACCCTGGTAGTCAAAGCCTGACCCTGTAAACCACAGTTTTTAATTAAAATAGTTTTGATAATTTGTATTAATCATTTACCTGACTTGCTTTATTGAAGTAATAAAACATAACCTCACTGTTTTCTTGATGACTTAAAGAACCAAGGAACAAAGGATAAAAAAATTAATGTAGACGAGACTTACATTTAAGGTCAAAGATCAACTACCCTAGCATTAGTTACAGAAACTTGGCTTTATAACTGTTAATAAGAACATAACTCAGGGGCTTTTGTTTGACTGAAAATTCGAAGTGAGTCAACACTGGAACACAGCTAATAAAATGTTAATATAAGCACAAGCTACATTTGTAGAACTATAGATGCTAAAAAAAGACAGGTGAAAGTTCAGCTCTGCTCTGGACCTAAAACATCTATTTATTGCAGGAGATTAACATTGAAGAGGCACCTTCAAAAGCTACAGGGTATCCCAGGAGAGCGCTAAATGCCGAGAAGCCATTTCATTGTCCTGGTGGATTTTTTCAACCCTCTGAAGCTGACATTCCTTAGAACTCTGGATTCAGCTGACATCCCTTGTCCTTGGATAGTCAAAGCCCTTAGGCAAACTTTTCCACTCTTATAGGTCCAATGACTTACACTCAACCACTGATTTCCCAAGTCTGAATTGCTCTCCCAGACCTCATCCTGAGCTTCAGATATTCCAATATCTGCTGGATATTTCTCCCTGGTTATACTGCAATTATCCAAACTTAAACTAGCATCACTCCCTGATCTGATGCAATGTTCCATTTATAGAAATACCTTCCATTCACCCCAAATCAAAAACCTGATTATCTCAGCTTCTTCCTCCTCAGTTCCCAAACGTGCTGACGTGATGTCATGCATCACTGGTACCTGTGAAGGTGTGACTGGTCCACCCTGCTTCAGGAACACTTCAGAAACCATTCTTGCATCAGATGGGGGATTAAGTGTTTTAGTCAGCTATGGCTGCTATAACAAAATGTCATTAACTGAGTTGCTCAAACAACAGACCTTTTACTTCTCAAGGTTCTGGAGGGTGGGAAGTCCAAGGTCAGAGTGAAGGAGTGCCCTCTCTCTGGTTCACATGCCTTTTGCTCAGTCTTCACAGGAGGAATCGCTTCTCTTTCTCCTCCTATAAAGGCACTAATCTCATCATGAGCCCTCCCCTCCCCCACCCCCCGCTTTCTTGACTTAATCTACACCCAAACATGTAACATTGGACTAGGGCTTATTATTTTGATGCTGTTAGCAGAAAGCGTGGTTTTATATGGCTACTCTCTGCTATTTAAAATTTTTACATCTAATTTTATGATTGTTACCTTCTTTTCGCTGTTTTTGAGAGTACTTGTCTCTAATATTACCTTCTCTACCTCACCTATAATTTGATGAGGCTTAGGAAAACAGATAATACAGTTGCCGGAACTTTCTGGAAAATAGCAAGCAATTAGAATATGAATGAGGTTTTCTGAGTCTTCCTGTAGATGTGCGGTACAGCTTTAAACAATTAATGTAACAGTGTTCATTTTGCCTGCCTAATCATGGTTTCCAGCACGCCAAGCTATTTCACACCATGCCTTTGCTTATGCTGTTTGCTCCACTTGTAATCCCCTCCCTGCCCTCACTAATTCTCTTTCCCACTCATCCTTTCAAGCTCACTTGAGGCCATTTTCTCCAAGGATGCCTTCTCTAACTGTTCAGGCTGGGCTGAGCCTCCCTCATTCGTACCTACCAATGTACCTAGATCTGCCACTGACATGACATATGTTACTCTGTGTTGTAATGGTTTGCACAACCTGAGTGATTCTATTAACATAGAATGAAAATGCCACGAATAACTGTTCCATGTTCCAGAGAAATTCCAGGGCCTTCCCAATATTTCCAAAGTCATTGAGAATGCCTGGGAGGATATTACATCTGCTTATCCCAGCTCACTCTGAACATCTATTCCTTTGGATTCTCAATTCTCAATTCCCAAACATAGGATCTTGAACATATTCTGTCTTCATCAAACTGCTTTCCTTCAGAAAGATGCTTAATATATTTGAGTTTCAGTATTCTCAGCTATGAAAAGAGCAAGACAGTAACTTTCTCTTGGTTGTGAAATTTCAATAAGTTGTTACAATGCTCTTAGCACAGTGCCTGGTACCTGGCAACAGCTCAGTAAATATAGGATGTTATGGGTTTGTTCTTTGTTGTTGTACTATTTGTTTTTTGTTTTTTTTTGTTTTGTTTTGTTTTTTACTATTGACATAATGAACAGGTAGAAGCTTTTAAATCATAGTTTATTCTCAACTCATAAATTTTTTCACCTCGAATCACAACTGTTAATGTAAGTAGGAAATGTATTTTCTCCCAAGGCAAAGCAAACTCCAGAGGCTGATCCTTTTCCTCCTCCTCTCTCTCCTCAACCACCCTCCCGATTTTTTCCCCTTTTCTCCCTTCCTTTTACTTCTTCCCATCCCCCTCCTCTACTTTTATTTCTCCTCCTCCTCCTATTTGTTGAAGAGGATTGTGCTTGTCTTTTCTGCTAGAATTTAAACTCCTTGAGGGTAAGAGTTATGACTTATTCCAGAATAAGACCGTAGGCTCTCACACAGTAGGTCATCATCAAAAGTATCAATTACTTGGAAGTTCCCATCGTGGCCTGTCGTGGTGCAGTGGAAATGAATCCAACTAGTAACCATGAGGTTGCAGGTTTTATCCCAGGCCTCGCTCAATGGGTTAAGGATCTGGCTTTGTTGTGAGCTGTGGTGTAGATATCGCAGATGCGGCTCAAATCCTATGTTGCTATGGCTGTGGTACAGGCCGATGGCTATAGCTCTGATTAGACCTCTAGCCTGGGAACCTCCATATGCTGTGGGTGCTGCCCTAAAAAGACAAAAAAAAAAAAAAAAGTATCAATTCCTGAAACATAGAAACTTATTCTAGGCTGACTCCCACTTTATTACATGTGTCCTAGATAGTGCATTGACTTGAAAAGGAGCCTCCAGATACACATTCCTTAGTGCTTACGTATGTGCATGTGTGTGTGTATGTATGTGTGCTTATGTGATATAAATGCAACAATAGCTAGTATTATTAGGGAAGTTATATGTGCCTATTTCATTTAAATATTACAAAACTCAATGAGATACAAACGATTATTGTCTGCGTTTTACAGATGAGAAATCTGAGGCTCAGAGTTTAAGTAGTTTGGTTAATTTTAATATAATCATGAAACTCTACTAGGAAGAGTTACGTGAAGTCAATGCAATGCTGAAGACTGTGGTCTAACTATTACACCGTACAAATAAATATATGTACTAGCTTTATTGCAGGGAATGGCTACTAAGGGAACCTGGACAAGTCTATTAATGTTACTGAGAAAACCACTGGAAAGATCTTTTAGCCCATATCTGATACAGACCAAAGTACTTTAAAAACTATAATTAAAATTTAACCTCTTCTCTGGGAAATTAATCATTGCTCTTAATCATTCTCTGAAAAAAATAACCAGTGAATTAAATCCATAGCTAGGCTCTAAGAAAAAGAAGAAAATTTCCCCAAATATCATTTTGTCATCTTTTTGCTTAGACTCACGCAACTGTTTTGACATTGATTAACAGTGGAGACAAAGCTAACCACAGATCTTCTGACACCCATTCATTTACTGAAGCAGTGGCTGGGTGAGACCAGCTCATGAATCAAGTTCTAAAATCTGAATGGTAGGAAGCAAATGATATGGTGAGTAGGCAATTTCTAGCAATGCACTTTGGAAACTAATAAAAACAAGAGGTGAAAGATAAGGGGAGATGAATAGAAGTAAATAAACTCAAAAAATAGGCCAGGTTCTTGATTTTGATAATGTACATACACTGTGGACTTTAAGAGGCCCATTGAGGGGGAAAAAAATCTTGAAAAGAAGAAACATCTGTACAATGAAAGAAGTCTAAAGCGATTTGGTGAGTTACAAGAATAAACAGAAGGGAGTTCCCGTCGTGGCGCAGTGGTTGACGGGTCCGACTGGGAACCATGAGGTTGCGGGTTCGGTCCCTGCCCTTGCTCAGTGGGTTGAGGTTCCGGCGTTGCCGCGAGCTGTGGTGTAGGTCGCAGACGCGGCTCGGATCCCCCGTTGCTGTGGCTCTGGCGTAGGCCAGTGGCTACAGCTCCGATTCAGCCCCTAGCCTGGGAACCTCCATATGCCGCGGGAGCGGCCCAAAGAAATAGCAAAAAGACAAAAAAAAAAATAAATGAACAGAAGAATCGATGCAATTTCCGCCCCAAGACCTATCTCTGGGGGGTATGTATCTTTTAAAAAGACTTGTTCTTCAGCTCCTTTTTTTGATCCAAGATCCAAGATGGTACCCACTAAAGGGCTTCGCACTGGACTCTCGGCTCTACCATGGACTGCTCCAGAGTTTGGGTACCTAATTTCCCTGAGCGTCTTTGACTTGCAAGGATTAAGTGGGAGATTATAGATATATATATATATAGGTATATATATCTATAATAACCTTCAGTATATCACTTTCCTTTCTGATCACTATGGGTGAATAAACTGAGGCCCTCATGTCTCTTCATCATCTAAAATTTATATCATCTTCTAGGCATAGAGGACATGTAAAGAAAATCTTTCCACAAAAAGCAATTGCTAGTTTCTTCCTAGCCTTACCTTTTCTCTCCAGCTACTATGTATCCCCTTTTCAGTGCTCAATCCATTCCTTCCATTCCCTTCCACTTTACTGAAACAGCTCTCAACTTTGAAAAACAAGGTCACCTTTTCAAGCTTAATACACTTTGTTTCCCATTGAATTCATTAAAAATTCATAGCTTCCATTTCCAACAGTATCTTTCTCTTCTTTCAGTCCTCTGGCCTCAGTGATCTTTCCCGTACTGAAATATACCAGAATCCCTCCAACCTCAGGGCCTTTGTTCATGCTGTTTCTGTTGCCTGGGCTGCACTCTTTCCATCCTCACCCAGTCAATTCTTATTATCTCTCAGTTTCCAAATCTACTTATTCTGTGTTCTTACAGGTAGCACATACTTACCTCTGCTTTGCAACAATCCTCATAATCATCATTCTATTCTATGCACAGTGCTTGGATTCATGGCTCTCTCATTAGTCGATATAATCCATCAAGGTGGGAATGCTCTGTGTCTTCTCATCATGGTAAGTACTAGAGCTACTCACTGATGTTAGGAGTCTCCACCTGCCAGGCACAAGAGTTACACTTCCTGCCTGCTATGAGTTAGATGAGGCTATTTGACTTGCTTTTGTCAATGACAGGTAAACGGATGACATGTATCATTTCATATCCTATGGAAAGTGCACAACTTGCTGTTTCTTTTCCCTTTACCAATGACTGGCAATGATCCAGATGGCCACTTCATTAGCCTCGGTCCAGGTGGGAGCATAACATAGATAAGGGTCCCAGATAAGCCACAATGGATCTATACTGTTTGCAATAACTTCATTATTTGTATTCACTTTTTTTTTTAGGTTACATGTGTTATAGCGTAGCCTGCCCTTAGTGACATGGCAGGTTAGCTTACCACATGGTACACATGCAGCATATAATTGTTTGATAAGTGAAGTGAATGAATGTAATTTTGATGGGATCAGAACACAAGTGTGAAGGCAATACAAGGCCAATTTATCTAAAAACGTTATTTCAAGATATCTTTCAGAACACTGAAAAATGACTAATTTCATTCAACTTGTTACAAAATTATTGAGCAGCGAAGATGCAAAGATGAATGTCAGTCTTTGCAGCTTCAGTGGAGCTCACACCTAGTAGATACATATTAGCTTGTGCTCTAATCATTGCAGGGTAAATCAGGTTGAGAGGTAGGTCCAAGCAAAGTATCCATACCTGTTATGGAGAGGAGGATGCAGATTCTGGGGTGGTAGTCAAGGAAGTCAAATATCACTGATTGGGGTTTTACAGAATTACGAGAGTTTGCCACGTGAATGCCTGGGGTTGAAAGGGGAGCATCTCATGATAATTTCTGACTTAGTTATCTGGGAAACAACCAAAAGTAAAAATTAATGAGTTTGGAACTTATGGACAGCCAATGTCTGCACCTGCATTGCCAGGTATTGCCATGAGCAACTTGTGACCTTTGAACACTTTCAATGTGGTCAATGAACTAAAATTTTATTTATTTTTAACTAATTTCAATTTACTATTGAAAATATTAAAATTTAAAATTTAAAGTGTAAAATTTAAACTGTAAAGTGCAAAATTTTTTTGCCACTTTACAGAACTTTATTGCTTTGGTAGGACTATGTTTTACTTTAAAATTGAGGACCTGAATTGAGCTGTGCTATAAACACTAAATGCATGCCAGATTTCCAAGTCTTAATACAAAATGTTAAATCTCCATTAGTTATTGTTGTTTTAATTATATGTATAAATGATAATATTTTTGATATATGGATCAAATAAAGTTTACTATTAAAATTATTTCGCTTGTTTTGTTTTCACCTTTTAAACTATAGCTATTAAAAATTTATGTATATGGCTCACATTATATTTCTACTGACAAGGATAGTCTGAACCATCAGAATCACCTTGAAGGTTTGTTAAATAAATGAAAGTGAAATCACATAGAGATATCTGCATTCCCATGCTCACTGTAGCATTATTCACAATAGCAAAGATGGAAAACTTAAGTGTCTGTCTATTGATGAACAGATAAAGCAAATATGAAATATATATATGGGGGGAGTCCCCATCATGGCTCAATGGAAATGAATCTGACTAGCATCCACGAGGATGCAGGTTCAACCCCTGGCCGTGCTCAGTGGGTTAAGGATCCAGAATTGCGATGAGCTGTGGTGTAGGTCACAGACGCTGCTTGGATCTGGCATGGCTATGGCTGTGGTGTAGGCCAGCGGCTACAGCTTCGATTCGACCCCTAACCTGGGAACTTCCATATGCTGTGAGTGTGGCCTTAAAAAAAAAAAAAAGAAATACATGTATGCGTAACTCTGTTACAGGGAGATAAGAAGAGGAGGATAACAGGGTAAAATGAATAAGGTCTCTCAACTTGCTTCTAACACTCCCTTTTTTCTTTGATGTTTTTACCTTCACCCTCCTATAGAAGACATATATTTCTCCTTAATATGGTTCATTAGATGAAATGTACCATATAAATGTTTTTGGTTGAAAAGAGAGGTAATAAATTTGCAAGATTGCATTTTATGGGCTTCCAGGGGAGTCTCTGAAATGGAATTTAAAAGCTTAGGCTATGTATTTGCCTGTATTCAACAACCATGGTGAGATCCAGAAACATTTCATCCATAGGATTCACACACCAAGCAATAGCCATGAATGCCCTTTGGAGAAAGGGAAAATGCTATAATGTTGTGGGGTTTCTTGCCCAGCGGCTTAAAATTCTAGATTAGTGAAAGTCAAAGACTTAAAGTAGTCCTTGACGCCACCTCTTTGACTGTTAAACTTTACTCAAGAACTTTTGCTTTTCTTTGCTAAAAATCAGGAAAAGTGGGCAGATTTACAAAGAAAGAAATCCAAGGAACTTCACGATTCACTAAATCCATTCAAATGAGTCAACCAGAAATTTTCATTGTCCCGCTTCTTTTGTCTTTTTGTTTCTATCAAACATCTAATTTCACTGAATATCCAAATGTACTTACTTGTCTTTGGGAGAGTGTATGTAAAAGATTTTTTTTTGGAATTGAGTATTGCTGAGCTTCTCCATATATATCCTCTCAGTTCTTCTGAGTAAATTTTAAACTCACTGAGGGCAAGAACAACATCTATATTCTACACTTTGATGGCTATAACACATGGCTTCGCTGATGGCATGGAGTAGGCTTCCAGTGGACACCAATTGAATAGGCAGATATAAAGGATGACTGGGATGGATGATGAGATAAATATGCTTTGGGACCACTCCTGAAATCTACCTCAATTATCCATAACTAAGAGAGGTATGTCTGTTTTTCCTCCTGTCCCATCTTTCTTATGCTTGTACTCACCTTAGATCTGATCTTGCTTGGATTCTGGCATCTCATGCCTACCTGATCATGTTTAGTATATCTGTCCACACCTAATCATATATAATTTTATAGAACTTGGATACAAGTATGTACCTTTCAAGTATTGATTCTTCTGACTTCATTACTTATAATTAACTTACCTCAGAATGAAGAACCTAGTGCTTATGCCCTAATCTGATTCTAAAATATGATCCCCGGCAGCCTGGTCAGAACACTATTGAAGAACTTGCCTTACCCCAACTGTGGCACAACATTTATAGCCCAGGTGACATAGGAGATGATAGACTAAAGCAGAGCAATTCTGTTAATGGGAAGCACTCCCTGAGCTGTAGGTGAATAAAAGGGGATCCTTCCCTTAATGAGGCTCAGAGTTGATTTTCCGAAGTCTGTTTTGAAATGACCAAGAAGAAGCGAGAAGTAGAGTAAGTGGGGACCTGGAAAGAGAATAGCATGGAATTAAAAACGAACAAACAGGACTGCAAAAGGATTAGTCAGATTAGCATCCTCTCTCAAGATTGATTCAATTCAATCATGAAAACGTGTCACCCTTTCTACAAAGGGTCACTTTTCCAAGATGCCATGTTGGCCATCACACAGTGAGCTGGTGATAAGGTGCAAGGAAAAGAATGACAGAAAAACATCCCTCTGTTTCTTGGGGGATGTGAGCAGCAAACCTATGGGGAAAAAGAGGTAGTTGAAGAGATGATACATCAGGCTGGAGAGCCTTTGTGATCCTACATCAGCTCCCAGAAGGAGTAGTATTCTGGTCAACACGTCGGACTTAATATGTTTGTGGAGAGTTTGCAGGAGGAAAAGCAAAACAAGAAAAATGATTGTAAAGGAAAAGGTTAACAGATTGCAATGAAGATTTTTTTAAACTCGAGTGAAGCTTGAAAGTGAAATGTCACAGGGAATAACATAAAAGAGCTAATAACCTCTACAAATTTTATAGGGGTTGTATGACTCAAGATGGAAGCTGTGCTCACAGTTTGCCAGCATCGTGGGTCCATTACCATAACCCAGTAAATGGACTCTAGAGGGGGGGAAATGGGTACATTCTTAAGGATGGATCTTCCACAATGCAAGAATTATATACATTATTCGTCTTGTCCCTCCAAAATCTCTATACGCAGGAGATGCATGACCTGGCTACCCCTGCCTCATTTATGTCACCGAGTGCCACTCGCCCACTGGGGCTCGGACACAGTAGTCTTGTCCAACACCTCAGATGCATGTTTCCTGCCTTGGATTTGCACAAGCAGTGTCCTCCACTGAGAATGCTGCACCCCACGCACCTCCCTTTAGATCAGTTGTCCTCTCCCCAGGGGACATCTGGAAATATCCAGGGATCTTTTTGTTGGACACAACTGCTATTATTGACATGCTATTAATATCTATTGGGTAGAGGCCAGGGACACTTCTAAACTTCCTACAAGGCACAGGACAGCTCCCCACAACACAGAATTATCTGGCTCCAAAGGTCAGTACTTCCAAGATACAGAAACTCTGCTCTAGATAATTTGTAATGATCTGGCTTTCAGATTTCTACTTAATGGGTCACTTCCGGGACGTCTTCCATAATCTCCCTGACTGGAGAAGGCTCCTCAAGTCACTCGTGTAGCAATTACCACGATGGCAATTAATTCCCTTTTCTGTTTAAGTATGTATGTAACCCAATCAAAGGAACAGCCAGAAGGACATACTTAAAGAAACTCCTTGCTGATAAGGAGAACTCTCAGATTCCAGAGAATGGAGTAGATATGTTTATTTTCCTTACTTAGCGCTGATTCCCCTTTCTTCATTGGAAACCTAATGAAGAAATACAATCTTAACCGTAATCCCAGAGAACCCGGTAATCAATCTAACTAAGCCAACATCAGTCCCAGTTTCAGGACTATTCAGTGTTATAAGCTCTTCAAACAGAAAGTCATCAAAAGAAGCCACTGGGGATTGAGGTTAATTAAATACACAAATAGAACCTAGCTTCTTGGAAAGTCCTAGAGGGAGCCTAAAAATAAAAATTTTCATTTGTACTTTTTTGGCTGTGTGTTTTGTTTCAATCATTTTAATGCCCCAAACTTTATCTTTTAAAAGCCGACATGAAGCCTTTTTTTTGTTGTTGTTGTTAAATGGATATATCTAATATGGTATATCCCATGACACCTGTCCTGAAAGTCATGGGAATTGAGTAGAAAGACCTTAACTCTGCAGAATCAGAGGTGTGTGGTAATGCATGAGTTTCACTTCAAATAGTCCCGTTGTAAATCCCAGCTTTATGTGACTTTGGGCAGCTCCCTTCACCTCTTTGAACTTGTGACTTTATCTGGAAAATGCAGCCAGTAATACTTGCCTTCAGGACTTATTTGCGGATTAAAGAAGAGAGCCTATTGAAAGCACCCTGCGTAAGACACTGGCACATAGCAGATGTTCAGCTGATGGTGGCAATCATCACTGATGCATGGCTAGAGGTGGCAGTGCCTGGAGGGCCCCAAGCATGGCAGGTGTGCAGCAGGAATTAGGGCTAGAGTATCCCCCCAAGTTTGGCCACACTTTCTTTGAACAAGAGAGTTCTCAGATAGAGAGAACTTCTGGGGCCCTTCCCTTCCCAATGTCATGGGAGGCAGGACCAAGCCTTGACTTTGAAGCACACCTGACTTTCACTCTGGGGCTGAGTCATGCTGACTCGAACTTAGTACAACTTGTGCCAAGTCTTTAAAGTGCAGAGTCTTGTTTTTTGTCCCCTTTGCTACAAAGGCTAGAATTGCACACCTAGGACAGAAACATAAACACGTTCCCCAAGCCTCTCTTTGCTCTCAAATTGGCCGATGTGTCCAGCCCCGCCGTCCTTCCACACCAAGCCTCAAAGATCAGAAATGCAAGTGGTGAAATCGTCAGTGTTTACTGATTCAAAGAGGAGCTTTGAGCTTGCAACCCAGGATTTCTTAGACCATTTATGGCATTTTTAGTAATAAGTTGGACAATTTGTTTTCTGCATAGTTTTGACAAGTATGAAGATGTTAAAACAAGAACTGAACCTAGAAAAAAGGACTAACGCCTAGAAATTAAAAAAAAAATGGAAATAAACTTAATGGTACAATCTCAGGAAAAATGTTAAGTAAAATTATGATATGCTCAGATATTGGAATAGATGTAGTCTCCAAGCCAAGGTTAAATTGTGTGACATCAGAACATGTCTAAAATGTAACATATAAAAACATCAGAAAACTTTACATACAGCATGATTTTAATTATTAACTATTCATGCTAATATACTTAAAAGATTACTTAGGTATGGGAATAAAGTATTTATTTTTACTTAATAATTTATGCATATCTTCACTTATATGATAAATGCTTATAATCACTTATATTTTAAAATGTTTTTAGGAGTCCACAGTGAGGCTTAGTGGGTTAAGGATCCAACATTGTGTCCTTGAGGACGTAGGTTCGATCCCTGGCCTCGCTCAGTGGGTTCAGGATCAGGCATTGCCTCAAGCTGTGACAATGCGGCTTGGATTAGGTGTGGCCATGGCATAGGCTGGCAGCTGCAGCTCTGATTCGACCTCTCGCCTAGAAACTTCCATATGCCACAGGCGAGGCCATAAAAAGAAAAACATAACAAATAAAATGTTTTCAAAATGTAATAGGAAGCTTAATCAACTTCCCATTAACTTTGCCTTTGAAAGAGCTGTGAAACAGATCAATTCAATAAGAACTGAGTTCATAAGCATTTATCTCTCATAAAATTCTAGTTCTATCCACAGACATGAAACGGTTAAAGGCTGGTAAGCAAATGGTGAGTCAGGGATGTCTTAGCTGCCGAATATTGGAGGACAGAGTTAAAGGGAAGGAAAACATAACGGGATTGTGAACTCGGAAATCAAAGTGTTAAATCTCGCTCTACCCCTAAGTGGCTGTCGAACTTGTCTAGTTTATTCCCTCTCTCTATTTTTCAGCTTTTCCACTTGTGAAATGGGGGGAAATAGTTCCTTCACTCATTCCTTTTTTCAAAAAATATTTCTTGAGGGTCTATTCAGAATCAGGTCCTGCTGCAGGCACTGGGGGCAGAGCAGGGGACACAGACATGGGGCTTCTGCCTCGGATGACCAGGAGACTACCAGTCAAATAAATATGTAGATTGGAATCAGGTGCTTTGGAGAAACATAAGGCGGGGGACGGAGAAAGAGAGCGATTGGAAGGTCTCTAAGGAGATGATGAGTGAGGCGGTAGCTAAGTGAAACATTGGAGCAAGTCACGTTGGCATGGGGGGAAGCGTGTCTAGGCAAGGGGAACAGCACTGCAAAAGCCCTGAGGCAAGAGTGCGGCTGGGTCCAGGTGAGGGGTGGTAGAAATGAAGGCAGTTCTCTTCCATTGCAGTTGAACCAAACAGAGTGCATGCCTGTCGGCAAGCTCAAAATGCTCCCAGTGTACTTGAGATTCAAAGTCCAAGGCCGTCACACAGGGAGTGAATTTACAGAAACTTCATCAGCCCCATTGTAGGCTTTGAAGGTCCGCTGTGCAACTATTAGCTGATCCCATTTAACAAACAGTGACGCAGTCACCAGGCATGTTTGTGCCCAAGCAGGTGACAATTTTCTCTCCGCTGACTCCAGTCAAGGACTTTCCGCTTCCAGATTTCAGGCACCAGGTGACGTTGGGCACAGGGGGTCAGGTGGTGAGAGGAACAGGTCACGCGCCAGGCAGGTGACATGATCTGTACTCAGCTCGAATTTCAAAGGGCCCACTTTTCCGGCCATGTGTCAAACACACAGTTTGAACGCTGCAAGCAGAGTAAGGTGATTCATCAATTTCCAAACCCTTGGGAAAGGAACGTATTGTTTAGATTTTCTAATATGTTTTGTTAACCCCTACAGAGGTAGCTATAACTCAGGAAGATAAAGTGGGAGGAAAGTTAAGGGCAAAATAAAAATAAGCAATTACTGTCTTCCGTAATTATCAGCCTTATCATTTATTGTGCACTAATAGTTGCATTTCCAAGCAGATACTATTAATTAGTGAAACAACAAGGCAATTTGCATTCATCCTGATTCAGAAGAATTTAGACTACTTCAACAAACCAAACATGGGTAACTCAGCCTTATTACTTTTTGTTTTTTCAATAGATGGGAAAATCGAGGCAGAGAAAATTAATAGATCATGAAAAGAAGTAAGTTTATCCAAAGCTTGGTAGAAATCATATTTGTCTTCAAGGATAGCCGTGCATCAGGATAATTTGTAGAGCTGGGTTAGAGCAGGGAAAAGTGGAGGCAGGGAGATTGAAGTTAACATCACAGGAGTACCCTGGCCTTTTTTTGGTTCCCTTTTGGCCAGCCCATGGCATATGGAATTGTCACAGCTGTGGCAATGCCAGATCCTTAACCCACTGCGCAGGGCTGGGAATCAAACCTGCATCCCCAGCACTACAGAGATGCTGCCGATCCCATTGCACCACAGTGGGTACTCCATGGAATACCCCTCACCTTTGCCAAGGGATCAAATCCCTCTATGTTCCTATCTATGAAATGGGACTGTCATTCTCTGCATGATGTGATTGCTCTAAAGAATAAATGAGAGACACATGCCTACAAAGTAGGTGTGGTTTGTAACATGAATGGATGATGTCCAGAATCCGGAAGAAGTGCCCCTTAAGAAGGAGGAAAAAGTTCTGCATTGAACTTGAGTGGGGCCAAATTGTTTTTGGAAGAGTGGTAGCTGGGGCCACACAGCCAGAAGGAAATCCAGCTCATCTTAAGGTACAGTGACAGACTTTGGACTGGATGTCTAGTCTATGGTGTGAGGAAAGGTCCTCGTAGGTCCGTTTTCCAGAAGATGACAAAGCCAGAGCGGGCTGTGCCTAAAATTATCCAGTGACTTCGTTCTGGAATGAGTTTGAGTTGTGAGAACTTTTGCTGGCTGACTTTAGGTCATGCTGGCTTTGGGACCCAGAGAAGCCTTTGTGACTCAACTGTTCAGTTCTGCACAATTACTGCTTGCAGCATCTGTATGGAAAGTGACATTCACGAGCACCTGGGTTTATGTAAGTACATTAAGAAAACACCTCCAGAGGACAAGCAGAAATAGCACAGGTGAGCAGAAATGTTTTTCCATGTTAGTTTCTTCATCTTTGATTTTATTTTTTTACATTCCAGAATAGTTTATTTCATCCAGCTTGTTACTTGAGGAGTTTTACTGCTACACATCGGTATACAACAAAACAAATTTCTAATCGTTTCAGATATTACAGAGAACTCAGCGTGCCCTTGGAAGATCAAATTTAAAGAGAAGACTACATCGGGAAGGTATAAGTAGAGAGGAAACCAGAAAAATAGTTTCTGTTCTTTTTTTGTTCTGTCTTTTCATATGCTATTGTCATCATCATCATCATTCTTGTTGTCATTCAGAGGCAAGAAAAACATCTTGTCATTTCATCTAGTTCTTCATCACACGTATCGGATTTGATCCCCTTTATTGAGTTCTAGGAAGATGAAGACAGTGTTTACACGACGGGCAGCGTTCTTCTTTCTGAACAACCTGAATGAAGGCAGGAAGCAGGATGATGGGAAGCTCTGTATCCATTCGTATTTATCAATTACTAGAAATAACGTAAGGGTTCACACTTTCCCCACCTGCTGCTTGCTGCGGACTGTAATATCCTATGCTATTGCCTTGAATTACTTGTGATAAGGAGGGAGTGTTTGTTAAATATTATCCAGCTAGTAATACCTGTATTTGTATAGGACACCTGTGATCCAAAGGTTTCACTTTACCCTACAAATAGTTCACGATCTAAAGGACACATCCCAGTGCCATCAATAACCAAATCACCACCACAGCTTCTCTTTCCAAAAGAGGCAAGACTCTGGTTCTCTGTCCAAGGCTTTTATCCCACCCCCTTGGAAAATTATTGTGTCGCAGTCTGAAAGAAGATTTACTTTTCTGTTGAGATGAGGGAGGGCAGGTGGGAGGAAGTACTGGACTGGGGTCAGGGGATCCATGATTCTGTGATGATGGTGATAGTGGTTATTACAATGATGACATTAAATATATATATATATATATATATATATATATATATATATATATATATATATATATTTTGTTGTTGTTGTTGTGCCTGCTGCATGCGGAAGTACCCAAGCCAGGGATCCAACCCAAGCTGCAGCAGTGACAATGTCGAGGTCTTAATGGCAAGGTCACCTGGGAACTTGATGATGATAATATTGTTGATCCCCTACTACATGGCCAGCAATTTCATGTCTTCACTGATTCAATGCTAACCAAAGTACTGGTTAGGACCTATTTGACATAGGTAACCAAAGAACCAACCAAGAATGCTATAAAGAAAAGAAAATGCCATTATCTCACCTAAAGCACTCCTGGCAGTAGGATGCTTCCCAGGATTGACCCCACAGCCTTGAGAATCTGCCATCGTCAGGCTTTTTCTTTCGTGTTTTTCTCTCAATGAGTACAAGGTCGCATCCTCATGTAGCAAAGGGGAAAAAATGTCCCATTTTTATTGTTTGTAATTTTATGGTCGCAGCCATGGCATATAGAAGTTCCCAGGCCAGGTTGAATTGGAGCTGCAGTTGGGACCTAGGCAGAGCCACCATAACACCGGATTGGAGATGCTTCTGTGACCTATGCTGCAACCATGCTGGATCCTTAATCCACTGAATGAGGCCAGGGATCAAACCCACAGCCTCACAGAGACTATATCGGGTCCTTAACCCACTGAGCCACAATAGGAACTCCACTGTCGCTTTTCAAGTCCTTTTCTAAAAATAAGAAAACTTTCCTAGAAGCTCCTCAGAGGGCTTTCCTCCATGTCTCACTGGTCTATGCCCACTACTGAATCAGTCACAGGCAAAGGGGGAAATACCACACCTGGCTTAAATTGGCCAGCACACACACGCACGTGCATGTGCACGCACACACACACACATGCACAAACACATGCACGTGCACAGGCATACACACATACACACACCATCCCGTGGCTGGGGCTGAGGAGGGACCCAAACTCCATCAAAGCGAAAGAATGACAATTGACTCATCATGACTAGGATCCCATTGGCGAGGAAAAAGGAAAGACTGTCAGGTAAGTAGCTATTAGTAGCCCTATTTTATAAATGAAGAAGCAGAGGCTCAGAATAGTTATTTTAAGTGCAGGGTACATTAACCACTGTGACAAAGGATTTTCAAATGTCAGTGGCCTAAGATAATTATATTTTATTTCTCACTCATGTCATAGCCCAGTGACAGTTACAGGAAGAGGACAGGATTCTGCTCCATGTTGTTATTTGGGGCTCGAGGAATCTTCCCCCAGTGGGTCCACCCTCTTCCACACCCTCAGAATCCTCAAATTCAGCCGCGCATCAACCACGAGCAGAATTGTCCATGGAACATTATTATGGACCAGGCCTTAAAGTGGTGCTTATCACTCAGCTCACATCCCGTGGATGATAACTCGGTCCCCTGGCTACACCTAACTGCAAGGAAGCTAGGTGTGTCTCTCGAGGTCACAGAGCAGGTGGCCCAGCTGCCTACCTGCCGAGGAGGTCTGAGTGCAGGGGTGGAGCCTGATGCTGCTCTTAGCCGTGTGGCATTTTTAGCTACCAATTCATTTAACTTTCTGCTGATAGTGTTTCCCAATCTAACCATAGGTAGCTGAATCCCTGACACCATAATAGCACCTTCGACACTTTTGTGAAATTTATGCCAAATCTTGCCTCAAGCCTCAATTCCTTGGACCTCTCGGTCATGCTAAATCCTATTGCAGAAATCCCCCCTTCCCTCGGTTCACAGGCACTGTCCTTTCCTCTTTTCTTGTCCATTATTCTTTTCATTGGCCCATTTGCTTTAAACACTGGCTACTTTTTCTCCCCTCCCAAACCCCAGTCCACATGCCTCTACTTCTCTCATCATAGAAAAGACTGTTCACAACAATGGCTCCAGTTCTGTCCCCTGTGTTGTCTTCTGCAAAACGGATGCTGTTGCTCCAAGTGGAGAAGATGGGGTAATAAACTGGAAGTCTAACTTCCACATTCTCATCCGCTAAGCTCTCTTGTCTGTGACAAGGCTCTAATTAGTATCTTCCATCCATTGCCTCTTAAGACTGTTCTTGTTCCTTGCTCGTACATTTCACAGAACAGCTTCTCGATCATCTGACTGTGGAAAGAACCTCCTTCCTTAGCTTCCACTGGTCTTCCTCCTTTAAATGAAATGTATTAACTACCTTGAGCCTAATAGTTTATATTCTTATCGGCGCCCTTACCTGTCCTCACCTTGTCTGTTATTATCATCTTGCGAAAATGACTCTTTGTATTAAGGCAGGAGTCTCCTTGGGTCTAGCTAGGTTGGATTCATCACTTGCTCCCTGATTTAAACTTTGTTAGGGGTGGATTTTGTTTGGTGTGATTTTAAAGCATCCTGCACATCAAGATCTGACAAAAGGTGTTCCAGATCAATGGAGCACCATCTGCAAGGATTATTTTCATGACTTCAGCAATTGCTTTCTGCTGGGCCCCACCCAATCAATCTTTGTGGGAAGTAACATGATAGGTAAAGAGAACACAAGCTTTGGATGTATTCATTTATCCAACAACTACTACTTAATTAATTAAGCACTTACAAGGCGATAGCTTCCATCACATTACCTACCTCAAGGGATGTCATGAGAATTAACTGAGATACAGGTCAGGTCTTTAGCATAGTTTCTGGCCCATAGCAAGGGAGCTATATATATGAGTGTGTGTGTGTGTATATATATATGTATGTGTGTGTGTATATATATATACATATATATATATATATATATATATATATATATATATATATCCCAATCCCCATTTCCTCTTGAGTAAATGAATGCAAGAATGAGTTTGCACACTCATTTCTCCCATGGCCTTCTCAGGACATGCCTCTCCTTCTGGTAATTTCCACATGCCATTCCCCACAATCTGCCTCTTGGCCCATGGGCTGAATATGATGCCCAGTAAGTTCTGCTCTATTTGGATGATGTCACCTGTTGGGCTTTTTGTTGGTTTTTTTTCTTAATGTTTTTAGGGTCACACCCACAGCATATGGAATTTCCCAGGCTAGGGGTCGAATTGGAGCTACAGCTGGTGGCCTGTGCCACAACCACAGAAACACTGGATCTGAGCCATGTCTGCGACCTACACAGCAGCTCACAGCAACTCGGGATCCCCCACCACTGAGCGAGGCCAGGGATCAGACCCCTATCCTCACCGATACTAATCAGCTTCATTTCTGCTGTGGCACAGTGGGAACTCCACCTATTGGTTTCAATCCTGCCCACCAGCTCTGCTTCCTGCTTTTCACGCAACTTTTTTTTCCAGCAAATTTGTATTAAGTTCCTACCATCTTTCTTGCACTAGACTGGGTTCTGTCTCTACAGTGGTGGCTAAAATAGATATGGCAGCTACACTTTAAGTGGGAAAGAAGTAGTAATAATTATGAAAATGGATAATTTGGGTTCACATAGGGCAGCATGGAGAGCATAGTCACAGCAAAACACAGGAAATGAAGAACACAATATTCCTCTTATCCCACCCGTCTGGGTTAAAGTCCTCTTTTCCTTGGGCCTAATAAAACCCTACTCATTTTAGGGTGCTAGTGGTTGTGGTTACAAGGAAAAATAAAAACTCAAAATGGCTTAAATAGCAAAGGACAGGGTTTCCTTTGTTCATGGGACTGAAAAGGCCAGCCACAACTAATTTTAGGGGAGGCTTCATGTCGTGACTTGAGATGAGCCCAAGAAGTGCTTTCTCTCCATTTCTCATTCCGGGTGCTCAACGTTGCCTCCTGAATTGGCAAGTTGCTCCCCTTGTGGTCCCACAGTGGTGGTCGTTGGCTGCCCAGTGTCCAAGCTTCCTAGTTCACAGAAAGCCAGGAGGAGTGCATTGAGTAAAAGTACTGACTTTTATTTGATGGAATCCCCTTGAGTCGTCTAGCTGTTCTACCGGTAGGTAGAAGAATGTCCGTGTTTGTATTTCTATACATAAAATTTCGTACTGAGACGTAAGCCCCACCCTTAGCTCCAGGGGTGAGGTCTACTGTCCTAAAATGTATGGTCTGCCTGCGGGAGGAGAAGCATGATGGGTATGGTGCAAATGCTTCAGCTTTACAGTTATTGCTAAATTGCTGTCCACATGAGATTCCAGTCTAAACTTCAGCCAGCCGCAAACAAGAGTTGTCATTTCTCTACATCCTCATCAACACTTGATATCTTCTTAAACTTACTTAATGTTAAAAGAGAAAAATACAAAATGAAATATTATTGCTGATGGACCATCCTTGTCTCCTTTTTCATAAGCTGCCAGTTTAAAAAAAAACACTTATTCTATAAATGCCTTTATTTATATATTATTTTGGGGGGCTACACCACAGCCACAGCTATGCAGGATCCGAGCTGCATCTGCACGTTGCCGTGATCCCCGACCCACGGATCAAGGCCAGGGACTGAACCCACATCGTCATGGATACTAGTCGGATTCATTTCCAACAATGGGAACTCCCTGTAACCAACTTTTTATCAATAATATGTTTTGCTAATAATTTTTACCCCTCTGTGTCATGCCATTTCCACGTTGGTCCATTCGTTATGCAGACGCTTTGAATTTCAAGGTATTCAAAGTTAATCAGTCTTTTCCTTTGTGGTTTGGTCTTTTCGTACCATGTATATATATATATACAGAACCTCCTTTTCTAACCAGTATAGTAAAAAATGATGTCATATATTTTTTCACAAGTTTTAAAGTTTTGGGTTTTTTGTTTTGTTTCATCTTTTTAGGGCCGCACCTGCAGCATACGGGGGTTCCCAGGCTAGGGGTCGAATCAGAGCTGTATCTGCCGGCCTACGCCGGAGCCACAGCAACACCAGATCCAAGCCACATCTGCGACCTACCCCACAGCTCATGGCAACGCCAGATCCTTAACCCACTGAGCGAGACCAGGGATTGAACCCACAGCCTCATGGTTCCTAGTTGGATTCATTTCCCCTGCACCATGACGGGAAGGCGAAGTTTTGTTGATCACCTTTCAACCCTTAATGAACATGGAATTTTTTTTTTTTTTTTTGAGATAAGGACCTTACTTATTTGACCCTACTTATGTACTTATTTTTTGACTGTGCCCACGGCACGTGGAAGTTCCCAGGTCAGGGATCGAACCTATACCCCCGCTGTAACCAGAGCCACAGCAATGACAACACCAGATCCTTAACCCATTGAGCCACTGGGGGATTCCTTTATGCACTTATGTATTGCAGTTTGGATGATCAGTTTTTCTAGTACTATACACTGGCCAGTCCCTTCATTCCTGGTGATTTTTCCCAGACTTGTCTCCATTTAGGAATGAAACTAACCTGACCTATCTAATGTATCCATTCATATTATTTTCTGCTTTCTCACTTCATTCTTTTTTCTCCGTCCCTGCCTGCTTTAAGATGGACGGGATTGTCTTGATTCCTACTCCTCTTCATGCTCCATCAATTTAAAACTTCTTACCCCTCTATTGTTCTTTCGAGATTGTGCTTAATACCATCATACCTAACTTTGATTTGGCAACAGATGTCAAGGTTTACAATACATCTGCCTGTGCCTCCCAAATTTCCAGCATTTTGGCACACTTAAAATTTATCACCCCTTTTTATCTTTCATGGTAGTGATAACTAGTATTTTAATTCCAACCTGCTTGCAACATCTCAAATATTAATTACTTTGTTGTTGTCTTCGGTCAAGCCTTATTTAGATTTATCGACATAGTTCTTAATTCATTTGCTCATTATTGCTCCTTGCATTTCTCTTATTAATTATTATAGCACTTGGCAAATACTATTTCACTGGTTTAAGGCATCCATTGCTACTGCAAGTCTAGTTGCTGTAACTTCATAGATATGTCTTTTCTCCTTGTTTCCTATTAAAATCATTTCTCTGGGAGTTCCCGTTGTGGCACGATGGAAATTAATCCAACTGGTATCCATGAGCATGTGGATTCGGTCTCTGGCCTTGCTCAGTGGGTTAAGGATCTGGCATTACTGTGAGCTATGGTGTAGGTCAAAGACATGGCTCAGATCCCACGTTGCTGTGGCCGTGGTGTAAGCCAGCAGCTGTAGCTCGAATTCCACCACTAGCCTGGGAAACTCCATATGCCTCAGGGGCAGACCTGAAAAGACAAAGAATAAAATAAAATAAAACTGTCTCTATGTTTTGTTTTCTGTTATTTCTCCACTGTATATCTAACTGCATTTTTTTTCTTTTTTTTTCTTTTTCTTTTTTTTTTTTTTTTTTTGTCTTTTGTCTTTTTGTTGTTGTTGTTGTTGCTATTTCTTGGGCCGCTCCCGCGGCATATGGAGGTTCCCAGGCTAGGGGTCGAATCGGAGCTGTAGCCACCGGCCTACGCCAGAGCCACAGCAACTCGGGATCCGAGCCGCGTCTGCAACCTACACCACAGCTCACGGCAACGCCGGATCGTTAACCCACTGAGCAAGGGCAGGGACCGAACCCGCAACCTCATGGTTCCTAGTCGGATTCGTTAACCACTGCGCCACGACGGGAACTCCCTAACTGCATTTTTAAAACATTTTCCTCAGAATCTCGTGCGCTTTTTTATTCTGAAGACTTCTATTTTTATTTGAATTGAGATACGTCTAAGTTATGATCTTTTAAAATATTACTTTCCCTCTCTTCTCTCTATTCTATTTTTTAGGGATAACTTTCCAGATGCATGTTGGACGAACATATTCTATACTTCTTAACTCTTCTTTCATATTTCTTATGTATTCATTTTTGCTGAACTGCTTTTTGTGTAATTTCTTCAGATCTATATTCACTATTTATCTTCTATATCTAATTTTCTGTTTAACCCTTCCATTGATTTTTTTTTCCTCACAGCTCTACCTTGTTCATCTTGTGAAATTACCTTTGTGTGTGTACGTGTGTTTGTAGGTATTTTTAAAAATGCACCTGCCCTTTTGTTCATAGTATACTTTTCTTTCATTTTAGTCATAATTCCTTTTTTTACTTTATCATATCCAATTTTTAAAAATTTTATAATCCCTCTCAGATTATTCTATTACATTGAATTCCTTTTTTTTTTTTTTTTTTTTTTTTTTTTGCTTTTTCGGGCCGCACCCAGGGCATATTGAGGCTCTCAGGCTAGGGATCGAATTGGAGCTATAGCTGCCGGCCTGAGCAACAGCCACAGCAACATCAGATCCGAGCCGAATCTGTGACCTGCACCACAGCTCACAGCAACACCATATCCTTAATCTTCTGAGCGAAGCCAGGGATCGAACACACAGCATTATGGTTCTTAGTCGGAACTCCTACACTGAATTCTTGACGTGCCCTCTCCCCCATGGCTGTGTTTGTGGTCTTGCCCTTGTGAAGTATTTCTCCTCGAATGGTCTCTGATGGGTGTTTGTGAGTTCACTTTCAGTGGCAGTTGATTCTTTCTCAACGAGAATCACACAGGCCAAGTTGTGAATGCTTCAAACTGTCTTCCAGAGTGCCATCCAGTTTGTGAGTCTATAACTGTGATATAATCTTTATGTCAGTAACTCTGGGATTCCTACGCCGCAAGGGAACTCCAAACTCAGATCCTATAACCACAAGTGGTAGAGACTTCAGTTTTGATTTCTCATGAGAGACATTTCCTGTAATATAAGTGGAAACTCTTACAGGATCCTATATCAGCAAGTATACATTTTACCTCTGCACTGTCCTCAGGCTCAAGTTTTAATCTTCCTAATCACACAGGGGGCTTTCAAACATTAGTCATCAACCATAAAAGCCTATTCTGCATCCATTATCCATTCACGAGGTGCCATAATGTTGGCTCAGATATGTCCCACCATGACACATTTTTTTTCTTAATTTTTGGGGTTTTTTGAATGCAAAATGTTATATTTGAATGGATGGGCAGTGGGCCCCTACTGTACAGCATAGGGAGATATGTGTGATTGGGTAACTTTGCTATACAACAGAACCTGAAGAAACATTGCAAATCAACTATACTTTGATAATAAAAAAATGTGTCTTTCCAGTGAACTTTTGCCTATGTACCTTTAAAAAAGCTTATTTATAGGTACTTGATTTTCCTGTTATTAAAAGTTAAATCTCAAAGTGCATCTCTCTTATTTTAATCTCACTCCCTAGCTAGCTATGTTACCCAGGAGACTGTGAGTTCCTTATGGGCTTGGATTTTAGCTCTTTTATTAATTTGGTAATGAACACAAATATTGATAAGTTGTAACAGCCTCACAATTAAGCGTTCTAGTAAGTAATAAATATTCTGAGCTCAGTTTCCTCATCTAAAAATGGTGATACCAATCTGACCTCTCAGAAGTGTTATGCAGATGAAATAACATGAAAAGAAAAAACCAGCACAATTGCTGATGTGTAACAAAAACAAACAACAAACAAAAGCAGTGGGAAAATATCCTCAATAAATGCTCATTATTATCCCCAGGAAATTTACTAAATGAACATATGAATAAATGAAAGAACCTTAGCAATTCACACATTAAGACCTAGGCACCCCCAATTCTGGAAAGCAGAGTTCTTTCCGTATAGAAACAATGAGATTTTGCTCAATAACCAAAGGCACGGGAGCCTCCCCCGGTACCCAGGCCCTAGAGAGCATCAAAGTCAAGTCGCCCGACCTTGGGAATCAGGTAGCACTTCCGAGCTTCCCTGCGCATCTTTGTAGAGGAGCAGCTCTCTGACACCCTCCTGCTTGTCAGGTGATCTCTAATCGCAGGGGTGATAACTCTCCACCTCCAATGGAAATTTTGTCCCACCTCCTGTGTACTTCGCCATGCCGCTTGCACATGATCACAATGCTATATTTTCTAATATTAGAAGAGAAAGAGCGATGTGGGTTAACAGGTAGAGAACTAAAGTTGAGGAGTAAAAACAGGTTAATACCATATTAAGAACAAAGATTTGAATGAGGCAGCTCTTCTGCGGAGATCTAAAAAACCACTTCCCATTGCGAATGCGTGGTGCTCAGGTTCTGCTCGAAGTGTTACCAGCTCATCAGATATTTCCACTCCGTGGGCCTCACCTAGGTTAAATTCCTCAACCATGCTTTAAAGTTGTCTCTTCAAGAGTGGAGGGGAAAATCAGAGAAGTGTCTCGTAAAGTGTGTCTTGTTGGGGAAACGGAAATGAGGCTAGGTGACCAAGGGTGGGGAGGCAAGCCTGTGATTTTCTCCTTTGGGTTTTTCCCACAGTGACCCTGGCAACCACTCTATGAGATCTCCCTCCAGAGACACGAGAAAGGGCTGGAGGGCAGAGTTCCCAATGTGGCTCAGCAGGTTAAGAACCTGACTAGGATCCATAAGGATGCGGGTTTGATCCCTGGCCTCACTCAGTGGGTTAGGGATCCAGTGTTGCCTCAAGCTGGTGCATAGTTCACAGATGTGGCTTGGATCCAATATTGCTATGGCTGCGTCTGGGAGCTACAGCTCCGATTCAACCCCTTGCCTGGGAACTTCCATATGCCTTGGGTGTGGACCTGACCAAAAAAAAGTAAGAAAATAAAATAAATAATGTTTGCAAGTTCCCATCATGGCTCAGCAGTAACAAACTCGACTAGTATCCATGAGATTGTGGGTTCGATCCCTGTCCTTGCTCAGTGGGTTGAGGATCCTGCATTGCCGTGAGCTGTGGTATAGGTCACAGCTAAGGTTCAGATCCAGCAGTGCTGTGGCGTAGGCCAGTAGCTATAGCTCCAATTTGACCCCTAGCCTGGGAACCTCCATATGCCCCAGGTGTGGCCCTAAAAAGACCAAAAAAAAAAAAAAAAAAAAAGAGAGAGAGATAGAGAGAAATAAATGGCTGGAAGGAAGGAGAGGGAGCTGGCAGTAGGCAGCCTTGAGAAGAGATTAGAAAAAGCTGTGGTGAGACAAAAAAAAAAAATCAAAGACGGAGTTCCCATCATGGCGCAGTGGTTAACGAATCTGACTAGGAACCATGAGGTTGTGGGTTCGGTCCCTGCCCTTGCTCAGTGGGTTAAGCATCCGGCATTGCCGTGAGCTGTGGTGTAGGTTGCAGACGCGGCTCAGATCCCGCGTTGCTGTGGCTCTGGCGTAGGCCAGTGGCTACAGCTCCGATTCAACCCCTAGCCTGGGAACCTCCATATGCTGCAGGAGCAGCCCAAAGAAATAGCAAAAAGACAAAAAAATAAAAATCAAAGAAAAAGCTGTGGTGAAGACCCACTCCTATCTGTATGGTGCTTGAGTGGAGGGAGACTTTTTCTGTGATGCTTCCAAAACTCAAAGTCTGTGCCATCAGTTATTAAGCCATGACTAACGGAACACCTGTTCTGTACTAGGCTCTGGGCTGGCAATGGGAATACCAGTGGAAATTTAGCACAAGTGAATATTATATGCCAGTAGGCAGGTGTTTTATTTTAATTATCTCACCTAATTTTTGCAGTACTGCAAGTAATTTTTTGCAGTATCATCTCATGTCCTTGAGGACTATATTATGTTGCATCCCAGTTGCTGGAAAGCAGAATTTCGCTCAGCATAGAAGGCACTAATTTAATAAACAAATTTTGTAGATTTGAATAAGGCGAGGTTTATTTCCCAGCTCTGCCACTTATTAGCTCTGTTACCATGATCAATTGAATTCAAATTCCCTGAGATTCAATCTATTCACACAGAAAATGGGCTAATAACATTACTAAACACTTTTCTCATGTCAGGCATGTGCTTAACAATTTATAAACATCTTATTTAATCCTCACGACCCTCCTCTAAAGTACAAAGAATTTCCCTTTCTTTTAAAGAAACTGAGGCTCAGAAAGACTAGTTTTGTTTTGTTTTGTTTTCATTATTATTTTTTTTTCTTTTTAAGGCAGCCTCTGAAGCATATGGAAGTTCCTGGTCTAGGGGTTGAATCAGAGCAGCAGCTGCTGGCCTACACCACAGCCGCAGCAACACTGGATCTGAGCGGCATCTGCGACCTACACCGCAGCTCACAGCAGCATTGGATCCTTAACCCACTGAGCGAGGTCAGGGATCGAACCCCTGTCCTCATGGATACTAGTGAGGTTCTTAACGTGCTGAGCCACAATGGGAACTCCAGAATGATTCATTTTTTTGCCTAAGGTCATACAACTACTAAGTGTCATGGCTGTCATCCCAGGTCCATGTGTCTTACTCTATAACCTGTGTACTTAACCACTGTTCTTCAAATGATTAGGAAAACACTCTTCTGAGTGTTTCACTCTTAATTTCCCACTTATTTCATTTGCCTTCTTCTCTGCCCCCCCCCCACCACACACACACACACACACACACACACACACACACACTGTCACTGAAACTTTTCCCTCTAAAATATTCATTTGAATAAGTCACCCTCACGGCTTAAAAAATGTGACTATTTCGTGGAGGATTAAACGGTACACCAGACTTTTTTTTTAAATTTTAATTAGATGGATTTTCTCACCAGAGCACAGCACAGTGGAAAGAAGAGGCTGCTGAGTCGGCCTGACTTTGGTTTGAAATGACTGTCTCCTATTCATTCACTACGTGACCTCGAATGACTTAAGGTCTTTGGGGCTCAGTTTCCTCTTCTAAAGAGGGAAGAGAATTTCTTCCTCTCTGGACTTTTGGAGAAGCTTCCCCAGGTTTCCGAGGTTGGAGGCCCTATCCTCTGGCTGGCGCATTATAGGGCCTTCAACCAATCTGAGTGTCTTTCCCTGAAGAAAGTGAGGTTCAGGAACGGAAGAAAAGAGGGTTTGGTAAGTGCTGCGGTGAAATGAGCTGAAGTAAACAGACAAGAGACCAAGGAGCCCTCAACAACAGACCCATATTTGGGCTAACCACACCCAAATGCACGGCAGTGTGCAAGTGAAACACACAGAAGGAATAAAAACATAACTTGACCTCCAGGTGATGGGGATATTTCTAGACATCCTAAGTAGCCAGCTTTCTAGGCTCCACAACCCAAGGAAGTCTCCCCCGCCAGGCACTGGACACAGCTGCCTTCCAGCTCTTTGGGACAAGGACACCACGGGGGCCACGACTCAAGCTGAAGGAGAAGCAGGGGCACATTTCCTCTCCGGGAGCCTGGGAAGCCTACTCATCCCCCCGGAGGAGGTCCCTGGCAGCCTTGGCCGGAGTGATTTGAGTTGGGATGAGCCATGATATCAAGTTCCAGTAAAACCCACAGAATGTTCTGAACTTGTGACTAAGCCCTGAGCTAAATAAACAACCCCAGCATCCACCTCAAGGAGGATGGCTATGTGCTGTCCCGTGGCCTAGTAATCTCTTTATTCAAAAAAAAAAAAAAATCAAAGAGCCGAGAGGCCAAACTTTGCTCTTGTCAACATTACTTTAACAATAGCAGGTTCAGCTCTCTCTCCCCACCCCCGGGGTGGGGTGGGGGGGCAGTCATTTTGTTAGAAGTACTGTCAAATGGTGATGTTCTTTGCTCTGTCCCCTGAAGCCTGGGGCTTTCTCAGGACCACCGTGGGGTGGGTTATGGGAAGGTGGAGCCGAGCAGATTGTGCCTGCCTGCTGCTCCCTTGAGTCAACCAGAACAGCTTCCCTTTTATTTAGTTTATTTTATTGGCCTTCCTCATAATAGTTTATTGAAGTGATAAAAATGTTTTAAAAAAAAATCCTGCTTTTTTTTTTTTTTTTTTGAGTGTGGAAACAGAATCTAGGGCAATGTTATTTTTTAAAACTTTCTGATTAAAGTGTAGTTGATTTACGATGTTCCTTCAATTTCTGCTGTACAGCAAAGTGACCCAGTCGTGTCTATATGTACACATTTTTTTTTTATCCTATGATCGTCCATCATGTTCTAACCTGAGATTGAACATAGTTCCCTGTGCTGTACAGCAGTAGGACAGTGATATTAAATTACAAGAATGATGGGTATATCATTTAGAGCCAGAGAGAGAGAGAGAGAGAGAGAACACGGCTATTTATTGTGTATCCATGGACTTTGTTTTCCATTAATTTTCACATGACCCTAAAACTGAGTACTGAGTAATCCCATTTTAGAGAAAAGGGGGCTGGGGACTCTAATTAGTCCAATTTTAGACAGGAGGTTCAGAGGATTTGAGGGAACGTACCTAAGTCAGGTAGCCAACAAATAGTCCAGTAGATATTCAATCCCAGGAGTATTGCTGTTAATGAACACACTGGACTGACCCCTCCCCAAAAAGTCCCCCTGTGACTACCGAGTCCTTCAGCGTCTCGTCTCCATCCTGGCACTTGGCCATTTTCAGGCTCTGCTCAGAAGTCCCCTCCTTGAGGGACCTTCCCAACTGCCCCATCGAAAATACTGCCCCCCTCTGGTCAGTCTGCTTCTTTCAATGCTTGATTTTCTTTCTTACCCCTCACCCCAGAGTGATACATTTTGTATGTGTACCTATTTATGGTCTTTGGTCTGTGAGCCCCAAGAATGTCAGCTCCTTGAGGTCTGGGGCTTTGTAAGCTCTCAGATCATGGTTCACCCTTGACAACCGGATTAGAAAAAGACTCTGTGGAAATGAGTAAGGGGTATGAATTGAAGAGGAAAACACCTAGGTAATGAAAAGACAAAAGGATATAGAATAATAAGCCTAGGATATAGGGTCATACAACTTCAATCTGAATCACAGCTTTGCTCTCAATTAGCTGTGTGACCATAAGCAGGTTTGAGTTTCCTCCGTGGTAGTAGGGACACAGTGTCTTTGTGTGGATTAAATGAGACAGTATACATTTAAAAGTGGCTCTTTGAAGTTCCCGTCATGGCTCAGTGGAAACCAATCAGACTAGCATCCATGAGGATGCAGCAGGCTCAATCCCTGGCCTCATCGGCCTTGCGGTGAGCTATGGTATAGGTCACAGACATGGCTCAGATCTGGCATTTCGGTGGCTGTGGCATAGGCCAGAAGCTACAGCTCTGATTCAATCCCTAGCTTGGGAAGCTCCATGAGCAGCACCGGGGTGCAGCCCTAAATGAATAAATTAATAAAGGCTCTTTATAACTGAGTTAACTCATTTTTTTCTCCTAGAATTGTTCCTGGAAACATAGCTAAGCACATAATAAGAGCTCAGTACACACATGGTGGAGCATGGAATGCCAGACCATAGTTCATAATTAGGCCATGCTGTGTTATAGAAAAAGCAATGAAAAAGAGGAAGAAGGCCAGCAACTAGACCCACTTCTGTCATATAGCTACCTGTGCGCCCTTGGACAAGTTGCCTTGCTTCTTGGGTCCATGTTTTCTCCTGGGTAAAACAAGGCAGTTGGACAGGATGAGGTATAAGTTGCCTTCCACCTCTGAAATCTATGAAACTGAAAACATCCCACAGTTGATCTGGTTTCCCTTGGACTTCTGGTTGCAAATCATCCCACCCTGATTGTTGTCAGGAAGATGAAATGAACTATTATTTTTTTTTAATTTTCTTCCTGGATTTCAGTCCAAATAAAAATTCTTGGTGCTACTCACATCAGAGAATAACGGTTGGTGGCTTGGCCAAAGGATACCGATATTTACAATGGGCAATTAATTCACTCTCTTATCTGGGTCCTCTAGGGTCGTTCTGGATTGGTGAGCCTCTTGATTAGGTTGAAGGAATTCCATCACACCTTGTACTTCCCCTCCATGAGTGGGAAAGGAATGAGATGTATCAAGGTTGTCTTGGAGACTTCTGTTCCAAGTCAACCTTGGAGAGTTCAGGGGTTTTATTCTGTTGCCTGGGAAGGGTCATTGTTTTCTTCTGACATGTTGATTTATGGGAAGAGCTGCTGCCAGGGATCTTGCAAGCTTAGAAAGTCATGTTGGTGAACTGATGTGGAAGTTTTGTGTTTTTAACCATCACTTCCTTAGCCATCATTTCTAAGTAACAATAGTTGATCAACAACAACGGTTTACTGCACAGCACAGAGAACTATATTCAGTATCTCGTAATAACCTATAATAGAAGAGAATCCAAAAATATATATATAACCAAATCACTTTGCTGTACACCTGAAACTAATATGATATTGTAAATCAACCATACTTCAATACAAAAATAAACAAAAAGAAAGTAACTGATCTTTTACCTTTATCCTATATCCAAAAGACTGAATAGCCATAATGAGGTCTAAAAATTCGACAGAGTAATCATTGTTTTGTGAGTGTGGGTCCCATGGCTAGTGGACAAGCAAAAACTTCTCACCCAAAAAATTCAGGTTACCTGAAAACTCATTTTAAATCTCACCTTTTGTTTGACATTTAAAAAAAAAATGAACAGCATATAGTAATTTTTGGCTTTCTCATAGGGGCACAGAAAATCTCTAGTAAAGGAGAAATGGCAGTAGTTACTAGCAACCTGCTTACATAACTACCAATAAAGTAAGATCTGAGCTGTTTCCTGCCCCTGAGCAAATTCAGTAGGAGAATGGAGGTGGGAAGGTGGGAGGGGCGAGAGGGACTGTGAAGACACCTGCTAAGGAGTCAGCTGGACCTAGGTTGAAAACCCAGCTGTGCCACCTGACAGCTGTGTGATTTTAGGCAAATGATTTCCTATTTCTGTGCCTCACTTTCTTCAGGGATAAATAAGAACATCTTCCTCCTCAACTCAACATAAGAGTCAAACATAATGATGCACCTGAAGGGCAGGGCAGAGTCTCTGGACAAAATAGTAGAACAATTATGTGTGATTATGAATAAATCATTTCACCTCATTGGGCCTCAGTTTCTTTAGGTGTTAAATAATGTAGTTGAACTCAAAGAATTCCATTTTTTTCTTCAAGTGCTTCGAGTATGACTACATTCAATGGAATAGAGAGAAATGGGATTGTTAGGGATATATTGGGTTGCATGTCACCGATAAATGTTAAGGTATGTGGAAAGACCTTATGAGGGGGTTAAAGGCGGCTGTGGTTATTACATCTTATTGATAAGAAGGATAATGTTTTAAAGCTGTCTTTTATTGGACACCTTTTAAAATATATTATCACATTAATTCCCCATGAATGCCCTACAAAGCTAGTAATTTTAGCTCACTTTACCTATGTAGGGAGATTAAAGCTCAAATACATTCATGTTTAAAACTATCCAGATCATCCATGATGGCTCAAACTATGTCCCATCCGACTCAGTCTCTCATGCCCTTTGCAGTAACCTGCGCTGGCTCTATTCATTAAAATAGCTATTTAATCTCCATATGACCTTTGTTTTCCTTATTCCATATTGCCTTGTCTTTCTATGTTCACACTTACCTAATAACAATATAATGTATATTTTAAATGTACCCTCTGCTGCACTATATGATTTTGTAAGTGCGTAATCTATTATAATCTACTTAAATCTCTGTCTTTATTGCATAATTCAGCATTTTAATATTCTCTTTGGAAAGTGTTTTGAGTCACTTCCCTACAAAGGTGCTGTATTAAATTACATTCATTATTCTTGCTAAAGGTAGACAAGTCATGGTTCAGGTGAACAAGAAAGTAACTCCCATTATCCTCAGCACATTCCATCACATATGTTATTCTCCGTGACATTTATCAATGCCGCATTTAGATGTTTTAAAGAAAGGGGGAAAAAAAGCACTTGAAATTCTGAAACATTGAACCAACATGGAGCCAAATCCTACAGGTGACACAGTCATCTCCTTGCCACAAGTTAGATATGTTGCCTTAACTCTTGGAGCACACGAGGAGATGGGAAACGACATGCCAAGAACCAGGATGTGTGAACTATTAAATCCATCTGCTGTAAATTATGTTGCATCATAACTACAAGTATGTTCATCTTATTCTTAATAATATATTATTCCTTGCGTACCAAGGATATAGAGCTTGTGTGGACATTCTACTAGGTACCTTTTGTCACCTCCATGTGTTATTTTTTCATCCCTGTTCAAACACTCTCTTCCAAAGGGATAGGTTATCTGTCCATACTGCCTTTAAACTATCACCTTGGCTGGAATTTACCAAACTCACTTCCTTTTTTCATGAAAAAAAGACACTGCCTTACTACCTACTACAACTTTAGTCATTTCAGGTGCTGGGGAGAGAGTCAGCATCGTCTTAGGCTGGGGTCCTGAGAAGCATATCCTGAGATGAAGATTCAGATAGAGTGATTTAGGTAAGCAGTACTTCTAGGAGAAACTGGTAAAAAACAAACAAACAAACAAACATGGGGGAAGCAGGCCAAGAGGGAGATCTCAGATGAAGTCCTGGGGCAGAGAGTTTCATCCTTGTCCTGCAGGGGGGCCTTTGGAGTGGAGATCCACCTCAGAGCCCAGAAAGCTAGCTGTTCCTACATTCTTGCCATTCAGCCATTGGTCAAGGACCACTGGGTATAGGGAGAGAGGTTCTAAACTCCTGGTCTGCACACGAGGGCAAAGCTGCTCCTGTAGCCTGAGGAAGATAAAGGAAGATAAAGCCCGATGAAGTGGAGAGAAAGTGGGGCAGAACTTGATGAAAACAGTAAATGATATCTAAGGGAAGACGAGTGAAATACCCGACAGAGTTCCTGCTGTGGCTCAGCAGGTTAAGAACTCAACATAGCGTCCCTGAGGATGCGAGCTTTATCCCTGGCCTCACTCAGTGGGTTAAGGATCCGGCATTGCTGCAAGCTGCAGCACAGGTTGCAGATGCAGCTCAGATCCAGGGTTACTGTGTCTGTGGAAGAGGCCCCAGCTGTAGCTCCTATTCTCCCTCAGCCCAGGAACTTCCATATGCCACAGGTGCCCCTGTAAAAAGAAGAAAAAAAAAAAAAAAGTGAAGTAGCGGTAGTATCCACTAGAGGCAGTCACACGGATCAATCACCCAAAGCCTGACATCAAAATTTCTTGACATTTGTATTGCTTTGCTAGGGCTACCATAACAAAGTACCACAAACTGAGGGCTTAAACAACATATACGTATTGTCTCACAATTCCTGTTTCTCCTCACACTGTCTTTCCTCTATGCTTGTCTCTGTGCCCAAATTTCTCTTTTTGATAAGGACACCAGTCATATTGGATTAGGGACCTACCTTATTCCAATTTGAGTTCATCTTAACCAATCGTATCTACAAGGACCCAATTTCCAAACAAGATCACATTCTGAGGTCCTAGGGGTTAGGGTTTTAACATATGAATTTTGACAGGACACCATTCGACCTACAACAAGGTTCTTCCATTTCAAAAGTTTTATTAAACTCCATTTCAGAAACACACTTCTGTACCCACGTTCAACTTCTTCTTGCCCCTTGGTGCTGCCTTCTGGGTCTTTACTCTTTGCTTTGTACCCTTATCATATCCGTTCGTTGTATTTCTCACCAATTTAGTCCTTGATGAAAGCAGCATTGGCTAGCTACAAAATGTAAAGGCTATGAGAAAATGCTTTGCAAATTATAAACTCTTATGTGAGTTTTAATTGCCACTTTTTAGTGTTCCCTAAGGAATAGATACCGAGCTCCTCTCATATTTTGTACATATTCCCTGGTGTTTCTGATTTTAGAAAACTCTGTAAGTGCAGGAAAGATTAAAAGATGGAGACAGTAATTGTAAGGTCATCATGGTGCTGAAAATTAAAAAGGATGGGCTTCCGAATTAGGGAACCATAGAATGGATCCCAAGAAAGAAATGTGAACTATAGCCCCACGGGACAGACTGTAGACTTGGTGTCTCATCAAATATTGACAAGGAGGTCATGGGAGAAAAGGCAGATCTTGATACTTTTTTTTCTCTACTGAATACTAAGTGCATCCACTTTCAATTTTTATTTTGTTGTATTCCTCCACTGCTGCTGGTTCCCTGTTAAGTGCCACATAAAAGGCATATTTTTCAGCAAATTCCTTTCCTGGTCTTGCCCCTCCCTGCTCCCCAGCCTTATATTCCTCCATTTTCCCCTCCTGCCCTTGTGCACACCTTGCCAAACTCCTTGGAGCTGGTACTTACCTGGGTGTCTTACTGTTGCACCTGCTCCCCTTTCTTCCTGGGAAGTGCCTTCTCAGTGTGGACCCGATGAAAGCCCAAACCAACACTAAGAGAGGGATCCCTGATTGGACTCTCCCGATGAGACTCAGCCTCTCTGGCTTTTGTGCTACCTTTGCACCTTGTAAATCCTTGTATTATCATTCTTCTCACAAGGGATAGTAATTGTGTCTTATCACACCCCTCATTAAATCATAAACTTCAGGACAATAATATGTTATATTCATCTTTGTATCCACAGTTCTTAGCACAGTGGCTTGTCCTTGAATGGAGTCGAGAAATAGTTGTGAAATGAATAAACAAGTGTAGATGTAGACTGAATCTGATATTGGGTAATGCATTAAACCTCGTCCAAAGGATTTTACAGACACTGGGAAGCAGAGGTTGGAATCCTTTGGAGGTTACATTGCAGATTTTTTTTTTTTTTTTTTTTTTTTTTTAGAATTTGAGACATGATTTACTTTCCTCTAGTATCCTCAATCCTATCATGCTGATGTGTCTGACCCTTCATTTAATTACTAGATACCCGCTACGCATTAGCTCAGCTTCCGGAACACCTATGTGGGAAGCATGATGTTTTCTGGCTGCCACTGTGGATGCCCAGGGCACCTCCCTGGTTTGTCCACACCATCTGTGATAGTAGCGGCTCTTGATGTGGGAGAGACTGATTATTAGTAAGACAAGCTCCCTCCTAGCTAATGAGCAGCTTCTCACTTGGCTAGAGCTGCTGAACCTCCACAATTGCCCTGTGAATTAGCTATTTTTTCCCCACCCAGTTAGGATATTCCTATTTAAATTATGATAGGAATACTTTGATTCGCCCCCAATTTTCCATTTTTCTGAAGGGCTCAAACACCAACATCTGGATCCCTGTAATCAAGAAAGTAGAGTGGAGCAAAAATCACCTTAATTTTGGCAGCAGAAATCTGTGACTTCAAAACCAAGTCATTCTGCTTAATAGCTTTTTGACCTTGAGCAAATTACTGAAAATCTTAGTTACCTCATGTGTATGAATTAGGGGTGATAATAACTGACCTTACACTATTGGGTAATGATTAAAAATTATGCAACCCACATTATAGTCCTAGCTCTGTGTTTCCCAACAAGAGTGCTCTTGACATTCGGGGTGGGGAAAGTCCCCTCTTGCACAAGTGTGTTACATACATTATAAAATGCTAAACATTTCTGGAAGCTGAGATCTAAATATCAGTAATACCCCTGGTCACCAAGGAATTGAACTCCCCCCGCCCCCCCAACAACATGAGCTCCCTGCCCCCACCTCATACCCCCCCACACCATACTGAGAGGTAAAACTTATCCAGGCTACCACATACAAGGGAGTGTTCAAGGAACTTTATTTGATTGACCTAATTTAATTCTCATAAAAACTTTATAATGCACTGAAAGATTAAAAACACTGCCAGGTTATAGAACTAGAGAGTTGAGGATCTGGGTTTGTTGCTTTGTGAGTTTAAGCCTCTGTGCCGTCTTGACTGGGAGCTTGGTAATTACTTAAATGTTCTCTTCCTTCCTTCCTCCCAATCGGGTTTCATTTCCAGTGTCTTTGGCTAACTTCTCAGTAAGCTACAATTACGTTTTGTCCACCCAGATGCACAGACTTCATTGGCCCAAGCCCAAGTTTTGACAAGACTGAAGACACCTTTTTTATTGTGGTGACAGATATCTCAGGGCCAAATCTGTCTTGCTGTACCAGGGTCTAGCCTATGAGGGTTTCCACTGGGGATAAGTGAATAAAACATCACCCCACATATTTTTCCTTCCACTGATTCTTCTTCCTTTCCCCCAGAACCCTCCTGGGCTTTGGGGAGCCTCTCTCACTTGCCTGTTTTTTGTTATTATGACAATTGGCTGGGGAGGTAAGAAGTGTCAGTGGGGAGGGGTCCCCAAACAGCCAAGCAACTCTCCAACCCTAAATAGGTGCCTACAGTTCAACTCAGTTCTGACACTGTGCCTAGAGACAGTGGCAGATTCCACAGATTAAGCATTCAGTTCTACAAGGCTGCTCCCCCAACCCCGAATACATATTCCAATCTCAAACCTAGGTTGTCATCTGTGCTTTTGACCAACAGCCTGTAAATCACAGGTTCCCACCACGCCCTCCTTGGGTTCCACTAAGTTGCTAAAGCAGCTCATGGAACTCAAAGAAAGAAACATTCTATTTACTGTATCACTAGATTAATACATAAGGATAACTGAGGAAGAGCCAGATAGAAGAGATCTGAGCAAGATACTGGAAAGGACAACGCTTTCATGCCCTCTCTAGGTGTGCCCTTCTCCCCAGTGGCCTAGAAATTCTCTGCACCACATCCTATTGTGTTTCTATGGAGGCTTCATTACATAGGCATGGCTGATTAAATAAATCATGGTCATTTGTGATTGGATCAACATCCAGCCCCTCTTTTTTGGTTGTTTCTCCTGGCAATCCAGCCCCTATCCTTAGATTACCTAAGGCCATCTCCAAAGTCACATCATTAACATAGCAATAGACACATTGGTCACTCTCATCACTTAGAAAATTCCAAGGGTTTTAGGAGCTCTGGGACAGGAAGGAGCTCAAAGAGCGAATATTTATTTCTTATTATAAATCACAATAGCACTTTGTAGGCTTCTAAATAAAGTCAGCCATGCATACTTATAAACAGAGATCAGGAGTCTTTGGCCCAGAAACTCACTAGCCCACTTGATAGAATGCAGAAATACTCCAATGGACTCTACAGTGTGGGACCAGTATGCTTTTTATCACTTAGTGCAATCATAGGGAGTAGGAGCTGCAGCAGAAGTGAGGGGTGGGTGGTCTCACTGAGGTAAGATGCTGAGGTAGGAAGATTCCTCCACCATCAGCTCGCCTCATGAATTCAGGCTCCTTCCTAAAACAAGAAGGCATTAAAATAAATGCCTTCTAGCTATTCTACTTTGAGATTCTGATAAATTCCAGCCAAATGGGATAAAATAAAAATAAATAAAATAAATTAAAGTAAACAAGCAAATAAATAAAATAAATCAATAAAAAGCCTGAAAGGGCAAGAGCAGGAATCCAAAATAGAGAAAGTACAAGTATCCTGCTCTAGGCTCTGCCCTGTGTCCTGCTGGTACCAGGAATACAAAGGGGCATGATGTCATCCAGCCTAGAGAGGCTCATAGCAAATTTGTTGGTTACTGGTTTAAATTTATAAGCATGGGAGTTGCCACTGTAGCTCAGCAGGTTACAAAACCAACCAGTATCCATGAAGAGGAGGTTTCGATCCCTGGTCTTGCTCAGTGGGTTAAGGATCTGTTGTTGCCACGAGCTGTGGGTCGCAGATGCAAGTTGTGTTGCTGTGGCTGTGGTGCAGGCTGGCAGCTGCAGCTCTGATTAGACCCCCTAGCCCCTCTAGCCCAGGAACTTCCATATGCTGGGGGTGTGGCCCTAATAACACAAAAAAAGAAAAGAAAAAAAGGAAGAAAGAAAGGATGTACAGATTAATTTCGCTTGTTCACGTTATGTTCTCAAAAACCTTCAGAGAAGTGAGTTTCTGGCTTATCCTGGACCCATATTTCTGTTAATTGCTCTTATTGCATTTTCAGGGTTGTGGGAACTAAATTTTACCCCTACAGGATTAAAATTTCCAGAAAAAATATCAGAAAAAAAGGGGTTTTCCTTATTTAAGTCTTTCACAGAGGCATTGTTCCAAGTAAGCCCCCAAGAAATGTGAATGGCCATTGTGATTGCATTTATCTGTGAGGAAGAAGATGATTTTCTGAAAGGGGAAGCCTAAGCCTCAAGAATTCTGCAGGACCAAAAAGCAGGAAAGAATGGTAGTGTCAACCTCGATTTCTGGGAATACAGAGACAAGAGGTTTCTAACAGCTCCCTAAATGAGGTGGCTCTGGCAAGGTTAGAGAGACTTGTACCTGTTCCCCAGCATTTACTGGACCCAGAGGTAAATGAGTCCTTACAGGTTAGAAATGAATGGGCCCTAGGACTATCTCTTTCTGGAGTAGACACCCAGACACAACTGGCCTTTCCTGGCAATAAGGATAGGATGACTCACTCTCAGTAATCATTTGCCAAGAGTGAAAATGGATTTATTCATTTATTCCATCATCCCATGCATTATTAGGCCTAATGCAGGTTTTAGCACTGTGCAGATCTTCCCCCTCTGAACTGGCCAACCTCATGACTGTTTGCACCTTTGGGCATAGTTACAAAGTGATGATCAATGGCTACAGAGCTGAGCAAAGTCGTGTAGCCTCAGGCAAGATAGTTCTCCAATGTGGTTTCATTTTCCTTGTCTGCAACATCAGGACAACATGACCTCAGACCTCTTCCGGCTCTGATATTTAAGGATTTGAAAAATGGTCCCTGGGGAGAATAAAAGCCATGTCCATAGTGCATTGGGTACTATGGTCTGGGTCAAGGACACATCCATGGCTTCTCCCCATTAATCTATTACTCAGTTCCTCGTTCTCACACTTCCATAGCAAATGTGTATTGAGCATCTCATCTGTGTATGCAGCAGGCAGGCATCAGGGAATGCTCAGGCTACCGGGCGAGACAGATTGTGTGTGACACTGGCAAACTCGTGTGCTGCCCCATCCTCTAGCAATGAAAATGGCTGGAGACCAAAAAGGAGAGAAATCTCCTCCCATCTGGATAAGATACACATAAGCTGTTCAGTAGAGAAAGAAAGAAACCAAGAAGAAGAGGCTGGACCTCACATAGAATTAGGAAGGAGGCAGCCCTCAGCTCTGTCACTTGCTGAGTGAAAATGACATGTTTTTGATCTCACTAAAACTGTTTTTCCATCTACTCTATGAGAGTGGTGATAACACTACTTAAAAATAATAATGATACTTCCAAAAGTGTTGGGGGGGGACTCGGTAAGATAACCAATGAGAAAACACTTGTTAGACTGGAAGAAAATTTTAAAGTATTTTTTGTTTACCTCCATATACCCGCATTTCTTTTTCTTTCTTTCTTTCTTTTTTTCTGATCCTTAGCACAGAATGCAGGACTGAAGATACTTAAAAACCCTACTTGACATTCTTCATAATTCTAATGCTCATCTCCAGCCCCAAATAGTGAAATTGCTGGATCCATTCTCTCTCCTTAGAGACTTCAAAATCTCCCTACCACTTTAGGCCTTCCTTTTATGACCTCCCAGAGTCTAAGAGAGGCTTAGCTTGCATTTATGACCACTAATACAGCCTGCCCATTTGGAGGGCGGGAGCTGATAAAGCAAATCCCCAGCAATTGATCTCTCTCCTAACTTGAAGCTCACAGTGCTTTATCTTCCCTGCCCTTCCATATTATCTTAAAGAAATGATATTATTTCATTATTGTCATTTAATAGCTGCAACAGAGGGAGGCAATACAGGTAAAATCTGCGTAATGGGTTCTAATGGCTAAGCCATTTAATGTCTCTGAAGCTCAATTTCTTTTTTCTTTTCTTTCGTTCTTCCTTTTTTTTTTTTTTTTTAACAGCCCCCCCCTGCAGCATATGGAACTTTCAGGGTTAGGGGTGGAATCAGAGCTGTAGCTGCAGGCCTACACCACAGACACAGCAACACCAGATCTGAACTGCATCTGTGACCTATGCTACAGCTTTTGGCAATGCCGTAACCCACTGAGTGGGGCCAGGGATTTAACCTGCATCCTCACAGAGATTATGTTGGGCCCCAGTGGGAACTCCTGAAGCTCAATTTCTTCATGCAGTTTCATAAGACTGTGGTAGGATCAGAAAGATAAAGAGATGATAGATATAAAAATATTATTATACTGCTAAAGCCCTGTATAAATTTTAGCTGTCTGCATAATTAAAATCAACACTGATAGTAAGTGGATACTCACGGCGCTAAATCTAGCAAGGCTTCAAAATGAATTTCCTGCATTCATTCTTCATGACAAATTATGGAATAATATGGGCGAGGGTGACCATGTTTGTGATGGCCCTATGATGCCATAGAAACAGGATCCAGGAAAATCTGAATGGCGCAGCTACCTCTCCCAGTCTTATGTATAAAAGGAAGCAAGGCCTCAGTTCCTTTGCTTTTCCAGCCTGGTAAGGTACCTCCTCTTTGCAGAAGGTATTGATCCCTGAGCATTTCAGCAGCTCCATGGGACCCAAGGAGGCATTGACCTTGTTTATCTACTGGCTTAAGAATCAACTTCAATAGAAAGCAACTTAAACGAAGCTTGAGTCATCACCTTTCTTCACAGTTTCTGAATGTGGGTCAGTCCTACGAGTATATCTCAGAGATATTGTGGGTTCAGTTCCAGAACACTGAAGAAAAGTGACTCTTGCCATAGAGTCACAAATTTTTTTTTTGGTTTTCCAGGATCTATAAAAGTTACATTTACAATAGACTATTGTCTAATAAGTGTGCAATAACATTATCTTTAAAAAACATACATAACAAAAACTACTCTATTGCTAAAAATCACTAACCATCACCCGAGCCCCTTGTGACAGCGGTATTTTGTAAAAGTAATATGGAAGATGATTCGTGATCACAGATCCCCATAACAAATAAAATAATAATGAAAAGTTTGAAAGACAGATAATAACCAAAATATGTCATAGAGGCAGGAAGTGAGCAAATGCTGTGTGAAAATGGTGCCAATAGACACGCTGGATGCAGAGTTGCCACAAACCATCCATTGGTAACAAAAACTCAGTATGTGTGAAACTCAATAAATAAGGTTTGCCTGTATTCTGACATCAGACGGATAGCCACTCACTTATCTGTGCCTCTTCTGCGTATCTTATGTAAACTTCTTCTCAAGACACATACAAGGTCTCACTGCACTTGTCATCACTTGTCAGCTCCATGCTGTTAGATGCTAAGCTCCTCAAGGACAGAGATCTGCAATACATGTCTTTGACACATAATACATAATTAATGTGATTAATGTGAATGCATAAATGAACAGTCTGTGAGGGAGTGGGCAACTGGATAGACGGAAGAATGTGGTCCTGGCTGCTTAGAACACAGGGCAAATGAAGTGCCTGCCATCTTTCAAAATCACTTTGACTTTAGTGTCAGAGTAGATGGTTGAAATGGCTTGACTTCTGTCCCTATACTGGTCCCTAAATCTGGCAACCACCACCACCACCACTACGGACAGCCTCTTGTTTATTTTATCTTCTCTTCAGTGTTCTCTACAAGTATGCGAGTTCAAGTCTGCTTCTGTCCCTGAGCACTGAGGTCCATCCATTGACCTCACCATCTTTGGCCTCACAAGGGCAATTGCTCTTGCGTCTAGCTGTTGTGGTCACCAGTGATGACCCCCTTTATCTCATCACAAAAACGTCAGGGAAGCTGGAGCTCTCTGGAGACACAAATGCCCATCAGATGGTTCCCCAGGCAGTCTCCTTGTTTTTGTCCTCTCTGCCATAGACTGCAGAGAAATCCCAGCTCAGTTACTTAAAACTGAAGGCAGACTAGTATTACGCAGGTCTGCGAATTGTAGCCCACAGACCCAATCTAGCCTTCTGCTTGTATTTGTAAATAAGATTTTGTTAGAACATAGCCCTGCTTGTGAGTTTACAGATTGTTCATCATCTTTTTTACGTTACAAATGGAGAGCTGTGACCAAGACCCAGTGAACCCTAAGTCTAATATACGTACTCTCCAGTCCTTACAGAAAAAGCCAACCACTCTCCTTTACAGAATAACTCATATGGGCAAGTGGAACATCTCTGATGGAGTCGGCTTGGCACTGGGTTTGCTGATAAGTAGGCCACCATGCTCTTAGTCACAACCACTGCAAATTCTGACACCACCGGGAGAAAACAATGTTGTTGACATGCGCTGGTTGTCTGGTAGAACTCTGATAATTCTAGCTTCTAAGAAGGAAGGAAGGGAGGGAGAGAGGGAGAAGGAGGTAGGAAGGAAAGAGGGAAGGGAGGGAGGATGGAAGGAAGGAAGGAAGAAAATAGGAAGAAAATGTAGCAATAGAAGTTCCCAGCAGTAAAAGGTCAAGCCAAGGCTTATGAGAATAGGCTTTTGCAGTGAAAAAAATTCAGACAAACAAACCTGTGTTCCCTGCCTAGTTAATACTTGCCACTTGAGTAACTGTGCACAAGACACTTCCCTCAATCTCAGTTTCCTCATCTGTAAAATGGCTAGAATATTTACCTACACACAAAGTTTGAGATAAACGTAGGTGAAGCAAAGAGGAGAGAATGTGGTTGCCCTGGCACCTGGGCAGACCTCTTCCTGAGGTTCTGGGCACCCTAACTCCTCCACGCCCACACTCATGAGAAATTTTCCCCATGGGTACTTTCTATTTTATGTCTTGTTGATGTCAAAATGACAACAGTCACTGCAAATTAGGTGCCAGGATGTGTTGTCAACAGCCCTGAAAATGTGTGGATTAAAAGTGGCAGAGAGTAAATCACTGACAGGGCAGGCACAGATCACAGCTGGAGCACATCACAGGCTGGAAACCTAATTGAACCAAATGCCATTCACACAAAGGGGAATCTGGGAATCCTGCCAGCATCTTCCCAGAATAGTAATTTTTCATTTAAATTCACCCCATTTTTTCCCCCTCAAGGCAGACCTCCTTCTCTATCATCATCTTAACTGCCTAACTCTTCCTCCACTGTCATCCCTATTGTAGGAGCAACTAGATTCTTCCTGGGCCTTCTCAAAGCTACTGTTTGTAGATGCCTGCAAAGGAATGAGCATTGCGCATCTGCTTCCAGGCTTGAAGACTCTTGGGGTAGGAACAGGAAGAGTTTTACCTAAGCCTCCAGGGGCTTATCAAGCCCCTAAGCTGCAGGAAGAATGGAAAAGGTTTTTATCTGATAAGACTCTAGTGGTTCTGAGAGAGGCTGGCTGTTCCAGACCACGTGATGGAACTATCCCTGCAGGAGAGGAAAGATGCTTAATCCTGCTGCCACTGGTCAGTAAGTTCAATGGCATTTCATGACTTTCATCCTTTTAACATGGAACATCACCTACAGGGATTTGAAAGGGTCCACACTGGAAGTTCACCTTTCATTTAAAAGGCTGAAATACCATTTGAATTAGAAAGTAAATATAATTGGAACTTTCAGCAAGGATGAATTTAAGCCATGCTTGAGAAACAACATATACGATGAGTTAAAATCTTAGAAATTTGCCACCAGCCTTAGAGATGTACTTCAATTCAATTAATTAAATACTTCAATTCACACAGCAGACATATTTCCAGTACCGATCATGAGTCATACTCCAAGAAAAATAACATTTGTATAAAGCATTAACCTTTATAGAGTACTTTATCTCATTGACGTATAAAAGTTCTCCGGTGGAGGAATTACTGCCGTTCTTATTGTACAGACTAAGGAATCAATTCCTGGACTTCTCCTGTGGTGCAGCAGGTTAAGGATCTAGTGTTGTCACGCCAGGGCTTGGGTCGCTGCTGTGGTGCTGGCTTGATCCCTGGTGTAATAGGTGTGGCCAAAAAAAAAAAAAAAAAAAGAACCCATTATTCAAGAGCAAGTCCATTTGTTCAAAGTTACAAGCATTGAAGGGATGAAGCTGTGAAAGAAATTTATCTCTTGACCACAAATACCTAAGTTTATGTCTATCTGCTCCCCACTGCCTTAGCTGACGTCACTGAAGTGCATCTTAGTTCTAGATCCTCCAGGCTATTTTTTCCCTACATTCTGAGGTTTATTATTTTCTAGAGTCTAATTTACTTGCACAATAGTACTTATCAGTTCAGACCTTCAAGAGTCTAGCCCCTCAAGTTTCCCTTAAAGATCATCCATCCAGTATTTTCTGTAAAAGGCCGGATAGTAAATACTTTAGGCTTTGCAGGCCATATGGTCTCTGTCACAAATACTCAACTGTACCATTGTATTGGGAAAGCCTCTGTAGACAATATATAAACAAGTGCATGGCTAGGGGCCAATAAAGCTTTGCTTCCAGAAACTGGCAAGGGACCAGATTTGGTCCAAGGGCTGTGGTTTACTGAGCCCAGCTTTAAGTCTATGTAGCTTCCCAGGAACCTCTCAACTAGCTAAAATTCTCAAAGTTTGGATTTTTATTATCTGCTGAGTGTCTTGATCATGCATGGAAAAGGTGGGAGTTTTCTAATGGTCGTGTCAAAGAAAGTACATGTCAGTCAGAGGGGAAAAGAAGTTAGACAGTAAGGATGCAAAAGATGACCAGTGGCTGCCAATACATGAGCAGAACAGTAACTCAGCTCACCCAGGGTGTGGTGTAGAGAAAGGACCTTTCAAGTGCTCTTCTGTGAAGAGGAAGTCTAGAAGATAGCAAAGCGAGGAAAGGAATGATCTTTTTTATTATTATTAAAGTATAGTTGATTTACAATGTGCCAATTTCTGCTGTCCAGCAAAGTGACACAGTCATATATATATTTTAAAAAAAAAAAGGCGATGCCCATTTTTAAGTACTGATCAGAATCTAGCTACTGGGCCCTTGTCTATGGATACTTTCACGCTGCGATTTCCAAGTTGAGTGACAGACAGCAAATGACCACAAAGTCTAATATATTTACTATTGGTCCTTTACAGAAAAAGGAAACCACATTTTTGTGTTTAGTTATATTCCACATATATTCTATATATGTCATAATTCTCAAAAACATGATTTTATACCTTTTAGAGATGAAGAAACAGAGCCTTGAGTTAGAGTGTCTTGCCCAAGCTCAACCCAGCAGCTAGTGGTGAAATTAGAATTTAAAGTCACACTTGCCTAATTCCAAAGTGCACATTGTTTTGCATTGCCAGGAGGCCCACCTAGGAAAGAGCTAACCTATCTCGTGCCTCCGCAGCCCTGAGCACAAACTAGATACTAATAGCACTTTGATTATAAAGATGTCATTAAATTGACCAGCATTTTATTCAATTTCCACTGGCCATGAAAGATCGATCTGAATATTTAAACACTCCAGAATTGTTTATTCTGAGCCCTTGTCTCTCCTGTTGTTGACCAGCCTAATTAAAAAAGGCTTTATGGTCATTCATGAGGGAAAAATGCATCACTAACCCTTGTGATTAATGAGTCAGCAAAACAGATGTCACGAAACAGTGAGTCAGCTGTGGACTAAATCAGAAGGCAAAGCAGGTTCCAGGACAACCAAGACATTTCCGAGAGCTAATAAACAATAATGATGCCTGGTTCAATATCTTCAGGTGAGGATGCGGTGAAGATGTTCGAGCTTAGCCATATATGCTTCTAAAATACAGCATCTCTATTTATTCTATAACATGGAACACATAGAATTCAGAGGGCAGCAGGTGGCAGATCCTTTCCTGAATCAGTTGTTATTTCTGGTGGTTTTCCATAGTTGTATTTCTTTTTTACAGTGGTATGGGAACCTTGATCTGAATAGCTGTACTTTGTGTAAAGACGACATGTTAATGCTATATCAAATAAAAGACAGTAAAAACAAACTCTCTCAGGTTTTAGTCCAAGTTGAGGACAGAAAGAAAATTTACCTTTATTCTTCTTCAGTTTAGAATATTTGGAGTATTCATATCCATTATCTTTTATCATACAATGAACTACTCCCATGCTTGTCAACTTGAGACCACAAACACTTACTGCCACATGGTTACTGGGGGTCAGGAACCTGGTCTTTTCTTAGCAGGATCCCTCTGGCTCAGCCTCGTAGGGTGGCTGTGGGACTATCTGTCATGGTTACAATCACTTCAAATAAGGATAGAGAACAAAGAGTTAGCTCCAGGCTCACCCACACTGCCGTTGACAGCCTCGGAAGCTGCAGGTCTAAGTGTGCCCACGTGAGTGTGAGTCTCGGGTCTTCACCACGTGGGTTTCACCGGAGGCTTCTCAAGTGTTTCATGTCATGGCAGCCAGTGATCCCAAGGCTCGAGAAAACCAGACAGCTCACCCAACCAAAAACATGGGCTCCTTAGGACCTAATCTCAAAAGTCACATCTTCTCAGTAAAGGCATCTCATCACTAAAAGCAAATCAAAGTCTGGCTTATACTCAAAGGGAGAGGATTGGTCAAGGGCGTGAAGGCCAGGAAGTAAGAATCCTTGTGGACCACTTTAGAAATCACCATTCCCAGAAGCTCTGGATTAAACAACATTAAAAGATTTATTGAGAACAAAACTTATCAGAGCTTCGAGTATACAAATGCGCTTTTGGACCTATCCAAAAGATTAGGGCAGTGGGCTCAGGAACCCTCTCACAGAGAGCCCCGAAGTGGCTATTTCAGGCTTGAGGATCTAAGGATCTCTGCCCCAACTATTCAATTCTGCTGCACAAAAGCAGCCACGGACCATACACTTGCAAATGAAATTGGTGCGGTTGTGTTCCCAGAAAACTTTATTTACCAAAACACTGTATTTTGCCAGCTCCTGGATGAGAGGTTGTGACTTCAGCTGCTGGTATTTAACAATGACAACTTTTTATCAGGGAATCTTTATCTCCAAGAACAGAGCGAAATGCCAACATCCGCATGATCTGTGATATTTTTTAAATTAATGTATAATTGACTTACAGTATTCTATTAGTTTCAGGTGTACATAGGCATCTGTGATTTTGCCAGTAAATGCAAATACTTTACACACACTTGCTAAAATACTCTCTTTGCTTCTTTGTTTAGATTCATAGAGCACTTTAGGGTTTCTCAGGATTCTTGAAAGCCTAGATTGCTAATGTCATGAGTGTAGAATCTCTGTCTGTCTCACACTCCTCCCGCCATGTTTGCTATGCCTAGCACAGGGTCAGAGACTCAATAGACACTCAATATTCTGAATGAATGGACGGAGGATTGAATGAATTCCAACATCCTATGTTTACATATGTTTATATATTTCCTCTCCCTTTTCCTTTCCCTTTATCGATGTTATACAAATGTCCACGTTCCAATGAATGAAGTGTCCTGACCTACAGCTGACCTACTTCCTACAAAATCTCCCTTCTTTCCTGCCCTCAGTCAGCACCTGAGCCCATAAAGTCGTGGTCATCCTAATGATGGGCCCGATGGGTTCAGGTGGTGGGTCCACCAACCCTTGTTCTTAGCCTTGCTACACCTGAGAAGTGGCAAGAAGGAAAGGAGAGAAGTGAGAAAGAAAAACAGCAGCACATTTCACAGTCCTTCAAGGTGTCATGGCTGAACTGGGCACTCGTATCCACAGTACACGATTCAGTTCTTTGTACACAACTTTGAAATGGGTATTACTGACTCCGTTTTGCAAATGAGGAAAGAGGCTGAGAGAAGTTCTGATATTTGCCCAAAGGGACACAGCTAGTGAGGGGAAGAGATGAAAGAGAAACCTGGTCTATACTGACCCCAAATCTCATTCCTTAACCACACACCCTAGTCTGTCAGGGGCAGCCGTGGCATCCATCGACTGTCCTGGCACAATTATCAAAATTATTTTTTTGGTCTCTCAAAAGTGTCCCATTTTAGGAGTTCTCATCGTGACTTAGCAGCGAAGAACCCGAGTAGTATCCATGAGGATGCGGGTTCGATCCCTGGCCTCACTCAGGGGGTTAAGAATCCAGTGTTGTCCTGAGCTGTGGTGCAGGTCAAAGACATGGCTCAGATCCCAAATTGCTGTAGCTGTGGCACAGGCCAGCAGCTGCAGCTCCCATTTGACCCCTAGCCTGGAAACTTCCATATGCCACAGGTGCAGTCCCAAAAAGACCAAAAAAAAAAAAAAGTCCCATTTTAGAAACTGTATAATTTAATCATCTGCTAATAGCCTTCTACCTCCCTGGAAAAAGTTCTAGCTTCTTCTGTGGGTACAAATTCCATCAGAGATCTCGTGGCTAGGATTTTTACCTCTGAGCCAAGAGCAATCCAATGAGACCACCAGTTGCTCAGAATAACCTGTGGAGCTCTTGCTGTGCCACTGACTCTCACACTGTACATGCTGTTGGGGGGGGAGGTGTACATGTGGGCATGTAGCATGAATGCCACCAAGAAGGCACATGCACAGGTGCATGTAGACAGAGATAGGCACACCCATGTCCATTTATTTTAAGCTAACTTCCAAAGTATTTTCCTTTCACTTGCCTCATGGAAAGAATTTTGAATGCAGTTACTTCTCCACTTGCAATTAAAGTATCTGCCTTTCTCCCTGGAGTCCTTGCTACTCTTTCCATGGTGGGTTAATTCTGTCTGCTTGGAAGTTTACCTAATGATTCCTAATTTGGAATCCTCCTTTTCTTGGTATTGAATGTGCACTAAACATTCAGTCCTTCAATCTTAGTACATGTTAGTAATTCCTTTAGATATTGATCCCTTTCCATCTAACGCAAACAGTTAGTGTGTGATCTTTCTCTCTCTAATCAGGATACCCAGCATTCTCATGGTGCATCACAGTTTTTTAAGAGTGTCACACAGATTATTGCATTTGATTCTTATATCAATCGTTTGAGGTGGCTCCATTGAGCCACATTCTAGAGATGAGAAAACTGAGGTTCAGAAAGGTTAAATAGCTCACCCAAAGTCACAAGGCAAGTCTAAACTTTAGGGGAATGCCATGAGGATGTGAGGTTTCCATCCCAGGGGATATTTCATCAGGAGCTTAACACAACAGGGCTAGAATACTGTAAAACGATTCAAGCATTGGATTCGGCACTGAAGTGGCTCTCAACATTTTGTCAGTCTCCTTCAATGCTAGGAGTCTAGGACTCTCTGTTTAGATGCATTTTAATATCTGTATTTCCTTCAATTGTCTCCCCAACATGCCTACAGGCTGTTTCAGTTGACATACGACCGAGCCTTCTGTAGTACTGTCACAAGTGCCCATGAATTCTACATCTTTGTTCTGTCTCCCAGCAACCATTCTTGTTTTGCTGTCAAAGCATTCAAGCCTTAGCCACGCATATAGTAACAACAGGTGTGAGCCATTTAAAGATGGCTGCATCACAGAACCAAAAAATATGAGGTTGACATCAATGGGACAGACTGCTCAGAGATGACTCATTACAAGAGGGCTTGGTCCCTTCCTCAGGTCCTGAACCAAGGGATAGGAAATTCAAGGAACAGTTCCAAGACCCATTGCAATCACAGGTCCATGGGAGAAGAAATTCCAGCTAACCCCCAGTATATATATATTTTTTTCAAGTTAACCTGAACACACAAATCATCTTATTGACTGCTGAAGATCACTGGTAAATGAAGAGTAGGAGAATATAGGTTTATAAGTTTTTAGCTCTCACTGGATAGGAGGTAAGAATCAGATGACTCAGGAAACAAAGCTGAATAAACCTGTAGGGAATTTAGAAATTACAGGAAATGAGCCCTAAATTTTATAGATGAGGAAACTGAGGCAAAGACAGGGTCATTGACTGGTCCAAAGAAACATAGGGTAAATACTGATTCCTACACTCTCCAGCCTCCTGATCCTCTGAGTAAAAGTGGGAAGTACAAGTGCGTACCTAACTCTGAACCCAAGAACTGCATCGTTGATGATAATGGAGAATACCACAAGACATAGAACTTGGGAGGATCCTGAAATGTCACAGTGTCAGATACACTTGGGTCATCTTGCTTTCCTAGAACGAATTCCCTTCTTCTATAAAGGTGGGGCTTGCCAGTGCATCATTCAATCCACATTCATGACAAGCATGGAAAAGTGGTAAGTCTTAGTGGTGAAGCATGGTGACTCCAAAATCCAATGGCTGTGTCTACACCACAAGTTTCTTAGAGGATGTTTCTAAACCCCGCAAAGCCTGTTTGCTCTTTGGGTGCTCATCACACCAAACTATGTTCTAAACGCTTTGTATAGATTATCTCAATAAAACCTTACACCCAAGCTCCAAGAGCATACGGCAATTATCCCCATTTTACAGACTTAGAAACAGCCACCCAAAAGTTAGGTAGTGTGCTGAAAATTATACTAGCTACATCAAAGTGTGGATTTTAAATCAGATAATTCAAGTAAATACCTAAACACAGAATAAGCTTTCAGTAAATACTACCTTCTTCTACTAAAATTTCTTCTTCCTCAGAGTTTCCGTTTTGGCGCAGTGGAAATGAATCTAACTAGGAACCATGAGGTTGCAGGTCCAATCCCTGACCTCACTCAGTGGGTTAAGGATCTAGCATTGCCGTGAGCTGTGGTGTAGGTCACAGATGTGGCTCGGATCTGGCATTGCTGTGGCTGTAGTGTAGGCCAGCAGCTGCAGCTCCAATTAGACCCCTAGCAGCCCTGAAAAGCCAAAAAAAAAATTTTTTTTTTAATTAAAAAATAAAAATAAAATTTCTTCTTCCTCTATGACCCCCACAAACAAGCCCATAGTGCTACTACCATATTTCTCTCTGATTCTAGGCCTGTAAAAGAAATGCCTTTCTTTTTATCCTTAGGGGCTCACAGCTGGCAGGGGAGTAAGATAATTGCATGCAATGAAAAATACAGCATGATATGTGGCCTCAAAATGTTGTTGTCTGCATATTTCCTTCAAGTGGTCAAGACCTGCAGGTTACTTACCCAGCCTTCTCCTATTGGCTGCCCCAAAACATCAGCAGTGACAACCACAACATCCTGCAAAGTCCTCCTACCTATTGTTTCTCAAGCAACATCCTGCAGATGCCCTGCTACCTGTTGTTTCTCAAAGTCATCAACTCCTAAGGAGTTGCCCTTAGGTCAGAAGTTTTGAGGTTATCGGTATTATTTTTAGCATGTATTGGAAACTTATGATTATTGGGTAATATGGGAGGTTCTCTTTAGTATTACCTAATATAATCCCTATGATTCTTTGAGGCAGTTAGGCTTGTCCTGATTTTACAGATGAGAACACTGAGGTTTAGAAAGTCCAAGTTTACAATACCAGAAGTCTGTCCAGAATTGGAACCAAGATTTGTTTCTATAACCAACACCTTTGCCTCAAAAATAAATATTAAATAGTATTGCTAATTTATATAAAAATCTTAGGCAGTAAAGATATATTATAAGCCTACTAAACAGAATGAAGTATATTTATGCTAATATAATAAAACCTCAGATATATTTAGTGGAAAAAATTGGAGGAAAACTATAGTAAGTGATTTAAAAATAGTGTTATACCCATATTTATATGCATACATACATTGCAATTTTCTTGAAAGTTCTATGTGAAATTGTCACCTGTGGTTACTTTTAAGGAATAGTACAAAGGTACTCAGGGTAGAGGAGGAGAGACTTAATTGTCACCATATGCATGTCTGTGCAGTTGGAATATTCTTAAAGATGAAGATGTGCCATTGTACAAGAACAATAAATGTGTGTTTAAAATCTTCATTTTAAGTAAATACATTTCATTTAGGTAAATGACATCAAATTTGACTTAGTCACGCTGAACTACCAAGATAGGAAAACCTGCTACAGATCACTTAGCAGCATGAAAATATCAGGGAATGGATGTAAGGCTGACGGAGCCCTCACAAAAGCCTGATGCTGCTTCCTTCACCCAAAGAGGTGGACATAATGATATGCATGTTAAAGATGAGGCCACCAAAGTCCTGAAAGTTTAAGAAATATGCCCAAGGACACCGAGCTGGAACTTCAACTCCGAGCTTTAACCCTGGGTCTGTGACACCCTCACATGCACATCTTTCCCACAATGATAATTCCAGACACACTTTGAACACCTTTTTTTCCCCACTCTTGAAGATGCCATGGAAGGAACCTGTGTATGAGGCTCTTTAGTAGCAGAGAAAAAAAGAAACATTGATTCACCTGAAAGGTATCTTTAGTAATGATAGTTAAAATTTTAAATTGTTGTAGGGGCAGTAAGGTGCTCGAAAATCATCAGAATTATTCATTTTAGGGAAAGTTTCATTCTCCTGTATTTTGGTACAGGGAGCCCATGTGAATATGATCATAAATTCCATGGCTAGTCTGAGGTCATCATAAAAAATAATAGATCTTGATGATAAAAGAACTAAGTAGTCATCAATTCCATCCCCTTTGCCAGCAAAAAAAAAAAAAAAAAGCAATATTTATAGAACAGTAATCATTTGTATTTAATTTAGACTCAGTGTTTTGGAATCAGTTCACCAAATACTCTACTAAAATGACCCAAATCCCTATCGGCTTGAATGAATTTTAAGGAACTGGAATTCCCCATTGCTATCCTTCCATGATTTGAAAAAAAAAAAATCTTCAGAGTTCTCTTGTGGTGCAGCCGGTTAAGGATCCGGCTTTGTCACTACAGCAGCTTGGGTCACTGCTGTGGTGTGTGTTTGATCCCTGGCCCAGGAATTTCCGTATGCCACAGGCACAGTCAAATAAATAAATAAACAGATAAAATTAAGGATTTTCTACAAGTTTCCTTCCATGGTGATGAAAAATTTTTAAAATTGATGGTGTTAATAGATGCAAAACTATATGAATATAGTAAAAGTCTTTGGATTGTAGACTTAAGAGGGATGAATTGTATGGTATGGGGGTTATACTTCAATGAAGTTATTTTTAAAACTGTAAAAAAAAAAAAAAAATTCTTCCACCAAGTAGAGTAGCCTTTTGCACATTGCCGAGTGAGCTGAATGGTGGAACATTTAGCATGTGGGTTGGACAGTGAGAAAGAAAAGAGTTAGAATTCTGGTTCTGCCGCTTATAGCCCCTGGTCCTTATGCCTGAGCAAAACCACGGAGGACTGGTTCCCAAGCTTCCTGGGAATGTTGACGGGGATGAAATTTAAGGTTACTTTCATCACTAAACAAGGAAACAAGTTTTGTGAATGGCACACAAGACAAGGATACAGATGAACAGACACAATTCCTTGTGCTTCTCTCCTCCTTCCGGGTGGAACGGATGTTGAATGGGTCCACGAGAGGTGGGAATGAGAAAGCCATGATGTCAGAGGAGTAAGAAGGTGGGGGGGGGGTGCTGTTGTTTATATCACTAAGTTGGAGGAGGGGCAGATCAACATTTAAGGCATAATTCACACAGTTCTGACTTCTAATCCTCTATCTGCTTCCTGGGACTCCAGCAGGCTGCCCATGACCTACAGTGTCTAGGGCAAGTTACTTAAGCTCTCTGAGCCTTAATTTCTTCCCTCATAGTAGAAGAACACTAACACGCCTCTCACTGGCTATGTATGAAGCTTAAGATAAATGAGATCACCCATGGAGGACAATCTGGCAGCAAGGAAGTGGTCAAAAAATGGCACTATCCCTTCCACCCAGCCTTTGTTGACGTCATGGACACCTGGACTCATGCTTATGCTCATCTTTCAAGGCTCTTACATACACAGGAACAACTGTGCCTTCAACCTTGTCACAGTAAAGGAAGGGAAATTCATTCACCCCTGAATGTTTCTCACCGGGCTCCCGCCCAGACACGTGAGAACCCCCACCTGGACTTTGTGCAACACCTCAAGACTCTCATATTTATACGGTGCTTCCTCACCTACAAGCAACATTCCCAAATGGAATCCTCTTTTGATCTTGGAACGGAAGCAAAACAACTATTATTACATGCATTTTACAAAGTCCGAAACTGAGACATAAGAGGCAGGAACAGAGTTGCCTCTGTCTAAGGGGCTCATGGAGAGTTCATCTCAGCTCCCTGTAGAGTTTACCCACCCCCTCGATGCCCAGATCGGAGATCCAGGCAACCATCTGGCATAAAGTGTATCATGCTGGGCTGCTTTCTTATTCAAATGCCAAGAAATGGTTTTGTCACTTAACATTTTACAAGAAAATCATATATCAATTCTTGCTTCATAACAGGACACTGAAAAGAGACAGAGAAAATGGGAAGATTTGATAGGAAGACTCAAAATCATATTCCACGTTTGAACCACGAGACCTCTTAGTCTCAGACTAAGTGTCACTGCTATTAGCTGATCATGATTAGAAGGCACAACCCAGGATTCTTGCCAGGGGAATACACTTCCCAGGGGAGTTCACTGAGCATTTCCAGCTGCAGGTACTCACTTCTCACAAGGTTTCCCTGGCTCTGAGAATTCTCCCTTATTACAAGTTAAACTGCCCCTGTGTCCATGTATGCCTTGGACCACCAATTAACTGTGAACGTTTATGTCAATCTCTCACAACAGAACCATTCTGCCTGAGAGTCTTCTGTCATTAGCTCGAAGCGATGGAAAGCACGCTAATGAAAATTACTCAGAGATGTTGCCTGCTGAACTTGCACCTGCTTGACTAATCCTTTCGGGATACTAGACTTACTACCTGATGGGACCTGGAACTGGAACTCGGGACTCACAACTTCTAATTCAGGGCATGTTAATATCAGCAAAAAAAACAAAAAAAAAAAAAAACTCTCTAAGCATTTATCTTGTACCATGTACTATATTAGAATTAGAAGATGGGACTCTAAAAAAGACAGACCCAACTAAAGTGACTGTATAATTTATTGTCCAAAATGATAGATTTTAGAGGCAAAAAGGGACAAGAATAAGAGTAAGAACAACAGAACATCAGGACTGTTCAGATAAATTAAGGTATGTGGTCAGCTAGATAGAGCTCCTGTTCTTTGCAGTGTGATCTTTGAGGAAGGCAGGGAATAACTAAGTAAAAAGTTAAGGTATGTGGTATGTCCAAGGATATACCATGGAGATGGGATGGGAAGTGGCAGAAGGCAGGAGGGCTACTTCAGAATAATCCCTTAGTGGGAAATATTGTCTTACTGAAGAAGTGATATCTGAATGGAGATCTTAAAGATTAACAAGCAGGAATAGGAGTTCCCATTGTGGCACAGCGGAAATGAATCCGACTAGGAATCATCAGGTTGCGGGTTTGATCCCTGGCCTCACTCAGTGGGTTAAGGATCCAGCGTTGCCATGAGCTGTGGTGTAGGTCACAGATGTGGCTCGGATCTGGCATTGCTGTGGCTGTGGTGTAGGTCACAAATGTGGCTCCGATCTGGCATTGCTGTGGCTCTGGCATAGGCCACCGGCAACAACTCTGATTGGACCCCCAGCCTGGGAGTCTCCATGTGCTTTGGGTGCAGCCCTAAAAGACAAAAGACAAAAAAAGAAGAAGAAGAAAAAGAAGAAGAAGCAGGGATAGATGTCAAAGGATGTAAAAAAATCAACAGCTAATACAAAGCCGTTCCAAAGGGAAGGGTTTATTCAGCTGAAGATACAGAGAGAGTGCTCTGTGGAAGTTGAGGATAGGGCAGCAGACAAGAGCCAGAATGTGCTGAGAAATACAGACCATAGGAAAGAATTCTCCGAGGTCTCTTAAAAGTTCTACAATATTCTACTCAAAAATCCATAATATATATACTATTTTTTTTTTAATATAACAACGGGAGTTACTGTCATGGCTCAGTAGAAACAAACCTGGCTCATATCCATGAGGATGTGGTTTCCATCCCTGGCCCCGCTCAGTGGGTTAAAAATCTGGCATTGCCATGAGCTGCGGTATAGGTCACAGACGCAGCTTGGATTTGCTGTTGCTGTGGTTGTGGCATAGGCCAGCAGCTGCAGCTCCAATTCAACTCCTAGCCTGGGAATTTCCATATGCTGCAGGTGTGGCCCTACAAAGAACATGTGTATGTGTGTGTGTATTGTTATATATATAGTTTTATATATACAAAACAATGAGCACACTCAAACATATTAGTTAAATGTTGAAATCTCAGAGACCCTCTACTGTGAGCTAAGTCACCTTAGGTTTTGTGCAGAAGTTAGAGCTTCTTTCCCCATTTCTGTGTGTATGGCTAAACTTCATGGGGTTATATCATGATTTAGAAAGTCTTTTACTTGGAATTCCTCCTTCTTGGAATTCAGCCCCGTACACATCTGCTCGCATAAAACGACACAAGTGAGCACACAAACACTGCGTTCAATTAAATGCTAGGCAGGTCTCTATAGGCTCAGAGCATACTTTCAACACAGTGTGGTGTAGGTGGTCCAATAAAAGTCACACAAAATGCCAGAGCATCAGCTTTTTTTATTTCAGTGCTTGTAGGTTTTGGATCCTCTAACATTTGTATTTGTAAGGAATGTGGGCAGTAGCTAGATCTTATTTAGTGATTCAACTTAGAGTAGAAAAGACCCAGTGGTCTTCTTAACCAGAGATGTACAGAACTTGGCAAGGCAAGTAAGTCCTTCCCTCACTGTAATTTTTACCTCAATATTCCCATGTGAGCAGAGACTTGCCTGAGAGCAGCAAAACCCAAACAAGAAACAAAAACCAAAAGTAAATGGACTACTAACACTAGTATGAAATATTATCGCCTTAGATCTGCAAATTCACATATTTATTTCATCAAAGCCACCTCCAGATTTTTTCATTTATTGATAGTAAAAATACACGCAGTATGTTAGAACTTCTGAAATAATGGTGTGCCAATTTCTTTAAGGGCTTTAACAATTGGGTTTCCCCATAATATTTTCTTTGAGAAAAGGATTCATCGCTTGATGTATTTAAAAACAAAGGGGCCTCAACTTCCTTTTCCCCCATCTCTCATTTGAATCTTTGGAGGAAACTTTATCTTGGTTAACCTCACTTGGCTTATCAACCAAACAGAGTTAATAATAGCTTACTGCCTCAAAGATAAGGAATTGAACCAAATATGTGTTGATGCTCCTGTTTAAAAATCAACCATTCTAAGTTTCCGCCGTGCTGAGAAAGGAACCTTCTAGGACCTAATATGTGGGAGTTAACGTCCAATGATCAGAGCTATGTCATCGTGTGAGGCCCACATAAATACAACGCATGCAAGCCAGAGGGTCCTTTCAGAAACATGCAACTGTCAACATCAAGAGACAAGTAAGTGCTGTGATTCTGAGCTTCATTGAAAGAGTCACATTCAATCCACTGCTTCCTTGAAAACTGACTTTATTACCATGGCTCCAAGTTCCACAGGAGAAAAAAACCACAAAGTATGCACAGACCAGATGAACAGTCTGTGCTGATGACAGAAAAAAAATAGAAGAGCATTGAGGTGCAGGGCAAGCCTGACAAAACGTCTTCTGTGTACCTCCTGGAAGCACAGGGAAGAAATAGGTGCTAGAATCCGGACATTTGATTGGCAGCTTCCAGAGAGGTGGAAGAGCGGCCAGTCTCCTACAGGCCGAGAGATGGAGCAGGAGTTGGTTTGGATTCAGGAGTTAAGAAGGAACAGGGCAATTTTGTGATAGAGCTTCTGGGCCAGAGGAGAAACGTACAGGGAAGGGGAAGAGATTTATTGCGTTCTTTTACATTTGCCTTGACTGCAGACCAGAGAGGAGACCAGAGACCAGAGATGTTTTCCATTTGCCTGGAAAAGATTAGGAATTCATAGAATTGGGTGGTGGGTTTTTTTGGGTTTTGTTTTTTTGTTTGTTTTTTTCAGATTCCAACACTGGGCATGAGATTTCAATCATGTCATCCAACTCTCTGTGCCTCAATTTCTCCCCTTCTTAAGAAAGAGAATTAAAATGTCAACAGTGTGGTATGATGTGTGTGTGTGTGTAAAAGTGAATCCTTGGCACTCAAGTTTAATACTTCTATAATTTTTGAGAATTCCTGAAATTTTAATACCACGTTTACATAATTCCTTCCATGAAATGCAGTGAAGTATAAATAAAAATTGAAGTCCACAACTTGTAGATCCTTGGCAAGTGTTACAACATATCTGAAATTGAGGAGAGAAAAACAAAGCTTGGGAGGAGTCTGAATTATGATATATGGAAGTGAGTCATTTTCAAACTTTCAGCTTTCATGGATGAGCAAAATGTTTTGTTTGCTTGCTTCTTTAAGAGATGAGTCTAAGTTTTCCAGGATTTTATTTCAACAAAATAAAATCACTTAAAACACTCACAACCACTCTTATCTAACATCATTTTATAAAGCAAGAATCACTTTAACAAAAAAAAAAAAAAAGGAAAGCCAAAATCTCAGAATAAAAGAGCCTTTTCCAAGGCAGTACAACTGGTTAACTAACACAAATATATGAAAAGACAGAAAAATCCCAATATACTTTCATATATTATAGGATTAAAGAGTTTGCAGCTCTTGGATGCTTGTTTGAAATTTAAATGTGATATACAACATGCTCGCAAAAAGTAGAACTAGAATATGCAACCTGATCTGGAACACCATTGTTAGAAGTCTATTTTCATGTCCTAAGAATGAGGGTAACTCCTTGAAGGCTGATTATTCAATTAAGTTAGAACTCTGGCTGAGATTTTAGCTCAGCTTCAGACCCATGACATGGGTCTTGGTCAGGGACAACCCTTCTTTACAGATCATAGTGGTCCCAGGTTATACCCCCATGATTCAAACCTGAGATGTTACATAATTAGGAATTAAGCCCTTACAAGGTATTATTACTAATCCAATGTGGCAGTGAAGCCACAAAAAATTAAGTCCGTCATTCAAAGTAGCACCGTTCCCAAGTGGCATCAGATTCAAAACCAGTGATTTCAGGGCTCCTAATTAATATAATCAATAATAGCTAATAATAGCTAACAGTTGAGTATTTATCATGTAAAGTCATCGCATGAAATATTTGATGTTCCTTATGAGATCAGACGCTCACGGTGACTCTCTGAGAGGAGTTCCATTGTTATTGCCAATTTACAAGAGAAGACATGGAAGCCCAGGGATGAAATCACATGCCCAGGACCCAACAAAGGCTGCACCAGTGAATTCAGATGGAGCAATCTGACTCCAGCCCTGCCCACCTTACGTTGCCCTTGCATCCCAGATGTGTCATTTCAATGATAAGGGTGACTTCCATATCTAGCGAGGTATTTATAGGTGATTGCTTCTACTAAAATAGCTAGAAAAGAATGAAATTATAAGTTGTCCATCCCCCCCATTGTAATTTTAATTACATTGGCAAGCTGCGGGAATAAGAGAGTTGGGTGAGCTAGAACTGTAGAAATGAGTCTTTCTTAGAAGGTGAGCTGAGATGGACTAACATCTTCTCCCCTTGAGGGTATTTGCCAATTCTGGACATCGGCTAAGGAGTGGACTCAGCCTAAGCCAACAGCCTCCAGCAGAGGACAGAGAAACCAGGGAAGGCTGGACAGCCACAGGGGCAGGTAAAGTGTACTGGAATCCAGAGGAGCCCTGGGCACCTGGGTTGAGTGCTTGGGAGGCATGGAGACTGAAACTGGCCTGAGAAGGCAGCGTGAAATCTCCTGCGGCCTTGCCAGCCTTAGTCCACAAAATACCAATTAAAAAAAGGAGTCTGCCACAACCAGAAGAACCCAACGGGTTTTCCTCTCAAGACATGTGCCACATTTTAATGCTCCTCTGGAGTAGACTAGAAGGATAAACTTCTGGGGGATGGAGGTAATTCCTCCAAAAGAAAGTGGAAATAAAATAGAATAATTATTTTAAAAACAAGGTTAATCCCAAAGAAGGCGAGAGAAGAAGAATAAAAGGCAAAGACCTGGGACATATAGTAAGTCATAGGACAAAGAGTAAGAGAAACAGTAATAATCAATACAAATAAGATGATTGAAAATTATTTAAAATTAAATAATAATAGTAAGATAAAAGCCATAGGACAAATAGTAAGATGGAAACATAAGCCCAACTTTCTTAGTAATTAATATTCAACGTAAATTGATGATTGATTCCAATTCAATGACAAAAACTGTCAGCCTAGATTTAAGAAAAAAAAAATTCCAGTGATGTATTGTTTATGAAACACACTTAAAATTAAAAGGAAGTTAGAAATTGGAAGTAAAAAGACAGGAAAAGCTATACCACAAAAACACCAAAAGAAACCCACAGTGGCTGCCTTCATTGCAGACAGAAACAGTAAGGAAAAAAGTATCATTAGAGATTTTGTTTTGAAAGAGAGATTATATAATGATAGATTCAGCTCACCAAGAAGACATAACAATCCTAAATTTGTATACACCTAACAAAATAGCTGCAAAATATACACAGATCATGGCAGTGGATAGGAACCAGGAACCAGAGTGGAAAAGAGGCAATATAACACTATAATAATATTTGCAGAAATAGACCTGTCTGGCCCCACAGCCCATGTTCCCCTTACAATGCCGATACTGTACTGACTTCTCGCCCTCAGCCTCTCAGAAGAGCTATGTTATTATTGGCAATGTCAGTGGCCGCTGTATTCACGTGGGCCATTGCATCGCTTACTTTATGATGCTGTGAAACGTGAAACTGCAGAGACGGAAGTTGCCGCAAGCAAAAAGCACAAACATGCTGAGCCCTTCAGGTTTTATCTCCTCTACTTGGATCAATAGTACCTGGCTTAGAACTCTCTGCAGTTCAGGTGATAACCAATACCAGACCGTGTTTACTTTGCAGAAGGATAAGCCTCATGGGAGCCTAACGTTTGGCACACTTTGATTAGCATGTGCACAAATATCACACCTTCCATCCTCGGGCAAGGAGCTGATTAACAATCATGAATTAAAAAGGGCCGAAGGATCATAGCTGTTTATGGTTTCGTGCAGAACGTTTTTATTCCCTCTGAACTTTGCCCCTTTGAAAGGTTCTTAATCGCACCTAGAGATTTGCTATCTCCCCTCAATTCGAGGGTAATTCAAGACATTGGCAGTGTCATGGCCAATCCTCAGCAAAATTATAAGAAAGTGCTTTGCATAGGCCACAGGGTAGAAGGAAGCAGTTTCCTCCCTTGGAAATATGCCCTTCACCCACAACTCCCACCTGGATGATTTCAGGTCTCTTAGTACCTGCTCCTTTATCCATCAAAACCAGCTTTCAGTGCCTTTTGTTTGATTTCTCTTCTGTTGCTTGTGACTAAAGAGAGTTAGAATGTAAAGCTATTTGATACCTACTAAACAGAAAATCCAAACTAAAAAACAGAACTTGAATAAAGCAGGTTTCAACAATGCCCGTCCTTGAAGCAGGCACCAAGGACACCCACCTGGAAGACAGTGCAATGGATTCAAATCACAAAGCTAGGTCTTTGTACACCTGTAGGGAGGTCCAAGGCCAATCTCGTTTCTTGTTTCCAGAGTCCTGTTACTTTTCCAGTCTCTGCTCTCATCCCTGGATTTTACATCCGGCTGTCCATTCATTTACTTAACTGATATGTGTCAGGCACCTACCCTGTGTCAGGCGCTATGCCAGGGCCTGGGACCAACTACTCAACAAGATTATCTCATCCTTCAATCCCACCATCTACTGGGCAGACAGATGTAACTAAACAGCCCATCACAGTATGCCATATTCACCAGGGGTGAGAAAGGCATTGAAGAAGGAGTCTCTCCCATCATAGAGTGTTGGGGAGAAGGCTTCAAGGTGGAGATGACACCTGAAGGAGAAACAAAGATGCATGATTTAGCCAGAGGAGGAGTCCAGGGAGAAGGATATATCAGGTGCTAGGGAGGATGCAGATAAAAAGAACAGAAGCAAAATATTAGCGTATTGTTTGGAGAAAAGTGTGAGCTGTTTGAAGTTGATTGAGAATGAAGGGCAGACATGAAGCTGGGGCAGTAAGGAGGCAAAAGGACTGGATCATCATCCTCTTTTTCATCATCACACTCATCAAAATCACCATCATCAAAGAAAATAACAAAATCGAAAGTTTACTATGTGCCATGCCCTGTCCAAGTTACAGGTCATTTGGAACAGATTGTGTCTTGTAGGTATGAAATTAGTGCCTCGTTTGAGTGCCTAATGCCAGCTGGGCTCTCAGGAGAAACTTTTTGAATTGAATACTGACCTGCTTCAGGGGAAAGAAGTTTTCACTGATGCAGAGGGACGTGCCCTTAAAAATGGGAAGTGTGATGAGTTGATCTTGGTGCACTAGAGCCCAGGAAGCATTAAGTGAGATGACTGTAAATGTTTGAAATAAAGGATGTGCAGGAGCTTCTAAACTACATAGCCACACAGATATTGACAGTAATTGTAAAGGTGGGATTATGCCTAGGATAGGGGTGGAGCTACATAGCCTTTACACTGCAAATATTTATTGAGTAGGATGTAGCTGTTACACTGGGGATGTATCAATGAATCCAACAAACACAGACTCAGCTTTCTGGAGCATCCTATAATTTAAGAGGTTTTTTTTTTTAAAGTCATTTTTTCCATTGCTCTCTGATCCTGGACTTTTCTATGACATCATTATGGACGGTGGGGGGAGGGGAGCATTGACATCCTGAAGAAGTTGATGACCCTCATTTTGCCCCACTGGTGAACCCTTACACTTTTTAATCTCTCCCAGGATCATCCTCCCTGGTGGACTTATTGTCCTTTATGCAGAAACAACATGGACCGTTCCTTCTAGCCTGTGGCAGCAGAAGCAGGGCAACAAAGAGGGTAATAGGAAAGGTAGAAGGTTCTAGATAAAGGACAGATGGGGAAATAAAGCAGAGCTGCTGAGAAGGAAAGAGTAGTGGTGATTAGGGAAAGAAAAGCCTCAAGTGTGGTGACTAGAAGAGCCCCCCAAGAACCATCTTAAATCATTCCTTTTATAAGATTGGCAAATGAAGGTTCAGAGACAGAAAGTAACCCATCCAGAGTTGCACCACACACATGTCAAATGGTCCACCCCATTTTAGCTGTTGATTACTTATACTTCTTTTTTACAAACTCTTTTTTTCTTCTTCTTTTTTTTTTTTTTTAACAGCAGCACCAGTGGCATATGGAAGTTCCTCAGGCTACTAGTCAAATTGGAGCTGCAGCTGAGGCTTACCCCACAGCCACAGCAACACCGGATCTGAGCTGCATCTGCAACCTATGCCACAGTTTGCAGCAAGGCTAGATCTTTAACCCATTAAACAAGGCCAGGGATCAAACCTGTATCCTCACAGAGACAACATCAGGTTTTTAAACCACTGAACCATAACAGGAACTCCCCATACACTTTGTCTTAAATGGATCTCTTACCATCCTGTAGAGCATGATGGTTGAGATCACGGGTGTGAGCTCCAGACTGAGTCCAAGCCCAGCTCTTCCACTTACTATCTGTGTAACCTTGGGGAAATTGCTTAACCTATTTGCATCCCAGTTTCTTCATCTCTAGATAGAGATAATCTTGGCATCTGTGACTTTAAGGGGGTTAAATTAGCTAAAACATAAAATCCTTAGGAGAGTGCTTTAGAATATAGTTAAGTACTATGCAAGTCTTTATAGTATAAATATGTATATGTGTATCATTTTAGTCAAGTCATCCCTCGAATATTAAAGTAAGCAAACCAGCTTAGTAAGCAGAATTTATTTTTTCCTCATTTATTACTTGACTGTTCTCTTTTACTTGTTTTAAATGTTCAGTGTATCAAAGTGGTGTGTTTATTAAATATTCTTTAGGAAGTGGGTGAAGCTTAAATACACAAATTCGTTCAACAAATAGAGGTTTATCCAGGATGGAGAAGCAACATCCTCCAGGACATTTGCATCACTACCTCTCAGGACATCCCCAGCAACTCAACAAAGTATCTCCCCAAAGTGGTGCTGGCTCAAACCAAGCAACGCACGTGAAGTTAGGGTGAAAGCTGGGGTTCTGAACTCTTTGGAAAGCAGTACAAGCGCTGACCTCCTTACATTGTCTCCTTTTCTGGTACAAGCTGAGTTCTACCCAGACGTGAAAACTTTGTTGCAAAATGGAAAGAATCACCAGGAATCCCTAGGCCAAGAAAAATATCTCTTTTCATCATCAGCCATTCAAGCCTAGGACAATGACTCCTCTTTCCTTTCCCTGCTGGAGACACAGAATGACCCCCTCTGCTGTTTAAAGGGAAAGAGGAAGGAAAGACAGACTATCTCAGACTCTAGATAGCATCCTGCCCTGCTACCCCCAACCCAAGCCCCCACTGCCACCTTCTCTTGCATTCCCAGGACACTCTTGGCTGTGAAATTCAGTAACCATGAGAGGAAGAGCGTCTTCCTGATTGAGAAAAGGTCAAGTGGTAACAATAAGAGCTGACATTTAGTAAACGCTGACTTTGTGCCAGGCACTGACCTCAGTCAGGCACATGCATAAGTTGTATGCCATTTTTTACAACAACCCTTTATGGAGGCCACTGGAATTATTCCCATTGTGCAGAGGAGAAAATTGAGACCAAGAAAGACTCATAGGAAAAGGGTAGAGCTGGAATTAAAACACAGGTCAATGGATCCTAAAGTCAAAAATAGGCTCTGGGAACTGGTCTCAGTCCATGGCCTCCTACCTGTGTCTGAATATAACAATTGAGAGTAGCACTAGGAAAGTTTAGCCATTTGCCATTCATTGAGCATCCAAGTGTGTGGTCAGCAGATTCGTCAGAGGAAACAGGGGTATAAAGCAGTTCTGGTGTTGTTGCGCTCACATGGGAAAAGAATGTGTGATGGAGGCTACATGCTCGTTATTATGCACAGTAGGGCCACACATAGATCCCTATTATTATTATTTTTTTTTTAGGGCTATGTGGCATATGGAAATTCTCTGTCTAGGGATCGAATTGGAGCGGCAGCTGCCTGCCTAGGCCAGAACCACAGCAATGCCAGAATCAAGCCATTCCTGCCACCTACACCACAGTTCACGACGATGCCAAGTCCTTTAACCCACTGAGCGAGGCCAAGGACGGAACCTGCGTCCTCACAGACACTAGCTGGGTTCGTAACCCATTGAGCCACAACAGGAACTCCATGTCTAGAAGTTTAAAAACAAGTCCTTTACAGGAGGTGTGATACTCGCTGCTCTAAAGAAAGCACTACGCTCTATGGCCTCCAAAACTTCCACACTTGCTGTGAAAATAATAAACCTGTGAGGCATACATGTATCAGTGAAAGGAGCACTGAATCAGGAACCAGAGAAGATATTAATCAGGGGACATGATCGATAAATAGGTGATATAGCTTGTTAAAAGTTAATGCGTCGTGGGAAGACTTAGTCAAGGGCGGGGTAAAAGAAGCAGGAGTCAGGGGAGGGGCCTGCAGTAGGAAACAGAGAGGTCCTTAGGACAGTGTGTGACCATTTTCCCGAGGAAGATAAGCCCCTTTGTAAATGTTTAACTTTGCCTTGGTTTCTCCCTGCCCCTCCCTCTCATATGACCTGCCTCTTCTATTTTCCTTCTGAATCTGTTAACACGGGATCATTAGAGTGATCAAAACATAACAAGGAAATTCATTCTGTGCCAACCAGGAAAACCCAGTCCATCATAACATGTACTCCAAAGCTAAACTATGGGTTTGGGATAGATCACTTTTAAGACCTCTTCCGACTTTGAAACTCTATGGCTCTGACTGAAAGAACTGCTGTGTACTGTTCTTGGGAACTAAGCCTTTATATCAAAATGGCTCATCTATATGATTCATTAATTTATCCATTCATTTATTTACTATCCACCTCTTGATAACCTGCTGTGAGTCAGGCATGGTCCTAGGCATTGATGTTCTAAGGATGCATGTGGAGACTCTGCCTGGAGAGTTTCGCAGTCCACTGGACATAGAAACAAACAAACAAACAAAAAATGACAACACAGGTCTTAAGTACTACAGCACAAGTCTGAAGAGAGTGCTATGAGAAAAGAGATGAGGAAGTATGAAATTCCTCTGGGGAGCCAGAAAGAGAGTACCACAGCAAGGCTGAGAGGTGGTGATATGCACTCTAGGTTTCGAAGAATGATGAGGAGTTGGTCTTGAGGATGGAGGTGGGACACCAAATCAGGCAGGAAAAATAGGCAACAGTCAATTAGGTGACACATGTGGGGAGTAGAAAAATAGCTTGGTCTAGTTATAAGGTAGAGATGCAATATATGGATCGTGATTGGTGAGGGAGAATGGGAAGCTAAACACCAGAAATGGTGATAAAACTGTTTGGGTTTTCGTGGTTGCTGTGTGATGATCTGGGTTTTGGTTTGGTTTGGTTTGGTTTGGGTTTGGAATTTTATGGCTGCACCCATAGCATGTGTAAGTTCCCAGGCCAGAGACTGAATCCAAGCTGCTGTCGTCATTTTCCAGCCACTGCAGCCATATTGGATCCTTTAACCCACTGCACTGGGCTGGGGAATGAACCCATGCCTACACTGCAACCCAAGCAGCTGCAGTCAGATTCTTAAGCCACTGCACCACAGTGGACACACACACACACACACACACACACACACACACCAGCCATGATTTCCCTTCTTTGATCTTCTACACCCTCATTATAAGATGTGGAGTTTCTGGGTCATTGAACTATAAACGCCATGAGCAATTTGCCATTTAATTCCCAGTACCTAGCGTAGTGTCCAGCATATACACAAACTCAAATTTGGTTAAAAGGATGAATGAATCAATAAAAGAATTAGTTAATTATCACTAATATCCTTTTCAGCTCCATTTGCCATTTCTAGAAGCTTTAGGTGTTTCCATGGCTTTGGATGAATGATTTTATCTATGCCACTCATCAGGGATATTTGTGGGTTGAGCATAGTCATAAGTGCACGTACTCATATTTAGATAAACAGATCTACAGGATGTCAAAGCATTTAAGTGTCACAGGTGGTGATCAGTATAAAAAAGAGAACTGATCTGAAAAAAGCTTGACTTTCAAAGCCAGCTGTCTGTTTCTTGCCACTTTTTGCCATTTCCCATTCTATGAAGTAGAACTGACTCTTTTTTTAATACATCACTTCTGCTGTGATCACATGTTTGGATTTTATCTCTCGGTCACACTTAGAAAAGGAATGGGTTCCAGGGTGAAGCAGAGCAGTCCTCTTCCTGGCATGAGTTGCTTATGATATTTCCAAAAGTACTCATTGTTCATAAAGCCTTTCTAGAAGCTCCTCTGCACCCCCAGGATGACTTCATTCTTTTTACATGGACATGTCTGAAATTCTTTTATTACTGAAATCTTCTAACATATAAAAAGAGTACTGGTATGAACCCCTTCCGACCAAGGTGCTCACCTGCAACAATAATCACAATTTTGCCAGTATCACCTATTGAGTGTCTCCTCTAATTTTGTTTATTTCCTTGCTTGCTGGATTGGTTTAAAGCAAATCCCAAATGCCAGGTCATTTCATGTGTAAATGCTTTGGTATGAATTTCTGAATGATAAGATCATGTTTTGTTTGTCTGGTTTCCCTAACACCATGACAGTAATGCATGTAATGAAACTGACAGTAATCACTTAACTTCATCTTACACACGGTCCATATTCAACTTTCTCTCATTATCTAGAAGATGTCTTTTTACAATTGGCGTAGGCGCCTCAGGACTAAACAAGATCCGCGCATCACATGGTTTGGTTGTCGTTTTAATACGGCAATCTTAGGCTATTTCCTTGTTTTTCTTATCGCAAGACTAAAAGGCTGAAATCCTCAGGAAAGAGTGAATAAAGCTGCCATGGAACAGCCTGCTGCAACAGCACCATTTTCTTCATAATGATTTTCACTCAGCGCATGCCAGTGGCGATCCATAATATGTAAATGTGGAAAGGAGTCAATACGTCTTAAACACGCCAGCCTTCCCGTTCTTCCTTCTAGGAATACAAATCAAGGGAGATCTACTCAGGTGAATACACAAAAGGGAGTCACTGTGATCCTCCGACTCTGGATTCATTTTCCTTTTCCCTGATAGTTATTGTAATAATAATGCCATATTATATTTTTAAAAGAAGAGTGCTTTGGACTTTCCATAGTGCTTTCACATCTATTCAACTTGATACCCACCAGGAGTCCACTCTCAACAAAAAATACTTCATCCTGTGCGATTTTCCAAATGAGCTTGTGGAAGCAGACAGGGAAGATAGAATCCATTTTTTTTACAGATGTGGACACAAATTCAGGAATATTAAACCACTGACACCCCACCTCAGTCAGTGGACTTGAAATTTTGATCTCAGTCCAAGTAATAACAAGGCCAAAGAAGTTTTGACCAAGTATACTGTACCTTAATACAGAAAAGCCTTAGACCAGCCTCCTGCAAAACACCCTCTCGCCAGCCACAGTTTGGTGAAATGTTATTTACTCCCTTTTCAGCATCCTCTAAATTGGTATCACCCTGAGTACCCACTGCCTAGGAAGCCACATCCTCACAGGCCCTGTTTCATGTTTAAGGTACCAGATGCCTCCCCCAAACTCACTTAAATTATCATACAGATAAAGCAATGGCTTATGTGTTCAGGAATCTAGCCCACTATCCTTAAGGACAAATTTGTATAAATTAGATTAAGACTCTCATGGTAGAAATATTTAATGCTCAGTCATACCCAGTTTTCCCCTCTTCTCATGAACAGGGAAAGTTTACACCTTCCTTCCAACCCCCTATTATAATGAGTGGGACTGTCTGATGACTCTGGCCCATGGTTTTGAAAAGAAGTGCTACGTGTCTCTTCCAGACCACCCTAATTAAAGTAAAATATGAGACTTTCTAGCATCTTCATCTTCCAACTCAGCAATTGTGGAGGTACGTACCTTCATACGGAAATGGCAACAGCAAAAATCAAAGCATTCCGAGATCACAAGAATGGAAGATGCTACTCAGTACAGTTTCCCTGGACCTGCAGTACGTTACATGTGATCAGGATATAAACTTTTGGCTAAGTCACTGAAATTTAGGCATTGCTTGTTACTGCAGCCTAACTTAGCTTATCCTTACAGACAGAGGACTCCTTTCTCAAGACACTTCTTCTCTACTGAAAGAAATTTTCATGAAAAACCTATGATTCAACAATGGCTACAAGATATGGGGTTGTTCCCAGAATTGAGTAACACCCACCTGGCTGACCATTAGCAACAGCCCTGATAGCAAACATTCTAAATAACATCCAGGGTGTCTCCAGTATAGTAGGGAGAGCGAAGACAAGAAGACACGACAGTTATGAATGAGGTTTGAGTTTTGACAGGAAAACAGGAGACAAATCATGGAGAGATATAAGGACCAGTTAAAGACCCAAGGCTTTATCACCAGGGCAATAAGAAGCAATTAAAATATTTTGAGTTGGAGTTCCCATCATGGCACAGTGGTTAACGAATCCGACTAAGAATCATGAGGTTGCGGGTTCCATCCCTGGCCTTGCTCAGTGGGTTAAGGATCCGGCATTGCCATGAGCTGTGGTGTAGGTTATAGACGCAGCTCAGATCTGGTGTTGCTGTGGCTGTGGCGTAGGCTGGAGGCTACAGCTCCAATTCGACTCCTAGCCTGGGAACCTCCATATGCCGCGGGGGCAGCTCAAGAAAAGGTAAAAAGACCAAAAAAAAGTATTTTGAGTGAAGTGAATGATATGATCAGATTTTGGTCTTTCCTAAACAATCCATCTAGCCATAGAAGATTTTAAAATGGGAGGGCAAGACATAGAAGTTTGGAGAACAATTAGAAAGCTAACAAGGTAGACCAGGTGAGAACAAGATGATTAGATCAGGAATAGGGAGAAGCAAAATTATTTGGAAATGTTTAAGAATTAGACATAGAATGATCAAATTTCCCATTTCTCTCAGAAAAGACTTTGAGTGTTGAAACTGGGACAGTTCTAGGCAAATCTGGATGAATTGGTCACCCTAGACAGATACGTATGAGCTTTGTGACTGACTAGGTATAAGGATTAAGGAAGAAGATTTAGTCACCTTGGATAATTGAATGGATGCTGATATCCTCTATTTAAATAGAAAATAATGAATAAAAGCATATATGAGAGGAGAAAGAAGGTAATAAGTTGAGTTTAAGATATAAGACCAAATGAAAATGTCAAATCACCAATTGAATAAGTAGGTAGATCTGGTGTATTTTGATTAATTACAGCTAACAATCAAGTACCATCCATGTGCAAGGAACTGTTATAGTTGGCATATGTTAACTCTTCTCAGCAGCCAATGGTGTATTTCAATATCATACTAACAAAGGCAAAGAAGTTACTCTAGGCAACGCTATTTGAAATGATGGAACTGGAAGTGAAACTTAAATTAACCTGGATTTGAAAATGGCCTTTCCTGTTTCTTAGTCATATAATCTTGAACAACACTCAGGGAGTTTTATCAACTCAGCCTTGAAAAAAATGGATGTCATGCTGAGAGCAGGCTGCAGAGGTGGGAGGAGGGAAAATATCTATTAGATGACAGATCCAGAAGAGGCTAATCTTATAACCAAAGTTATTTTTAGAAGCTAGAATAAAAGAAAGGTGAGCAAACTTCAGAAAAGCAAACCATCGGTCAAGGCATGGAAGAAATGCAGAACCATGTATTCTTTCAAAGGAGAAAATACAACATAAAAGTCAGGTGGTATGGTTTCTGGAATTGGATTGCTGGGATTCAAACTTTGACTCCACCATTTACTAGTTGTTTGATGAGTTACATAGGTTCTTGAGGAATGTTCTCAAGTGAAAATGGCAATAATTATGATAGTACCTACCCACTCATTTCATCCACTGATCAAGTAAAATGTTGAACAGGGTAATTCATGTAAAGTACTTAACATTTGAATATGGCAGTGTCTAGCCAGGAAACAGGAATCACTTTAGATATTTCAATAAATGGAATTAAACACTTAATATTAAATGCTGCATGGGTGATGAGAAATCTGGGAAGTGAACCATGGGACAAGAGGTCGAAATGCACAGCAGTTGGAAGACAGTACCACTGCTGAGAATGAAGGAACACTGTGAAACTTACCAAGGCACAGAAGCCAGGGTTATAGACGGTAGCTGAAATGATGGGGATTGTACAGTGAGAAATGGGAGCTTAAAAAAGGGGCTATTGCCAATCACTAAAGTGTGGGCAGATACACTGACTCTCCCCACTAATGCCTTCTATTGACTTACTTCTTACTGACTTCTCACTAGTTCAGAGAAGGATAGATCTGGGTGAATAATAGATCTGGAAGCACATCTATTGTCTGGTTGACACTCACAGTATGGTACCTGACACATACTGAGAGCTTAAAAAAAAATAGCTCCTATTAAATGCCTAGGTACCTGTCGTGTGGGTAAGAAACATAATGAAATATTGATTTCTGGGACATCTGGAGACACCAAGCTTGTCACCTCTAGTGTAAACAGTCTCTTCATTCATTTCAATATGAGCAAAACATTATTTTTTAATGTGCCATGTTGTGAAAAAGATTAGGAAGTACTTTTTCTATACATTGATGACTCAAATTTAAGTCTCTCCCCTGATATTTTCTGTGAGCTCCAGATAAATAGATCCAGTTACCTGTGTGACATCTTCACATGTATGCTAATGGGCAGCTCAAACTTAATATGTCCAAACCAGAACCCTCGACTTCTACCTCCTGTTGAAAGTGACCTCTCTCCCAACGTCTCCTCCCATCTCAGGAACAGCACTGCTCTATCCATTTGTTCAGTCCAAAGTCTTGGAATCATCTTGATCTCTTTCTCTCACATTCAACATCTATTCTACCCCTGTTGGCTTTGCTAGAAAATATATCCTTAATCCAATCATTTCTCTCCAATTCCACTGCTGGAGACCTAGTCAAGGGACCGTCATCCTTTTCCAAGACCGTGGCACCAACTTTATAGCTTATCTTTCTGCTTCCACTTTCTGCCTCTATACACCTCATTCTTCCTACAGCTATGTGATCCATTTAACATGGAATTCAGATCAGGCCATTTTTTTTTTTTACTATTAAAGTATAGTTGATTTACAATGTTGTGCCAGTTTCTACTGTAAAAGTAGAAAAGTAACCCAGTCATATTTTTAATATTATCTTCCAACATGGTCTATCCCAAGAGATTGGATATAGTTCCCTGTGCTATGTAGTAAGATCTCATTGCTTATCCACTCTAAATGTAATAGTTTGCATCTACTAACTCCAAACTCATAGTCCATTCTACTCCTTCCCTTCTCTCCCTTGGCAACCAGAAGTCTGTTCTCTATGTCTGTGCATCTGTTTCTGTTTGGTAGGTTGGTTCATTTGTGCCGCATTTTAGACCTCACATATAAGTGATATCATATGATATTTGTCTTTCTCTTTCTGACTTACTTCACTCAGTATGAGAGTCTCCGGTTCCATCCATGTTGCTGCAAATGGCATTATCACATTCTCTTTTTAAAGCAGAGTTATATTCCATTGCATATATGTACCACATCTTCTTAATCCATTCATCTGATGATGGACATTTAGATGGTTCCCGTGCCTTGGCTACTGTGAGTAGTGCTACAGTGAACATAGGCATGCATATATCTCTTTGAATTATAGTTTTGTCTGGATATATGTCCAGGAGTAGGATTCCTGGATCATATGGTAGTTCTATTTTTAGTTTTTTGAGGAACCTCCACACTATTTTCCATAGCAGTTGTACCAATTTACATTCCCATCAACAGTGTAGGAGGGTTCCCTTTTCTCCACACCCTCTCCCTCATTTGTTATTTGTAGACTTATTAATGATGGTCATTCTTTTTTTCTGCTCAAAACCTTTAAGGGGTTTTGATCACTGACAGCATTAATAAAACATCTGTACTGTGGCTCCAAGGTTCTACTCAGTTATCCTCAAGTCTGACTATGTTTTTTTAAAAACACAAAACTCCACCGAAGACTGACTGACTGACACAAATCAGAACCCTGGGCTAGATCGCCGACCTCATTCCCTTCCACTCTGCCCCCTTTTATGCTAAAGTGAGCTTATAACTTTTCTCAAACACACCAACTCACCTTGTTTTCACTGCCCTCCACTTTGAATTGCTTCTCCCACTTGTATGAACTCTTTCTCCCTTAGCTTGTTGAGTATCTGCTCAACTGTAGTAGCTTATTCAAAGGGGTCTCTCTTAGCCATCTCACCTTGTTTATTTAATTAATGTTTGCTCATTTCCCTAGGCTGTAAGCCCCACGAGAGCAGAAAATGTCTCATCTTGTTTACCACTGTGTTTTCTAGCACCTTAGCACATAGTAGGTATTCAATACTTTTTTTTTTTTTTTTTGTCTTTTTGCCTTTTCTAGGCCACTCACATAGCATATGGAAGTTTGCAGGGTAGGGGTCTAATCAGAGCTGTAGCCACCGGCCTACGCCATAGCCACAGCAATGGGGGATCCAAGCCGCATCTGTGACCTACACCACAGCTCACCACAACGCCGGATCGTTAACCCACTGAGCAAGGTCAGGGATCGAACCCGCAACCTCATGGTTCCTAGTTGGATTCGTTAACCACTGAACCACAATGGGAACTCCAATACATTTTTGTTAAGTAGAAGAAATATCCACATGGAGGTAGACCTGGGGACCCAAGGATCTAATCCCCAAAGACATAGGAATACAGACACAGGGAAAAAGAAGAGACATAGTACCTAAAAACAAATACATGCATAAATGTATGTGTTAGAACATGATCTCAAGCAAGGCAGAGATCCTGTCACTGGGCCTGAAAATGTAAGGTAGGACAGGACTAGGAGGAAGAGGAACTCAGAGCTGTATCCCTCAAGGAACCCTGTGGAGCTATTTTAAGCCCCTTGGATAAAGATAACTTTTTTCCTTGAACCTGAGACTGAGGAGAGCCTTCTGATGGAAGACAAGAGGTTCCGCCAGAGATAAGAAGCCTGGAAGGAGCAGCACACTTTCAGACCATTGCTAGACAGAGTGTGAAATGCCACATTCATCCTCGACTTTTCTTCAAATGCAGGGCTCTGTGACTCACTCTGGTAGTATTTTCTTTGTTTCGTAAATAAACATTTTGCTGGAAGATCTCGGTAGAATGGTGTATAAAAATAACAGGAAGCTCTCTTAACTGTGCATCTTGTTGTGGCGTAAGGACATCTGTCCCTTCAGTGTACTTCTCTGTGCAGCCCACCAGAGATATTTCAGGAAATCCGGTTAATCTTATGGGAAATTAAGCAGCAGCAAGATTCTACAGCCGTCCTAGTCTAGACTCCGATATTGATCATGGGACAGACAAATTGGAGGAACAAGGTAAAGTGTCCTTCTTATGTCTTGGGCATAAGTGCAAATACTCAGTGGAGAGTGACCTTTAACAGATGCAAATCTACTTTAAAAAGCATCGCATCTGTAACTCTCCAAAGTGTGTGCTAATGGTCATCTGAATGTCCCCTCTCAGCTGCCTCTGATTCATTTAGGAAAACTCCTGAGAGCCCACTAAAGCGTTTTATATGTTTCTCATTGATGTTTCCTTTTCAAACGTTTGTCAAGTTCAGGCATTTGTATTGGTCCTATTAAAGCTTAAAGGATTCAAGCAGAGAAAATGACCCACAATAAATGACCAAAATAAAGACTCTTAAAGATTGTATGCTAAACCCCAAACGTTATAGCCGTAGGAAGCCTAAATCCCAGAAAAATTAAGAGGTGTCAAAATGGCAGATTGGTTTGGTACCTGTAATTTGAATTTTATCCCTGCCATGTACTTTTACATCATAGACCCTTTTATTTAAATTCCATAGAACTGAAAATAATGTCACCTCTCCCTCATAGATGTTACACATAGACATATACAGGCATATATAGACATTCAACCAATAATAAATTTTATTAGAAATACTTATTGAATACCTGGTTCTAAATAAGTCTAATATGTTCTATATCAAGACCACAGAACAATACTTACTAAAATGTAAGAATCAGGATTTACTTATCATTGTATTGACAATGCTAACCATTAAATAGGAGCGCTTCTTACTTGATCAAGGTTTTAAGATACAAAGTATTCAGGGAGTTCCCGTTGTGGCGCAGTGGTTAACAAACCCGACTAGGAACCATGAGGTTGCGGGTTCGGTCCCTGCCCTTGCTCAGTGGGTTGATGATCCGGCGTTGCCGTGAGCTGTGGTGTAGGTTGCAGACACGGCTCGGATCCCATGTTGCTGTGGCTCTGGCGTAGGCCGGAGACTACAGCTCCAATTGGACCCCTAGCCTGGGAACCTCCATATGCCGTGGGAGCAGCCCAAGAAATAGCAAAAAAAGACAAAAAAAAAAAAAAAAGATACAAAGTATTCAAGTTGTAAGGACGTAAGGGTCTTAGAGATCTTCAGTCGAACCCCCCACAGAATGTTAACACTATTTCTTTAGCAAACTTGGCCAGTGACGATCCTGTAATTACATGCAAAACAGTGAGAGCCCAACAGACACCCAGACAAGTTATTACATGATGAGGAGCTGGGTGTGGACTTTTATTCCCTCTAACAGATGTAAAGTGCCTTCTTAACTACTTCCATGTACAAGCTGGAGGCTCACCATTAAGAGCCACTCAGAACATAGATTCTCTACAAGTATTCGAGAGCATATTTATCTCTTTCTGTAGTTTCTGTACTCTTGGAAAAATCCCCTCATTTCCTAAAGCCAAGGCTTGTGATTTATAGATCAGTTCCACCCCCCCAACATCCGCCATATTGGACGTTCACATTTGCACTTGCTCAAATTCATTGACATCTTTCAAGTAGAATTACCACAGTATCCTCAGAAGTGGTGGGGTGATATGGAAGATGACAATTTATTTTATGTATTTCCATTAATGGAATTCATATCATCATCCCAAATGTGGTACTCTAATTTTCTAATTCACCTTTTTGTTTTCTTCCAAATTTTTAATTTATTAAGGATACTTTGAATTGTGTAATCTCTATATTCCATATACATCCCTTCTATGGCATCTCCTAAAGGACAGACAAAACTATTAAATAGTTCTTAGTCCTCACTCTCTGCTCAAGACACTTCTCCTCTGTGACATTAATATTCTTCAAGTAAGGCCACTCAACTCATTCCAGGATTCATCTGCCAAGAATATTATTCTAAGCAACACTTGTCAAAACATCATCCACAAGGACATTTAAAAAGTCCTTATCAGGATAACGTAAGAAGAAGAATGTGTATATATATGTATCATTGGGTCACTTTGCTATACAGCAGAAATTGACAGAACAATATAAATCAACTATGATTAAAAAATTTAGAAAAAGAGAGACTTTATCAGACTTTTTTCCAAAGCATCATTTTCAAGTGAAAAGGCATTTGGATTGTATTTTTGGTTGAATTATCATATAAAAATAGTCCTATGTTCTCATAATTTAATATCCATAAATCTTGGAGTCTTAGAAAATTATTTTTATAGAATTCTCAAGCAAATCCCATACCAGGTGTTAAAGCAGACTAGATCAAAAGTTCTTACTTTGTGGTAATCCATGTGTGGATTTCCAAAATTGTAGTTCTCCTAGAATCACAGGCAATGTATTATACTATGTATAAATGTGCGTTTTTCTTGGAATAAAGTCTCTAGGTCAGAAGAGTCCTATACTTAAAAACTGCCATAGAATGAGATTAAGCCTAATTTAAAATGCCCCACATTTAAGGCTGTCCTATTTCCATTATCTCATTTTCTATTCATGCTATGCAGCAAGGCCCTTGCTACCCCACTGTTATTCTCCATTCTTTTCTGATGGCTCATGATAGTCAAATGCACTGTGCTTACACCTACAAGGATTACTGTGCTTTGAAACACTGGCCCCTTTTCACATGGACACCATCAAAGATTGCATTTAACATAAATAAAACATTCTTGAGGCATTTACATCTTTTTCTTGTGAATTAGTCCTCTGGTATCTAGTGTTTGTAAGAAGAGGGCTTTGCTTATTGAGCATGAATCATGAGGACAGGAATGAAGAAAGCTATGCAGAGGATTTGCTTTTAGAAAACAGGAAAACCTGTAAGTAACCTTGATTCTGGATCTAGGGTACAATAAGACTGCACCCAGTTACTGCACTTGGGTGCAATAATGCAAGACTCATCCCTGAGTTAAGCCCAGGGGTATTATAGAAAGTATTTGGGTGCTCAGGAAGGAAATGTCATTTTCTGAGAGATGGATAGAGTGGCTGTGGATGGCTAACTATGACTAGAGTGCACAGCCTGATTCAATGTCAGGGGCTGGAAGACAGTTTGAATTACTCTTATTCATGTAGGGCTTGCAGGGTAGTTTTGATGATATACACAAGTCCATTTTAAACATTGACTTTAGACTCTAACCCATAGGAAAGATATGAACTCACTGCTGCTATGGGGAAAAAAAGTACAATTTGGGAAGTGTGTAGGAAGAAGAAAGACCATTGGACATAAAAGAGTTTGTATCAAGAATTAGAGACAGGAGTTCCCATTGTGGCGCAGTGGAAATGAATCTGACTAGGAACCGTGAGGCTGTGGGTTCAATCCTGGCCTCCCTCACTCAGTGGGTTAAGGATCTGGTGTTGCTGTGAGCTGTGGTGTAGATCACAGACATGGCTCGGATCTGGAGTTGCTGTGGCTCCAGCGTAGGCCAGCAGGTGTAGCTCCGATTGGACCCCTATCCTGGGGACCTCCATATGCCACAGGTGCTGCCCTAAAAGGACAAAAAGAAAAAAACAAAAAAACAGGCCCCCCAAAAAAGACAAAAGACAAAAAAAAAAATTTTAAATAAAAAAATAAAAAAAGAATTAGAGACAAAGATGGAGATGCAACCTGGGGGTCTCTGAATGGAAGGAAGAGTGGCTTCAAAGGCCACTTTATGGAAGGATTTCATACCCCTGTCATGTTTTCTTTCCATATGCTAATTTGTGTACTGAGATCCACAAGATAAAAATCATATTTATTCAGTGGAGGAAGGAATGGTTAGTTTCCAAGTAGCACAGATCGCTTCTGTTTACATGTCATTGTTCAAAAAGTAGTCAAGTGGTTATATACCCGTGAGTGGAATGGCTGGGTCATATGGAAGTTCTATTTTTAGCTTTTTGAGGAAACTCCATACTGTTTTCAGTTATGACTACGCCAGTACATATTCCCACCAACAATGTGCGAGGATTCCTTTTTCTTCACATCCTTGTCAATGTGTGTTATTTGTGTTTTTTGGAGTGTTAGCTCTGACAGGTGTGACCCTTACTGAGAAGGCTCAGAGCCTTGAGTCCACCTACTAGACTCATATTTAAAACTAGAAAAATTAAAACAAAACAAATTGTAGTTTTAAACTACTGAGACTTCAGCATGTTTGTTCTCACAGTAAACCCTAGCCCATCCTGACTACATATATATCCAAAAGAAAAGCAACTTTAGGTTAAACAGTAATCTGTGACATGTATGGTTTAGGAATTATCACATGCATGAGATGTCTTTGATTTGCAAATGCTCAAAGCCCATTCAATATGGCTCATATAAGAGAAAACCATAATTCAAAAAATACATGCACCTCAATGTCCATTGCAGCACAGTTTACAACAGCCAAGACATGGAAGCAACCTAAATGTCCATCAACAGAGGAATGGATAAAGAAGATGTTGTACATATATACAAAGGAATATTACTCAGCCATAAAAAGAATGAAATAATGCCATTTGCAGCAACAAGGATGGATTTAGAATCTATCATACTAAGTGAAGTTACTCAGACAATGAAAGACAAACATTACATGATACCACCTATATGTGGAATCTGAAAAAAAAAAAAGCAGATGCAAATGAACTTATTTGCCAAACAAAAACAGATTCACAGACTTTGAAAAACTTGTGGTAGGAGTTCCCTTTGTTCTCAGTAGAAACAAACCTGACTAGTACCCACGAGGAAGCAGGTTGGATCCCTGGCCCCACTAAGTGGGTTAAGGATCTAGTGTTGCTACGAGCTGTGGTGTAGGTGGCAGATGAGGCTCAGATCTGGAGCTGCTGTGGCTGTGGTGTAGACTAGCAGCTGTAGCTCTGATTTGACCCCTAGTCTGGGAAGTTCCTTATGTTGCAGGTGCAGCCCTAAAAAAAAAAAAAAAAAAAAAAAAAGAAAGAAAGAAAAAAGTCAATGAAAGAAAGAAAAAAACTTATGGTAACCAAAGGGGACAGGTGAGGGTGTGGGAGAGATGGTCTGGGGGTTGGAATTAGCATATGCACACAGACGTGTATGGAACTATTGGCTAATGGAAACCTGCTGTATAGAACAGAGAATTCTATCCAGCATCTGTGATAATCCATGTGGGAGAAGTATCCAAGAGAGAATAGACTGTGTATGACTGGGTCACTTTGCTGTACAGCAGAAATTATCACAGATTACAAAGTAACTATACTTCAATAAAACTTTTTTAAAAAGTGGGGGGGAGAGGATAGGGTTCAAACACAGTTGGACAGGAGCTAAAGTGGGCTCATGGGGAATCATATTCTTTTTTTTTTTTTTTTAGTTTTCTTCACCCCATAGTGGCTTTATTTTCAGGCAAGCTCTTCTAACACAGGGGTGAAATGGCTTCAAGCTTGTATTTTACCAGCCTGTATTTTTTTTTTTTTTTGTCTTTTTGCTATTTCTTTGGGCCGCTCCCGCGGCATATGGAGGTTCCCAGGCTAGGGGTCGAATCGGAGCTGTAGCCACCGGCCTACGCCAGAGCCACAGCAACGCGGGATCCGAGCCGTGTCTGCAACCTACACCACAGCTCAGGGCAACGCCGGATTGTTAACCCGCTGAGCAAGGGCAGGGACCGAACCCGCAACCTCATGGTTCCTAGTCGGATTCGTTAACCACTGCGCCACGACGGGAACTCCCCAGCCTGTATTTTAGCAACTTGAGTGAAAAAAGAAAATCTTATTCCTGATAGTTTAAGGAAAAGAACATAGGCAAAACATTCTCTGACATCAACCTCATGAATATTTCCTCAGGTCATTCTCCCAAGGCAACAAAAATAAAAGCAAAAATAAACCAATGAGACCTAATCGAATTGACAAGCTTTTGCACAGCAAAGGAAACCAAAAAGAAAACAAAAAGACAACTTACAGAATGGGAGAAAATAGTTTCAAACGATGCAATGGACAAGGGCTTAATTTCTAGGATATACAAGCAACTCATACAACTCAACAGCAAAAAAGCCAACCACCCAATGGAAAAATGGGCAAAAGACCTGAATAGATATTTCTCCAAGGAAGATATACAGATGGCTAACAAGCTCATGAAAAAATGCTCAACATCACTGATTATAAGAGAAATGCAAATCAAAACTACCATGAGATACCACCTCACACTAGTCAGAATGGCCATCATCAATAAGTCCACAAATAACAAATGCTGGAGGGGGTGTGGACAAAAGGGAACACTCCTGCACTGTTGATGGGAGTGTAAGCTAGTACAACCACTATGGAGAACAGTATGGAGGTACCTTAGAAATCTATACATAGAACTACCATATGACCCAACAATCCCACTCTTGGGCATATATCCAGACAAAACTTTCCTTAAAAAAGACACATGTACTCACATGTTCATTGCAGCACTATTCACAATAGCCAAGACATGGAAACAACCCAATGACCATTGACAGACAATTGGATTAGGAAGATGTGGTACAGATACACAATGGAATACTATTCGGCCATAAAAAAGACTGACATAATGCCATTTGCAGCAACATGGATGGAACTAGAGACTCTCATACTGAGTGAAATGAGTCAGAAAGAAAAAGACAAATACTGTATGATATAACTTATAACTGGAATTTAATAATATACAGCACAAATGAACCTTTCCACAGAAAAGAAAATTATGGACTTGGAAAATAGACTTGCGGCTGCCCGGAGGAGAGGAGGGAGTGGGAGGGATTGGGAGCTTGGGGTTAACGGATGCAAACTATTGCTCTTGGAATGGATTTACAATGAGATCCTGCTGTGTAGCATTGAGAACTATGTCTAGATACTTATATATCACAACACAATAATGGGAGGAAAAATTATATATACATGTATGTGTAACTTGATCCCCATGCTGTACAGCGGGGAAAAAAATTAATTAATTAGTTTTAAAAAGGAAAAGTTTCAGCTATTTCTCTCATGGCTCTGTTGGGATTACACATTTATCTCTAAAGCAGGGGTACCTGGGGGATAGAGTTCTCTCATTAGTCAAGTCTGGATCCAGTCTCCACTCCAAGACTCATGATTGGCTTCATTCTCACCCAAACTGCATGGACAGATTGGAAGGAAACATGACTTCCAGAGGACAATTGGAATGCATGACTTCCAGAGGACAGGAGGATGAATGGACTTGGGAGAAAGTGCAAAAATGTTCACCAGAATTCATAATGCTTAAATAAGGGCACTGAACTTGATTTTCTATAAGGTCTCTCCAAATATTAATTGTCTATGTCTCTGCTTTCCATTTCTTCAAAAGATGTTCTAATTCTTCATTAATTTTTACAAACATGATGATTACTCCTCTTCATGATTAATTGTTCTTAATAATAGTTGGCTAAATGTTTCAGTATAAAATGAAAAAAGCACTTCATCCTCTCTTTTAGCACCGCATTTCTCTCCTTTTTTATAGACATGCCTACTATCGGTCTCTTCTATATAGGCATCTCTATACTGGACCTGGTGGTATTTATACCCTATCTGCAAGAAAGGTAGCTGGGGGATAGAAGCCTATTTTGAGCACTGTCTTCACAAACTCAAAGCTGTAAAGTGACCACAAACCACGTAGGGGCGATAAAGTTGGTCCCTTCTTTCTATTCATGGATATTGTGGGAATAGATGTATGTAAACTCTTTAAACCCTTCAGAGAAAAGGTACAATATAAATCCAAGTGATTATTCACACCATTATCCAACACAAATTGAACCTCCATCCCTTGGAGGCTGTTTCATTGCTAATTTCACCGACAGCAGTTGATAAAGTTGACATTTGGTTTTAATGGCACCAGCTAATAAGCTGTCAGAAGGCTTCGCAATCTTATCAAGTAATATATTACATTACAAATATTAAAAAATTACTCTTGAAATTAACATAATCTGCCTTGGACACTCCATTGAATTAATCTGATAGGCTATGCCAAGTTTTTTTCTTTTTATTTTTTACCCTAGGGAGACTCATTGGATATGAGAATGAATGTTTATAGAGCCTTGTGCATTTGTGCATGTGGGTGTTCTCTGCATATGTACTTCTGATGATGAATATTAAGTCTGAGTCAGAGTAATTGGCATTTTGGCTTGATGCTTTGAACTTTGAAAATACATACAAACCTGCAGCACATGGTTCTGCTCAGAGCCCTGTATAGCCTTCGATTTTTGAGGTTACTTCAATCGTTACTATGGAAAGAGTGTAGCATTAGAAAAAAAAAAAACTGAAAATGAAATTACAATAATTGCTTCTATTTATTGAGAGTCTCCTCCTGATTAGTGCTTTTCATAATTATCAATTTTATCCTTGCTACAATCCTTTAAGATAATTTTATCAATTTAAACTCTTATCCTTTCAAGTGGCAGAAACCCCAGCTCAGACTGGCTCAATGAAGAAAGATTTATTAACATATCTCCAAGTTCAGGGTAGAATCCAGGGACTTCAGACATGGCTCAATCAGAGTCCCAAATTATATGCCTGGAATCTTTTTCTCCATCTGCATCTTCTAGATAGACTCTATTCTCAGAGCCCTAGTGGTGACTGTTAGCTCTTAGCTTAAATTCACAAATATAGCACCCAATCCAGCAGCCAAGAGAACCTATTTCTTCCATTGGCTCAGAAACGATATTATACTAGAATCAAAGTTACTTGGTTCTGATTGGCCAGGTTTAGATCATGTGACCAGCTCTAACCCAATAATCAAAGCCCCAGGGATAGAAACCCTCTTTATACGTCACTTATTTTAATTCTCTTCGTAGTACTTATCACTACTCATTTTTTTCTTATTTATTTGGCTGTTTGTTGTTTTGCCTGCTTCCACTAAGACGTAAATCTTATATGATCATAGACTTTATATGATCATGAGATTATTACAGCTGTCTTGCTCAGGCCTAGAACCATGACAGGAACTATTGAGTAAATAAAGAAATGGAAAAAATGGATGAAAGAGTGAATGAAAGATTAATGATGGCTTTTATTTTAAAGCTTGAGCCACCTGTGCCGTGACCCTGCCACAGATGGTTACAATATATGTGAGCTTACTAACTCTGTGAGGGCGAGAACAAACCCTGTACTTTTGGAGACCTGGCACCTAACAAAGGGAATTGAATCAGTCTTTATATTTGCCTTGTCATAGAAAGACCACTGAGAATTTCCTGTGGGGATGACCTGTTCTTCTGTTTGGAGTAAAGTGTTGCATGGTTTTAAGGAAAGAGATTGGATTTCAAGTCAACCAGGCCTGGACTGGACCTCCCGCTCCACCGCTTACTGGTCACATGCTCTTGCCTTTTCACTCAGCATCTCTGACTTGCTATTTCCTCAGCCTTAGAGTGGCACAATAATAACCATCTCACCAAGATCTTGTGAAATTCAATAAAACGAAACAGGACCCCTGACACGTGCAAAGTATTCAACAAATGTTACTTCTCTTCTCTTACAACTTCATTGGTCATTGATCATAACAATTCTGCTTTTTATTAGAATATTATGTATGCCAAGCACAGTAGGTATTGTGGAGAAGGATCACAAAGATGAAAGATTCTTGGTCTCTGTGTGGCTATCCTTCATTTTTTCTCCCAAATCCATGCCCCCTCCTTCCCCACATGCTCTGTTGTCCTATGAGGTAAACCTACATGGAATGAGTCAATAGGTTTCCTGGCCTTCTGGACCTTGGCTGGGTTTGATTAATGGGCAACATCAGTGGTCAACGGGAGAGGGAGTGAGAGAGGATGTGGTCAGGGAACTTGTTTCTTCGGCTCTCTCTCTTAAGGGGTAGACAGGGACTAAGTGACTCCTTCAACTGAGAGTCACAGCGATCTCCTGACCTGTTTCCGGGAACTGCTCCTTCCCTTTTCCTCTTTAGCCCCAGGAATGCAGAAGTCTCCTTGGGGGGTTTCTGCACTCCCTACTAACACATATGTAAGTATTCATTTGAACTTTCTTTGCAGTACCCAATTTGAGGGAAACATCTGCCCCTTACTCAGATTCTGCCTGAAATAGTTTCTGTCCCTGAAGCATTCCATCCAAAGAACTCATCACACCACAAGTTATTCATAGTAAATGGATCAAAGCAAGAGTACTTCACTGCCCTTGCACCCACCTCATGATGCAGCCACTCAGCAGAGTAGACTGCTTTTATTCATTACCAGCCTTCCACAAGATACCATCAAAAATACCTGTATGTTTATGAAACAACATGCAGAATTAGTAAGTTCCATATGTTACATGGTATTTCTTTTTTGCTCACTGGTTCTCAACAGATCAGGACTCCTTGGGAACTTTCAAAATTATATATGCTCAGAAGACAGTATGAAAAAAGAATGTGTGTGTGTGTGTGTGTGATAGAAAGAGAGACCGGGTCATTTTACTGTACAGCAGAAGTTTAAGGAATATTGTAAATCAACTCTACTTTAATAAAAAAAAATTAAAAATACACATGCTTAGGCCAACACTAAACCAATTGAACTGGAATCTCAGGATCTGGAGCCCAGGAATCCGTATATTTGCCAAAGCAACCTACATGTTTCTAACATGAAGCCAGGCTGAGAATGATAGCTTTAAATGTTCTTGGAGAGTCCAAAGCAGAGGCTCCCAGGAGGCGATAAAATGCCTTCAAGACCATCTGCATTCTCACATTGAAATTGCTCCCAGTTTGGAGTTCCTGTCATGACTCAGTGGTAATGGATCCAACTAGGATCCATGAGGACATGGGTTCGATCCCTGGCCTCGCTCAGTGAGTTAAGGATCTGGCCTTGAAGCGAGCTGTGGTGTGGGTCACAGACGTGGTTTAGATATCCGGTGTTGCTATGGCTGTGATGTAGGCGGGCAGCTATAGCTTTGATTCGACCCCTCACTTGGGAACTTCCACATGCCATGGGTGTGGCCCTAAAAAGACAAAAAAAAAAAAAAAAAAAAAAAAAAAGAGAGAGAGAGAGAGAAAGAAATTGCTCCCAGACTCTCAATCTACCTCCAAATTCCACTCACCTTGGTCTCTACGGCATGGGATTCTGATTTAGCCATTGTTCTTCTAGTAATTTCAACTGAGCTGGCCACCAAAGCATAAAATGTTTGTCTTATAACTTGTCTCACATTTGCCTTGAAGGCACTTAATAGTGGCCCCTTGGTTTCAGGATAGGAGTCAGAGGTTTGTTGCCATGATAACTGTTTAGAATCCCAGTCCACTTCCTGCCATGCCCACAGTGCCTGGTCACCTCCACCTTCCACGGATGAGTGGGCAGGTGGAGTATATACTATGCTGCTATAGAAAAAAAAGATTTTCAGGAACGGATTTCATCAGGAATGCATTTTTCACACCCCTTAGCATTTTGAGAATGTTCAGTAAGTCCTCATAATCACTATCATCAAATTATATTGTAATTACTCATCCTTAAACAGACCAAGGGTACTTGGTAATGAACTCATCCACATCGCTTAATGCACATGGATTTGTACTACAACTGTCCTTACCCCTTGGAACTAATGTGTGTGATAGTTCTTGGTAAAATCTAGAGATTTCTACATATGAATGTGATTAGACTGTTTCTAAGATTACAACTTTAGATGCCCCCTCAATGGTGTTACAAACAAATACGTTTAAAATAAAGTAAGCAAAAACAAATTAGTGCATGCTAATCATTCCATACCAATAATTATATACCAATGCTAATAAAAACTTTATAGAATATTGTGAATATATGTAGATTTAGGAGCAAACATTCAAAGGTACGCTATAACCAAATATCTGAAGCATTTTTTCTGATGAGAAAAATTAGGGGGTTCCCATCATGGCTCAGTGGAAATGAATTTGACTAGGATCCATAAGGATTCAGGTTAGATTCCTGGCCTCATTCAGTGGGTTAAGGATCCTGTGTTGCCTTGAGCTGTGGTGTAGGTTGCAGAGAAGGCTCAGATCCCTTGTTGCTGTGGTTGTGGCATAGGCCAGGCTACAGCTCTGATTTGACCCATATCCTGGGATCTTCCATATGCCATGGGTGTGGCCCTAAAAGGCAGAGAACGAGAGAACGAGAGAACGAGAGAACGAGAGAGAGAGAGAGAGAGAGAGAGAGAGAGAGAGGGAGAGAGAAAGAAAGAAAGAAAGAAAGAAAGAAAGAAAGAAAGAAAGAAAGAAAGAAAGAAAGAAAGAGAGTGAAGGAAGGAAGGAAGAAAAGAAGGAAGGAAGGAAGAAAGAGAAAGAAAGAAAGAAAGAAAGAAAGAAAGAAAGAAAGAAAGAAAGAAAGAAAGAAAGAAAGAAAGAAAGAAAGAAAGGAAGGAAGGAAGGAAGGAAGGAAGGAAGGAAGGAAGGAAGGGAGAAAGAAAGAAAGAAAGAAAGAAAGAAAGAAAGAAAGAAAGAAAGAAAGAAAGAAAGAAAGAAAGAAAGAAAGAAAGAAAGAAAAGAAAGAAAAGAAAGATTAGTCAGTGGGGTAGTTAATGGAGAGGGGCTGGTTAGAAGGAGCAATAGCCATGGTATTACCAAGATGCTATAGCTGTTGCTAATTCTCTCAGCAGCAAATCCATTCAGACTAACTTCCTGTCAGCCAAACCAGCCGAAATCTCTCTTTCATGGTAATTCTGCCAGATGAGAGCAGATTTGCAAACTATGTCTCTAGCTAAAACAGAGAAGACTGACTCTTCTCTCCTGAATGTCAGTTCATTATGAATAACACCTGTGAAATCTATGGAAATAATTCAATGTGATTAGAACACATAATTAGAAACTGATATACCAGTAACTTTCCTATAATTATTCATACATTTGCTCAGAGTAAATAAACATTGCTTAAACAACTAGGAAGCACTGCCACCACCTTGTGCTATAGCGAGTGATGGAGAGCCTCAAGGCGTGGACATGGCTGCTCTTGCATGCCTTGGCTTATGTTAAAGAAACAGGCATGGGTTTTACAAGAGCTGATAAGTGCTATGATAGACATGTGAACAGAGAAAGATGGGGACATGGAGAAGGGAACTATTTGGCTGTACAGGAGATAATCAGATTTGGCCTGCCTTAACTTTGCTTTAGGATGTGTCATTGCTTCCAGCCTAAATAACTCCTTGGACCAAATCTTTCACTTACTCCAATCATTAGTAAACCCCACTGCCTCCAGCCTAGTTTTGCTGAGCTCTCTAAATGGTAACACACTGCTATCTACTGACTCTTCGCACTTCCACAGATACCATAAGGTGATGTGACGCAGTAAGCCTGAGAGCCTTGAGTTGACTTGTGTTTGTATCACTACCTATATACCCTTGAGCCAAAAGACTAAACCTCCCTTTCATAGTTCTGAACCAAATGAGCCTTCCAGGAGTGAGATGCTGAGACAGTTACAAGTACAAGAGGCTTATAGAGTGGGTGGTGGGGGATGCGCCTGTGAATGATGAAAAGAGAACGGTGTAGGATTAGGTAGGGAAAGCCTCAGACTGCAATGCAGATCTGATAAAGTCTCAGCCACCTCCACAGCGAGCTCTAGAGAAAAGACTGCATGTTAGAGCCACGGCCTTACTCCACCAGACAGCACTAGGCAAAAATAGCCTGATCCTCATGCCCCAGAAGAAGGCAGCCTGGCTCAAATGCTGTGGCCAATCAAAGGGCTCCACAGCTGGGGTGTGTCATCTGGCTTCATTCCCCACAAATGAACGTCAAGTTCTTGGTTGAAGTGTTATCTCAATGCTGCATCCCAATGGTGGCCAGCAATCCTCAAAGACTTGCTATAGTGTCATCTTCTCTCTAGTGACCACTGAGTTAGCGTATGAATGGTTTTGCATCACAATTATTAGAAACTTGACTCCCAATCTATCAGTAACACATAAGACAAGTTAAGCAACCTCAACCACTCCAGATTTTAAATGCCTGAAATCAGTTAAGATGCCAAAATAAAAAGACCATGAAAATAAAGGCCTTTGGTTTGCATGTGCAGATAAAAAACCATCCTAGTTTTCACAGGAAACTATTATTTTGAGTCCTATGGTAGCAATTATGAGAATATTTACTATGTGAATTAATTATAGCTTATCACATCCTAGCACTGAAAGAGGTGGGACAACAGCAGGCAACAGGGGAAAAGGTATGTACTTACAGTCAGAGTTAGGTTTGAATCCCAGACCTGCCCCCGAGAGGCTGTATGTCTCCAGGAAAATAACATAGTCATTTGAGCCCCAGTTTCCTCACCTGTAAATAGAGACATAATACTTATCTCACAGCTTGTGCGAACAGTGGAGGGATCTATATGACATATTAAACAAACGTGTTGATTCCTAATGACCCCTGGTTATTCCCCACTGCCCTGCAGTCATTCTGTACGTAATGATGCTCAAAGGGAAGACATCACTGACAAGCTCTGAGTTCCAAAATAGGAGGCTGTTTGCTAAAGTCTATGGGGAGATAATAAGCTTGAAAACTAGACCGAAGCAAGAAAGAGAAAAGGATATCTCCTAATACAACTTTTTTTCCTTTCTTTCTCTTTCTTTCTTTTTTCTTTCTTTTCTTTCTTTCTTTCTTTCTCTCGTTCTTTCTTTCTTTCTCTCTCTCTTTCTTTCTCTCTTTCTTCTTCCTTCCTTCCTTCCTTCTCTCTTATTTATATTTTTTAATCTTTAGAGAACTGGAATTTGGAGGAGGGACTGTAAGGAAATCAGATAGAGAACTAATAAAAAATAAAATGTGAGGGAAGCCACACTCTGAAAGGAAAGGAGATGTTCTGATTACAAAAAGTAGCTTGGAAAGATTTAGAATGGATGAGACCAGCGACTCCCTGGCTCTCTAAAAAGGAGTTAGCACAGCCCACCCATGATGGGACTGGGTGCAATGACTAAACCTCGGGATTTTGAGCAGGAATCCAAAGACATGAGGCCAAGAGATGGTGATATCTCTCTAGATTTACTTCCTCTAAAGTCCAGCATGATCCCTTGTGGATGTCTTGCTTCAACTACAGCTTTTTTTTTTTTTTTGCCATTTCTTGGGCCACTCCTGCGGCATATGGAGTTTCCCAGGCTAGGGGTCGAATCGGAGCTGTAGCTGCCGGCCTACGCCAGAGCCACAGCAACATGGGATCTGAGCCACGTCTGCAACTACACCACAGCTCATGGCAACGCTGGGTCATTAACCCACTGAGCAAGGGCAGAGATCGAACCCACAACCTCATGGTTCCTAGTCGGATTCATTAACCACTGCGCCACGAAGGGAACTCCTCACCTACAGCTTTATAAGTAGTCCCTTTCTTAGACTCTGCCTAGATTATCCTAATGTCCACATACCATCTATTTTCTTCTGGGAACACTGCTCTTACAGATGGTAATACCATAATGTCAGAAGATCACACCTACTTAGGAAGATTATAGAAACAAGATGTTTTTCTTAGACCATGAGATAATAGAGAGATTAGAATTGTTTTGGAAAATAGACATGCATGCCAGAACATCCTAGTTTCTTGAAGACCAAGTTCTGACAAATATGCCAGAACTTTTAACTAAAAAAAATAAAAGTTATATTCATTTTCAAATTCAAAGTTTAAAAATAATAGTAATTTCTTTTTTTTTCTTCTTCTTCTTCTTTTTGGCTTTTTAGGGCCGCACCTGTGGTATATGAAAGTTCCCAGCCTGGGGGTTGAATTGGAGCTGCAAGCATCATCTGTCCTGCAGCCACACAGGATCTGAGCCACATCTGCTACCTATACCACAGCTCATGGCAAAGCCAGATCCTCAACCAATTGAACGAGGCCAGGGATTGAACGCGCATCCTCATGGATACTAGTGGGGTTAGTAACCTCCTGAGCCACAACAGGAACTCCCTGGTAATTTCTAAACAAAAATAAATAAGTTTCTCTTCCCATTTCCTTCCCAATGCAAAAGTGATATAGCGGGGCTGAATAAAGCAGGTGTTTGTGGCTGGAAGAGGCAAATCAAGCTAGCTCAACATGGAGTTCAGAATCTGAGCAGAGTAATGACTCTGTCTGCCTAGAAGTTCTGCCCAGCACAGAGGACTGGAGTCCAAAGACGTGTTGGAGGGCTCAGTTTTCAAAGCCTGACTGGGCTCTGGAAGGCATATGCATGGGAGTGTTTTCCTGCAGGGTTCCTGGAGCCTGAGCAGGGTGAGCAGAACCTACACATAGGAAGATGGTGGTATTGGCAATCAGGTGTAGAGTGTCAGAGCCCAAATAGGATGAAGAAGCCTTCGTGTAGAGGGCATCCCAGCACATCCCAGTACAGTGTCAAAGCCTGAGAAGGCTAGTGCTGGGGTTTCTACATTAGGGAAGAGGGTGGCCCAGTGCAGGGCACCAGAGCCTGGGCCTGCTGAAGAAGGTATCCCTGCAGGTGAATGGCATCAGCTGACCAGCCTGGGCGACTGGAACATAAGGGAGGAGAGGAAGACATCTAGGCGGTGGAGAGAGGAATATCAGTGTTGGCAGAGAGGTGTGCCCCAGCCTGGGCAGGTAGGGACCATGCCCACAGGGGATTAGGGCTTAGCAGTGGAGGGGATAAGAGCCCAAACAGGATGAACGGGTGATCTTTGCAAAAGTGAGAGGTGGCATTTTGTGACAAAAGATGGGAGTGTTTTCCTGCAGGGTTCATTGTTCATCACGCAGAGAGAACGATCAAATAAGTAAATGCCTTAAGGATAATGGATTCAGGAATCTCACTACTTCTTTTTTTTGGCTGCTTCTGTGGTATATGAAAGTACCTGGGCAAGGAATCAAACCCATGCTACAGGAGCAACCCAAGCCACTGCAGTGACCAAGTCGGATCCTTAACCCACTGGGCCACAAGGGAACGCCAGGATTCTGATAATTTTAAAAAAGAGAGTACAAAATATAAAAAGGAAGAAAACCAGAATGAACCCTATGGAGTTGAGTTGGAATTGCTGATATAATCTCATGGTTTTTAATATACAAATAGATGAACACAGCAATGAGGGAGATGTAAACACGTAATGTGTCTATCTAGCATATACGCATGTATTTGCTCACTCTAGCCAAAGAAAGGACCTAAGAGCCAAGGCATTCCAATAGCAATGATCAAGCCTAGCAGTCACATCTTGGTTTTAAATAGTAGTTTTCTGGTAAAAGGGACCAGAGTTACTTGGAGAGATGGCTGGTTCTAGGGCTAGGACAGTACAAAATGAACCTGGAGTCCCTTTTTCAGCCAGACTGTAAAAAAAGTGCACAGAGATGGATGGGATCATATCAAGAGGACACGTGTGCCAACCTCGAAGGGCTGTCATTGTGACTGTCAAATCACAAACAATCATGGCATCAAAAAATAAGAAGTCTAATGGACTATGACCTATTGAATAAAAGAGGAACCCAAGTGTCTACACTGATATAAATATATCAATGAATAAATTGAAAGGTGGATGAGTAATGAGATATTTACATAGTTTCATACATAATGCCTCCCTTTAAAACATGTATTAACCACAAAGGAGAAAGGACTAATTTTATAGTGGAGAAGCTTGGTAGAGTCCACTTAATCAAGTGGTCAATGTTAATATCTCTAGCAGTGGGATAAGTGGAAATGATGTGTGACCTGACAGGAAACAACAAGAAGGACACAGCACAACTTCAGTAATATTCCTACCAAAGCTGCCTGTTAGGACCCTAATAAGAAAGAAACAGGAAACAAACACAAATCAAGGGATGGAGGCAAAATTACTGACCTCTAATCTTTCAAAAATATCAAGGTCATTAAAGTCCAAGGAAGAGTGAGAAATTGTTCCAAACAGACATAAACTAGAGAGATGCTATCTAAAAACAACTATTATTAGAACACTTGGAGAAACCGAATTGGAGCTTGCGGATTGGATAGTCATAATGCATCAAAGTTACCTTCTGATTTTGATAGTGATCGTGTGATTATAGAGAAGAATGTTCTTATTTACAGAAAGTGAATAATTATTTGAGGATGATGGGAAAATACTCTGAAATGGTTCAGAGGTAAGAAAGGAAATTCTTTATGCTATACTTGTGATTTTTATTTAAACTTGTTATTGTTTAGAAATCACTCTGAAAAAGTTATTGAAAGGTTTCATCACAATCTAGTGCTAAGCTTCCTACCCCTCAGTTATTTTAAATATGCAAACTTTGTGCTTAATGACTATTTTCACCTTTTATAGCTCCTTCAGCAAAAACAACTCAGATTGCTCTTAAGAAGATAATCTGAGTCATATAATTTATAGGGTAACAGTTGGCAACATGACAATCCCAGTGAGATTCCTCTCTCCTTTTTTAGCTAACTGCTTCTACTTAGAAATAAAACTTTAAATATTCTGCTCTGACCTTTTTGCCTGGGAGGAGAGTTTAATTACCTGCCCAGTTTACATAAATTATGTCGCCTGTTTGTCTAAAATTGAATCCTGGGCAGAGATCAATATGGCCTCAGAAAAGCCAGAGCAAATGACTTCTCTCAAATGCCATCAAAGGTCACCAGAACCTTTCCTGCTTGGATAGGGACACATTCTGTTCAACAACCTGGAGCATATCACAGGCCTGCTGCCTGCTGCCTTGGGTACCAACCACAAGTGCATGATTGATCATCAGTTAGAGGACATTGGGTACAAACTCCCTCAGGAGTCAGCGGTATGGAATTAATTGAATACCATGATGAGTCTGATTCATCATTCTCCAAAAAGAAAGGGGAAAATGATACAGAACACACACCAGAGCTCAATGCATGAGATTTTGTAGAAGTTTACTATAAGTTAGCCTCAGGGTCCTGATGGTCACAGACAGTGTATGTGCTATTAGGTTGCAGTTGCACAAAATTATCCAGGAAAAAATGTACTTTCCAATCTCTCTTTCATTCTTACTCTTTTTAGTAAGAGGTTACTTGGTGAGAGCCAATTATGTGTCTGGCTCTATTCAAATAACATTATAAAATATTTCATAGTAAAGGAATGTAAAAAGATTTCAGATAGCAATATCCAAGAGATTCAGAAAAAGCTTAGAGTGGGTGTAACATTTGGGTGTAACTAGAAGAAGGGATATACTTATAGCAAATATTTGGAAAATGATGGCAAAAGGAAATAACTAGAGTGGTATCACAGAAATTGGGTACATTAGAAGCCCAGAAATTACTTCAAATATGACCAGAGCCACAGGGAAATAGTATTGGAGAGAGAGAACAGCTCATAGATGCTGAAGTCAGGAGCTAAGAAAAAACATGCATGAAACATAAAGCCAGAGAGAGAAGAATCGACCAAGAAACAGAAGCACATAGAAAAGTTGGAGAGTACCATCAGCTTAAAGACAAAAGAAAGAGGGAAAAAGGTGAACAAGGTCAAAATGTAGAGAGGTCAAGGAAGTAAAACTAGAAGCCACTGAGGATGTGATCACAAGAGCAATGCCAGTCTCTAAAAGCATGGAGCACATCAGATCTCAAGGGGAAAAAGGAGACTCTGTATTGAGAGTCAACACAGTAGGTTTGGATTGATCTTTCTCATAGTTTGGTGGTGAATGGAGATAGGATGAAACCAAAGATAGCGATGAAAAGAGAAAGAAGGAAAAGGAAAGGTAAGGGGATTGGTTTAGTAATGAAAAACAAACCCTTGTGGCAAGCAGAAAAGTTGGTTGCAGCTTAGAATGAGGAGTTGGTGCTCTAAGGAAAATAGCTGATAACAGTTACGGAGGTGGTGAGAGGAGATGAAATTGAGAGTAGAGGTATAATTTCTAAGGTATGTCCATACTATTCTCCATAGTGGCTGTACCAGCTTACATATGATCCAGCAATCCCACTCTTGGGCATATATCCAGACAAAACTTTCCTTAAAAAAGACACATGAACCTGCATGTTCATTGCAGCACTATTCACAATAGCTAAGACATGGAAACAACCCAAATGTCCATTAACGGATGATTGGATTAGAAAGATGTGGTATATATACACAATGGAATACTACTCAGCCATAAAAAAGAATGACATAATGCCATTTGCAGCAACATGGATGAAACTAGGGACTCTCATCCTGAGTGAAGGAAGTCAGAAAGAGAAAGGCAAATAGCATATGATATCACTCATATCTGGTATCTAATATACAGCACAAGTGAAACTTTCCATAGAAAAGAAAATCATGGACTTAAAAAATAGACTTGTGGTTGCCCAGGAGGAGGGGGAGGGAGGGGAAGGGATTGGGAGCTTGGGGTTAATAAATGCAAACTATTGCTTTTGGAATGGACTAACAATGAGATCCAGCTGTGTAGCACTGAGAACTATGTCTAGATACTTACAACACAGCACGACAATGGGAGAAAAAATTATGTATACATGTATGGGTAACTGGGTCCCCACGATGTACAGTGGGAAAAAATGTGTTGGGGGAAATAACAATAAAAAATAAATTAAAAAAAAGAGAGATAGTAGAGGTATAAGATTATCTCTTCCACAGAAGAAGGAAGGAAAGATGAGAAATTTTAAGATAGGTGTGATGGTAAGTGTTTGAGGATGAGGGATGAAAAATTCAAGTTAAGTAGTTTTACTATTTTATACACATTAACATCTGAGATAACTCTTCAAGAAAAAAAGATTAGGAAGTTCCCATTGTGGCTCAGCAGTAGTAAGCCCGACTAGTATCCATGAGGATGCAAGTTTGATCCCTGGCCTCATTCAGTGGGTAAAGTATCCAGAGTTGCCATGAGCTGTGATACAGGTCACAGACCCAGCTCAGATCCTGCATTGCGGTGGCTGTGGCTGTGTCCATGTCATTGCTGCTCATATTCCATTAGCTAGAATCCAGTTCTATGGTCCACCCTGTTGCAGGGAATAGCTAGTAGTCTCTGTGGAGAGATCTATGACTCTATTCTAAGGGATCAGGACTAATGTTAATATTTCAGACCTCTTAATGCTTAGAAAATTCTCCCCCAAAGACACACAATATGAACTTATGCATGATATAGCTTCAAAGTCTGTAGAACATCAAGGGCCACAGTCTTGATGGCGCTCTCCTTGGTGCTGAAACCTGGATCGCTGCCTGGATCTTTCCAATATAAATAAAATCCCCATAGAAAAAGGGTAAGGAGCACCATGGTATGCAGACCTTGAGGTACTATATAAAAATTAATATTATTGCTCACACAGAAAATTCCCTTGAATACTTTAAAGTTTTTCCATGGATAGGGAAGATTGAACAGGGAGTGAAAGAAGTCTTAGACTGAGAATTAAATAATACCAGATACAGTCCAGATTTTGTCATTAATTCTGTGATGATCTGGCCAAGTCACTTCTCAATTTTCCCTCTTTTAAATGCTGATAATGGGCTCAGTGAAGCTTCTAAAAGTTCCCAGTTCTTACTACATGTATAGTATGGCCTTTTAGAGTTGACAATGTTTTCTTGCCTCTGTAGTCTCATGAAGCAAGAGCCCTGAGCCACGAAGCAAGAGTTCTGCAGTAAGGCTTTCTCAAACACTGATGTCTAGAATACAAATTATAACTCTTTTGTGGAAGGTAGTTTGGTAAAGTTTTCAAGAGCCTTAAGTAAGTACACGCTGAAGGAAAACATGAGAAACCTGTGTCTGCTGAGAACGATATATAATTATATATGATAAATAAAATTAAAAGCAATCAAAATGTCCAAATTCAACAGGAATGTTAAATACAATGAATAGATGCTGTCACTAAAAGTAGAGTTTTTAAAGTTTAGTTAACATAGGGATACTGAGGAGTCATTAAAGTGTTAGATTAATTATTTAAGATAATAGAAATATGCAGTGGCTTTATCTCTGAAAATGTCAGCCCCTCCCAACACTCTCTGGTATTTCCTCTTAGCCCCAACTACCACTTGGAATCTATACATTCCACTAATCATGGTTATTTTTGTCTCTCCAAATTAGGATGTATGCTTCATGAGGGCCATAATATTTTTGTTTCTTTTGTCCCTTGCATTAGCCCCTATTTTCTAGAAAATAACTTGGCAGATGGTTAGCATTCCCAAACTTTTTGCTGAATGAATAAATTTATGCCAAGTGAAAAAGGAGATAAACTTAGATATGGAGTATGACTAATTTTATAAAGTTAATATATGTGTGTATGTGAATCTGATATGTCAGATATTTGTAATAAATTTATTATATCTTGAAATACCAAAGTATAAAAGAAATGTAAAAACAAATCATTTTTTAAAACTCAGTTATTTTGACTTAGAACTCAATGTGATTGTGATATTTAGAGGTGTGTGTGCATGTGTGCGTATGTATGTAATAATGCTATGTTGATAATTCTTGGTCCCTTCTTTCTCTTGTGTGACAGTCCCAAGTTTTTCTAATCTTTATCTCCACTTTTTCCTCAGTAATCTAAGCTTCCACCGTCATCTCTCACTTGAACCTGCACAAAGCCTTTTAACACATCTCTGTGTCATCAATCTCGATCCTAGGGTCCACTCTTCACAGCCTCACAATTTAAAACCGTAAAGCTGCCCCTTCTGTTCCCCTATTAAAACCCTCAACAGCTTACCTTCACACTCAGAATAAAATTCAACTACTTATGAACCATGGTCTAAAGACTGGCCAGATTTCCCAACTCCATCTTTTGTTAAGCCTTCCCACACTTACCTCACTTTATTATATGTTTTCCCTTTTTCCTTAAAATGCAAACTCTTAGGCTTCTCTCAGACCTCTTTATGTGCTTACCTCTGCCTGAAACGATTTTCGCTCAGATTATTTCAAGCTGCTTGCTTCTCATTCTCTGGGCCTCTGATCTATACCACTTCTTAGAGAGACCTTCAGGACCATCTATGCACTTCAATTCCACGAGTCACTGCCCTGCGACTGTCTTGCTATATTGAAGTTAAACATTTATCTTTGTCTGAAATTGTGTACTTATTATGTATATTTCTCTTCTCTGAAAATTAAGCTTTCTGGGAGCAGAAAATTACCTGCTATTTCCTCTATAGTCTCCAAACCTAGCACAGGCCTATGTACATGGAATTACTCAAGAACTACTTGTTCAGTGAATGAATTAATGATTCTGACCTTGATTCAAATCTGCTCCAAAGTGTAGTATTCCTCCTACTCCACCCATAGTATCTTCTGGTTCCTGCTCATTAACCCACTTTGGCTCCTTGACTTCACTTTCTCAAGACTGTTTTCAGGCTTATTGTGGTATAAGTGACAAAGTTGTAATATATTTAAAGTATACATCATGATGATTTTATATACATATATATGAGAAAGGGTTTCCCTCATCTAATAAATTATCATATTGATCACTTCATATATTTATCTTCTTTTCATATTTTTGATGAGAACATCTAAGTTCTACTCTGTTAGCAATTTCAGTTGCAAAATACATTATCAACTATAGTCACCATGTTATACATTAGATTCTTAGACTTTATCCATCTTGTGACTGAGAGTTTTTACTCTTTTGTCAAACTCTCCCTATTTCCCTGACTGTCCAGCCCCTGACAATCACTCTTACACTCTGTTTTTATATGTGTGTGTGTTTGTGTGTTTCACTTTCCTTTTGTTTTGGATTCCACATATAAGTGATACCATGTAGTATTTGTCTTTTCCCTGTTTAGCTTATTTCACTTAAGCACAATGCCCTTCATCTGTGTTGTTGCAAATGGAAAGATTTCCTTCTTTCTTATAGCTGAATAATACTCAGAATTATATGTATTTGTGTGTGTGTATGTTTTCTTTATTCATTCACTCATTGACAGGCACTTAGGGTGCTTCCATATCTTGGCTATCATGAATAATGCTGCAATAGGCATGGAGTGCATGTACCTGTCCAGAATCCTGTTTTCCTTCTTTTTGGATACACACCCAGAAGTGGAATTGTCAGATCACGTGGTCGTTCTAATTTTAAAAGTTTTTGAGCCACTTCCAATTTACATTCCAATTTACATTTCCACCCACAGTGCACAAGTGTTCCTTGTTCTCTGCCCCCTTGACAACACTTGCTATCTTTTCTCTTTTTGATGACAGCCATCCTGACACATGTGAGGTGATATCTTATTGTGGTTTTGATTCGCATTTCCCTGATGGTTAGAGGTGATGCGAACATTTTTGCATATCTATTGACCATTCATATGTCTTCTTTGGAAAAATACCTATTTGGTTCCTCTGACCATTTTTTAGGCAGACAGATTGAGATTATTTTGCTCTTGAATTGTTTGTGTTCTTTGTGTACCTTGGATACTAATCCCTTACCAAGCATATGATTTGCAAATATTTCCATATATTGCAGTTTCCCTTCAGATCATATAAAGCTTCCACCTTTTACTTTCATAATATTTTCAAGCAAGGCTTGGACTTCAAATAATAAAGGTATATAGGTAAAGATATGAGCAGAGAACATTCCAGGATGAGGACGTGTGTAAGAAAAGTGACTGAGAGAGGTAAGGGGTTTGACGATGTTCATTAAAAGCTGTTGTATAGTCTATAGTCATCATTATTAATCAGAACTGCTTTTATTTAAAAATGGACAGACAGCCAAACCAAAGTATTTTAAGCCAAAAAAGAAATTTATTATCTTACCTGATAAGAAAAATTAAGAGTATACTAGCTTCAAGCATTGGCATATCCAATTTGATCAAAGAATATTATCAGAAATATTTCTCCTTAATCTTTCAAATCTTTCATCTCTGTTTATTTTGTGTTGCATTTATTTCAAGAAATCTTTCTTCAGATAGAAGTGACCACCAGTAAGTTTATCTTAAATCCTATTAGCTTAGCAATATAAGTAAATTGATATCAATTCTTTCCTGATAGATATAGGCAAATTTCAAAAGTTTTCTGCTAGTCAGATGTACTAGTTACCTATTGCTTCGTAACTGATAACACTAAACTCATCATTTAGGACAATGATAACTCATTATTGCTCATGAGTATGCACGTGGCATTAATGGATCTGTTAGACTCAGGTGGACTCTCTGGTGCATCTGAAGTCAGCCATGGAATTGTTGGCACTGCTAATCTTGCCCAGGCCCTTGACAGGCTTGAGCAGTGGCAGACTGGTTGTTCTAGAGTGACTTTAGCGAGAACAACCAGGCTCTCTTTCTTGTGTCTCTCATCCTCCAAAAACAGCCCAGACATTTCTCAAGGCATTTGCATGGTTCTAAGAGAGAAGGTGGAAATTCACAGCTCAATTTGAGGGTCTAGAGTTGAAATTAGTACATCACTTCTGCTGCAGTCTATTAGTCATACTAACTCACAAGGCCAGTCCATATTAAAAGGACTGGGGGAAAATTAATGGAAAGAGATTTGAAGGCACATTGCAAAGAGCACAGACAAGGGGGAAGGTGAAAAATTGAGATCACTTGTGCAATTAATCTCATGCTGGACTTGGGTCAAAGTCCCATCATTAAATTAGTTGCTATGAACCAAGTGTGAACAGAACGCTTCAGAGTGATGGTTTCTAGAGGAAAAGTGAAGTGCTGTTCCCATAAGTGATGATTAAAAGCAAACTCAGACGTTTTCCACTACATGGATGTACAAGCAGGAAGTTGGTTTTTCATAGCGTTTTAGAGCATAAGGTTTTGATTCAGACTGTTGATGTTGGACTCATAACACTGCCACTTCCTCTGTGTGTTTAAAATATTACTTAACCTTCCATACTCCAGTTTTCTTGTCTGTAGGATAGAAATAATCATAGCTCTTCCCTCATGGAGGTCTTTTGAGGATTAAAATTAGACAATACAAGGGAAGTGCTTAGAAGGGAACCTGGCACTTAGTAAATCTAGTTCACTAGATCTTAGCTGTTTTGTATTATTGTTTGGCAAAAGTAAAGCTTTGAAAAATTATGAGGGACTTGTCAGGAATATCGTTTAAAGGAAAGAAGCTTGGCTTTCTTACAATGATGGAGCGAGATTTCTCCGTTTCATCTCCACCATGCTTGCCTTACTGAACTCAGTTTATAGTATCGTATTAGAGCCCCAGGGGAAAAATATCCTTCCATCAAGGAATTTAGGTAAATTTTAGGCTTAAGAAAACAAAAGCTATAAATATAAGCCTGTGGCAAGGGCACAAGACTGTGTCAGCATGGTTCCAGGATAGTATTGGAGTCCATCATCAATTATTAAACAAGGTCAATATTTGTGGCACAGAGAAGCATTTTAGCATATATTATTTATGCAGATGGTTGTAAGAGGTTCTCCATCCTTGAATAGGGAGATTCAAGAGTGGAGTGCTATTAATAAGAAAACTACTTGGCACAGGAAATGGGGTATCTTCTTTTCCAAGAAATAGTTTCTCTCACTCTCTCTTCACCACCATATTTCTACACAAGGAAAGAACCTCTACTAAACCTATAATTCCTGTGCTTCTCCATGCCGTGCTGTAGGGAAGGAGGAAGACGTTTCCAGGAAAAGAGAAATATTGCTTCTGGTCCTCAGGAAGCCTGCAATTGGGCTGAGTAAATGTAATTTCAAGTATGAAGCAAAGAAGAAAGTGGTCTATTTTAACAAATTCCGAAACATGGAATAGAGACGGATATTTAGTGGTTAAGTTCAGACAAAAATAGAAATCACAATGTACATAGAATAGTGTGGCATTTTCCCCAAAATTTGAAAGGTGGCTGGATGGGGAGGTTGGGGTGGTCAGAGGTTGCATTTTCTAGATGGCAAGTCCAGGAAGAGAATAACATAGAGGTGAGGGTGAGAGAGTTGCTTTTGGAGACAGGAAACGAGTTGACAGTGAGTCACTTGGATTAGGGGAGGCAAAAAGGATTGAGTATTCACGACATGAACTCCTATTCCTTAATCCATGAGAAAACATGACTGCCAAGCTGAGGTCATTAAACTTTATTTTATTTTATTTTTTTTTATTATTTTCCCACTGTACAGCAAGGGTTTTTTTATTTTTATTTTTTGTCTTTTTGCTATTTCTTTGGGCCGCTCCAGCGGCATATGGAGGTTCCCAGGCTAGGGGTCGAATCGGAGCTGTAGCCACTAGCCTACGCCAGAGCCACAGCAACGCGGGATCCGAGCCGCGTCTGCAACCTACACCACAGCTCACGGCAACGCTGGATCGTTAACCCACTGAGCAAGGGCAGGGACCGAACCCGCAACCTCATGGTTCCTAGTCGGATTCGTTAACCACTGCGCCACGACGGGAATTCCTTAAACTTTATTTTTAAAGCAATATAGAGCTGCTGTTAAGTCCAAGTCACTTTTTCGTTAACTCAACAAACAGTAATATCAACATTGTGTTGAATGCCTATTGTGTGCCAGTCCTATGCTGCATGACAGCTCCTTAGTAAAGTGCTTGGTTCATAATAGGCCCCCACTACAGATCAGTCGAATTACACTATAAATGTACATCTTTGTGTTTTAAGGGACAGTCACTTCAGTATTTTACTTGTATAACTATATCGCCTGATACATGACATTCTTCTTCCAGATGTTTGTCCTTTTCTCAATGAGCTAAGCATGCTTCTAGGGTAAATCCTTGCAGTTATCTACATTCAACTGTGAGGAAAGTACACATAACAAGATCCGGAGAGCTAGAGTCAAATTACTCTAGAGAAGTTTGATTCAATAGGAAAATCACCTATTTCTGAGAGCTCGATGCATTAATATGTTGATGGATGCTGTGAGAGAAACATAAAAGCAGGACTATCCTCCAATCCATCACAGCAAAGGACCCCCCAGTGTCCATGTAAGCACTGGGTGCACTCATCTGTCAGCATCTGCTGGTACTAGCTTCTAATGCTAACCATGCATAGCCCCCTTTTCCAGAAAGATTGCCCTTGGCTTGCAGGAGCCCCTGCCCTAAGAGATGTTCAGGATATGACCATCCATCCAGGGCAAATGATGGGCTGGTGAAGGGAATAAAAGCTCAGGCTCCTTATGTCAGGTAGGACAACAACCTCTGTGGTGCAATTTGAAAGCACATGTTTGCATAGATGTTTCCCCTATCCTATCCTGCTTCCCTTACTACCTGGCTCCTCTGAGTACATCCTAATTAATCCCCATCTCGGGCTCTGCTTCTAATGAAATGACCTTGGACAGCTTCTTCCTCTGCGATGCCATTCCTCATCTCCCCAGAAAGGCTTTACATCTCATCAATGCCCCTAGCATGCATTTCCAATGTGGAATTTGGTACATTGTTCTGATAATATTGCACTGAAAGTCCATCTCCTTCAATGGATCATCAATTCATCTAGGTCAAGGATTATGCCTTTTGAAGCTCTGTTCCCTCACACAAACATTTGGGAGGCATTCTATTCTCTCTAGCTAACTTGAAACCCTTTGATTTGCCTGTCAGACTGGAAGCCCCCTGATCCAAAGAGACTTGGTTGTTACTCTATCTGTCCCACCTCACAGCCCCCCTTCTCTATGACCCCGGCTCATATTATCACATTACCTTTAGTTAATCTATTTTAGGGCCAGCTTTGCCTCTGCTTTCTCATCCACAGACCCTCACCTGTCTATCTCCTTGACTCACCTCCGTTTATCTTCCTTTCTCTCGCCCTTACTTCTCAAACTTCACAAAATCCAGAATTGCAAATTATCTCATCAGAGCCACCCTTGTGGCTGGATGCAAATGGATGACTTTTTGATTTATGAAAGTTCTGCTTTTCAGAGGGAGGTAGAAATGTCCCATTAAATGATAGCCATCTCTTCAATCCCATTAATAAGCTAATAAAAAAAATTAAAGAGATGTTCATGGAGATAGACTGACTTCTATAATTACACAGTGGCTAAATAAAATATTAATAAAAGCACAACATTCATCTGTGTCAGATTCTTCAGTGAGGAAGGCTAAGGTCGTAATTGACAATTTGAGTATCTACTCACTTGTCTGATTGTGGTTGCAGTGTTCTTTCTATCTGAATTATTTTTGGCATGATCAAATGGGCTTTAAAACACAAGCTGGATAGCTTTATTTAAAAAAAAGGATCATTCAGTGAGAATTAGATGTTTTAAATACAATGACTCAATTAATGGCTACAACAACTCTTTGTGCTAGCCAAGACACTGAATCTCAGAGAGGGTGATCTACTTTCCCAAGGTCACACAGGTGGCAAGGATCAGAGCTGAATTTGAACCCTAGTTTTTCTGACTCCAAAGTCTACTCTTTTCACTGTATCATACTTGATGAGAGCATGGTATAGATTGGGGCAAGATTTGAACAGAGGAGTAATGATTGAAAGATGATAGAGAAGTCCAGAAACATTCCCTTTGATTTAAATAAAGTAGGAGTTGGGGAAATCTGAGGAGGTGGGCTGCACTTCCACCAATGAGAAGAAGTCTTCTCTTAGCTTCCAGTATTTGATTTATAGCACTTGGTGATATAGGAGATGGGAGGCCAGGTATGTAGTCAGGATTAGTTAGTATTAGAGACAATTGACCATGAATGCTATGTAGCAAAGGATGGATAAAGCAGAGGATGCAGTGCCTTTCTAGATGAGTGAACTTAGTCCAATGATCAAAAATGAGGCAATAAAATTTATCACTATGATTATAGCCATTGATTGGGCAAAGGAGCATTCCCAAAAAAAGTAAGGGCCACCGTTTGTAAAAGCAAGGCATTACAATATATGGTCTCCTGAAGAAGGGAAAAAGCATGAATGCAATTATTTAGATTTTTTGGTTTATGGAGAAGGAAAAAAAATTAAGTCATAGCTATACTAACAGGTGTAAATAAGAGGTACACTGCAAAAGTCTTAGGTTTGCAGGACAATCCCCTCTCCCTTAGCACCTGAGCCACACGGGCTTCCTCCTTCTCACAGGACATTTGTACATGCTGCTCTTTCTGCCTAGGACACTCTTCGTCCACCTCTGCCCTGCGATAATTCCCACTTACTCTTTAGAGCTCAGCTCAAATATCCCATCTTCAGGGACATGTACCCCACTTGGCCCACCCACCCTCACCATAGGTTGAGTCAAGTTTAGGTCTCCCTATCATGTGTTTTCACAGCTCTCCTTATTTTAACTTACAATAATGGCTGCTCTTTGGATTAATTAATCAGTTAATCAAACTATGTAGTTATCTTGCTTAGGGCTGCCTCTTGGACAAAACTGAAATCCCCATGTGAGAAGGAGAGCAGCACTCTAACTCAGCACTATGTCATCAATGTAATGCATAGTGTTTAAAATAGAGAGTAATACAAAAGAATTTATTCACAAAACAGAAGTAGACCCACAAACATAGAAAACAAACAAATGGTTGTCTAAAGGGAGGGGAAGAGACAGATTAGGAGTTTGGGATTAACAGATAACATACCACTGTATACAAAATAGATGAAAAATAGGATTTACTGTATGACACAGGGAACTATATTCAATATCTTCTAATAATCTATAATGGAAAGTAATCTGAAAAATTATATGTGTGTAATATATAATTACATATATGTGTATAATATATATAGAATTATAATTATATATGTATAGTATATTATATAGAGAGAACTGAATCCCTCTGCTGTATGCCTGAAACTAACACAGTCTTGTAATTCAACTACACTTCAATAAAATTTTTAAAAAATCCAATCCTAAACAAACAAAAAAAGAAAAAAATAAATAAAATAGGGAGCAATAGGAATTTCTGGAAGACAGGAAAAGAGGGAAGGAAAGAGATAACAAAGTTTATTGATGCAATCAAATTATATTGTAACCATTTTTTTTTATGTTTTTCCAAATGGACTTTAAGCTCTGATTCAGGCAGAGTTTTTTCATTTATATTTACAACCCTTGAACCCACACTCGCTGACGTATAGTAATCAATAAATAGCTATTGAAAGGATAAGTGTTGAGCCTAGCTTCTTAAACTTCCGCCCCTTTCTGCATTCTTGAGATAAGGAGTATTTTCAGAGTCTAGAGCAAGACCTCCAGTGGCGGTCACATGACTCTAACTCAGGCATCGGGGTGACTGGTTTCATCAGGCAGATCCATGAGATAGAACCCAAAGTATAAAGGGCCCCAGACTGACTTGTGTTGGTTTCTTTAATTTGATGTTTCACATACTCTTGTGATGAAGAACCCATTGTTTGGCTTGTTTATTTTTATTTTTAAAATTTTTTTCTAGTTTTCAAACATCACAGATGATACACAGCCCCATTTCATGTGACTGGGTATCATGGCAACATCAAACTGTTATGAAAGTCTCTAAATGCTTACTTTCAATTTCTGCACTTTTCTCAACAGCATCAGTGCACAAATTACAGAGCCCTGCTCTAATATACTGCTTTCTATAGCTCAAGGTACCTATAATGGTCAATAGGTTTTAGGTTTACATGACCTATCTGGAAAAAACATATTATATTTTCCCAAGACACAAGTTGGAAACCTACCAGCAGCTGAATTGTGCTATTTTCAGTCAAACTTCCTAAGTTCCAAGGTAAGACTGAGCAGGAAAAAAGTCATCTAGACAAGCTCAAAAGCCAATCTCTGATTATACTCCTACAAAATATATCTTTGTATTAAAGTGGTGATATAAATTATTTGTCTGTTCATTACTAGAAGATATAGATGCTACATCACAATTTAGAGCAAGATTTATAGAAATGTGAATACTTAGGTACAGGCTAGTAATTTTTCCAGAGACTAAACTTCAATTATCATCAATCATAGCTTAATCTAACTTTGATTCTTGCATTATCTCATTCATTCTTCATATGATCCAGGCTCTGTGTGGTAAACAGCTTCTGCTTCCTTTTGCAGAGGACAGACCCATCTATCTATGCTAGCCTAGTCTAGTCCCTTGAGCAAAGTTTTAGACTGTAGAAGTCCCTCTATTCCAGGAGATTCAATGCAACTCAACTTGACCACACACAACCCATCTAAGACAAGAAATCTTTCTAGTGATTCCATTGAGCCCCTTTTCTTTTGGGAAGTAAAACACCTTTTCTTGCTTGCTTGCAATTTTTTTTTCTTTTTTGGTCTTTTTACTGCCACACTTATGGCATATGGAAGATCCCAGGCTAGGGGTCGAATTGGAGTGATAGCTGATGTCCTACACCACAGCCACAGCAACGCAGGATCCGAGCCACTTCTGCAACCTGCACCACAGCTCACGGCAACACCAGATCCTTAACCCAATGAGGAAGGCCAGGGATTGAACCTGCATCCTCATGGCTACTAGTCGGGTTCATTACTGCTGAGCTTTGATGGGAACTTGTAATTTTTTAGTTTCTTTCTGCCCCCTTGAAAAGAATGTAATCTCGGAGTTCCCGTCGTGGCGCAGTGGTTAACGAATCCGACTAGGAACCATAAGGTTGCGGGTTCGGTCCCTGCCCTTGCTCAGTGGGTTAACGATCCAGCGTTGCCGTGAGCTGTGGCGTAGATCGCAGACGCGGCTCGGATCCCGCGTTGCTGTGGCTCTGGTGTAGGCCGGTGGCTACAGCTCCGATTGGACCCCTAGCCTGGGAATCTCCATATGCCGCAGGAGCGGCCCAAGAAATAGCAAAAAGACAAAAAAAAAAAAAAAAAAAAAAAGAAGAATGTAATCTCATGTAAAAACATTGGGTTATAGAATGTTCTTTGGAATTCAGCAGGAAAAAAAAAAAAAGCCTCGAGGGTAGTTTTATTCCAGTTGAGAAAAAATTGCCTTGGCCATGACTTTTTATGTCACCACAATCCTCTAATCATCCCTCCTTTATTGAAGAACATCTCATTATCACTCAGAGTTCTCTTCATGGGAACACGATCCCAGCAGTTTTTATAACCTGTTTTGATCTCTTAGAATCAATTGGTTTTCTCATATAGAGAATGATTCTTTTTTATTTCTCTCAAATGTTGAAAAGTGCATCTCAGCAAAGTGAAGGATATACAGCTTTTATGCCGTGTGGCTTGTTTCTTTCACACTGGTTGCTCTCTGGGTTTGATGGGTGTGCTGTATGCAGGGGACTGCTGTATCCTGGAGCCAGAATTCCAAGCAAGATAAAATAACAGGGGCCAGAGGATAAGGATGGGGAGCTAGGCCAGTGGTCAAGCTCATGGTGACCAATGAGATTTAGCCAAGCTATTAGAGGAATGAAAAGAAACTGACTTGATGAAGTTCTTTCTGAAGAAATTCTTTATCATACCCATCTACCACAGTGACTCCAGTTCAATCAACCCTTCCTTTCACAAACATGCAGTGGCAAAAGTTTCTGAGGCTTTTGAAACATTCAGAAGCTGCTTTTGGTTGTTTGCAAAATATTCTGAACCATCAAAGTACAAATGGAGCACTAGCACCTTCCTTACTTTTAATTTAAGAATGATCCAAGACCTTGTAAAATTGCTGAGTCTCTGAAGTGTCACAACATTGATTAGGTTCCCATTTAAAGTTGGTACCTCATGATCAAAACATTCTCATCGGAGACCATAAGTGATTTATCACAGGACAGTGGCATGCACATTGAGGGGGAGATGGAGTTGGATGTGTCAACCCTATGACAGATATTGTGCAAGGCTGTTGTAAAATATCATCTCATCAAATTGTCACCACGATCCTGTGAGCCATTCTTGTAACCTCCATTTGATGGCGAGACTTAGAATAACTAACTTGCCCAGGTCACAAAGTAAAACTAGTGTCCTCTCTGGGCTCATGGCTGGGAACTTGGCCTTCACTCCCTAAGAATTTTATACAGTCCAAGGATTTGCACTCCGCTTACACATGGTTTACTCTCAGAATGTCAGTGATCGTCCTAAGTATGAACCATATCATATTGGTCTCCAACTTAAAGTATGCCACAGTCTTCCCTGTACCTCCACAAAACCTTATCATCACTCATGATACTCAGATGACCTGGCCACTAGCTACCTTTCCAAAAGCATCTTCCTCTGTTCTGCACCTTACCCACTACAGTCCAGCAGCCCTGACCTTTCCTCCTCATTCAAATTCCTCCTCTCAAATTCCTCCTATCCTCCAACTAGATGTTTTTGCTCCATAAAATTGATCAATACCAGAAAGTATCTTATTTTTTTATATTTATTCTCAAAACAATTTGCTCAAATACAAGTCCCTTGAGGGCAGAGTCTTTTTTTTTTTTTTTTGTCTTTTTGGGCTGCACCCTTCAAATATGAAAGTTCCCAGGCTAGAGGTCAGAGCTGCAGCTGTGACCTACACCATAGCTCATGGCATCACTGGATCCTTAACCCATCGAGTGAGATAGGGATCGAAACTGCATCCTCATAGATCCTAGTCGGGGGTGTGACCACTGAGCCAGGACAGGAACTCTGAGGGCAGAGTCTTTGTCGCTATTTATATTCAAGAAGAGAGATCATGGAGTAGAAAATTGTTCTCCACAGACAGTTTTCCCAGCTCAGATTATTTGCATCTGCTGTTCTCTCTGCTGGAACCCTTTTCTTCACCTCTGTGTGTCTAGCTCCCTTTCATCCCTCTGCTCTCATCTTAAATGCCACTTCCTTGAGTGACATTCCCTGGCTCCTCCAACCTAGATAACTCCTGTTTTATGTTCTCATAACTCCCTTCCCTGGAAGTTCCTACCCATATCTGTAATTCCAGATGAATGATGATTCTATGATTTGCATGTGACTCTTTCAATAGACAGGACGCACTGCAAGGAAGGAACCTTGTCTGTTTTATTCCCGAAAAAAATCTGCTGGGTCTGTTAAAAGATCTGACATACAGTAGATGCTCAATAAACATGGACATGAATAAAAAATGAGTAAATGAATGAGAACAGAAGAGGTAGATTCCTAGAACGGTGTGCCGACCTCTGCCTAGCAGCCTTAAAATCAGTCTTAAGTGGCAGCTGCAATCATCTGAGTGGAGATTGCATGTCAGGAAGGATAGTTTTTGAGAAGGATAAAAGTCAGCTTTTCCACAAAGTTGCAGCGATGAAGAAAGGATGGACAAAAGAAGGTGTGGCAGGTGTAGGGTGACAGTTACCCGCACCATGCTTTTGGAATCTCCACATGTGGAAAAGAGACAAAAGCATCAGGCCAGAAGCAAAAGATCAAAAGGACAAAGAAAGAGAGGATGGAAAGTGGTATCAGACTAGAGTGGCACAGAAGGAGGGCAGACCCAATGTTGGGGAAAGAGAGAGAGTAAAAAAAAAAAAAAAATGGAGTGGCTTAGGGTAACCAAAGGGAAACTGAGGCTGGGAGGGATGAATTGGGAGGATGGGGTTGGCACATACACACACATATAGGGTAGATCACTAACAGGGACCTACTGTATAGCACAGGGAGGTCCAGTCAATGTTTTATAATAACCTATATGGGGAAAAAGAATGGATATTTGTACATGTATAACTGATGGAATTTTTCTATAAACCTGAATCTGGTATGACATTGTAAATCAAATATATGCCAATAAAATTAAAAAAAAAACCACCCTGAAATTGCTCATTAGACAAGAGTGGCATTTTAAAGGTCTTTATGGGTCCAAACACTATCAACTCACAGTAATTAAATAGTCACTCTGCTTTTCCTACAGGGATTTTTCAACCACGTGAGAAACCTCTATGCTTCTCTTTAAGTGTGATAGCTGCTACTGTGGTCTGGCAAGGATGGCTGCTGGCTTCTTACAGTAGGTACCCTTCTTCTTCTTTGATAACAGCAATATGCTTAGCCAAAAAACCTCATTTCCCAGGCTCACCTGCAGCGGAATGGCCAATGAGATGTAAGGCAAAGCATTTAGGTGGAAATTCCAGCAGAACTTCTTAAACATGAGCAGAATCAAGTAGGAGGGAAGGCCTGTTGCTCTTTCTTACCCCTCCCTTTCTGAGCAGCTTGATGGCTGGAGCTCTAGCTGGCATGATGGGGCCATGAGGCAGTCTTGAGATGCAAATAGGCTTAAGGAAGGTGAGGTAGGAGAGTAGGAGCCCAGACCTCTGACATCCTCGAAGTCACTCTGTCTACCTTAGACTTGACTTTTGTGCATTAAAATGCAAGCCTTCTGTGTTGAGTCACTATTTGGGACTTTTTCATACATGCAGCCATACCTGATCTCAACAAACACATGCAGCAAATAAAATCTGGCTCACATCCCATTCTCAAGGCAAAATCACTTTCAGAGCAATGAAGGGCAGCCGGTGGTATCAAACAGACTGATTTGTTTGACCTTCAGCAAGGGTCTTTACATCCCCAAGCCTCTGTTTCTTCCTCTTGTCAATTACAGTTAATCATTCCCTGGCAGGGCTTTTGTAAGGATTAGATCAAAGTGTACAATGTGCTTTGCACCAATTAGTAGCTCAATAGTAATTATAATTACACAAAATTTCATTTTTTGGAAATAAGCCAATGTTCATTTATTTATTTAATTAAACAGCTATTTTGATGCCAAGCAGACAGAACTACAGTCAGGATTATTTTTTTATTATCTTTTTTCGTGTGTCTTTTGTCTTTTTAGGGCCACACCCGTGGCATATGGAGATTCCCAGGCTGGGGTCTAGTTGGAACTGTAGCCCACGCCACAGCCACAGCAATGCTAGATCCGAGGCGCATCTGCAACCTATACCCCAACTCATGGCAATGCTGGATCCTTAACCCACAGAGCGAGGCCAGGGATCAAACCCTCAACCTCATGGTTCCTAGTCAGATTCATTTCGGCTTCACCACAGTGGGAATTTCCCCAGTCAGGATTATTACAACAAATAAGGCTGATTGCCTAGGCCAGATATTTTGGGAGAGGCCACTAGCTGTTAATAAATTGAGAAGAAAAAAAAAGGAGCAAATAGCCAACACATAATTTTTGTATTTTAATAAAATTTCATGTTTGCTAATTTAGCCATAAAACTGAAGGCATTACCCCCAACCCCACCTCTTGACATCTCTACCTGTTGTTGCTTCTCTGTCCCCAGTCCCGTTAATTATAGCTTCCTTTGATGTTCCCTTTAACCTGAGTTTCAAAACCTTGGTATAATTGACGTTTTGGAGCCAATGGGTCTTTGTTGCGGGGGCTGCCCTACGAGTGCCTCGTGGGATATTCAGCAGCATCCCTGGCCTCTTCCCCTCTAGATGCCAGTCACACCTCCTCCACAAATCCTGACAATAAAATATGTTTGCGGACGTTGCCCAATATCCCCTGGGGGGTGCAACTGCCTCCACTGAGAATCAACACAATGTGATTTAAACTGTTCCCACACAGGCAGGTTTTACACTGGGGTTGTGTGCTTTGCATGGAGGTTAAACATCCCTGAGGTTAACTGTGAGGTTAAACAGCCCTGACTCACAGGTAATGTAGCTGCAAGAGTTCAATTCCCTCATAGCCTCTATGGGATATCTTCCGTGGATCTATGGTTTTTGCCATAAAGGGCATCTTAGACCATTGTCTTTGAACATGAGCTACAATCCTCACACAACCTGATCACCTTCATTTTGCTCCCTCTCCACCTTGCTTTCAAAGACCTGCCAGGCACAATGGCCTGCCTTCAGGTCCTGGATGGTGCCAAGCTCATCTTCTTTCCCCAAATTTCACATGCCTTGCCCTGGTCCCACTTCCCTCTTTACTGAGTGAACTCACACTCCCACATACTCCCCCAGACAACGGTAGGACTCCCTGTTGCTAGATTCCCTACTACTTGCTATTCTATTCCATATTACTTCTTGCAGTTAGAATTAATGCTTTGAAATATATTTGCTAAAGTCCAATTACCAGGCTCAATTTTCAACCTTGCTATAGGCAGGGCCCATGTCCGACCTGGCTTGTGTTCTGTCCCCAGCATCCTGCCCATGACCTGGTATGAAGCACATTCTCAGTGAATAATAAATGGTTGAAAAAAAATAAGTTGATGAGAAAAAATTTAAGTAAAAACAAACATCTTTAGAGGAGACAAAGAACTTAACTACACTTATCAGCCTATGTCTTTTTAAAGAGTCCCTACATGTCAAAGGGATATCTGAGCATCTGCAGAGCTGGCAATTACCAATCTTCCTCTGTCAGCTCCTCTTTTTTGTTCTATGAATTGAATTGATGGAAAAAGATCCGAGACAGAAACACATCTGTCAGTCCCGGGACAATCACAGCATGGTGCAAGTTTCAGAAACTTCTGGAAGTGAGCTGATCCTGAAATTCACAGTGCATTCATTTCAAATGGCCATCATTTGGGCTCTCTCTAAATTGGAATGTGTAAAAAGAACTCATCGTCCAGGAGCATTACTTAGTCCTTGATGTTTTCCAAATGTTCTGTGGTGTTCGGTTAATAAGATCAAGGAAAATACTTCTAGGAAAGTCTTGATTAAATGTTTGCTTCAAAGCAGAGATCACAAACTGGGATACTCAGGTTATATCCAGCCAACAGGTTATTTTGTTGGTATTTATTTTACCCACATTGAGACAGTCGGGGGACAGGTAAAATTAGTTGACAACATGAAAAGAAAAAAAAAAATAAAAGAGTATACATGAAGACCTATATTTCCAGTTTTTTGTAGAAAACTCAGTAGATCCAGCAATACTGGGATACCTTCTCTCATGCCAACATTTTACTAAACTGGAGTGGAATTGCGGCCATTTACAGTTTTGCATTTGCTGGTTAACACATGGTCCTTACAGGCAACCTCCGTTTTCTGCCTTGTCTTGTTCTTATCACTATGAGGAGTACCTATTCATAATATTTATCTCTGATATTAAAAGCCTTGCAAATAGGAATTCACCTAGGTTTTACCTATTTCAAATCACAGAAATAACATTTTTACCTTCAAAAAGTAATTGGTCCAACTTCCCAAGGTATGCTCTTCAATGCGTTAGCTACCAGCCATGTATGTGGTTATTCAAGTTTAAATTAATTTAAATACAGTGAGGTTTGGTGATAAAGTATTTCATCTTGGGCATTTCAAGAAGGTATCAGCTACCATCATCATTAAGGAAGTGAGGTCAGAATGTGGGTCTCAGCCAGAGTCTATCACAGGAGAGTTCAGATGGACCACTAGGCCCAGCCTTATATTCCCAAAGGCCTCAGAAGTACAGGTTTTGATGTTATCTCCAGATGAGGTCAAGCAGAGGTCGAAGAGAGTACATGAGAGGACTGAGAGAAGATACTTTCACCAGGGAACATCAGACGCGTAGGCTGTCACCAAACCCATGGCACACCGAGACAATTCTTCAGGATAGGTTAGGTATAGGACATTTTTTGTGTTAGATGTATTCATTTGCAAAATGCTCTTTTTTCTTGGCCATGCCCCCTTGACACAGGCAAATTCCCAGGCCAGGAATCAAACCTGAGCCACAGCAGGGACAAAGCCAAATCCTTAACTGTTAGGCTACCAGGGAAATCCACAATGTGATCATTTTTGCTGAAATAAATAAATAAAAAGAATTTAAATCAAATGAAGTTTTTGAGTTTTTGTTTTTGCTTTTTAGGGCCGAAGGTGTATCATATGGAAGTTCCCAGGCTGGGGGGTAAATCAGAGCTGCAGCTGCCAGCCCACACCACAGCCACCACACACAATGCTGGATCCAAGTCACATCTGTGACCTACACCACAGCTCACAGCAACACCAGCTCCTTAACCCACTGAGCAAGGCCAGGGATTGAACCCCGCATCCTCATGGATACTAGTTAGGTTCATTTCTGCTGAGCCTCAGCGGGAACTCCTAAATCAAATGAAGTTTAAAATTCAATTCCTCCTCCACAGTACCCACACTTCAAGTGCTCCATAGGCACAATGGCTGGGGGCTACCACATCGAGAAGCTCCCATAGGAAACATTTCCCTCATCACAGAAAGTTTGACATTGCTCCTCTAGAATATTTCTGGGAAGTGGAGAAAGTCGAAGAAGAAAGAAGAGCCTACGGAGTTTGAGAGAGGCTTTCCTCATTGTATGGGCTGAATTACGTCCACCGGAAAATTCGAATGTAGATTTCCTAATCCCCAGTACTTCAGGTTGGGAACTTATTTGGTGACAGAGTCTTTCTAAAGATAATCAGGCTAAAATGTGGTCATTAGTGTGGGTTCTAGTCCAATGTGGTTGGTATTCATATTAAAAGGGGGAAGTTTGGGCACAGAAACATGCATAGAGGCAAGATGATATGAAGAGACACTGAGAGAAGATGGCCAATGACAAGCCAAGGACAGAGGCTGGAACAGATCCTAAGAAGGAACCAACCCTGCCAACTTTGGACTTGAAGCTTTCAGAACTATGAGACCATAAAATTCCCCCTTTTTTTTTTTTTTTTTGGCTGTGCCTATGGCAGGTGGAAATTCCCAGGCTAGGGAGCGAACCCTCAACACAACACCCCCTAACCCGCTGCTCCACAAAAGAACTAAATTTCTTTTGTTGAAGCCACTCTTTTTATGGTACTTTGTTAAAAGAGACTTAGCATACCAAGATACTCATGGTCCATTCATTTGTTGGCTAAAACAGTGGCTGCCACACACTTATTCTAAAATTAAAAAAAATAGCAGTAAGCATTTTAAGGAGCATCAAGATAATTTGACCCTTTCTCTAAGAGACTTGCTGCCCAGTAGGGGTGATAGAAACATTATTCATGTAACTGTAACTAAAGTGAAAAGAGATAAAGGCTTTTGAAGAATTCTCAAGGGTCCTTGGAAGTAACTAGAGGATTTAAGAGGGTACCGGTTCTCCAGACCCTGCTCTTTACAATGAGGCTCCAATTATAAGTTCTTAAGAGTAAAAGAGTACAACGTAGTGTTTGTTTTAGCGACCAGCACTTGAAGTGTGAGCGCTGCCCCTCCTCCCTGCCCCATTTCCCACCTCTTTTTGAAGCCGGGGACCCTCCTGGTCTTGATATTCTCTATCCTGGTGGATGAGCAGGTGACAAATGTTAGTGACCCAACTCAGTCCACAGACTACTGCTAGTGGTCACCACCAACAGTGCTTGTCCTTAGCAAGACTCAAAAAACCAAGTGGCACTTTCACATATCATCCAATTAGTGGAATGAGCACTGCAGGGAGCTTGAATTTAACCAAGGCTAAGGTTAGTCTCAGCTTCTGTGTGTGTGTGTGTCTTTTTGCCTTTTCTAGGGCCGCTCCCGTGGGCATATGGAGGTTCCCAGGCTAGGGGTCCAATTGGAGCTGTAGCCACCAGCCTACACCAGAGCCACAGCAATGCGGGATCCGAGCCGCGTGTGCAACCCACACCACATCTCAGGGCAATGCTGGATCCTTAACCCACTGAGCGAGGCCAGGGATCAAACCCGCAACCTCGTGGTTCCTAGTCCGATTCGTTAACCACTGCACCACGACGGGAACTCCGTCTCAGCTTCTTTTCACTGATCATGTCTCTCTCCTCAGCCCCGGGGCCTGACAGAACCCAGGGAGAGTCCGTGTGTCATGTCTGAACTTAGTGCCTGTGATTGGTGGGACGTGGGTAGGAGCAAGCTTGGCATGAATGCACAGTTGTTTCAAGCCCTGTGTTGCTTATGTTCTGCTCTTTGGCAATGTGACTCTGCACTTGGGGTGGGTCTGTGCAGTTACTTATGTCATTGTAATGATGGCACTCCTGACTGTGACATTTTTATCAAATATGTGAATAAACACCTCAGGATCGGTGAAAAAAATTTTTTTCCTTGCACCTCAAAACCTCCGTGTTACTGGAATGACTATAGGTTGATCCTCACTCTTTCATCTCTTCCAAGGTTGTTCCATCAAAATCAGGGCCTTGTTTCCCACTACCTCCTTCATGCCTATGACCAGTTTCTTCAAATTAGCACCTACTCATCATTGGCTCGACTGTTTCATTTAGAAAGATGATGCCCTCTCTTACCAGCGTATGAAAGTTTATAGTCTGACACTCATTTGTTTTTCCCTCTCAAATGCCCTGACACAATCACAAATAATAACGTCACTTGCTTCATTAAAGATTTGCACCTTGTTCAGCCTCGCACTCTGGGCAGGGACCGTGTCTGCCATAGTCTATGCAGGAAGCCCATACAGGAGGTGACCATTGAATGTTGAACAGTTGAACTAATGAACCAAGCATTTTTAAGGTGAAAAGTTTCTCATTGTTAATAAATTAGTTTTATGGACTACGAAAGGACTGCGCTATTTAAAAGGGTGGAAAAATTACTTCCTGCCAAAATGATCGTGTAAAGCTTTGTGGAGAAGACAGTATGTGTGTAGAATTTTTAAGGAATGAAGAGACTTTATATATGTGAAATTGGAAGGAACACATGATACAGAATGACATAAGCAAAGCCCTGAAGGCAGGAATGCATGAGCGAGAATTATAACAAATAACATTGGAACAGTGAATTTTAGGCCAACTTGGGAAAGAACTTTTGATTTTGTTTTTTCTGTAAGTAATAAAGGGTTACTGAAAGATTTTGAGAAGGGGATTGATCAGTTCAAAATGTTTTTTCGGGAAAATTCATTTTGCAGTAATGCTTGAGACTGAAGTAGAGAAAAATTGGAAGCCGAGAAAACAAGTAAGAGAGAAGGATATTCATATGCTTCTCTGTTTATGTATCACTTTTTGTACAGATGCTGTGATTATTGTGCTATATGGACATATTCATCTGTAAGATTGGAGAAAGCTGACTATCATAGCGTCAGAATGTTTTTTGTACTTCATGTATTTTATGTTTATATCCCTTCTGTTTAGCAGTTTTTAACGCCTTCAAAATTTCCCATCCTGCATGAATATGCAAAAGGTTTTGCTCACTCTTCCAGTGAGAGTGGGGATGGTGTCAGTCAAAGAGCAGACTTGAATCCTCTTGGTCTAGCTTGGTGGGTCTCAACCTTAACCTCACATTAGAATCTCATATACAGAGGTTTTTAAAGCCCTCCATGCCCCAGGCAGCACTCTGATTAATTAAATTAGAATCTCTTGAGAGTAGAACCTGGGCATGAACATTTTCTAAAGCTCTCCAGTAATTCCAATAGCAACCAAGGTTGAGAACACTAAGTCCTTTCTCCTCTGGAGAGTCTCCATCAAAAGATAAATCTTGGAGTCTGCTTTTGCTTTACAAATATCCATGATGTCTCCTTATGGCTAAAAATCTGTTACTTCCATGAGAGAAGAAATGTGTTCCTAAACTAGAGTTAACCGTTATTAGGAGTTACCCTTGTGGCTCAGAGGATTAAGAACCTGACTAGTATCCATGAGGAGGTGGGTTTGATCCCTGATCTTGCTCGGTGAGTTAAAGATCCAGTGTCACCACAAGCTGCAGCACAGATTGCAGATGTGGCTCAGATCCCATATTTCTGTGGCTATGGTATAGGCTGGCAGCTGCAGCTCCGATTCAACCCCTAGCCTGGGAACTTCCATATGCTGCTGGTGCGGCTCAAAAAGAAAAAAAAAAATAGTGATAGAAATGACAGAAGAGGGCATGATTAATACCACAGAGGAAGAACTAACCAAAAAGAATTGGATTCAAGGGTGGGGAAAGGAAAGAGGTGAATCAAAGTTAGCACTTGGTCCGGTGGGGAGATTTAACAAAATAGGAAAAAGGATGATTAACAAGTTTTGTAGGAAAAAGATGAGCTCAGCATAGAAGAAATTGAGTTAGAGGAGTCAGCAGGACAGAAGGTGGAGATGTCATATAAGAATTAGATATATATGGATGAAACTTTGGAAAGAAGCCATAACTGGGGGAATAGAATTGAGAATTAGCCACATCGAGGTTAGTAGAAGATATGACACTAGACAAACTACTAAGGGGAAGGTTCTAGAAAGAGAAGAGGAAGAAGCCAAGCAAAGTCCTACTTCATCACCCCAGTCCAAAAAGATCATCACTATTGTTTCTGTGGTTCTTAGTACTTTGTGCTGTGTCAGAGCATCTTTCATATCACATCGATCTAACAATCATCTCCCAGTTCCATACTCAACTTTGTCATGGGCAAGGCCATCAGCAATTAATCTTTACATTCACTCTTGTTGGACCAATGCCCTACATAGACTTGGCCAATGAATGAATGTAGAGTGAATTAATAGAGAGCAAGAGCCACAGTGATGTAGCATCACTTGTATTTGGCATCCATGTATTTGCCGCCATGCCTACATTCTCTTACCAGTCTTTGCTCCAGTCTCCCAGGGTTCATTGCAACAGATAACATTAAGCCAGGGATTTATCCAACACTTCTTCATCACATGTAACTGTGCCAGGCAAAATGAATAATGCAAAGATTTTTTAAAGACCTGGTGCCTGACTTCAAGGAGCTTACAATCAAGCAGAGAAATGAAGTCACCTCCTCTGTGATGGTTCCTCCAGACTGCTAGGGAGACCAAGGCACTCTCTCTGTCACTCCCTTAAGACTTGGCATGCATCAGTACAGTAGCTTAACATGTTTTCTTCTGACTGTTTCCTTTATAGTAGATGAAACACTACCTAAGGGAAATAATTGTCTAATTAATCTTTATACCCCAAAGTCTAATGCACTCATACTGGACTATGTTTTATTCTTCAAAATGCTGCTGTTTTATTGGGTTCAGGGCATTTGCACATGGCATTCCCTCTACCTAAAATGTTAATCATCAGTTTCATCTGGCATTAATCTTTTTCATCTTAGAAATGGTAGCTTATGTGTCATTTCCACCTGGAAGCCTTCTCAGACTCGAGGTTAACTTTGGATTACCTGGACCTCCAAAATAATCCATGGCTCACAGTTCTTGTCTATGACAACTGGTATTATATTGCCTGAATGTTTGTACAGCCTCCCCTCCCATTCACACTGTATCAGAAGCTTCTTTAAGAGGAAGCTTATATCTTAGTTTACATTGTGTTCCCAGAACCAAATTTAATGCCTGAAATATATTAAACTCCTGATAGAAGCTGAATGAATGAATGAATCCACACGGTAGGCATTCAGTAGGTTGCTGAATAAACTGAATGTGCAGCTATGCAAAAAACAAAAGTTGTAACTAGGGAAGAACATGTGATGGCTATACCATGGAATATAGATCAGGAGTACACAGGATTCCAGAAATAAGGCTGATCGGTGAAAAGCAGTAAAAACCAGTTATATATGGCATTTCAAATGACCTTAATAGTGGCTAATAACAATTTAGTCCATCTCCTATACATTTGATGTATTTTATTATGATCACAATTAACAATAGTATTCCTTTCTCAGGCAACGTTTAATGAGTCTGATGATCGAACTCTTGAGAAATCAATAAAAAGTTATTTATAAATAGTAAGACTTTTGAAATTTTAAGCAGACTGAATCTAAAAGGGGTACCCAATCCTTACACATGTTTTCACGAATTCTATTAAGTTCAAAACACATGATGTAATTAATAATACATGTTATAGAAATTCTACATTTAATTTTAAAACGGTAAGTTAAGGAGTTCCCTTCGTGGAGCAGCGGAAATGAATCCGACTAGGAAACATGAGGTGGTGGGTTCGATCCCTGGCCTCGCTCAGTGGGTTGAGGATCAGGCATTGCCATGAGCTGTGGTGTAGGTTGCAGCCACGGCTCGGATCCCACGTTGCTGTGGCTGTAGTGTAGGCTGGAAGCTGCAGCTCCAATTGGACTCCTAGCCTGGGAACCTCCATATGCCGCGGGTGCGGCCCTGAAAAGACAAAATAAAATAAAATAGTAAGTTAAAAAACTCTCAAAAATAAATACAATTTTGTCCTGTCACCATCAACTTGCACTTATCCTTTTCAAGCTTTATGGATCAATAGTTACACTATTATTGTGCCAACTAAAAACTTCTTCATTTATTGCTCCAAAATGATCTGGAAAACACAGAAGACTGACTTTAACCAGCCACATATAACTGTGCAATAGACTGATAAATGGATGAATATATAGATGACAGCTAGATACATAGATACATAGATAAAGATATAACTCATTAACTGCCTCCTATGGATGACATACTATATTATATACTTTATACATATAAGTAAATTTACTCTCCACTGCCATGCCTAAAGAGAATATTATTATTCACTCCTCCTCAGAGTACTGGGCTCAGAGAAATTAATTAATTTACTAAAGATTGCTAAACAAAGAGGTAGCTGAACCAGGTTAGGACCCACAATTATCTGACTCCGGAACTTTGGAACACTCCGTGCTGCTTTGCTATGTTGTCTTTCAGGACCAAAATTGATTATTGCTGGGATCCGCTCACATCCCCTTATCCTGAACTCTGCTGTTCTTATCATACCAGTGATAGGGCTGCAGACCTGCCCAGGTCCTGAAACGTCCAATCGAGCCTCAACATTAATCTTTAACCAGCTGAACCAAGAAGCCTCGGTGGGCTGATGACCCCGCTATCTCAAAGGACCATGTGAGGGATGTCACATACAAATAAGAATTGTCCTTGGAAAGAGACTACTCCTGGTCCACTCCTGTCACCAGGAGGTTGAACAGATGTGATTGCTGAATCTCTGATTTAGATTCCTCCACTCACTAATATCTGAATAGATCCTCTAACTCAAGGTTTTAAAAGCATAACAACAGGGATCATAGAGAGGTCTTACCATCCCCTCTCACCCTCCCTTAATGATGTGATGTTTATACATACATATATATATATTGTGTGTGTGTATATATAAATTATTCATGTTTACATATATATGTAAAATTATATAAAGTTTTTAAAAAGCGAAACCCAAACACTTCTATGTTCTCAACTCTGCACCTGGATTTTGTGCGACAAGGACAAGGACTTTTGGCTTTATTTTCTTGTTTGGTCTCTGTGAATCTGGCACAAATTTAGACTGAAAGAAACAGCACTTAAATGAATAAATGAAGTCCCATTATAATCTCTTTTATGGCTCAATCCTCCTTACAGGGCGTGACTAAAGTCTTCAGCCAGCCATCTTTGAGGTAGTTTCTCTTTTGGTTCCTCTTCCAGATCCCCTTTGGCTGTTTCCTGCTTCTCTTCTGATTGGTTTCTCGCTCCGTGCCAGTCTCAGCCCTCATCCACGTAAAGAGAACTGCCTCCTTCCATCAGAGCTTATTACAGAGAGTTTTCAGGCTCCCTGTCTGCAATCATTCACCATCCATTGTTAAGCTCAAAGTTCTTTTGCCTTGAACAAAACAGACTGTTTATTATTATTATTATTCCAGTTCCTACTGCATTAATTACTAATAGCATTGCCCTGCGCAACTCCTATGAATGCCCAGGTTGTGTCTGCCCTCCAATGTCAACGCCATCTGCTAATACTTCTTGTGAAATGCCTACTGCAACATTTCCGTGAGTGTCTGTGAAGGCAACATGAGTACTGCAAAGAGTACTGGGCTGAGAGTTGGAAGTTTTAGTGTAGATTCCAGGCTGTTCCATTTTTAGCCATCAGACCTTTATCAAGTTACTTCACCTATCTCATCTACAGTAACCCTTCTTTATTTTTTCATGATTTTTATTTTTTTCATTATAGTTGGTTTACAGTGTTCTATCGATTTCTACTGTGCAGCAAAATGACCCAGTCATACATACATATGATATTCTTTTTCTCACATTATCCTCCATCATGTTCCATCACAAGTGACTAGATATAATTCCCTGTGCTTTGCTTACCCGCTCCAAATGCAATAGTTTGCACCTATTAACACTAAACTCCCAGTCCATCCCGCTCCCTTCTTTAGAAAAGGGTTGTTGAGGGATTAAAGAAGATAGTACTTACAGAAGTTTCAAACTCAGAACTTTACAAACATTGTATGCTCAGTAAATGGTCTGGTTTTTGCCTTGAGCCTACAAAAGGGGATTTGGTAAATATCCATTGTTTTGGACAGAAAAATAGCAACTTTCATCCTTAATGTTCCTTAGAATATTCTCCTCTTCTGAGAAGATCGTCTATCTATGGTCCCTAACAGGTGTGCTGCAATCAACTTGCCTCGGCCACAATTGTTGGCATTTAAAACATTCCTCTTGTTCCCTTGCAAAGATTTCTTCTTGGACTATATTACTTGCTGACATATTGCTTCAAACTATACGGCAGACTACCCCAGTTTTAGATTACAGTAAAAAATGCCTCCAGCTTATAACAGCAACAAAAAGATGCTTTTATATAACATGGAAATAAAAAACCTGTCTTTCTAAACCTAACATGAGTACAGGGATGTCCTTTGGTGGAACTAGTCTGACAGGCTTCCTCTGTGTGGTCACAATGAGAAAATACCCGGCACGAACTAGTGGAAATGAGAGTCCATCACAGGCAAGCAAGGCAGTGTGCAATGACCGGACCAGTGTGCGACATGAATAATGGATCATTCAGTCACAGCCGGCTAAGGGTGTCAATCCCACACTTGTGGCAAAATCGCTGATTGTAACCTTTAAAAAAAAAAAAAACGGGAACAAAGTTAACAGAGCAAAGAGAAGTGCCGGTGGATGTGTGACTTGCCATTAAGTGAATCTCTTTCTGCTGAGAGAGAGCCTTGTCATTTTAGTTAAAGGAATTATTTCTGGAAGGTCACTTTCAATAGGCACTAGTACTCTGTTGACATGACATACTGGACACAGAGGAAGCCCTCTGGGAGGAAGAAGCCCAAGATTTTTAGACAGAAGGGCTGAGTTCCAATCCTGGCTTAAATTTCGAGCTAAAGAACCAGTCTTTACTTGCTGTCTAACAAGGTACAGTTTCTTAGCCTTGCTGAGCCTCACCTTCTATCATCCTTAAAATGGAGATGGTAATTGCTTCTTTTTTCGTCTTTTTTTTTTTTTAAGGGCTGCACCTGCAGCATATGGAAGTTCCCAGGCTAGGAGTCTAATAGGAGCTGCAGCTGCTGGCCTATGCCACAGCCACAGCAACACCAGATCCGAGGTGCATCTGTGACCTGCACCACAGCTCACAGCGATGCTAGATGCTTAGCCCACTGAGGGAGGCCAGAGATCAAACCTGGGTTCTCACGGATGCTAGTTGGGTTCATTACTGCTGAGCCACCTTGGGAACCCCCGGTAATTGTCTTGTAAGGATTAAATGGAAAACACTTTTGCTTGCCATAGAAAATATTTGTTACTTTCGAAAATATTAACACCTTCCTCCAACCCTACGCGTGTTCCAATACAATGAAAACCAGAAGACAAAGACAGATCAACTACATTCTAGCAACCCTTCTCAGTGCCCTGAAGTTTGTATATAAAGCGAGCATTAAACACAGAGCTTCTCTAAGGCTCACTGCCCTCCTTGACTTGTAAACTGAGGTTAACAATAGTCGTGTCCACTGTTCCTACTTCATAGAGTAATTTTAAAACTCATATCAGATAATGATTGTGACCGCTCTTTGGAAAGACGTAAACAGCTCCCCACACTCTTATTTTTTCCCTCTTCCTTCAGTAGTCGCTGGTAAGTATGGAAAAGGACCACCCAAGTCCAAACACCATGGCTCAGATTCATCTTTCTTGTTTACGTTCCTCAATATCTTGGAGGTTCTCAGCCCTGAGACAACCTAACACAGGAGATTTTCAGCCCTCAGATGACCTCTTTGGAAGGCTATAAATGCACGTGTAATTGGCTGTCCAAATTCTATGGTTGTGTTTGACTCGAAACAAGACCATTCCAGGCTGGACTGAGGAGCAGATAATGAAGCAATCATCCAAAGAACATCCAAATGATGTTACAGAGCCTTTTAATATCCACCTCCTCAACTTACCCATGAAAAAAATTGTTTATTATTCTTGTTTTGCAGATGAAAGTGGTGTGGCTGGGAAAGTTTTACAGCCATCCCCTGAGTCCTGAGTTGTTAAACCATAGCTCTAAGAAAGCTTGTTTGCTGAAGTCAAATCCTAGGTTTTATCATCAAGGCGCATTACTCCTTGTTCCACGAGGAGAATAAAAATGATGAGAAACTTCATGGTACCATGTAGGTGCAGGCTACTTGCAGGGTAGGGAGTTGGGACCGAGTTTAAAGTGTAGACAGGACCAGGGGAGTGGAGGGAGTGGAGTTGGGCTCAGCCTGGTCTAGTGATGAAGGAATCAGGATGAGAAACCAACTAGAGGAAAAGCCTACCTCTCACCTGGCTATGGTTTGATTGCTATGTGTTCTGCCTTTCTCCTTATAGTAATTATGCCTTGTTCTGTGACAGCTTCATGAGCTATTCCCCAACTTTCTGGGGAACCATGGAGCTACTATCTGCCCAATTACACAGACAAGTCATTACCCTTAGAGAAACAACATATGCAAAATGTGAAGCTGGAATTAGAGAGGGAGTGGACAGATCATGAGTTCTCTGAAAGGAAGCCTTTTCAGACCTCTCCTTTGGGTGGATTTTTGACAGCAAATAAAAGTCTGGAATGGCTCAGAAATTCACAATTCATGATTATTTTCTTATTATGTCTTTGTCAACCGGTGTCTCCAGGCTTCATCAAATTTAGACCCAAATCTTGTTGGTTTAGTTGCTTCTTCTTTTCTAAGTTCATGACCTTATTGTTACCATTAAGTTTCTCTCTCCTTGGCTTTTTGGCTCCCTGTGAGTCCCGAAGATCAACTTCCAAGCTGCCATGGGCCCATCTACCACTTTGGGTGAGGTTGTTCTTGATGCTCCTCTCAGGCCATTCACCTTCTGCCCCAGGATCCTGACTCACTTTTCTTCTCTCAGGAAGAAAAGGCTCCTCACTGGCATTCCTCTTTTCTAAGGGACTCCCACAGAAGCATTGCTCAGCCTCTTGGAGTAAGTTGCAACCACTTTAATTTCCCCTCAGAGGCAAGAATCCTCCCCTGTGGTTGCTGAAACATTATAGTCATGGTGCTAAATCCAGCATCAAGACTTATTCCTGGGAGTTCCCATCATGGCTCAGGGGTAACAAAACTGACTAGTATCCAAGAGGATGCCGGTTTGATCCCTGGTCTTCCGTCGTGGGTTAAGGATCTGGCATTGCCATGAGCTGTGGTATAGGTCATAGACGTGGCTAGGACCCTACTTCTGTTGCTGTGGCTGTGGTGTAGGCCAGCAGCTGTAGCTCCAATTATACCCCTAGCCTGGGAACTTCCATATGCCACAGGTGCGGCCCTAAAAAAAAAAGAAAGAAAGAAAGAAAAAACTATTCCCCTTCAAGCCTTGGGTTGAGTTATTAATCCATCTTACTAGATTTTGAGACTTAACACATAGGAGACTTTCCCCAGGAGACCATTAGTTTACATTTTTTAAATGAAAGTAGAGTTGATTTACAGTGTTGTGCCAATTTCTGCTGTACATTAACAAATCTACAAATAACAAATGCTGAAGAAGGTGTGGAGAAAAGGGAATCCTCCTTCACTGTTGGTGGGAACGTAAATTGGTACAACCACTATGGAAAATAGTATGGCAGTTCCTCAGAAAACTATATATAGAACCACCATTTGATCCAGCAATCCCACTCCCGGGCATATATCCAGACAAAACTATAATTCAGAAATATACATGCACCCCTATGTTCATTCTAACAGTTTATCTTTGTAATTTAGTTTCTATTGATCCTTCAACTACCCCCTCTTAATTTCTCTCTGTGGCGAAATTCCAACAGGAGTATTAATAGAGTTAGTTCTCAAAAAGCACTTCCAGAGCATTCTCAAATGGGTCTTTAGAATAATCACCTGAGGTCACTCTCCAGAGAGCTATTTCCAACTCCACTCTAAAACAATAGCAAATCAAAATGTTGCCTATTGTATTTCAGAAAGCCATTCAAAATTATAATAATTCATAATTTTCTTCAAGATTCATAACTTTTGTGAATTATTTTCGATAACACGACTTTTTACTAATCTTTTTTCTCCTAACTTGTAAAAGTATTAAAATTCAACAAATATTAACAGGGGTCTGTTTGGCACCAATAGCTGCATCAGGCAACTTCATATAATTTTTCCTGTTGAATATTCAGAATAACTCCAGTTATTCTGAATGTATTATTGTCTACATATACAAAGGCCCTACTGCTCTAAGAGGTTAAGAAACTGGCCCAAAGTCTTTCAGGTAGTAAGAATTTTGATCTTTGTGATTTAAATCCAGTGACCTTCAAGGCCGCTGCAGTGGCTTTCTTCGAGGATCAGACGTACAACTATTTCATTTGGCAATTTTCTCTTTTTCATTGACGTAGCCTTTTCTTATCAAGATATTGTAAATCATCCAAGGATATCTGATCCTTCTTTGAGATCAGATATGGATGCAAAACAAATTATCGCAAGACTTAGCTTAAGTCAATGACTGTTTTATTATATCTTGCAGTTCTGCAGAGAAATCCCAGCAGGAACCAACTGGGCCATTCTCCACGTGATGTTGACTACGTCACCTTGCCAGTGGTATTCATCTAGAGTCCCAGAGAATTTGCTCATGTGTCCCTTGGCAGGGATGGCTGGAAGGCTGGATTTCACCAGAACTGTCCAGAGGGCACCTGCCTTGGACACTCCAGCATGGTCATCTCCAGCATAGTCTGTCAGGATTCCCAAAGAAGATGCTCCAAGAGGCAGGAAGTAGGCACTGCTAGTTTCATAAACTGGCATGTCATCATTTACACCATACTTTGTTGTTCAGAGCGATTACTGAGCCTTGCCTAGACTCAAGGAGAGGTGACAGAGACCCCCATCTCCTAATGGGAGGAGGAGCACCAAAGAATTAACAACCATTCTTTTTCTTTCTTTCTTTTTCTTTTTTCTTTTTTTTCTTTTTTGTCTTTTTAGGGCCATACCCTCGACATATGGAAGTTCCCAGGCTAGGGATTGAATCAGAGCTGCAGCTGCCAGCTTACACCACAACCACAGCAATGCCAGATCCAAGCCGCATCTGTGACCTACACCACAGCTCACAGCAATGCCAGATCCTTAACCCACGGAGCAAAACCAGGGATCGAACCCGCATCCTCATGGATACTAGCCGGGTTCGTTACCTCTGAGCCACAACAGGAACTCCAAGAACAGCCATTCTTAATGTGCCACAGCTTCTTCAGGATTTTCTAAATATATATTCAATAAATATATGTGGAAAGGGATAATGATTCTATTTTAATAGTTACCATTTTTGCTGCACCAGAGGGCCAAGCTTACCCTAAGGCACATTTTCTCTATCTCTGCACTGTTGACCTTCTGGACTAGACGGTTCTTTGTTGTGGGAGAATGTTCTGTGCATTGAAGAATGTTTAGCAAATGGCCGCAGCACACTGCCCAGTTGTAACAATCAAAAATGTGTCTAATCATTGCCAGATGTCCCCAGAGGACAGAACGGCCCCCAGTTAAGAACCACTGCTCTAGGGTAAGCACTGCTCTATAGTATCATGTATAATCCTCGGTAGGGCATCAGGCACATACTATAATTATTTCCATTTTATAGAAGGGTACACTGAGGTCAGAAAGTTATGTGATTATCCCTGGTCCCTCGGGAAGAAAATCAGATCTGTCCGACTCTGAAGTCTAGGTTCTTTCTCCGATGCCATTAATTTCTACTTTTTATTTCAAAATGTCCCCTATCCAGCTAGATAGCATGGGCCCAATAACCAGTTCTCTGAAGTTCCGGGCAAAACCCCAGCCGCACACCTCTGGCACCACCGAGGACCAGCTGATTCAGCAAGGGGGCCTGGCTTGATTCTTGACCTGCTTTAGGCTGACTCCAGCAGGGAAGGCATTGATCCGCTCAAAATTAGCAGGCGCCTCTGTTCCCTGCCCTGCTGTTTGCTTATAGAGGGAACTGAAGCCTAATCTGGATCGGCGCCTGACTCCGGGCCGCGTGCCAGGCCTGGCGCGGGAACACTGGCACACACGCTCTCACCTGGTGTGCGGTCCCTTGCGGAACTCATCCTCAGCTGCAGCTGCTGCAGGTGCCTGAGAGATGCGGCACATCCAGCGTCCATCCTGCCACTGAAACGCCTCTATTGCGGGTGCAGGCTTGTCCTTACAGCCTTCTTTTCGGTCCTTTCACTCGGTGCCATTATGACTTCGGGCCCCCGCCCCTCCCACCACCTACCATTCCCCCATCTCCCCCGAACGTCCTATCTTTCAGGGGAAGACAAATGGGCAATTAGGAAATGAAGGGTAGAACAGAGCAGAGACACAAAAAGAGAACCCATGATTCTCCTTGGAGGCATGGTGATGTCAGGGAGGCTTCACAGAGGAGGTAACATGCCAGAATTTTCCAAGAAGAACATGTGGGAAGAAGACTTGTGAGCAGGAGAGGCCAGTTTTGATTTTGTTTGTTTGTTTGCTTTGTAGGGCTGCACCCTGGCAGCATATGGAATTTCCCAGGCTAGGGTTCAAATCAGAGCGGCAGTTGCCAGCCTACACCACAGCCACAGCCACAGCCACATCCACACAGGATGCAAGCCACATCTGTGACCTACACCCACAGCTCACAGCAACGCTGGATCCTTAACCCACTGAGCGCGGTCAGGGATCGAACCCTCAACCTCACCGATACTAGTGGGTTTGTTATCACTGAGCCACATGGGAACTCCAGGAGAGACTATTTTAGGCAGAGGGGATGTCATGTGAAAAAACGGAGATGCTCTAAATGGTGCAGTGTCCTGAAGCCACCCCAGTGCCCCCCGGATGACGAGAGCTCGAATGATGAAGAGGAAAGACCGGGGCTTGAAGACAGGGAGCTGGACTATTCCTTGTCTATAAAGGGAAGAGCAGGTCTTTAAGGAAAGGCATGAAAAGTTGGATTTGTACTTTACAAAGAGGACTCGGTCTCCTCTGAGCAGTATGGTGTGGGGAGGGTTGAACCAAATGCAAGGGACCGATGGAAACCCAGGAGGAATGTGTTCAAACCACTTGCAGTTTAATCATTCAACAAATATTAATCTAGGACCCGCCCTGGCTGCCAGTCCCTTGGCTAGACAGCCAAGACGGAGTGGTGAACAAGGCTGACATTGTCCCAGCACACGCTGATCTCCCATTCCAAGAAGGGTGACAGGTACCAAACAATAGGCACAATTAATCACACAGTCAGAGGGAGGCATTCTAGGAAGGAAGGGTTTAGTGGCCTATGAAAGTGGACCGCACCAGACTCGGACACAGTCTGAGGGTGGCCGTCGTTGGGGGTGGGGGCACTTTCTCTTTTGTGTTACAAAGTCAATCCCCCAACAACCTGGTGTGTTAGGCAAGATTAGTCATCATTTTACAGAAACAAAGGCTTAGGGCAGGGAGTCAACCCTCTTCCTTGAGGCACGGTTCCTGGCTTCTGAGGAGCATAGGGCAAGGTTGGGAAGCAGGAGCACGATTCCAGATACGACCTCATCCCTCTGCCTGGTCATGCCAGATGTGTGACCTCTAGGACTCGGGTTTTATCGCAAAGTTTAAAGACTCTCCTCCTCTCTCTCCCTCCCTCTCTCTCTCTCTCTCTCTCTCTCTCTCAATCTCTCTCTCCTCTCTCTCTCTCTCCCTCCAGGCTAAACTGGTTTATTGAACCGTGTGGACAGAGCCAGCCAGTGGGGTGACATTGTGTCAGAGATGGAAGCTTTCTGTCTCTTGCATCAGAAAAGCAGAGAGTGCCTCTCTGGCAGTTGGCAACAGATACAAAAGCAGCTTGCCCTGAAGATGACTCAGCTCTGGGCCTCTCAGCAAGGCTCTACCAACAGCTATTTAAAAAAAAAAAAAAAAAAAGATGAAGCAGCTTCAAGGAGACCTCAAACCGATCCCACAGCAAGCCGCTTCCCATCAGGAAGGTGGTAGGCAGACAGTGCTGACACTTCCATGAGCAAAATGGCAGAGTGTGGCCAAGGACTTGAGCAGAAGGCCTGCTGGTCCGGCAGGTCTGTGTGTTCTGGTCCAGTGTGGCATTTGTCTCTGTCACCTGGAAGCTGGCCTTGGGAGCAGGCTTGTGACTGGCTGACTCATTCTGCATGGCCCCAAACCAGCTAGATAAGAGGAGGGGCGCCCATAAATGCAAAAATATCTTTCAAGCACCTGTGATGGGAGCTCTCAGGCCCCACGGAGGTGGTACAGACCTGGGACCCAGCTGGCTGAACTTGGAAGCCCAGCCGCACACCTCAACAGCCGTGCGGCTAAAACCTCTCTGTGCCCCAGTGCCCAGAGATGTGGCAGGAGGGAGAAGAAGATGGAACACATTGTCTTTGGGGCCTTTTCTACCAGCCAGGTGCTTCACTTATCTCATCTGGTTTGTTCCTGGTTCTCACCATAGAAAAACCACTTAACAGACGATTGTAACTTCTCCCTCCCAAGGTGTCTACGAGAATCAATGAGATAATAAAGATGAAGTGCTTAGCACCCCGAATCCATGAAGTGTGTATTGTCATAGGTATTATTACCACAGTTACCCCCATTGTATAGATGAAAAGCCTGAGTCTAGGAGGCCATATGGTAGGTATTCTAATCCAGTTCTGTCTGGTTCCAAAGCTCCTAGTCTATCCAAATAGCACTTTCCTGCTTCTTGCCTCTTCCTGAGGGGTTGGCTAAAATCCACTGAAAAATGAGTACAAGAGGGGAAAAAGAATTAGTCAAATGTTTCTTGAACAAATAATTTAACGAGATTAAAATCATTAAGAAACTGCTAATAAGTCAAAGCCATGCATTAATAATGTAAAACCATTTCATAAATATTTATCGAGGGCTATTTATGTGCTAGTCATTGTTCTGCTATGGGGGATAAAAAGGAATTAGAGAAGAATTCTGCCTGACTACCATTTACAGCCTAGTAAACGTGCAGAAATGATGCTAGTGACAGTAGGAGTAACTAATAATAATAACAATAATAATAAAATAATGCACGAGCCTTTGTTGATATTCGCTGTCGTCCAGACACAGTGGTCAGCATCCTGCAGGCATCACCCCTTTAGCATTTTAAGCAATCCTCCGTGATAGGAACAATCACTTCAGTTTTATGGAGGAGAGACCAGAACTCAGAGAGGTTATGTAACGGGACCAAAATTATATAATTTGGAAGGGAGACAAAACCAGAGGCAAACCCAGGTCTGTCTGACCCCGATTCGCCCTCCTAACCACTGTCCTACACTTCCTCGCTCTCTTGAACCAGACTCTCTACTTACAACTGTAAAAAACAGACTGACTAAAGGGCTTTAAAAAAGGCAGAAATACGCCGACTAGCACTTATAGGGAGCCACACCAGATCGAGTCACATGACCTCTCTTTTGACCTGCCGGTTTCCCATTTTGATGCACACTCATCATTTCTGCTGCCTCTGGTCCTCCTGTGTGAAGAAAATGCAAATCCTAGAGCAGTTTACAGAATCACTCTGCAGTTGACAGAAGCCTTGGTATTTGCCATGCATTCGAGATTGTTCTGTGACAGCAGATTAGCTTCTTCCAAAAGGCACAGGCCACCATCCTGGCTTTAAACAGCCCTTAATCAAACAGTAATGATAGTCTGATCCTTCTCCAAAAGGTATATTTGAATGACATTAATGAAAAATAAAATAATCATGTCATCCCTCTCTCGTCCTTTTCTTCCAAGTTGTTCAAGATCCCCAAGCCAGACACAGATAGACTTGAAGTCGTATGAAAGATATAATTGGGGACCATACTGAGGGCAAGGAGTTAAGTGTAGTTAATGGATTTTTCCCCTTCAAAAGCACACCAGGGGGACAATTCTCAACAGATGCATCATTGTCTTGCTAAGTGTCAGCAGGGGGAGGAATATACTTTTTCACTAAATTTAAGGTCCTTGGGGTGGCTGTCATTCTCCCCACACTCCATCATCCCAAACTCCCAGATCCGGCCACAGCTGCCTACCAATTCATCTCTGCCTCCTTCATCTTATATACATGGTCCTTGAACTGCACAGAATTCCCTGCATTATTCAACACACTGAATAGCTCTATCCCATATGCCCCATCCACAGACCACTTCAAGGTCAAGTTCAAGGCCCAGCTCAGAATTCCTCTTCCTAGAGAAGCCTCCCCTGACCACCTGGTCTGGGAAGCTCAAGGACATCTCTCCCGATGCCCTGCTTCCCTCTAACATGGTCGTTATCATTATGTATCTGGGCTCTGGCCACACCCACGGTTCATAAAATTTCCTGGGCCAGGATCGAATCTGAGCCACATCTGTGACCTATGCCACAGCTATGGCAATGCTAGACCCTTAACCCACTGCTCTGGGCTAGGCATGAAATTGGGGGCTAGGGTTGAAACGTGCAACACCACAGAGACAAGCCAGATCATTAACCTATTGCGCCACAGCAGGAACTCTGGGTCCTGTCTTGAAACGTCTTTCTTTCCCACTCTATTGATAGTCCTGGGAACTGGGCTTTAACCAGAGTTTTAAATGGCTCTGTTTACTGGTGAAAAAGAAAAAAAAACAACTTACATTCCAGTAGGGCAGACAGTCAATGAATGAGAAAGCAAACAAACAAGCAAAATAGATTTTTTTTTGTCTTTCTTTTTTTTTTTTTTTTGTCTTTCCTAGGGCTGCACACGTGGCACATGGAGGTTCCCAGGCTAGGGGTCTAATCGGAGCTACAGCTGCCAGCCTACGCCAGAGCCACAGCAATGCGGGATCTGAGCCACAGCTGTGACCTACACCACAGCTCACGGCAATGCTGGATCCTTAACCCACTGAGTGAGGCCAGAGATCAAACCCACAGCCCCATGGTTCCTCGTCAGATTTGTTAACCACAGAGCCACTACGGGAACTCCGCAAAATAGATTTCAGTAACTTCTAGGCAGGAGGATAAATGGATGATAGAGGAAAGAATAAAGGCAACCTCCTAAGTAAGCATGGGTGATCAGAGAAGAACTCTCGGAGGAGGTAGAATGTACCTGAGACTTAAAGGAAAAGAAAGATCCAGGTCCTCGATGAACTGGTCCAAGAACAATCTCCTAGGAGGCCTAGCAAGTGGAAAAGTTGGGCTGCATCAAGCACTTGGGGTCTGCAGGGAACAAGGAGGCCAGTGGGATGGAAAGTGGTAGGAAACGGGGAGACAGAAGTGAGACTGAACACAGAGCAGACGCAAGGTCAGGCCAGACCGGGCTGGACCTTGCAGGCCCCAGGAAAGCGTTTTTGTTCTTCTAAATGCCATGGGAAGGGATCAGAAGGTACTCAATGAGGGCGTGACATCATTTGACCTATATTTTGAAGAGGCCATGCTGACTTCGCCATGGGACGCCAATGGATGGAAGACTTAAGGGGGGCAATAGTCGAAGTGGACAGTTGGGCTGGGGGGCGGGGGGCATTGTCCCATGACCAACAGCAGTGTTGACATGGGTAGAGGTGCTCAATAAAAGAGAAGGAGGGCATGGGCTGGCGTACCCAGGCCTTACAGGAAAGCTGCAGCCGGCGCCGCTCTACCAGCTGGTTGTGATTACATCTCTCCCTCCCCCTTAGCACCTACAGCCCTTGACTTATTCTGAAAAACTTTCAAAAACCACATTCTGGAAATTCCTCATTCATCTCAAGCCCAGATTTCCCATGTCACAAGCTTGCAAAAATCACCATCTTGTCCTAGTAACATTTTATCATGTTTGACATCATTTCTTGCCACTGTTCCTCATTCCGGTGAACAGAAAACAGCCTCCTGTTTCTGGCAACAAAACAAAACAAAACCAAACCCCACAAAACAAACAAACAAACCCAAAAGAAAAAGAACCCCCCCAAAAAAAGAAAAATGGGTTCTGCTCCAACTAGACAGAGAAGAGAAAGAGAAGGTGAAGAGAAGGGGGTGGGGGTGGGGGGATTCTGGTGGGGACTTTGATCCCCCTTTCAGGAAGCTGGCTGTGGGCCACAGTTGCAGTCCTGACTTTAAACCTGTAAAACCTCAGCGTCCCCAGAGGGCCCAGGAGGGGCGGGCTCTTGGCACACTGAGCTCCAGCCAAGTCTCCGCCACCTCCCGCTGGATGAGCTGGGCTGCTCTGAAGCCTGGACACGCGCATTTCATGCCGCGTTGAGGGTGAAAGGGATTTGGCAGGTTCCATTCCCAGGGCGCTCCGGAAAAGGGACCAGGGTTGTTGAACACAAGCCGCGCTGGACTCATTCCTAAACCAACAGGAATCAGCTGCTCTGTGACAGTAGGGTCTGCTAACAGATGGGAAATCCTTCAAGGGGAATGGAAACACAGGGAACTGAGAAGGGGGCTGAGTATTTCCTACTGCTATGATTCCAACAGAGCTTTTCCCCCAATATCCTCCAGCCCCTCTGAGGACCATGACAAGGGACAGAGAGGTCGTTCTCCAACTGCCATACTTATAAAAAACAAAAAAGCAATAAAGTGAAATGAAGGTTTGAACTAGAGAGCAGAATAATCAAAGAGTCCCGCTTCTTTCCCCTGAGGAAATTGACAAGCCAAGGTAAGGAGTGACTTCTCAAATCTGCAGAGCTATTGAAGGGCAGGGCGGAAAGATGCTCCTGCATCCAGCCTCTTTCTGACACCATCCCTGATGGTTGTGCAAGGTGGTGATTAAGGACCCTGCCTCATCATAAAGATGGCATCTCTGTGGGACACTCACCGGATCCGTGACTTTTTTACAGGTTTCTTCCCAAGGAATAGATGGGCGTAAAATCACCTGCATCATAGATATTATGAATGAGATAACGATTATAAAGTCTGTGCCGGGAGTTCCCATCGTGGCTCAGTGGAAACGAATCTGACTGGTATCAGTGAGGACACAGGTTTGATCCCTGGCCTCGGTCAGTGGGTTGGAGATCCAGCGTGGTGTGGGTCACAGACACCGCTTGGATTCGGCATGGCTGTGGCTGTGGTGGAGGCTGGTGGCTGCGGTTCTGATTCGACCGCTAGCCCAGGAACCTCCATATGCCTCTGCTGCAGCCCTAAAAAAAAAAAAAAAAAAAAAAAAAAAAGAATAAATGAATAAAGTCTTGGGCCATGAGTTCGCCATGTGTTTTACTTCCTCTGGCTATTGAGGAAAACTTTTTCCAGCCCTTTGCAGCTGGGTGGAGCCACATGGTGAGTTCTGGCCAACCGAAGGCATGCAGAAGTGACAAGTCTGCTCCCAGAAGCCCACACGCAGTTTTCATTCCTGTTGTTTTTCCACAATGACTACGTTGAAGGTGGCAGCATCCTAAAATAGCCACGGAGCTGGAGCCTTGAATCTCCAGGTGGAGAGTCACCTGACCAATAATACCCACGTTGAATGCTATGAGTGAGAAGAAAATGTTTTTGTGTTTAATCATATTTTAGGGGATTGATCATTACAGCAGCTACTATTATATACTCTGACTAATATATTAAGGCTTATTAAATGATTGCTATTATAAACAACACATTGTGTTTTATTTAGAATCTATACAAGCCACAGAGTCTTATAGGAAGAAATTCTTTTCACAATACCCTGACGCTCTACTGAGAGACAATGTCAGGTTCTGAAGCCTTCAGTTTGTGAATCATTGAAGACTTCAACTCTGCTCAGTATAATCTAGCTATATAGAGCCATTTTAACAGGTCAAAAGTCAGCATTTGAGGGGAGTTCTCATTTTCTAAAACATTCTTTTGTTAAGTGATCAGGAAGTTTCAGACATGGTTCTAGGTACTGTCACACGTCTTGTCCTCGGCTAGCCTGCCAACAACGCTGTAAGATTGTGAGATAACTGCTATTCCAGCCATGCCCACTCCCACCTCAGGTATTTTACACATTCTATTCTTTCTTCCAGGAATACTCTTGCTCCAGACATCCGCATGGCCCACACCCTAGCTTTGTTCAAGTCCCTGGCCACCCTGTCTAAAACAATGTCCCTCTACACATCACCAAGTCCATTCTTCTCTACTCCGAGTGCACATATTTTGCTGTTCGTTCTCAGCACTGTTCTCCCCTGAGAGACTAGAGACCAGGTCCTAGTAAGAAAGGTGCTTCTTCAGGGAACTATATCCAGTCTCTGGATGTCTTATGCTGGAAGATACATAAGAAAGGAAAAGTATATGTATATACGTATGCCTGTGCCACTTTGCTGTACGGTAGGATTGGGACAACATTGTAAATCAACTATGTCCTAATAAAAAATTTTAAAAAGAAAAGTTTTTTTTTTTTTTTTTTTTTTCTTTTTGCCATTTCTTGGGCCATTCCCACAGCATATGGAGGTTCCCAGGCTAGGGGTCTATTTGGAGCTGTAGCCACCGGCCTACACCATAACCACAGTGGAATCCGAGCCACATCTGCGACCTACACCACAGCTCACAGCAATGCCGGATCCTTAACCCAGTGAGCAAGGCCAGGGATCGAACCCGCAACCTCATGGTTCCTAGTCGGATTCGTTAACCACTGCACCACAACAGGAATTCCAGAAAAGTTACTTCTTAACTAAGGCCACACTGGGTTCTCATGTTCCCTCAAAAGTATTACCCTGAGAATAGGAAAGGGGGAGTTCTCACTGTGGCTCAGTGGTAATGAACCTAACTAGAATCCATGAGGACTTGGGTTTGATCCCTGGCCTCACTCTGTGGGTTAAGGACCTGGCATGGCCGTGAGCTGTGGTGTAGGCCGCAGACGTGGCTCGGATCCATCACTGCTGTGGCCGTGGCATACGTAGGTCAGCAGCTGCAGCTCCCATTCGACCCCTAGTCTGGGAACCTCCATATGCTGCAGGTGTGGCCCTAAAAAAAAAAAAAAAAGAAAGAAAAAACAAAGTAGTATGGTAGTATGCTGACATTTACGTAAACAACATAAGCAATAGTATGAATCACTTTATTTTTTTAACAAAATAAAAAAAAAGATATGCCTTTCGGAAATCATGAATGAATACTCTCAAAGGTTGTTATGCATCGTAGGCCATCCTAAAGAACTCTTATCCCTTCTTTCCATATCCGCATGGTAAAATATTGTGACGACCCTTGCTAAAACCAGGAGCTATTGCCAATTATGTTATTGATGGTTCTTGGCACTGACAATGAAAACCAGTGTCCCTCCTGAATAAGGAGACGAAAACCTGGTGATAATTCTTCTGGAGAAGTTACCAGTATTTGCAGTTTATTAAGAACAAGGACTAAGAATTTTTTGGATGTGCCTATAAAGAAAAGCAGACACTTGGTCCCCACGGAAGCCATCCTTTTGGAGCAGGCCTTGTGACTGATGAAGTGGGTTTCGCGCAAAATGTAAATTCGCATTTTGTGGAAACTGGAAGTTCATTCATCTAAATCATTTCTGTTACAGTCTATGACGGCTTCTGAAAATTGCCAGGGTAGGTTTTTTATTTGATCTTTCCACGTTATTGAAGGTCATATAAACAGGATTATATGAAGTCTTTCACTGTCAATTAGCGTAATTCTAAATCAACATTCTGTCAACGATGTGCAGATTTTGCAGCATAAGGAGGGAGAGAAAAGAGCTCATTTCTCCTTCAGATGGATTTCCTTGCTTTTGGTTATTGCTTAATTAAAAAGAGAAGGAGAGAGGGAAGACAGAAGGAAGGAGAGACAGAGGAAAGAAGAGAAGGAGGGAGGGAAGGAAGAAAAACAATCTACTAAATTTATCTTAAGATACTTTGGGAAATGAATCCCTCCTTTATTTTTATCTTAAGGGGGAAAAAAAAACACAGAGTATTAAAAGGTTAAAAAACCCATTTTCTATGAAAATTGGATGTCTAAATGGTATTCCAATTTTCTAATCTAAAGTGTGACTCTTTCTGAACTTAACATGTAGGAGACTTATTTTTAGCTAATAGATTTAGCACAGGGCACTATTTTTTTTCATGAAAATGAAAAACAGACCAAATTTCATTTATTCATGGAATATCAGCCCTACCATTAAGTGTAATTTGCTTGACTTACATTTGCCTTCAAGGATTTGAGAGCACTTATGGGACAATACTTTCCATAAGTCTTCACAAATATAAGGACAGACTTCTTTCTTTTGAAAATCTTTATAAATTCTGGATTAAGTTTTCACCTTCTCTTTTATAACTCTACGGGAAACCTCTCAGGGATGGATAAGAGAAATTTTAGTGTCAAGTAAATTGATCTCACTTACCTCTACAATATCTTTATAAAAAATAATTAATGATAGGCTGCAAGCTGATAAAGTTGGAAAGGGTCAATAGATGAAATAATAATCCAGTGAAAAGGTGCTTTCTCGATCTAGTGATCTATGATCTGCAGGGGCCAGCTTATTTCAGGCACTCATAGTTTTGTGCTCCCGAATAAATTCAGCCTCTGGAGTGAGACCTCCAAGGTGGAATCCCAGTCTGCCTCTTGCTCTCTGTGTGACCTCTATGCCTTCATCCAAAAAAAAAAACACAGGGGAAATTAGTTTCTACCTCAAAGTTGTAATGAGAATAAGACACATAAGGGAGGAAATGACTGGCTCAGGTTCTGCCATGCTGCCCCATTATCATCACCATCTTCACCTACACCATAGCTTCAAGGTCAACCCTATGTCCGATCTTGCCTTCTTTACTTATTTTAACTTAAATTTTTAGGAGTATAGTTGACTTCCAGCGCTGTATTCGTTTTCGGTGTACAGCAAAGAGAGTCTGCTATACACCTACATATATCTGTTTCTTTTTCCCATATAGGTTATTACAGCTATTGTGCAGATGTCCCTGTGCTATACAGCAGGTCCTGGTTACTTATCTGTTTTAAATTCTGAGGTGTGTGTACGTTCTTCCCATCCTCCTGATTCATCTGTCCCCCATGATAGCCAAAAGTCTGATTTTGAAATCTGTGAGTTTGTTAATGTGTGATAAATGTTATTTTTTCAGAGTTCCCATTGTGGCTCTGCAAGTTACGAACCCAACTAGTATCCACGAGAATGCAAGTTCAATCCCTGACCTCGCTCAGTGGCTTAAGGATCTGGCATTGCCATGAGTTACGGTGTAGGTCACAGATATGGCTCAGATCCCATGTTGCTGCAGTTGTGGTGTAGGCCGGCAGCTGCAGCTCTGATTCAGCCCCTAGCCTAGGAACTTCCACATGCCACAGGTGGGGCCCTTAAAAAAGGAAGAAAAATAAAAATAAAAATAAATAAATTCTTTTGTATCATTTTGATTAGATTCCATGTATAATTGATATCATAGGGTATTTGTATTTCTCTGTCTGACTTAATTCACATAGTATGATAATCTCAAGGAATCTTGCTGCTTTTAAATCCATTCTCAAAGTGGCACCCAGAGTGAATTCTCTAACATCTAAACTTGGCCATGTCTTTCCATGCATCACATAATTTCATGTTTCTCTATTGTCCATAGGACAGTGTCCAGGACCCCTGCAGTGGCAGATTAGGCCTTTCAAAATCCAACCCACGCTTCCTCCTCTGCTATCTGCCCCCATCCTCCTTCTCTCTCCCCTATTTCCTGTCCCTGCTCTGAACCTCCAGCCACACAGAAGCATTTGATAATCATGAAAACTTCTTTCCATTTACTTGCATTCTTCTGTCTGTACTTCCCCCTGCTAGAACTTTCTTTCCCATCTTATCTTCAAAAGGTCAGATCAAAAAAAAATTTTTTTTCTTAAAACAGAAAACCCCAGTCTCACCAATGCACAGAGGAAGGGAAAAATAATCTGCTCCAACGATGTTCAAAGAGGAGCAGGTGCCAATTTGCTTACCAAAGAGAGGATCCATTATGAACGCATCAGGCCTGCTGCTTTGCAGGTTCCTGCTGTGGCCTTTTTGCTTGCACTGTTAATGCAGTCATGAGCTAAGCATTCCCAAAGTCTTCCTGGCCAGCTCCTAATACATCTTCAAAAGCATCTGCAGCACAGATTGAGCCAACCTTTTAAAATATTGGGAAATGATAAACATGCAATTCTGCTTGAGTAACTACATAGCTGCTATGAAACGTGAAGATTATTTCTTCTTGTGCCGTGATGAACTGCCGTTGTACACACAGGCGGCATGATAGCTACTTCTCAACTAGCTTTGGTGAGTAAAAGAACAGGACAGATAGCCAAAATCTACTGACAATTTTCATTGTTGTTGTTGTCATGTTTTTAGGGCCTCACCCATAGCATATGGAAGTTTCCAGGCTAGGAGTGGAATTGGAGTTCCAGCTGCCTTCCTACACCACAGCCACAGCAATGAAGGATCCGAGCCATATATGTGACCTACACCACAGCTCACAGCAACGCTGGATCCTTAACCTACTGAGTGAGGCCAGGGATTGAACCTGCGTCCTCACGGATGCTAGTCAGATTCGCTACTGCTGAGCCACAACGGGAACTCCCTACTGACAATTTCTGTTTGGGGTTATGGTGAGTTTGGGGATATTATAAAGCATCTTCATAGGATCCATGAATATCCACCCCCTGCCAAGTCTTTATAATGCTTTCTTATGAGAGAGAGAGAGATGCACAAAACAGGAAATTAAAAAAATCAAGTGCCATTTTATTTTATTTATCTGTATACTATATAATTATATATTATATGTATTATAATTAGATGGGCTTTCACCTGAGACTCCAATGATGTGTTCTTTGCTTACTGGGGCTGTAGACATGGCCTGGATCACACAGAACACAAAAGTGTAAGATTTATGTACCCTCCATGTCCAGGTACAAATCCATGGTTCTCTGGGTTGGCCCCTGGTGAAAAGAGACCAAAGAGATTAACCACTAGAGCATATATTTGAGAATAGCCAAGCAAGAGTAACAGGTGGAGCTTCTCCGACGTAGAACTGATCCCTCAGCTAGATGACTGCTTTAGTCTTTAACAAAAAACAAAGAAAGAGGATCTGGCTGTGTAGGCAACCTTACAACAGTTATCCTGCCCACTCGTGCAGTTACTGTCCCAGAATATCACTTTCCCTACATTCGCCAACCTACTTTTACACGTAACCTTCTGGGTCAGTGCTCTGGCTTTAAGCCATGGAGCCTTGAAGCCAGTTCCAGACTCTAACCTTTGTTTCTTCATCTCTCAAGTGATGCAGGAGGCAAGATGCATCTGTGGTTCTTTCCAGCTCTGATGTTATATTAGATGACTATAAATAAACATGACCTTCTATAAAGCAAGGGCATTGGTGAGCTTTGGTACTTCTTCCAATAGCAAAGTGAATTCCTTTTAGATGTAAATTTTATTTTCATAGCCTACACATTTCTATCCCAAGGCAACTCTTTTATAGGAGTCTGAATGAGAGAAGAAAATTGACTCAGCAAACATCTAGCTTCATTCCTAGAATGGAGACCCCAAATACTTTAATTCAGGAAGCTCAGCTCAGTGCATAACGAACTAAGACATTTACTCAATCTGTCCTCTAGAAAAAAGAAAAAAAGTTAGGAAAAGAAAACACTGAAGTTCCGGTTATGGTGTTGTGGAAACGAATCTGACTAGTATCCATGAGGACTCCGGTTCAATCCCTAGCCTGGCTCGGTGGGTTAAGGATCCAGTGTTGCCATGAGCTGTGGTGTAGGTCACAGAGGTGGCTCAGATCCTTCATTGCTGTGGCTGTGGGGTAGGCCGGCAGCTATAGCTCCAGTTCCTAGCCTGGGAACTCCCATATGCCATGGGTGGCAGCCCTAAAAAGCAAAAAAAAAAAAAAAAAAAAGATAACAGTAACAGTAGGAGCTTCTCAAAAGTTTATGCAGAGCTAGCAGTTAGAGAACTGGCCCCTCCAAAGATAATAGCCTCCAGTCCATCCCCACCCTTGTCTTGTCGCTGTCAAGAGGAGTCTGGGATAGAAGGAGATTGGGAAGTTCAGGGAGGAAGACCTCAGAATGATTGTACAGACTATGGGGAGGGGTACTTCTGGGGGGGGTGTTCATTCTCTCATGAGTTACCTACCTATCTGTATCTCTCTAGAATTGCCTCTGTGGTGCCGGAAAAGAAGATCAGAGGACTGAGACATGACAGCGCAGTGGGGACCTAACCAAAGGACAGATAGACAAGGCCATTTCCTCCAGACTCAATTTCAAAAGATATGGAGGCTGAATCCCAAGGATGCCCACAGTCTCAAGACTTAGCGATAGAAGGTGAAAGAGACTGGGGATGTATAGTTTGTTGGGGTCACCCCAGGGACTTCGAAAGCAAGGAGGTATGTGTGAGGAGTGGTGGACATAAGGAAGAGAGGGTATCAGAAGTACTTCCGGAGTTCCCATTGTGGCGCAGTGGTTAACGAATCCGACTAGGAACCATGAGGTTGCGGGTTCGGTCCCTGCCCTTGCTCAGTGGGTTAACGATCCGGCGTTGCCGTGAGCTGTGGTGTAGGTTGCAGACGCGGCTCGGATCCCGCGTTGCTGTGGCTCTGGCGTAGGCCGGTGACTGCAGCTCCGATTGGACCCCTAGCCTGGGAACCTCCATATGCCGCGGGAGCGGAAAAAAAGAAGTACTTCCTTGGCACTACCCTATGTCTGCTGGGGCACGGCACTAAATCAAATAGGAGTGGCAGTGAGCTAGAACAAAGTTTTGGAAACACAAAGAAAAGACTTCAAGTGCATCTAATAAAAAAAAAAAGGCATTTGCATTTTCTGTCTCCATCTATGACACATACTCTTCAAACTGGAGAAAACTTTTTTCTCTATACCAACTCTGCATAACCTGTGATTACAATGATTTTGCATAATGAATAGACAATGTTTGAAATTAATAATACATGTAATGTGCACAACACACCCCCAAATGAAGAGGTAACAAACGGCTGAAATTTGGAAATCTGTGACATAGCGTGAAAGAGGAGAACATAGGACTTTCAGGAGTCATATCGCTATGTAGTAGTAATGCTAAGTGTAGAACACAGAGTTTCATTCTTTGACTTCCTTGCAGGATCTTGCAAAGCCGATCAGAGAAGCAGACGGCAGACTAATCAGTGACGTGAAGGCAGTGGGCATATTTATGCCCACAGCAGCTTGTACCATCTCCAAAAATAATGGTTGCAGACAGAGAACGCACAGAGCCACGAACCACAGCTCTGGTGTACTTGCTCCATGGTATTGGGAGATAATTTACAAAGCTACTGCAATTACGGGGGAATTACGGCACGCCCAGCACCTAATAGAGCTGTATACATACTCTTGAGAAAGACAAATGTGCTGGCAGGTCTAGCTGCAGAGATGAGATTCAGTGGCTCCCATCCCCAATCCTGCCATCGATTTTTGTAGTCCTCCCATTAACGTGATGCTCCACATGCCATCCCTCCATCATTTCTGAGAGGTGAAGACATAGTTTTAGAGGGTAAATAGTTAGACCCTCAAAATCCAAGGTGACAAATCTTACTCAGCTCAAGTTGCCATGAATTAAGACACATAAATCAGAGCTTCTTTTGAGGATGTGTGCACGAGAAGACGTGTTTACAGATCATACTGACCTGTGTTTCTGTTTCTTTCTCTTTCTTCCTTTTACCTCCTTCTTTACACGTGGCCTCGGATGTGAATCTTTTTAAATTTTTTGGTCCTTTTAGGGCCACACCCACAGCATATAGAGGTTCCCAGGCTAGGAGGTCAAATCAGAGCTGTAGCTGCCGGCCTGCACCACAGCCATAGCAACACCAGCTCCAAGCCGTGTCTGTGACTTACACCACAGCTCACGGCAGCGCCGGATCCTTAACCCGCTGAGCAAGGCCAGGGATCGAACCTGCATCCTCATGGAACCAGTCAGTTCATTACCACTCCAATGGATGTGAATCGTTTTTACAGGGTGATTGTAGAAATGAGAACTTTTTTGGAGAAAGAGGTATGGGAGGCTCTTATGGGATGAAAACTGGACCAAACAGGGACAGTCCCTAGCAATCAAGGGCATATGTTTGCTACATCCTAGTTTGAGGTCATAATGCCTTCTTTCAGTAGTGTCGGTCTGTGATTTTTCATCCCTCATAAAATGTTTCATCTCTCATAAAATGTTTTTCTGCAGGTTGTTAAATATTGCCAAAGAGATAATGCACTAAGAGGTAATAAACATAATACTTACAGTGGCTACCTTCTATTGAGTACCTGCCTTGTGCTCCCAAATGTCTAGAGTAACAATTCAGACATTAGATTGATTGTAACCATCTGGTAGATTGATCAATCACTCTTTGCCTCAGTCTTTGATAAATATAAAGCACTGGCCCAACCTAGCACTCAAAGAGGTGAGCCTTTGCAATTTGCAGACAGAGTTCTTATATACAGGGTACACGGGAAGTTATTACAGGGTACGAGGGAAAACTGGAAAAGATGTATAAGACCCAGCGGGAGCATACCAGGAGGGCACATCCCAACTGTCTAATCCTTTCAGAAATTTAACGAGGCAGGTATCATTAAACTAATTTTTCAGGTGAAAATACCGATGGTGAGCAAAGGTAAGCTACTTTCCTGAAGTCACAACAAGATTAGACGTTGGAAAGTTTGCATTTCACTCAAATCTGACATGTCTTCACTCTTAACTATTTTACTGCCTCTCAGTGTAAGTCCTAAAGTGGTGTTAGCTGAACAAAAGTTGAAAGGCTGTGTTTAATCTGGGCTTACACACTTATTCATTTACCCATTTACCCATTCCACTCTCTTTAGGCATTTTCTATGTGTATTTATGTATTTGTTTGCTACTGACTTATGCAAACTCATTTTATCCCAGATAGATTTATGGAAGTTTATAAAAAAAAAAAAAGCACATGAATATTTTTAAAAATATGTTAAGAAATCAGGAAAAAGGGAAATAAGAGCAGAGAAAAAATAAGATGAAGCCAAGGATGAAGTTAGTATTCAGAATTTGAATGAACGTTTACTGAACTGACAGCATATGTGAAGTGGGAATTTAGAAGTAAAAGTCTAGGGAGTTCCCTTGTGGCACAGTGGGTTAAGGATCTGTTACTGCAGCAGCTCAGGTTGCTTCTGTGGCGTGGGTTCAATCCCTAGCCTGGGAATTCCCACATGCCACTGGCTCAGCCAAAAAAAAAAAAAAAAAAAAAAAAAGTAAAGTTCTAAATTCTCTTCTCTTATCAACCAAGATTCTAATGGAAGATATAAATGTACCAACAATTACAGGGTACAAGGGAAAACTGGAAGAGATGTGCAAGACCCAGTGGCAGCATACCAGGAGGGCACATCCCAACCTACCCACATGCCACACATCACTATCTGAGCGTTTGCTAGTTTGGTTGTTGTGCATCTTCCTGCTATCTTGTTTACATCTGGAGCTCCTCTGCTGCCATATTAGAAGTGATTAATGCATAAGTGAATCAATGAGGCTCAGTAAGGATTTTAAAAAGCATTCTCTTCAGCACAGCTTGTAAATTGCAGAACTATCTCAGCTCTGTCTGCTTCCCCTGGACCTTGGAGGTGATCTGTTGAGGTAATCACATCATATGCATACACTGAAACTAGGCAAAGGTTCAAAAAACTAGGCAAAGGGAGTCTGTGAATCTTTATCTGCCCTTGAGCAAAAATAAAGAGGGAGGGGAGGAGGTGGCCATTACTAAGGTAAGAGTGGTACTTCTAGAAGGACTAGCATGTCAAAAGATCTGTCCAGCTGGACACATCCAGTAAGAGGCCAGTCAGGTGTTTAAACACAACTCTCTCTAGTTCCAGATCTGTCTACTTTCCACCAGGTTTCCCTGTAGAGATGCAACTGGGCAGGAGATCTGAGAAAATACCTGGATAAAGAGAGTGAGAGGGAGCCTAAGAGATTTAGGGCACAAAGGAAGGACAAAGCAAGGTGGAAAGTCAGAATATACAAATGCTTATCGATTCACTTAAATAGAAAAAGACAGATTTCAGCAACAGAGAAAAATTGCTGTGCATTAATCAATGCATCATTAAAATGCATTGAGGTAGACCGATGGCCTTAGCCTTTTGAAAACTTACTAGTTTAGCTTCTTTTTTATTGTCTTCACATTTACTTATATAGGAATCTCACTGTGTCGTTTGGAAAAAGGTTTGAAAATCAAGAAAGAATTCTTGGACAAATTCTAGAAATCCCATATTCTAAAAAGAGCTTTTTTCAGTTGTAACAGAAAGCTGAAGCAGTTAACTTTCCTTCTTTCGTTTCTGCTTATGACAAGTGAAGAATTTTGGAATCAGTTATTCCCAAGGATCTTTCTAGGACTGTCTGTATTTCCAGCACTCTGGACACAAACAAGAGACCTGGTTCAGAGACCAATTCTATGTTTTATTTTTGGCTATCAGTTTTGTCTCTCTCAATTATCCCTATTCTTATAATTTGAGATAAAATATAGAACCTTTATGAAAACTTGCCTAAAGCTTTGGAGTTTGAAGACCCCTTTATATTAACTTGCTTTGAAGCAGGGTTATCTGCCAGGCCAGTCTTAGAGGTCTTTGCAGATCAATTGAGGTCGTGAACATGTGAGCACTCTAGTAATTACAATTTGCCATAATAGAAGAATCAGTTATAATAATACGATTTTTACCTGGACCTAGTAGTCTGTTTTCCAGAGAGGTTAAAAGCCTTCTCCCTAGAAGACAGGTTAGGACATAAGTAGGGGTGGAAAGTCAATACTTCCTTTTGAACCAACTCTGTGGTTGACTAAGAATAAAATAAAATGAAACAAATTAAAAATAGAAAACAAAATAAAATAAAATTTCAAATACATGAGATAATTCCTTTTATGTGGTTGAAAAGATAGATCTGGGTCCAAAACACTTAACAAGAAGTAATGCAGTGGCTCAGCAGTGACAAATCCAAGACTAGGATCCATGAGGAGGTGGGTTCGATCCCTGGCCTCACTCAGTGGGTTAAGGATCCAGCATTGCCATGAGCTGTGCTGTAGGTCACAGATACAGCTAGGATCCTGTGTTGCTGCGGCTGTGGTGTAGGCCCACAGCTGTAGCTCTGATTTGATCCCTAGCCTGGGAACTTCCATATGTCGTAGGTACAACCATAAAAAGAAAAAAAAAAAGTAATGTAGTAAATAAGGAAGTACAAAATAAAAGGAAACGTGGACTGGAGCATCAGTCTCTTCGTAGGTAATGAGGGAGCTCAAACTCCATGGGGGGAAAGGAACAGAGGCCCGGCTGTCAGCTCAGGTGCACACAATGAGCCTGTCAGTAGAAGCTACCTGAGGTCAAGAAATGGGGAGTCCGGAAGGGTGCAGGGGGGAAAGTTGAGAAACCGTGGTGAATGAGTGCTTTGGGTTTTTTCGTGTGTTTATTTTTTTATTAAAGTATATTTGGCTGACAATGTTGTGTCGATTTCTGCTGTACAGCAGCGTGACCCAGTCATACCTATATATACACATTCTTTTTCTCATATTATCTTCCATCACGTTCTATCCCAAGAGATTGGATGTGGTTCCCTGTGCCGTACAGTTAGACCTCATTGCTTATCCATTCGAAATGTCATAGTTTGCATCTACTCACCCCAAACTCCCCATCTATTCTGCTCCCTCCCCCTTATGTGTACTTTATAAAAGAGGCATCTTCCTCTCAGCTCTGAGGCTCACTCTGCATAATTTATTTGAAACGTAGGCTACTTTTTGTAAAAGATGCCAGAAATCTGTATTATTTAAAAAAAAAACTGAATTTTTTAAAGGCTGGGAAATTTAAGTTTTTTAAAATGCTATTGTACCCCAGCTGTCTGAGGGAAACAAAGTAGTCCCTCAAAGTTAAAGATGAAAAACTCTGGGACTTAGAGAGTTTTAAGGACTTGAACAAGGACCGAAGCGGTAAAATCATGGGCTTTGCAACCACCGCTTGGGTGCGAGTGGTGGCCCTGCCACACACTTGCTACAAAGGACCTTTATAAGAAGGGAATTTCTAAGGCGAAGATGAGTAGGACAGCAGGAAAGGACTGCCCATTTACCCCCAAGCCAATGAAACTTTCCATTAATCAATGTATATTGAGTTCCAACTACGTGAGCAGAAGGTGCAGGAGCCTCCAAGAAACTGAGGGGGGAGGAACCGATGTTATAGGCACCCTGGCATAGTCAGAAGCACACCTGTCTCAAACTGGATGCTCTGCGATTCATTCCAAGCTTGGTTCATTTCAGGCCACGTGACAGAGGCAAGCTGTTTATCTCTTCAGAGCCTCACTATCCTCATACATAAGCCGGAGCTGGAAATAAGGCCACACTCATCAAACTATGACCATCAGATAAAGTAACCTAAACATATCTTGGACACTGCAAACGGATATGCTGAAATAAACAGTTATTTTTGCAGGAAACAGTTGGAGGATATTAAACGAGAGATGTAAATGCAATGAGCATCCAAGGGAACGTGATTTCCAAGAATGTTTCTGGTCTCTCGATGGACTTAGAGTCTCTCAGAACCTAGGTCTCCTGTCTACCTCTCTTTGTGTGCATTCTTTCTCATTCTCCTTTTTCATTGAGAAACTTCATTTCCTTATTCCTAGTAGCGATTTCAGAGGCCATTGCTCTTTAGGGACGGAGGCTATTTTTGCTATTCTGTTTCCTTTTCATTCAACCATGTAATAATTTTTCCATATCTGGCTAGCTCACTCTGGAAGGGGGGAGCAGCAAATTGCATGTCTCTGGGTGCTTGGTAGAAGTCTCTTGGAGATTTAAATCCCCAATAAAGTTTTAAATACTTAATATGAACCAGGCCCGTAAATATGTCTAAGATGACGGCCATCGTTTCTGTATGATGAGTGACAGCCAATAGATTGTGAAATTCGTGAACTGCTTGCAATACCATACACAGTGTTAGGACAGAAATGACTAGTTGTTTGGATGTGCAAACTTGAGAGCCTGTATCATATGCATGGAGTCTTCCTAGAGGAAATAGTTCATTGTCTGTCTTCTTAGTTACACCAGATGATGCCAGGTACTACTTTTCATAGTTTTTGTCTTCAAAATTAAATAAAAGAATGAAATTGGTTGATTACCAATGTTAAAATTCACCTATATCTACATTAAGAGAATAAGCCAGGGGTCTACTTGTCAAGATATGCACATTTCTTCTCTGCTCAATCCCTTTCATTCTTATGCTTGAGACATCTGTGTGAATAAATGTCAAAAGTGCTGGAGAAAGGAGAAGGAAAAGGTTGTGATAAAAGGAGGAATATCTCTTTTCAAAAAGGAAGTTGGTGTTCCCTTGTGGTGCAGTGGGTTAAGGATCCAGCATTGTCTCTGCAGAGGTTCAAGTCACTGCTGTGACAGAGGTTCCATCCCTGGCCCAGGATCTTCTGGATGCCATGGGCGTGGCCCAAAGAGAAAATAACAACAACAACAGCAAAAGCTCAAAAAGGAGTAAAGGAAGAAGAAACCTGGGTGTGCCATTCTTCATGGGCTTTATGCAAATCACTGACCCAGAGCCATGTGTTTTTATGAATAGCAGTCGCAAACTTTATTGAACACTCATCCGCTATCATGGCCTGGACTAAACACAGCAAGCATTGTCTCATTTTATTCTCAATAATACAAGGAAGTTCAGCAATTTGCTCAAGACCATGCATCTAATAACTGAAGAGCTTTGTCAGGGACCAGGTGGGCAATTCTACCCAATTCTGTGGTTCTCTTTTAGAGACTCCCTGTGCTCACAGACACAAACCACATCCTAATAGATAAAGGAACAATTTGATGTCCAGGCATCTTAATACTTTTAATATATTTCTATATTGGTTTTGAACTTGATCAAGGGTAAGGATGGATAGTAATTACTAGACCCTCAAATCTCAACAATCTAAACACTTTACCTGCTTGATGTGACTCCTGGCACATCTCAAGGCATAGCCTCTTTCTGTGGCAGATTTTTAAAAAGCCACAAATACTTTTCAATGCCCCGTCATCAAGAGTTGAAGTCATTTTCCTTATCCCTTGATTCTGGGCTGGCCTGTGGTTAGCTCTGACCTGTAGAATTTGGTGGAAGTGATACTATGTGCCTTCTAAAGCAAGACCTCAAGGAACATTGAAGCTTCTGCCCTCACTCTCTCAAATACCACTTTTACATGAAGTTCAAACCTGTTAGTGACATGGTCCATCTAAGAACCAGTAGCAGCTGCCAGAGTGAGTCCGTCTCTGACCATCCAGCCACATCCAGCCACCAGTATGACTACAGTGGCAAGGTCATGCCTTAAGCCACTACCTTTGGGGGTGGTTTATTAGGCAACAACAGATAACTGGGCTACCATCACCCTCCAGGCTCTAGGCTCCAGGCTCTCTGGCCTTCTCTCAGTTTATGGGACATGCCATTGTCTTTCCTGCCTCAGGGACTCTGTATATGTGAGCCCTCTACATGGAAAATTCCCCCCTCTAGCCTGTCCAATGGTTTACTCCTTGTCATTGCTGAAACCACAGCTTAAGAGCCACCACCACAGAAAATCCTTTACAGATGGGAGTTCCCATCGTGGCTCAGCTGTAATGAACCTGACTAGTATCCATGAGGACAAGGGTTCGATCCCTGGCCTTGTTCAGGTTAAGGATCCGACATTGCTATGGCTGTGGTGTAGACCAGCAGCTCCAATTCAGCCCTAGCCAGGGAACTTCCATATGCCGCAAGTATGAAAACCCTTTACAGACTGTCTCCATTATACAGTAGATTCCTTATTCTTCATATCAGCCCCTTTCCTATTATTTTCATTGCATGTCTAACAATCTGCAACAGGTTTATTATTGCCTAGATTCTTCCCACCCTACCTTAAACTCTGTGAGCGTAGATAGAGAGAATGCTTGTCCTTTCCCTCATTGCATCTGGCAGAGGGTCTCCCCTACATCTCTCTTGCCCTTTCACCGTCTTTGTGCTCATCTCAGCCCAGAGTGTGCTCATTCTCAACAACCAGCATTTGCTTCTCTTTTCAGAGGGCTGCCCCTGAGGCTGAGGAAGGCCAGCTGGATTAACTGGCATCAAAACACAGAGAACCTAAGACTGGGAATTCAGATAGCCCCAGTGACCAAGGAGTAAGGTGATAGATATAAATGCTACAGCTTCCTTGAAGGTTCATGTTGTGGCTCAGCAGGTTATGAACCTGACTTGTATCCATGAGGATACGGGTTTCAATCCCTCGCCTCGCTCAATGGGTTAAGGATCCAGCGTTGCCATGAGCTGTGGTGTAGGTTGCAGATAGAGCTCAGATCCTGCGTTGCTATGGAAAAAAAAAAAAACACACACACAACACTGCAGCTTCCTTATCCCCTGATAAGGACAACTCTGAGGCACAACTACACTGACTACAGCATTCACCTGCAGGAGTGAGCCAACTTCCCCCTGCCCAGGACCTTCCTAGCTAATTTTCTATCCTTTCCAAGGAAAGTGCATACCCTTGACTGGCTTCCTTCCTCTTCCTGTCCATTTCCCCATCTCCTGCAGGTTTTGATAGGAACATGTCCTAAAAGAAGTTACTGTCATACAAATCCTACTGTTAGAATCTGTGTCTGGGGACATCACCCTAAGACAGTGTGTTGGCTGAATAAATTCATTACAGCAATTCTTGATTTGCACACATTTGCTTTTCACATGGACATAATGAGAATCCAGACATATTCTGCAGCATTGCTGGCCTTTGCAGTCCTGTTTGTGCAATTACTTCAGGGTTTTATTGTAATTTGCCCTAATGTTTTATAAAGACGAATGGAAAATGGAAAACCATAAAGGCTGACACTGGCAGCTAAACAATTGAGACACAGATAAAAACCACTTGGGGTGCGGAAAGCAAGGAGTCTTTGGTTATATTGGAACCTCCAGGGGACTAAAGCTGGCTATCTGGACATTCAATTGCAAAGAGTGAGTACCAGATATAGGAAATTTCTGGAGATAGATCATCTGGGACTATAATGAAAAAAATGAAGCTTATTCAAAGACATGGAGAAATCATTAAAAAGTATAGAAATTATGAAAATTGGCACCAAAACCCCAACCAGAGTTCCAAAGGCTGAGAAGTTCATGGAACCAGGGATCAGTTATTACAGATGAGTTTGCCCTGCGTTCCCTTCTTAAGAGGAGAAAGTCTCTTACTCAAGTGTCACCTCACAAGTATTTCAAGAAAGCTTGTAAAATCCTTAAATTCACCTTCGCAGTCTCCTGCTGAATTCCCTTCTCAGTCTCATGAGAACACCCCCAGCCGCTCATTCTTTTGCACTTTGAAAGAAATTTCTTCTTCTTCTCCAATGTCACTTTCTATAAGCTTTAAAAAGTTCAGTTTTGGAGGCAAGCAAATGCATAAGACATGAGTTCAACCATTTGCATTTAATGTTCAGACCAAATTGTTAATGTTTTAAACAATCATTGCATAATGAAAAATTTTAATAACGCTTTTGGATTCATGGAACAAAACTCCATGTCACATACTATGTTAGGATGGTTTTCAATTCTATTCATTCAGCTTTTATATAGGTTTTTTGGGAAATAATGTATTATGCATGACAGAAGAAACTTCCACAGTCTGACGGAATAATACAAATCACAGCTCTGCCACTAATTATGTAACATCCTGGAAACTGATCTTTCTGAGCCCCAGTTTATTCAGCTGTAATAATGCTTCCTACGTAGGGCTGTCATAGGATAAAGTGAGAGAAACTAAGTAAAGTACATAGGGCATAACCTGTCTTCAGCGCATCTTGATTCTCCTCCCCATGCTTCCCATCACAAAAGAGTTGGTTTGAATGATTTTGCAAACAATTGGGCTTATCTGGGCTATCTCAGACCAAAGTCTGAACTCCTCAGCATGACCCACAGGCCCGACTTTATCTGATCCCCTTGTTTCTCCTGGTGCTTCAATTTCCTGCCCCCTCTCTCCACCTGTCATTCTGATTATAAAGGAGCATGTGCAGCTCTGATTAGACCCCTAGCCAGGGAACCTCCATTTGCCATGGGTATGGCCCTAGAAAAGACTAAATAAATAAATAAACAAATAAACAAACAAACAAAGGAGAGTATGGAACTACTGGCACCCAGGAAGTGTCCTGTTCTTCTCCCCTGCAGGTCTTCTCTCTCCAGAAGGCTATCCCTAAGACTTAGTTCAGATGAGACATCTTCCTGGACTCTTAAGAGTCCACACTTCTGCCAGCCTGGGTAAAGTATCCATCCTATGTGGCCTCTCTGGGTCTATCTCCCTCTGACATAACACTTGTCACTTAGTTTTTAAAATATCTTTAATGCCAGTTTCCTCCATTAGATTATAACCTCCTCACATAAGGGTATCATATTACCTTCGACTTTCCAGTCACTGTTCTAACATCTTTCTATATATAACTCATTTTATTGCTATAACAATATCAGATAAGTACTCATATTGGCCTCATCTTAGAGGTGGGAGAAAGAAAAGAAAAAGAGAATTTTTTCTTCTTTCTTTTTAGGGCCATACACATGGCATATGGAGGTTCCCAGGTTAGGGGTTGAATCAGAGCTGTAGCCGCTGGCCTACACCACAGCCGCAGCAATGCTGGATCTGAGCCACATCTTTGATCTGCACCCCAGCTCATGGTCACACCAAATTGCTGACCCACTGAGTGAGGCCAGAGATCGAACCTGCATCCTCATGGATACTAGTCAGATTCATTTCCACTGCGCCACAACGGGAACTCCCATAAAGAGAAATTAAATGACTCTCCCATGACCAAATAGCTCATAAGCAGTAGATCCGGCTCTGTTATTTCCATGCCAGAACCGTGCCTCTTACTCCAGGTGCAGGATATGAGACCAACGAGTACTCAGTAAAAACTGAATAAACAGACAATTCTATGCCAAGGAGGAACCAAGATAAGAGTAGGGATAGAGATGCTTTTAGACCAAAACCTACACTATCCTAATTTGTTTAAAAGAAAGCAAAGAACTGGCAAAGAAAACCTAGAGTCTGAAAGAACCTCTTACCTCTGTGATTCTGGAATAATGTAACAGGCACTGCCTTGGGGACAAGGAGATCTGCATTCTCATGTCCACCTGGATGACCTGCTCTGAGACACCCCTGTTACCTCATCTATTAAATAAGAGCCCTCCCAAGATTAGGTGTTCATATCCTGTGACTCCAACAGAGGAGTCCTGTTTTAGGGACAAGCACTTGCTGCCCCTCTGCCTAGCAATGGTTACCCCTTCATCATGATTGGGCCTTAGTGTGAAATCCTGGCTTTGTGACTTCCAAGCAATGTGATACTAGAAGTTCCTTAAGTACTGCATGCATCATTTTTGCATCTCTCTCTCTCTACTACCGGAAAGAGAATGGACCTATTACTGATTAGTTATCTAGAGGCTAGTTGTGGGAGAGTTCTGTCTCCAGAGGGGCAGAGACGGCTGAATCTTCAGCAATGGCTTCTGTTCATGTTCACACTCTAGAGTTGTTACTGGAAAGGAGCAGCACATTTCTCAAAGCCTCCACCTCCAAATGAGGCCCCATGATCACACCCACGGACCGGGTGGGTCACTGCTGACACAGACAGCACCTAGGACTTGAACCTAGCCTGACCCCAGATTGGGACTTGAACCCCTGGGTTTTTAAATTAGAATCACTCAATCTATGTCTGGATTTTCTGAGGTTCAGGTTCTTTGTGCCTCAGTGCAGAAGGAATTCAGTGAGAGACAAAGCGATAGGCAGGAAATAGATTCATTAAGATAAAACGCTTGTGAGAGATGCCAGCAGGCAGGCACAGAGGCTCTGCCCAAGACAAGGTGGGCTACAGTCTTATAATCCAAGGAGAGTGGGGGTGGGGAAAGACTGCCTCTTCCTCTTTCTTCCAGTAGTCACTCCTCCTTGGTATCCTGTAAGAGAGTATTTGACCCTGTAAGTTTCAAACTATGCTGTACAGTGGGAAAAAAATTAAAAAAAAAAAAGTTTCAAACGAGGGCTGTCATGGTGCTTATTCAAATCAGCAGAAGGGCGGTCCTTAAACTCTTGCCCTCCATCTGAACCTGAAGGCAGGCCTCACCCCATCCCACACCCAAGGTCCTGAGGCATATCTTGTGCCTCCTCTAGTCCAGCAAGCCTGCCTCGTTCTGATGGCTTTCGTGAACAATTATTAACTTAGGGTGATCTCCCCAAGTCCCCAAGGTTTCCTTCTCTATCTATGGCCCCTTACTGGGACTCCTACAACTACCTCCTAACTATCCTACTCCATCCCTATCCCTTCCAGGCTTTTCAGCCACCGTAAACACCCCAGGTTCAGAAGCAGCTGTGCTTTTCCCCATCTCCCTTCCCCCATTTCCTGACTGGACACAGAGGTTCCTGTGGCCCTCGAGGAGGAGGATTCCACAAGACGGAAAAACCCACATCACTGAATCATCAAATGGAAAACATTCCCCCATTAACCGGGAATACCCATACTGAAGAGTTCTGGGAGCAAAAAACTAACTTTCTGCTAAACCACTGAAAATTGGGGGATTTTGCTTGTTCCTGTGGCTTGGTGTTAGGCTCAGCAGCACAGGTTATTGGTACCAGATCCAAAACTAGAAATCAGATTTCCTGATTGCCCACTCAGGGCAGCATCCATGTGTCCTATTGTTTATGGATGCAACCCAGATTCCAGTCCTGGCTACATCTTTCTCATCTTTGTCCCAAGAACCAGCATCATCCGGACTCACAACAGGTACTCAAGAAATATTCTTGAGTGAAAGGTCAACAGTTACCTCAACTATAAAATGGTAATCAAATCTTTGATATGCTTGAAATCAAGACACTGGATCATATGATTTTGTGACCTCTTAAGGCTCTGAAATCTATAAATGCTCTAGTCCAATAAATCTTCTGTAATCTCCTGGTTTGGTATGTTTCCAGTTTATCCTTAGTTCTGATTTTGAAAAATTCCATTCTTGTGATTTTTTTTCTGATACCTATCCATATTTAATATTGTACGCACTGTCTGATCCTGGTTTGAGGTGGGAAGAACATACTTCTCACTGTTTTGCCTAGGCAGCTAATATTTATTAAGGAATTGATAAGAAAAGCACTCTACTAAACAAATCACATCCAGGGGCTCTTTTCTCAGTACCCCCATTATCCCCATTTCATAGGTAAGAAAACATACTTAGCAAGATTAAGCAGCTTGTCCAATGTCACATACTTAGTAAATAGCAGAATTGGGTTGAGAATAGAAGTTCATCTGATTTAAGCACCCGGGTTTCCAATATCCAGGCTCTGCCACCCAGTTGCAAACAACAGAGACAGACTCTGAGTAATCTAAGCCAGAAAAGAAATTTATGAGAAGGATTAAATTTGAGCATGATAATACTTAAAAAAAACTAAGAAGGAGCAGGTAGGGATCAAAGCAGCTCCTTGAATCCAGGAAGTAAGGACTGAGAAACAGCCCCTTCTTCAGAGGGGACTCTGGATTTTGAATGCTTCACTCCATCTCTTTTCAGTGATTGTGTTACTCTGGGCAAGACTCAAATGTCCTGGCGAGACCAGACGCCAACTGGCCTTAGTCATGTCACCTGCCTACTCCTTGGCCAGGGGAGGGTGGGCCACCATATGTGATAGTCCCCCCAAAGCTATAGTCAGTGGGATGAGGTAATCACCAAGGTGAGATAGCGGCGCTATTACTAAAAAGAGGGGGAAGGGATACTGGAAAGCTTGAACAAGAGATGTTCTCCATAACAGGATGCAGAAGAACTGTGTGGTCTATTCCCAACCTTCCAAAAGCTATAGCAGCAATGCAAGGCCAAAACACAACTCTCTTCTCTCACTTCACTCAGCAAAGCCCAAGTTCAAATCCCTCCTTTGTGCAAAAGGATTGGTTCTCGCTTGAACTGGGACTTGAATCTTGTTCTCCCACTTACCAGCTAAGTCTTTGGGAATCTACTACACCTCTTAAATCCTCAATATCTCCACCAGGAAGAAGCGCTAGAACCTAGTCCATGCACCCAGTTTATGGGATTGCTGTGGGACTTCAACACAATTGTTTGGCAGAGCACCTAGAACATTAAACGAATTCATCAAACATTGGCTAATACTGTCACTACCACTAAACTACTAGGAAGGAATTCCAGCCTATCTTCTGCGCACAGAACCCCTATGGGCAGAACTAACGTTTTTAAAAAGCTTTTTCATGATCAAGCATTTTCCTATCTGCACAAAATAAGAAAAATAAGTTCCGTGAAGTTCATTTTTCATGAAGTTAAATATATTGACATTTGGGGGAATGTTAAAGTGTCCTTTATGAATTCATAGTGATAGGATGTGGCAGTAGCTTGGGTGTTTTAATGTATTCATGTATTTTCTAATTGCCAAATCAAAATGTTGTCAGCATATGCCTGCCCTTCAATTTTCCAAAGGGGTGCTAGACCATGACACTCAGGATCTGAGAATAGCTCACACACACCACTTCATCAGCAGTGTTTCCAGATGCTTCCCCATGGTGTCACTTGTAGTAGGAAGAGTCTTCACTCCCTGTCTCCTTGCTCTAGAGCCTCCTTGCTTAGAGTTCCTGGCATGGCGCAGTGGAAACGAATCTGACCAGGAACCATGAGGTTGCGGGTTCGATCCCTGGCCTCGCTCAGCAGGTTAAGGATCTGGTGTTGCTGTGAGCTGTGGTGTAGGTCACAGACACAGCTCGGATCTGGGGTTGCTGTGGCTGTGGCTGTGGCTGGCAGCTGTAGCTCTGATTCGACCCCTAGCCTGGGAACCTCCATATGCCAGAGGTACAGCCCTAAAAGGAAAAAACTCTTCTTGCTTTACTTTCCTCTGATGCATTATGGCTCTATGAAATCATACGTTTATTAATCTATCTGTTTCCCGCCTGTCTCCCCTCTTAGAATGTGAGTTTCATGATATCCGGAACATTTTTTTTTTTTTGTCTTTTTGTCTTTTGTTGTTGTTGTTGTTGTTGTTGTTGCTATTTCTTGGGCCGCTCCCGCAGCACATGGAGATTCCCAGGCTAGGGGTTGAAATCGGAGCTGTAGCCACCGGCCTACGCCAGAGCCACAGCAACGTGGGATCCAAGCCGTGCCTGCAACCTACACCACAGCTCAGGGCAACGCCGGATCATTAACCCACTGAGCAAGGGCAGGGACCTCATGGTTCCTAGTCTGGATTCGTTAACCACTGCGCCACGACGGGAACTCCGGAACATTTTTCAATGTACCTCTGTATCCTCAGATCTCTGTGTAGACCTTGACCCAAGTTAGTGTGTTCATTCCAAATAAACGAGTAAATAAATAAATAAACCTTAGAATAAATGAAGAGGTGAATGAAGGGTTCTGTAGTTGAAGGACCCTGAACTTTAGAGCCAGATAGAGCTCATGTGACTACCAGCTCTGCTACAGTCCTCAGAGTCTCAGTTTTTTCATCTGTAGAATGGCCATTAAAGTTATCGTGGAAGATTAAGTGAGATAATGAAAGCAAAGCTTCTGCAAATAATAGCTTCCCTTCAATAGCTAGTGTAGCTGGCTGTGGGTTGAGTTTAGCATTGTTTCAAGGCTAATTTCCAAGTTTGATATCCTAGTCCCTGGAAATATGATGTCCCATTTAAGGCAAGAAATACCTCCCCTTCTCCTCCTCCATGCAGGCTGGGATGAGAGAGGGTTCCCCACAAGCTTAGTGCAGACAGCTCCATCTGTCAGTCACAGCAGCCCAGAAAGGCCTGGGAGGGATAAAGACAAGGGACTTGACCTAACCTCCATGTTGCTTAGTTTCTCCATCTGTAAAGTGGATGTGGTAACAGAATCCCTCTTAGAAAGTGTGATGGAGAAATAAATACATTGAGGCATCTAAAGCAGAGCCCAGAATAACTGTGTCTAGGGTAGAGGCAGCCCTCAAGAAGAGAGGGTACTGGGCTGGGTTGGGAGTCTGGGCCCAGGGGCGCCCTAAGAAACATTCTTCTTCCTTCTGTCTTCACTTTCCCATCTGAAAAAGAAAAGATAAGCCAGATCTAGATCTAACTCAAAGACTCTTTGTATTATTTGTTTGCATAAGTTCATGAGCATCGATGCAGAAAAAAAATACATCCTTCTCATGATTATCATATTCAGAAAACCTTAGAAGTACCTAACAGCTTACATTCCAGGATTACTAGGAAGAGGTTATTGTCTCAGTAATTTGTTAAGTGGAGATAGCAAGGAAGAAGGGAAACAGGGAGAAAAGGAAGAAATGAGGAAGAGTCAAGAAAGAGAGGGATAGAAGCTCTCGCTCCATCCAATGGGTCCTAAAATGTTGCTTAGACTCTTTGACCTGAGACTCTACTCTAGAAAAATCGATACATGATAGGTAGATAGATAGATAGAAGATGGATGGATGGATGGATGGATGGATGGATGGATGGATGATAGAGAACAAATGCACAACCTAAAACCTGGGAATAATGTTTTATTCAGTGGACTTGCTGAGAACTTAAGCCTAAGAAGCTGCTTCTCAGATTTAGAGTGATGGCTCCAAAAGAGGTAACAGGGGAGCCAGGATATACAGGAATTTTGCAAAAAACAAACAATGATGATGGCAAAAAACCCAGGTAGTCAGACACCAAAGATTACTGCTAATTAAAGAAAACAAGACATCTCAAGTTAATGAATTTAGTGTTTATCTATGTATGGAAAGATGCAAGAGTGAGTCTGGGCTTATTGAAACCATTCCTTTGATAGTTATCGCAACTATCTAGGGCCAGTATTCTGTTTCTCACCATCCTGAATCCTCTCAGTGTGCACAGTTGAGGGTGGTTGCAGTGGCTGGTGTCTTGATAGCTGCAATATCCTTTGTTTACTGATACGGAAAGGGACATTCTCCATCCATGACAGATACAGATAGAGAGAGAGAGAGAGAGAGAGAGAGAGATTTTTTATTAAGGCTTCAGGCACAAAGATGTTCTTGTTGGCATTACTTAAAATATTAAAGAAGAGCAGGAGTTCCCAACATGGCTCAGTGATGAACGAATCCGACTAGCATCCATGAGGTTGCAGGTTCAATCCCTGGCCTTGCTCAGTGGATTAAGGATCCAGCGTTGCCATGAGCCGTGGTGCAGACACAGCTCAGATCCCGCATTGCTGTGGCTGTGGCGTGGGCTGGCAGCTGCAGCTGCAGCTTTGATTTGATGCCTAGCCTGGGAACCCCCATCTGCTGCGGGTGTGGCCCTAGAAAAAAAAAGCAAAAAATTAAAAAAAAATTAAATAAATAAAGAGCAACAACCCACATAATCAACATATTATGCTAAGGTAGATAAAACTGTAGCCTAACTCCTCTGCAGTATTGTAGAGAGCAATTTAAAAAGTATCTTAGGATTATGCAGCAACATTTTTAAAAAGATGTTAGTAATATTACAGTTTTAAAAGCAGACTATTAAACTGAGCAAATAATGTGTCCAAGGAACCATATTTGTTTCTATTTATTTATTTTTTTACATTTTCCAAATATCATTTTACCCTATTTTTTTTCCATCTGGACCCTATTTAGATCACTGAGCTTGGAGGTCAGTCAATCAAGAGTTCAGGTTCCTCTTAGCTGTGTTAAGTGCCTTCCCTTCCTCTCTCATTTAAACATCAGCTGGGAGCTGGCATTCTTGCCAGGGAAGGGAAGAGGATGGTTCTTCGTTGCCCAGAGATTCCAGCCCCATCCATCATCCAAGAGAGACCCATTCACATTCCTGAGAGAGAGGGAAGCCTTTCAGAGCAAGCAACTAATGGCCAACTCAATCAACTGTCTTAAAATTACCACTCAAACTACAAGCAGATTGATCCAGCCAGCACTATGCAGTTGACCACCTGGAATTCCACTCAACCAAGAACAGTTGGTTTGCTCAGATATCCTGTCATGTTAGAAAGTGACTCGTCTGGAGTTCCCATCATGGCTTAGCAGAAATGAATCTGACTAGCATCCATGAGGACGCAGGTTCAATCCCTGGCCTCGCACAGTTGGTTAAGGATCCAGTGTTTCCATGAGCCATGGTATAGGTCACAGATTCAGCTCCAATCCTGAGTTGCTGGGGCTGTGGTGTAGGCCAGCAGCTGTTGTTCCAATTCGACCCCTACCCTGGAAACCTTCATATGCCTCAGGTGTGGCCCTAAAAATACAAAAGATCAAAAAAAAAAAAAGTTTCATCTTCTCCCTGCCTCACTCCACCATGCATACATGGATCAGTTGCTCTGGGTTTTCTTTAGACTTGAGATTCAGCATGAACGAAGGAAATGGTTGGGAAGCTGTTAAGGACTAAAAATTTGGCCTAATTCTCTAATGGTACAGCTAACTTTTAATTAACCCTAGGAAAAAAAAAGAAAGAAAGATAAAAGCTGTATCATCAATTCACCCAGAAGCCATTTAGCTGTTAATGTGTATTTTTTATTGCTCTGAAAACTCCCAAGATCTATTTTGACATTATTTACCTTCCTTTATAATTAGAGTTAGCAAGACAGTCACCATTTAACAAGAGAATGTTCTGAAAATACCTGCCATCATTTTGAGGGCTTCCCCACTTGCAAAACCTATAATTATAACTTTGGAGGTATTATGCTGTTAAGTTTATTTTAAATGAAAAAAAAAAAAAAAAATCCTTGCCTCTTGGTCCAGAGTCACAGAAAACAGGTTGGAAGAATGATTGAGGCTCTAAAGGCACATCTACCTCTTTTATGATGTAAATGCCATGGGAACTGGGCTCTGTAGTCTAGGAGGAAGGCCCAAGGCTTACAAGTAACCAGTATAATGGGTTGAATGCATCCCCCCCCTCCAAAAAAAAGGACATGACCCTGTTCTAACCTCTGGAATCTGTGACTGTGACCTTAACTGGAAAAGGGGTCTCGGCAGATGTAGTTAAGAGAGTTTGGTGTTGGTAGATGCAAACTATTGTATTAGAATGGATAAGCAATGAGGTCCTACTGTACAACACAGGGAACTAACTCTATCTAGTCTCTTGGGATAGACCACAATGGAAGATAATATGAGACAAAGAATGCATAGATATATATATATATGTATGTATGTATGTATGGCTGGGTCGATACAACACTGTAAACCGACTATATTCTAATTTCAAAAAAAGGTAAAAGAATATCAAGCTGAGATCATCATGGCCTATCTGGATGGGCCTTATAACCAGTGACAAGTGTCCTTATAAGAGACAGAGAGAGAAAAGGAGAGTTCGAAGGCAGAGTCTGGGGTTTTGCAGCCACAAGTTGAAGAACCTTTGGAGTCACCAGAAGCTGGACCAGTCAAGCCCCCAGAGACTTCAGAGCAAATGTAGCCCACCAGACACCTTGATTTTGGACTTCTGACCTACAGGACTATGATAGAATGAATTCATATGAAGTCATCCAGTTGGTTGTGAGTTAACACAGCAACCCTAGGAAACTGAGACGCCATCTGTGTGACCTTGGATGTGTTACATAACCAACCTGAGCCACTGTTTCTCCCTCAGCTGTTAGATGAGGACAGGCACACCTACCAATAGGATTTTAATGGGGATTAAACCTAATCTAACATTTAAAAAAGTGGTACTTAGTGGGTGCTCAAAAGATTGTAGTTATAGTTATCACATTTTTGTTACTAATGCTATGAATTACATAAAAATAGAAGGAAGTAATAATCAGAGACCTGGGAAGGCTTGGAGAATTTTTCTTTTCTTTTCCCAAGATAGGCTATGAAAGACTGGCCTGTTGTTCACGCAACGTTTAAACTATTGGAAGTTCACGTTCAGGGATTTTTTTCAATGGCCTCACCCTATACTGAGAGATAGGAGAAATACGAAGCTGAGTAAATATTAAACTAAAGAAGTGGTCAAGGAAACAGCTATAATTAAGCTGGTGTTACAGTCTATTAACCCCTCTTTATAGGAACAAAACAATGGTCTTTCCATAAAAGAAACCTAACTTGAACAGCAGGCTGGAAAGTCTTGTGGGTGTAGAATCTAATTTGATTAGCCCGTCATGTTTCTTCTCTCCATAAACTCAATAAACCCTCCCCCCTCCCCATCCCAGAGAGAAATTCTATCCTCTGTCTCTCTCTCTTGTGTCCTTTCCAGGAATCCATTCATCTTTTTATTGCTAGTACTACCCTCCCTCAGTTATGATCACCCAGCCTCACTTCTCTCATTTCCGCTGCCACCACCATCCTGGTCCAGGCTTCAAAAGTGCTTCCCTGGATGAGGCTGCAGTCGCCTCACTGACCTTCTTCTTCTTTCCACCTGGGCACCCCTGTGGACACTTTGCAGCAGCCAGACAGAGAAAACCTTTAGAAACACAAATTACACCATGCCCACTCAAAGCAATGGCTTCTCACCTCCCTTGGAACAAAACTCAAGCATCTTGCCCTGAACTCTGCAAACCTAACCTGACCCAAGACCACTCCCCACCTCCCTCCCTAGGCTGTGTCACTCCAGCCTGCTTCCTGCTCCCCAAATCCTCTGGCCTCATTCCCCTCTTTGGGACTTCCTTTCCAGTAGTCGCTCCTTCCGACTGTCTCTGGGCCAACCCTCTCATTTCTTACACTGGCCCCTCTGGACACTCGTCCCATGTCACCCCCTCAGAAAGGCTATGTTTTATACTCAATGGAATATTACTCAGCCATCAAAAAGAACAAAATACCAGCATTTTTAGCAACATGGATAGACCTAGAAACTATCATGCTAAGTGAAGTCAGCCATACAATGAGACACCAACATCAAATGCTTTCACTGATATGTGGAATCTGAAAAAAAGCACAAATGGAACTTCTTTGCAGAACAGATGCTGACTCACAGACATTGAAAAACTTATGGTCTCCGGAGGAGACAGTTTGGGGGGTGGGGGGATGTGCCTGGGCTGTGGGATGGAAATCCTGTGAAATTAGATTGTTATGATCATTATACAACTACAGATGTGATAAATTCATTTGAGTAATAAAAAAAAAAATAGACACATAAAAAAAAAGAAAGGCTATGTTTGACCATCAATGACTTTCAATCCCATCACCCTATTTAATTTTCTCCAGATCGTCCACCACCGTCTGAATCAGTGGGTGTGTGAATTTGCTTCCTGGGTCTCTGCCTGTCTCCTCTATAGGTTATAAATTTCTCGAGAGCAGGAACTTTGTTCATCATTCACTGCTGTGTCCCCACTGCCTAGAAGGGGACCTGGATCATCAAAAAATACACACAGAATGTTCAAAGAAGGGATTTTGCCTGCCAGGGGATATTTGTTGGTATCTGGAGATAGTTTATACGGTCACATCTGAATGGGGAGGTCCCGTCGTGGCGCAGCAGAAATGAATTCAACTAGGAACCATGAGGTTGCCGGCTCAATCCCTGGCCTTGCTCAGTGGGTTAAGGATCCGGCATTGCCGTGAGCTGTGGTGTAGTTCAAAGACGCAGCTCAGATCTGGCGTTGCTGTGGCTATGGCTGTGGCTGGCAGCTGTAGCTCTGATTAGACCCCTAGCCTGGGAACCTCCATATGCCATGGGTTTGGCCCTAAAAAGACAAAAAAAAAGAGCAAAATAAATAAATTTTTAAAAAAACGAATGGGCACTATTGGCACCAATTTGGTTGTAGAGACCAGGGATGGTGTCTGGATCTTACAAAGCAAAGATCAGTTCCCACAATGAAGAACTGTCCAACCCAAAATGCCAGTGGTGGAGTTCCTGTTGTGGAAACGAATCAACTAGGAACCATGAGGTTTCGGGTTCGATCCCTGGCCTCGCTCAGCGGGTTAAGGATCCGGCATTGCCGTGAGCTGTGGTGTAATGCCATAGATGCGGCTTGGATCCGGCATTGCTGTGGCTGTGGCGTAGGCTGACGGCTACAGCTCTGATTAGACCCCTAGCCTGGGAACTTCCATATGCCCCAGGTGAGGCCCTAAAAAGACAAAAAGACAAAATAAATAAATAAATATATATATATATGCCAATGGTGTTGAGGCTGAGAAACCCTGGGTTTTAGTCCATAAATTGCCTACCAGATGTGGTACAAACCAGCTAGGATCAGTGCTTGATACAAAAGCTTTTAGGAGGGAGAAAGACAATATCAACAAATAAACAGCAACCACAGCTTGCGGTAACTGATGTATTCAGGATAGGTCCGCAGTATATGGAACCTTAGAGGTGGCGCCTAATCCAGCAAGAAAGAGCTTCGTGTTCCCGTTGTGGCTCCACAGATTAAGAACTTGACCTTGGAGTTCCCGTCGTGGCGCAGTGGTTAACGAATCCGACTAGGAACCATGAGGTTTCGGGTTCGGTCCCTGCCCTTGCTCGGTGGGTTAAGGATCCGGCGTTGCCGTGAGCTGTGGTGTAGGTTGCAGACGCGGCTCAGATCCCACATTGCTGTGGCTCTGGCGTAGGCTGGTGGCTACAGCTCCGATTAGACCTCTAGCCTGGGAATCTCCATGTGCTGCGGGAGCGGCCCAAGAAATAGCAAAAAGACAAAAAAAAAAAAAAAAAGAACTTGACCTTGTCTCCATGAGGATATGGATTCAATCCCTGGCCCTGCTCAATGGGTTAAGGATCCAGTGTTGCTGCAAGCTGCAGTGTAGATTACAGATTCGGCCTGATTCCCAAATTGCTGTTGGCTATGCTATAGGCCGGCAGCTCCAGCTCCAATTCAACCCTTAGCCTGGGAACTTCCATATCCAGGAGATATGGCCCTAAAAACCAAAAATAAAATAAAACAAAATTTTTTAAAATGGCCTTATGGAAATGTAATTTACATATCATATGAATGTGCCCATGTAAGGTATACAATTAAATATTTTTTCAAAAAAGAAGCCGACTCACTTATATTGAGAACAAATTAGGGGCCATCAGTGGGTGAAGGGAAGGGGTAAGAGCAAAATGGGGCGGGGGGGTAGGTTATTATGGGAGTATATGAAATCATGTGCATGAAACTCAAAAATTATAAGCACAATAAAATTTAAAGAATTTTTCATTCAATAAAAAAGACAGCTCACTCCCATGAGAAAAAAAAAAGAAAAAAATTTTTAGTGCATTCACAGATATGTGCAACAATTACTACAGCAAGTGGAGAATGTTTTATTCACAGATATCTCACTTTTTAAAATGCTCATCTCCATGCCCTGTGCGCACCTTGCTGAGTAACAGTGACAGATAGTCCTGTCCTTTTGGGGACACGGCTTGGTGCTCAATCTCTGGGGTACAGAACAAGGGAGGAGTGGTTGGGCATGTCCTAATGCATTTGTCCCACAATTCAGGCAGACAGGAATGAGCTAGAAAGGGCTAAGTCCTAAGGAGCAAGAAGAGAGGGCTTTGTGGTTTGTAGAGAAGCCCTGAGGTCAGGAAAAGAGCCAAGAGTCAAGTCTTTAGTTTGAGGTCTCCAGAGCACAGATAGTGGTGACAAAGTCTTGAAAAGCATCGAAGGCGAGGACCCAAGGGTGAGAGGAGGGTTAGCAATTGCAGGAAGATGCTCTAGCAACAGCGAGCAAAGGAAACCAGCTGGGCAGCCCAGCCTCTCGGCTCAGGCCCACACTGCCTGGCCAGCCTCCTGGAGTCAAGGGTCCATCCCAGGTCTCTTGACTGTGCTTTCTCACTCCCCTCATCCTGCAGCAAGGTGACAGGTCAGTGACAATGCCACATTCCCTAGAAGGCCAAAATCTGAGCCCTGTCTTCTTCATCATTTCTTTGTCACCCCCCACCCCAAAGTCCAGCAAGATCTGTTTATAAGGGACCCCGACAGCTCCATTCAAAGGATCAAAAACTTTACAAGACAAAAATAGTGCATGCAACCTTGAGATGTGAGAATACTGATAGAAATGGCACGATTTCTACACTGGCATCGTTGTCTGTTGAGAGATCAAGCCCTCTGCGTCATAGGAGATGGCATGATAAGGATCACATAAATACACAGCTGGCATGTGAAGCTTTCATTTCTGACCTGACACCAGACAGTCTGTTGCCATGGAAATTACTCTGTCGTCTTGCAAATGCAGTCTTCCTTCCAGAGGTGCAGAACAAGCAAGCATGTCTGCATTTGGGACTCGAACTTGGCCAAGGTTGTTTGTTCTGCCCCTTGAAGGGCATGCCACTTGCCTCTCTCACTTTGAGCCTTCTGACCTCATGATCAAGGATTTTGTCACATTAAGGAAATGATTTTAGAAAAAGAATAGTTTCCCGTTTATTGAAAAAAGCATCTCCCATCAGTCTTCTCTCTTCTCAGCCATTAAAAAGATGCATGGAAACTCATTGACCTCAAAGAACCCAGCACCAAGTAAGAGTCTGGCCAGCCTACTTCAGAGACTGGGGAAATATGCTCTTTGTATGTTTCAGAGATATTTGACTACAAGTAAGACACTTGGCATCTCCTAGAAATTCTCCTTCCAAACACATCAGGTAAGACCACCAGTTCCCAGGCAATGCTCAATATGTCACAGAGATGAATGAGCTTAACCCTCCACTTGTTTGTTTGTTTCTTTGTTTCTTTCTTTCTTTTTTCTTTCTTTCTTTCCTTCTTTCCTTCTTTCTTCCTTCCTTTCTTTCTTTTTTGTCTTTTTGTCTTTTTAGGGCATATGGAAGTTCCCAGGCTAGGGGTCCAATCAGAGCTACAGCTGCCAGCCTACATCTCAGCCACAGCAATGCAAGATTCCAGACATGTCTGCAACCTACACCACAGCTCCGGGCAACGCTGGATCCTTAACCCACTAAGCAAGGCCAGGGATCGATCCCACAGCCTCATGGTTCCTAGTCAGATTCGTTTCTGCTGTACCACGATGGGAACCCCCCCCCCAACTTGTTTTGACGCATTTACACACCAAAGTCACACACTTTGTAAATTGTGTTTCCAGTAACAAAGTATTCTCTGTATATTTTCTGGTTAGGTCTCACAAGATCGCTGAAGAAGATAATACTGCTATTAGTACCACTTTCCAGTGAGCCTGGGAAAAGTCAAACTGATGTCTTTTGACTCCATATCCCTTGCTCACAGCACATCTTCAGAAAACCATGGTGCTTGGCAGAATAGGATCAACGCCTACATTACAGCCAGATGGCTTTGGAATATAAATGGGAAGAAAAATTATGTTTCAGGAGAAACGAGAACTACTTCAGTGGAGAAGGCAGTATTTGAGGAGATAGAGGTTTTAAAGTAGAAATTAGGAGTGAGTTTCTTAGAGGGAAGAAGTGCAGGTGTCCCCAAGGCTGGCTTCTCCAGCATGGGCTGAGGGAGAAGTTTGTCTTAAAGGCTTTCCACATGCTCTACCTCCATCCTTTACATTCATAGTTGAGGATTACATGAGTTAACCCAATAAAGCGCTTAGTACTATACATACCTAAAGTGAAATAAATGGTAAAATGTTACCTATTGGATAGATCTTTGATTCTGACTGATGAAGATGTTGATAATCACTGAATTTCTTCCTATACATGTCAATATTTATTTTTAAGAGGAAGAAAATTTGGTGGCCATATATCTATTTGACCTAGATTTCACGAATTTGGCAATTTACTTGTTGGTTGGAGAATGAACTTCGTAATGTCAAGACAGTGAACTGGTTTGTTTTTTAGTTATTATTATTATTATTATCATTTTGTCTTTTTAGGGCTGCAGCCTGGGCCTATGGAGGGTCCCAGGCTAGGGGTCAAATTGGAGCTGTAGTCTCAGGCCTACACGACAGCCACAGCAAAGCCAGATCCAAGCCACATCTGCAACCTACACCAGAGCTCACGGCAATGCCGGATTCTTAACCCACTGAGCGAGGCCAGGGATCAAACCTGCATCCTCATGGATAGTAGTCAGATTCATTACTGCTGAGCCATGACAGGAACTCCTGTGAACTGGTTTATATAAACTTTCCTCATCTATAGAGATGGTAGGCTGCTCCACTCCCACCACACAGTCAGATGCAAGGGCAAAGGCTTTTAGGCGACCACAAATCCCATGCCTGTTACTGCCTTTAATTCACGTCAACCAACTGTAGTGAAAGCTTCAAGGCCTAAAGTATTGCCTTAGGACAGAATGATGCATACTTATGGAATTCTCGGGATCTAACAAGTCTCTGAGATGAGAATTCTCTTCTGGTTCACCAAGGAGAAGGGGAGGGCTTTGCGTCTCATGAGAGTGACGCAAGCAACACACTGATTTGCTTTTACTTATCACTGCTCTTTAGGAATGCGATGAGGGTAGAAGAGCAATGATTCTCATACACACACACACACACACACACACTATTAACCAAGCACACATTAACACAATCACAGCTGGAGGATAAAGGCCATGAGTCAGTGCTCAGTGAGGTCAACCAACACCAGGACACTCAGAGTCTGCGGAGAACATCTTCTCCGCAACGTCAGTCTATAGAGAGGTTGCACTGCAGAGGGTGTTGATTTTTCCACAATTTATACTCTATAAACTCTTCTCCGGAAGCTTGCTAGTAGGATGGAGTAAGTTATTCCCCTTGAGATATAAAACGTCTTAAGATCTGATTTTCTCTTTGAGATTGTGGACCAGGAGCGTCAAGGCAGCAGGGTCTCCCCGAAAAGTCCTGACAATATCTCCTAGGAACAGCTGACAAGGAAGGATTAGGAATGTCTATTAGAAAGTACAATACTCTGGGCTGAGTGGCAAGAAGCATTCCACCTCAGGATTGAGGAGTCCCTGTGATAGAAGATTCGGCCTTCCTAAGACAAGGAAGCAACCCAGATGCCCATTGGCAGAGGAATGGATAAAGAAAATGAGGTACATATTTGCAATGGAATATTACTCTGCCATAAAAAAGAATGAAATAATGCCACTTATAACAACATGGATGGACCTAGAGATTATTGTACTGAGTGAAGAAAGTCAGACCGAGAAAGATAAATATCATGATATCACTTACATGTGGGATCTAATAAAAAATGATACAAAAGAACTTTAAAAAAAGAAATAAACTTACAGATTTCAAAGCCAATCTTATGGTTACTGTAAGTGAAACCGTTGTAGAAGGGAAGAATTGGGAGGGTGGGAAAACATGTACACACTACTGAATAAAATAGATGATTAACCAGAACCCACTGTGTAGTACAGCGAAATCTACTCAACAGTTTGTAATAACCTGTATGGGAAAAAAGAATGGATACATTTGTATGTATGATTGATTCACTTCATTGTACACCTGAAGCTAATACAACGTCGTAAGTCAATTATACTCCAATAAAATTAAATTTTAAAAAAAGCTTTGGCTTATATAATGGAGACATTGACTCTTTGCAAACAACCCATGTTCAGAAACTGTATAATGGTTATGCCTTCAGACTCTGAAATTAGATTGCCTGGGTTCAAATGCCAGGTCTGTAACTTACTTACTATGTGACTTTGGGCAAATCAGTGACCCTCTTTGTGCTTCATTTCCTTCCTCTATAGATAAAGCTTCTCACAAGGATTCAATGAGAAAATTAAATAAAGCACTCACTATTGAGAGAAATGAGTACTAAAACTGTTACCTATTATTATTTCAGCTCTGTTTAGGAACTCAAGGGATTGACTAATATAGTGTAAGGCATTTTTATCACCAAAAAAAAGGCTCACTTAAATATATTTGTTCGGTTTTGTTTTACATAAAGTAATAAGCACCGCTTATGTAGGCAATTAGTTGTTTAACTTAGTAAACAAAGAATAATTAGTGCATGCTTAATATGTGCCAGGCACAGAGCATAGGAAAAACAAAAATAAAAAAGAGAAATATTTCTGCTATCATGGAACTTACAAATTTGGAGAGGAAACATGTAATAACCAAGATGAACAAGGAAAATGGGTGGCATGGCAGAGAGCATTAAAAGCTAGAGAAAAAAGATGACACAGGAAAAGGGGGGTAGGTTATCTCTTGCATTTAATCATTTAATCAACCAACTTCTGCTAAAGCCCTATAGAAAGTTAGGCTTATTCTAGCCTTTTTTTTTTTTTTTTTGTCTTTTTGCTATTTCTTGGGCCTCTCCCACGGCATATGGAGGTTCCAGCTAGGGGTCAGATTGGAGCTGTAGCCTCCGGCCTACACCAGAGCCACAGCAACACGGGATCCGAGCTGCATCTGCAACCTACACCACAGCTCATGGCAACACCGGATCATTAACCCACTGAGCAAGGGCAGGGACTGAACCCGCAACCTCATGGTTCCTAGTCGGATTCATTAACCACTGCGCCACGACGGGAACTCCTATTCTAGCCTGTTAAATAGAAATACATGGCCTGGTTGGGTGGAATAAATAAGATAATATGGGAAATGTGTATAGGTCCTCTTTGTAAGATGGGACTAGCCGTGGCTGAATTTTCTGAGGTTACGTGTTACAAGCTCAAACTGTATATGTCCAGCCATCTTGGCCTGTCACATATGCATCTCTCTGCAATATGGTGCCATTTATATTTTTTTTTAACTTTTTTTTTTCTTTTTAGGGCTGAACCTGCAGCATATGGACATTCCCGGGCTAGGGGTTGAATTGGAGCTTCAGCTGCTGGCCTACGCCACAGCCACAGCAACGTTGGATCCTTTAACACACTGAGTGAGGCCAAGGATCAAACCCACATCTTCATGGGTACTAGTCAGGTTCTTAACTCACTGAGCCACAACAGGAACTCCCAGTGCCATTTTTAGACCACTATGCTGTTTTGGAATTACCTCTTACCCTCTCCCTGAAGTTAGACAGAAACCCTCCTCGTCCTGAAGGCAGCACAGCTGTTGCATCTCTGTTGACATGGGTGGCAGTGGTCCCATTTCATTGTATTTGCACCTTGCAATCCTCTGGTCCAGTATTGGCTGGCCCAAGTCATCCTCTGAACTCTACCCCAGAACCCAGGGAAGGGACTGGGAGTGGTGAGTTGAGGGGATTGGAGTGGGAACGTCAGCAGCTACAAGCTCTAACATATTTTTAAAAGGGACGAGGAGTTCCCATCATGACTCAGTGGAAACAAATCTGACTAGTATGCATGAGGATGCAGGTTTGATCCCCGGCCTCGCTCAGTGGACAAAGGATCTGGCATTGCCGTGAGCTGTGGTGCAAGTGGTAGACGAGGCTTGGATCTGGCAATGCTGTGGCTGTGCCATCCGCTGGCAGTGACAGCTCCGATTCAACCCCTAGCCTGTAAACCTCCATATGCCAAGGGTGCAGCCCTAAAAAGACAAAAAGAAAAAAAATTTAAAAAAATAAAAGGGATGATAATAGATATGAAGCAGTAAAGATTAACCTTTGAGGATCTGAAGCTAGTCAGTTGTTCAGAAAACACTGAGTATCTTCTACGTGGGTGGCATTTTTCAGAGGCACTGGGTATGCGGCAGTGAAATGATGGAGGTGTTTCCTATCTTCCCTGAGCTTTCAGACGAAGGCAACATCGAACACACGCTGTCACAACAACATATTACATTTGAGGAGATTCAGCTTTGTTGGGTTGGTTTTTTTTTTTTTTTTTTTTTGGCTTCACCTGCATCAGATGGAAGTTCCCTGGACAGGGAGGGAATGTGGGCTGCAGCCGTGCAATGCCAGCTCCTTAACCCACTGCACCACAGAAGGAACACCCTAGATTTAACATTTTAGAAGACTTCCTTGATCCACAAATGGCTCTATGGACACAAATGTTACCTCTCCTTTTTAAACGAAGTAACTGAGATCCAAAGACTAAGTAAAGAAAGTCAGAAAAGAAGGAGAAAATTTAAGGTATCATTATAATAGGAAAATGACAGTGCTCGTTATTTTTATGTAAGAGACTTGATCTCCCTTCTCGTCTGGAGCTGAGGAAATATGGCGCTTTAAAAACCAGGCAGGAGTTCCTACTGTGGCGAAATGGGATCAGAGGCTCCTCTGGAGCTCTGGGAGGCAGGTTCGATCCCCTGCCTGGTGCAGTGGGTTAAGGATCCAGCCTTGCCGCAGCTGTATCTCAGATTTGATCCCTGGCCCAGGAACTTCCATGTGCTATGAAGTGGCCAAAAAGGAAAAATAAAAAAAAAAATAAAAAAATATAAACCAGGCAAAAGCTACAGTTTAGCCCATACATAACTTCAGCATGAAAAATTGGGGGGCAGGTTGATATAGGGGTGTGGGGAGGTGTGAAAATCAAAGCAGCTATAAAACTTTCCCAAGGGTGAACCTCTCTCATGCATCACCTGCTACAGGGGCAGGAGGCAGGCAGTAGAGGACCCTAATTCCCAGTCTTCAGCTCTGGCATCACACCCCAGGGGACAAGCTCCCGTGGTGACATGAGTTTCATCCCCTGCTGATGTGTGACAAGGGAGAGAGGAGGTGGGAGGAAATGAAGGGGAAAGCGCCAGGTCCTCGTCTTACACCAAGCCCTGGGTGAACCCTCCCCGGTCACTGGGCAATACGGTCCACAAAGCAGATATTCCTATACACACGTGAATGAGCAATGAAGGCTTGGAGAGATGAGAGGACCTCCTGTAACAAGACTGCTTTCTTGTTTGAGCTGGGCTGATCTGATGGCAAGTAGCAGCAACCTGGATATATTGAGCTTCTGTTGCTTATCACCACTGGGCTCTGCAGGCAGGTCTGCAGGGCACCCACCACCCTAGAGGTTCTTTCCACTGTCACCTGCAGGAGAAGCAGGTCCTGGCTCAGGAAGCACCTGGAGCCTTCCATCACAGACAGAGCTCAGAGGAAGGCAGAAGCCATCTGGCTCACCTCCAAGATGCCAGGAGCATTCCCTAAAGTGCCTCACTCTCACAGAAGCTCGACAGCCAGCAGAGCAGACCCGAAGACATGTTTTTAATGGAGTCAAATACCATCAAAGGAACAAGCTTCCCTCCCAGTTACATCCATCAGTTGTTCCCAGATAATGACAATAGAGGGCATGGATCTCCAAAGAATTTAGTGTTGAGTAGGAAGGGGGAGGTGAGGGGCTGGGGAAGCGGCGTTTGGATTTGTCTATAGCTCCAATTTCCTTTCATGAATATTTCATGTAAATCCTGTATTAATCATTAAGTAGTAATGACTGTCTCTGTCTCCCTTGCACTCACTCCGTCTGTCATTCAAGCAGCCTTTTCTGTCTCTCATCATCTTCCCCTCCCTCTTCTCTATTTCCCTGTTCACTCTTTATGCCACCTCTCTGATTTTCTTTCTGGCTTTCTCACTTCCTCTCTTTCCATCCTTCATACTTTTCTGCTCATTCAGTTCCCCCCTCAACCCCCCACCGATACACAAACACACATACACACACACACACACACTCCTTTCTCTCCTGCTCCTTTGGAATCAAAATGTATCTAAAGCCACTGACTTGTCAGCCCCACGTCACATATGACAAAGCCCATTATAAGCGCAAGGAACTATATTCAATCTCTTGGGACAGACCATGATGGAAGAAAAAGAATTCTATGAGAAAAAGAATGCATGTATATGTATGACTGGGTCACTATGCTGTACAGCAGAAATTGGCACAATGCTGTAAATCAATTATACTTTAATAAAAATAAAGTTTCGAAAGAAAATAAAAGATGTGGAGGTTGGGGGAGCATGTCCCAGTTCCAGCAAGGTTCAGGGATTGAAGTTTCCAAAGTGTTCCAATCATTAATAAACCAAGAGGCCACCCATACAAGAATCCAGCACAGACCCACAATTTATTTCATAAGAGAGGACAACTGACTCTGGCACCTCAATCCCATTGTTCTCTTGGCTAGGTAATAGCCTTTCCCATGGCAATTCGTGTCAATTTGTTTGAGAGCATTGATAAAGATCAGAAGGTGAAAGAGCAGGAAGAGAGACAGAAAGTTAAGGTTTTACGACTTTCCTTTTAAAAAAATCAGAAGGGAAACTATTGATGCCTTTGCATACAGAACCTGTCTGATCTGTCTCCAACTTTATCTTCTGCTACAGTTTCTCACCCCTGACCCAAATGTTCTCCTTGCTTAAGCCAAGCCTCTATGTTCAAACAGTAGTAAATGACCAGAATTTTCTCTCTCTTCTCTTTCACCCAAGTTACATGTGGTAAAGATTTCCCAGAAATGTTAACAAACATTGATAAGAGTGCTTGACTAGAGTGACAAGACTAGAAAAGACTTCAATTTTCTTGTTTATGTTCCCCACCCAAAATTTTTCACAATGAGCACGTATTATTATTGTAACGTTAAGATAAAAGCTGAAAAATCATCAACAATTCAAGGAATTCAATGTGTCTAGCTCATCTTCTCCACCAGACTCTCTGATGACTCCATCACATTAACCTCTGCCTGCTCAGAATTACCAGCACTCTTTTGTCTTTATAGCACTCATGTTAGCCTCTGATTGAGTACTTTTATGCCTATTGTCTCATCTAAACTTTCTAACAGCCCTGTAAACAAAGGCAATTGCTCCCATTTTACACAGGAGGAAAAGGATGCTGGGAAAGATGAGAAAGTTCCCTATTTTCGCATAGTTAGTACCAACCTCAGGTCTCATGTGCATCTCCTCCAGACCCTTCTAGCTGTTGAATCGTCATGGTGACCCTCAATGGGGATCACTTATTTTCAGGTGCCAGGCATTCACTAGCTCTGAATATGCTGAACATATTCCCAAGACAGAATACATTCTTCTACTGAAAGCCTCCAAAGAGAGTTCTTCTCTCCAAGCTCATCCCCCAGGTATATAGAAAATCCATCCCCTTCACACCAGAGCAAGTCCCAAGCCAGAACATCTGAAGAAAGATTCTGATGGAGGAAATAATTCCTTCTCATGCCTACTGCCCTCCCACAAGAATGTGTGTCTGTAATGTTTGATTTTGTAGAGATAGTGGCAATAATGGGAGTGCAAGTGATAGTGTCAAGACTTCTCTTAATGTGGAGTGAAGTGGGCAGTGCCATCTCTTGAAGGGACTGGGCCATTTCTGCTTTGAGCTCATCAACCTGCAATTGGAAGAAATACCACCACAGGTCGGGCAAGGATCTGTCCATTCGGCCCCGTGCTCTGTCCTTACGCACTCATCCCCACTCTTGAGTCATTAAGTCAATGACACTTATTCAGAAAGAAATCCTTTTGAATAGTTTGGCCTGGCTCCCACGGGTTATCCTCCCAACTCAAAGTGTCATTTGAAGCTGGTGGAAAGTCTGGGAGAAGGAACCAACCAAAGATGTCATCTCTGCTTCACCAGAGGTAGTAGTCCATCCTGTCTTCATCTGGCTTCTCTTTTCCCTGGAAGTTAACAAAAAGATAGTCAGAAGGGGAAGGGGCTGCATTTTATGAGTTATGACAATGAAACATGAAATTGAGGTTCGTGGATTGCCCTAGGTGGGAGCAATTATGTGTTTTGTAAGTGACTAAGTTAGGTTTGTGTTCAGTGACAGACGGTCACTGAACAAAATCTCAAGAGAAGAGATCCAGAGAAGGAAGAAGAAGAATAGCTAACATTATCTCAATGAAACCTCAAACAGCCTCTTCTCCCCATCTTGCCGATGGAGAAATAGAGGCACAGAGAGTTAACTTGCCCAAGGGCATCCAACGAATAATTGTTGCAGCTGGGGTTAGGACTCAGGCAGTATGATTCAAGGACAAAGATTCTTTCTAGGTTTGCCATACATACTGCCCAGGGTACGATCTATCTGGACCACCCCCTTCAAATTAATTTGGATTCTTGTGTGTCTGAAACAGAGAAAGAGATTGTATAGACATGGAAGAAAGCTGTAAATGTCTCTTTATCATCTTCTAGACCAGCACCATTCAACAAATTATAATATGAGCTTCATATGTATTTTCAGTTTTCTAGTAGACACAATTATTAGAAGTAAAAAGAAACAGGTAATTAAACTAATTTTAATAACATACGTTATTGAACACAACATATCCAAACTGTTATCATTTCCACACAGAATCCATATAAAAAACCATCCCCGAGATATTTTCAATTATTTTGCTCATGTTACATCACACCATGGATGAGCCTCCTTGAAAGGGCTCCCTAGCCTTATGTGGGAGAGCACAGCTCTTGACCAGCAGTTCTGCATCGTGAGGAACTGTGGAAAACACTGATGCCTGGAGTCCTCCAAAGACTCAGGAAATCAGAAACTTGGGATCTAAGTTCAGGCTTTGGTATTTTTATTAAATACCAAGGTGCTTCTAGGATGTAGTCAAACTGTAAAACTCCTGGCTGGGAGACTCCTTTTTCATATTCTTCAGCCAAATACTCTGCACAGCCCTTGGACATCTGTAGATATTCAAAATATGTTCCCTGAACAAATGAGTGGCATTTTGGACTTGTATTTGGGTGTCTTGAAATGTAGTTCTGACTCTGCCACAAAGTAGCAGTGTGACCCCATGATTTTAGGCCAGAAATTCTCTCTGAGCCTCATCTCCCTCATCAGCAGCAACAACCTCTCTGGACTCCCTGCTTGCTCAGCCCTTCTGCCTCTGCAATGAACAAGTCCTAGAAAAGGTGCCAGGTGCCTGTGACGCACAAGCCCCGTCCAGCAATGTGTGCTCCCTTTACAGATTGTACCTTTATCTACTGCCCACCGCCTGGTATCATCAATTACAGGGCACCCTGCTGCAATGCATTGCTCAGCATACATAATCACCATGTCACTGGCATCTCACAGCCTCAGGAGATTTAAATTGCCTCGTTGTGGTCTTAATATGATGTTTCTTTGCTGTTTCACATGACGCTCCTGAGAGGAAGGCATTTGCTCGGCATGCCCAGCAGCTACGCTAACAAAAGGGGGATGGTGGCGTGTCATGGTGTATAGCACAGGGACAGCTGCATCTCTGTGAGCTGTGAGGTGGGGCAGAGGGCACAAGAGGGTAAGGAAAGGTGCCCTCTTCGTGTGAATGCTGCTCACCTCTGTGGTTTTGTAAAGATAAGAGAAAAAGAGCTACAAAGCTTAGCTCTAGTTCAGACACCCGAAGATGGGGGGCAGTTGGTTTGCTAATCTATTTGATCATCAGAAAGAAAGGAGGAGGGAAGAGGGATGCTGTCCCAAGCCTTTAGAATAAATCTGTACTCCAGAAAGGCATCAGAATGTCTATGATCTACACTCCACCAGTCTCAGCACCTCCTTCTCCATTCCTGGTTCTCTCTACCTCCCCTTATGCTCACCCTTTGCCCCAGCCACGCTGGACTGACAGCTGTTGCCTAAATAGACCCCTCATATTTGCACATGCTCTTATCCCATCTTGTGTGTGTGTGTGTGTGTGTGTGTGTGTGTGTGTGTGTGTGTCTTTAGGGCCACACTTGCAGCATATGGAAGTTTCCAGGCTAGGTCGAATCGGAGCTGTAGCTGTCAGCCTGCACCATAGCCACAGCAATGCAGGATCCGAGCCTACACCACAGCTCACGGCAATCCCAGATCCTTAACCCACTGAGTGAGGCCAGGGATGGAACCCGAGGCCTCATGGATACTAGTCAGATGAGTTACTGCTGAGACACCACAGGAACTATTCCCATCTTATTTGCTTGCTAAATTCTACCTTTTGCATATCATTCACTTGGATGACGCCTCTTCCAGGAAGCATCCTTTGACTACCCCCTGAAAGCCTAGACTGGATTAGGGATCACTGCTTTGTATTCTTCCAACATGAAGGCTCACTCCCAACACAGTGCCTATTGTGATACAGTGCCAGTTATCTCCATCCCAATAATTGTCATCTCTTTGGTGGGGGGAATTATATCTTTTATCTCTTCATTCCTAGCACTGGGTGGAACATGGCAGACATAATTTGAAGAATGAGCATCAGAGGGATATATGGAGAGGAAGGAAGAGGTGGAAGAAACATATACTGAATGAAGACTATGAATTTTACAGACTGAGTTGTGTCTCCCTTAAACATCATTTGTTGAGGCCCTTACTCCCAACGTGACTATATTGGAGACAGGGCCTTTAAGGAGATAATTAAAACTAAGTAAGTTCAAAAGGGTGGGGCCCTTCTCCAATATGATTGGTGTCCTCATAAGAAGAGAGATACCTGGCATGGGGACAAAGGCCATGTGGGAACACTGGAGGAATCCCCACGTGTGTCAAGGAGAGAAGCCTTCAGAGAAACCAGCCCTGCCAACACTTTCATCTTGGATTTTCAGCCTCCAGGATGGGGAGAAAATGAAGTACTGTTTTCGTTTTTGTTTTTTTTTAAGCCTCTGAGTCTATGTATTTGGTTATGGTAATCTTAAAAGACTAATACAGTAAGTGGTAGAAATCTTTAGCCCCAAAATAGGAACCAGGAAAGAAGAAAGAGAGGTATGGCAGCTATGTCAGCAAGCTGCTCAGAGGTGCCCTCCATAGAGAAAGTGCTGGGAAGAGGGTCCAGCTGCCATGCTGGGAGGATGCTTCCCAGCTATGCCCAACTAATGACTGAGCCAGCAAGGAGACCAGAGCCAGACCATTTCTGCCCAATGCAGTATGCCCCCAGCAGGCAGTCTTTGCACTGGGTGTCCCCACTGCTGGCTAAGACTTCATCCAAGCTGGTGTGTGGTCTCAGTTCTTTCTACCTCCTCCTCCTTCCCTCTCTTGCTTCCCAGGGGTCGCACCCACCCACAAAGCAGCCTAAGCCTCTCTCCACGCAGCCCTGTCCCCTCTTCCTTTTTGCCTTTGGCCCCAAGAGTGCTTCTTCTACCTGAGCCCGTGAGCTGTTCTTTCCAATACCAGGCCTCTCTTGTCAAGCTTCCAAGGGGATTTCTCCACATGGTTTCCATAATATCAGCCTTCACCCCTGCTAAGTAGGCAGCCAGTCATACCCTGAAGACCGGATAGACATTCCTTGAGATAAAACTGGAAGGGTAAAGAGAGGTTCCAATGGAAGACCAGGATGCAACAGGAACTTCTCAGCAAAGGCCAGAGCACACACCAAGGCCAGAGGCCAGAGGATGTGGTGTGATGAGGGGGAGAATGGCAGTTTAACAGGACTAAACATGGAGCCCAGGGGCACATCAGGGAGAAAATGTTCTTTTTCACCATTGATTCCCTAGGGCCCCTGAGATGCCTAGTGCTTGGCAGGCACTTGATAAATATGCACCATCATAATCAGCCAAGACACACAGCCATTGAACTCATTAGTATCAATTTGACTCCTGGGTTAAATGTAGTCTATACAAAAAGTATTCGATATAAAAATAAATAATGATTTCTCTTCCTTCCCTTTCCTTCTTTTCTCGTCATTCCATATCAGTGAGTTTGGGGGGAATTCAAGGCAGAGATGAGTCAGGAACAGGCAGAGCTGGTCAAGAGAGTGAACCCTTCTGAAATCTCCCTGCTGATGCACCCTCTCTCGTATTCTGAAGCCCACAATACAGCAGCTCCCGAGGAGTTAAGCCCTGGCAGGCTGCCCAGTCTGCAGCTTGGAGGCCTCCTTCTCCACCTCTCAGTCAATCACGTGAGATTTTCTGGGACCCTCACGCTAAGTTTTCCTTTGATCATTGTCTTGTCCCCTGTTAGAAACCCATTCCCTGTCTTGCCCCAGCAGCAGGGGAGGCGAGCTCTGTGTGAGCAGACTGACTGCAACTTCCTTGGAAGAAACCACCTGCTGATACCTTCACTCTCCAGGACTTCAAAGAGGAGCCCCAGACTTTTAAACACAGTGGGGGGAGAAATGCTGGAAATAGATGCAAACCTAGTGCGGCCTGGTGTGTTCTCTTTCAGCTTTTGGCAGGACCCTTCCCTGAGGAGCCACAGTGATGAAAAGTATTGGTGAAATAAAGTGGGGGCCAGAAGCAGTGAACAGAAGTGAGGCTTTAAAGCAGCCTTGGATGCCCAGGGCTAGAGATTTCTCTCCACTAGGTCTCAATTCCCTTATCCATAATATAGGGCCTGGATTAATGACCTTTTAAGTGCCCTTCGGTTTGGGCAGATATATTTACTCCTGGGGAGATGGATGGATGGGATGGATGGATGGATGGATGGATTAAAAAACAGAAACCTAAATTACATAAAGACAGATGGTAGATGATAATAAAGATGATGATAGATGATGCCAGATAGATAGATAGATAGATAGATAGACAAACAGACAGACAGACAGACAGACAGATGAGATAAGAGGGAGTAAGAGAAGGAAGTTCATAGCAAAAATGGCATAAGAAGATTTGGATCCAGACAAGAGCAAGTCCCAGGTTTGAATCCTCGTTTCACCTGTTATTAGCAGATTTTACCTTGTTCCAAAATCTGTACATTATCTCACATATTTAACTTCTCTGGTACCCAATTTGCTCCACCGAAGTTAGAAAAGAAAATTTTACTTCATATCAGGCCTAAATAAGATAATATATAGAAATTATCTTGTATTGCCTCATAGATGCCTATTAGATATGAAATAATTAAAAACTACCAAAGCAGTAGAGAGGTTCACTGGCTCTCAGGGTCTGCGGGAGAAATGAGATATGTGCTGTTACCATACGTATTCCACTGCCTACTTGACATCTCTACTTAGACATCTCACAACTATCCCAAACTCAGCCTGTTCCAAACTGAAAGCTTCCTCTACCCCCTAACCCTCCCCTTGTCCCCTCCCGCCAGTGATAGGAGCAGTCATCTGTCAAGTTTCTTAAGCCAGAAATCTGAGAGATATTTCTGAGCTTCCTTCTGCCTTGCCCTTCAGTTGCATTTGTCACCGATTCTTATCAGGTTGACTTCCAAAATACGCCAATCATGCACTTTTCAACTCTGCATTGACCCTCTCCTGTCAAGACGTCACCATCTTTCTCCTGGACCCCTCTGGGAGCCTCCTAAGTGGCCCCCTCCTTTTTTCTTGTCCCCCCACATCCTTTACTCTAACCTCCATACAGCAGCAGAGATTCTCTGCATGTGTAAGTCAGTCAGGTCACTTGCCCCCTAAAAGCCCTTCAGTGTCCCCTTTTGCATTTCAGATATGATCCAAATAGTTTACTGTAGCCAGCAGGGCCCCTGTGCCCTGGTGCCTCTTGTCTCAGATTCCTGCTAACTCCTGGGCCTAACCACAGTGCTCTTCTTCTATATCCCCAAACACACCAAGTTATGTCTCACTTCAGAACCTTCATTTCCATATGCACCTATTCCTCCGATCTGACCCCACCCACCCCATCCTGTAGGCTGATTAATATCTACCCATCCTCCATCATGAATATCACTCAAAAGATCTCCCCTGACTCTTCCATTAAATTAGGCCCCCAATTACACCCCCTGTTGTGGATCCCAAGGACATTTTGAAACTCCGTGTTTATGTACACGATACCCTGTTTGAATTCTATCAGATGGCAATGCCCAAAAAGGCAGAGATTCTTTTTTTCTTTTTGCTATTGCTGTTCACCGTTATATCCCCAGCCCTTACTTCAAATACATACAAATATTTAATATCATGAAATACTTGTTAAATTGTTGCATGAATAAGGGAAAGAAGTTGTTGTATCTTCAATGATTTCTAATAAAAGTCAATGCTAAAGTTTAAAGTTAATAATATTTCATTACCTTTTAAGAGTTGAACCTCAAATGTACTTAGAAAAGAGCATATCTCCATGTTGATTTTTCTAGTTTCTTGGAATCAAGGGACTCAGAGTTGAAGGGAAATGAAAAGCCTTCTCATCTACTCTTCAACCTAGAATTGGAAGTCACTAAAAATTTTTTATCTTTTACTGGGACAAAGTTTCATTATAAAAGTATCTGGGAGTTTCCATTGTAGCTCAGTGGGTTAGGAATCTGACTAGGATCCATGAGGATGTGGGTATGATCCCTGGCCTCACTGAGTGGGCTAAGGATCTGGAGTTGCCACAAACTGTAGCATAGGTCACAGATGCAGCTCAGATCCTGTGGCTGTGGCTGTGGCTGTGGCTGGCAGCTGTAGTTCCAACTTGACTCCTAGCCAGGGAACTTCTGTATGCCACAAGTTCAGCCCTAAAAAAACATTTTTTAATAAAAAAAATTTTTTAAATCTGTTGGTGAAATTGAAGTTTTGTTTTTCTTAACAATTTTCCAATTAATTGTTATTTTATTACTCATAATGAAAATAATATGAATAAATTCAGTTTCATTTCTCTGGTTTATATAGTCAATAGGATTGAATCCTTGTGATAGGTAAAAGGTTGGCCCAGATTTTGTATTACTGTCAACATCATTAGCATAAACAAACATTTACTGACCATGGATCTATATTACGCGAAGTGATGCATTTTTTTTATGCAATTAGGTAACTGTGGTCCAAAAATATTGAGGCATTTTTTCCGCAAGTTACACAACTTATAAAAATAACCCAAACTGGAAAGTCTCACTTTGAAATCCACACATCACACAAATTTAGAAACTAAGGCAAATCCCTGTAGCAGTTGATCCGTCATGACCTAAGTTACTATCAGCTTCTACAGGCTCATCTCTAGATACTCAATTTTCAACTGACCCAGTTGCCTCTCTCCCCATTTTTTCCTTAACAAGTTCATTTTTTAATCCCATTTTAGTGACTATAAAATCAATTACCTACTCTACTCCAGGAAAATTCCTGCAAAGTAAAGAGGTATTAACCTGCTATTCAATCAGCCAGAGGGAACATTGTTCATTTTAACTGTCTGGATAAATAAAGTCACATGCACATAACGTCACGTCTACTGTAGACATTATCAGTGGCACCATTTCATTTCATGGAAAAAGCAGATACCAGTGTTCTTGCTATTTTTGAAATCACCAAAGAGTAATCAATAACCTGCCTTGACATGTTGATCAAACAATCCTTGCTGGTTAATATTGACCAACTAATTTAAAAGTTTCAAAGGAGTTGTACACAATTTGCCCGAGCTGACTTGGAAACGATGCCCAATCCGGTTAATGTTTACGTCCACGAGGCGCTCACCTCCACTAAAAACCAGCCTTGCACATCAGCCCCACGGGGAAGGACAGCTCATGCCAGAGTTAAAGGAGGGCTCCAAGATAAAGAGTAACCCAGCCGGAAAGCCGAGGTTCAAACGCATCTGGTTTCCATTAACTGGGATTGCAACAGTCTCTTCAAAGGCGAAGAACACTCCTCCCTCCACACCAAAAATCTCCTGCTTCCTCCACGGTGGTAGATCCAGGAAAAGGTCCTGAATCACACCAGGGAGCCCCAGGTTAAAGAGTTAACATTTTATGCTGATTTTATTTGAGGTTTTGTTTAATGACACAGGTAACAGATGCTTCTCACAGACACACCAACAAACAAAATCACAATCAAAAAACACCAGTCATTACAAACAAAAAGAATTGACTGATATCACATTATTAATGCCCTTGAAAATATATAACAATGGTGTTCCCGTCCTGGCTCAGTGGTTAACGAACCTGACTAGGATCCATGAGGAGGCAGGTTCGATCCCTGGCCTTGCTCCGTGGGTTAAGGATCCAGCGTTGCCATGAGCTGTGGTGTAGATCACAGACATGGCTCAGATCCCTCCTTGCTGTGGCTGTGGTGTAGACCGGCAGCTACAGCTTCAATTTGACCCCTAGCCTGGGAACCTCCATATGCCACAGGTGTGGCCCTAAAAAAAACAAAAGACAAATAAATAAATAAATAGAGGAAAATATCCAACAAGATGAGGTGATACCAATGTTTTCACATATTGCTATTTTGCCATCATCCTTTCTAATATTTTGAAGTTGCCTGGTTTCCAACTGAAATGGTATGTATTAATATTATCTATCAATCCCTTTTGACATCTGTATATTTTGCTTGCTTGCAGTTTTCCCTGTTATAAACACTTTAGCAATGAACTATCTTCCATTCAGCAACACATTCCACAAAGATTTATTGGACTCCTACAATGCCAGGCACATAGTCCTTAAATAGTTTGATCATCTTCATAATTACTTCTCTAACATAAAGTTCCCAGAAGCGGAACTCTTGGTCAAAGTCTACTTTTTGGATTTTAATTGGAATTGCCAATTGCTCCGCAGAGATGTTGTACCAGAAACACTTCTATCACCACCCGAGAATATCTACTACTTCATCAGAACTTACCAAGGAAAGCAGAAAGCCTGGCTTTGGAACAGCTGCTACTCAACCAGCAGCATCAGTATTACGTGCAAATGCGAAGCCTCAGGCCCTCCCCCTGAGACCTACCCAATTAGCATCTCTGGTAGGTGGGACCCAGTAAACTGGGTTTTAACAATCTCTCCACATGATTCTTATGCTGATTAAAGTCTGAGAATCATCAGTTTAAAGCACAAGAATCAGAGCTATGAATTGTCCACCCAACTCACTCCCATCTCCCTGACCAGCCCCACTGATGTGCTGTCTCCATAACCTTTTCCAGAAGCTGACTGATAGCTAACCACTTAGCAGAAGCCCAGGGGATTGCTATTATAAACTCAGCTTTGCAGATCATTTGGCAAGAAAGTGAAATCCAGGAGTTCCCCCCTTCCGTGCAGCAGGGTAAGGATTCAGTGTTGTCTCTGAGGCGGCGTGGGTTCCATCCTTGGCCTGGGAACTTCCCGTACATCTCGGGGTGCGGGGGAGGGCAAAAACGGGGAAAAAAAATGGAACTCTAGATCTGAGGTGGGCAAAACAGAGGTGAGTAGAAGGCAGAGAGGGAAGTGGTCCTACATAGGGAAAACAAGAAGAGAGAGCACAGGGGTTCTGTGGGAGGAGCAGCAGGTGGAGCCTGGAGCTTTAGCTGGAAGACTGGCCTTAAAGGTCGACCCCACCTCACTTTTAACTCTATAACCTTGGACAACCACTTAATTCTCTTGATCCTCAATTTGCTCTTTTGCTTATCAGGAATAAAACATCCCTCCTTTCAGGTTGTCATCAGGCTCACACATGTTCAATATTTTGATTGCAAAGCTTTTCTTAATTGCTTAGTATACAAAATAGAAAAACACCTGACACTTTATTGTGCTGGTAAACAATCCATCAACAAAACACTTAAAGAAGCAAAAAAAAAAAAAAAAAAGTTACATGAAATGCTTTAGAAACTGTAAAGCCCTGTCCACGTTAGGGGGTGACGTTATTATCAGAGACCTGGGCTTAAGGGAAAGGCTGCCCTTCCTGTGCTGTCCCTCTTCCCCATTCGGACCCTGAAATTCACTTCTTCCCCCTGAACCTTCAAAGGCCCCATTTATCAGCCGTCAGAGCACAAAGCAAACTGCCTCCTGGGCTTCCTTTAAGGGGTATCAGTTACACTTCCCAGTTGGAATATTATCTTTCTTATCTGCAGCCTGCAGAAATGCATGGGCCACAAGCTCTCTAAGTTGTATGGAAAATTACTTAGATGGAGCATCCTAGTTGCAGAGAAGGGAAGAGACTGTGAAAGTTGAAACCGCTGTTGAGGAATGTAGCAGGATGTGTGGAATTCAAAAAGAGAAGCTCAGATCCTGGCCCCCTCACTAGGATGAAGAGGAAACCTTTGGGCATCATGAGAATACTATGGCCAAAAGATAACCCTTGATGTCCCTTTCAATACCTGCTTTCCCCCGATTTTCCAATTTAAGGAAGTAACTCCATGGTGTCTCACTTCAAAAATCTGAATTAGGAGTTCCCATCGTGGTGCAGTGGTTAACAAATCCGACTAGGAACCATGAGGTTGAGGGTTCGATCCCTGCCCTTGCTCAGTGGGTTAACGATCCGGCGTTGCCGTGAGCTGTGGTGTAGGTTGCAGACTCAGCTCAGATCCCGCGTTGCTGTGGCTCTGGCGTAGGCGGGTGGCTACAGCTCTGATTGGACGCCTAGCCTGGGAATCTCCATACGCCACGGGAGCGGCCCAAGAAATGACAAAAAGACAAGAAAAAAAAAAAGTTAATAAAAATAAAATCTGAATTATTGTTGATTCTTTTCTTCACTCACCTTCTAAGTCCAACTGGTCATTATGTCCTATTGACCTTACACGTTGCTTAACCTCCCTGAGCGTCAGATGCCTCCTCTGAAAAATAACGGACACTAATGTATCTCATCCAAGGCTGTTTGATAATTAATTTAGACAACATCCTTCTAGTCCTTGACCAGCCATCCTGCTGGAAATACCAATAATCAGCATTGAGTATAAAGTGACACCTCTGAGATCCATGGGATAAACATTCGTGGGGCTCAGGCTGAATCCCAGGCACTACACCAGGGACATGGCAATGAAAAAGATGGGCGCACCCCTGCTCTCCTGGAGCTGAGAATCCAGAGGGTTAAAAGTAGGTGGTGGAGGGAGAAACCGACAAAAGAAACAGCAAGGCGGATTTCAAAATAATTGTTGTGTAAAGAGGGACTTAAAATGAGATGATTTGAGTAGAATAATTATGTGACTGCTTAAAACTGGGTGGCCAGGGACGGCCTCTCTAAAAAGGTCGCATTTAGGCTGAAATTTGAGTGACGAGAAGGAACAGCCACATTACCAGGCTGATGGGCCAAGACAATCCCATCAGAAGGAAGAGCCAGTGCAAAGGCCCTTGGGCCAGAGTTGAACTTAGAAAGTTTAAGGAACATCAAGAAGGTCAGCAGGGCTGGATTATGAAGCTTGCTAGAGCATCCAGTCAAGGAGGGTGGCAGAAGCAGATCACAGAGGGTTTCACAAACCACAAACCATGGGAAATTTTTTGAAGGTTTTTTTTCCCTCAGTGATAAGGGAGGCAGCAAGGTGTTTTAAACAGAAGAGTCATTTAAGTCTTATTTGCCTTCTTAAAAAATCACTCCAAGTGCTTTGTAGGCAATGGATGATAGGATGACAAGAGTAGAAAGAGGACCAGGGAGGAAAATATTTGCAGTGGTTCAAGCTAGAGGAGATGGTGGCTTCAACTGGGGTAGAAACAGGGAGGTAGGTTAGCACATTCTGGATGTGTTTCAATGGCAAGTCAAGAGGATTTCATGACCCATTAGACCTTGAAGGTGGAAGGAAAAAAAAAAAATTCAAAGATAACTCAGAGTTCTGGCATGCAAAACGGTAAAGCTACCTAGCGGACAAAATCCAAGGAAAAGTAGGTTTGCAAAAGAAAATCAAGAGTTCTGCTGTGGTCATGTTACTGTTATGATGCCTCCGGCATCCTCGTGGAGATGTCAGGTTGGCATTTAGATATCAAAGTCTGAAGAGGTGAAAATTCGAGAGTACCTGGAATCCCAGATTCCATTTGAGGGTCCGTCTCTGAAACGTATTACGTATTTATATGTTCTGGACTCTTACATCTTAGGAAAACTCAGCTGAAAGACATAATTTCTACCTTCAAGATACTCTCACTATTTTTACCATGGGAAAAAGAGACAGATAAACAAGAGCGCCATCGTTGTCTCTGGGGTAGCATGGATTCTATCCCCAGGCCAGTGCAGTGGGTTAAGTAAGGATCCAGTGTTGCTGCAGCTATGACATAGGTTGCAGCTGTGGCTCAGATTTGATCCCTGGCCTGGGAACTTCCATATTGCATGGGCATGGCCCCTCAAACCAAACAAAAACAAACAAAAAAGGGATACCATATCGTTTAGTAAGCACTAGGATGAGGTGTTTATAAAATGCTAAACCATGTGACTTTCAACCATGCTCTTAGGTGCCTCTGGTCGTCAGTTCTGCCACCCACAAATGCAGATAAAACCACCTGCCTGGCAAACAAGACAATAGGCACATCCCAACGGAAATGATGTTGATGGAAGTAAATGGGAAACAAAGAGTCTGAATTATTATCCCCCTACCAAAAGGAGAGAGAGAGAGAGAGAGAGAGAGAGAGAGAGAGAGAGAAGAAAGCTGGCATGAAGAGCTTATTCATAAACTTACGAGCAAAGTACAGGGCTAAGTTCTGGCTGATAGGACTTAAATGAGCCCGCCTATCTAATCACTGCAGCAGGAAATGTAATTCTCCACAAAGCTATATTGCTAGGAGGGAATTTGCATGAGGCCTAAGATAGGATGGAAAAGTTCCTCTCCTGCTGCTGCAGCTGAGTGATAGCTCCTAAAACACACATACACAAAGGACGTGGTGGCTGTTTGTTCCAGACCAGCTTGCCCTTGACCCTGAGCAAAAGTTCAACCTTCAAACATTCTACCGATGACATCACCCTGTCCAATGGTGAGAGCAATGAGCCACGGAGTGGATATGCCCCGTGTTAGAACTATGACACTGTCCTCTGATGACAGCAGCATGCGACCAAGTCCCTTAGCCTCATTTTCCCGAATTATGATCTGGTTGTGCAAACCATCTCCCAGGTAACTGTGAAGACTTATCGAGACAGTGCAAGCCCAAAGCATGGGGCATGGTGCCAAATGATTGTCCTAATAGTGGAGGGCAAAAATGGCATATGTATTGATTCCACTTTCACTCACTCACGGAGGCCACAAATGGGTTTCGTAGATCCAGATATTGTCTACACTAAGCAGAAGGGAATAAACAAGTGCAGAATAACTACATGAAGTGCTTGAAGGCGCAATAATAGACCTCTGGCTACAAATGCTTTCCTCTGTACCAGGGACCCTTTCCTACTGAGCCCAGGTGATGCCCAGAAATTGGAAAAAACCAATTGTATGATTCACAAGTTCAATAGCACCTTTGTTTGAGAAGACTGACACTGGCACTCGATGAGAGAATAAAGAACAGTTCCCATCACTGTATAATTACCTCCACTTTCTTTCTCCCCCCATTGAAAGGCAAAGGCTTACTTTGACAAAGGAAACGTTAAAACCTGCTTCTGCTCTGGCAGGTTAAAAAAAATATGTCATTTTAAGGTTCCTCTAAATATGATCGACTCTTACAGCAGGGAGAATATTCATTGCAATAAATTATCTTCACCTTGTAAAAGTTGTATTACACAAAAAGTAAAGGTTTGCTTAGGCTAATATTTTCCAAATTAGATTAATTGGCACATTGGATCTATAGGATGTTAACAGATATTAGTGGGACGAAATGGCCCCGGGATTCCTGGGTTTGGAAAGACTAAGGTAAGACTTAAAACTACTATAAAAATTAAAGAGTTCGTTCTACTGTTGAGTCGTTTCATCTTTAGAATCTCAGTCTCTAGTAGAAGATAAATCATTGCCCAAATTCACTGGCTCCCTAGAGCAGCTTAGAGGACTTTGGGAAATGTTGCCTGGAGTCAGGGGAATGGACCGGATTAACTTGCCAAATCCCTTCTGGCCCAAATCAGCCCAAATGAATACATTTCCCACCACATAAAATTCAATTGGAAACTACAAATAGGCTGTGGGATGTTTGCAAACTCTGCAAAATGTTCTCTGACATCCTCGTGGCTCCCCTTAGGTATTCATGTAAGGTTTTTATTCATCAAACTTGTATTAGAAATCTGCTATGGGCTAGGCACTGTGATTAAGGCAGAGGGCTGCTCTCTTAGAAAGATGATGCTCTCAAATTGTAAAGATGAGAGAGAGAAGGGAATTCCACATCAGAATAGAGGATGTTAGGATTAGAGAAACCCTGGAGAGGTAGGATGCAAAAGAAGAGCCTGCAAGGAGTTCTCATTATAGCACAGTGGGTTAACAAACTGACTGCAGTGGCTCAGGTCACTTCAGAGGCACGGGTTTGATCCCCAGCTGGGCCCTGGGGGTTAAAGGCTCTGGCATTGCCACAGATGTGGCACAGTTCTCAGCTGTGGCTCAGATTCGATCCCAGACCTGGGAACTCCTATATGTCATGGATGTGGCCATAAAAAATAAAAAAATTAAAAGAAATACAACAGAAGGAGAGGTAAGAGTTGAATTTAATCAAATGTGTTTATTGAGAGAGTCCTGTTAGAGGCTTTCCGTTAGGTTTCAGGAGCACCATAGGAAACAAGGCCCTAGGCTGGTCTTGAAAGAGTTAACTCTCTGTTGAGAAAAACAGAGGACCAGATTTTGCTTTAGAAGGACGCTTTTGGCTCCTGCGTGGAAGGACAAGCTGATAACTAGGATCGAGGTACTGTAAGCAAAAGTTAGACTGACCTACAGCAATGGCAGTGAAAATGGGGAGAAATAGGAGTTCCCGTCGTGGCTCAGTGGTTAATGAACCTGACTAGCAACTATGAGGAGGCTGGTTCTATCCCTGGCCTCGCTCAGCGGGTTAAGGACCCAGCGTTGCCGTGAGCTGTGGTGTGGGTTGCAGACGCAGCTCGGATCTGGCACCGCTGTGGCGTAGGCCAGCAGCTACAACTCCAATTTGACCCCTAGCCTGGGAACCTCCATATGACATGGGTGCGGCCCTAAAATAAAAAGACAAAAGACAAAAAAATAAAAAATAAATAAATAAAGGAGAGAAGTGGATACACTGAGAAAAAACTGAGGATACAGAATGGACAGAGTGAGATAAATGACTGAATTTGGTGATCAAGTGAGAGTTAAAAATCAAGACATATTTTTTAGAAAGTTAGCTTTCAGCAATTAGGTAACACATGGAGGGGTCGCCAGGGCAAGACAGGAGAGGTGGACTCAGGGTGTGGGGGGATATTCAAGAGGATATTTCTGATAGGCAGTGAGAACGTGAAGATGCGAGCTGAAAACTCAGAAGAGGGAGCGGGCCAGAGGTAGAGATTTGGGAGTCGTCCGTCTAGTGACAGTAACTGAGGTCCTGAAAGTAGAGTCCCATCTGGGAGGAGCGTGTAGAATGAGGATCAAAGAGCCTCCCGAAACACCCTTTTATGGACACGCTGATTTTACCCAGTTGGACCCATTTCGGACCTCTGACCTCCAGAACAGAAAGCGAACAAATCGTGTTGTTTAAGGCAGCAAGTCTACGGATGTTTATTACGACAGCAATAGGAAACACACACAGGTAGTCACAGAGGACCGTAATTCAAGTGGGAACAAAACTGTGGTGGACCCCGAGTGTCCTCATCCTAGAAGGAGCAAGACAGGGGCCAGCATGCCTCCTCTCCCGGGTGCGCATCTACTGTGTGGCCAGAGAAAATGAGAATGACCTGCCGTTTTGTCTTTATTTTTCTTTTGTTCTTGTGGTCTTACTAAGCACTTCTGCATACAAAGCGGCTGAGCAGGCAGAGCTTACACACTGTATGATGGCATCCATACAGGCAACACAAATCCACAAGGTTAGAAGTTAGAGTGGAAGGTTATCATTAGGGGGAAGAAATAATGTTTGGGAGTAACCCGTGGGGGACTTCTAGGCGCTAGTTTGTTCTGTTTCTTGACCTAGATGGTAGTTCTACTCATAAGGTGATAACACAGGGATTGGCAAATATCTTTTGTAAAGGGCTAGATAGGAAATATTTCAGGCTTTGGGGGCCATACATCTCTGTCTCCACTACTCAACCCTGCCTTTGCAACACAAAAGCAGCCGTCAGCAATTCATAAATGATGAGTGTTACTGCATTCTAATAAAACCGTTTTCACCACAACAGGTGGGAGCCCGGAAAGAGCCTGCAGGCTGGAGTCGGCTGACCCCATGATAATGTACAGAGCTGTGTGCTTATGATCTGTTCACTTATTGCAGGTGGAGTCGGCTCACCCCTATGATAATGTACAGAGCTGTTATGTTTATGATTTGTTCACTTCTTGCATGTATTTCACTATTCAATTTTTTTAAGTTTAAAATCTAATAAATTCTAAAAGAGGGCTGGATTCTGGATTCAGAGCACCTGGATTTGAATCCTGACTCTTCTATTCAATTGCTGTCTGACGCTGGGCTGCTTGACCTCTCTGTGCCTCTGTTTCCACATTATAACCTGGGGACAATAACACCTCTTGCTTCGTAGGATTATTGTGACATTGAAATGAGATAAAACATGTACAATGTTGACAGCAGTACCTGGTATATAGGCCATCTTTGATCAATATTTGCTATTATTTTCATTACTGATGCTCTTAACAAATTATTTAAATGTTGGCACTGTTGGCTCTGTGTTACAGATGAGCAACTGGAGCAGCCATTCTCTTGCCACAATCTTTCAGTGGCTCACAAGCTCTCCAGATTGGTCTACAAGGCTCTCTCAGGCCTCTACATCTTATTTCCAGCCACCAGAGGCCATCACAGCAATTTACAAGTCCCTCACCACACCGTGTTCTTATACCCCTGGACATTGGGGAATGCTGTTCTATCTGCCTGTAATAGCTTTCATCTCAGCCTTCATCTTGACTGTTCTCTTCAAATCCTATTTAAATGTCATCTCTTCTATGAAGCTTCCAAGTCTTTGGTGCCATGGATTAGTAAGGTCAGAACTTGAATAAGTGCATCAGTTATCATTTTTTCTCATTCTAGTCTATGTTTGCCAAGAACCAAACACACTTCAGGCACCCAGTACATGTCTGCTGAATGGACTGCATACCTGTATTACCCTGTGACCATAAGCTCTTATTCAGCCAAGAGTACCCAGCCCCTAGCACAATAACCATCACACAACTTGGTGTTCAATCAATATTTGTGAGATGGATCAATAAACTGATTGGAACCAGCCCCAAAGCCTGGGTATCCTACAGACAAGCAGAGCAAAAATAAAGAGAAGATTAGTCCTCATCTCACTTAGCCCTGGAGAGAATTCTAGCCATCACACATTCTCCTTATCAAGGGATAACATTGTAACAGTCTTATCTGTATTTTCCACCAGAGGGGAAATTCTATGGATGTTGCCAAAACAGTGTATACCTGTAAGTGTAACTGGGTTACCATGCTGTACAGTAGAAAAAAAAAATATATATATATATATACACATAAATAAATGATTAAAAAAAAAGTACTCCTCATTCTTAGGGGAGTTTCCAGAGGCATCTAGAGCCGCCTCCTATTCTGACCAACACCTACAACTCTGGAAACTGGTTTCGCATATTCTGACTCATCCCAACGTGCCTCCCTGCTGTTAGGAAGAAGAAATGAAGAGTCAAATGAGGACCACCAGCCCCACTCTCAGAATTCTGTTCTGGAAAATAAGAAGCAAAACCTGATTAGCAATAAGGTTTTTCATGCCATAACCTTGCTTCTCTCATGCCATCTCCCTCTCTCTAGTACCCAGTGCAAACCCTGTCTCCTAATCAAGCCAACTTCTCCCTTATTTTGACTTGGTGTCTCACCCATGATTTGTGCTTCCTGGATCTCCTTTACTGGCCCATTGGCCTGGTCCATTCCCAATTCTGAAGAGTTTGGTGCAGAGGTACTTCTCCCTGAATATCCTACAAAGAGTTGCTGCTTGATAGCCGCTGGTGAGTACCTCCCTTACAGCTGTCGTTCTGGTCCTGCACAGCCATCATTACTTAGCTATCCCTCCATCCCACCACCCAAAGACCACAAGCTGCTGGAGACAGGCTGTGACCTACACCTCAGTGTCTAGCCCAGTGTCAGGGAATGCAGGCATGCCAACTGAATGGATGAAAAAGTGGAGCTTTGGGGAGAAATCAGACTCAAATATGAGGGGAGTGGAGGATGATATTGTAAAGGTTTCCCAATAATTTTGAGCAACAAAGTCAGCTAGTCCTTACACATGGACTTCTCAGAGACTTTCACAGGCATTTGTGCTTAGTCTATATCCAAGGATGTAATATTTACTAAGTATTTAGTCAAGATGTATTTCCCAACACACCCATCCATGGAACACTCTGTGTGTGTGTGTGTGTGTGTGTGTGTGTGTGTGTGTGTGTGTGTGTGTCTGTGGTGGGGGGTGCTTCTGTTAATGTCTCCCAGAAGTGCTACTCAGGAGATGAAATTTTAGACATCTCCAACTTGACCATCTCCTTAAGGGTAAAACCATTAACAGAGTATATTTCCTATCAGTATATAAGCTATAAATCCCATGTGTAAGGCAACAACACCTACCCAAACAGTTGAGTTGAGTTAAACTCAAGAATACTTCAAGTCAACTTTGAGGCTGACACTCCTGCAAAGTTCTTTCTCTGAAGCTCCAAAAAAATCCACCTGGACCTTTGACCTGGAAACATCTTGCACATTTTCCGTGGAAAAACAAAAGAAATGGCAGTACCAACTTTCCTAGCTTCTACTCTTTTCATCTTTAGGGAAGAAAAGGGTGTCAAAAATAGCTTCTCACCATTACATTCACACAACTTATTTTTGGGTTCTCTGTATATAATGTGCTGAATATATTGAACCAAAACGCACCTTTGGAAACCCTGGTAAATTCCCCCCAAATGATATTTTGTTGGCATAAATTTCTTTCCAATGATTTATGCAGGTTTTGGATCCCCCAAGTATGTTATAAATGAATAAGGTAGGAAAAAAATGTGATTCTGAAATTTATTCAAAAAACACTTACTGAAAAATTACTATGTGCCAGTGTTAAAGGTACAAATGTCTGGTTCTAGAAGATGAAAAAAGTGATCTGCTATCAAGAAGGTTGCTGTACCTTCACAAAAATTAATCATATATATGTATATATCACATATATTATACACACACACACACACACACACACACACATATAAACTGGTTTACCAGGACACCCTTAGCATAAAAGCACATAGTACATGTTCAGAGCATGTTGAGAAAATAAGTGTATAAGTGAAAGACTCCATGGACAGCATTGGAATGGATGTCTTGACACACAAAGATGGGGCTACACAAAGGACTGGGAATTGAGAGGAACCTTGCAAATGGGCACCCTCAAATGGACATATTCTAGATATATAGGGACGATAAGAAGGAACTTTCTTAAGTAAGTAAGGTGGCAGGAGAAGAGGAGTGTTTCAAGGGCAATGACCAAAGCCATCTGCCCTGAATGGGGAGTTTGGGTTGGGACACAGAATTCACTCTGGAAAGATGCTTTGGGAAAAGTCTTAGAAGGACACAAAGTTCCACATTATGGAGCTAGAATTTTATCCTAAAGGTAAAAGTAAACCACAGAAAGAAGCTTTGACATAAAGAGCGATAGATCAAGGCTATTTTTTAGGAAGAACAATGTCTCATCGTGGATCACAAAGGGGGAAACATTCGTTGGTTAGATATTGAATAAAAAGACCCTTCTCAAATCAGAAGTCCTTGGGAACATAGGTACAAACCAGTGCTTCAGCCTTCCGTTCATGCAATGAATTGAGCAGACAATGCCAAAGAGCAGCAACTATGACATCAGACAGAGAAAATCTGCTGCCTAACAGCCGTGAGATTTGGGGTAAGGGATTTAACCTCACCAAGTCTCAATTTCCTCTATTGCAAAATGGGGATAAGAATAGTATCTGCCTCATAAGGTTGGCGGAAAGGATTAAATCAGATGGTGAATGTCAACTGTTTACTAAGTACCTGACCCACAGTAAATAGTCAAAACATATTATCTATTAACATTAGACTTGAAATCACAATTAACATTTTATCCTTGTTAAGATTGTGAATGAATGAACCAGCTTTAAAGACACTAATTTCTTCAGTCTTCTCATGAGATTTTGGAGCATGTGTTGAAGGATGGTCACAAATAAGGTTAATTTTTTTCCTTTCATGATTATTTTGTCATATTTGAGTCCTCATAATTATATACTATAAGGGTGTAATTTTTGTGATATCAACAGCTTGCTTGTATCTAGCCTGCTTCGTGCTTTCCTAACTCACCTTCCATTTTCTGGGGACAAAGTTAGAAAATAGTAATGTGCAGTCATTCACAGTGTCCACTTGTAGGGGCTTGTCTAAGGTCACACAACTACCAGCCAGTGAGGCAGGACCTGGGATGCAGATTGTCTTATTTTCAGGATGGTGACCACTCACATCCATGAAATGGCTTTTTCCACCCCTATTAAAGTGTGCCAACTAAATAGAGCAAGTACTGAAGCATCTACTTGAAGAGATACAGGAATGCATAGGTGTTTACTGGCATGTGGCAAATCTACAGCATTCACTTTCCAAATGAGTCAGATACATATTCTAATGGCTTCCTTCAATTTTTGCATTAAATATAGGAAATCTTATACAGCAACCCACATGCAAATGTTTGAAGTGGTGCTTTTTGGCTCACAATGTTTTCCTTGCACCTTCTAATCAACCAACCAGAACTAGTGTGGAAACAGTACAGAATGCTTTGATATTCTGGTATCAGAAATTTCCAAGCTATGTACCACATCATCAGAGGAACTCATCCTGACATTAACACTCCCCAGCTGATACCCAAGGCTCTGCAACCTATGTTGCAGAGCACATGCCTAAATATAGATCATAGGCTCATCCCCCTTAATCCCTATAAACAGAAGTCATTGAACACTAACCCAAAATAATACTCAATGAGTTGGTCTTAGATTGGAGTCAGAAGGTATGTCGGGTCAGAAGGTATGACTTTGCAACTTCCCATAAAAGTTATAAATTATTTTATGCAGAAAATGCCATGCTATAAATGTTCCAATAGCCTGTCATTAGTACTAAATACTACAACTAGCTTAAAGTGAATCTTCTACCACTAAAACTCAGCTTAAAAGTCTTCTTGGTAAGAGCTTCCAGAACTGGCCTCTATGTTCATAAGTTGTTCTTCAAATATCCTTCGAGGCCAGTACTTTCATGTTGCACTGTGTGCTGATATGTTAACTTATCACTTTTACAACAAGCTGTGATCCACTTAGAGGCAGGAATGGCCAAATTATCTTTTCTGGAGGACAAGAGGCACCCAGTTTTGAGGAAGTTCCCATTCCTTGGATGCTGGAAAAGACCATGTGGTTACCCGCAGCAGACACTATACAAAGGGTAAGTGGGAGAATGCAAATCAGAGCCAAGGAGGGCCACCACAGCAAGACCACGATGAGAGGGACACAATCAGTGCTAGTTCCAAAGAAAGAGTATAAATCCAGAGGTAAAAGACTGAGACTAGATTTCCTAGGCCTGGGTGATGAAGAACTGCAGGAAAGTGAAATATGAATTAGAATGTGGTAGAAAGGTATTGGACGGAGGTAAAGTGGAATGGCAGAACAGGGGGCCATTTCCAGGGGTCTTCAGCTCTCTGGTGATGACACAGAGCCAAAGAGAAAGTTGGCCATTGTAAAGGAGCAGAGTTAGACTAGAGAGTGTTCATTTCTCCATTTCCTATGCCTGGCATACTCTCTGAAACAAATTGGATACTTGACAACTATTTACCAAATAATCAAATGATTGACTCAATCAATCAAGTAAAGAGTCTTCTCAGAGTTGACCTACATACTCCAATAATAATCTGTGCACTTATACGGTTATTTGACCTTCTTTGGTTGTGCAGTTCTTGTGACTTGCTTTTAGGTATCTATGGGTCTTCTCAATTATATTATTGTCCCAAAAAAGCAGCCACAAGTCCCAGCCAAAAGTAGAACGTCATATCTTACACAGAGGAAGTGTTGCATAAGCGCCTTTGGAGTTGCACTGAATAACATCAAATTTAAATAAATTGTTTTTCTGTACAAATAGTTTAGTGGTTCAAAAGAAGAGTTTAGTTTTAAATCAAGGGTAGAATAGAAACAGGAAATAAAGGAAGTAAGTACATGAAATGGTACTCAAATCACTTGTCATTAGAGAAATAGAAATCGAAAGCACAACGAGATATCACTTTATACCATTAGCTTGGATATTACAAAAAAATAAAAATAAGGACAAAAATATAAAATAATAAATACTGGACAGAATGTGGAGGAATTAGAATACTTTGCATTGCTGATGGGAATGTAAAACGCTACAGCTGCTTTGAAAAGCAGTATGGTGATTCCTCAAAAAATTGTAAATAAAATTACCTTAGAATCCAGCAATTCCACTTCTGGGTGTATACCCAAAAGAAGTAAAAACAAGGACTTGAACAGATATTGGAGCACTCATGTTCATGGCAGCATTATTTCTGATAACCAAAAGCTGAAAGAAACCCAAGCGTTTGTCAACATATAGATGGATAAATAAATATGGAATATTTACTCAGCCTTAAAAAGGAAGGAAGTTCTAACACATGCCACAGCACGGATGAACATTGCAAACATCATGCGAAGTGAAATAAACCAGTCACAAAAGGGCAAATACTATATGAATCCACTTATCTGAGGTGCCTGAAGCATTCAAATCACAGAGACAGAAAGCAGAAGAGTCATCCCTGGCTGGAGGTAGAGAGAAATAGGGAGTTATTGCTCAACAGCACGGAGTCTGAGTTTGGTGAAGATGAAAAAAAGTTCTAGAGATGGTCACACAACCATGTGAATGTACTTAATGCCACTGAACTGTACACTTAAAGTCACTAAAATGGTAGCTTTTATGTTCTTTACTTTTTGCCACAATTAAAAAATATCTTACCAGCAGAAGTTTAAAAAAATGGGTAAGTCACTCTTACTAGAGGCTTACCATTTTGAATATCTCCCTTTTCAATCAGTTGTAGGAGAAAATAACTAATGGCCACCAGAACACATATGACCTCCCCCCCAACACACATACCCACACAAACACTTCAACCACAATGTACTCACACAGACACACACACATTACTTTAGAATAAGGCTTTTTTATACACTCTAAAAAAGTGTATTGCTGACTCTAGTAAAAGAAGCCAAGATATCTTACCTTCAAGACCTCCCAGTTAATCATCTTCCCAGTGAGCAGGCAGAGTTTATTCCTTCTCTGTTGCAAGGGTTTCTGGCAGGATCTTCCACATCCTTTGAGTAACCAAGACTCAAAAAGCAGAAATAAGCCTAAGAGTGAGGTAGAAAAGGGCAGTGAATGTTACGTCTCTTCCTGGTCTCACAGAGAGAAAAGCTGTTTCTCTTCCCCTCCTGTGAGAGACTCCCCTTCAGTAAAGCTCAGTCAGAAGGGGCAAAGAGGTCATGTAGGCACCTGCCCACACAGGACCTTGATGGATGTCATACATACGACCACATCACTATGGCTATAAGACATCGAGCTTGGCCTCCAGCCAGTCCCAGATACTGGACCCAGATCCCAAATTCCGAACTACCCAAGAACTCAGAGGAGCTCTGTCCTTCTGATCACGGGTTTGATGAACAAATCAACAGGGGCACAGAGTGGAGGCTGAACAGGAAGACATCTCAAACCCTGCTCATTTCAGAGATTTTTCTCTCCTCACCAGCCCTGTTCACCCATCCTGCAAAATCCAGTTCAAGTTCTACCTTGTTCATAAACCCTTCTCCCAATTAATCAAGTGCTCAGAGATTTCTTCCCTCTCAATTCCTAAATAATGGATGTGGGATGCCCTTCAGAATGAGACTTTACATCATGGAGCCTCTTTGGAGCTTTCATTGAGCTCCTCCTATGGTGTTTGATTCTGAATGAGACTGCGATCCCCTAATTCAAGCTCACTGCCCTGACTTTTCTTTCACTTCCACTTGACACCAACTACATCAGAACATATACTCAGGAATTGGTGAAATAACTGAAACACTTCAACAGCTTTGTTGGGTAGAAACACAGTCTCTGCAATAACATCCACTTATAGCAGATCTTGGTACAAAGTAAATGCTCAATAAATGCCTGTGAATGGACCATCTTGGAACAGCAAGAAAGATTTCCTCCAAAGAGCATTATTTCATGTCCATTAAGCGCTTATAAGGCAAAAGAAGGATTCTCACGAACCAGTCCCCTGAGTGGAGGAAAAGCCACGTGGATTCCTCTAAGGATCACAGTTGTAAAGGACTTGGTGCAGTTAACTAGTATCATCTCTTTTTCTAGAAAGTAAAGCTACATTGGTAAAAGAAGAGTGGTTTTTGCAAGGTAGCACTGAGTTAGGGACAACTCTACACCTGGAGCCTAAGTCTCATCCATGGAGTAGGTACAGAATCTTGTCAAAAGTTTTGCAATAGACCATTTAAAAATGACTTTCTTTGATATCAGAGAGAAGTTCTCACTGAGCTATCACACTGCAGGCATTGTAGACCAAGAGAGCTGCTTAGAATCTCCCTTTTGCAAAGTTGTCCTCTAAAATCATTGTCATTCCAAGGGGGAAAAAAATGAAGTTCTAAAATCACAGAAGAGGGAAAGTTGTGAGAAGGAATTAGGAGTGAGGATGAAGATTCCTTCCAAACCGAGGTATTTTCTGCATGTTATTATTCTTTAAGATAAATAAACCATTAACCCAGGAATTTTCAGAGAAGTACAGGCCACCCACCCTCCTTGGTATGGTGTGGTTACTTCACACCTTTGTAAATGATGGAGCATCTATTTCTCATTCATGTAACTTTTACTGAACACCTATGAGATGCCAGGTTCTGTGCTAGGTCAGAGGATTCATAGGCAAGGACTTTGTCCTTGAGGAGGGTCAGAGACAGGCAAATAAATAAATAATTGAAAAAAACTGTGGTAGGCAGCATGACAGATATATTTAAGGTCTTCAAACCCTTCCAGGCACATGGGCGTGCCCTGGTAGCTCAGTGAAGATCCAATGTTGTCAGTGCTATGGCACTGGTTGGATCCCTGGCCCAGGGACTTCTGAAAGCATTTCCAGGCACAGAGGAGGCACTCAATAAATAATTATTGAATGCATGAATGAACTAACAAATTAACTAATAAGAAATAACCAATTAATCAATTAGAGTTTGCCTGAGAAATTTAGGGACGCTCTTTATCGAAGATTTGTGCTTGAACAGGGTCTCCATTCATTGATTCATTCAAGTGATCACGCATTTATCCCTGTACTGTGCACTGTGATTGGTTGCTAGGCATTGGGGAAGGCTGGAATGAATAAAGCAAAGGCTTTACTCTCAATAACTATAGAACAATATAAAAACTAACATTTTATTATGCATGCTTTATTCTAATGTCTGCATGTGCCATTAGCATATAAGTTCCATGAAGGCAGGGTCATTCTCTGTCTTTCCTTCTGAAATACCTACAACAGTGCCCGGCACCAGGTAAGTTCACCACTAGTGTCAAAGTAAGTGAATGAGTGACTGAATGAACAGATGGGTAGAACACTGATAATATTGTGAGAGCATGGAGGGGTGGCATCTCATTAGCAACATTTCAGGAGCAGATGGAAGAAGAATTCAAGGAAGAAGCAGAGAAGGATCTTGGTGGAAGGAAAACCAGAAGGGTGCGCTGTCATAAAAGCCAACAGAGGACAGCTCTTCCAAAAGGAAAAGGCAACTGACTCACCTTCACCCCAAAATCATTTTTATCAACTACTCTGTGCCCAAGGGTGGGGACTAGGGTGAGACAAGCTAGGAGACTTGTATGTAAACGTTAAAAAATGGGGCCCTCAATGTCAGAATCATTCAAGTTCAGTGTCAGCATCTGAAAGCAGCACTTCCTTAATTGTGTGTCCTCGGTGCCTCACTTGCCTCACGCTACCCCAGCCCTGTTGGGAACAGCAGTGGGCTAGGCACCAGGTGGATGCTAGTCCTTAAAACACAATCCCTGGAGCTCCTGCTATGGTACAGGGGGTTAATGATCTCGGCTTGTCTCTGTGGAGGTGCCAGTTCAATCCTTGACCCAGCACAGTGGGTTAAGGATCCGGCATTGCCACAGCTGTGGCGTGGGTTACAGTTCCAGCTCGGATTTGATCCCTGGCCCGGGAACTTCCCTATGCCATGGGTGCAGCAGAACAAAAGAATAAAAAAATTTTTTAAAGCATAAAAAAAATGACCCAACCCTGCTCTCAAGAACCTCAAGGTCTAATGGACGCATGGACTTAAAGCCAGTGATTATAGTGCAGAAGATGAGTTTTGGCAGGAGTAAGTAGAAGGAGCAGAGGAATCAGGCAAGGAACACCTCACTCAGACCATGGGCTCAGAAACTATGAGGACACTGGAGCTAGAAATAAGGGACTATCACAAATCCACAGAGGGAGGGGGAGGAACAGCCTTCCCGGCGAGAGGACAGCATGCCCAAAGACTAGGGAGCTTGAAAGTCCATGCAGCAGCTTAAAAGGGTGATAGGAGGTAGCTGGAAGTGAAGAAAGATAGGTCGTAAATGAGGGTAGGAATGTAGGCTCCCATCATTCATCCTTTCAGGCTGGAGCTCCATCTTTATTTTTACACTTATATTAGTATCTGGGGCAGTTTTCCTTGGAATCGAGGTGCTGCCTAAATTAATTGGGAGGCCCATCAATCTGTTTGTCCTGCCTGGTCCTGGCCTCCAAGAGAACAGGGAGGAGGCCCCAACTGAGTCTTTGCTGCTCCGTCAGATGTATTTTTAGCCCCAGCAGAAAATAACGGCCGTGTGCATTTAATAAAAATATCAAGCCCTGGGAATGATCTAGTGCCAGTGTTGGAGCAATCAGGGACGGAATATGTTTCCAATTGAATTACTACTGTGGTCATAGTTATAAAAAGAGAGAGGGAGGAGAAAAATGTTAGGCTGGTCAGTTTCTCGGGAGCATTTAATCTTGGTTCACTCTAATTTTAATGTTCAAAGACACATGAGCCAACTCTGCCCTTAGGAGTTATTTCAGGGGGACTGGCCAATGCCCGCAACTTGCAGTCGACACTGAGCAGCCCTATTCCCTGAAGTTTTCTTTCTTCCCTTCTTTTCTTTCCTTCATCCCTCCCTCCTCCCAGTTTTGGCCTCCACGAGTTCTTCTGCTCACAAGCTGATGAGACACAGTGAGAATAATTACAATGAGGGTAAATTTAGACTCTGACAAAATCAGGGGAGGTGAGCTCAGAAGCTGGGCTTGGGGAGAAATGGAGCCACTGCAGCCTTAAGAAAGAGCCTAAGGGTTACAAAGTACCAGCTGTCAGGTAAATAAGTCACAAGGATGTCATCCGCAACACAAGGCATATAGTCAACAATATCAGAATACCTTTGCATGGTGTGTCATCTATAACAGTCTTGAATTACTCTGTTGTACCCTGGAAGCTAATGTAGTATTTTAAATCAACTGCACTTTGATTTATAATACTAATTTTTAAAAAGAGACAGAGCTTGTGAAAGCTGTGACTATTGTGTTCTCCCACGGCTTCCAAGAAAAAGGTCTCCATTTTTTTAGATTGTTCCCTCCAACCTGATCACAATTTACTTCCACAGTGTGGTCTCCCTCTGTTGGTCCCCTCACGCCCTTTGTCATCTTCTCTAGTGAAAAAAAAAAATCATAATAAGAAGCTGCTTCTTATTAAGGGCCTGCTTTGTGCTAGGCACAGGCTGAGCAATTACAGAAGTTATGTCACTTCATCCTGAAACTAACATTAAAAAGCAGAAACCATGAGCTATCTGTTACTGGTGAGGAGTCTAAAGTTTGGACTAGTTAAGTGACTTTCCCAAAGTCACTAGCTAATAACTGGCAGAACCTAGGTTCTGGTTCATTCTAGAGCCAGGCTGCCCTCTGCCCACTGTCTGACCCTGACCTCCCAGTTTGAGCTAGTTCTTTAGAATGCTGTGCCTCCACACACCCCCTCAGGTCTTAAACATGCTACTTCTTTCCTTAAAATGCCTTCCCACCCATTTTCCTAGAATTCCTTCCTAAAAACCAGAGTTTTTGTCCACATCTATTGATGCATTTATGACGATTAGTATGTAATCATCACTACTATACATTCCATTTATATTGTATGCCAGGCATTGTTCTATGTGCTTTGCGTGTGTCACCTGATTTAATTATCACAACATACTTATAAGATAGTTACTGCCACAATACCAATTTTACAGAGTGGAAATTGAAGGATAGAGAAATTAACTAGCCTACAAGAGCTGGTAAGTGGTAAAGCTAGAAAAATAACTGCCAAGAATTGAGTAATTACTATGTAACAGGCACTAGACTTTGCTCTAGACACGTTATATTTGCAGGTGATCCTCACAGCAATTGTAAGACACAAGCATTAGCCCTATTTTACAGATGAAAAGATGGAGGCTCAGAGAAAGTTAAGTCACTTAATCAAGGTCACAGAGCAGGATGGAAGCTCAAGCATGAGACCATCCCAAGCCCTTTGCTCTTACGTGCAGCACTGAGTTTCTTCCAAGCTCTCTTCTCAATGAATCATCACCCCTTAAGAGAAAAAGCCATGATTTATTGATCTCTCAGTTTCCAGTACTCTGTACAAGACCCTGGTAGACAATGAGTATACAGTAAATGTTGGATGAGATGATGAATAAATATAGGGCATCAGCAACCCATTTCAAATATGATATGTTTAAATGCAGTGGGAGGGAGAAAAAAAAAGATTAGACATGCTTGTGAAGGACATTCTTAGGACAGAGGACACTCCCAGTGTGTGCAGCTCCTACCAGCTAGTCTGAGCTGTCAGGTCAAATCAGACTCACATGAAGGAAGGCTTTCCCTTTGACAGACTGGCTACTGCATGAAGAGAGGTCCAACCCTGCTTCTCTGGTCCCTCCTTGCTCAGTGTCCCCTGGCCCTCCTTTGCAAGGCCTTGGCCTTGGTCCAGGCTCTTTGCTGGCCACCTGATGAAAATGACTGGACCCCTGTTGGTTCCTTACAGCCTCCCCTGGGATCCAGCTGTTCCTACTGGCATCCTTCACTCTACCCTTCCCTATGCTTTGCATCATGCCCAGGGGCAGGAAGCCATAAAGGTCTTTTGGAATAAAAACTTAAAGGGCTGGAAATATTTGGACTGGGGCTCCCAAGCACAAATGGTAAAGCCCCTCAATAAGCTCCTGCATCTTATTCACACCTGTCCATTTTTACCTTTCAACCGAACTTATGTAGAGGAGCCCAAGAAAGCTGGATTCCAAACCTGCCTCTGTCACTACTTAGTCATTAGACCCTGGGCAAGTCATTAATCTCTCTAAGTCTCTACATTCCCAACAGTAAAATGGGTATAAGATCCAAAATTACAACATGGTTGAACAATCAGGAGACATCATGGAGGAGAGACAAGAGAATGCCAAGTTTATAGGGATGCTCTTTGCAGTAGACGTAGAATCTCAGATCCACCTCAGGTGACCAGATGTTCCAGCTGGTCCAAGACTGAGGGAGTTTTGAGGGTGTGAAACTTTCAGTGTGAAACCTAAGAAATTCCCAGATAAACCAGCATGAGTTAGTTATCCTAATCAACTACCACAAAGTAAAATGCAAATAATAAATGCTCCTTCCTTTCAGAATGGCCACGAGGTTCTATGAAAGTGTATGTGAAATGCATGTTCATTTCCTTCTGTTCACGATAGGTCCCTGGGTCTTCCTATTGATCGATGTTATTTGCTAAACAAGGGCAGATGATGACTAAAGGAAAACCATGTTGCCTTTGTTCATCCTTGAAAGAAGGTCTTCCTCCTGGGACTGGTGACTGTGTAGGTGACTACCCTGTCCTGAGGATGCAGAGTGGTCCCCAGGAGTCCACAGGAACAGATTTCTATGATGCTATATATAAGCCGACTTCACTCACCTGCTTCATGTCAATCTGGTACCTTGCAGCTGTTGGCTGGGTGAGGGCCAAAGCAGAATACTCGTTTAATGAAACAACTCAGGGCTTGAGCTGAGAGAAGAGAGGAAGTGAATGGGTCAGCTTTTTCAGTTGCTCCCAAGGAGGATGTGAAATGGCACAGTATCACTTATGAGAGGAGTTCATTTCATCAATTCCCCTGAAAATGCATGGTCAACCATCCCAGTACCTGGCACAGAGAAAATAATCAACAAATATATTTTAAAATATGTTGATTTGGAAATGGTTTTAACAACATCATTTGGAATATTAAGAATTAATTGTATTTTTATTTCAAATGTATTTGCCAACCAATCTCTCTTATTAACGTATGCTTCCTGGAGTTCCCGTTGTGGTACAGCAGAAACAAATCCGACCAGGAACCATGAGGTTGCGGGTTCGATCCCTGGCTTCGTTCAGTGGGTGAAGGATCCGGCATTGCCATGAGCTGTGGTGTAGGTCACAGATGCAGCTTGGATCCTGAATTGCTGTGGCTGTAGTGGAGCCAGCAGCTACAGCTCTGATTCAACCCCTAGCCTGTGAACCTCCATATGCCACAAGTGCAGCCCTAAAAAGCAAAAAAAAAAAAAAACAAACAAACAAAAAAAAAAAAACCTTCCTCTAAAATGGAAAAGCACAACCTAGACACTTTTACTTTAAAATCAGGAAAACCATTTGCAAATTCCCTAAGTGGAATGGAAGCATTCCTCACCCCCACTAACCACTGTCATGTATTCATTTTGTGACCTTATGGAAGTCACTTAACCCCTCTGACCCTCAGTTTCCTTATCAGTAAAGTAGCAACAATAATTTTGCTTGTCTATCTTACTGGGCTGTTATAGAACCAAAAAAATCGCTCAAGGTGATGATGCTAGATACATGTCAGTCATACTGGGCATACCTGTTGGAGCTATTTATCATTGCGTTCGCTGTTTGGAAAAAAAAAAAAAAAAAAAAAGGACACATACTTGTTTAAAAAAAAAAAAAAGTCCCATTCACTGTTCCCACCAGCAGCTTCATCAACTCTTTGGCCTTTACTTCTCACCTCCATATACACCTAAAATAAGTCAGAAAAACCGTAGTCCAAGAATAGAACATGCAATTTCTAAGTCAGACCTGGGTTCAAATCCAAGTTCGATCACTGATGGGTTACTACTGTCAGTCTTAGTCCCTCATCTGTAAAAAGGAAATTGTAATATCTACAGCTCTGGAATAGCTGTGATAGGAATCAAACATAAGCCCTATGTAAACCATCCCACTAAGGACAGGCTCACACGCAGAACCAGAATTCAAGAATCTTGCTGCCCAAATCAGTGGTGTGTACCTGAGCAGGGTACCTCCTCCAGAACTAACGCATTTCCAGGGCCTCCTCGTCCTTTCCCAAGCACGTGACAGCTGTGTGGTGGAGCCTTGGTTTTGACATGATATTGAATGCATAGATCAATTATCACCTGCATGCCTGGTTTGTTACAAGGCACTAAAATGAATTTTTTAAATGGAGCACTCACAGTGGAGGTTGCCACTGAAAATCTTACAATCTAGATGAGAAAGTTGCTCTAGAATAATCCCAAAGAGCTCTGAACAATAGAATCTTAAGATCTAGAATATGCTCTGAAGTCAATTTCCTGAATAAAGAGATTAAAAGCCTTGCTTTGGTGACGGCATCCATACTAAAGCCAACATAAACACGTGTGATGAAATAAAAATAGGAATAATAAACAATAATAAATAGGAACTATGGTGGCAATAGTTAACACTTATGGCATACTTATTACGTGCTAAGCATTGTTTTTAATCACTTTACCTGTCATATTTTCTTCAGTCGTCGCTGTCATCTTCATGGGCTCTATTTGAAATGCATAGAAATCAAATCTCAAAACACTTTCCTGACTGAAGGAACCTTATATAAAAAAGAACATACAGTCTGATTCAATTTGTATGAAGGTTTGAATAGGAATAACTCCTTTATATAGTAAAAAACACCAAAACAGTGGTCTCTTCTGATGGGGAGTACAGGTGGGTGCAGGGATGGACAGATTTGAAAGAACTTTTTTGGAGTCTCAGTAAAGTTCTTGATCTCCTAAGGGGTTCGCATTATATACGTTAGTCTAAATCATCAATCGTTGACCAAAGAGCTGTGCATTTTATCACATTTTTTAAATGCAGCAGATATTGAACTCTAGACAATAACTAAAATGCTGATGTATTAACGGGGAAGTGTTCTGATAGCTGCAATTTACCATTAATTTTATTTTTAAAAAAGATAGATTAATAAGTGCCTAGATCAATGAAATGACTGGATAAATGCAAGCCAGTAATATAAGATGATTGTGGTAGGACCAGGGTGTATGGTGTGTGAGTGCTTTCAACGTTTCTGTAGCTATGCCCATTTTCATAATGAAATTTAGTGGGGCAAAAAGTAAATCCACAGATGCAAAGATAAATTCTCATCCTAGTTCTCTTAAGGAAACAGAATTTTAAATTGGGTCAGAAACAGCTGAAAGGTGTGACTTTATGCGCCTGGATCAGCAAAGGGATGCGGCAGGAACATTTGTCCCCAGAGAACCAGGCCCCTCTCTGAAGGAGGAGCAGTGTCTCACCCTTGCTGAGTCACTCCTGAGCTCACTCCTGACCCAGCGGCATCAGGGAGTGAAAGTCAAGTGCATGTGATGATGGGCCCGCGTGCCCAGGGGGAGGCTGACATCACCAGAGGCTCATCTTCCTGGATCATTAGAGTGACCTGTTTTTCGGGCCTGAAGGGAGAAGAAGCAGCCAAGAGCTCCCCAAGCCAGCAAATGAGAAGCTCAGCCCTGGCAAACGATGACTCCATTCTCAATGTGATCAGATTTAGTCCTCCAGTTAGCTTTTATTTGGTTAGTTATATTCAATAATCCCCTCCGGTCTGGTCTCTGGGTAGCCTTTGTTCTGAAATGATGTAACTGGCCCTGTTCTTTTCTTAAAACAAGAGCTGCCGGTCCAGGGACAAAGCCTTGGAGGTACAGTCTATCAGGAGGCCTGGTTATGGGTAAGTTATATACATATGCAGACACATAAAACTGGCTCTGGGACTCCACGTGTGTCCCCTGAATTATCTGGGCTCTGGTTTCTACCGACACACAGGTGCTGTCTAAACACCTGTCATAGATTCACCGTAAACCCCACACGAGAATCAGATCTCCATCTTATTTTATGTCCTCGGGAGCAAACCTAATATCCTAACGCACCCAAGACTCTCGGTAAAAAATAAATGTTGGTTGAACTAAAGTGAAGGACCAGCCACCTTAGGCTTGCACAGCATTGTGAATGCCAAGAGATCCTGAAGCCAGTTTTTTTGTTATTTTGGGGGTCACGCCTGGGGCATATGGGAGTTCCCAGGCTGGGGGTCACATGGGAGTTGCAGCTGCCAGGCTACGCCAAAGCCATGGCAATGCTGGATCCAAGCCACATTTGTGAACTACACCACAGCTCACGGCAACACCAGACCCTTAACCCACCGAGCAAGGCCAGGGATCGAACCCACAGCTTCATGGACACTATGCTGGGTTCTTAACCCACTGAGCCACAATGGGAACTCTCTGAATCTGGTTTTTGTTCTTTCCCGACCTACGATAATCTCACTGCACATCCGACATTTTTGGTAACGATTGTTTATCCTCGCCACACCCTCGTGATGTACCCATAATCTCCCAAGTATCATAGGAAAACTGAGGAGGAGAGCAGTTTTTCACTGAGCCAGGGTCTGAATCCCCACTGACTTGACTTCAAAGCCTACCACTTACCCTCCAGCAATGAGGGCTGGTCAAGTCGGCACGCGGCATCTCCCCACATTGCATCTCATCCTTTCCTTGTGGAAGGAAGGCCCTAAGTAACAACTGCGTCCACACTTGACCAATCTCGGAAACTGAAAGAGCAGGAACGAGGGCTCTTCTTAGGGAAAACTCCAAATACCCTTTGCTTCCAGCCACCACGGAGAAACAAAGAGACAGATACATCTACTCTTTCTTGTGGGCCTGCTGCAGTCTGCATCATACTTTCGGGTCACCTAAGCAGATGAGAAGTTCCTCGTGGATGACACAAAAGGGCTGCGAGTCACTCAGACGTGAGAGCAGAGGGTCTTCCCTACGAGGGCCAGATTGATGGAGGCATGGGGAGAAGGTGCACTCTGCAGACCGTGGCAAAACAGCCACGTCCACTGATCATCTCCGACCATAGCCTTTCTCCTCCCCACCAGGGAACACGAGGTTCTAATCCAGAGCATGACTACACCTGCCACATCCTGTTGCCATGGCAGTGGCTGCCCCGAACTCACTCTTTGAAGAGGAGATTTTTTAAAAGCATTCCAACAGGAAGAAGGGTTCCTAATAATTTCATTCTTGAAGGAAACCCCTGATCTGCAGGTAAATGGGTAAATCAAGCAGTGATGCCAGAAAGTTTACTCCAGTCATTCCATCTCAACATTCCACATCAGTCATGTGATTTTCACCTTTCCTGCCTCCAGAGACGTGGTGTGAGTTTCTAGGCTAGCGGTGTCCAGCTGGTAGGACCACTAATCACCGAGATGGTGCCAGATGCCCAGCACGGTGCATCAGAGAGCTTATCAGCCTTTATCCTCACAATGGCCTTAGAGCAAGGCAGGCACAACCAATTCACAGAGGAGGGAAGGAGGGTTTACCTCTGTGTTTAGAAGAGGGGACTTGACTGGAGTTTCAAAGGAAGAACGCAACTTAAACAGCCTTCCCCTACATAGCATGGCATCGTGTAAGGGGATGGGCAATGGCCCTTAGATCAGTCCCTCTAGGTTGGAAATCCACTTGTCAGCTGTGTGACCCAGGGCAAGTCTCAGAAACACCCTCACTGCAGCAGCAATGGGGACTATATCACCTTTATTCCAGGCATCTGAATATTGACTAAACCGATATACAGGAGATTTTTTGATGTATTGAAGACACTCAAGAAAAGTTTGGTGAAGCCTAACGGGGAAGAGATGAGACACAAAACAAGCAGAAAGCCAAGCAGGGGAGATGGAATAATGCATCGCCTGCAGAAGGAGCAGCTGAGCAGCAGGGACTAGAATCAAGAGGGGAGGAGTCTGGGCTTGACAGAAAGAGGAGAGGGAGCCCTTGCAAGTTTGTTTGTTTTGAATGGCCACATCCTGGGCATGTTGAAGTTCCCAGGCCAGGGACTGCATCCAAGCCACAGCTGCAGCAGCAGCAGATGCTTTAACACACTGTGCTGGGCCAGGGATTAAACCCATGCCTCTGGAGTGACTGAGCTCCTGTAGTCTGATTCTTAACCCACTGTGCCACAGTGGGAACACTCCCTTGCAAAGGTTTTTTTTTTCGGCATCGTCTGCAACATATGGAAGTTCCCCAGGCTAGGGGGCAAATCAGAGCTGCAACTACACAGCCACAGCAACACTAGATCCCAGCCACATCTGCGACCTACGCCCCACTGAGCTAGGCCAGGGATCGAACCCGCATCCTCAGGGATACTTGTTGAGTTCTTAACCCACTGTGTCATAGGAGGAACGCCCCCTTTGGAGTTTTGAGCAGAGGAGGAGCAAGGCCAAAGGACAGATATGTAGAGACCTCCCTGGTCCCTGGGACCTGAGATAATGATCACTTTGGCATCCCCACAGCTGCCCAATCGCAGCTAACGTTTGTCGTCATCGTCTGATGCTTCTGATGCTACGGTAGTTTTTCTCAAAGTAATTGCCAGCCAGCAGCAGAATTCTCTGAGGAGCCTGAGAAAATGACATACTCCCAGGCCCAGCCCAGGCTTAGGAATTCAGAAAGTTTTGGAGATAACGCCCAGGAATTCATATGCTTCCAAAGGTCCTTACTCACACTGATGTCTGAAAGCCATTGGTCTAAAACAAGAGGTTTTAACTTAGAGTAAAGAAAAGTCCTCATCAGAGCTGGTCCTATTATCATCACCAGGGCTCTGGGTTTCCCAGGGCCATTCATAAGATAATAATAAACCCAAGACAGTTGTAGCCCTCTTTTAAACTGCCAGATGCCTAAAAATAAAGTCCTCGAGCAATGTGAGTTCAAGCCTCAGAAAAGTGGCCAGAGGAGGAATTACAATTAGAACCTGACACCCTGTTACAGAGCAGGACTTTTTTTAGGCCCGTAGCACATGCCAACTCAGTGGCCTAGGACGTAGCCCAGCTGAAGTTCAGCTTCCACGACTGGCTAAATCGAGGCAGCTGACCGGGACCCTCAGCAGCTCTGAGATTCAAAGCAGAGATGCTGAGCCTGGGGAGGGAAATGCAAAGTGGTTCAAGTCAGGGCAAGCGCATCGGCTCAGCACCTAGCATGAGACAAGAATATCGAGGCCCACCCTCAGGGGACTGCAATCCAGGGTAGTACAAAACACAAGAATATGGCATCATGGCAGAAAAAAAAAAAATGATTAGGGAAACAGAGGAAAATAAAAGATTGATTTTTTTTTTTATTGAAGTCTGATTGATTTACAAGGTTCTGTCAATTTCTACTCTCTAGCAAATTGACTCGGTCATATATATATATATATATACTTCCCTTTTAAGAGATTGATTTTTAAATAGGTTAGGAAGGAAAGGTTCTATGGAGGAGGTTGACAATTGAGTAGGGTTTTGGGGGGTCTCTTTTGGTTTGGTTTTTGTTGTTGTTTTTGTTGTTGTTGTTGTTGTCGTCTTTTTGGGGCTGCACCCATGGCCTGTGGAGGTTTCCAGGCTAGGGAGCTAATCGGAGCTGCAGCCAACGCCACAGCCACAGCAACACCAGATCCAAGCCGCATCTGTGATCTACACCACAGCTCACCACAATGCTGGATCCTTAACCCACTGAGCAAGGCCAGGGATCAAACCCGCAACCTCATGGTTCCTAGTCAGATTCGTTTCCGCTGCACACAGACAGGAAAAATGTTATCTGCAAAGAAATGCTCAGGAAACTAGGAAGTGCTGAAGATTCTGATGTAATGGAGGAGTTGGTTTCTTTCCCAGAAATAACGGGGCAAGAGCTTGGGAAGAGAGATTGGGAGCCATTCGCGAATGCCTTGAATGCCAGGCCAAGAAAAGGGGACATTAGTGTGTAGGCAATACAGAGAACTTTATTAAAATAACCTTGGTGACTAGATGGAGAGGAATTTACAGTGATGAGATGTAAAAGCCTTTATCAATCATCCTTACAGGCAGGATAGATCTGTATCTCCCTCAAGGATGAGGTTCCAGAGAGAAGGATGATATTCTTGGAATGCCTGTTTCTTCTTCTGAGCTTAGCATAGCACTGGGGGGTGGGGGGGGTGAGGACAAAAGGCATTAAACAAATGTGTGCCAAAGTGATTTGAAGGCAGGTGGATCAGTTCGGAGCTACCATAATTTTCTAGGCAGCAGGGATCATGAAAGGCTTCCTTGAGGCAGCGTCAGGGGGCAAAGAGATAAGAGAGGAGAGAATCCACGTTTTTCCTTTTCTTGGTTTTCAGCATTAAATGATTTTCCTAGCTTAGCTCCAAGCTGATTTGAGATATTATGTAGAAGGTAGAGGAAGTGAACCAGTGTTAGATCTGGACTTTCAGAGGCCTTGAGCAATTCTGCAGACTTTTAGAAACATGCCACCACCATGAACAGAAGCCCAGGATAGCCAGCTGAAGAATCGAACGGAATACATCCCATCCAATGGCATCCTACACCAGCTAACCCCCTAGCTGGCATCCACGGCGTGAGAACAGATCAGGCCAGGCCAGACCAGCCCAGATAAACAGAATTGCCCGGCTGACACATAGATTCAAAAATAATAATAAATGGTTGGGATATTTTTTATTTAGTGTGAAAGTTGTCGTGGTTTGCTAGGCAGCGAGAGTTAACTGACACAGGGCACCTCTAGATCAGAGTTTCTCATGGTCAAGGAAGTCAGAGCCTGTCCAGTGAATACACTGTCAACCATGTCATAAAAAGAAAAAGGATTTTTGAGCATCTAGCTGAAGAGATTTGCCAGACGACTAATTTTATTCTTTCAACAAGCATGTTGAGTGCTAACCATGTGGAGACTAGGCCCTTAGTGCTAAATTCAGGATGAGGACTTGGTCTGTGGTGACCAGGACAGGCCCTGCCTCAGAACTTTGGGGTGTGGTCCCATCACAATTTACAAAGTGCTTTCGATTCGTTTACTAGTTCACTTCATTCTTGCAACCTCTGAAGGAGGGCATTCACAGTAGCCCTAATTTACAGATAAGGAAACTGAGGGTCCGAAAGGTCAACTCATTTTCTAAAATTATGCAACTAGTTAGTCAGCTTGCATGCCCCACTAGACTGGGAGTTCACTGTGGGATGAGAAGATAGCAGGCATCTTGGGACCAGAGAAGTGGATACTCTAATTAGATGTTAAAGGAACCAAGACAAGGACTGGGCCTCAAACCCACAGCTTGACTCCAAGCCTGCTCTATAATATCAACCCTGCCTCCGAAAGACTACTCTGGATTTGCCCTACACAAGTCAAAGTCAGGGAAAGGGAAGGAATTCACATCCCTCACGCAGCCAGCTCCCAGCTCTAGAGTTGAGGGCATGAGGGCATAAGAGCATCTACTCAATGAAGCTACAAAACGTCCTGGGATTTAGGTATGGCACAATCCAGATGTTCAACTATTTCCTCTCTCTCCATATCTCAGTTCTGCTTTCCTGTGTCTTGGCTTCTGTATCAGATGGCCTGTCTCAGCAAGTTGGAGAAAATGGCCCCTGGCAACCCAAGACTTTCAAGAGCCTTTGAGCTCAAGATCCAAGAGCCATATCCTCTCTGGCTGTCCATGTTAATGCTGGATATTGGACTTGTGTTCAGCTTAGATTATCTGCTAAACCCTGAGCTAATTATTCTGCCCAGGAAAATAAAGTCCTCTGATTGTCTACCTTCTCTTTAAGATGAACAAAGACAATAAATGTCCGTTAGAGTAATTAACAAATATTTGTGAATGAATGAATGAATGAATCTTGGCTCACAATGATTCAAATAGATCTGCACTGGTAAGGGACAAGCCAACAACATTTCTCTCCTGCATTCCAAGAGCTGAGTGTCATCTAACCCGTAACCCTTCCTGGGAAGCAAGATATGGCCTGCAATTCTAGAAGAATCTGTACCCTGAGCATATAATTAAATCAGAGGCCAATACAGCTGGTGAAAGTAGGAAGACACACATAAACTCTTCAATCTAGGAATGCTCGTGGACCCTGTCATTAGATACCCCGCGTGCTAATCTATCCTACTAGACTCCATAAACTGTGTGACTCTAACTGTTCTCCAGCTGAAAATGCATGAGTCTTCTGGACCAGGGCTTCCCTCCTCCCTCCCTCCATGGAAGACCTTTGGAAATAATCACCACAGTGAAAATGTACAAGTCAGTGGGAAAGGGGTTGATCTGGATGATATTAAAAGTTGAAAGTTGGCACTGGGAGTCAGGGGAAGAGAAAGTTGTAAATGCAAAAACTCTATTTTGCAGACTGGCTGTGTGATCTTTTGCAGGCTACTTAGCCTCTCTGAGCCCCAGTGTCTATAGCTATACAACATTAGTAACAAATTCTGCCTTGTATGGTCACTGTCTTAGGAATACAGCAGGTCTAGGATGGTTCCTGGAGTATGACAAGTACTGGACAGATATCAGTCCTGCCCTCCTTTATAGATAGGAAGTGCTCTGATTTTTCTAATCATATAGAGTTAAAATAAAACAAACCAATAACTCAAAAGAAAAATGTAAAGGAATGCCCTTCAGAAATGATCCTAAAGTACAAGCAAAAGCAAATGATATACCTAATTACCTAGACTGCTTTTTTTTTTTTTTTTTTGTCTTTTTTAGGGCCTCATCCTCAGCATATGGAGGTTCCCAGGCTAGAGGTCGAATCAGAGCTGTAGCCTCCGGCCTACGCCACAACCACAGCAATGCGGGATCTGAGCCGTGTCTGCAACCTAGACGAGAGCTCACAGCAACGCCGGATCCTTAACCCACTGAGTGAGGCCAGGGATCCTCATGGATGCTAATCAGATTTGTTTCACCTGAGCCACAGTGGGAACTCCCCTGGACTACTTATTTATCTGCTAGGTGTGGAGATGCAGTTTTGAGTAAGCACAGGCTCTAGGCTCAAGGAGCTTGAAGTCTAGTAGGTATGATTATGATCAATAAGAGATACCATTAATTTGAAAGTATAATTGCACTTTAGCTGATGAACGTTGCCCTTAAATTTTTGCATTGCTATTGAAAGTCTGGGCATTTTTCTCCTCTCTCCAAATAAACTGTAAGCTAAGCTATGGCAATTTTTTTATACTTTCCACGTTGAAAAATAAAAGCAAATTTTTACATGATTTGAAAAGAAAGGTGGGGATTGGAAAGGAAGGGTCCTTTCCACTTTTCCTTTGATTAACAATTTCCCGGTAAATAAATGCTTAATTAAAGGTGGTCAAGATCTAGGATTCTTCTTTTAGCATAGCCAAAATATCACGGTGCCCATTTCAGCAAACCACAGAACTTTATCAAGCCCACTTTTCCCATCGGTAAAATAGACACTGGTATTTTCCCATCTTAACCTCACCGTGAATGCTTGTGACCCATTCAAAAGCAGGGATCATATTTTATTCATCGTGTTCTCTGCATTTAGTGATTTCTGGAACATAGTACATGGTCAATACATGACAATGGCATAAACAACAAACATTTCTTATTTCTCCTGAGCCAGAAAGTTGGATGTACTGTTCTAACATAGTCTGGGCTCAGCTCTTCTTGACTGAACCCAAGCACACATCACTAATCAGCTAGTGAGTCGACTGGGGACTGTTTGGTCCAGGAGGCCCTCAGCTCAGATGACTGCAGTTTGCTCTGAGATGATGCTAAGAAAGAAAGGTTGGGGGTTCCCCTTGCAGCTCAGCAGTAACAAACCCAAGTAGTATCCATGAGGATGTGGGTTTGATCCCTGGCCTTGCCCAGTGGGTTAAGTTTGCTGTGAGCTGTGGTATAGGTCACAGATGTGGCACAAATCTGATGTTGCTGTGGCTGTGGCATAGGCTGGCAACTGCAGTTCCAATTCAACCATTAGCCTGGGAACGTCCATATGCTGTGGTTGCAGCCCTAAAAAAAAAAAAAAAGACGAAAGTATAGCTTTTTAAGGTGTGGCCCTAAAAATTAGGTTAAAAAAAATAATAAAAACAAAGGTTTAGCAGGGCAGTCTAGAACATATTGAACAGCACTGACAGCTATCCTGGGAAAACCTCCATCAGGACCACAGGACTACAAAGAAAATGGATGTTCTGGTTCCACATTCCTCTATGTTCCAATGGAGGAAATATACAACTTTTCTACAGGGCAACTAGGTGAGGTGTGTCAAAATGCAGCCTGGCTTCTCCTTTGAGCTTATGGTGCAAGGCTGGGGGAAATTAGACTAGGCAGAGTGCGGCAGGGAGAGAATGAAAAGAGGAGAGGCTTGGGAGCAGAGATGGGGGATACGCAGTGGGGGGGAGGCAGAAATGTGGGAAGGCATCTTGCCTCCTCCTACCCCTCTAAGCCCCCTTCCTGAGCTCCTCCAAAGACACGTGTCATTCTAAACCTGAGCCATGAGTCTGTCCTCACTTCCCAGAGAGAAGAAAATGTGGGCAATTAAACTCTTCGGTTAGGAATCCAGGTGGTACACACCCAGGCTGACTCCTCCATCGTCTCCAGTGGATGGAGGTGGAGGGCGAATCCCATGGTAGAGCCCCAACCGCCTGGCAAGGAAAACAGCTGTTGAAACTTGCTGAGCTCTGAGCATCCAGGACAGATCATACCGAAACCACGAAGCATCATGCAATGTCCAAACGTAACTGGATTTCTGAGCTTCCATCTCTGAAATCTCTGCCGCGGGGGAAAAAAATTGCTTCTTCTCCCCCCCGCCCCAATCTATTCCTGTGTCTGGCTGCTGGGGTTAGTAACAAGCTCTGGAGAGTCTGGGATATGTTCTCCATTGTGTTCTTTCTGTGAAGAAAATTACAAGGCGAAAAGGAAAGGGGGTGGAGAGGAACATTACATTCCAAACAGTCTCGGGGAGATAATTGCAAAGTCTGCTTTGCCCTCTCCTGGCTCCCCCTCCCTTCTCAGCTTCTCTGAATTTTTTCTGCCTCTAGAATCTGGCAAAGGAGGAGCTGCAGTGACTGCGGCTGCAGGTGGACCAGACAGCTTTGGCTGGTGCTTCCCCTGCTGTTTCTTCTCATCTTCCTGGACCCGCACGGTACCCACGCATGGCTGCCCACAAGAGAACATTTAGGAGGTTCTATTTAGAGAAAGATGGGCTGTTTTGTTTTTGTTTTTCTCGATGGTTTGGGTTATTTCCGTAGTACTCTGTCTGCTTGGCCATCATTCAGTTCTGGTGGGTTCCAGACTTACCGTGTTGCTACTTCATTGTTCTGGGCAGTTCCTAGTCCACAGTAGCTATCATTTATTGGTCCTTTACTATGTGGTCAAAAGCTTGTCAAGCATGTATATCCCTAATCTCATTAACTCCCACAGCCACCCTGGAAGGTGAATTGTATTTTTTATTTCCAATTTAGGGATGAGATGCTGGGTCTCAATGAGTTCAAGAGCAAATAAGTGGCATAGCCAAGATTTGAACCTTGTTCTGTCTGATTTCTGACCTCTGTGCTTCCATATTCCTGTGCCCACACCCCCAAATGGATAAAAGGCTGTCCCAGTCCTCCACTTTCATAAAGTCTTAAGGACAAAAAGGCAGATTCCTTAAATGGACGTGGTTCTAGGGGCAGCAACATGATCCATTTCTGCCCAATGAGATGCAAGTAGAAGAGCTTTCTAAGGGAGTGAAGGGCTTCCCAGAGTCATCTGGCTGTAGATTAAGGTTGAAGCAAGCAAATCCATTGAGTTCATTTGAGCACAGAGATTTAAGGAATTGTAACTGCCAGGTCACTTAGAAGATGTTTGAAATAGCATTTGAAAAGATCATTCTCCCTACCCTACTGAGCACAGCCTGGAAGAAAATGCTTCAAATAAACCAACAACAACAACAACAACAAAAACCCAAATGGTAGTCTTGGTTTTCTTTCCTTCTTTTGAATCTAAGCAGTGGGTTTCTTGGGCCTATGTGTCCCCATTTCACAGATGAGGAAGTTGAGGCTCAGAGACACTGAGTCATCTGTGATCTAAGGGCCAAGGATCTTTCTTCTACACCAGTGTTTTTCAAGGTGTGGTCCCTGGGCTACCAGCATCAGCATCACTTACCTAGGAACTGATGGGAAATGCAAATTTTCAAACTCCATCTCAAGCACACTGAATTAGAAACTTTGATGTTGGGGCCCAGCATTCCAGATTTTAACAAACCCTCCTGGTGACTCTGATGCAGCTAAAGATTAAGAACCATTGCTTTATGGTGGTTTTCATTAACAAAAAAAAAAAAAAAAATTCATCTATATATTGGAAACCATCTATTCTAAATTTCTGCTGCTTTGGACTACAAATATTCTGAATGCAATTTTCTTCTGGCCTTGGAGAAAATAGTTGCAAAAGTAAGATGCCAGCAAACTTTCAGAAATCTAACCAGCCACACAACTTGAGATCTGCTTGCATTCGGTATCTGGCCCAGAAGAGCAGGTTGCTGCAATAAGTAGGGGGGTGGGTTAGGAGAGGGTTTCTCAAGTTCTCGTCCTTTCTCGAGCTGTGCCCAGCTGAGGTTGAAGGAAGTAGGGTGCCCCCCACCCCACCCCCAGCTGTCAAGGCAGAATAAGCCTTGTCAGATGTGTTCTCCTTCAGGGGCCTCATACTGATGGGAAACCACACCAGCTTCCTCAGAGGTAAAATGACTTGCCCAAGGTGACCCAGCTGCAGAGTGAGGTGAGGGAGGCAATCCATGCCGTCCCTTTTTGCAGCGATAATGAATGAGTCTGACTGCCAAGTGGTTTCCGGAGATGCTGCCAGCAATGCTGAAAGTGATCACACATCCTGCCTCCCTTCAAGGATCATCACACAGCTTGGAAGAAAAATGCCACGAAAAACCAAAGAACAGCCTTAGAGTAGGTTTATTCCCTTCTATTTTTAAGCTTTGGGTTTGTCGCTTTTTTAATGTTTTCAAGATTCTTTTGCTTTTTTTTTGTCGTTGGTGGTGATGGGGGAGTGCATCACATATGGAAGTTCCCAGGCTGCGGGTTGAATCAGAGCTGCAGCTGCTGGCCTACACCACAGCCACAGCAACGCCAGATGCAAGCCTCATCTGCGATCTACACCTCAGTTCACAGCAATGCCAGATCCTTAATCCACTGAGAGAGCCTAGGGATGGAACCCGCATCCTCAAGGATACTAGTCGGGTTCGTTACAGCTGAGCCACAAAGCGAACCATGTTTTGCAATGGTAAAATGATAAAGAGATATGATCAAAGGACTTACAAAAATGGCTTCGGTTTTCATAATAAACAAAACCTGAGTAATGTTCAGTTAATCCAGAGTGGAAACAGCTTGTTGCTGCCTTTATTCTTCTGCATCTGAATTTACTGATATAACTCACCCACTTCTCACCCCAGCTTCACCTTCCTCTCCATGTTCTATTTGAGTTTCTGCTCCATAACACTGCAATTTCTATCTGGCAAATACCGGTCTCCTAGTCAACCATCCACTGGATTTGAATCCTCCTTTTGCCTTCACTCTAGTGTTTCCTTCCTTTTTCATTCTTCCTTCTGTGTCTTCTCTTGGAATCTACATCCTCTGCCTGCCTCCCAAACACTGGTGACCACAAAACCCTTTGCATCTCCAAATCCTTGGGATTTCTGTCCATGCTCCTCTGGGATGAGTAACTATCTCCTTACTCAAGCCAGGAACTAGAGAGTCCTTGTTAATCCTTGCTGATTCTCACAAGCATCACTTCCAAAACACACACACCCCACAAACATATACACACAAACCACACATATGCTTTCTCTCTTACACACAGGTGCACATATGCATGCACACTTAGAACACACACATGCATCATGCATGCACACACATGCACAACCACCCATAGGCTTTCTGTTTTACACACACATGTACATGCACACAGGTACACACCCATACACATAAACCCCGTACACAGTCAAAGGCTAAATCCTGTCAAATTGACTTCAGTCTGTATCCATCCATATCCCCAACCTCTCTACCATTGCCCTGGAGCTGAGGCCCTCATCATTGCTCACCTGACGATTGAGAGAGTTCCCTGACTGTTCCCTCTCCTTCCTTCAATCCAAGCTCCATTTTATAACCAGGAGCCTATCTCTCCAATGCAAATCAGCCATAGTTCTCCCACTTGGTACATTCCCACATCTCCTGTTGCTGGCAGGATAAAGTTCAAGCTCTTCAGCCTGGCCAACCAAGTTCTCCTGGACCTGACTCTGAAGTCCCTTCATCTGTTTCCACAAGAAATCCTCCACCAGGAAGCACCTTGATATCTTCAATTTCTTTACCTAAGATCTGGACACAATTTACGTCAATAGAAAACTGGTAATTTAAAAAAAAAACTTTGGTGGAAGTGTGGTCTATGAAATAGAAATTTGGAACCCATGACTTAGTCATATCAAACTACCCTGCCCTCCAGAATCATAGCATTTAACTAATTGAATGACATTGGTAAGAGAGGGTATGCAACAATAGTAAAGAATTAAGAAATCATTTCATTTATTTAACTAGCCCCCTATTGATGAAAATAAGGGTTGGTACCAATATTTCCCATCAACATTATGAAAATATCAGTGTGTCTGCCTTAGGAAGAAGGCATCAGAAGAAGGGTGAGGGTAAAACTGGGAAGACTCGTTACCAAGAAAGAGACCAGCTAAGAGACCAGCTGGTGGCAAAGGAGACAGAGAAGAAAGATATTCAAGGACCTGGAGGCCCTGGTCCCTGGAAAGTTAACATAGTAAGAGAGGCACAATAATCATATCAAGGCATTCATTTATTTAACACACATGTACATTGTCCATGTACCGTATCCTTGGGGGCTTTGCCAAAGAGCCCTGAAGATTCAGTGTGGAGTAAACACATGGCCAGTCCACCTGGCAAAGAAAGGTAAGAGATGTTAAGAGTGTAGGGTCCGGTGGGGGGGGGGGTGCTTCTCTGTAGAAAGATGCACTAAGTAGTGGTTACAGAGGCAGAGAAGTCACTGAAGCAGTGGTTCTCTCAAGTGGTACCGACTAGCAGCAACAGCATCACCTGGCAATTTGTAGGAAGTGCACCTTCTCAGACCCCACCTACCTCGTGCAGAGAAAACTTGGAGCTGGGTAAAGCCCACAGTCTGGCTCTTCACAAGTCCTCGGTCCCATCCTTACACAGCTACAGTTTGGGAACCCCTGTCTAGAAGCACAAAAGATCTGGCAGCAACTTTCCTTGGCTAGTGCCAGTCTAGAAAACTGGAGACAGTAAATGAGCTGGGTGTTTAAAGGAGAGTGAGTTCTCTGGGAGGAGAAGCAGAGGAGCTGGAGAAGAATATTCCAGGAATTCTAGGTGTTGTGCACTTCTGAGCCAGCTAACAGTACCGCCAACTTTACATTTTCTCAATGAACTTAAGAACTACGTCAGGATAAATAATTTATGCACAATTATTCATTGTGTTTTGAAAACAATTTAACTGCTCATCAGCAGATGACTTCTTGAGTAAGCTCTGAGTCATACGTATAAATGTATATGACTATCCCTCCATTCACTGCAGCACTATTCCCAATAGCCAAGACATGGAAACACCCTAATTTTCATCAACAGATGAATGAATTAAGATGTGGTAGATATACACAACAGAATACCATTCAGCCATAAATAAGAACGAAATAATGGCATTTGCAGCAACATGGCAGCAACTAAAGATTCTTATACTAAGTGAAGTAAGCCATAAAGAGTAGGCTATCGTGTATATGTGAAATTTAAAATCTGGCACAAATGAACCTATCTACAGAACAGAAACAGACTCGCAGACATGGATAACAGAATTATGTTTGCCAGGGGGTGGGAAAGGGAGGGAGTGGGATGGACTGGGAGTTTGGGGTTAGTAGATGCAAACTGTTATATTTAGAATGGGTAAGCAATGAATCCTAGTGTGTGTGTATATATATATATATATATACACATATATATTTGTACATATATGCATATATACATATATTTGTACATATATGCATATATATATGACTGCGTCACTATGCTATACAGTAGAAATTGGCATAACACTAAATCAACCATAACAAAAAATGGAAAAAAGAAAAAGAGAGGGCTGATGCGGGGGTGAGCTTCAGCATACAGGACTGAGTGCAAAAAGGAAAGTGCAAAACCATGTATACATCGTGCTACGTGTATGTGAAAAAAGTGTAAATACCTATGTGCTTAGAATCCCGACTGCAGTGAGACACAAGAAACTGGTACCAGGAAACTGTTTCTGTGGTGGAGAATTGAGGGTGGAAAACAGGAGTGGGAGGGAGATTTTCTTTGGATCCCATGTCTCCCCTTTCCATTTTGATCTCTGTGCAGAGACGGCCAGTTCGAAGATATGGACAACGGTCCTGTTTTCACACACCAACAAGGAGTGGGGACAGGGGAAGGCATGTGCTCTGAGGGCCCCCTCCTGGCCCCCCAGTAGGGTCCTCCCATCAGTCTCACCCCTCTAACACCTCTTGGGGAATTTCACAGGTGGGGGATGTGACAGGGAGGGGTGTTCGGTGTTATAATTACTGCTTTCGGTACCTATTTTTTTTCTAACAGGATGTGCTGCTGGGGTCAAAACCCTGGGTCAGAGTAATAGCAAGGTCGCTGTTCGCAGTACTCCCTCCGAGTTCCCGGTATTTGGGAAATGGTCACTGAACAGCCCCCAGCGTGGTGCAACAGTTGCGGGGAGGGCCCAAAGAACCACGGTGGTGGGATGGGGGGCCCCGTGGGGACTCCATTCAGAAAAAGAACAATTGGTGGTTTCGGGCAGCTGAGGTGAGAGGGGGCGGGAAATGAGAGAACCAAGGGGGCGGGGGTGGACACTGACCCTTGCCTCTATCCAAAAAAGGGAAAAAAAAAAAGGTGCAAACCAGTGATCTTTGGTGTACAGTGCTCCTTCCTTTAGCAGCTCTGAGCACTCTCAAAGGGTTTAATCACACGATCTCTTGTCTGCCTCAGCATCCTCACTTCCCTAGAAGAAGAGGGAACTCAGCTTTGTATCAAGTGCCACGTATACACCTGGTTTATCTTATTCCCTCCCTATGTCAGCACAGTTAACCTCCAAAACCCTTCCAGGAAAACATCCCACTTGGCAGATATAAAAACGAAAGCCTAGATGAGAAACGTGACTTGACCAAAGTTGCCATAGTGGAGCCATGAATAGGATCCAGTTCTGAAGCCACAAGCTTTGCTATACTGATTTTTTTTTGGGGGGGAGAGGGGCACGCCTGTGGCATGTGGAAGTTCCTGGGCCAGGGATCGAACCCAAGCCACGGCAGCGACCTGAGCCACTGCAGACTCTGAGCTACATGGACCCAGACTTAGACCCCTGGATTTGAAAACTGCAATTGAAAGCAGCCAAGAACACAGTGATATTTGCAAGACAAAAGAATTCACACAGGAAGTCTTGCTTAAGGCAGGGGAAGGATTCCCTGGATTTATCTGCTTGGGTAACCATGGTTTGTATTTGCTTCTGTAAAAATACTGGTTTATCAAGTCTGTGTACTTGATGGCAATCTAGCACCCATCCATCACCAGAGTTTTCTGTTTGCAAGTTGCCCAGCAGCCAGGTCCACATGACTAACCGACTCCATGAGCACTGTCAAGGCTTGTTTAGAAGGGATCTGACCTTCTCTAGGGTTTAAAAATTATATATATATATATATATATATATATATATATATATATATATATATATATATTGCAGAGGGCTTTAAACTGTTAGGTACCTTGACTCAAATAAGACAAGGAGTTGCTGAGATTTGTTTGTTGAATCATCTAGCAAGATTCCTTAAAGACCTACTATGTGCCAAGGATACCAATATAACTAAGGGAGAGTTCCAGTCTTTACAGCCTTTTATAGTTTCAATATCACACAAGTGTAACTCTGAGAGATAAAGTCTAAAAGAGATGCCTCAACAAACTCTAAAGAGCACAGAGTAAGCAAGAGGTTAATCCTTCCTGGGATTGGTACAGTGGGGCAAGGGGTGGAGGGGATGGGGAGATCTGAGAAGCCTTTTGAGGAGGTGGTCTTTATAACGAGCCCGGAAGGATGCAGGGAAGGACATTCCTGGTAGATTAAAGAGCGTGAGCCAATTTGGGGACACTTGAAGATTCATTATATGTGCAGAGGTGATGCTCATCGAGTTGGAATCTGTCTCCCATTCCTGTGCCTACTATCAACTTGCTCTACAATTCCAGACATCTCATTTTGCCTCTCTGATTCACAGTATCAAGTATAGTTTGTGTACATTGTAAAAGCAGAGGGAGAAGACAGACAGAGGCAGAGACCTGTCAGTCTAGAGCAAGAAGTACAGAATTACATGTCACGGAGGGTGCTGACTGGGTTCATCACAACCTGAAGGCATCTCTGTGTTCGATTCAAAGGCCACAGAGGAAAGGTTCCAAGGTTAGCTGGTGGCTGTCATGAATCAGGTATCCTGTCTCTGCTCAAATTTTCAAGAGATTGGGAAGTAAAAAAGTGGAAATACTTTCAGTTTTTCACCTTTAAGAATGATGTTAGCTGTGGCTTTGTCATAAACAGCTTTTATTGTATTGAGGGAGTTCCCCTCTATGCCCACTCTCTGGAGAGTTTTTATCAGGAATGGGTGTTGGATTTTGCATTTCAATAGATGCAAAGCTTTTTTGCACCATTGAGAAGTTAATACAGTTTTTTTTATTGTTTTTATTTTTCAGTTTGTTGATACGATGTATCACATAGATTTGCAGATATTGAAGAGTCTTTGCATCCCTGGGATAAATCCTGCTGGATCATGATCTTTTTTTAGTATATATTTGTATATAATTTCCTAATATGTTGCTGAGGATTTTTGCATCTATGTTCATCAGCGATATTGGCCTGTAAATTTCTTTTTTTGTGGTATCTTTTTCTGGTTTTGGTGTCAGGGTGATTGTGGCTTCATAGAATGAGCTTGGGAGTGTTCCTTCCTCTGAAATTTTTTGGAGGAGTTTCAGAAGAAGAGGTGTTAATTCTTCTCTGAATGTATGATAGAATTCAGCAGTGAAGCCATCAGGTCCTGGACTTGTTTTTTGGAAGTTTTTAAATAAATCACATTTTCAATTTCAGCACTTGTGATTAGTCTATTCATATTTTCTATCTCTTCCTAGTTCAGTCGTGGTGGAATCTGTAAGAATCTTGTAAGAATCTTGTAAGAATCTGTCCATTTCTTCTAGGTTGTCCATTTTATTGGCATACAGTTGCTCACAGTAGCCTCTCAAAATCCTTTGTATTTCTGCAGTCTCAGTTGTAACTTCTTTTTCATTTCTAATTTTATTGTTTTGAACCCTCTCTTTTTTCTTGATGAGTCTGCCTAAGGGTTTATCAATTCTGTTGATCTTTTCGAAGAACCACCTTTTGGTTTCATTGATCTTCTCTATTGTTTTCTCTGTTTCTGTGTCTTAATTTCTGCACTCATCTTTACGATTTCTTTCCTTCTACTAATTTCAGGCTTTGTCTGTTCTTCCTTCTATAGATGTTAAAGGTGTAAGGTTACATTGTTTGAGTTTTTTCTTCTTTCCTGTGATAAGATTGTATTGCTACAAACTTCCCTCTCAAAACTGCTTTTGCTGTGCCCCATAGGTTTTGGATTGTCGTAGCTTCATTGCCATTTGTCTCTAAGTATCTTTTAATTTCCTCTTTGATTTCTTCCATGATCCATTGGTTGTTTAGTAGCATATTGTTTAGCTTCCAGGAGTTTGTGTGTTTTTTGCTGTCTTTGTCTTGTCGTTGATTTCTAGTTTCATATCATTGTGATCAGAGAAAAATGCTTGAAATAATTTCAGTTTTTAAATTTACCAAGACTTGATCTATGGCCCAAGATGTGATCTATCCTGGAGGATATTCCATGTGCACTTGAGAAGAACATATATTCTGCTGCTTTGGGGTGAAAATTTCTATAGATATCAGTTAAATCTATTTGGTCTGGTGTGGCATTTAAGGCCTGTGTTTCCTTGTTGATTTTCCGTCTTAATGAGCTGCCCATTGCTGTAAGTGAGGTGTTAAAGTCCCCCACTATTATTGTGTTACTGTTGATTTCTCTTTTTATGGTGGATAGTAGTTGCCTTATACATTGTGGTGCTCCTGTGTTGGGTGCATATATATATTTACAATTGTTATGTCTTCATCTACATCACTAATTATTAGAGAAATGCGAATCAAAACTACAATGAGGTACCACCTCACACCATAGAATGGCCATCATTAACAAGTCAACAAACAACAAATGCTGGAGAGAATGTGGCGAAAAGGGAACCCTCCTTCACTGCTGATAGGAATGTAAAATGTTACAACAACTATGGAAAACAGTATGGAAGTACTTCAGAAAACTAAATTAGAACTACCATATGATCCAGCAATTTCACTCCTGGGTATATATCCTGAAAACACTTTCATTGAAAAAGATACATGCACCCATATGTTAATCGCAGCACTATTCAATATAACCAAGCCACCTAAATGTCCATCAACAGGTGAATAGATTAAGAAAATGTGGTACATATATACAATGGAATACTACCCAGCCATAAACAAGGATGAAATAATTCCATTTGCAGCAACGTAGATAGAACTAGAGACTCTCATACTAAGTGAAGTAATGAGAAAAAGACAAACACCATATGATATCACTTATATGTGATATCTAAAAAAATAATACAAATGAACTTATTTACAAAACAGAAACAGATCGTGGACATGGAGGGCAGACTTCTATTTGCCAGGGGGATGGGGGAAGAGAAGGGGATGGACAGGGAGTTTGGAGCTGGTAGATGCAGACTGTTACATTTAGCAGAGATGGGTGATGGGATCCTGCTGTACAGTACATGAAACTGAATCCAGTCACTTGGGTAAGAACCTTCATGGAAAATGAAAACAAAATGGGTGTGTATGAGTGGCTGGTCACTTGTTTGCTATACTGCTGTAATTGATAGAGCATCATAAATCCACAATATTTTAATAATAAATAAATAAATAAGGCTAGACTGCTGAGAGCAAGTGATTGCTGGTGCCTAAGAACAGCTGGAAGATGGGTTTCTCCTTCAGCCTGATGCTGGATCTTCTGACTGGACCACTTGCAACCTCCCTCTGTTACTGGCCAGACCCAGCTTCAACATCAACAATTTCTGCATCCTTTCCCTGATCCACTGAGACAAGTCGGGTACTATGTTTCTATGCTTCTCAATACTCTATGCTTCTTTCATTATAGCCTGTATCATCCTGAATTGTAATTGTCCATTAACTTCATAACATCCCTCATCAGACTGCATGTCTCATTAGGACAGCCATCATGTCCCTTTTTACCCCCATAGCCTGTTACATAACATGGAGAAAGTAATTGTTTGTTGACTATGACTAAGTGAATGAGTAAATGAGAGGATGGAAGACATATAATAGTACGCAAATGGCAATTAGCACAGAGTAGTCAAAAAAGACTCTTTCCTTAGAGTGTGAATGATATAATGGGATTCCAGGTGAGGGAGGAGTAGCGAAAGCCTCAGTCAAAGAAGTACTGTATAGAGTTCCCTGATGGCCTAGCAGTTAAGGATCTAGCATTGTCACTGCTGCAGCACAGGTTCCATCCCTGGCTTGGGAACTTCTGTGTGCTGAGGGCACAGCCCACTCCCCCCAAAAAGTACTATTACAATGGTTGTTAAGACCATATTATATCCCCCAATGCTGGACCTTTGAAAATCCAGGTGTATTTTTTGGCCATTTTCCATGAGGATCAAAAGGCATATTTTACTCCTATCTTCAGCAGTTCACTTCAGTTGGCTGGACCAAATGAGTTTCAAAAGACATGAAGGGAATTTTTTAAGAAAAGAAAAGCTGAGCCATTAATTGACATGGGACATGGCAGGCTAGAATGAAATGGGAAAATTGAGATAGACCCCAACGGAGCTACAGAAACAAGTGGAGAAGTCAAGGCAGATGATGTTGATGAGGAAATGGATGATGGTATTGATGATGGTGATGATGATAATATGGTGAGAGCTGTTGAAATTTTGAGCATCTCAATACCTGCCAAAGGTTCTTGCATTCATATCTCCTTTACTCCTTACAACAACCCTAGGAGATAAGTAGTATTCCTCTACTCTTCAGTTGAGGAAAATAAACTCAAAAAGGTTAAATAATTGCTCAGGCTCACACAGCTCAGAAGAAGCAGAGCCAGGATTTAAACCCAAGCTTGTCTCCAAAGCCCATTCAGCTAATCATGGTTATTCTGCCATCCACTGTTCTCTTATGGGTTAATATTCTCTTAGTTTGGCTCTTAACATCTTCATGCTAATATGCCCTCTATCCTGAATAACAGACAGAGTTATTGCTAAGAAGAAATAAACTTCATATCAAACTTATTCCCTGGAAGTAGGTCAAAACACTCTTGACTACCCACACAACCCAACAGTGATCTCATCTGCATATTCCAAAATAAAAGACAGACTTTACAGAGCAGACCGCATCCAAAACCTGATTTCAAAAGATAGAAGGTAAGGTCATGTGTGCCAGGAGGAATCCAAATTTCAAATAGTGCCTATTTTCATTCTTGTGAGAAACTGGATTTTCATATAGATCCCATCAGATCTGCTTGCTGCCCTTCTTTATCTAAAGATAACCCTGATCCTTTCTGAAACTTTCTCAAGTCTCTTCTTTGGAAAGAATAATTCTATGAGGTGCCTGATCCATTCCAGGGAATTTAATCGCCATGGTCTTAACTAATTGCCAGCTCTTAAAAGACAGGAAATATGACCATTAACTCCCATTTAACCAAAAGTCAGGGGATGGAATAGCTTCATTAATTTAATAGTTTGATGAATTAAAAAAGACAAAGATAGCAAAAGATGAACTTCTAGAATTCAAGACTGTAGACTATGATAGAATACAGTACATTTAACTTCATATGAAATAAGAATGTCTTAACATTTATACAGGACTCTGAAAAACACTGTCAAATTTGATACAACAATGCCATGAAGGAAATAGTAAGATTATCTGCATTATAGATAGAATACTTGGAGACATTTAATTGTGTTTCCCAGGTCACACAGCAAATAGGGAGCAGAACTGGAATCTGAGCCATGTCCCTTAATTCCTCACTCAGCCAGCATTAATCACCTTTCCTGTCCCACATTTTTGATCACTCTTCCTGTCCAGCCAAGGCAAGCATTGCCAACATGGATGGACAAACCAAACTTACCAGGAGCAAACCGTACAGAAGTGCAGCAAACCGTACAGAAGTACAAAAGAAATATGGATTTTATTACAGAATATAGAAGGTTTGTGAGTCCTTTGAATACAAGGGTCACATCCTATTGGCTTTTTATGCCTCAAACTCAGCACAGAGTGAATGATGGCTAAAATCAGCAATAAATATGTTACTATTCTATTTGGATAACAAAGAGTTTGGGGGCTGTCTTGAGCTATGAGCCAATTCTCTTTCAATTAGTTACTCTTTCAAGTTAAATCAAATTATAAGCTCATATTTGGGCTGATAATATTCCTGAACAGAATCATTTGCAACTTTTCACCTAGAAACATCATCAGGTGCATCAGGAGATGTCTCCTCGAGAGCAGTAAGAGATGCAATACGTGACAGCAATCAGGCTGATGAACCCAGAGCCTTGCCTGTATCAGCCAGTGGGTACCTGGCTTCCAGTCATAGCTGCCATTTACATGCAGGACATGCTAGATGGCCCTAAGAGAACCAAAGGATCAGACTAGAGTTATCCCCAGCCTCCTGTAGATGCCCTTGGTAGGAGAGGTCTGACAAAGTTCCCATGAGGCCATATGACAAGGCCACATTTTCAGAGATGACCAGTTATCCATCCCAGCTGCTGACAACTGACCACTGATCACACAGGGGCATTCCTACTGCCCACACCCCATATAGGTCAATGTGGATGAGAATGAATGGCAAAAGACTTGGGTTTCAGACTGTTGTGGTTTAAAAATATTGATTTTTCTAGCTGCGGGAACTTGGGTAACTTGATTAACCTCCTTGAGCCCTAAATTTCTCTTCTGTGAAATGAATGGGCATGAAGATTACATGATATAAGATATGTAAAGCATCTAACACATGGCTATGGAGCTGAATCTCCTATGACATGTAAAAGTTACATACAGCTCAAATTAGCCTTGCGAATCCCTTAAGTTGCCCAGATTAGGCAATATACACCTTCTTTTATATGTAATCTGCCACAGTAATATACACATATAAATACATGATGTATACAGTCGTTAGTGTATATGCAAAATATATGCAGATGTATAATTTTATAATATTATAATTACATACAAAAGAATATGTAGTTGAATTTCCGTGGGTTAAATAGACATATGGGGAAAATCGATTCTAAATAGAAGCTGAACTTTTACGATGTTACTGTCCTGGGGGTACAGAAGCCAAGAAGCGTAAAATGACTAATACTGGTGAATTAAGCATATTCCCCAATCAGGGCTCTCTTCTAAGCGCTGTTTCACATTTCCTCATTTAATCTTCACAACACAACAACCCTACAATGTACTTCCTATTATTATCCCCATTTTAAAGATGAGGAGACTCAAAAACAGAGAAGTTAAGTAACTGAAATAAGTCAACCTATAGTCTGACCCACAAAGGAGATTGTGACCTAGTTATAGACGAACTAAAAACTGAAATCGATACTACACAAAGACTTGTAAGACGAGCGCCTAGATGAATAAAAATGAATGACAAAGGAAAGATACAGATGACACTTCATAAACTTAGGATTTCAAAGCTGGAAAGACCCTGAATGCATCTAGCCCTGTAAGGGAAGGAGAGTCACTGTGGGGTCAGCAGCTTAGAAAGGACATTCTGAAGTTGACTCCTAAGCTCTTCCTTAAAGAATGGATTTCATAAGATCCAGCTGTGCAGCACTGGGAACTCTGTCTGGTCACTTATGATGGAGCCTGATAATGGGAGGAAAAAGAATGTATACATGTATGTGTAACTGGGTCGCCATGCTGTACAGTAGAAAATTGACTGTAAACACTGTAAACCAGCTATAAAGGAAAAAAATGAAAATCATATATAAATAAATAAATAAATAAAACCTTCAATTAAAAAAAAAAAAAAGAATGGATTTTCCTAACCAGGCAATAAGAAATTGGAAGCAAGACCACTACGTTGATTATGGAGTGCAAAAATGCGGAGGTGAGCACATGACATTTTGGTTATCTGATATAAATGGAAAAGTTTAGCGGTAGCTAAGATGGGAAAGGATGGGGCGATGGGAAAAATAGACCAAGGTTATATTATGTCAGTCTCTGGGATAACATTCCAAGGAATTTGACCATGGACCCTACGGAGCCACTGAAGTCTCCTGACTGTGGAGCAAGAAGATAAAAAGGACATTTGGGAAGATTGATCCCATGCCTAGATTAACACGTTTGGGCCATCAAACCAGATGGATCCCCCGCACATACGAGAAATAGCTAAAAACAGTTCCATGGAGGTCATTTTTACTCAGCAAACAAATAACTAAACAAATATGTCTTCTTTCAAGATGAATCTGGACTTTCCAAGCCCTCAGCGGTCATCATACACAACCCACAGGACTTCTGCTGAATGTCCTTTGTAGTCTAATGACAAAGCCATTCCTAGCACTTTCTAGTGATGCTTTTTAAATTTTCTTTTAAGAGCAGCACCCACGGCATATGGAAGTTCGCAGGCTAGGGGTCTAACCAGAGCCACAGCTGCCGGCCTACACCACAGCCACAGCAACGTCAGATCCGAGCCGCACCTGCAAACTACATCACAGCTCACAGCAAGGCCGGATCCTTGACCCACTGAGCGATGCCAGGGGTCAAACCTGCATCCTCATGGATACTAATTGGATTTGTTTCCACTGTGCCACAATTGGGACCTCCCGTAGCGATTTTTCTTTTTAATGTGCCTGGTAAATTAAGCCTTCTGGAAAACACCTTCCTTGAACCATCTCCCCTATACTTAATTCTTTCCATTTTCTCTGCTTCTTCAAATTGAATTTATATGTGTACTTGGCCAACTGCTGACAGCGGTGTAAATCTTAAGTACGGAGACATCCTAACTTCTGGTACTTCAAGCCTCTGTCTCCGGTATCTTCTTAGTATAGTCGTCCCACTTGAAAAAAGATCCACTGATTTAAGCAGGTTTATTTTGCAAAGCTGGGAACACAAAGATGTAATCAAATGAGCCCAGCTCATTTTAAAGACTTTGAAGTAACTCAATGTTAAAGTAGCTCTTGTGTTGTACTGGCAAAGATGTGATGTTTTAATCAGCCCTGTTTATCTGAGAAGAAAAAAAATGTGAATTCTTTGACCTGGAATTTCAGGTTCTTTATATCAGATGCCAGCCAACAACTCAAGTCTTTTCTCATCGCTGCCCTTCATGAACCTGACATGGCAAATAAAACCGCTGCCCACTATTCTTCATGGAAGCCCAGCATTTGCCAAGCACTATGCATCTGTTTAAACTAGTCTTTCTGTTGGGAATATTCTCCAGGAGGCCACCCTCATCTTCACACATGCAAATCCTTCACGCCTTCATTCCATACATTTAGTGGCCATTGTGTGCCAAGCAGTTTAACCTTCTATTCTATTCAGGACTTATGCCAGAAGTATTCTGGCAAGATAAGTACAGAGTCGGGGGTTGGGGGAGCAGGGCACAGAGGGAGGCCTTAGCCAGTCAGGAATACTGTTTTGGAGGAGACGATACTTGATTGAAACTAAAGAAGTTAACAGTGAGAAACTGCCTCCCCTTAATCTGAACATCCACGGCATTTTTCCTGATCTTTCTTACAATCCCACTTTCCTCTTTATATTATAGGGTTTTTTTCACCTATTTTATGCTCCCCGCTCAACTGAAAGATCCTAAAGGACAATATCTGGGGCTGTTGCATCTTTGAATGCTTTTTACAAAATAAGTGCTCAAGGATGGGCAGGAGCACAGGCTTTGGAAATGGGAAATTCAGATTAAAAAGGCAGCTGCACCATTCATGAGCTAAGTGACCTTGATCAGACTAGTTCAGTTACTTCCTTAGGACTCCATTGATTCCAGCATGTGGTACACAGCAAAACCTCAGTAAATGGTAGCTTTGAATTTCTAATACATAGTCCGTGATTATTCACTTATTTTGCATACATCTTAGCACTGTACACAAGAATAGTCCCATGTGAACACACACTCACTTGAATGCCCTTATCATAGCTCAAATCTATGCATATAAGCATAATCATATAATTAAAATTCTATCACAGATAGTTCTTTTGCAAGGTAGTTTATTTTTTCTGCCCCCAAACTCATAAAGAAACAGGCATTAAGGCCGAAAAATCTAGCACTTAATCATATACCACCTCCTTCAGGGTTTATCAATTACTAAACAAATAAGCCTGGTAAGTGATTCATTGTTGTCAAGTGTGGCACGAGGGGTTGGGGTATGGGGTGGAGGAGTCATTTAATCAAAGAAAGAAAACGAAAAAAATTCGAAAGAATCCAGACCTAGTAAAAGGTTAAAATCATGTGATTCTTTCTAAGCAGCCGTTGTGGTTGGTTCTCAGTTTAGATGATGGTACTTTCAAATTACCCGAGATACAGGAATGGCCGTGGGGGAAAGGAAATTCCATCAGATATTCTCAAGTTCACCTCCTTAGTTCAGGCTAAGAGAGAGGGAAGGGCAGATCATGAATCTGAAGGATTTTCCAAAAATGCCTTCAGCTGCACACGGAGACCTCACTACACTAACTGAACAGATCCACAATGGAATGCCCTGGTGAGGATATAAAACGGATTAGAATGTTAAGCACACAATACTACTATACCATTCTAGGGCATAGGGAACACCTATGAACAAGACTGAGGGTCTTCCCTGGGTGAAAGGCATTCAGATACATGATTTCACTTTTAGAGTGTGAAATAACAAAAAATAGAGGAAAACTTTGCTGCCACATGAGGTTCCAGAGTGGAGAAATCACTGCAGTTGGGAGATAATCAGTTTCCCTTTCTAGAGGAGATACCACTTCAGCTGGGCTTTGAGGACTAAACTCACAGGGGTGGTTAAGGAATTCATCTTTGTTGAGTACTTACTCTGTTCCATATGCTTTATATGCCATATTCCACTTAACTCTTACAGGTCTCTAAAGCAGCCATTGCTTTACATTCTTGTTATAAAGAATTATAAGAAGGTACTTTTCCCAAGGTCACACCTCCAAAGAATAGGACTCAGGAGCCTAAGATGGGCCCGGATGATCCCAAAGCCTGTGATTTCACCGCCTTTTTGACCCTGCAGCTTCTGCAAGCCCGTAGAAGGTCGATTCCAGGAGAGACAATGGTTAAAACCATAGTACCAGGGCTTCTATCGCAGTAACCAAGCAATGAAAGCATGAAAGACTTTGTAAGCAATTCATGCCTGTAAGTAGATTATGCTCACTGCCAATACTGCTTCTACTATTCATTACCCAATATAGATTAACTGATTTACGGCTAACTTATAGCTAATGTATACAATGAATAAGGATTATTGGAGTGAATGGAATGAATTTCTCTCTCCTCTGAGACAAGGTAAAGGTTAACTCTGGCCCAGTTCAAGGCTAATTATAATACATTTTACAAAATACGGAGTTAGTCAGAGGTCGAATGAGGTATTCCCAGAGCTTTGATTAGGGGAGCAGCCCAGCAGGAACTAACCTCTAGCTGAGGTCTGTGTGAAAGGCTGGGGAAATAAAAGAAAGCATGGCTACAAAATGGGGGGTAGGACTTTCAGAGTACTTATAGAAGTAACAACGCAATGCTTTCTCCAGTGGAATGACTAAGTTATATTTCCTGCATACAGTGGGGGGCGGGGGGTGAAACACCTCACTGAATGCTGTTCATTGGTCTCTATAAGCTCCTCCTTCATCTCCCCAAAGAGGAGTCTTTGGTCCTCGTCTCATACGAATCTTCTCTCACCCATCTGATCTCATGGATTTTAACACCATTCAAACGCCAGACCTCCAAGTTCACACCTTTATACTTCTCTCCCGCACACCAGACTTGTACACGCAGCTTCTAACTTGACGTCCCCACGCAAATGTCTGATAAACCTCTCAAACGTAGTATGTTCCCAGTTGAATTATTATAGCGGTTTTGATTTTGGCCTCTCCTTGCCTCCCCTTGCATCCTTGATCTGTTCCTCCTGAAGCTGTTCCAGCCTGAGTTAATGGAAACATCAGATATTCAATTGTTTCAGCCAAAAGAACTTGGAGTCAGCCCTTGACAGCTGAGTCTCTTTCAAACTCCACATGTAACTACCGGCTCTATCATCTCATCTACGATCAAAGACTATCTATCATCGTAGCCTATAAAATATATGTAGAAAATGAGCACTTCTGGCCACCTCCTGCCACCACCCTGTCCTGAACGAGAATCATCACTTACTATATTTCTTCATTGCCTCCAATGATCTATTTCCACTCTTGTCCTCTGCATTCTACTCTCACCAGAGTCAGAGTGGTGCTGGTGGCTCTCCACCTAGCAGAGTAAAAGCCCAAGTCCTTACCAGTAACTATAAGACTCTCCGTGAGTTAGTGCACTTGAGTGCGCGCACACACACACACACACACACCCTTTCCCTCTGCCCTTATATCCTTGCCATCCCTCCCTTGTCCACTATAGTCTGTCTACCCTGGTCTTCTTACTTTTCCTAAAAAGGACATGCACCTTCTCACTAGGGTCCACATAGATTAGTGGAGACACCAAATTCCTCATCTACAAAACAAGGTAATTGGATCAGGTGGTTTCTCAAGTCCCTCCACAAAGATGTTATGACTTTGTAACTCTCTCCATCTGCAAAGAGTAAAGACATGAAACCCCAAGATTGAAAGTGGGGCAATATTATGAGCTCTGGCCAATGGCAAAGAAAAATCTTCATTTCCATAACCCTTCACCATTGGCTCTGCAAATCAGAATTAGATCTAATGAGCCATTCTTACAGTGAAAACTGGAACATCAGCAATGGCCTAGGAGAATAGCATTTAACTATTAAATGGTATGGCCATGGTCACTGCATTATAATAATAAGGAAAATTATGCTGTTAAAATGCTAAGGAAGCATAGGGAAACTGTTTTACATGTGCTACTATACTTAAAATGTTAAAATAAATGGGAAGATGTGTGGAAGAAAAATCATCAACATACTGAGAGTCCTGGTGTTAAAATCATGGAATTAAGGATGACACTCCTTCTTTTCCAACGTTTCTAGATGGTCTACTCTATGGTTTCTACCATGTGGTTTATTTTATTACCATTATAAATAATGGAGATGCGAGGGTGTGTGCATATTTAATTGTTTGAATATTTAAACAAGGAGACAGCTTTCCAGCTAAAAACAATATGTTATATTCTTTCAGTTACTGGGTCCATACACTACAGGCAAATTAGAGACAGTGTTCTTTGAACAAGAACATGGTAATAAAAGATTAACAGGCAATTTCCCTACAGTGATGAGGATCAGCCATGCAGTCTATTCAGCTGGCAGCCAAGAGCCCAACCACACACGGACTCGGGTATTCTCTTATCACATAGACACAGTTAGTGGCGTACTCACCGATTCAAATTGATGGACCTACTCAGAGGCTGTCGGACAGTTTTTATATTCTTTCCTCCTCAGTGATGCCAAGATGTTATTCTTAAGTAAAGTCCATACAGGAATAGTCATTGAGTTTCCCAATTGCAATCCAGTCTATCCTGTATGTTCATCTATATTATGGACCCAAGAATGAAGAGTCCAACATGGTAGATTCAGTCTTCCATACAGAAATTATCTGATTTTAGCCAGGTTTCTTAGTCACAGGTCTCTGTCCTCTCATCTATAAAACAGGGAAAGTAAGACCCTTGTCATTCTTAGAGAAGGAAAAATGAAGGGGGTGAGGAATATCTTCCACCTTATGGGGTTGTTATGTGTATTCATTGTTAAAACAAGTTAGCGTAAGATTTGGTTCACAAGACACACTGAGAATTTCAGCACATTATCTATTCAACAAATGTCTATTGAAAACAAGGTGTGCCAGGTATATCTAGATGATGCAGCTATAACAGGGAACAAGCCTCATCCCCCCTAAAGAAGTGTCTAGGCTGGTAGGAGAAAAAAGGCTATTACAAATTTTTAAAATAATTGAGACACAGAATGGTTAGGTAACTTTCCTAGAGGCCCACAGCCCATGATCATTGGAGCCAAGATTCAAAGCCAGGAAGTCTGACTGCCAGTCTGTATTTCTCACTGCTGTGTACACCGTCTTCTTTGTTGCCTCTTGGGCCAATTAAATGAGGTAACAAATGTGAAGCATATAGAATGGTGCCCATCACACAGTAAGTGTGCCATAAATGTTAGGTAGTGTCAGTAATAGCTGTAGTACCACAAGCAGTAAGAGTAATAGCAAAAGTAGTAATGATGTAGGTTAGTAGACTAGCAGTGGTAGTTCTAGTAATAACAGTAGTAGCAACAGCAGAATATAAAGCACTCTACAAATGCCAGGAGTTATTATTAGTCTGAGCTCAGCAGCATTCTAAGAAGGAAGGTGAAAATGTTCTCCACTTTTGTGTCATATGGTTTCTGCTCTCACGAAACCCACTTCTTGGTACAGAAGAAGGACCCCCATACACCACACAGCTGGTGATTTAGAATAAAAGCTAGTTAAGTGTGACATCAAAAAGTTGAATTTCCAAGAACCAAGTTATTTAGGAAAATGTCATTTTTTAGGGTTCATGCAGAAAAGAGCTAATAGTTAAGTCACATGAGCACAGTTAGCACACCCAAGGCACTATAGCACGCACACGACAGGGACCAGGGCATTTAGAGTCCTTACCCGTGCCCTGTGCAAGAGATGTGGTACCATCCTCTTCCTGTAGGAGAACACTGAGGTTCAGAAAAGCTAGCTTATTCACTCAAGCTGGCACAAGTAGGAAGTAGCTCAAGCCAGGAATTTAACCCAGAGCCATGAACTCTGCTCACCTGGCCACTGGGATGTGGGTTAAGAGCAAACCTAATTGAGAGTGGATCAGACTTGGACAAGGGCAGGAGCTGAGCCAGAGAAGCCTGAGAAGAGGGGCTGCAGGAGCAGAAGTCTGGGTGGGGGTGAATCAGCTGAGATGAGGGCAGGGAGGAGTCAGCAGGGCCAGCTTGGGTATGAGCCTAGCCCTGCCCTTCTAGAGCTCCCCACCCAAGAGAAACCACACAGTGACATGTGCACTTGTTTATAATGTCTTGTTTTTAAGTTGCAGTTTGTTTTGTTATCTGTGCCAAGGTGTACAAGACTGAAATCAAAACAGTGAGATAGGCAGCTTTTGAGTTTTATTTGGTTCCTTCTGAGATGCACCAAAATGAATCAAACTTTTTTTTAATGTTACTTAGGGTTTGGGACAATATTGGGGTCCACATGTTTACAGTCCTTTGATTCCCCTCCCTGATAGTATTCACCAGAAGCTATCACAGAAGCTTTAGCATGGCAGTCATTCATTCAATCAACAAACATTTATTGAGGACTTTCTTTATATCAGACCATGTGCTAGGCAAAGCAGACCAGGAAATGAACCAGAAGAGGTACAATCCTTGCTTCCTTGAAATTCACATTCTGGTTAGGAGAGGCAGGTGATAAATGTAAAACCAAATAAATTAGATGATATCACACTGAGACATATCCTTGGACAAATATAGAGTGATGGGAAGGGAAGATTTTGGGGGTGGAAGGTGTATAGTCTGTTGGATTATTGAGGTTGACCTTGAGAAAGGGGATGTTTGAACTAGGAAGGAATGGTAAGAAGGAGCCCCCAATGTGAAGGTCCGAGGCCAAAGGGAGCTGGCAGAGTGAAGAGTTAGTGCAAAGACTCTAACCCCGATGAAAGTTTGGCCTGTTTTGGGAACACAGAGAAAACCAGTCTGGCTGGATCATGGTGTGCCAGGGAGGTGACAGGAGGAGATGAACTCCAGAATGTACTCCGGGACCAGATCAGAAAGGAGCTTGTAGGTACCATGTAAGGAGCTTGTATTTTACCTGGAGATGGTAAGCAGTCCAGAGAAGGTACTTATTTTAGCTGGGGAAAACAGCTATTGATAATTGTGTAGAGAATGGATTACAGGAGGCAAAGGAAAGTGAGAAGCCTGTTAGGAGAGTATTACAGAGATTAAGGTGGGTGAGGATAGGGCACGGACTAGGAAGGTTTTAGGTTATTTGGAGGGAAGCAGACAGATCTGAAAAAATGTTTTCAAGGTAGGAGTAAGAGTTTTCACTGATAGGGTGGATGTGGGGAGGATAAGGGGGTTTGTGAAATCCAGGAATAGCCCTAGGTTTTGGCCTAAGGAACCAGACACAAGGTGGTATCAATCAATAAGATGTGGAAGTTGGGGGAAGAGCCAGTTGCTGGGCTGTTGGGAAGGGAGTTCCAGGGTTCTGTTTGGACATAATGAGTTAGAGATGGTTGTTAGACATCCATGTATAAATGTCAAGTAGGGATTTAGATACAGGAATCCAGAGTTCACAGGAGAGGACAAGACTAGAAATAAGGATTTCAGCTTTTTTGCCATGTAGATGGGAAGTCTGGCATGTGACGAACAACCACCTTGGGGAAGAGAGAGGGGAAGGCTAGATTCTGACCATCTCAAGATGGCGGCCTTGAGCCTCACTTAGAAAAGAAAAAGTAATAGCAGACTCCTCGTAAGACAGCTTGACAAATTAAATCCTATTTGTGTGTAAGGATTGTACGACCCCAAATCCTTGGTCTTGTCCAATGTCATATCAAGGTCTCAGGAAGGCCAGTTTCCAAAGGGTTAGGACTTCTCATGAGACAGGGATAATGAGTTGACTGGCAAAGCCAAGATCCTGTGATCCTGTGGTCTCTGTCCACGCTGCTTTCTTTCTCCTTGACCAAAACTTCATCTCCAACATCTCCACCAGCATGCATGCTACATTTGGGCCATTTCTCACAGGCCGCTAAATCCCAGGTCCTCAGGAAAGAAAAGATCTTCAGGAGTTCTGATCGGATGGCCCACGACCCCCAAGGAGTTGTACCTGACATGGGTCAAGCCCCATGACACAATGTCAAGTGGCAGCTAATTCCCCTTGACTAGAATAAGCACTGGCTTTTCTTGGGCTCTGGGTTGGCGCCCAGTAGAGTGAGCGGCTGGCAAAGGAGACTTCAGTCAATGGAGTACTTGAGGACACCACCGTGCATGCCCCGAGCGGCCCTTTCTACTACACCACATTGTCCAAAACAAAGAGTGGCAAAGTCTACAACAATAATAGCTCACTTTTATTGAGTACGTATTCTATGTATCAGGCTCTTGTGCAAGCATTTTCCATATATTACCTCATATAATTCTTCCAGTAATCCAGTAAGGTTGATACTATTCTAACTCCCAAGTTACAGACGAGGAAACTGAGACCCAGGGAAGACAGGCAGTTGCCCAAGGTCAAACAACAAAGTGGAGAGATTTGAATGCAGGTCTGCTCTCAACCATGAGGCATTATCAGCTCTTAGCAGCAGAGTGTGTTAACCATTTTCGGTCTCTGCTAGCAACACTGACCTCCCAGGCAGACAGCGGGAGGAGGCCTGGATGAGGAATCAGGACGAATTCTAGTCTTGGGTCTATTCCTGATGAAGTGTGTGGCCTGTAGTAAGTCATTTACCTTCACGGAACCTTAGTTCTCCATTCTCTGGAGCAGAGAGTATTGTCCCTGCCTCATCGGGAGTATTGGGGGCCCACAATGTGATAACTGATGTACAAATCATTTGCAAAGTCTCAAGGGAGGACTATACCTAAAAGATGATGATAATAGTGATGGTGATGATATTGCTGCTGACAGTAACAATACTACGCACACACACACAAACACGAAAGCATCTCAGATGGTCTTCACTAATTATTACAACAATTAGAATAGTACCTGGTCCCTGGATAGTGTTCAGTAAATATACTTAAATAAATGTTATTTATTCCTGCTGTGCATGTTGGGATCTGTGGCATCTCCGTAGCGCTGGGATGCAGGTTTGATCCCCAGTTCAGCACAGTGGGTTAAGGATCCAGCATTGCTGCAAGAGCAACAATAGCAGCAACTGTGGCTTGGACCTGATCCCTGGCCAGGGAACTGTGTATGCCATGGGGCAGCCAAAAAAAAAAAAATTATTAAATAAATAAGTAATGAAAAGGAAGGACACAGGGTTGATAAAGGAGAATTCAATAGATTCAATGCACTTCAGACTTTTTGGTCTGGTAAAGAATTACCTGAGTACACATAAAGTTGGGGTCAGCATGAAGTTCAAGGTTCAAGTTTTAAATGAAAGATAAGGATTCTATACCTATATTCAGCTTTATCCGAAACCTCAGGAAGGAAGGCTCCATGAAGGCTAAAGAACATCCCCTCATCTAGCAGTTAGCTCTGTGTTTAGCACACAGTAGGTTCTTTAAAAAGCTGTCTTTTCATCATCTCCCTTTTCTTCTTTCTCAGTCCCCATACCTTCTCAACTACCTTTTCTCTCTCTCCTAACCTCTCTCCTTTCTCCCTCCTCATTCTCTCTCCCCCAACCCTCTCTTTTTCTCCCCGCCCCTTTGTATATTTTCAGATTCTCCTTTAGCCATCTCTTCTCAATTTTTTCTCATTCACCCCCTCCATACCCTATTCTCATCTCTTTCTCCCTAGCTCTTCCTTTCTCTTTCATCCTCCTCCAACCATTCGTCCTAGTCCACTACGAAATGAACTTTGTCTTTTGGGTTGCCATTCATACACAAACCCAACAAGCCCTTTCCTCCCAGGTGTTGATCACATTAGATAAAAATTGCAACCACATGGCTGATACAGAAAGACTTCTTCCAGGCTATCCAGTTATCTTTGAATGGCCAACGTCCGGTGTCAATACCCAGTCCGTAGGCTGATCCATCACCAAGGGCACCCAAAACACCACTGGTTGACTAGGACCAGCATCTCCACTTACGCCGTAGTTAAAGAGAAACGGTCAGTTCCCGGAAACCTGTGTCCTCTTGTGTCTATAATAGCCCATCTTTTTAAAGAACGATCAGCGTGGGTTTCTGTCTCTACCTCTGAATTTTGACCATTAGGAGGGCCCTATTCACACATATCTTCTCATTTAATCCCCGTAACAACCACATGGGTGGACCCTTCACACATTCCACCTCCACTGCCCTGATTTAGAGATAAAGAAGCTCAAAAGAAAGAAAAGAGAAGGAAGGAAGGAAGGAGGGAGGGGAGGAAGGGAGGGAGGGAAAGGATGAAAGAGAAAAAGTAAAAAAGAAATCTCCAAGTCACATATTTATTATGTATTATGAAGATGACACAGAGTTCAAAGCCAGGTCCCCTGACTCCAGAGGTGCTGAAGGGCACAGATGAACCCCCAAATCCTTACACAACTTCCTAAAGATTCAGCATAAGAGTTACTCAGAATAGAGTGAGTACATGTTAGGATTATAAAATTAGATTGATCTGAGTTCACTTCTTAGCTTTGTGACCTTGGGCAATTATTTATGTTCTCTGTACCTCATTTGTCCTAAAGGGAAAAAAAAATTCTTCCTTGCAGAGTTAAATGTGATGATGCATGTAAAGCCCTTCACAGAGCCCCTGGGAAATAGCTGAAGTTAGCTTTTTATACTGTAAAGTGTTGATCCCTGGAAACCCAAGCCACCGTCTGGAGGATGAATATGAGGGCTCATGATACAGACTGGATGATACCCAGAGATGAACTTGAAGCTTAGCATCCTCCCACCAGCTCTTGGAAGAAAAGAATACATTGAGGAGAAGCTGGCTCCCATGGTCCTGGTATACAGTTTCTAGAAATTAGCCCAATGGCCAATACCGAAAACTGTCTAGTCCCCCATAGGTTTTTCCAGAAAATCACACTAGAGCTAATAACATGTGTTCCGGGCATCGTTGGGCTCAGAGACAGTCACCTCAGGAGGCTCGATGAGACTCACCCTGGGGGGGCCTGGGGGGCCGGCTTCCTGTGCAAGGGTCTCGGAGCCTTGAGGATAGTTACATCATGGAGTCTTGGAGATGGGTTGGCATCCTTAAGCCTCATTCTCCTGTTGATTAGGAGATGGACTGACTACCTATGTTTATTCAAAGCCTAGAGATATAGGAGTTCCCACTGTGGTGCAGCGGAAAGGAATCTGACTAGGAACCATGAGGTTGTGAGTTTGATCCCTGGCGTTGCTCAGTGGGTTAAAGATCCGGCAATGCCGTGAGCTGTGGTGTGAGTCACAGACACAGCTCAGATCTGGTGTTGCTGTGACTGTGGTGTTGGCCAGCAGCTGTAGCTCCAATTCAACCTCTAGCCTTGGAATCTCCATATGCCATTGGTGCGGCCCTAAAAAAAAAAAAAAAAGCAGGGAGGGAAGAAAAAAGGCCTACAGATATAGTCGGGGGTTGGGTAGGAGATCAGCCACCTCAAACATCCTCTCAGGTTCTGGATGCTAGAATTAAGGAGTGACCACACCTCACATTTCATATCCCTGATGATGCTTCCTAGAAAGGCACTCAAAGCTCATAAGTTGAAGCCAGAGGTTCAAACTCAGCAAAAACTTAAAAGTGTTCTTGTGGGTCCATCAGCACAGTCCACATACTTAAGCCTTCTATTCCTCTGGATCATTAAACCTACAATGAGCAAGGCATTACGGTAGGCATTGAGAAAATAAAAAATGCATCATCTGCCTCAGTTAGCCAGGAGGACCACGAACAATAGAAATGACTTGCTAACTAATCTTCCCTTTTATCCTGTTCTGCAGGTTAGAACTGAGTCTCCAGAGGGACACGTCTCACCTCTCCTTAGCTTTTCCATGACCCGACTTCTGTGACTCATTTAAAAGCTCATGGAATGGGCCTTTTGAAATACTGGCAGTTGCTCTTCTGTAACTGCCATTCTGTTCAAGGTCAAGGTATAAACTTCCTTCCTCTCCTTAGCCCAGACATCACCATGTTTGGCAGTCGTAAGGCTGACCTCTTGCAATTTCTTAGCTTCACTGAAGTCTTTACTTACATTCTTTTGTTTCTTTGGGTTTTTTTTAATTGAGAGTCAAGGGAAGGCAAAGCATTTCTGAAAACCCCCATTCTGCCAATTTTGAACCAATCATTTCATTTTCAAGTTAAGTAAATGGGTCCAGAGATACAGTCAGAGTGAAGACACTGTGAGCAGCGCAGTGCTGGACCAAATCCTGGTGTTTGGGTTTCAACCTAGGGTTGGACAGCAATGTCTGGCAAGGATGGCTCCCTGGCCTGATGCCATGATGATAACTCGAGGAGGAAATAGTATTGAGAATATATTGCCTACAATGATTTTTCCCTCGGCCTCATGGCTATCCTCAAGAAACCTCAGCTGATCTCAAAAACTTGGAAGTGTAGTTTAGCCAGCAAGTTCATTACATGTAATTTACTATCTCATTTGGTGCGGAGAATCAAATTTGGTGAGAGAATTAGAAGGAGCTGAGGTTTCCCAGTCAATTAACATTTATTAAGATCCATCTGTAAGATAAGTTGATTCATTTATTCATCCAATATAGCTTGTGCCCTTTTCACACGGGAGAGGCAGCAACATGAGATAATCTTAGAACTTGAGGTTTAAAGTCAGCGAGCTTGAGGAGTTCCTGTTGTGGCTCAGCAGGTGAAGGACCTGACTTGGTTCTGTGAGGATGTGGGTTTGATCCCTGGCCTCGCTCAGTGGATTAAGGATCTAGCTTTGCCTTAAGCTGTGGTGTAGGAATTAAAAATAAATTTAAAAAATAAATAAAGTCAGGCTGCTTTAATGAGGTCCTACTGCATTGCACAGGGATGGACCATGATGGATGATAACATGAGAAAAATAATGTATATTGAAAAATAATGTATATTGATGTATGGCTGAATCTCTTTGATGTACAGCAGAAACTGGCATACCACTGTAAATCAACTATAATTAAAAAAAAAAAAAGTCAGGCAGCTTTAGTTGGCCTCCTGGATTGGTTATTTACTAGCTGTTTGATTTGAGGTTAATCCCCTAAACTTTATGAACTTGACTTTTCTCAACATTAAAATGGAAGCAAAAGTTTCTACTGTATAGCTCTTTTCAAATAAAATCACAGTCAGGTAATTCACATGGTATCTGGAACATTAATGTCTGAACATTGTAAATAGCAACAATAGTAATAAGATGTGCTAGATTATAACTGGAATACATTATTTTGTATGAGCAGGCCACTTCCTATCCTACCTAAGAAAAACAGTGAGAAATCTTTCAGATGTTTATTTTGCATCTGAAACATTTATCTGTTAGTAAAAAGGCGGTGTGTTTGCATGTGTGTCCTACTTGGGCCAACACACATCAACAGAGATGAGTTTCACTCTTGAATCTGCTCAGTCTTGTAATTTTCTTCTCACAAAAAAGATCTGACCTGACCACAGGGTTTCCAGTAAACCATTCACAATTAGGACCTTTTTGGACATCGTCTGTGGCTTCGTCTCCTCTCTGCTGAAGTTGAGCCTCCAGTCCTTTGGTGTGGCCCCTCGAGTGCTTTTCTCCTATGAACATCCTGCAATGAATTTACATCACAAATGGGAAAGATCACCTCTTCAAATCCAACAGCCAGAGAGGAAGGGAAATGACATCAATGGATTATTAACGTAAACAAATCAGGTTATAAAACAAGAGGTACAATATAATTTCACACTCCCTCCCCTTTTTAAAAGGATGTTCTTACATGGTTAAAAACCCTGGCAAAAACCCCTTTAGATCTTTCTTGGACACAGGGGTTTAAACAATAAATGAGTTAATGTGATACTGAGGGTTCACATATTGACAGAGCTAAAGATCAAGAACTGAGGCGGTACTCAATCCTCTCCTCCCCAGGCATCAGCTCTCGGGCTGGGAAAGGCTTGGGAAGGACCGTAAGAATACTGGCATCCCTCGATCCCCCACTGGCTGCACCTCATTTTCTCCCCTGTGGGCACTGACTGACCCTACTGTCTGGGAGACAACGCTATACCTTAACTGTAGGAAAACTTTTATTCCCTGGAAGCCAACTCATCATAAGCATGAGTTGATTGAAATTTGAGTTTTAATCTTCCTTTTGTTAGCAAGTGATAACATTAATAAGTACCATTATGTGTTTTATAAACAAATTTCAAACATTTATATTGCCTCAAACAGTAGAAATATTCATACATGTGAAAGCCAAAATGGGTGATGTTGATCAGCCATAGCTGTCTTCCCGATTCCAAGAAACAAGCGCCTCCATCACATGGCTCTGTCATCATCAACATGGAGCTGCCAAGGTGAATGGCTCATCTGTATCTGCACCAAGCTGATGGAGAGGGAAGAGCATGGAAGGGACCTTGAGAGATCCTTGTGTGCTGGACCAGAAAGTGGGACACATCTCTTTTGATCATATTCCATTGGCTAGAGGTCAGTCACATGACCACACCTAGCACAAGAGAGGCTGGGAAATGTAGGCTGTGTGTCCAGGAAAAAGAAGAAACAGATGTGTTGTGTTGCTAGTCAGTCTCCATCACAATGGGGAAGCAAGTTAACAGCAACACAATGACTACAAAACTGGAGTGTCCAGAGAATGCCCTGGAGGCTGCGGAAGTGAGGCTCAGTCTCTAATAACTACATCTCCAGTTCTGCACAAAATCCCTGTATTGAATGAAGCTCTTGGAAGGTTTTTGTCTAAGAATATTTCATCGCCACAATAGGAAAACTCTTAATAAGTAAAAACAGAGATGTATTTGGGGGTGGGGGGAGAGTTTCAGCAAGAGTTGACAGAGAAAAAAATCATCAAAATATCCCTAATTAGTTTGAAATTCTTTTTTTTTTTTTTTTGTCTTTTTGCCTTTTCTGGGGCCGCTCCTGTGGCGTATGGGGGTTAGGGGTCTAATTGGAGCTGTAGCCACCAGCCTATGCCAGAGCCACTGCCACACGGGATCTGAGCCGCGTCTGCAACCTACACCACAGCTCAGGGCAACGCCGGATCCTTAACCCACTGAGCAAGGTCAGGGATCAAACCCGCAACCTCATGGCTCTTAGTTGGATTCATTAACCACTGAGCCACAATGGGAACTCCTGAAATTCTAATTTACCAAAAGTTACATTCCCCATTCAATCTAGTTAATTTGAGGTTTACTCTAACCAGTTAATAAGCCAAGGCTATTCATAGTGATATTGTAGTATGAGTTATCCTAATGAATTCCTATTTACCATATAGTCCACACCAGGCTAAATAAAAGCTGAAGTAAAGAGAGGTGTTTTCTCCACCATTTGTTCACTGGACAACTACACTTGACTTTGAAAACCAGTCTCCCATGCTCTAAATGCAATGACAAAAAAATCACTCTGAGTGAAGAAACCCTAAATTCTTTGAAATGAGGTTACAACTCCCTTCAGTAATTTGGTTTATAAGAAAATACACATACTGACAAATTATCGTTAACCCCTGCAAAAAGACATCTAGTCCTTAGGGGAATTGGGGTTTATTTCAAGGGTGGGATAGAAAAGAAAGCATTCATTTTAACCAGTTTTTAAAATGGATTTCATGACTGTAAGGCTGAAAAAACTCTCTGGCAAAAAAAGCGCCTTAACCCTAATCAAAACTGAACTGAGTTTCTCGATGTGGGGTGTGCAGAGTGAAAGAAAAAGGATCGTGCTCCAGTGTCATGAGTGTGCCTGGAGCCAAATACCCATACACCCTTGTCCTCTTTGGTCTCAGCCATCGTCCGAGAAATGCAAATCCTGAGGTGCAGTCTCCCTACCAGTATCACCTGATGCAGATAAAAGCAAATGACACAAATGCACTCAAACATCACTAATGGAAGTACAATCTGGAAGTAGTTTCTTCTTGAGTTTTTATCAAGATTCAATGCATTCATATTTTGAGAACCAGTGATTGCATGTCTGACCTCATTTCAAAGGAAATACTCTTAATTTCAGGGAAAAAAAAAAAAAAGTCCTACACATAAGCTGTTAAAAAGCTATCTGTGACAGCAAGTGCCAACAATAGGATTGTTTCAATCAGTCTGGCATATAGGCTATTAGGAAGGCATTTGAAATTACATTTAAGCTTTGGCCCAGTGTGACTTATTACGTATTGTGGATTAGTAAGCTCGTAATTACTGATTTTTTAGCACTCTAGTGTCAAAGAAATTGTGAGCTCAGTCTCTAAGTTTAAGTAAACACATTAGTTTGTGCTCTTTGAGCAGATAGAATATTGTATTTCTATTTCTAAGTTTGGAGCATTTTAATGGCTTCACATTTGGGAATAAATTGAAATCGAATGTAGGGACCACTTTGAAAATTATGCCATTTTGCAAAACCTTGGAGACAGGCTTAAAAGATAACGTTAAGTGGAAAAGCAGGAAAGAAAATTGCTGGTAGAGTCTGGTAACAAGACCTACTGTATAGCACAGGGAACTCTTTACCCACTATATTCTGTGATAACTTATATGGGAAAAGACTCTGAAAAAGAATGGATGTGTGTATATGTGTAACTGAATCACGACATTGTAAATCAATTATAAGTCCATAAAAGTTTTTTAAAAATGAAACAAAGGAATATTTTGAAATAGAAAAAAATTCTATTCTTTTCCTGTTTTCTTCCTCTTCCTCTCAAAGTTTCTTCAAGAAAAATTAAAATTTTCTTTGAGAAAAAAAATATGTATAAGATATACATACACATACCTGGAAAGTATTACCTCTTAGGTCTATACCATCTCATACCTCAGTTGCAACTCTCGAATTGTAACAGCTGGAGTTCCCACTGTTGCAGAGGGTTAAGAATCTGACTGCAGGGGCTGAGGTTGCTGCAGAGGCACAGGTTCCATGCCCAGCCTGAGCGCAGCAGATTAAAGGATGTGGTGTTGCCACCACTGCAGCATCGGTCACAGCTGTGATTCAGATTCAATCCCTGTCAATTTCCATATACTGTAGCTGTGGCCATTTAAAAAAATATATATTGTCATGATCTTTACATGAAGCCTCATGTTACCCAGGTGACTGCAATGCTTCCTGTGAAACTGGGTGAGCCCTATTTCCAGGAGCAGTGTGAGCGCCAGGAAGAACAGAGGTCCAAGTAGCCAATCCAGTGTCCCACGTCCATGACCACTTCCTATGGAGCTAGGATGAGAACACATCAGTGCTAAAAAGGGACCTAAGCAAGAATTCCATTCTCCCTCAACTCCCCAGCTCTCCTTCCTCCTGGAACCTAGAGATGAAGGCAGGCTGAGGAAGTATAAGGCAGCAGAAGGACTGGAAGCTGCCTTTTCCCCTCCTCTTTCATTTGACGGTTCCACTGGCAAAAAGACAAGCTATTAGAAGGCAAGCTGAGTCAGGTCTCATAGCCAGAAACCTCTTTATTGCTGAGGGCAGAATGCGGTTTTGTTTCTCTTTCGGTGATAGTGGCACTGAGCCTATCTCAGTCAGGGCCTTCTGCATCATCCTAAAATGACTTCTTTTTCTTTCTCCTGCATTTCATCATATTCTCTGCTACTAAACTTTTTAAAAAGTAGATCCTGTTAAGCTGGACATGAAAGATCCCTTTTGCTTCCAGGCTTTTGATGGAAGAGACTTGCCTCCAAACTGTCGAGAATCTCAAGGATGCCAGGATCCCACATTAGCCTCCAAGTCCTGTCTCCTCCCCAAAATGCAGATATCGGGTTGGGCTTGAGAAGCTAGGGTGCAAACTCCCCACATCACTTGGTACAATGCTACTTCCTGAGAACCGACTAGGTGCACAGCAATTCATTAGCTGCTGGAAATATGACACTGGATACATTCCTTAAACAAATTATTCCAATAAGCTATTAATTCATCTCAACTGTCCAGGATGCTATAGGAGTGTCCACAGAGAGACATATTTCAGTCTAAGGCAGTGATTTTTCAACTACTGCCCCCTTCCCCAAGGGGATATCTTTGGTTGTCACAACTTGGAGGGAGGTGAAGATATGAATGAGAGTATTACTGACCTTGAATAGGTAAAACCTAGTCTGCTGCTAAACACTCTGCAAGGTCAATAGCTTCTAGGTTGAGAACTCCTGCTTTCAAACATGCTCCATTTCTGATTCAGGAAGTCTCGGGGAGGCCTGAGACTTTGCATTTCTCTTAAGTTCCCAGGTGATGCTGCTCTTTGCTGGACCAGGGGCCAGACTTGGAGAACTCCCGGTTCATCCTTTCAGAGGAGGCATTGCCGAGAAAGCGACAGATCAAGGTTTAGCAAGAGCTAGCTAGAGGAAAAGGGAAAGACGAGCTTTGGCAGGCAGTTTGTGCAAAAGCACAGAGGTGGGAAGTTTGGGCACGTTCAGGCAACTGAAATAAACAGTCATGGGGTTGAAAGAAGCTGGAGACGGATCCAGAGGGAAATCACGCAGGGCTACATTAGAAGTGTGGTCTTTATTCCACCTAAAGCGATGAAAAGGCATTGAAGAGATTATCTTGTTGGGGGTTAGGGAAACTTGACCAGGCAGTTGGGGTGGAGAGTAGAGGGCACAAGCTTGCAGTTTAATATAATAAAACAGACAGTCTTGAATTTCAATTCTAGTTGAGCCTCTTTACTAGCTATATGACCAAGGGCAAATTATTTAATGTCTATGAGCCTCAGTTTTCCTCATCTGTAAAATGGGACCATTCAGACCTCCTTCACTAGATTGTTGTGAGAGTGAATGAGATCATGTTCATAAAAGTGTCTGGCACACAGAAAGCCTCAATGAATGTTAATTCTCTTCCATTAAGTGTCAATGATGAAAGGACCCAGGGCTCCTCCAGAATCTAATTTGCATCTCAAAGAGCACACAGCAAAGCATGATGTCAGCAACCCCCGTCTATCCAAAGAGTGCTTGCATCACCTGTGTGTGCCAAACATATGTCAGGGCCTGGTACTGGCATGTTTAAGGGCAAATTAGGCAACTACCAACCCACACAAAAATGCTGCAAAGCTAATGCTAGGCTTGCAGATACCATCACAGAACGCAGGCCAAGGTTACCTAATTTATTGACGTTTGGGTACTTCAGAGGCTCTTTTACCATGTCCCTTATTGTTTGGTAGCCTGACAATGGGAAGGGGAATCAGTGCTTAAAACCACAATAAGTAATAATAATACTTAGCACTTAAATAACTTTTGCCATCTTCAAAGCCAATTGCAAACACTCACAAATTAAGCCTTACCCTGCCCCAGCCTTGGGAAAGAGTCAACATCTTTGTTTCTTCAACACAGCTCAGAAGATGAGACAATAGAGTTGCCCAAACTCTGGCCAGTTGGCTTCAGAATAAGCTGCTCTAGTTCAATTCAGGCATGTCTAGTGGGTCCATTCTAGAAGAAGCTGGGCATTTCTTTGGATCATGGGCAGCACAATGTTTGATGGGAAGAGCAAGTTCCACTTGACAAGAACCTTTTAAAATGATAATAGGTAAAGAAGGTAGAAGGAAATTTTTGGAGATGTGTCGTTTTATAGAATAGATTGTGATATAGTTTCAAGGATTTGCCTACTTATGGTCAACCTCATGTGTACAGCTCTTTGTATGTCAATCACACTTCAGTAAAGTGACTTTGAGAAAAAAATAAGAGTCCCTTACGAATCTTTTTTTTTTTTTTTGTCTTTTTGCCTTTTATAGGGCTGCTCCCACAGCATGTGGAGGTTCCCAGGCTAGAGGTCTAATCAGAGCTGCAGCCACCAGCCTACGCCACAGCCACAGCAACACAGGATCGGAGCCACGTCTGTGACCTACACCACAGCTCACAGCAACGCCGGATCCTTGACCCACTGAGCAAGGCCAGGGATTGAACCTACAACCTCATGGTTCCTAGTCAGATTCGTTAACCACTGAGCCACAATGGGAACTCCCGAGTCCCTTGTGAATCTAATTTTGCACAGAAGTTCCCGCCACAATCTGAATTAGACTTAATTGAAAGGTTGGCTTTTTGGCCAACAAAGGGCTGTCTTTGAATCTTCTACCATCTAACTCTGCCATCTCCCAGAAAACTGAGTGAATGTTAGGATTTTTGCATGGGTTTGATAATTATACCATTAATAATGATAATATCTCAAACTTAAGATAATGGCCCGGAAGGTCGTGTGAGGACAACGTATCAAGAGGGCCAGGAGGGTAATCAGCGCAAGCAAGTGTACTTTCATTATTGGGGTTGACGGCTCTGCCATTATACCTCTACTATTTTATTATTCTCCATAGATTTCACTTACACTCTGTCTTACAGTGTTCAAACCCGTAGTCTTGCAAAGATAAGCAGATAACATCACCTGCTGTGGAAAGGCGGACTGAGAGAGCGAAAATGGATGCATCTGAAACCACACAGCCAATCACGGGCAGAGCAGACAAGGGCCTGCCAATTGTCTTTATCACCCTCTCTTCATTTATGGTTCCTCTCCTCCCACCCCGAAGACTTCTTCGTGTTCATGAAGTTTAGCATGTTTGCCTTCTCTCCCGCTCCACAATCTAGATGCATAGTTACTGCTCTTATGTCTTTTTCCATAACTCCACAGCAACTCAAGACATTTATTAAGCTCCAAGGTCTATGGACTATTTTCAAGGCTCTTGTCCTCCAAGAAGCTTCATGCCCAGTGGAAAAGGTCAGCACCAGCTCTTAACACTGCTTCTTAGAACCAGGATTCAGGAAGGACCATTCAGAATGGCCATCGCTAGAATTCTTGTTCTGAGAAATGCCCAAACAGCCCCACTTGCACCCCTACTCTTGTCTCACCAAGGGTACGATGCTTTAGAAACAGCATCAAACAACTGCCCAAGGGTGCTCCATTGTCTCAGAGTATACGCTTCTCCTGTTAAGGTGCCTGGAAATTCCATATGCTTCTTTCAAAGTGGATGATGTTTTTTTTTTATTGTATTGCACTGATTAAGAGGGCAGGCTTTAGGGCCAGATAGACTTGGATCTAAATCCTAAAGCCTACATCAGCTCTACCTCGCACATTTACTTAACTTTGCAGACAGTGAGGCGTCTTAGAAAACAGAGATTAAATATTGTGGGGGGAGGATCTGAAGGAGAAAACATAATGGAGTGCTTGGCACAAAGCCGGGTACGTGGTGGCTCTCCACAGACAGCAGCTGTTGTCATTACTCTTACATTATGACATTATTGTTTCTACTATCACACCTCAATGTTATTTACACGAAATTGTATTAAAGCTGAATGCAAAGTTTGGGTGATGCTAATGTCTCACCTATACATAATCTGAGTGCACACTAACTGGTTATGTATGGGAGGAAAAAAAATGTAGTCCTTGAAAATAACACAACTATCCATGATATGGGTGCATAGATTAATTTTTTTATTTTTTTATTTTTTTGCTTTTTAGGGCCACACTCACAGCATGTAGAAGTTCCCAGGCTAAGGTTCGAATCAAGCTGCAGCTGCCAGCCACAGCAATGGGGGAATCCAAGCCATATCTGCAACCTACACCATAGCTCATGGCAACGCCGGATCCCTGACCACTGAGCAAGGCCAGGGATCGAATCCGCATCCTCATGGATACCAGCCAGATTCATTTCAGCTGCACCACAGTGGGAACTTCCAATATTTTTAATCTTTGTGTTTTTTGGCAAGAATTGCAAAGCTCAGAAATAAAAAGCCAACTCGAAGGAATAGAAGTGTTGGAATCAGAGAGTGTCAATCACAGATGTGTCCCCTGTGTGATGTGGGGAAGTCAGTTCTTCAGAGACTCTATTTCCTCATTTATAAAACGGGGAAAATAAGATCAACTTCCCTGGGTTATTAAGAAGTTAATGAAATAATAGGTGGAAATTTACAAATGCTAATAAAATACCAGGAATTGGAATTTTCCTTTTCTTAAAATAGGCTTAGCTTTAGGTAAAGAGACAATGGAAAATAAGTTAATAACTATTGTATGAATACAGTTATTTGGTAGATAAACTCCTTAAAAATAGAAAATTCATGATGGGAAAAATCATGGAAGGGATGCTTGTGGGGAAAAGGTGGAAAGGAATGCATCATAATCATTTAATGCCTTTTGTGTGCCATTGAAACAGCATATTAATTATGTAGTTCTAGATCTATACAGACCTGGGTAAATCCTAGTTCTACTGTTTCTTAGCTGTGCAGTTTTAAACAGCTACTTAACCTCTCTGAGCCTCAGCTTCCTGATCTGTAAATGAGATAACCCAAATCATCTACCTCAAGGTGTTTTGGTGAAAACTTAGTGTATGAAAAGCACTTATCACTGTACCTAGCAAGAGCAGGCACTAAATACATGTTCCCTTTATTTTCACTTTTTTTTTTTTTTTTTGTCTTTTTGCCATTTCTTGGGCCGCTCCTGCGGCATATGGAGGTTCCCGGGCTAGGGGTCGAATCAGAGCTGTAGCTGCCAGCCTACGCCAGAGCCACAGCAACGCAGGATCCGAGCCGCATCTGTGACCTACACCACAGCTCACGGCAACGCCGGAACCTTGACCCACTGAGCAAGGGCAGGGATCGAACCCGCAACCTCATGGTTCCTAGTCGGATTCATTAACCACTGCGCCACGACGGGAACTCCTATTTTCACTATTAGACGAAAAAGAGAAAAGTCGACCTAGTCAAAGTTCTCTATATCAATGTTTTAGGGAGGAGAATACACCTGTCTCAGGAAGAGCAGCAGTTCCAAGAGTAACATCTGAAGGTGTGAAGTTAGGTGAGAGAAGCAAGGGTATGGAATTGGAATCTTCAGTGCCTTTAGGTCAGAGAACTTCAACAAAGAAAGGAGAATCAAGGCTGGGTGCAAAATATGAGGTTAGCAGGGTGTTTTACTGTCTGAAATGTCGCTGTAGGTAGGCTAATCATATATCCCAGTCTGCGCAAGCATTACAGGTATCTTTTGATACATAACCAACCACGTAAAATTTATGGCTTAAAAGAGCATCATTTTGTTCATGCATCTGCAATCTCAGCAGGGCTCTGCAGAAAGAGAGGAAAGAAGAGGAAGGAGGGAAGGGGGAAAGATGGAAGGATGGAAGGGAGGGAGGGAGGAAGGAAGGAAAGGAAGGAAGAAAAAGGGAAGAAGGCAGAGAGGAAAGAGATGGATGACTGGTAGATAGATGATAGATAGATAGACAGACAGACAGACATGAAATTAAAAGTTACAGAAGAGCAGAGCTGACTGGAACACAAGAAGAAATTTGGGGGAATATCCCCACCTTGGTGGCTCAAAGCAAAGAGAATTCCTCTAGGGAGCAGAGGTTGAAAAGTGACAAAGTGACCTCTGACGTCCCTTCCAGCTCTCAGATTCTGTGACCAAAGAGCAGACGCGGTGGCGATTTAACGTTCCCTTTTTCCCAAGATGGGTGGTGCGTGCTTTCATCTTTTAATGTTTATGAATGCCTTTGAAAATGGAATGTGCAAGATACATACTAAGAGCTATTAATACGGTGCCCAAACAGCTCTCGCCACATGATAGTTAAGGAACAAAGCATTAGGGGTACGAGAAAGCTTGTGCATGAGACCACACCCCAATTAAGGAAAGTTCTTTATTCTCACCCTGCCTTGGGAGAGGCAGAGTATTTCACAGAGGCCAGAGATGGAGCAGAATCAGAGACTTGTATGAGTCGAAACAAAGAACCAGGTAGCAGGTTGGAGTATCATCAAGGCAGTTGTTATTTCTCCTGTTTGCTCTAAGATGTGAGCTAAGCACTATGGAAACTGTAAAAATGTCATGGATACACAGCACTATGCTGGAGGACAGCTATGCAAAGACATGGACCTGGTATCTTCTGAAGTCCATTCTCAGGAGACAGGCTTAAAGGCCAGCAGACCAGGCCCCAAAGGCAGACAACCCACTTGAGCAAGGAGAGATCTCGCTTGTAGAACACCAGGGGTAGGTCACCGTAAATTTTTGCTCAAGTGCAGAGACCATGTTTATAAAACATGTCTGTTCATGAACCCCTTAATCCCATCAAAGTCATGAAGCTTCTTCCCAGAAAAATGCACATGCAAATAAAATCTCGCATGAACTAGCTCATGAAATTCACAAATTTCCTAAAGTTCTGTCTTCCCTGGGCCCTTTTCTGTAGCTCTCATGTAGCTATAACCGTTAAGTCGTGAAATGAGCTAACTCTGAACAGACTCAAAGCAGAGGACAGATCTCCAACTCCATATTCTGGGCATCTAGCCCAGTGCCCGGCAGGCCATGCACTTAAAATAAGTGCTCGTTTAATAGATAAACATGGAATTAAAGTATTTAAAAGAACAATGAATCCTCCTCCAGCTGTACCTCTAAAGGTCTTTTTAAAATGGGCGTGCTTTGGGGGGAGGGGTGTTGTTTAATACTTCTCAGACTTTTGACCACCGTAGGCTAGCAACCCAAGAGCACGTGAGCAAACAAAGGGGTCATCCACAATCATTTCAAAAACAGGGGAAGGTTGAAACATTTGCTGTCTTACCCCCAATACAGGATGCAAACTGTGTCTTGAAAAGCTCTAAGGGATTGCATGTAAATTGCATAACCCATACCTAATATGGCATCTTCTCTTCAGAAATCCCAGAAAAAAAAATAGCAAAGCAGCGTGTAATTCAAGCCTTCCATCGACCTGAGCGGAACCAACCTCGGGACACTTCTTAAACTTCCGAATGTTCCTCCATCGTGAAAGAAATGGAAGTAGGTCACACTTAAACGCACCCTAGCTGTGAATGTTGCTGGGATAAAGCCCTCAACCAGACAAAAGCCTCCTGGCAACCGTTCACTGGAGGAAACAGATCCTACCCGGTCCCAATGATAAAAGTCAAGACGGCAGGAGAGAGGGAGACATAGATGAGGGGAGTCAAAGATTGAGGGTGGGCGGGCAGGAGGGATGAGGGAAGGCTTCAGAAAGTCAAGGCTTCTGCCTTCCGGCTTCCTCTCTTTGCAAAGTAGTCATTCCCCTTGAAGAGGTAAATAAAACCACACCATATGGGGATGGCATTATGCAAATGAGGAGCCGGAGAGAAGACACCTTAATAGCTACTGAGAGCCAGATACCCAGATGGCAAGCTGTGTGGTGCATCACCCCCGGGTGTCCCCACCCCCTACCCAGCACCTTTGCATGCTGCTCCAGGGCTTCAGACCTTGAGGGCTTCCAACTTCCGGCCACCTTGAAGGGGCTTTTTAGTAAAGTGCCACGAAGATAAAATTAGAAACCAGGCTTCCTTTTTTTCCCCCCTCACTTTGTTAGTCACACAGAAATCAGCATCAGCTGAGAAACACCCTCCCAGTTTTCAATGACAAACACGAGAGTGGTCTAGGTTTTAGCAGCTACCTCCACTAAGCCTCTCCCACCCTGTCCACCTGCCACCCCCAAACCAAGGAAAACCAGGCCCCTCACCTCCAAAGGCTCACCAATTTTTCTGTTCCCTCTTCTTCCTAAATGAGGGACCTTGGGAAAATAACTTCAGTTCTTTGACCCACACACGTGAAATAAGAAGGAAAAGGTCTGTTCGCCACAGGCACAAGAAAAAGATGCTCAACATCTCTCATCATCAGGGAAATGCAAATCAAAACCATAATGAAATAGCACCTCACACCTGTCAGGATGTCCATCAACAAAAAGAACATAAATAAAAAATGTTGACAAGGATGTGGAGAAAATGGAACCCTCCCACACTGTTGGTGAGAATGTAAATTGGGATGGCCGCTGTGAAAAACAGTATGGAAGTGTCTCAAAAAAACTAAAAATAAACCACCATATGACCCAGCAATTCCACTCCTAGGTATGTATCTGAAAAATACTCAAAAACACTAATTGAAAAGAGACAGGCACCCCAGCATTCATGGTAGCCTCATGTACCATTGGCAAGATATGGAAGCAACTTAAGTGTCCATCAACAGAGGAAGGGATAAAGAAGGTGTGGTGTATACATGCAATGAGACACGATTCTGCCACACAAAAAAATTACATTTTGCTATTTGCAGCAACATGGATGAACTTGGAGGGTATTCATCTAAATGAAATAAGTCAGAGAAAGACAAATACTGTATGACATCATTTATATGAGGCATCTAAAAAACACAACAAACTAGTGAATATGACAAAAAAAGAAGTGGACTCACAGATAGAGAGTTACCAGTGGAGAGAGGGAAGGGGGAGGGCAAGACAGGGGGAGGGGATTCAGAGGTACAAACTATTAGGTGTAAAATAAGCTGCCAGGATATGTTGTACCACACAGGGAATCTAGCCAATAATTTGTAATAGCTACACATTGACTATAACCTTTAAAAACCATAAATCATTATATGGTACAGCTGTAACCTATGTTACTGTATAGCAACTAGACATCAACCAAAGAAAAACAATTTTTACAAAAGGTGGTCCACACCACAACATATGTGGAGTCTAAAATATGGCACAAATGATCCACCTACAATACAGAGACAAATCATGGACATGGAGGACAGACTGGGGATTGCCAGCGGGGAGAGGGGATGAGGGGGACTGACCAGGAGTTTGGGGTTGGTAGATGCAGACTATGACATTGAGAACAGATCGGGGGTGGGGTCCTGCTGTGCAGCACCGGGAACTCTGTCCAATCTCTTGGGTTAGAACACGATGAAAGATGGAAAAAAAAAATGTGTGTCTGTGGGTGTCTGGGTCACTTTGCTGTACAGCAGAAATTGAAGGAACATTGTAAATCAACTATACTTTAATAAAAAATTGTTTTAAATAAAATAAAATAAATAGAAAACGTTGTCCACCTGTAAAGCACCCCTTACACCCAGGTAAGATTCGGCAGCGATCTGGTCACCCACAACTCAGTGAAGATTGGTGAAGGCAAATCACCATGAGCCCAGTTGGTTTAAAACCCCAAATGCAGCCCCAAATATGATCTCCACAGGCAAGGACCTGCTGTACTTGTCACTCACTATGGGGGCCTGCACCCACCCTTGCTGGTGATCAAAAAATGCTGCAGACACCAGGGATGGGACTAAAAGAATCATTGATCCTCTTCTTTCCTCAAGGCTGCTTCCTGTGTCATGTATGTTTATCAAGAAGCAAAAATAAGGGCAGACGTTTCATAAGCACTGTTTTTTTTTTTTTTTTTTTTTTTTTGCTGGGTTTTTGGTTGCTTTTTCATAAGGGTCAAGGCTCGGTTCATTTGAATGTAATTTGCATTGGCTTTTGGGAGGCCATACTTCGGTGAGTCAAGCTGTGACGGAGGATGCTACATGACGGTACCCACAGCCTCTTCACAAAGCCTGCCTCTGACAGGTGACGTCTGCCGGAGGTCACGCTTAGCTTCCTCGAGAGTGACCACACCCGAGAGGCTTCTGGGTGGTGCATGGATAAATGTTAGCTTTCTGTTGTAAAGCTTAGAAATGAATTTTAAATAATTACTGATAAGAATTGATACCTGTTTTCCATTTAAACTACTAAGATGAATTTTTCTTCTGCCATAGTTCTATGTAGACTTTTTAAAATTTACTCTAAAAAATTATGAAAGGAATACTAATATGGATGGTATCCAGCTGAAGGTATTTTCATTTTGCATGTAGAGAAGCAGATATCAGAGAGGGCATTGCCCAAAGGCCCTAACAGGCTAGTGGCAGAGAAGAGAGGATTGCTGCCTCATTACCCACAACTCTTACCCCGACTGGTTTGATTCAGTACCACGTCTATCTTCTTAACCACTTATAAACTTCACATTGTCATCTTAAAAAAACACTCCAAATGATGAGAAAGTCCAGAAATTGTTATCAGGGGGAAAAAAGCTGAATTATTTTTGGATAAAAATAGGTACCAATACATCAACATTGCACCAGATTGCCTCAGAAATGCTCCATGAGGTCACAGTCAGATGAGTTCTAACAGTAAACACAGCCACGTTTTATTTTTCAGCCTAAGAGTTGACATTCACATGCTCCAGAGATGCCTCGGACTATCTTTCCAGGCAATCAAAATGGTCAGCAGTGATGCTTCTCCCCAAATAAGAAAGACATATACTCAGATGAGGCAGTAGACTCCATGATTCTTATCTGCTAGTCCACCATCAGACAGCTGATTTTTCCAATTTTCCTAGAACTTCAAATTAGGAGAAACTTTTGAGTTTATATGGCTCAAACCTCTAACAAATAAAACTGAAGTTTGGGAGTTCCCATCGTGGTGCAGTGGAAATGAATCCAACTAGGAGCTATGAGGTCGAGGCTTTGGTCCTTGGCCTCGCTCAGTGGATTAAGGATCTGGCGTTGCCGTGAGCTGTGGCTCGGATCTGCCGTTGCTGTGGCTGTGGCATAGGCTGGCAGCTGTAGCCCTGATACGACCCCTAGCCTGAGAACCTCCATATGCCGTGGGTGCGGCCCTAAAAAGCAAAAAAAAAAAGAAAACCTGAAGCTTGAGGATCTGAAAGAGCTGGTTTAAAACCACACCTCTGCAAACAACCAGTGGATGCCCTTAGAAAATCATGAACCTCTCTAAGGCTCGGGATTTCCCTGTGTAATATGGAGAAAATACCACCAGGTCAAACAATAACATAGACAGTCAAAGTACCTGGCACAGTATCAGGGCAAATGTAACCATTCGATACATATTAGCAATTAATATCATCATTACGATTACTGGCTTCCCAAAGGATGGCTATTTGGCCTACTTTTCAAAAATCAGTTTCATTGTTTTAATATTCATACAACAAAATATAGGCCTGTTGGTGTCACAATTGTGGATCAGTCCTAATGAACCCAACTACTATCTGTAGGACTCAGGTTCGATTCCTGGCCTCACTCAGTGGGTGAAGGATCCAGCATTGCTGTGGCTGTGGTGTAGGCCAGCAGCTGCAACTCTGATTCAACCCCTAGCCCGAGAACCTCCATATGCCACAGGTGCGGCCCCAAAAATAAAATAAAAACTTAAATAAATAAATATATACCCCTGTTAAGGACGTGGCTCGGTTTGGAGTCTTGGCAAATTTAGGCAGTCATGTAACCACCCCCACAATCATGATATGAAACATGTCTATGACCCTAGAAACTTCTTCTCCGGTCATTTAAAGTTGATTAGTCCCAGTCTCAGTCCCAGCCCCAGGCAGACACTGATCTGCTTTCCACTAATCTGGGAGGTCCTTATATTTTATTTGTCCCTGTTGCAGAGTTTTATGTAAGTGGATAACTGAAGTTTGTATTTTATGTCTGAATTCTTTCCCTCAATATATTCTGAGAGGCTTTCATGCTGTAGACATTATCAATAGTCTATCCCTTTTTATTGTGAGTGGTATTCCATTGTGGGGCTGTATTACCGTTTCTCCATTCATCTGCTAACAGGCTTCTGGGCGCTATTAGGAATAAAGCCGCTCTGAACATTTGTGTATAGGTCTTTTTGTGGGCCTGCGTTTTCAGTTCTCTTGGGTGAATACCTAGGAGTGGGATGGCAGATCGATGATGTGTGAATGTTTATAAGAAACTGCCGAAGACCTCTTCGAAGTAACTATGGTGTTTTACACTTTTGCCAGCGATGCCCAAGAGCTCTTGTCGCTCACATCCTCCTAGACACTTGATAGGGTCTGTCGTTTTCATTTCAGCCACTTTTATGAGCATCTTGGTAACTTATTATGGTTGAAGTTTGCATTTCCCCAATGACAAATTAGGGAGTGTGACTTCTCTGGTATTTATTTGCCATCGTTCTATCTTCGGTGAAGTGTCTGTTCAAAATTTCTACCCATAGAGAGGAAAAGTGGAGGTATTTTATTATTTTCATTGTATTGTAAGAGTTCTTTATATATTCTTAATAGAAGCCTTCTGCTCTAGTAATACACATATATGGTGTTCCCACTGTGGCTCAGGAGGTTAAGAACCCAACATAGTGTACGTGAATATGCAGGTTCAATCCCTGGCCTCGCTCAGTGGGTTAAGGATCTGGCATTTCCACATGCTGCACAGGTCACAGATGTGGCTCGGATCCAGTGTTGCTGCGGCTATGGCTATGGACGGCAGCTGCAGCATGGATTCAACTCCTAGCCTGGGAACTTCCACATGCCACAGGTGTGGCTCTGAAAAGATAGATAAATAAATAAATACACACATTCATACAGAGGCTATTTTTGTCCAGTTTGTCCACCCAGCCTATTTTAAACACGCAAATGTCTTGCTCCTCCACAACAATTAATCCTGAAATCTGATGGCTCTGTGTATTAGGCAGCCTGGCCTTACATAGAAGAAGATCTTTTGTTTTTTTTCCCCCAGACCAGGGACCGAATCTGAGCTGCAGCTGCAACCTTGGCTGTAGCTGCAGCAATACAGCATCCTTTAACCTACTGGGCCAGGGATGAAACCCGTGCTTCTGCAGTGACCTGGGCTGCTGCAGTTGGATTCTTTTTCTTTTTTCTTTTTTTTTTTTTTTTTTTTTTTTGCTTTTTGGGGCCACACCCAAGGCACATGGAAGTTCCCAGGCTAGAGGCTGAATCTGAGCTGTAGCTGCTAGCCACAGCCACAGCTACAGCCACGCCAGATTCAAGCCGAGTCTGAGACCTACACCACAGCTCACCGCAACACCGGATCCTTTACCCACTGAGCAAGGCCAGGGATCAAACCCACAACTTCATGGTTCCTTATTGGATTCATTTCAGCTGCACCACAATTGGAACTTCTGCAGTTAGATTCTTAACCCACTGTGCCACAGCAGGAATTCCCAGAAAAAGACCATTTCTTTATAGAAGGATTGGCAGACAATGGGCAAGGGCCAAACCTGGCAAACAACTTCTTTGTGTGAATAAAGTTTTATTGGAACACAGCTATGCTCATGTGTTTACATATTGACCAGGTCTGCTTTTGTGCAACAAAGGCAGATTGAGTAGTTGCAACAGCGACCATGGGGCTTTCAAGGCCTAAAGTATTTACTATCAGGCCCTTGACTGAAAAGTTGGCCAACTGCTATTTTATAGCATTGGCTTCTTTCTTCTAATCCAGGTTTTGGATGATAGAAAAGAAATCTGTCACCTCCTTCAAGTACTTGAAACAACGTCTCTTTCTCCCTTCTTCTTCTTCAGGCTAAATAGGCATCTCTCACCTTTTCTTGAAACAGGTTTTCAAGCACCCATACCATACTTGCCACACTTCAGCTTGTCGGTTCCCCTTAAATAACTATGCTCAAAGCTATCACAGTCTTCCTTGTGATCAATATGAGAAAACTAGTGATTCCTTTAACTTGGATTGTATAGGTTTTTAACAACCTCATCCTAGGGATGGCTTCAATTAGAAAGGCGATCGGTTGTAATCCCCCAGTGTTATTCTACTGAGAGAGAGCTCCCCAAGATTCTTCACTCATTCATTCATTCATTCACTCAACGAACATGTGAAGGGATTCCTAGGTTCAAGGCATTGCATACATGGTCATTCAAATCTAAAAACAAGATGCTTAATTCATACCTGTTCAGTTCTATGAACTCCGACTCACATTCCAGTATGTCATCTATGGCATTGGCCATTGTTAAGATTATCTGTTATTCTGCAACAAACTACTCTAAATGTAATGTGTAAATAAAACAACAATAATCTACGTGATTCATTAATATGCAATTTGGGCCAAACTCAGCAGAGAAGGCTCATTTCTGTTCTCCTGGGCATCAGCTAGCATCCTCAGGCACTTCCTTCTTCACATGGTCTCTCCAGCATGGCCAGGGCAGCCGTCTCAAAGCACGTGACCGGAGTTCCCATTGTGGCTCGGTGGTAACAAACCTGACTAGTATCCATGAGGACACAGTTCGATCATTGGCTTTGCTCAGTGGGTTAAGGATCTGGCATTACCATGAGCTGTGGTGTAGGTTGCAGACATGGCTCGGATCCTGCGTTGCTGTGGTTGTGGTGTAGGCTGGCAGCTGTAGCTCCAGATTTGACCTCTAGCCTGGGAACTTCCATATGCCACAGATGCAGCCGTAAATAAAATAAAATAAAATAAGCACATGACCTAAGAGAGAGCTAGACTGAAGTTGCATGACTGTTTGTAACCCAGTCTTATAAGTGACTTAAGGTCACTTCGCCCACATTTTATCTGCCAGAACAGTCATGAATTTCTGCCCCAATTCAAGCCAGGGGGAGAATTAGACTTCACCTCTTGATGGCATGTGAAAGAAGATGTAGACAGGTCTTTTTTTTTTTTTGCTATTTCTTGGGCCACTCCCGCGGCATATGGAGGTTCCCAGGCTAGGGGTCTAATCGGAGCTGTAGCCACCGGCCTACACCAGTGCCACAGCAACTCGGGATCCGAGCCGAGTCTGCAACCTACACCACAGCTCACGGCAAGGCCGGATCGTTAACCCACTGAGCAAGGGCAGGGACCGAACCCGCAACCTCATGGTTCCTAGTCGGATTCGTTAACCACTGCGCCATGAGGGGAACTCCTAGACAGGTCTTAAAACTGCTACAGCTACCATGGCTTTGATCAGAGTGATGGGTTTTGAACCATGGTTGTGCAGAGGTCTGATAATCCAGACACTGACCTGAGTTTCTCCACTACAAGGACAGAACTGTAGCATTTCCTCTCCTAACCATTTCTCTCAAAACATAAATATATATTTCCACGTACCTGTGTCCACTCGAGCTCAGCAGCAAAGAAGCAAAGCATTTCACTGGCCTGGGCAAGACTCTTTCAAATTACTTTTTTCTGGTTTGGAATCTGTGGCCTGGAGCTCAGCCTCAGGAAGACAACCTGGACTTCTTTAAGATTAAGTTAAATTCAAAGAGGAAAATAGATGTTCCTGCTCTCCTTCAGCCTCTGAAAGATGCCATGAAACTTTGCTGATGTAACTGGATAATGGGGTTCTTTATAATAAGTAAAGCGGCCAACACTGCCGGCTCAAATACCTTCTCAGGCTGGCAGAATGGCAATGCATCAGGAGAGCATTTAAAGTAAACTGCTTTTCTTATTTTAGCTAGCATCATTTTTTTGAATGTTAAATATGAACCCTATTACATTACTCGAGAAAATGTGGATGGAGCTTTGAAGCAGACCCTGGAATTGTTAACTTGGGAGAAGCAGCATAGGTGCCAAAAAGCCCAAGCATGTGCACTTTGAAATGAATATCGCAGCTCAGTGACATTGCTGTGTAACCCGGAGAAATCACGTAACCTCTTGGTGCCTCAGTTTCCTCATTTGTCAAGTAGGGAGAAGCTGATGATAAATGCTCACCAACGTTCAACTTTCAAGAAACACGGAGGGCAGAAATGCTTTGAGTTTAATTTCTACCCTCCGGCCCCCATCTACAAGGAAGAAGAATGAGCAAAAGGGAGCGATCATAAGACTTTGACCTAGAAATTCTGCCTCCAATAATTTCACATAACCTTTCTGAGGCTCTGTTTCCTTATCTGTAAACAGCAGACGGCCCTCCCTGTACAGCCCATATCCCAAGGCTTTGGGGCTAATCAAATGAGATAATGTATGCAAAAGAGCACTGTAACTCTTCTGCCTCTGCAGCTGTCAATGTCTGTGTTAAAAAAAAAAAAAAATAACCTGGTGAATTGATCAGGTTCTAAGGCACTAGTATTAAGAAAGTAGGAAGAAAGGGCAGGACCTTTTGCTTGGAACTGATAAAGCAACAAAGATTCAACAAAAATATCCAGAGCAGGCGATGATGAGACCACTGTACGTGTACTCTAGGAAGCAGCAGAAAGGGGAAAGGAGGAAGGGTAGGGATAACTGGTTTGGATGGAGGGCCAACTAGAGAGGGAGTGAGGGATGGTGGTTTATGGTATGAATCCCATTGCCTGGTTCTGATCCTGAATACAACACTTCTAGGCTGCAATATTCTGTGTCTCGGGTTCTTACCTGTAAAATCGGGATAATAATAGTGCCCCCCCCAGTGAAGTTGTTATGAAAATTAGTTCTTAACAAGTGCTTAGAAATTGAGAGCTCCCCACCTAGTAAATGTTCAGTATATGTTATATTTATTCATTCATTTATTCCACTTGTTTAACAAGTATGTATTAAGAGTTCGCTCCTTGTCAACCCCTGTTTTAGGAACTGGGCATACAGTTGTGAGCAGAACAAAATCCCTGCCCTCAAGGAGCTTGGAGTGTGTTCTAGAGAAGTTCCAAGAAAAGCAATAGACAAATGATCAGTTCATGAAAAATATGATGGATAAAAGTAAGAGGGGATAAGAGATGAAGGTGTTGCAATTGGCCAAGGAGACTTCCTTTTTTCTGCCATATGTTGATCATGTAGCCAAGGGACAGTGGGCAGCCCAGGTACCCCTCAGGAAGGGGGTGCTCATTCTGCCTACTCTCAGGATCTCTGGCTGCTGCTCCAAGACCCAGGCAAATAGAGCTTTCATCTCATGTCCTTTCTCAGAAGGCTGCCTGAATCTATGACTGGTCACGGTGGAAGTACCAAACCCCACCACTAGTCCTCAGCTGGGACAACTCAGAAGGGTCATCCCAGCTCCCTGTGGGATTGCTGGAGGTCTCCACTGAAACTGCATCATGGTCCAGCTTCTTCCTCCGTCCAATCCTGCATCCCTCCCCATCACAGACTTTTCTGAGCTCACACCCCAATTTGCCTCCTCCACACAAACCTCACTCTTTCCCAGGAATCTGACCTATAACAAAAGCCAAATAACTTGCACAATATCTTTCAGCAAAAAGTGGTGGAGTGAGGATTTACTCCTGGGGGTGCCTGCATATGCAGTTTGGAGCCTCTTCTGTTGTTATCAGCAGTAGCACATTCCAGTCTGCTCCAGTCAGCAAGGCAGCAGGAAACTTGAATTTCTTGGAATTTCTGAGCAACCCAGAGCATGAGGATGGATGTGTCACTGGAAAAGAAAAGGAGAGAAGAGGTTAATTTCAAGAGAAGGCATTACATTCTCCCCATAGAAACACGATGTTGATAAAAATGCACCACAACATTTTGTAAACAAATTTTAATATTTTAGAATTTGATTTATTTTTTACTACAAATTCTTGGTGCTTTTGTAATAAAGGTATAATGGTTTGGTTTTTTGGTTTTTTTGGCCATGCCTGCAGCATGCAGAACTTCCCAGGCCAGGGATTGAACCTGTGCTGCAGCAGCAACCAGAGCCCCAGAAGTGTCAACACTAGATCCTTAACCTGTTGAGTGATGAGGCAGCTCCTAACGGTTTATTTTATATAAAATTTTAAAAATAAACCTCTTTCCAGAGTTTCCGTCTTGGCTCAGTGGTTAACGAATCCTACTAGGAACTAGGTTGTGGGTTCGATCCCTGGCCTCGATCAGTGGGTTAAGAATCTGGGGTTTCCCTGAGCTGTTGTGTAGATCACAGATGCGGCTCAGATCCCGTGTTGCTGTGGCTGTGGCGTAGGCCAGCGGCTATAGCTCTGATCAGACCCCTAGCCTGGGAACCTCCATACGCCATGGGTGCAGCCCTAGAAAAAGACAAAAAAATAAAAATAAAAATAAACCTCTTTCCAAATAAGTTCTCCTTTAGTTTGGTTTTCTATCAAGTCTGTTTTTCTATATTTTAGGATGTCATTTATAGCTTGGGATAAAGTAATTTTGGGGGAGCCCCCAAAAGTGATTTTACTCCTAATCTCAGCCATGCACATATTTTTATATCTGGATGTCTTTTTTTTTTTTTTTTTTTTTCAGGGCCATACCTATGGCAAATGGAAGTTCCCAGGCTATGGGAAAAATTGGAACTGCAGCTGCCAGTCTACACCACAGCCACAGCAATGCCAGATCCGAGCCACATCTGTAACCTATGCCACAACTTACAGCAATGCCACATCCTTAACCCACTGAGTGAGGCCAGGGATCAAACCCACATCCTCATGGATACTAGTCAGGTTCCTTACCACTGAGCCACAAGGAAACTCCAGATATCTGGATGTCATGAAGGATTCCTACCTTTGACTCCAGCCTGGATCCCATAGTAGGTCCAGAAGCTGGAAGTATGGTAAATAGACACCACAGAGTGAGGAAAGGAATACAGAAATTCTTTAGGTGTTGGAAGGAATCAGGGAGACAAAAGAATATTAGAGTGGATATAGTGAAATCTTATGCAGAACCAAAACAAGAACGTGAAGAAAACACCAAATTCACCTAATTTTTGTAATTCAGAACAGTTGCAAAAAGGAAAAGTTAATGTAAAGTATATCAGTTTGAAAACTGCATTCTTATAACCCTTCTCTATAGAAAGGGATATTAGGTTTTAAAGGTGTATACACAGAGATTTACAAGAAGTAAGTGACATCCCAAATTTACATTTGTGAGTTGAGAGAGAGTACTTCAATCCTGATTGGGGCATCCCAATGCTATGCCCTAAAGTAGCAAGAATTCATTCTATGGTCATTGGAAACACAACTCAACTCAGGAAACAAGTTCCAGTTCTTTCATTGTCCTACTCTTCCTGCCCGAGATGCAACATTGTAACCCTTGTTAAATTTGAGCCAGGCAAGTAGATTCTTTGAGTTTATCTGCAAGCCTGTGTAAAATTATTACCCTCCCTGGATATACAGTTTTTCCCTTTATCTGAGATTTTACTCTTGTCTATCTCAGTTTTCCATGACTAACCTTGGTCCAAAAAAATTAAATGAAAAATTCGAGAACTAAACAATCCATAAGTTTTAAATTGTGCATCATTCTGGGTAGCATAATGAAATCTCAGGTCATCCTGCTCCATCCTGCCTGGAATCCCCAGCCAACACCATCCTCCACTCCTGACATCCAACCATGGGCAGCATCATGGTTCAACCAGAGCCACCTAAGCAGATGATTCTCTTCTGAAGCATCGTCAGAAGGTCAATAATAGCCTAACCCTATGTCGTAATGCCTATTTCATTCACGTCACCTCGTCTCATCATTGGCATTTTATCTTCTCACAATAAGAAGGGTGAATACAGTCCAGTAAGATATTTTGAGAGAGAAGAGAGGCCACATTCACAGAACTTTCATTACAATATATTGTTATAGCTTTTCTATTTTATTTTTAGTTATTTTTGTTAATCTCTTACTGTGCGCAATTGATAAAGTAAACATTATCATAGGTGTGTGTATAGAAAAACATGGCATATATGGGGTTCGGCATTATTCATGTTTCAGGCATCTACTGGGGGTCTTGGAATGAATCCTTCGTGGGTAAGCACGGGGAGGCTACTGCATGTGTAAAGACTAAAAATTCTTCTGCTCTCCCAGAATCCTATAGACCTCCACTTTGGCATTTACATCAGTGCATGAACTCTGCATTATCAGAGCTGACATAGAAAACGTTACAGAATTTTTGTTCCATAGTCACCATCAGACAAGTTTTAGCTTCCCCCAGAGCCAACAAAAATAAGGACACATTGGTTCTGAGTTAGGAATGATTAAAAAAGAGGCTAAATAATATCTCCACTAAATATTAATGACTCTGAATTTTACTGATGCAGGGTTGGCCTCTTTCCATTTTAGAATCTGGTATGACCTTTGTAAAGGCTCTGAGTAAGTGTTACCTAATCTCTAACTGAGGTTGATAAGAATTCAACAGAATCCTATCAGGTGGAAATATGAATCATGATAGTGAAATATTATTTTTATTTTCTGTAGTCTTTGAGTAGTGCGTTTTTAAGCATTTAGTCTCTCCAAGTCTCAGCTTCCCCATCTGTTAAATGGGAATATCAATAGTAGTTCACTTATTATGCTGGGCAGATGCAACCACTTATATTATATATTATATATATATATATAATATTATATATATTCTAATATATACCCTTATATATTGGCTATTTGCTGCTGAATGAAAAAATGCTAATCATGTTCCCTGCCCACCTCCCCATACTCAACAGACTTTGGGGATTTCCCGTTGCCCTGGGCAACCACCTGAGCTTGGTCCTCCAGGCCTTTCCTGACCTGACCTAACCCCCTACCTCTCCAGCCTCCACAGCCCAACCTGCCTTCTCACTACAGTCAGAGATGCAATATTCATAAGACCCTTTACTGACTTTCATTTTGCTTTGCTCTACTCAGTCACTTCCTCTGACTGAACACCCCTTGCCTTAGCCTCGGTCCACCTGGTGAAATCAAGTTCACAATTTAAAATTGAAACTTTCACTGCCCCTCTCTGGCCAGGCCCAGAGCTCTTTGGAACTTTGTGCATACCACCAACCAAGACCAAAAATTTTCTGGCCATCCAAGGTTACCCCAGGGGTTAGCAGAACTATGATCCAGCAGCTCAGGTCTCCTGGCTCCCCCACTCTTTTCCCATAGATGCTTTTATGGAAAAATACAAAATTATTCTAGGAATTATGGGAGACTCTGCTGAACGCCCAAGACCCTTATTCCATGTTTCACACAGATAATCTACCCAGTCATTCTAATAAAATTGTGGAAATGCAATTGACCAGATCCTATGACTCACTTGCTGCTGATTCTGTCTCCTCAGATAAGGCAAAAGGAGCTGGGTACAGAGCTTATCCAGATAATAAACAAGAACAGAAAATAACTCAAGGGCTGTTATTCCATCAAGGGGCTCTGATAGTGACAGAAACTCCCAAAGAAGAGCTTCTGTGGTCCCAGGAAAGATTATTAGTTCCTACAACATTTGGCTTTGATTCTGACATTGACAAGACTTGCGAGATAAGGCCATTGGCTGCAGTAACAGATTGGGTTTGGGCAGCAAAGCCATGCACCAATGAAGGATGCACTTTATGTCAATGAAAGCAAATGAATCAATCCCATGGCGCCTTGAAGCCACAACCTCGAAATAGAATTTCATGTCCTCCAATTAGAAAACATTCCTATATGCTAAAACTGAAACACTCTGGGAGTTCCTGTTGTAGCTCAGTGGTAACGAACCCGACTAGTATCCATAAGGATGTGGATTCGATCCCTGCCCTTGCTCGGAGGGTTAAGGATCTGGTATTGCCATGAGCTGTGGTGTAGGTCACAGACACAGCTCAGATCCCACGTTGCTGTGGCTAGGGTATAGGCCAGCTGGTACAGCTCCAATTCAACCCCTAGCCTGGGAAATCTCATATGCTATGGGTGTGGACCTATAAAGACAAAAACAAAAACCAAAAAACCCTGAAACACTCCAGGATTCATATAAGTCACAGAGAGAGAGAGATTTTGCTTTTCTGTCCAAGTGCCCATAAATTCTCACCAGGTGGGGAGGATCTGTAGGCAAAAGGGAAGTAGAAACAAAATGATGACTCTGCTTCAGAATAATCACACGGAGCCTTTTGCATAACATGGTAAAACAATTACATTGATAGATCCTCACAAAATCCATAAATGTCCGCAAGTAAGCACAAATGTCCTCACTGCACACAGAAGAAAAACTAGGCTTAGGGATTGTGAATGAATTTCCCAAAGTCGTGCAAAGGAGAGACTCGGGGCTAGAAACAATAATCTCCAGCCTGACATTTTTTCTACTCCACTAAACAGCCTCTCTACCCTGGGGGCTTTCATGCACCATCAAATAGAGAAAGAGAAAATCAAACCAGAGAGCGGCTATAAAAGAAAATGGAGAGTTCTACATTCCAAAGATGCTGGATGTTTGCGAAGCTATCAGGTGATAGTAATAACTCTTCATAGATATTATTGTTCACAATAACGCCGGTCTGGGCTTTCCTATCTATGTGCTTGGTCTTCGCTCTCTATGGAATGTGTTTTACTAGGAAGAGAATATAATAGATATCTGAGAGTTCATGGGATTTGGCTTTAGACAAACATGGGTCCAAACACCAGCTCTGCTATTAACTAGCCATGTCACTGATGACACGTTCAGTTCATTGTCTTGAGTCTGAATTTCCTTATCATGAAAACAGGGATGATAATATATTCATCACAGAACCAGGGTAGGAAGTAAACAAAACAAAACTGAAAGGTGCTTAATAGGGTATACCTGGTACATAGTAAGTCCAAAAATGTCTGAATCTAGAGAAGCAACTCTTAAGCATGTCTCAGGTGCTAACAGTGAACAAGTCTCTCATAAGTTCCTTTTAAGAGTGGCTTCATGCAGTGCGGCCCCACTAGGGCACTGCTTGCTCTTTGCTCAACATCTCACACTTTGGGAAGATACATGGTCATGGTTAAGGAATCAAATCACTGTCTTCAGATCGCTGCCATTGGGCCAAGAATTAAGTTAGCCTTTTTTATCTATCAGCAAAAGGGAAATTCCTTCTTTTCTTTATTACTAAAGTTGCTGACTTCTTCATTCGCATGAAACATGTCTTAAGCATCTGAAATAAATCCAAATACTGGGAAAGCCTTAGATGTCGGTTAAAAATTTTTGAGCACCTGCTAAATGCCAGCTTCTCTGTAAAGCACTTCCACCCACGTGGGCACATCTGAGCCTTGCAAACATCCCTACAAGAAGGTTCTAGGAAGATAAAATTCTCTCCATTTTACAAGTTAGGAAACAGAAGCTCTGAGTTGCCCAAGGTCACACAGTACCTATGGTAGCTGAGCCAGGGTTCCAACTCTAATGTTCCTCCCCTTTCCTTATCAAGGGCTCACTGCCATATGCCTCCCAAGTCCCCATCAAAGTTAATATCCAACAGAAGTACCCAAAGTGAGCGGGGACAGCTGGGAGTGGGAGAGACCGCCACCACTGACTCACAGCCAGGGGCATCCCTGTCAGACCTTCATGCCTCTTCACTTGTGAGGTAGGACAGTACCTTACTTGGTTTAGATTTAAGTCACTATCAAATTACTAAGTAGCCTGATTCATTTCTGAATCTCACATGTGTAGTGTGTTTCCCAGAAAGCCATTTGGAAGAGCAGCATTTCTTTAAATTGGCTTATTATTATTTTACTACAAGAAAAAAATCTTCTTTTTCATGTTTGCCCAATATTTAGGGAGTGAATGCCATGTACCTGGCATCCTGCTAGGTTTTGGGGCCAGAGAAACCCATCAGACATATTCCATCTCTGCCTTCATGGAGCTGACAGTCTATTGGAAGAGAAAGACTACTACGAAACACTTAATTGTAAAAGTGATTATGTTCTTGCCTCCTTTGTCAAAGATTAATTGACCATAGGTGTCTGGGTTTATTTCTGGGTTCTCTCTTCTGTTCCATTGGTCTGTATGTCTGTTTTGGTACCAGTACCACACTGTCTTGATGACTGTGGCTTTGTAATATTGCCTGAAGTCTGGGAGAGTTATGCCTCCTGCTTGGTTTTTGCTCCTCAGGATTGCTTCGGAAATTCTGGGTCTTTTGTGGTTCCATATAAATTTTTGGATTGTTTGTTCTAGTTCTGTGAAAAATGTCATGGGTAATTTGATAAGGACAGCATTGAATATGTAGATTGCTTTGGATAGTATGGCCATTTTTACAATATTAATTTTTCCAACCCAGGAGCATGGAATATCTTTCCATTTCTTTACATTTTCTTTAATTTCCCTTAATCTTTGACAAAGGAGGCAAGAACATAAAATGGAAAAAAGACAGTCTTTTCAGCAAGTATCACTGGGAAACCTGGACAGCTGCATGCAAAGCAATGAAACTAGAACACACCCTCACACCATGCACCAAAATAAACTCAAAATGGTTTAAAGACTTAAATATAAGACAAGATACCATCAAACTCCTGGAAGAGAACATGGGCAAAACATTCTCTGACATCAACCTCATCAATATTTTCTCAGGTCAGTCTCCCTAAGCAACAGACATAAAAGCAAAAATAAACCAAATGGACCTAATCAAATTGACAAACTTTTGCACAGCAAAGGAAACCAAAAAGAAAACAAAAAGACAACTTACAGAATGGGAGGAAATAGTTTCAAATAATGCAACTGACAAGGGCTTATTCTCTAGAATATACAAGCAACTTATACAACTCAACAGCAAAAAAGCCAACAACCCAATGGAAAAAATGGACAAAAGACCTGAATAGACATTTCTCCAAGGAAGATATACAGATGGCCAACAAGCAGAGGAAAAAATGCTCAAACTCCCTGATTATTAGAGAAATGCAAATCAAAACTGCCATGAGATACCACCTCACACCATTCAGAATAGCTGTCATTAATAAGTCCACAAACAACAAATGCGGGAGGGGAGGTGGAGAAAAGGGAACCTTCCTGCACTGCTGGTGGGAACGTAAGCTGATACAACCACTAGGGAGATCAGTATGGAGGTACCTTAGACATCCATACATAGAACTACCTTATGACTCAGCAATCCCACTCTTGGGCATATATCCAGACAAAACTTTCCTTAAAAAAGACACATGCACCCGAATGTTCATTGCCACACTATTCGCAGTAGCCGAGACATGGAAACAACCTAAATGTCCATCAACAGATGGTTGGATTAGGAAGATGTGGTATATACATACAATGGAATACTACTCAGCCATAAAAAAGAATGACATAATGCCATTTGCAGCAACATGGATGGAATGAGGACTCTCATACTGAATGAAGTAAGTCAGAAAGAGAAAGACAAATACCATATGATATCACTTATATCTAGAATCTAATATAAGGCACAAATGAATCTTTACAAAGAAAAGAAAATCATGGACTTGGATAATAGACTTGTGATTGCCAAGGGGGAGGGGGAGGGAGTGGAGTGGATTGGGAGCTTGGGGTTAATGGATGAAAACTATTGCCTTTGGAATGGATTAGCAATGAATCCTGCTGTGTAGCACTGGGAACTATGTCTGGTCACTTATGATGGAGCATGATAATGTGAGAACATATAATGTGTACATGTATGTGTGACTGGGTCACCATGCTGTACAGTAGGAAAAAAATTGTATTGGGGAAATAATTTAAAAATTAAATTAAAATAAAGAGCCAAAAATAAAGTGATTATATAAACAAATTCCAATGACTGCCCAACAGGAGATGTTTAGAATGCAGTGAGAGGGTTGTCAAGAAACTTACCCTAATCTGGGGGTCAAGGAGGGCTTCCCAAGGAAAGTGATGTTTAAAGAGAAAGCAGAAGGATGAGTACAAGTTAGCCAATTGAACGTGTGATGATACCCCTGGCAAAGGAAACAACACAAAGTCATGGGGTCAATAAGGAACCACGAGTTGTTTGGGGAACTGAAAGAAGACCATGGTGACTAAAGCATAGAGACCTAAAGTGGAAGGATATGAAAACTGGGCCAACAGGACAGCATGGTTTTCAAAAGACTAATTGGTCATGGCTTCAGTCATTGTGAACACATGTGTTCAGCCCAACACACATGCCAGTTGGCGTACCAGAGAGTGTTAGAAGTTAGACCCAAACAGATACGAGTTCAGCTGATTCACTTTTTTCTTCTCTTCCACCTTCGATTCTTCTTGTTGATGATCTTACTTTATAAGTGTGAAAGGAGACACAGAGACAAAAAATTTCCTAAGAAACTATAGGTGTTCCAAGGGTTCCAAACTTCCAGCTGTAAGATGAATGAGTTCTGAAAGTGTAGTATTACAGCGCAATGACTATAGTTAACAGTACCATACTCTTTACTTGGAAGGCATAAGAGATCCTGAAAGTCCTCCCCACAAAATAAAAGGTGAATACGTGAGATGATGGAGTTGTTTATGAACCTTACCGAAATAATCATTTCACAATGTACTCACGTAATAAATCATTACCTTGTGATGATTTACGCAATCTTATTTGTCAATTAACATGACTTAACATCTCAGTGATATAAACTTACACAATGCTATATGTCAATTACATCTCGATGAAACTGAAAAGGGAAATAAAACTCAAAAATAGTGAAAAAAAAACTACGTTTTGCACAGCCTCATGGTATGTCTCTAAGGGAACATGGTATAACTATAAGCAAAGTAATGCATTTCAAGAGTTGTTCCTTTATTCTGCAAATCAAGAGTATTTAATCATTTCAGAGCACTTACAGGATTAAATGGGGCAATGTACATAAATCTTCTGAGTGCAGTGACTGGCACAAATAATTATGCACCAAACGCCACCTTCTTTCCTATCCAGGTGAGATAAGAAACAGGAAAGGTGCATTGGTTAGGTGTGGTTAACTGCTGTAACAAACAAATTATATGCACAATGGCTCAATCATGCTAGGAATTTACTTTTTGCTCACTCACGTCTAAAGTGGGTATTCCGAGCTGGTGACCAGTCCCGACCCTTCTATCCCCCTCAACATGTTCTTCTGCATCAAGTTGGCAGAAAGGGAGTACTCGTGTGGCTTAGCAGAAACGAACCCAACTATTTATCCATGACGATGCAATTTCTATCTCTGGCCTTGCTCAGTGGGTTAAGGACCCCGCATTGCCATGAGCTCAGTGTAGGTCACAGATGCAGCTCAAATCCTGCGTTGCTATGGCTGTGGTATAGGTCAACAGCTGCAGCTCTGATTGACTCCCAGACTGGGAACTTGCATATACCGCAGGTGTGGCCCTAAAAAAGAAAAAAAAAAAAAAGTAGGCAGAAAGGACAAAACGTGGAGGAGTGTTGCATGGACCCTGTGCCTGGTCACCCTGAACCATAGGAAAGAGCCCAGCAGAGTACCTGGGAAGGATTGGGAAGAGATGTAAATGACTAGCTAGTGGTCTTGGCCACCACACCAAGATGAGAGGGAGCTCTTTGTTATTAGATCAGCCAAGGTAAATCAACGTACCTGCACACAGGTATCACACACCACCTTTCTGCAACACTTCCTTGAAGTCTAGATTAGTGTGCCAATGGCAATGAGTAAGCCCATGATCTTCTTCCCAATCCGGAAGTCCCTAAGACCACGTTAGTAGCCTGACTCCTCCCTCTCCTTTATCTTTATCACAACAAATCAGCAGAGTTTTGGTTTCCTCTCCTAAAATATGTGAAAACCCTTCCTCCTCCTGTGATGACCTCCACTGCCCTTATCTTTGCTCTGCTGCATGGTGGCAACAGTGTTCTCACCTCCCCTTTAGCCAGACTGGCTCCCATCTACCCACCCCAACTTCTATATCCAGTCCCTTCATCCCCAGGGCCACCCAAGGGCTGGTGCTCAAATGCCAGCCCCAAATGCAGTCCTCTGTAGTGCATCGCAGCCTGCAGGATAAAGTCCAAACCCCTTCATTTGACAGTAAATGAAAGTACAGGAACTAACGCTGGCTCCAACACAAACTCATCTTCCTGAGTCCTGTCTTGTACCTGCCTCTCCAGCAACACCAAATTATTTATGGTGTCCTGCACACAGCCACCAGGCTGTTTCTCTCCTTTGGGTCCCTGGGCTCCGGTTGACCTTCTACCAGCATTCACATCGTTGAAGTCCATCACAGACATCCCTAACTCCTGGAAGACCCCAGTGACCTTCGGCTTGCTCCTCTGTGTCTCAAACTACCCTGCTTATGTATTTCTCACTGAACCATCACAGTGAGAGTGTTTATTTGTCTTTCATCCATCCATCCCACCATCCCTGAATCTCCCAGTGGGTAGACAATTTTGAGAGCATCGAATACCATTCTAAGGGCTCAGAGGGTAATCCTGACATTTAAGAGGATTTGCTGAGGATGTTTGATGAAGGGAATGATACAGGTAGGCCACATTTTAAGAAGATAAATCTCAGGGGAGACCATAAGTTAGATTATGGGAAGGACTAACTGATGGAGGAGAACTATCATGGATGGGAGGAGAGACTAGGGTAGAAATTGCTCTCCAGCCAGGGCCTCAAGATTTGGGTCCCAGGTCTGCCAGACGTTATCAGTGTAACTTTGAGCATAGCACCTCTCAGAGTCTTGTTTTATTTATGAACAAAATGGAAATAATAAATCATTCTGAAACTGCCTCACCAGGTCAATGTGAGGACATTGCAAAACAATGAATGCTGCAGTGCTTTATACATTCCAGCAAAATTATGAGGACTTAAAGTCCAAGAAAGTCCAGAATGAGACAATCTCCGCGTGTCCTCAAAGTCAAGTTGGAGCCCCTTCCGGAAGTTATATGAGTCCCAGGACTTCCCAGTATTTCCACGTGGGATGTGAAGCTAACATTCTCCCCAGGGGCCTGTCACCTGTGAACTGACTTCCCGTATCTGAAGGGCTGTCACGCAAAGGAACAGGATTAATGCCATCGAGCTGTGTGATGGTTACCAGGAGACAAATACTGACTCAACAGAAGGAAAAACTTCCAAACCGTCACACCTGCCCAAAGGCTGCCTCGGTGTGGGAGTGCAGGTGGACCCTGAACCACTTGAGGGTGTCATAAGGTCAAAGGTGAGAGACCCTGGCTGCAGACTCCATGCATCAGTAAGGATTGGGCTGGTTGGCTTCCAAGCTTCCTTCCAATTCTAAAGCTCCTTTGTCTGCTGCTCTTGAGTATACACCTCTATATTCCTGCATGTTGCTCAAATTGTCAGTTTACGGGGGTTCCTGTCATGGCTCAGAGGTTAACAAACCTGACTAGAATCCATGAGGATGCAAGTTCGATCCCTGGCCTGGCTCAGTGGGCTAAGGATCCAGTGTTGCTGTGAGCTGTGAAGTAGGTCGCAGATGCAGCGCAGATCTGACGTTGCTGTGGCTGTGGTGTAGGCTGGCAGCTATGACTCCTTTTGGACTCCTAACCTGGAACCCTCCATATGCCATGGGTGTAGCCCTAAAAAGGCCAAAAAATGCCTTACAGAATGCCCCAATTCAAAACCATCCAGCTTCTCTACATTTAACTGGGAATTTATCATCTTGGTGTGGTCACTCTCTATCTCCTATAGCGAACCATTACCCTGGAACTTTAGACCTATCATCTCATATAACCTGTACATGAAATCTGTATGTGTGTACATTAGGACGCACTGTCCCTGGACAACATGACAAGACGACAGGGGCTTTGAGATCTGCTCAAAATGGGAGTTTATAGTGTCCGAGGCAGAATTTCAATCCAGTTCTGCCCAGCTGCTAAGCCCTTGCTCTCTCCACGTAGCACTCAGCTTCATTTCACAGCAGGGCCTTCTCTGATATATGCTTCTATCACCGAGATGTTTGAGATGGGGGTCTGTCTTGGTCATTCATTCACAGTCCACTTTCTCTGATGAGAACAATGCACGGAGGTCTACGGACCACTCCAGAAACCCTGAATTTAAAGGTAGCTGCACTCTCCACCACAGTATGCCCAACTCATAGACTTCCCAGCCTCAGAAATCTCCCAGTCCCTCTTTTCGAGAAAAATGTCCTTCTTAGTCTCAGATGCTATTACAGAAAAAACATCAACAAGTCTCCCAGGCCCTCTATTCTAGACCTTATATTTTTTCCTGTGTTGACAACTTTAATACATGTCCACACTTCCTTTTATGGGGAAAGGTAAGACTCTGATGCTAATCAGAGCACCAGGGTAGGAAATGCCACATTCCTCCATGTAAATATTTGACTAAGCTTTCTCCGGGCCATGTATCATTGGGCTGAGGCCCTAGAAAAACTTCAGGTCCACAGATCTTCAGGTGAGATATGTTGGCAAAGAATTATGAGAGGCCTTGTTTAAGAGCTAAGGCCAGAGTAATGTATTTCTGGAAGGTGGTGGGGTGGGGAGGTGGAGTGGCGTTGCCTACTCTACGTGACCAAAAGCTCTTCTGAAGCCAAGAACGGAGGCTGGGTCTACAGTTGTGTTCGCTCCTTTGGTCAACGAATCCCTGAAAAGGGGGACTGTTTGGATGACTGTTCCTGACATGGCACAGCAGAAACAAATGCGACTAGTACACATGAGGAAGCAGATTCCACCCCTGGCTTCGCTCAGTGGGTCCAGGACCTCCTTTGCCATGAGCTATGGTGTAGGTCACAGACGCGGCTCAGATCCCGAGTTGCCGTGGTGTAGGCTGGCAGCTGCAGCTCCGATTTGACCCCTAGCCTGGGAACCTCCATAGCCAAGGGTGCAGCCCTAAAAAGACTGAAATAATAAATAAATAAATAAATAAATAAATAAATAAGAAATGGTTGCAGCTACATAGCTAACATCTATGGAAGTGAAAAATCAGAAATCGACCAGAAGGTCAATAAGGAATTACATTCATCAATGCAACCGGCAAACAATAATAAAAGCATTGATAATCATAGCTAGCATGTATTGATTGCTGACAATGTGCCACTATCACCATAGGTTCTTTTCATTTAATCCTCACAACAGGCTCTTACAGTCTCCTAAGGTATTTGCTACCCCATTCTACAAAGAGGCAGAGAGGTTGAATAAATGGGCCAGAGTTGCACAGTAAGCAAGCCTGTGATTGGAGCAGAAAACTGTGCACACCTTGAAAATTCTATTATAAATGAGTATTTGTTGACTTAAAAATAGGTTCATGAGGAGTTCCTCTTGTGGCGCAGTGGTTAACGAATCCGACTAGGAGCCATGAGGTTGCGGGATCGATCCCTGGCCTTGCTCAGTGGGTTAAGGATCCGGCGTTGCTGTGAGCTGAGGTGTAGGTTGCAGACGCGGCTTGGATCCCACGTTGCTGTGGCTCTGGCGTATGCCGGCGGCTACAGCTCCGATTCGACCCCTAGCCTGGGAACCTCCATGTGCCGGGGGAGCAGCCCAAGAAATGGCAAAAAATAAAAATTAAAAAAATCAAAAATAAATACAAATAGATTCATGAAATTAAAGGGAAAGGAGAAGTTCCCAAATTGTGTGATTTCTTTCTTTTTTTAATTATAAGGAATGAAAAACCACATGGTACCCATTAAAATGGTTACCATTCGAAAACACACACACAAAACAGAAAATAGTACGTGTTGATGAAGAGATAGAGATATTGGAACTGTTGGTAGGAAGGTTAAACGGTGCAGCTTCTGTGAAAAACAGAATAGGGATTACTGAGAAACACAGTTATGATAAATGATATTAATATGAATATAATTTCAAATATATATAATTATACTTTTTTGAGCTTTATACATGGAAACTATAAATTGTTGCTGCAATCATTTTTTATATTTGAGACCAGATGCATCGGTCCTAAAGCATGAAAACATGGCCATCAACCTGCTGCCTATCTAAACGGAGGCTCTGGGCCATAGTCTGTTTTTGACATTATGGAAGTAGGTGTTGATCCTTCTGCACTCTGCTCTGAAGACCACACCTTCCACACCTGGTTCTCAGAGGCCAAGCTCTTCTATTGTAACTATTCCAAAAAAGGCTTTCCTAGTCTTTCTTCTTTAAATTTTTTATTACACTTGATTTACCATGTTCCTACTCTTTCTTAGGATCCCGTGCTTTTGATGTCCCACTTTTTTTTCCAGTGGCCAAGCAATCCTGAAATGCGTCTTATGCAGCCTTCATGGAAAGAAACGCTCCTGCTGCAGTTTGGGGTTCCTCGCACAGCTGTTGTGAACCAGCCCACTCCTGGGTATATACCCAAAAGAATTGAAAGCAGGATCTCAAAGGGGCCTTTTCCACCTCTGTTCCTAGCAACACTCTTCACAGGCACTAACAGGAGAAGCAACCCTCATAACATCCGTGGGGGGGTGAAGCGGCCTAAACATGCAATAAAAGGGTATGCAGCCTTAGGAAGAAAGGAAATCCAGACACATGCCATATGGATGAAGCTTGAGGACATCGTGCTCAATGAAATAAGCCAGTCCCAAGAAGATAACTGCGGTATGAGTCCATTTACACGAGGCATCTAAGTAGTGAAATTCACAGGGACAGAAAGCTGAGGGGTAGTTGCCAGAGCCTGGGAGGGGGAGGCACAGAGAGGGATGGTGCCGCGGGTACGGAGTTTCAGTTTTGCAGAATGAAAAGCTTTCTGGAGATTGGTTGTGCAACGCCCTAACGCTATTGCACTGGACAACTAAAAATGGTTAAAACGGGGGTGAAAAAGGAAAAAAAAAAAGAAAAGAAAAGGAGAAAGAGAAAAATGTAATTACAGTATACTTGGGAGGGTTCCAAGAGGCTATTTGCCACTGAGTGGATAGTGAGATTTGCATTGGGCCATAGTTTTACAGATAAATATATCTACTTTTTGCTTATCTAAGTTTTCTATTTTTCCATAAGGAATGTTTGTTGTACTTGTAATAAGATTTCCTTAAATTACCTTTAGAACAAGAGAAAAGCAGTGACGGAGAGTGAAAGCTGGAGTGCAGGGAAAGGACTCAGGTGTGTGTAGAGAAACAGCAAGAACCATGACTTTTTTTTTTTTCCCCCCCGAGCCACACCTGAGGCATATGAAAGTTCCCAGGCTAGGAACTGAATTGGAGCTACAGCTGCCGGCCTGCACCACAGCCACAGCAACACAGGATCTGAGATGCATCTGTGACCTACACCACAGCTCATGGCAACAATGGGTCCTTAACCCACTGAGCGACCCCGGGGATGGAACCTACATCCTCATGGATACTAGTTGGGTTCTTAATTGGTTGAGCCACAGTGGGAACTCCAAGAACCATGGCTTCTGTGGGAATCAACCAAGCAGGTTCTGTGCACTCTTCAAACTAGGCCCATATGCTCAAGTGCTCAGCCTTTGTGAGCAAAGGACTTGCAAGGAGGCTGAATAACCAGAAACAGGGGGTCTTCCTCCATTAAAGAGCATGGATGGCAGGATTTCCTGTCGTGGTGGAGCAGTAACGAACCCGACTAATATCTACAAGGATGCAGGTTCGATGCCTGGGGTCACTCAGTGGGTTAAGGATCCGGCATTGCCGTGAACTGTGGGGTAGATCAAAGATGCATCTTAGATCCTGCGTTGCTGTGGCTGTGGTGTAGGCCCGCAGCTGTAGTTCCAATTCAACCCTTAGCCTGGTGGGAGCTTCCATGTGCTGTGGGTGCGGCCCTAAAAAGACAGGGGAAAAAAAAATAAAAAACATGGATGGCAGGCAGCGGGAGTCAGAATTGCAATTCTGAGCAAAAATATACATTGTCTGGTGAGTCCCAAGGAGGATCTTGTCATAGACCTACAGGCCCTGATCCTGGAAGTGGGGCCGTCATGGTGAAGGAGACTTGTGGGTGGGAACAAGTCCTGTCTTTGGCCCACTACCAATTAAGATGCAGAATCTGAACCTCAGAGCATAAAGTGACCTTTGAAACCAGTCCGCGCAAATGCCTCACTCCAGACAAAATCAGGGCCCAGGCAAGTGCGTGACTGGCTTAGAGGGACACAGCCAGTTTTGTTGATTCCAGTGGATTATGACCCAGTGGCTTACCCTGGACTACGACCCAGTCATCCTGAACAGGCCCGCTCCATCCGCCCCTCATCCGTCAATCCACACACACATTGTTCGTTCTTCCACTCTTCACTCATATCCACTCAACACTGAATCCACACCAGGCCTGGAAGGAGGCATTTTCCATCTTTATACCCCCCACCATGCTCCACTCAGAGGTTATTTATAGAGGTTGTGCAATATCGTAGAAATATCAGAGGCAAGGTTTTGCTTTGCTGCATTTTCATTTCTCTTCCTCATTGCTGTGTCTACGTTATTGCTCATTCTTTGCTTGACTCTACAATAGTCACTTCATAAATACCCCCAACCTCCTCCACGAATTTAATCTTGGAGACAGACTGTTGTGGGCTCAAAATGTCCTATATGAGCCCTATCCCTTAAGGAGGCTTCTGTATTCAAGGATTTGCAGCATTTGTGTCGACCAAGCCTTATTTTCAGAGTCCTTATGGAGGTGGCGTGGAGACAGGCTGGTTGCCTTAAGTTAGACATTGTAAAATCTGTTAGAAGTTCAGTTCCACAGCCAGACAGAGCTGTGTTCAAATCCTGGGTCCACCACTTTTAGAAACACGACTTTAGGCCATCATTTAACCTCTCCGTGCCTCAATTTCCTCTTCTATGAGGATTATGACACCTGCTTCATACGTGTATCATAAAGCATGAACAGCTCTTATTAACAGGAGTTGAATAAACGTTCATGTCTTCTTCCATCTATACAATTTGTCCAGGTTTTGAAACGCTCAAGCCAGCTATGTCTTTTCTCCAGGCAAAACCCTAAGGTTAAGGAAAAGAGTAAATGAGGGCAGCGCATTCTTTAGATTAAGAGAAGGAAGTATTTCAGCCATGCCGTGTTAGTTCAGGGCAAAAGTTAGCAAACTGCTGCCTCTGGGCCAAATCTGTCCTGCTCTCTGATTTGGTAAATAAAGTTTGACTAGAATACATTTACGTTCATTTATTTTGATATTATCTATGGCAACTTTCTCTACTTAAAGTGGGCTAGTAGAACAGAGATTGTGTGGCCCACAAACCAAAAATGTTCACTCTCAACTTCTTTACAGAAAAAGTGGTGTGGCTCCTGTATTAGGGTATATGTGGTATTTTCATCAGATGCTGGTGCCCAATGACACCTGTCAGTTTCCTCTCCACATCTCCAAGGTGAAGTGGTGTAAAACAGCAAGAACTGCTGAAAAAAGGAGGCCCTTATGTTCTAAAGCAGTCTAGGGATCATCTTTTGCCAAATTCCTTCCACTTTTCTTTTTGCTATTGAGTGGGGTCAAAACCAGAATAATGTGGTTGTCAAGTGGCAGGCGGTTGGGAAACTTATTGGTTTTCCACTGGTAGATAAATTTGTTATATCCTATGAAGAAAAAAGGCCAACACTCTAAGAGGCCAATAACTTCGAGTCGCAGTGTTATCTGAGCGGTTAACCCTGTGATTCTGAAATGACTCATAGAATTCTGTGAATATACTACTACTGATTTCATTGGTTTAGATCCCTATTCTACTTCATAGCAGTCTGCTAATTCTACAAGAGCTGTTGAAAACTTCCATGCCAGAGTTAGCTGCAGAAACTCTTCATCTGTCCTTACAATATTTTTTTCTTTTTAGAGCCACACCCTTGGCATATGGAGGTTCCCAGGCTAGGGGTAGAATCAGAGGTGTGGCTGCCAGCCTACACCACAGCCACAGCAATGCAGGACCCAAGCTGCACTGGTGACCTACACTGCAGCTCATGGCAATGCCGGATCTTTAACCCACTGAGTGGGGCCAGAGATCGAACCTGCATCCTCATGGATACTAACTGGGTTCATTACCGCTGAGCCACGACGAGAACTCCTGCACAATTTTTTTAAAAGAGCTTTTGGTTTTCTCTCAGCAGCTGAAGACACTGGAAGTTTCTGCTTTATTCCACAGTCCATGGACTCAGCCTCTGAGCTATTGATTTGGGCAGTGACAGGCAAAGCTGCTGAAAGACTTCCAGAAACAGAGTGTTGAATTTGGTCTGGGTGTTTCCAAGTTTGAAAAGGAAAACGGGAGGTTTTCTGGGTATTTCAAGGGAAAAGGGACTTAATACAGGGAATTAGATCCTTAAAGAGTTGCAGGGTGAGTTAGTGTCATGTCAGCAGGGGAATCTTCAAGGGCTGGAATCCAGGAAGTTGCTACCTCTCGAATCCAGGAAGTACTGGTGGGGTAGTTAATTCTCAAAAGAAGGAGGAGGAGGAGGTCCCTGGCAACATCCACATTACTGACACTTACTCCCTGACAGCTGCTACAGAGAAAAAGAACTTGTCCTTCGCCTTGGCCTTCAAAGCATCACACTGGCACCTCTTCTTTGCAGGATCTAACCCTGAGCCCTGCTGGCACAAGTCTAGAGCATGTCATCCCCGGCTGGCTTCTCCCATGCTGGGGAGGATGTAGAAGGAAGGAAGGGAAAAAGTGGCATTGATATTAAATAACTCAGTTTGTGGGGAGATTCTGGAAGACTTCCTAGAGAACGTGATGGCAGAGACTGGGTTTTGAAAGACCAAGGTTGGCCAAGCCCTGGCCTTGGTCAATGATTCATCAAAGGAGTTTCCCTTTCTAGGCTGCAAGAGCCTGAATTAGGGAAGTACCCCCTTCCCAAGAAGTGCTCATCTTTTGCAACCAAATGAAGAGCTCGCTATACATAGCTTGCATTTCTCACCATTCTGGGTTCAAAATGGATACCTGCAAGCCACTTTTCCTTTCCGGAGAAAGAAAGTTCTGAGGAATGGTCATTAAATCAAACAGGAGTAGCCATCCTCATTGGAAATGATAAGTGGGGAAGGATCCCTCTCAACGTATTTCAGAGGCAGGTTGGAGTTGCGGTGCAAAGGGAGAGAAGATGGGCGGACAAGAGTGGGCATCAGGACAAGGCACAGAGTGAGATCTTAGCATCTCTACCTTGATGTTATCCTCCATCTCCCCAGGCTAGCCCCTTACTAACCTTCCCAGAGACACACCAGAACCCTCCAGATAACCAGCCCATTCAGTAGCTCACTTTTCTTTCTTCCCTCCATGTTTAGCTTGACGGCTACATTGCAGGGCTGGGAAGGTAATGGAGCAGCATCAGCTGAGCCCCTACTGGTCCTCTTGCTACATTAGATGGTTTCTGCGCAGCTTCTGGTTCTCAGAAACAACACAGAGATGGAACCAGCCCAACCCCTGCCAGGCAGAGCTAGCCCAAGCCTGATGCTGCAGGTTCTTCAGGGCTTCGGCGGGGTCACTTGCCTGCCTGTGGCTACTTCAGTCTCTGTCCAGGATTTCCTGGGATTCCCAGCATCTGCCTGGACTAGGGGGAAATGGGAGACAAGGGGGGGGTAGTCCAGTTTATGAGGCGGGGAAATGTTTCCTGAAGGAAAGCAAGAGGGCACCATGTGCTGGAGTGGACATAGATCATCCTCAAGCCAGATCCACCTACCCCATCGTTACTGTGAATCCTTCCAGCTTGTGTCATCAGGCTGTACGTTCAGTCATAGCTTTCTATCTCATCTATGGTTTTAGCAAGAAAAGCTAAATGGCTCTGCTGCTGGAGCTACCAGCCAGCTACCATTTTGAACCCAAAGTCAGCAGGCGGTTGACTTTGAACTTTTCCCATTCCCATGCAACTGTTATTTCAAAGCGTCAAAAACTCATACATCCTAAAACTGAAATCCATGGTGGCCTGTCCTGCTCTCTTCTACACAGTCTGGTTGAAAACTTGTTCACAGAGCCAGAGAAAAAAAAGGTGACAGAGTGTTAACATAGTTTGGATGCCTTTATTTTCTTCTGTAAATGTTCTTCACAGAATCTTTCAAACTGTAAGTTTAGTTTTCACTCAACAGCTCAGCCTCTGCAGGCTGTCCCCACCGCGGGCTCTCCCCTGCTCTGTTGAGTGCCCCAGGCCAGGTCTGTGAAGTCCCATTTCTCATAGCCAGTCAGACAGCCTACAGAAGGAGGCTCTGTCTCACTTCAAGGCCCACATGGTTCTTTCTGGGTGGGGTGGCTGAGCTGAAACCCAGAGTTTAGGGCCTGTTCTTTGAGAAGGGGGTTAGAGTACTTGGTTACCTGTTGTATAAAATAGCTCCCTTAGGAAAGACCTCCCTGAAATCCTGACATCTAAGCCAAGCCCCAGGGGGTCTAAGGAGCCATGTGGTTGGTTATCTGGGACAGAGTGTTCTAGGCAGGGGGAACCACTGCTGGGAACATCTTGAGGAAGATGTGAGCCTGGCATACTTGATGCTCAGCAAGGAGATCATCGTGGTTTAACCCAAGGGAGCCAAAGTATAGGAGGGTGGTACCCAGAGCCATCACACTGAGGAGCCAGGGAGCACTGGAGGAGCTTGGCTTTGAACGAAAGGGATGGGAGCCATGGGAGAATTTGGAGCAGCAGAGTGACACGCTATGACAAGTAATGTTAAACAAGCATGATCACACTCGCAATGAAAACTGCAATACTGGTGAGCCACAGAGGACTCAGCAGAAACAGCAAGAGCTCCCAGGGATCAGTTTTTTCTATTGCTGGGATGCTGGAATGAACAGGAGCCAAATGGCGAGTGGTGGGCCCCTGTACAGGACACTTTGTGGGATTTTAGAAGGAAATCCATGTAAGGTCCACCAGCAGCTGGAGCTGAGCTCTCCCCTCACTCCTTTTATCCTCAGATTCCAGAGCAGTGTTCAAAAAGAAATATCCTGCCCAATCAATTTAACTAAAAGTAACAAGACAAGACTTTCCGATCAAAGATGGAGCCAGAAAGGAAGAATACTCTCTTTTCCACATTGGATCAGAGCAAAGAGAAGGCCTGGGCAGAGCTCTCCATACCAAGTGTGAGAAGAAAGGGTGGAAAATGACATTTCAAATATGCAAGCATTCTAGAATATACAAAGGGAAGGGAAATACAATCTGCAAAAGACAATAAAATACTCGGTATGGAGTCATTTATACAAAATGCACAAGCAAGGTGCTGAAACAACATGCCAGAAAGAAAAGGCAGACTACCAGTTTAAGGAAATAATTAAGGTCCAAAGCCATATCCTTACGGATCAAATCAATAAATGTAAACCAGCAGAGAAAAGTTCAAATAATGACCAAAAGAAAAGGCTTTAGAACGTCACAGTGCATGGAAAAAGATAAATGAGTAAATCAATTGGAGAGGATGATAAATAAAGACTTCACAGTTGGCATACATAAAAATCATTTCTATTTCTTAAAGAGAGCAACCAACAAATGGAAGAGTGTTTCTGAGATGTTGTTTCGTACATATTTGTGGTATTATAAAAAATACTAAACCCAAAAATCGTAAGAAGTTAATATATTAGAAAAAACAATGCAATTTACAAGGAAGCTCTGGACTTCTCCTGATCAACATTATCAGTAGGGGAAGAATACATCCAGACAGAAAAAAAGGGAGTAAGGTGGCATCCAACTGGCCTAATACTCCTCCACAACAATGTTCTTCCAGAGGAAATTAGATTAATATCAGAGCTCCCATTGTGGCTCAGTGGTAACGAACCCAACTAGTATCCACAAGGATGTGGGTTCCATCCCTGGCCTCACTCAGTGGGTTAAGGATTCGGTGTTGCAGTGAGCTTTGGTGCAGGTCACAGACATGGTTCAGATCCCATGTTGCTGTGGCTGTGGTGTAGAAAGATAGAAAGGAAGGAGAGAAGGAAGGAAGGGAATCAGATTAATGTCCACAAAGCCCTGAATAAAGGATTATGTAACTCAAGAATTCTGAACCTGAAGACATCATGAAACGAAAGAATTCAGGAACTACATGAGCCCTATTTTGGAAAATACACTGGAAGATTAATTGCAAGATGAATTTATTAACACACACCTCTAGAGTGAAGAAGTTATGGTTAAAAGAGCTAGCTATGAAGATGACATTCATTTAAATAAGGTTAAACAACAGTGTAACAGCAAAATTTTTGATTGCTGAACAGTACGTGTTAATCATTTTAAGTTTCAAATTATAAAAGTAACAAAAATTAGGGCAAATGGAAAGAGATAGAAGAAAGTATCCTTTTAAAATTTTTAAATTTTAAATTTTTATTGAAATATATTTGACGTACAATATTATTTGTTACAGGTGTACAATACAGTGATTCATAATTTTAAAGGTCATGCTCCATTTATAGGTTTTTGTCTTTGTTTTTGTTTTTAGGGCCCCATTTGCGACATATGGAAGTTCCCAGAGTAGGGGTTAAATCGGAGCTACAGCTGCCAGCCTACGCCACAATCACAGCAACTCAGATCCAAGCCGTGTCCAAGCCATGTCTGCGACCTAGACCACAGCTCACGGCAACACAAGATCCCCACCCCACTGAGAGAGGCCAGGGATCAAACCTGCATCTTCATGGATACTAGTTGGATTCATTTCTGCTGTGCCACAAAGGGAACTCCCTCCATTTATAGTTATTATAAAATATCAGCTATATTCCTTATGTTGTACAATATATCCTTGTAGCTTATTTTACACCTAAGAGTTTGTACTTTTTAATTCCCTTCCCCTACTTGCCCCTCCCCCTTCTCTCTCCCCTTCGGTGGTAACCCCTCGTTTGCTCTCTACCTCTGTGTCTGCTTCTTTTTTGTTATATTTACTAGTTTTTTGTATTAGATTCCACACAAAAATGATATCATACAGTAGTTGTATTTCTCTGACTTTTTTCACTTAGCATAATGCCCTCCAAGTCCACCTCTGTTGTGGCCAAAGCAAAATTTCATTCTTTTTTATGGCTGAATCATATTCTATTATCTATATACATACCACATTTTCTTTATCCCTTCATCTGTTATGGACATTTAGGTTGTTTCTATATCTTGGCAGTTGTAAATAGTGCTGCTATAAAAATCTGAGTGCATGTATATTTTTGGATTTGCATTTTGGGGATTTTTTGGACATACACTCAGGAGTGGAATTTCTGGATCATATGGTAGTTCTATTTTTAATGGGAGAAAATATTTGCAAATTATATGACCAATAAGGGGTTAATATCCAAAATACATAAACAGCTCATACAACTCAATATCAAAAAAATAAACAATCCACTTTAAAATATGGGCAGAAGAGCTGAATAGACATTTTTCCAAAGAGGACATGCAGATGGCCAACAAGCACAAGAAAAGATGTTCAGCATCACTAATTATCAGGGCAATGAAAATCAAAACCACAATAAGATATCACCTTACACCTGCCAGAATGGCCATCATCAAAAAGAACACAAATAACAAATGTTGGTGAGGATGTGGAGAAAAGGGAACCCTTGTACCCTGTTGGTTGGAATGTAAATTGGTGCAGCCTCTGTAGAAAATAGCATGGAGGTTTCTTTAAAAAAAAAAATCCTTCATCTTTTATAGTAGGCAGTTATTTTTAATTAGTATTGCCTGGAAAATGAAAAGATATAAATTAAAAGAAAAAAAAGTAAAAATAACTTATTAGATTTCATCAAGTTTTTACTTAACCTGACTTAGAGAGATGCTTGAAGAAATACTGCCACTGGCAGTGGAGTGAAAACATGATCAAAAAGTCAGCAATTCCTTCAGTTTCACTTCAGTTTTTTCCTTTGGTTACATTCAAGTGAAATTATGTAATGTGTTATCTTAAAAAGCATGTCCAAGATGATCTGTAATTAGTTAGCTACCCAAATAGCTTTCCAACCTTCCAACGTATCCATCTATGCCCAGAGATATCTGGAATTATGTCCTCCAGAGTTAATGTTGGTTATTTCTTCCTGGTCGAATTTTGAAGTGATTGCTGATTTCTTCTACATATTTGAAAAAAAAAAAGAGTTCCTAAAAGTTATTTTATTAAGAGCATTTATCATTTAATAAGAAAGGATATTTTAAAATATATATTGACTTGTTTATATAGTAATTAATCATTACTGGATGGTGTTCTGGAATCAGACTTATTACACAATATAATTGATGTGTTGAGGGCTTGCTATGTGCCACGTGCTCTGTAAATGGGCTTTATCTAAACATTGTCATTTGTTTTAAACCTCACCATTTTACGAGCATGTTCCCATTTTAAAGATGAGGAAGTTAAAGCTCATATATATTAAGTGATGATGTCACACACACTTTGGATCAGCCAAGAGGGAGTTCAAATCGATGTTCTTAATTCCAAGTCCATTCATCCCTTCATCAGTTTTGTCCCACTCTGTCCCATATATTATATACGCTCCATGATGGCACAATGCCTAGACTTCCTCCTGATGACAAAGTTAAGCATTCCCTCTTTAGATGGCTGGAGAAAGGGGCATAAGAAAGATTTTATAAAAGAAAAATTCAGAGACCCTGAGTCATAAACCACCCTGAAATGATGTCTCTCTTTAGCTTTCCTTGTATCTTCTTTTTGAAGATGATGTGGTTACTGATTTTACATATACTTTGCAGATTTATTTCATTTAAAAATAAAATATACTGAAATGGAAACCAGAGTGTGTGTTTAGGGTTCTTTCAGGTACACATGGATGCTTTGTGTACTTTCTGTATGTGGCTAGGGGTTAATAGAGGCAAACTATTGCATTTGGAGTGGATAGGAATGAGGTCCTGCTATATAGCACAGGGAACTGCATCCAATCACTTGTGATGGAACATGATGGAGGCTAATGTGAGAAAAAAAATGTATGTATATATGTATAACTGGGTCACTTTGCTGTACAGAATTGAATTGTTCTGAATTGACAGAACATTGTAAATCAACTATAGTAAAAAAAAATTTTAATAAAAAAATTTAAAAAGAATTTTTAAGACTGTTAGCAAGATTTATGAATTTGTTTCCCTCAATAAATTAAATTTTGATCTGTGATAAATAGTAAAACAGATGATTAAACATATTTATATAAATATATGTAGGATTGTGTAGTGTTTACCTATTGCAATATATATCAAATACCCCCAAAACTAATACCTTAAAACAGTAAACATTTATTTATCCCACAGACACTGGGTCAGGAATCCAGGTACAGCTTAGCTGGCTGCCTCTGGCTCTCTCTCTCACAAAGCCAGAATCAGAGTGTTGAGCAAGGTAGCCTCCCCATATAATCAACCAGGGGGGAATTGCTTCCAAACTCACCTATCTGGCTATTGGCCAGTCTCAGGTCTTTGCTGACTATTGATCCGAGTCACCAGTTACTTAATCACTGATATGCTCAAGATATAGCAGTTTGCTTCTCCTCCAGTGAAGGATCTCAGAGAGAGAAAGACACAGAGAGAGAGAGACCCAAGATGAAAGCCGCAATCTTTTTATAACCTAATCTCAGAACCTGGGTTCAATTGCTTCTGCTTTATTCTATTCATTAGAAGTGAATTACTAAACCCAAACCTCACTCAAGGGAAGGAAATTACACAAGGGTGTGAATAGCCTGAGACAGGGGTCATTGGGAAGCATGCTAGAGGCTGCCTATGACATAAAGGGACTGAAAAACCATGGACCAAAATGTTAGCAGTAGTTACCTCTAGTAGCATATGGGAATTATGGCTGTTCTTAGTATTATTTTTATTGTTCCTCTTCTAAATTATCAACGATAAAGAGGGAGAAATGGTTGACATCACGTGCTCTCTATTTAAGTCCTGCTTCTGTCATTCACCCTCTGAATAAGACATTGCCTTACTACGACTCAGTACTTAGGGAGTGCCTACTTACGTTCATCGTGCAGATCGATATGACCTGTATGAAAAACACAAGTAGCACATTGTAAGAGCTTATTAAATATGGGTGTTCATCACTGATGAATATGTAATTTTTGAAATATGAAAAAGGTGAGTCAAAGCTATAGTAATACAGAAAAAAATTTATCCCGTGTATGCTTACACTTATTTTCATTATCAGAAGAGGGATAAAAACACATAAAACATAGGCAAAGTGAGAGCAAATAATATAAGCATGTGCTAAATTGTGTAACTTGGACCACAAATAAAGGCGTTATGAATAAAGAGAATATGGAGGATGGAGCAATTATGGGGAGGAATGCATTTCAGAGGAGGCAGGGCAGGCTGGGGTGAGGGCAAAGGGCAAGATTAGAGGATTTGAAATTCTGGTCACTTCCTCATTTACCGAGTGTCTCTTCCATGCCAACCACTGCAGTTGCAGTGTTGAATAAGACAGAATGATTGCCTTCAGAAAACTCACAGTATAGAAGGCAAGGATATCAATCTTTCAAAATATTTGGTGACTTCAGAGGTAAGCATTTAATCAACAGCTATATATTGAGCAACTACTATGTGCGGGTGTTACCAGAGATGCAGAAACCACTGCCTCAAGGAGATCTTGCATCAATTAGGAGACAGATAATTAAGGCAATCTCAAGACAGTGTAACAAAAGCTAAAGTGAGTACAGAATCTTTTTTAAAGAGATTGCCTGAGATGGAAGAGCAGAGGAGTGGTTAATGGAGTCGAGGAAGGTCACATATAAGCTGAGACTACATTAACCAAGCCAAGGGTTAAAAGAGAGAGAGTTCTGGGAGTTCCCATTGTGGCTCAGCAGGAACAAACCCGACTAATATCCATGAGGATAAGGGTTTGATCCCTGGCCTCACTCAGTGGGTTAAGGATCTGGTGTTGCCGTGAGCTGTGCTGTAGGAGGCAGACTCAGCTCAGATCCAGTGTTGCTCTGGCTATTGTGTAGGCCAGCAGCTGCAGCTCCAATTCAACCCCTAGCCTGGGAACTTCCACATTGCTGCAAATACAGCCCTAAAATTCAAAAAAAAAAAGTAAGAGAGAGATCAAGAGAGAGTGTTAAAGGAACATCTGAAGTGCAGGGTGCTATGACAGTGCAGAAAAAGATGACATAACTGAGAGACAACAGGCTAGAGGGTTTAGGCAGGTGAATCAAGGCCAGATTATGGAGCATTCAAAACTACAGACAAGGAGTTCCCTGGCAGCTCAGTGGGTTAAGGATCCAGTGCTGTCACTGCTATGGCTTGGATTACTACTGTGGCAGAACTTTGAACTGTGGCAGTTCTCTGGCATGGGAACTCCCATGTGCTATGGGTGCAGCAAAAAAAAAAAAAAAAAAGAGAGAGAGTGAGAGAGAGAAACTGCAGACACCAGGAAATAGAATACATGCTTAAAATTTGCAGAAAGCAATGACATAGTGGAGGGTCTCTTTAAGGTTGAACCTGTGCTTCCCTCAGCGAAAGTGTGGCCAAGTGGTGAACTCAGCATCCAAGTAGGAGGTGACCTTGACATCAGAGGTTCGGTTCACCTGGAGTCATCCTCTCCCGGTAACTCCATTAAATTCCAACGATATCTGGGCTGGAAATGCATTGTAACTCATTCTAAGAGCTGCAGAACCACTTTATGCTTGTAGAAACAGTTAGTCTCATGTGTCACAGACAGCGTCCCAAAGAATGATAGAGACCACTCTCAAAACAACTGAAAATCCTCCAGGACTCAATCACGGTCTTCAATGGGGGAAGAGCCTGTAAAAGCAGAATAGAGCCAGAAACTGGAGTTATTATTCCCCCACCATCCTGGGACAACCCTCTGATTTTACTGTTCTAGAGTGACTTTAAACTAATCCCTTAATCTTTTTGACCCAGGTTTTGTACCTGTAACAGAAAATAACCTCTATTTCAAAGGACTCCTGGAGGGATAAAATGAGATTATTTCTATGAAAGAACAAAGAATTATCCAATTGTACGTGAATTTTACCACTATTCTTTTTTTAATTTATTTTTGTTCTTATAGTTGGTTTACAGCGTTCTATCAATTTTTACTGTACAGCAAAGTGACCCAGTCTCACACACACACACACACACACACACACACACACACACACATACATGTTCTTTTTCTCACATTATCCTATTATTATTAGATAGAGAAGGAAGTATAATTCTTTTTTTTTTTTTTGTCTTTTTGCTATTTCTTTGGGGCCGCTCCCATGGCATATGGAGGTTCCCAGGCTAGGGGTCTAATCGGAGCTGTGGCCACCAGCCTACGCCAGGGCCACAGCAACGCGGGATCCGAGCCGCGTCTGCAACCTACACCACAGCTCACGGCAACGCCGGATCCTTAACCCACTGAGCAAGGGCGGGGGCCGAACCCACAACCTCATGGTTCCTAGTCGGATTCGTTAACCACTGCGCCACGACGGGAACTCCAGGAAGTATAATTCTTAATGCTTGGACTCTGGAGTTCAAGCTTGGGTTCAAATCCCAGTCTTGCCATCACTAACTCTATGATCCCAGGCAAGTTACTTAACTTCTCTGTGTCTCCAATTCCTTATTCATAAAATGGAAAAAATAATAGTAGCCACTTTGGAGGAATTTTAAGAGACAAAAATGGTTAATTCATGTAAAATGCTAAATCAATGCAGGCACATGATGAACTCCCAATGAATATCAGCTAGTAGTAGTAGTTGTTGTTCTTATTGTTATTGTATTGTAATAGTCAACAGTTGTTACAGTTGTAACAGTATTAGCAGCAGTGGTATTTCTGGACTCTGTGACCCTGATTTTTATAAGATACTGATGGGGGTAGAAAAATAACATATTCATACAAATGAGATTTAATTAGCACCTCAATGTAAGTTCGTGTATTTTGTGTCTTTCTAATCTTATAGCAAGGTTGCAGCATTATTTCCAGACTAAATTTGAAGAAATAGACTTGAAGGAGTTACATGAATTTCTTATGATCACACACCCAGAAAAGGCTATGTAAGGAGCTGGCCTCAAGACTCCCGGTGTTAAATTCAGTGTACTTTCTGATAAGCTAAGCTATCTCTCCATGCTCGTTATGGCACCCTTTAAAAATAATCATTTTGAGTCATCTCAGCAGGGATTTCCTTTAGGTTGAGCTAAAATCAAACTGTATGGTATTAGCAAGTCTTGCTGTTCTTTGTAAAAAGCTTTTGTCTTTTCTGGTGCTGTCTTTCAGCTTTCTCTTCCAAGAAGAAATATTCAATTAACCATTAGCTTATGTTGCAAACATTTGTTCTTAAATGCACTCATTCATTCTTGTAGGTGATTAAGGATGATGGGTATATAAATATACAAGTACATAAATGACAAGCCAAACCATGTACATATGGTAATTTAATTTTGAGATGAGTACCGTGTTTATGCATTTCTATCAGGCTGCCTACTTTTGATGAATGTGCAATTTCTTACCCACCATTTTATCACTGCCAATATTTAAGTAAATATTCCAAGTGAGGTACTAGAGAAAACCATCTATGCCATCCAGATAATTTGCAGCTGGGAAAAATAAGCAATGGGGTCCTTTTCAGAGTCTAAGTCTGGTAAATTGACACTCCCTGCTTCATTGATGTTGCATGTTTAGCAGGTGTCCAGTGATTTGGAATGTGCCACTGGGTGAAACAACCTTGCTCCTAGATGGACATATAAGATTTAGGAGAAAGTTCAACCATTTGACTGAAAATTGCCTAGAATATTTCAGACATTATCACAGACCATGGAATTTTAGGGTTATTAAAGGAGAGAGAAGGGGTATCCAATCCAGCTAAGTGAGATCAACCATGGATAAAAGAAGAGGAAGGACATTCCAGAGTAGGAACTGGATGAAAAACATAGGCTGGTTCTGTGTAGGAGCTCATAGGAAGTTTGGCATTGCTGAAGACAAAATGTCAGTGATGAAGTTGAGTTAGGCAAAGGTCAGGCTGTAGAGGTTTTTCATGCCACACAGAGGGCTGTGGACTTTACCCTGAGGCCATGGAAGGTTTCAGGCAAGGGGCAGCATGGCCCATGTACATTTCAGGTAAGTCACACCGGTGGAAACATGGAGAGGAGTGGGCAGCCTGGTGACATTTCAACAGTGGGCTGAAACTCCCAGCATCCCTTGGTCTTTACTCACTGTTGAGAGTGGTCTGAAGATTTCCAAACATCACTCTCCAACCTCCACAGCAGGGAGGCTTGGAGAAAAACTCCAGGAAGTTAGGAACATTCTGGGAGGTCAAATTCAAAGCTTAAAAATCATCCCTGACCATGAGGAAAGTTGAAATGTGATCAGGTTTCAGAGAGCTCAGTGCTAAGCAATGAGAGTGCATCAGATATGACATGAAACCAGAATTGAGGCTCTGGGCACCTATACACCCTCCTAGGCTTCATTGCATCCCTCAGGGTGTTGGCTAGAGCTGAGCTTTTGTACAACTGTGGGTTTTGCAAACCTGAGCTCACACATTTCCTTTCCTAAAGCTATCTCCTCCCCAGACCTCATGCTGCAACTTCACCCCTCTATGAACCTCTGGGGTCTCAGGGTTTGAAGTAAAACTGAAAGTTCCAAAAGAACCACAAGAGCCCTGTTCTCCCCAGACTCCTCCTGCCCAAGTGTGCCCTCTTCCTTTATGGCATGTCTATTTAACAGATGTTGGATTGACTCTGATTCCAGACATTGTACTGGAAGAACATTATGGTTGGAGTCCAGGTGCTTGGTTTTGATTCTGCTTCTGCAGCTTTCTGACTATCTGACCTTCCAATCCATTCAACACATTGAGCCTCAATGTTCCCATCTGCAAAATAAGAAATTAGCTTGATAATGCCTGAGGGAGCTTTGAGCTCTCTCATGTTCTGTGATTGTAACATCGTGTTCCTGATTGTTGTCCTGGATGGTGAGGAGAAATACATGAAACAAGCCCCAATCCCACTGTCACCATCATGACATAGCCATGACACTGATAATAGGCAGATATTATTCATAGGATGTTGTAGGCAAATAATTATGACATGGAACACTCTTCAATTGTATTGTCAAGGGAGAATAAGAGGCTACAAAGGAGTAAAGTGAAATCTCATTTTTGTAAAATAAGTAAACACATAGAAAAAATATCCAAAGGATAATCTCATGGTCAACTCCAGTCATGAGATTTTCTATGTTTTGTTGGTGCACTTGTTTATTTTTATGATTTTTTTACAAAGAAGGTACATTATTTTTGCAATCATAAAATAATCAGAGTACTCTCTGGAAAGTCATGGATCTCTTGACCATTCATATTAGGACTTAATGAAGACTTTGCAGATGACATGACATTTAATCTGAAATGTAATCATCACATAGAAGCAATTAATTTCTCAGCAACCCCTCCATCCATCCATTTTCTAGTTCTTTTCTCCTGAATATATGGAATGGTTTCTCCATGAGTAAGCACTTACTTTCCCCACTAGGGAATACACTACTTGAAGGCAAAAGGCAATTCTCCTGGTTCTCCTTTATCTCAAAAAACACCAAGGATTTGCCCCAAGAATATTCAGAGTAAATAAATTTGCACTTATGATGGGATTTTGTTGAAGGAAGAGATGTTGATATATACTCTGCTGATGTTCACACAAAAATCCTCCATCTCTGGTTTCTCAGTGGTTGGTGCCCTAGTTTCCCAAAATTCTAAGGTTATGAGTTTACTTCCTGCATTATTCAGCTTCATTGTCTTTTTCTGTGGCTTGGAGCAAAGTTCCAACAAGCTATGGCAGTCATTGCACTGGGAAAACTGAGTAGAGGCAGAAAAATAAACAGCAAAGTACAAGCGACCTGAGATGTGAGTGGATGGTTGTATTCTACACAGTATCGTGGAGCTATTGCTGTAGAGCAACAAGATAGAAGGAATAGAGGGAAGAGAAAGGAAGGGAGAAGCTCCACTTCTTAGATCTAGGCTAAAACAAGATGAAATCAAACTCAGGAGAAGAGCAGTCATATGCTGCATTGCATCTCTTTAAATACCATCTACCTATATACATGCCCAAAGTATGTCTCCAGCTCACACCCATCTCCCAAACCCCAGACTAGTATACTCAACTCTTAAGTTCATATGCCCATTTGGATACCAAATCAACCTCTCAAACTCGACATGTCCTAAACCAAATTCCTGATTTTCCCTACCCAAGCTTAGACGATTTGCAGCTTCCCTGTCTCAGTAGCTGACCATCTTATCTTTCCAGTCACTAAGGCTAACACCTAGGAATAGGAGTCATCTATGCTATCTCTCCTACCCTCCTTTCAGCTTGTCAGGAAATACTCTTGGCTCTGTCATCAGAAAGTACTAAAATTCAGCCACTTCTCACCAACCCATCTCTACCACTCCGGTCCCAACCACCATTATCTTTCACCTGCATTACCACAGTAACCTCCTAAATTTCCCCTCCTTCCTTAACCCCCTATAGTCTATTCTAAGCACAGCAGCTAAAGTGATCGTCTTAAGACATACATTATTTTGTTCCTCTTATGCCCTGCTCAAAATGTTACACTGGCTCTCCATTTAACTCGAATAAGTCAAAGGGTTTTGAAGACAATGGTCCATAGACCTGAGGTAATATGGCCTCCATTACTTTTCTTGTCTCATCTCAATCACTCATCTTTTACCACATGGCTCTCTTTCTCGCTCCTACACAATTATCCACTGCTTACTATTCATGGTTTTTATATACATTTTATCTAACTGCTGAGTAAAATGAATAGGCAATCTTTAAAGTCACATATTTGCCTAGTAGGTAGCAAATTGCTTCTGTGTAGAATATTTCATTAACTCCTCACAATAGTGTTGTGAACTAAGTGTAATTTTTCCCTTTTTATAGGTAATAAATCTGAGCTCAGAGAGGTTAAGCAACTTTCCAAGAGTCACATGGTTAGTAATTGGTACAATTGTATTCAAATACAGGTCTGTTTCACCCTAGCAGGTGAAAAGAAGACTTAAGCTTGGTTGATTCCTACTAGATTAAGGTCCTTGATTTATAATCTTACTTAATCCCCTTAATCTATCATCCTCTCTCCTTCCATTATATCCTATTTCATTATGTAAGTTGTCTTATGCATAGCAGATGATCAAAAAATATTGGTAAGCATCATCCTCCTCATCCTTATCCTCATCATCCTTATCCTCATCATCATTGTGACACTACAAAGCCTATCATTTGAGTCCTTGCTTCAGTCATCATGGGTCATGTTCTTTTTATTTCTTCATTCATGCACTAAAGAAAGAGACTTATGGGTAGTAACCCTGGACACATGTATTCAGTAGGCAATAATTGTCTGTGTTTCTTTTTCTCCTTTCTAAAAATTGCTACCTATTTGTTCCCACACTCTATGACCATGCCCAAAGAGATGCTCGGTTCATTGAACTCCTACCTAATTCCCTTTCCAATAGCAAAGCAGTTATTCACTCGCCAATTGTCTGTTTTCAAGGGACCTCTCTTTTGTAAAAGTCAATGTGGTCTAACTCATCATTATCCCCTAAATGGTTCACTTATATCCTTGGATATAATTTCTTTTATCCTTTTCAGAAAGTGTTCAAAGCTTGTCCAGTTATCTAGCCGACAAGAATTTGTTTAGTGACTAACACAGACCAGCCCCCGATTTAGGAATTGGGAAGAGACATTAGCCTTCTGATGATATAACAATGGACAAAAATAAGAGCCATGGTAATTTTAGTCTATACCCAAGATTTAAATATCTGGTATTTACCTAGGAGGTCAATCTTCATTTTACAGATATTAAAATTGAATCCCAAAATTTTTAGGCATTTAGATTTTTTATACTAATTATTTTTATCCCAAGAGGATTTACATTTTTAAAAGTTTGTGTATCCATCTTTAAAAACACTATTTTAAAGTGATTTTAATGTTTCACAGTTTTGTTCATTGAAGATGCCAGTTTGGGCTTCTAATTAGCATGAGGTTGTATCACTACACTAAATTGATTTCATTCCAGCACAATTAGAAAAACTTGACATTTTGCTGAGCCTGTGCATTACTAATAAGGCTAAATATATTTTCTTCTATTATAATCTCTGCACTTTGTGTGTGTGTGCATGTCAATTACTACAGAATCAGGGAGAACAATTTAAGAAAACCTGGTAAAATGGGAGAATAATAATGCCAATATCAAAAACAGGACCATAGGTCTTTTAGTTCATCCATATCTCTTCACTTAGTGTTCATTCAACAACCATTCCTTGAGCCTCATCTGTGCTCTGGTTACTCTGATGTCTACATTGATACAAAGAGTTACAGATGCTCTCAGAGAAGAAGGGGGCTGAGAAGAGTAGGCTTTTGAGCAGCAAACCATTCAAAGCTGTTGGACTAAGTGGAGGAGTAGGGAGCAGAAGAATGGAGGAGGTAGGGAGGAATCCGTTTTTATGAATTTAATTATAAAATAAATAATTAAATAATTATAAATAATTTTGTTATGTCTTCCCCTTTAATTACGGTTCAAATTTCTTTAGAATCAACATGTATAGTTTATTCAACTCGCCCTCATCAGTAGATATTTGAATTATTTGCTGTCTTACATGCTTAAAAATAATATGTATTGTCTTCATTTATTACATAAATACTTATTGATCATCTACTAAGTGTAAGACACAATTCTGCCATGTGGGGTTAGGAAGTTGATGCAGGTAGAAATTCTGCTTGCAAGAAGTTTTCAGTCTAGAAGAATATAGCAAGATCTTAAATAGATACATTTATGCAATAAGAGGAAATGCACCAGTGCTACAAGGGATGTCCAGATACACTTCTAGAACAAATGATTCTATTAGGCTGTAATTCAGGGTTAGTGAATCAAAACAGAGATATTAAGTGAGAATAGTTAGGGCAAATCATGGAAGGTCTTGAACTTCAAGCTAGAGAGCCTGGACTGCTTTCAGTGATTGATAGGTTACCATACATTGAGACATCATAGAATAACAGTCATAAGATCACAGACCCACAAAGGTAATGTTTAAGTAAATCATGATATGTACAAATAGTAGAATACTGTGTAGCCATTAAAATAAGTGGCAGAGGAATAACAAATTGCTTGAAAAGCCTTTATAATATAATTTCCACAGAAGAGTCAAATCATAAAGCCAATTTATCCATGATGCCAATTTTATACCAGAAATAAAATACAGAAAAAAGCTGGAAAGATAAGCTCACCAATTTCCTCCTGCTTATTTCAGAGTATAAAAATTATGAATGATTTTATGTTCTTTGTGCTTTGCTTTCTTTTCTCCATTTTTGCATTGAGCACTTAATCCATCCCTAATTTTTCAGTATTTGTTTTTGGGTTTTTTTTGGACGTAACGGTTTGCGGAATGTCCTTGTACATAAATATTTGTATGTGTACCCATCAATTTATGTTAAGTGGAATTTAGGATCAAGAGGTATGCCCATTGAACATATGTTAGTTTGGTATTTGCATTTTTAACTTAAAAAATTAAAAAGCATGATCTCTGGAGCCAGACTCCTTATGTTTGAACGTGACCTCCACCACTTCCTAGAGGGTAATCTCCAGCAAGTTGTATGAATTTTCTGTTCCTCATTTCACTCTTTTTAAAATGAGGATATTAATTGTACCCTCCTCATGGGGTTGTCGGGAAGATTAGATAGATTAATTCCATAAAGGCTTCCAGCAATACCCAGCATATGGTGAGTGCCTAAGAAATCTTAGAACTCATGGATTTTTAATTTTGTGAAAATAATGACGTTTTCTTATTTTGCTTTTTTTTTTTTTTTTTTGGTCACTTAATCTTTTCTATTAGGACAGTACCACACACCTTCCAAAGAATCTTTTACTCTCAAAATTTCTTCCTATTAGCACGTTAGAAAATGATTTTTAAGGATAATCCCCAGGTCATAGCATAAGCACCATTTGCTTTTCTGCCTTGGATATGAAACTGTATTTTTTTGAAATATTCTCTCAATGATCCAACCACTGGTCACAATATATTCTGGCCTGGAAGTTAGTTAGGAAGCAGTTCTACAGAGTCAAAATCAATTTTGGAAGAACACTGGGATCCCTAAAGGATTTCAAGCTTCACTTTTCAAGGGACTATTACAGCTTGAACAAGCATTTGTTCCCAACATTTCCCTCTGGGGCCTTACTGAGCTATCAGATGAAAGCAGGAAAAGGGGTCTTTTCCATAAAGTAGAAGATGCTCCTGCCAGAAGCAATTACTTATCACGGAAGAAAGAATCCTTTAAAATGTGGGGGTTTTGTAGAACATAATCCTATCACATAAAATGTTCTGTTAAACAAAGTCTTACTTGCAGCATGAGCTTCGTTTAGAATTCAGAGTATTCTAGACACCAGTACGAGAAATGAGCCTTTTCAGAATCCTTTGCTTTTCCCTCCCTATGTATCTGTAACTGATCGAAGAGGGGGGGGGGAGTGTGATTCACAGGAAAGAACTGAGGATGGCAAATCAGGATACCTGGTGTTTAGACTTGCTCTGCTACTAGTTACCTGGATAAGCTTGCACTAGTAGTTACAGTATAACTTCTCTGAATTTCATTTTCTATCTGTAGAAATGAGGCATAGAATCAGCTGATGTCCAAATTCCTTTTGGTCCACATTCTCACATGCCTTTCCTTCTTTTGTCATTTCCTTCTAGACTTGGCTCTGAGTGAGGAATGCGTTAAATATTAAAACAGAATTCCCCTTAGCACTTAGAGGGAGAGGGTGAAAACTCATGTGCTCTCATTTTCTTCCTTAACATGCAACCTATATTTATAGGAACCTATCAGGTGTCAGATGCTGTTATGTGTTGGGGACACATTATGCATAAAATAGTAACAGTCTTAAGGTTTTTTCCTCTTTTCTTTCTAGGGCCACCTGTGACATATGGAAGTTCCCAGGTTAAGGGTCAAATCTGAGCTGCAGCTGCCTCCCTACATCACAGCCACAGCAACTCTGGATCCAAGCTGTATCTTCGACCTAAACCACAGCTCAGGGCAAAGCTGGATCCTTAACTCACTGAGGGAGGCTGGGGATTGAACCCTCATCCTCATGGATACTAGTCAGGTTCTTAACCCACTAAGCCACAACAGGAACTTCTAAGTTTTTTGTAGTTTATGGTAGCTCAGACAATTAAGCAAAGGATGACAATGAAGTTTGATGGGTGCTCTAACTTCAAGGATAGGCAGTTTGCAGAGAAGATTCTAATTGTACCGATGCATCAGTTTCTTCAGTAAACCTTCCCTGGCCTTTCCCAGATTTTTTTTTTTTTTTTTTTTTTTTGTCTTTTTAGGGTCACACCCAAGGAATATGGAAGTTCCCAGGCTAGGAGTCTAATTGGAGCTACAGTTGCCGGCACACCACAGCCACAGCAACGCCAGATCCTGTGCAAGGCCAGGGATCCTGAGCAAGGCCAGGGATCGAACCCACAACTTCATGGTTCCCAGTCAGATTCATTTCTGCTGTACCATGACGGGAACGCCCCTTTCTCAGATTCTTGAGTCCAGACTAAGGAGCTGTTCCTCCTCCAGCCTCCCACGACACCCTGTGCTCATTGCCAGCTGATCCCTTAGTATATTGCTGGGAAAAGTTCTGTGCATACGTGTCTACCCCAGCAGACTGCAAGGACCTCAGGAAGCAAAACTCTTTTAATTTCACTTCACACGCTCTCCTACTTTAGCACAAAACACAGTTCTCCATACCTAGTCGGGGCCTAGAAAATGTTTGTTGATAAGAAATAAGAAGTAGCCCTTGAGAGAAGAATTGACAGGTAGTGGGACTTGGGATCTAAATAGAGTCCAATCAGTCCAGGAGTCAAGGTCTTTCTCTAGCCAATATAGTACTGTCTTACATAGAAAATGTCCAAATAGAAGTAATTCTTTGATTATCTTCATTCTCATGCAGAGATTTCTCTTACTGACTATTCATCTGTAATTCCCTCCTTTGAGAAGCCGGGATCTGGGAGCACTGACGCCGCAAAAGATGATCTTAGCAAAGCTCTATGTCTTCTCTGCAAGAAGGTGAATACACTTGGACGCAGAATAAACTTGGTATTTCTTCTGGCTTTTTGTGTTCAATATTAGGGTCTTATCAGCAATGGTTCTTAAATCACATTTCAGGGTGCATTTTTCTAATAAACTCAGTAGAAGTCCAAAATGAACGAAAGTAATCTAGCACAAGTCCAAAGCACTGGCACCACCACGTTGTTGTCTGAAAGCCAACAAGCAGCATCTGATTAAGTCCTGGGATATCCCCGGGGTCAGACATTTGTCAGCTTAAACCAGAGAGGAGCTGGCCTGTTGTCTGGGGATCTGTAGGTGAGTTTCCAGCTAACACCTCCGCTTTCTCCATTACCTGGTCCTGATCTATCTTTCCTCCGTTTTCTTCTTTAGCTCCTCCTTGCTCTTGCTAAGCTGGGGCTCTTTGTTCTCTCTGGAAGCCCAGTTCTCATCCGCCTCTTGTCTTCACACAGAATGAACTCCAGTACCAGTGCTCTTCCACTTCCCCAACTGTCTTCATTTATTCAAATCTTTGTCATTTTCAAGGTCCAAATCACAGACCAAATGCTCCCAAGTGTCTTTTCTGATTGCTCCAGCTGAATATAGCTTTCCCTTCCTCTCTGAGCTTTATATGGAACCCTCTATTTATGCATATTCCTCTTATAGCTTCCTGCCTGGTGTTCCAGGAATGCATGGGCTGGCCTTATCTTCCCCGCTAGCTGCCGACTCACTGCAGAATGATTCATTGCAATATTCCCAGCACCCAGTATGCAGAGGATGCCCAGCACATCTGAGACTGTAACTGGTCCTCCCACTCTTGGATTTCTCACTCTTCAAAAGAATAGATGAATCTAGAATGTGAAAGAAGTGAGGGAAACTGAAAGAATTGATGACTACAGAATTTTCGCACATTGCATCCTTGGTTCACTCTGGTTTTGCACCCAAGATAGGCTGATCTTTGCATAGAAAGCGTTCAGTTCCAAGGAAGCAGTGTGAAAAAGCATAAAAATGCAAGAAAGCATTGACACTCCTGTAAACTGTGGAATGACTTGAATGCAGAGTCCACGGTGGGAGAAGAGCTATAACTGGACAGGTGGAAAAATCTTCAAGTGGTAGGGACATTCACCTGCCAAGTGAAGGGACTGAAACTTGATCCCTTGGCCATTAAGGAGAGCCCTAGCCAAGGATGTTAAGCATGTGTGTTTCTGAAAGATGACCCTGAATGTGGCTTGAATAAAGAGAGAAAGGGGCAGGGTGACCAGCTAAGGGAAAGTTCATTGCGATTCATTGTCTATACAATTTATTTTGATTCACCCTAGAATGAAACAAGGACAAACGGTAAATTAGTAGAACATGCAAACATCTTTTTTACAATTAAGAAAACCTGCAAAAAACAGATGAGCTTACTGTACATGGAAGCCTTCAATAAAACCAAGGCAACACACATATGTAAGATATGCATTTCCCCAGGCTAAGAGAAGAAGGCAGCTTCAAATTAAGCACTGTTTCCAGGCACATCAAATTTATTCCTTTTATTTGCACAGTGATTTACACCTATTTTTATGTGAAACATCCATTGTTCCCCAGGAAACAATGGGAGCAACAGAGGCTGTCTGAGCTGAAGGAGAGGAGCATCCACAGCTCATTCAATTCAAAAAAGTAGTTTAAAATTTCAAAACATTTTTTAATGGCTTAACTCTTCACACTAACATGTCTCAGGATAAATTTCGATTCTTTTCTGTCCTGGGATTAATGGCCGAACCCAAAGTAAATAACTAGGCTTCACTGAAGAAGATATTTCCCTTCATCTTAGTTCCTTTTTTCTTCTGTTTTGGATATTCTGCTTTCTTGTGGCTGCCATTTTGAGAGTTCTAAAAATAATATGTAAAGAGAGCTGATAAGTGGAGAGAAATCCGAGGTGAAGAAGGAACTCAAGAGTCGGTACCTTGAATTGTATTTTTCTTCCCTCTTGACTGGGCAAAATACTTGATGAAGATCCACACGGCAGGCATTCTTGTTCCGGGTCTGTTGCGAATTCTCTCCAACCCATGTCCCCGTCTGATAAATGGGGGTAAACGATAATAACAGCTCACCTTTGGAATGCATTGCTCTCTGCTCTATCTCGGAGGCCACGCCAGCAAGTGTATTTCATAGACCAAATCATCACGTCCAGCATGCCCCTTGTCTTTGTATAGCCAAGAACAAAGAATGATATTTATGTATTAAATGATGGGGGGAAAAAATCAAAATAATGATGATATTTTGTGACATGTGAAAATGACATGAAATCTAATTTTGATGTTGGTGAATAAAACTGTATTAACATATAGACAACAATTCCTACACCTGTGGTCTACGGTATGTTCCACATTGTCTCAGATCAGGTAAAAATTTTGCTGTAACAAAAATACCATAGACAGGTGACTTAAACAACAGAAATGTATTTCTCACAGTTCTGGAAGCCAGGAAGGTCAAGGTGCTGGCAGATTCAGTGTCTGGGGAGAAACCTCTTCCTGGTTCATATACAGCTATCGTCTCCCTGGGTCTCCACATGGTGAAGAGCAGAGGGAGATCTAGTCTTTGTTTTCTTATAGGGACACTAATTCCATGATGTGGGCCCCACCCTCATGATGTCATCTAAACCTAATTACCTCCTGGAGGCCCCACCTCCAAATGCCATCACATTTGGGGTTTAGGGTTTCAACATAATGAGGGGTGGAGGGAGGTGAATATGTGGGGCGTAACACACCACAATAGCCGAGTGTAGGATCTGCAACAGAGACCATGGGACCTGCCAAAGTTAGTGCATTTATTCTCAGATCCTCTACAGAAAAGATTTGCTGACCCCCACTCTATGCTTCCAACAGCCCTAAACGTGAGTTCTCCTGTTATCTCATTTTACAGGTGATGAGACTGGGGCCCAGAGAATAATTTCGCTAGTTAACTGTTACACAGCTAGGAAGTAGACTCGGAATCTACAGCACCCAGGCTGTCAGACCCCAGAAGTTCTTTTCTCCTACTCTGTATAATGCTGCCTTCCCAGTATTCAGTGTTACTCCTCAAAGACATCCTTCCAAACCCACTGAATGAGTTTGATGAAGTCCCATGGCCTCTGGGAAGTCTCTCCATACCACCAGCTTCTACTATTTTTTTTCTCTTGCCAAATTTCGCTATCACTGTTGGTTTCATTCTTGTTGGCTCACCCCCTGCAATCACTGTGTTCTTCTTCCAATAGGATGTGAAAGTCTTTGAGTACAGATAAAGTGCCTTTATTCTTACACCACTGCCATTGGCCCAGTAATGACGTGTGATAGGAGCTCAAAAAAAAAAAAAAAAAAAAGCGTTAATTGAACAAATGCGACTTAATAGGTAAATGTGACTCTTCTCTCCCTTACTGAAGTAAGGTCAGTTACTAGAGGGACTAAAACCTTGGCTTCCTAGGTTCCTCCCCAAAGAGAAAAGAGCAATGCTAGTTCCCAGTCATTCCACTGTTAGAGTTTCCTTGCACGGACTGAAAATTAAACTAAGTGTGTTATCACCCTCTTTTATTGACAAAGGTGTTTGACCCAACCCACTGAGAGGAACGGCCTGCTTTGGGGCTATTTGCCATTTCTGGGTATTCTTCTCAGCCCATCTTTACTATTACTAGCTGGGTCATTTCACCTGTCATTGCAAGAGTCTTTATTGACCTCAGCATCATCTACAGAATCAAGGCCAAGTTCCTCAGCTTGGCATTCAGAATCCTCAGGGTTTTGAACACAAGCAACTTTCCAGCTATATCTTTCTCCCCCCACACCCTAAATTCCTCGACATTCCTCAAACATCTATCCTCATCCTAGGACCGTGCCTTTTGACCATGCTGTTCCTCCCCTCATATCTCCATCCATACACATCTTCAAATGTCAAATGCCATGTTGAAATGCCACTACTTCAAGGACCAGGAATATGCCTCACTCATCTCAACTTATCTTACCGTGCTTAACCCAGCAGCTGCACACAGTAAGTGCTCAGAATTGGCTTATCTTCCACTAGATTCCAAAGTTTTATCCATCTACCTGTTCTCACCTGGATCCTTTGTGACTAGATAGGGGTAGGGACATCCCATGAGGGCAGGGAAAGAGCAAAGATTTCTTTGTCTTCATCTCTCATGCTCCTTCACTCATTCATGCAGCATTTATGAAGCACCTACAATGTGCCAGGCACCATGTTGAAAAGTTTGTGATCATTATTATCCTATCATTTATATTCCTGTGTGGCAGATACTCTTACTGGCTTCATTAGGTAAAAAGGGAAACCTGGACTTGGAGCGGGGGTACAATTTGCCTAGGGTCACACAGCTAATTTGTGTCTGATCATAAAGCAAAACCTATGGTCTTTCCATTATACGTCACCCCCCGCCCCCCCAAGACAAATGCCCTGACACCAAGGAGTTCAAAATGAGTCACAAAAGTTTGCATTTAAGAGAATATTAGATTTCAAGGATGCAGATAAGGGATGGTCGATTTGTCTCAGTTTCATCTCTGCTCCCCTCTTTTCCTTTCTCCCAGAAATGCTCCCAGCACAGCTGCTTGGGTTCTTACCCATCTAATTAATCTCTTGTATCCTCCAAAGCCCAGGCAGGGTGCCACCTCCGAGAAGCCACTTTCATACCCCATTCCCAGGGGAAGTTAATTTTTCTGCCTCCCCGTTTCCTCTGTACCTTCCACATACAGCTATTGCCTTGTCAAGTTGTACCTTAAGTCTGTATCTACAGCACTGTGCCCTTGAGGGCAGCAAACATGATTCACTCATCCTTCCAGTCCCAAGACCTAGCACAGTAAGATGCCATTCAAACAGTGCTTGTCGGATTGAGCTCACTGACCCAGGCTCTCTCCCCTGGGCATGATTCTTCATCAGAAGTATCCCACACACTCTCTGTTTTATCTAGCTAGGGCAATGGCTTTGACTTACTCAAATATTCAGTAGCTTTACTCAGTAAGTACTTATTTCTCACTCTGTGTCTTCTTCTCCTTGCCATCAGAGACGCTGTCTCCTTTAGTCATTGGCTCTGCCACTTTCTAGGACCTTGGAATTTCTGCTAGATCCTCTGCCTCCCACCAACAGGCAAAGGATGGGAGAGAACATGAGAATTTCCTGGCAAGGACAGCGGGTCTGAAAGTGACATTCGCCATTTATGCCCATTCTGTCACTCGGTACACCGTCACACTTACCTATAAAGAAGGCAGGCCATTTCACCCAGTGGTATGCTGAGAAGGACGTGGAGGAGGTTTGGGGAGCATCTGGCTAGTCTCTGCCATGACCCCCATCAACACAACTTATTTTTCTATGGGAAAAACAGCCTATTTTCTGTTGAAAGGATGCAACTACCACTCAAACATCTAATAGACAATCATTTTCTGTGACTCTAGGATGCCAAAGCCTAGTGCCATTCCTCAGTGGACACGCAAGCAGAAGCCCATGGATGACATATCTCAAGAATGCTGTGTGTTCAGCAAATCTTGCAGACGCTTCCCGTGCCTCCCTCTCATTCATCTGTGAATTACCTCCTTCTATCAGACATCTTTTTCAATGATCTGGTTTTTCTCCAAACCCTTTTGGATAGCTGGGTCCATTCTGGTCAGACTTGACGGCAGAGAGGCAAACCGACCTCAGTGACCTTTCCCTCTAAAGGAGGGAGGGATGTGTAAAGAGGCAGAAAACCTGTGAAACCCAACAGAGTAAATCATCATTCATTGAGAAGGAAAAACAAAGGAAGTCCATGCAGCTTATTCACACACAGGATTTTTTTTTAAATTGTCAAATGAGGAACTCTACAAACCTGGGTGGGGCTTTCAACATGATTGGTTTGGCTGAAACAGAGGGGGAAGTGAAAGTCAAGGGACAGAGAGGAACGTTGACTTGGGGTGCAAAACCTACACTATCACAAACGTTTCGCTTTGTTTTTCAAACTCCTTGAGTTCTGTGTTTCAAAGAGAAACCCTCTGAGATTGGATAGAGTTTCCCATGCTATCCAGCAAGACCTCATTGCTTATCCATTCTAAATATAATAGTTGGCATCTACCAACCCCAAATATATATGCATGACTGGGTCACTGTGCTGTGCAGCAGAAATGGACACAACACTGTAAATCAACTATATTTTAATAAAGAGGGAGAAACCCTCTGACAATTTGATGGATGGCCATGAAAATGTACCCACTCAGGTCTTCTGTGATGGGAAGCACAGTGGACCAAATGCCCTAGCTACTGGGTCCACTAATGCTACTGGGTCCACTAATTCACACCAAGGCCACACCTCCCACAGGCTGCTCCCTGCCAATGACTAAGGATGTCAAGGGGACTCGCCTGGGCCATTTTTGCAGGACAGGGAACTGCTCTATGGGCAGTTCTGGTTCCCACTTGGTAAGCCAAATACTAGATTTTAGAAATGCGCTCCAGTTTGAGACTCCTTTGAGACCCGAATCCTCCTTCTGCCTCTCCTTTCACAGATGTGAGACCTGCATTAGGGTCCAAAGACACTCCTGTCTCCTACTTCCTCCTTCTCTTCCTTCACAGGTGTTTCCTAAAAAATCTCTTGGGCATTTCATCCTGTCTAGTGTGTGCTTCTCAAAACCCCAGCTTCCACATGAGTGCATTTGGACTTCCAGGTGATTAAGTCAGAGATTTTTTTTTTTTTCTTTTTTGGCTGCCCTGTGGCACATGGAGTTCCCAGACCAGGGATCAGATCCAATCAGCATTTGCAACCTATACCATAGCTGTGGCAACACTGAATCCGTTAACCCACTGTGCCGGATGGGGAATCGAACCTGCAGGCTGGTGCTCCAGAGATGCTGCTGATCCCGTTGTGCCACAGCAGGAACTCCCAGATATATTTTTTTTAATATCTCCTTTTACCTTTGGTTTTAATTTTATCAAGAATGTTGGAAAGAACGGATCACAGAGTGACAAGTGTTCTCATAGTCCTTAACCCAAGAAATTTCTGGCATCCGAAGGAACTCTCCTCTCAGATGATAGTGAGTACCCGTAACAATAATGACCTCAGTAAAAATCACTTTATCTTTACTCCGCAGAAAAATTATAGGAGTGGGTACTAAATTCTCACATACGAGCTCAGGGGTTCTAGAATGGTGAGGAGGCTTTCTGAAGTGACGGCGGTTACTAGACAGCATGGTTAACACCACCATCGCCCAGCCCCCGACTTTCTGCGTCCTCTGTGCTGTCACATTACATAACTCCAGCTCTCACACCCAACTGCAGGACAGAATCAGCTCAGGCGACCTGACGTGACCATTTTGAGTGACATGATTAGTCAATTCAACGTAAAGAATTTCATTTTCACAAATCAAATAGACGTCATTTCCATGGGCATTTTTTTTTTTTTAGCCACCCTTAGCTGACTGGTCAGAGTCATGTTCAGCAACTTGAAAGGCCCCATCAAGTTCTCGATAATTTCAGTGCCCGGTACCATGCCAAGAATACAAACATATTCTTGGCCTCATCATTGTTGGACTGACGTTGGAATGTCCCGAATGGCAAAATCTATTTTTCAAATATGACAACTGCAGCTGTCTTTGTCAAAGTCGCTCATTCCAACGGCAGAAGGAAGACCATGACCTGCCGGCAAAGCAGTTACAGAGAGTATTTACTGCACCCTTACTTTGTTGTAAGCACTCTGCCAGAACCACCCTCAATTATCGCCCCATTTTGCAAATGAGAAAATTGAGGCTTGGAGATATTAAGCAACTTACCCAGTGTGTCACAGCTAATACGTGATAGAGATCGGATTCAACCCAGATTAGACAATCACTCTGTCAGTCTACCTCCTTCCCAAGATACTCCAGAATGGAGCATAAAAGTCCCCATTTTGGCTCAACAGTGGAGGTAAACAAGACGGAAATCATGCATCATCTGGGATAATCACCTACTTTAAAAAGTATTTTCTAGCACTTCTTTCAAACTGGATGAACAAAGTGATACCTAGGAAGGGTGTTTAGACATTTTGAGCTATGAGCTAAGTGAAAGAGGTTTATAATTATCTCATTAAATGCTTGATAACGAAGGCTTCCAGGGTGCTTGGGTGATTTCAAATCATTTCTCTGCAATATATTCTGCAGATCTCTGTTATTTTGTTGACATTCTAACAGAAGAGCTGAGAAAGCCGTAGGAAACTGCCCAGAGAGAAGATGAAAGGAACAAATTATCTTGATTTCCCACTTTGCTGAGAAAGGTCTTGGTCACGCCTGTGCATGCAGGCCATCAGAGCACCATCAGCCTCACCCACCCTGTCTTCTCTTTGCCCACATTGATCAACCCACACCCAAGGCTGGAAATGGACAGTGTGATAGGTCGTATTCACTTCTTTCCTTTTTACCAAACTTAGGAAGACTCATCTTCAGACAGGAAGGACAGTATTAGGACTACCTATGCCAGACTCAGAGAAATGAGGAAACTGAAAGCATAAACGAGGCAGGACCATCTAGTCATAATTTAGTCATCTGTTATTTTATTCACTCCTCAGCAAATATATATCGAGTCTGTTTTCAGTCAGCCATTAGATTAGGAACTATAAAAACGTACATGTTCTCTAGCCATGAGAAGGAAGGAGAGATGCCCGAAGATACCCACGGCCATGTGCCTCTCCGTGTTCCTTGGATGAATTGTGATTCTTCTCAGCCAGTCATCGTTACTGAACCCACTTTGCCAGAGATTGGTTTGGGGCTGGATATATGATGCACTTCTGGTCAATGGTGCATAAAGAAGTTTGCAAGAGGCCTTCTTTGAAACATTCCCCTTGCTAATACAAAGAGCCCTTTTGCCACCTGCTCTCTTCTTTTCTCATCTGAGATGTTTAAGAGGACATGGTGCTCAGAGTTTCTGCTATGGCATGGTGGTTTAAGAATTTGACTGCAGGGTTTCGGGTCACTTCAGAGGCTCGGATTCAAACCCTACCCCAGTGCAGTGGGTTAAGGATCCAGCATTGCCACAGCTGTGGCATAGGTCAAAGCTGCAGCTCATATTCGATCCCTGGCCTGGGAACTTCTGTATGCTGCATATGCGGCCATTGAAAAAAAAAAAAGACATATGATGCTTGAAGCTAAGGCAGCCATATTGCAACCATGAGGAGAGTCACTGCCAAAACTCGAAGGCTGGCAGAACAGGAAGGTGTGCAGAGCACAGGTCCTCCATGATATCCAAAGGTGATGTGCCTGTGATCCACTCAGATGGATGTGTCATGTTTTATACATAATTATAATAAAGAAACATGAAAGCCTGTAGCATCCATTCCTTCCAGCTCTATTTTGTACCAGGTGATGGACAAAGTGTTGTTCACAGTATCTTCTCTCATCGGCACAATAGAGCCAAGACGATGCTCTCAGGAGCAAAATAGGGCAGCCCACACCAGCTGCAGTTTACAGTCTCTGGCCTCCCTTCCCCTCCTTCTGTTAACAGTGCCTCAGTTTTTCTACGGGGAACCACATCCCGTGTAGCTCTGGTTCCTGGTGTCCTGGCCCCCCGCCCACATACCAGACACTTAATAAGTCTTAAAAAATTACTAATATTCTCTCTAAAGTCATGTTCTCTTGACCCCATTTTATATATATATGTATATATAATACATGCACACATACACAAACACACACATACATATATACAGTCTACTCTCTTCCCAAGACTTGACCAGATTTAAAACAAAAACAACAAAAACTAGACCATCTTTTTAAGATCTTTTCTAGGAAACCACTTATTCTAAATAGACTTACCTTATAACTAAGGTTCTACTTGGAAGACAAGTAAATGACAAATTCCCCCCAGAGATGCTCTCTGGAGGTAAGGAGAGAAGGTACATCAGTACCAGGGAAAACAGACTTAGAGGGAAAATATGGGGGTGGGATCTCACCACTGACACTTGTTAAAGAAATATTATAAACAAATGCAAGCTCTGAGACCACAGAGTTCCTGAAAGTACACTGTCAGGAAAATACTGCATGTCTTTAATACTGGGAAGAAATGAAGGGATAAGCTTTGCCTAGAAAGTTCAAAAGTACTTGCAATCTGTTAATTGGCTGGCTAACTACACACTTTTGGATTCAGGCTGTATAGTGTAGAGGTGGTCAAACTACAGCCCTAGGGCCAGTTTGGCTCGTCACCTGTTTTTATAAATATGGGGGGGGGGTTGTTTGGGGCTTTTTGTTTGTTTGTTTGTTGGGTCTTTTTAGGGCTGCACCTGCAATATATGGAAGTTATGGGGTCAAATCAGAGTTGTAGCTGCTGGCCTACACCACAGCCACAGCCACAGCAATGCCAGATCCTAATTCCCCAAGTGGGGCCTGAGATTGAACCCGCATCCTCATGGATACTAGTTAGGTTCGCTACCACTGAGCCACAATGGGAACTCCCTGGAAATGTGGTTTTGTTGGTGCACAGCCAAGGCCACTTGTTTAGATATTGTCTGTGGCAGTTTTCACACGGCAGTGGCAGAGTTGAGTCTTTGTGACAGAGATTCTTTGTCCTGGAAAACCTAACGTATTTACTCTCTGGCCCTTTACAGAAAAAGACGGCGGGCTGCAGGTCTAGTATAACAACATCCACAATTATTATCAGTTAGTGCGTATCTGGATTTATTACCACATTTAGGTCTCAGAACCTCTGAAATAGGTACCCAGTCTCATTTCCCCAAAAAGGAAGGGGAATGAAGCTTAGAGGCCTTTAGTAACCTACCAAGGCCACACAGACAAAAGCAAGGACTCAAGCCCAGATGTGCATTCATTTGCTGATATTGGATGATCAACTCTTACATGCTGGGCATATGCGACGTGCAGAAAACACAGTGGTTAAAAACACGGCAGAAGCTTTGCCTCGTGGAACTTACAGAGCATGTTGGTAAACAGACAATCCTCAAACGTATCTATTATATATGATTACCAGTTGTGCAAGAAAAGCTGTGAGAAAAAAGTCTAGGGTATGAGAGAGAGAAAAAGGAGGGTCGAGGGTAGGTAGGAAGGAGGGGTCACTTAAGCTGGCTTTCCAAAACAGCAGAGACTACAGTAAAGCTTACGTGCAAAGGCTTTTTTTGGGAGGTGCGGTCTAGGGCAGCAAGAGACAAGGAAAAGGGGAGGAGAGGCAAGGAACAAAGGAAAGCAGATGCAGGTGATGTTCACAAAGCTGGCACTGGCCTCCCCAGGAAACGCAGCCAATGGCTCAGGCAATGGATCATCTGGGGAAACTGACTTGGAGAGCTTGTTCAGGAGAAGGGGTGGGGGAGCGAGACTTACCTGCTGGTGTCTTCCCATCCCTCGTCTTCCCTGAGGAAGGCTGAGACAGCTGGAGTGTTAGGAGGCCAGGAGATACTCAGGAGGCCAAGAAAGTCACCACAGCTCAAAAGATCAGCAGAGGCTGAGAAAATCTAGAAGACCCACAAAGTGGGGCAGTCAGGGGCCAAGGTCAGGGAGCCTGTCTGAGGAAGGGACGTTCCCACTTGGAACTTGAGAAATGAAGTGAATGAAGGGGAGAAAATGTTATTCAGGGAGTTCCTGTTGTGGCTCAGCCGAAACAAATCTGACAGGATCCATGAGGACGCAGGTTCGATCCCTGACCTCGCTCATTGGGTTAAGGATCTGGCGTTGCAGTGAGCTGTGGTGTAGGTCACAGATGTGGCTCAGATCCCAAGCCACTGTGGCTGTGGCCTAGGCTCGCAGTTGCAGTTCCAGTTTGACCCCTAGCCTGGGAATTTCCATATGCCTTAGGTGCGGCCCTAAAAAGACCAAAAAAAAAAAAAAAAAGCGTTATTCTGGCTGGGGTGAAAGGACATGCAAAGGTCCTGAGACAGGGGAGAGATGGGCTTATTTGAGAAACTGAAAAAGACTTGGGACTCAGAAGTTCCACTCCACAGATCCATATGCTTGCTCCACCACTTACTAGCTGTGTGACCTGGGGAAGTTTCTGAACCTCTCTGAGCTTTGGTGTCCTCACCTATAAAATGAAGCTCACAATTGTTCCTGTCTCACAGAGTGGTTGTAGGATTAAGCTAAATGACATCAGGCATTTAAGTACTTAACACAGTGTCATGTTCGTAAAAGGCAAAAAATCAAGTTAACCATTATGTTTATTAGTATTAACTACTACTGCTATTACTTACTCTGACCTATTGAATTAAAATAGCTGGAGAAGGGCCCTGGAATTTGCATGCTTAGAAAACCCCTGTGATGATTTGTATTACAATTCAATCTTCTGTAAAATGTTTAAGGCATCCACACCCTTGCCACACCTCACTACAGGGCTGGTGAATTTCCCTATTCTATTGTTAGATTTGGCCCATTGAATTTCTTTGGCCAGTGGACTGTGAGCCACGTCCTTGTGGAAATCTAAGATGACTTCATACCTGAGGCTGCTTTCTTAGACTTCTGTTTTCTGCCAGAACAGCCCATTGCCCTTAGGGCTCTTCCTTCCAATGCAGACACAGATCCAGAAAATCCAAGGAACTGACCCATAGTCAACCCACAGCTTGAAGCAGAGCCCCTACTGACTGTAGGCATCACGGAAAATGAATGGAAAATGAATTTGCATTATTATAAGCAATGAGATCTGAAAAGTAGGGGGGGTTCTTTGTTATGCAGCAAAACTGATAGATACACCCCCTAGCACTTCTTTTATGCATGAAATTATGAAAATATCAAACACTGAGGCTCTGCTTCTGGCATTTAGAGGAGATTCTTTGTTTGCAGGGACTGATATCTGTGCAGAGACTCGAGGAGATACAAGTGTGTACTGAGAGGAGGTAGGGGAGATGATATACGGAATCTTAAAAAAGGGGGGATACAAATGAACTTATTTGCAGAATAGAAATAGACTCACAGACCTTGAAAAACTTATGGTTACCCAAAGGGACAGGTTGGGGCAGGGGGTTGGGATTGGCCTATGCACACAGAGGTATAAGGAATGATTGGTCAATGGGTCCTGCTGTATAGCAGAGAGAACTCGAGCCAGGAATCTGCGATCATCTAGGTGGGAAAAGAATCTGAGAGAGAATGGCTGTGTGTCTGTCTATGTGTGACTGGGTCACTTTGCTGCACAGCGTAAATTATCACAGCCTTGCACATTAACTATACATCAATAAAAGGTAAACAAATTAGATACCCAGAGCTGACATGAACACATTCACGCACGTCTCCCCATGCTCTCTTGTAAAAGGGACAGCCCCTTCCTAGCTTTGACACACACTCTTCCTTCTGCACATACCACATGAGGGAATCTCGGTTCCATTCCAGGCATCTCTAGCTGGACATTTTCATTTTCCGCTGATGGCAGAGGGGGTTGGATAAGAATGCCGTTCTCAGCTGCCATATAGAGGCTCTATTTTTTAATATCGTCATTAATACCAGGATCATCAATGTCACGGGCATCATCAGACTTGGCCCATAAGTACATCAAGAGGTATTTGTTGAGAATGAATCAGTCAGGGAGAAATCAGTCCTGAGCCCAAGGTCACTGGTCAATCACAGCCAAAAGCCCTAGAGAAAAAGAGAACCTACCAGTGTTTAGGATCTGGGAGGGGACTTTGGCAGAGCTTGCTGACCTGGTCTGAACCAGGTACTCTGAATGGGCAGTTCACAAAGACCCACAGAACTCTGCCAGCTTGGAGTCTCCACACAGCCTCGCTGAAGCACCACGCCCCGTGCAATGCAATGACTCCGTGTGGGGAACCATGGCACCGTCACTGGCTAAGGTGATAATTCATTCTTTATCAGCCTCGATACACTTTTATAGTCTCTCCATGGCTTTGTATTTTCAGGTTTTCTTATCTCCAGAGCCTTTTTACACAATCCCTGCTCTTTTCATTCTTTCTGCTAAGCTGTCCACGCAACGGGGCTGTTGTTGCCGGCTTCCATGCGTGTCGCAGATTGGCAATTTCCACCGCCTTAGCGCCAATTAATTCTTTGTTTTGTTTGACTTGTAGCCAACAGCCAGCAACTCCTGGGCTTTACTCCCAGTGGCTCAAATAAATAAACAAAATGTGAATTTGTTGCTCATTGATTATGATTAAGTGCAGAGACAGTGCAACTGGAAATAATGTTTCCTAGGCGTGCGTGGTAGCACTGTGGTGGTACTGGGTTTTGTTTTGGTTTGGTTTAATGGAGGAATAAGGAGGTCCCTTCTTTAACATCTGTTATCTCACTTGATTCTCTCAATGGCCTGGCAAAGTAGACAGAACAGGAATTAGTGTCTGTATTTCAGAGGTGAGGAAACCAAGCACAGAAAAATTAAATGACTCGCCGAAGGCAACACTGCTCAGAAGAAGGTAATGGTGGTTAAAACTCAGCCCACCTGATTCCCAAGTCAGCAAAACTACCGTGAGCGGCACCATTTCCCATTGTGTCAACCTGGGGGATAATAATAATACTTTACCCAGTCCATCTCCATTGATATTCTCTGGATTATCCAGAAAGCCTTCCATGGACCAGCAGTTGTGTGAGCTGCTCTAGAAGACAAAAAAAAAAAAAAAAAAAAAAAAATTCTGTGGTCAAATAAGTCTTCACTATGCTGTGTCCCCAGCTCTGGGTCACCGTGTTGATTTGCCTGTGACAGCCTCTGAGAAGTTCTGCTGTGTATGACTTAAGCAAATGTATGACCCAGAATGGTCCGAACACATTGAACCACGGGAAGGCAAGAGTGGAAGCAGAGAGACCTCACCCCAACTGTCCAGGCCAGAGCCTGGGAATCTCTGGTCGCAGAGGGAATGGTAGCACAGGTGGTGGTGACACAGGTAGATGCTAGCCATGTTTCAGAGGCAGAGGCAGCCAGATTCGCTGGTGGGTAGGATGCAGAGTGTAAGCAAATGGCAGGAGGCGAGGATGACCTGGAGATGTGAGGTCTAGAAACTAGATGAGTAGAGCAGCCACGTCCTTGGAGAAGGTCTCTCCTGGACCAATAATCCACCCCATCCCTGCAGCTTCTTACAGCCTCAGATCGCTTGCCTTCAGAGATGGAACAGTTTTACTGTTTTTATTTATTTGTATATTTTTAGGGCTACACCTAGGGTATATGGAAGTTCCCAGGCTAGGGGTCTAATTGGAGCTGCAGCTGCCAGCCTACACCACAGCCACAGTAACGCCAGATCCCAGCCGTGTTTGCGACCTGCAGTGCAGCTCACTGCAACCCCTGATCCTTAACCCAGAGATTGAACCCCCCTCCTCGTGGATACTCACCAGGTTCTTAACCTGCTGAGCCACAATGGGAACTCCTGCACTCTGACTTTTATCTTTGTGGATGAGATTTTTACCATGACTGAGCTTGTTGTTTTTGCCCTCCACCGTATCCCCAGGGTCTGGCATGTCATAGGCAATAAATATTGACTGAATGAATGAGTGAAGAGAGGCTACCATGCAGTGGTTGTTAACAAACTGTAGGCACAACAGTATTCATCAGCCTAGTGTATAGGTATGATTAGCATTGCTAGTTGATTTAGCTGCAGTGGGAGTGTGGGGGGGGTGGGAATTGGAGGGAGGTGGAAGAGGAATGACTACTAACAGGAAGGAAAAGCTGGTCAGAAGTCCCTGTTCGAATGTGAACCCTGACCCTATATTTCTGGACTTGGGTGAGTCCCTTCCCTCCCTGAGTCAGTTCTTCGGATCCCAGGTTCCACTCAACGAGGGGCAGAATCAAGTGATTTCCATCAACCCTGCACCTTGCCATCAACCCTGCACCTTGCCGCCCTTGAGTCTAAATAGAAACCATGACCTGCGCCCACAGGAACATGCCGCACAGCACCGCCCAACACAGACCATGTCTCATCAGATGCCCCAGCATCGACTCCAGCTTTAGCCCTTTAGGTTCACAGTAAAGAGAACGCAAGGGTGGCTGGAGTCACCAGCATGGCTTCCTGCAGGTTTTCCTTCTTCCTCCTTCCAAGAGCCGGAAGTAATAAATGAATCTGGTGACATGTGGTGGAGAAATAAAATCATCTTTCCTGGTTTCCATTACGTTCCATCCAATTGCAAGACTGCAGTAGGAATTTGCCCCTTTCTTGTCTCCAAAGAAGGACCACTGAGCAACAGCCACTTGCTCTTTCAGACCCCGATAGACCCCTGAACCCTGCTTCTTATGCTGAAAGTAGTATTTCTCTTCGCTAGTTAGAAATACACAAAAGCCATTTTCCATCCGAACACTTTTTGAATCACTCTCCCCAAAGGCTGGTCTTGGGTTCCTGGATCTGGCCAGCTTGCATGATCAGTGGCCTCACCAGTGTCTGGACCGGGTCCACAGGATTTCATTCATTCTCTGTATGCAAGCTCTCTCCCAGAGAAGGCTCCTGGGCCAGTGATTTTCAGCTTCAGTTCCTTCATTGTTGTTTTTCACTTGGTTGCCCAGAGCAAACATCTACCCTGAGAGATTGTCTCCCTGGGGACAGTCTACTCTGTCATTGCTTTCCCTTGGTGCAGATGTTTTAAGAGTCCCCCCAGTGCTGAGGTTCAGCTTGCCTCTTTCTTTCCCCAGAAGAGGTCACTACTCGATTAAGAAAAACAGTCGCTTGACCCCAGCCCCCAGCCCCCCACTGCCATTTAAGGCACACTTCTGCTCAGTGGTTAATCACCAAACCCCAAACGCCACCTAATCCTTCCTAATAGTCTCACCATTGAATTTATTATCATTGTTATTATAAAGTAGTCATAGCACCCTGCGGTGATTATCACCGCATCAGTCTTGCTTTGCAGCATGACAGTCATTTTATTTCCTCCTCAGACTGACCCTCATGGCTACTTAACCTAGTTTATCGGCAAGAAGACTGAAGCACAAGGAGATGGACCGGCTCCTGTAAAGAATAGCAACAACAACGTTTGGATAAGAACCATGTCTTCTTTCAGGTATTGAAAGAAGGCATCAGAATGTCATTGGCTGAGCCACCCTTCTAAAGGCAGGAGAAAAAGACTGGAACATGGTAACAACTCAAGGTGAGAAGTGCCACCCTGCGAAGACAGAAGGGAGGTGATTTGAAAGCCAGTGGCTTAGCAAGAGAGCAACTCAACATTCTTTCTATTCCAGGATTCCCCCAAAGTAACACATGGAAACCCAGCTACAAAGACAATGACAGCGGAAGAACCCCCCTGGCCATCATGGGGATGGGCCCAAAGATCAGGAGTTCCCGTCGTGGCGCAGTTGTTAACGAATCTGACTAGGAGCCATGAGGTTGCGGGTTCGATCCCTGGCCTTGCTCAGTGGGTTAAGGATCCGGAGTTGCCATGAGCTGTGGTGTAGGTCGCAGATGCAGCTCAGATCCCCTGTTGCTGTGGCTCTGGCGTAGGCCGGCAGCTGTAGCTCCGATTCGACCCCTAGCCTGGGAACCTCCATATGCCTCAGGAGCGGCCCAGGAAATGGCAAAAAGGAAAAAAAATAAATAAATAAATAAAAGAAGAGGAAGCTCAACAATGATCTTCTAGGAAAAAGGATGACTGCAGCTGAATATCAAAATCAAAATTTCCCCAGTTGCAGATGAATTCTAAGTGACTGTTTAGCTTCAAAATCTCAGAAGCAAGAGTCATACAGCCAGGACCCCAAATCTGAGAACAAGGTTTCGAGAGCCTCCAATGGGCCAAGCCCTGGACATTTGCTTAGCTCTGGTGGCCTAAGGATGAGGGGTGAGTCTATAGTCTCTGACATCTGTGGTAGGTGGAAGCCCCCTACTCTCCAACAAAGAGTACCAACAAAGGAGAAGGATGGATGGATGCTGGAGAGCTCCCTAAATGACAGTCTAAGAGAGCCCCCACATATGAGGTTGGTATGCATCCTTATAAATCCAGTGCTCTTCCAAAGTGTTCTAGAAGATGTGGAGCACTCTGGCATTTATCTACTGAAAGCAAAGGGAATCCGAATGAGGAATTTGAACTAGTCAGAGACATGTCCAACCAACTATCATGTTTGGAACCTATCAGGTATTTGGTACGTGTTTACTAAGTGAGGGAATGAATAAATACTATGTATAGGATATGCTGGAAAGGAAAGAGGAAAAAAAATCAAGGACACCAGTCAGGATCCTATTGCAATCATAGTCTAGATGATAAAGGTAGAAACAGAAAAACTGGAAAGCTTGGAAACAATGAAAAAGACACCATACAAGGAAAAGAGGTTTATTCTAATCCCAGAATTATTTCCTGAGCAGTAGTTTTCACCAAGAACTGAAGGGGGGAAAAAAATCAAGAACCCATAATTCTACCAGCAGAGCTAAAGATGCCTATACACATCTCTGGAAGTCCAAAGATTGAGTTAGAAGGAAAAGAGAAGCAGAATTTTTAAAATAAATAAATAAATAAAAGTAAAAATACAAAAACTAACACGTGCTTTAGAGTTAATGTTTCACCTTTTTATCAACTGGGTAGTGGATATTCAATTTACCTGTGATGGATTAAATAAACACAGAAAAGCAGGTCTTACTATGCCCATTGTGCTAATGGGGAAACTGAGGCTCAGAGACATGACTCCAGGTGAACTGATTCTAAATCCTGCTCGTTTTTTTTATTTTTTGTTTTGTATTTTCCCATATAGAAAAAGGAAAGAGAAAGAGAAATAGAAGGTTGCAATTCTAGGAAGTCTCATTTGTAGTTGCCTCAGGAAATACATGGTGGAGCTGTACCAATGTGAGGTCCCATGGTTGAACCGATGCTAAGACTTTCTCTTTGCCGTAGGCATGGATATTCGTCTGCTTATCTCGAAAGATTAGCAGTGCATTATAATTATGTTCTCTCCTGAGAGTTAGTAATTTTATGTTTTTTTAATGCAAAGAGGCTTTAGATATGTACTTGCTATTTTTTAACAAGTCTATTAGCTCCGTAAATATCCACCTTCTCCATTTGTCCTCCTTGCATCGTTAATTCCTCAAATTCCAGCAGATGCTAGGAGGCTCTCACCCAAGCCAATAAGCCCCAGAATGACATAAAAAGCTACAGTCATTCTCATCCAGTAAGACTTTCCCACTGGAAATAAGTCCAATAGCTTCAGCAATTTGGTTTCTTGGCAAGAGCTAAAAATAATGCTAAGTTCCCCTCTCTAGAAGGATCAGAAACCTGGGAGCAGTCATAGAGGGTGTGTTCCTTATGCTCAGCATCCTTCTTCATGACTCAGGACTTACCACAGGGATGAAGATTTCATAAAAACTTTACGAGACTCCGTGATATCCAAAGACTCCAAGCCAGAGTTGCATCCACAACGACCAGCTGTTACCATCACCTCTCTAATAAAGTTTCAGTAGAAAGGTTCTCCTGATTTCTTTCTGTTTCGACCGGTTCCTGGGAGGCCCCAGCAAGTTATGCTTCTTCATTATGATTCATTCAGACTCACTGAGTTCTGCTGACAAGTGGGAAATGATCCAGAAGTGGCCTCCGCCATCACCAGTGACTTGAGACATTTTCGCCGGCAAAAACGTGCTTGGGTTTAAAGCCACAAACAGCTGGTTACATCCCACAGAAAGCTCATAAGTTTGACTCTTCCTTGCCTGTGCCTTTTCCCCGGTTCCCTGCCAACCCCACCTCTGCATCTGGCTCCCTAAGAAAAATGGCTTCTTTCTGAAACCAGAATCCAGGGTTGTTGGGATGTATGTAAACGCTTACCGACAGGAGCTGCCTGGCAGCAGGGAAATGATGCACGTGTCCCACTGATAGACGTGGGACAGGTTGAGATGTTGAGATCATGCCTGGACATTGCTCCCCTCGGCCCCGAGTAACAAGCCCCCAGAGACGTTGGTCCCCTGCAGGTTTGTCTCCTTGCCCTCCGTCCCTTCTCGTGTGGGCCTAAATTATCCTTTCTTATAGGTGCCATTTAAAAAAAAAAAAAAAATTGGGAAGTGTTGTCACAGATTATTTGAGGACAATTCAGTAAAGTCTCTTTAAGGGACAACTAGGTAGTTTTGATCAAAAGCCTTACAAAGGGCCCGCCCCTTACATCAGAAATGCCACTACTAGTGATTCATTCTGTACTAACAATTAGGTGTGAAAATGTAAAAGTATAAGGATGTTCATTACAGTGTCACTTATATGAGGAGACAACCTTAGAAACAACCCGTGTATCTCCAAACAGGGATTCGTTAGGCACATGGTGCTGTAGTCATGCTGTGTGATATGCAACTGTCATTCAAACTAGCATAAAAATACTTTCACTGATCTCGTAGGAAGTTTATGATATACTTTTAAGTGGAGAAAAAAGACTGTAAGATAATAGTTGGAATAATACGGCATTTTTGTTAAAAAAAATAGAACTCATGGAGTAGTCATATATTCCTAAAGGCATCTATTATGAATATACTAAACAGCTGCAGCTTGAGTGTATTGCAGTAGCTTGGTGCACAATTATTGCTACAGTGGTGGTATTGCCCCAAACTTTAGCATATCTGAGGTTAGGGAGCTCTAAAACTCTGAGCATAAGAAAGAAGGTCTTTTCCAAAGTGGGCGCCATCCTTCCTGCTGTCCATCTCCTAGGAGAACGGTGTGTTTCTCTTAGAAATTAAGCATTAAAAAGAGAGATTTCCTCCTGTCTTTTGTCCCTGGAACAATCTTCAAACGTTTGGGGGAGTTCCCCAGTGGCTTGGCAGGTTAAGGATCTGGCACTTTCACTGCTGTGTCACTGGTTCGATCCCTGGCCCAGGAGGTTCCCCATGCTGCAGGTGACCTGTAACCCTTGAGAGTGAACTAGTTAAGGAAAGAGGATGTCAAGCTATTCTCAGAGCTGAATTCTGGATCATCTTCTCTCTGTGGTCCCTCAGGAGGCTGGAAAATCTTTCCTACTTTCTATCTCTTCTGGGAGCCAATATTAGTGACAAGAATAACGACCATTTACAGGGCTAGGTGCTTTGCATCTACTATCCAGGCTGCCCCGCAGCTACATGTGAGATGGAGGGGAGCATCCCGTGTTGCAGGAAGGAATAGCTAATATTCCCGAGCATCTCTGTTAAGCCAGGTACTCTCCTAAGGCCTCTGCTCAGAGTCTCGTGTCATCCTCATAGCAACCTTTAGAAGTAAGGGCATCATCTCCACTTTACCACTGAGGAGACTGATGAGGGGCTACAGGGAGATGAGTGGCTTTGCCCGGGTCCCACAGCTTATTCATGGTGGGGACGGCGGGGATTCAGATTCAGGCAGTATGGCCCTAGAAGCTCTACCGACTAAACTCAACTCCCAAATGACAGAATTCAGGAAGGAGCTTTGTCTCTTTGGGGCCAAAATGTTGGATCAAGAAACAGAACAATACTGGAGGCCAACCTGGTGGTGGCAGAGGATGAAAAGGGAACCCACCCCTCTGGAATGGAAAGTCACAGCTCCCAGGGACACTTGGATGCTGGCCTGCCCTTCACCACCCTGCCACCCCAAGATTCTTCATCCAGTGCTAACTTTGGGCCATCTGCCCTCACTTTTCATCTTTAGTCACATCAAGAGGAAGCCTAGATCTCCCTTCAAGATGTGTCTGTTTGGTCCAGCTGATCCACGGAGCTGGCCCAGGAATAGAGTGAGGCACTGAGGCTGCAGGGCTAAGGGGCTCGCAGCCTGCTGGTGCACATACCAAGAGACTGGATGATGGGCCAACGGGAGACCTGCGAGCAAGGGGTGCAGAACCCAGAGGAGGGCCACAGCAAGCAAAGCCCATGGGCACCTATGGCTGGCAGGCATCCTTCATGGCATGTTTTTAGGCATCACGCCACTGATGTGGAGACAAGCTAAGACATTTGAGGCAAGAATATTGTAGGAGATCCCCTGGGACCATAGACAGACACCCCATGCAGTCCTCATCACCTCTTTTCTCCCTGACTATCAGAAGGTGACAATAGCCAAAGTGGCCGAAAGGAGTCAAATAAGCCTGGATCACAGACCAAGGCTGCCGGAAGACCCAATACGATTCCATTTAGAATGGATACGCCATGGGGTCCTCCTGTACAGCGCAGGGAACTATGTCCAATCTCTTGGGGTAAGAATGTATGTATATGAATGACCGGGTCACCATGCTGTACAGCAGAAATTGATACAACACAGTAAATCAACTATACTCTTAAGAAAAAAAAAAGAAAAGAGACCCAGGACACGAGTGCTCTCCCCTCACTGCAGCCATCACCTCTTCCCAAAGCTCTTTCGGCTGGATCTATATGCCCGAACCTACGCACGCACAGCCCACTCAAAACCACGCAAACACATCCACTCAGGCATGAGCACAGCGTCTCTGGAAGCAAATGTCATTTTTAAATATTAGAGGCCAGGAACCTGCGGGTCTATGGAGCCTCAATTACGGCCACAGCAATTTTCCTTTCCAGCCAAGATCAGATGCGCGTCAATACCCATGGCCCGGATGCTGTGTCGCTGAGTGAGAATATCAGGTGGATGGTGTCAGATGGAGCCCAGCGTGCAACTGATCCATCACGGTGCTCGCTAAGAGCATTTAGCCCTCTGGCTCCAGCCTCTCTCGTGTCTGTCTCAGAACCGTGTCAGGAGCTAATGGCAGAAAGAGAGTCAGTGTCATTCAGCTTAATTGGGTCACCGTTAGTTAGGACTTGCTCCAATAAAGAAAGGGATGGGGGGGGCTGCAGCCGACCTCCCTGGGGTTGTTCAGGGGTCTTGTGCCCGGGGACTACCTTACCCAGGATAAACAGAGCTGAAGTTGCCTAATTTCCCAGGCCGATCTAATTAGTAAACACCTTCAAAGGGCTCGAGTCGGCCCCACACAGGAAAGGCGGGCAAATAAATATTTAAAGGGCACGTCTGTGCAGGTGGAGCAGGGAGGGGAAAACGGATCCAAAACGGATATGAGTTCACTCGGGGAGCTCTGTTGTGTAATGGTCCTTGTCCCTTCACTGGCCAAACTTGCCCCTTCTCCACAGTTTCAATGGGACCTGGCTCCCCCAGACCCTCTGCCACGCAGTCTCCAGAAAGGACTCTTCCAAGACACAGACTCAACTTACTCCTAGCCCGGCTCGCTCGAAGCCACCATTGTTTTGGATGTGGAAATTGAAGGAGACCTGTTGAATGAGGTCTAGAATGGAACAGGGCCATTCGGCAACCTCTCATTAACATGTAAGTGACTGCTGAAATCGTTGTCACCATTTTTAATCCAGCCATGATGTAAGGTCAAGAACGAGCTCCCCAGTGATGGCATTTCGGGTCACACCAGCAGTTATTAACTGCACCTCTGCAGAAATCAGCCCCGTCTACAGCATTTCCTGACTCTTCCTGCTTTTTCGGTGGCTGGCGGCCAATTATCACATAGCTCCCCGCCACGCTGTGCAAGAACAGCAGCTAACGAGACCTCCCGGGTTACACAAAGGCTTTCAAAGAATCAAAGCACATGGCTCCACTGTCGACACTCTGGAACACCTGAGACAGAAACATTTTCATGACTGGATTGATGTGAAGGAGCCGTACTTGGAATTGAAGCTCAGTTCTCTGGAGTGGATCACATGAGTGGACTGATACAAGCTTCTTAATACATTTTATTTGCTGCCATGAATGGTGGAGAACACCATTCGTGGGACACCTGCTACACTCTGGGCAAGATGTCAAGTGCTGTCAATCCTTAATCTCGCTTCGTCCTCGTGACACACCTGCCTACTTGCTGTGTGCTTTTCACAGAGGAAGCTGAGACTTCAGTATATCAACCAAATACATACACTCCAGTCTTTTGTGTATACTGTTTGCTGGCTCGGTTTTGTCTTTCTGCTGTGTACATTGATCGTTCATTCAGCAACACTGTAAAAATCTTGGAAGGCAGGAACCTCATCTGTGCTCTTCCCACTAGATCTGCAATACGCACCTCAGTGCTGAGCCCATGCTCTTTCATTCATTCACCCAAACAACACGTATTTATCAGACACCAGGTGTAGAACAGTAAGACTAAAATGGCACCTGATATCATGAAGCTTGCATTCAGCTGAGTGAGACAATCAATCAATCAATCAATAACAGAAGGAAGGAAGGAAGGAAGAAGGAAGGAAGGAAGGAAGGAAGAAGGGGGGGAGAAAGGAAGGGAGGGAGGGAAGAAGGAAGTTATCAAAAAATGATGAATGTCATGCAGGGAACTGGGATTGAAGGATGTGTTGGAGAGAGGCTGGGGGTACCATGGACTGGACACTCAGGATTCTTAAAGGAGGTAAACTTTAGAAGCTGAGATCTGAATACCATGAGGAAGAGGTCAAAGGTGATCAAGGGGTAGAGACCGCATCCAGAAAGACTGCAAAAGCCCTCCTGTAGGAGGAGATTTAAGGATACAAAAACTGACCAAGAAGAAAGCCTGTATGGCTAGAGCCACACTTGAGAGTTACACAAGATAATGTCAAAGAGATGGGTAGGAGCCAGATGACACAGGGATTTGTAAATCATGGTAAGGCTCATTCATCAAATATTTGTTGAATGAATAAATGCACAGGGCTTGGAGCACCATGGGAATGTAAATACCAACTCCCTTTCAAGTGTTTTCCGTTTGTCGGAAAGAAGAAAGAAATCTACATCTATTCATCCAAGAAGTATTTACTGAGACCCTAGAGTGTACTGAGCGCTGGTGGATAGAGAGGTGCCAGGATGGATAAGCCATGTTCCCTACCTTCATCCAGCACATGGCTTTAAGGAGAGGTACAAGAGCACAGAGCAACAAGTTCTTTCATTTGAGGAAACACTATGGGAGCACATGGAAGTCATCGGTCTTAGCCTGGAAAAATCAAGGGAAAAGCTAAGACAGCATACGAGTTACAGCCAAGGTGAAGAGTTCAAAGATGAATTGGTCCCTGTAGGCTGGAAAAGTCGGGGAAGCTTTCCACAGAGAAAGCTGGACTTGAGCTAGAGCTTCAGGAATAGAGTAGACTTGGATGTAAGCAAGAGGGATTCCAGGCTGAATAACAAATGCCCCAAGGTTTGAATCCAAGGTCAACGCCTCGGTGGGCCATTCAAAGCTCACCACCGCGTCTGTGGCTCCTAACCTGCACCTTCTTCTCTACACACACACCCTCACCCCTTCCTGCTGAAACACAGATGACACGATGTGCTAATCATTCCCCAAATTGCTTAGTGTCTCAGTCGCTCTGAAATGAAAGTCTGATCCCCATTCCAACTAAAAAGGCCATGTATAGCATCCTGATATATGAATATCCCGTGGAGAGAAGACTCCTAATTTAACCATGTATTTCATTTGGGGACAGGGGGGAAAGTCCTTCCCTAAATGCAATGGAAGTCTCCTTCTTTGATCTTGATGCAGCCATTCCGTGATTCTAATTTTAATCTCAGAAGTATTTTTGATCATCTCTTACTGGGTAGAAAGCAATGTCGAAATCACAGAAGCATGTAACAGTAAGCATTAATTTCTCACTTATGAATCTCTAGGGTGGCCAGAAAGGCTGTTTTGCATGCTACGGGGGAGTGGGGGTGGAGGGCTCTGCTCCACATGTTTCTCATCCTTGTCTGGGACCAGTGGGCCAACTGAGGGGTTCTGTTATCATGGTGATAGCAGAAGTACAGAAAAGGAAGTCCTCTGGAGGCACGCTCTAACTTCTGCCTACAATTCATTGGCCAAAACAAGTTATACATCCAAACCCAAGTTCAAAGGTAGTACTCAAGAAAACAACTCAAGAAAACATACACTCTGTCCACCAGAAGGTGATGGGACGAATAGCTACAATGGGATAAAAATTGCAAGCATAGAAGTTACAAAGAATTTGTCCCACTTCTCCCCCCTAACTTCAAACCTCAGGGGGTAGAGCATATGTTCTTAGAAGTGACCTTACTTTCTAGAGTAAGCTTCCTAAGTCCTTATTTTGGAGGTCCTCAGAAACGTTCTCCTCATGATCTAGTGTGTTAACATCTCTAAGAGTTCTCTTTGTGGCTCAGGGGTTTAAGGACCCAACGTTGTCTCTGTTAGGATGCAGGTTTGATCCCTGGCCTCACTCAGTGGGTTAAGGATCCGGCATTGCTGCACGCTGCTGCGTAGATCACAGAGGCGGCTCGGATCGGGTGTTGCCATGGCTGTGGCATAGGCCACAGTTGCAGCTCCAATTTGACCCCTGGCCCAGGAATTTCCATATGCCATGGGTGCCATAAAAAGAAAAAAATTCTCTAGCTAGTGTTGATGGTCATCGGATGTGGTCATGGTACTACCTTCCAGTGTGGATTTGCTATACAGGACAGTAGATGCATCTGTAAGGATCTGTAACAAAACACTCAAACTTAGCTTTCTTGTGGAGGTCAGCAAGGCCATTCTTCTTGTCTGAGCTGGGTGGGGTTGACCTCATCTGGGCTCACTCATGTGTCTCCAATCAGCCGGCAGATCGGCCTAGATGTTGGTTGGTTGGTCCACGATACCCTCGGCTAGGATGCCTGGGGTCTCTCATTGTCCACCTTCCTCCAGGATACAGTGAGCATTCAGAGTTCCCTTGTATTAATAAGAGATTTGACGGCTTTTTTCCCCCAAAAGATTGGGCTCCATGACCAAGGCTAAAGATGGGATTGATCTCTCTCCCTCCCTACCTCACCTCCATTGAATAGTCAGAGGGAGCTGAGCTTAAATTTTTGCCCTGCCATTTATGAGTTGTGGTCTTAACAGTGGTCTTGGGTGACTCCCACTTTCTGAACCTCAAGATCTTCAGCTGTGAGATGGGAATAACAAAGCCTATCTGACACAGTTGCTATGAGGATGTAGTTGAAATAATAAATGTAAAACAACTGGCCCCGTACCTGCTACATAGTAAGTGCTTAATAAAAAGGAAAGAGACAGAGAAAGACAGAGGGAGAAACACTCTGACAATATATGGCCCCCCCAAAATGTTCAAAACAGTGTCAAAAGCAAATGTTCATGTTTTGAACATGATTGAAGAACCTTCAAATGTAAAAACAGCCAGCCACAGCCAGATCATATTGGTTCTCTCTGCTGTGATTTAATGCTCTAAAATGCAGGGCCCTACCAAGTTCCAGGAGCATGAAATCATAAAATTCATCACTCTTTGGGGGGAGGGGTGTCACATCTCCTTGGTTCGACAAACACTCACACTTGTCTCCTGTGTGTCATGATATTTTGTGGGGGTTACCTGATAATTAGGGCAAGTCCCCCCATCAAGGATCCTATAATCAATCAATGTTTCAACCTCAATCCCCCTTTTTACTGAGCACTTTCTATGGAGCAGGCACGTGCCAGGTGTTTTATAGACATCATTTCCCTAATCCTAGGAGCAACTAGATCACACACAAGACTTTTTTTTTTTGTTGTTGTTGTTGGTGGTGGTTTTTTTTTGTCTTTTGTCTTTTGTCTTTTGTCTTTTTAGGGCCTCACCCATGGCATATAGAGGTTCTCAGGCTAGGGGTCTAATCAGAGCTATTGCCACCGGCCTACGCCACAGCCACAGCAGCACAGGATCTGATCCATGTCTGCCACCTACACCACAGCTCACGGCAATGCCAGATCCTTAACCCACTGATTGAGGCCAAGGGTCAAACCCGCAACCTCATGGTTCCTAGTTGGATTCATTAACCATTGAGCCACGACGGGAACTCCAACACATAGGATTTGTTATTCCCATGTCATAGTTGAGCATCCCAAGGCCATATGAATATTAAGAGGCAGACCAAGAATATGAACCCAGATCCCTCTGACTTAAAGCCTAAATCCTCTGCAACATCCCAGGTCTACTCAACTCCCATGGACTCATAGATATCGATAAAAAAAAATCCCCAGATACAACATAAGATACCCATGCTGTGGCTCCTCTGTGGGCACAGCCCGAGGAGAGCACAGTGGTTATGGATACAGGCTTCCGACTTTGCCAGATCTGGCCTCACGGCCTTGCTCTACCACTCAGTAATTCTCACATGTTAGAATAGAAAGTTGATATAAATGCACACACTCACACACACAGAGACACTCATCGCCGATTCAGTGCTGAAAGGCATCCAATGCAGCATCCTTACTTTGCAGTTGAGAACGCCAGTGCTGGGTGGAGGGGAGAGCACAGGGGTTTCCTGCCTGGGGTCCCACAGGGAGAGAGCACCGGGGACATCAGACATCCCCCCCCATCCCAAGTCTGATGCTCTCTCCAGAGTCCCATCCCAGCCTGCCTCCCTCTAGAAACACATTCAAGTTTTCAAATGGTGACTCCCCAGATCAAAGGAAATGGCCCCCTCAGATAAAGCAGATTCTCACAGAGGAAAAATGTCCATTCCATGCTGAGATTTTTCCTCTATCTGCTCATTTGCGGGGGTCATGAGAAGGTCAGGGGAAAGCTCTTATGACGTGGCTCCTGGGTCTCCACACCCAAGAATGCAGGAAGATTTCAATAAATCAGACGGCGGGCAGGAATTCAGACAGGCTCCCCCACATGTTCTGTGCCTTTATTCCCCCCGGGTGGATACCATCAGCTGTCTTGTTGCTAAGAGACCCGAGTGGGTGGGAAAGGCCAATTGTCTTATTTTTCAAACTTATCTACAAAACCGGTTTGTGCCTCTGCTCCATCCAGGGGTTCGGCTTTCTTAAGAACAGGATATTACCACCAGGCAGATGGAGTGAGTGAGAGTACATTTTGTCGAGAAACGGACTGAGCTTTTCCTGGACATTCAATGTCACCCAGCAGAGTCCTGGGAGCTGCCAATTACGGGTCTGATGCAATGTTTGGGAAAGAGCCGCAGAGTACACATGACTCAACAAAATATTCTGATTTACATTCCTATCTCCCAGGCAGTTGCACTTTTATCAGCACCAACAAGGGCTATGGGGTCAGTAGGCGTGCTGGGCTGAGTTCGTCATCAGAGAATTAAAAGGAATTAAAAAAAAACAAGAAGAGGTTGTGGGGAGGTGAGAATCTGAATCACTCCGGGACTTTCCTTTTCGGTTGCATTCCAATCGGACAGACCCAAACCTGGCAGAGCCCTTCTATTGCTCAATGTCAAAAACATTCCCCTGGAATGTGGGCCATGTGAACTTGGACACCCCCTGCAGTTTCCCTCTGTGGCCCAGCAGGCTGCATCCACCATAAGCAGGGCCCTCAGGAGAGTCCGGGGCACGTTTCATATAAAAAAGGCAGGGGCTCCAAAGGTGAGCTTTCACCAGCCCTCTCCCACCAAGGCCTCTGTGCAGACTCGCGCTGCACTCTGATGAGCCCAGCAGAGATGGAAAATGAGCTCTTGGGAACAGGTCGGTGGGTTTTGTTTTGTTTTGTTTTTCTTGCCTTAGTAGAAAGCAAGAATGTGAATTCACTTCCTCCTTGTCTGGGTTTGTACTTGGCTTATGAGCTCATTCCGCCCACCTTGACCCCCCAGCAAAACCCGGCTATAACCTCTTATTTCTGAAGAACTCTAAGAGCCACGTCTAAGGACATCTAATTCCCCGTTCTGCCCCCTGCCCACATAGACCCCTCCCTCCTTGGCTTGAAGAGTCAAGATAGCAATCTTTGTCACACGAGTGTAACTGAGAGCATAACTCAGCCCCAAAAGCCCATTTCGATCTTGCAGCATGTTTCAGAGCCGAGTGCTCCAGCCAGCAAAGAACTCATAGTTGGCAGAGCCTTCTGAGTAACTGTGTACAGACCACATCCTCCTCCTGTCCACTTCTAAAACCCATCCAGAAAAAAGGAAGGCCTCTGGAGTTCCCTTCGTGGCACAGTGGTTAACAAATCTGACTAGAAACCATGAGGTTGCAGGTTCGATCCCCGGCCTTGCTCAATAGGTTACGGGTCTGGCGTTGCCGTGAGCTGTGGTGTAGGTCGCAGACGCGGCTCGGATCCCGCGTTGCTGTGGCTCTGGCATAGGCCGGCAGCTGTAGCTCCGATTAGACCCCTAGCCTGGGAACCTCCACATGCCACGGGAGCAGCCCTAGAAAAGGCAAAAAGACAAAAAAAAAAAAAAAAAAAAAAAGGAAGGCCTCACAAGCCATGTGCCATCAGCTACAGAGAAGAATGGCGTTGCGTGCATCCTGCTGTGTGTAAGAGTCAGGGATACGCAGGTTCTAGAAAATAAAATTACCTAACTTAAATTGAATGCTGACTGTGAAGAGGCAGACGGCAAGACCGCAGGGGCTTTATCCTGTTTATTGTTCCCAACAACCAATGGGGCGTCTACAATACCTTTTCAGATTTACAACTCAGTAGGATACACCAGTCAAAACAGCCTTGGACATCCCCACTACACAGAAGGTGAAGACTTACTACTGCTAAAGAGGGAGGATTATTCAGGCCAGTTGTCACAGATCTTTCACAAAGGAGGCCAATTAGCTGAAATAAACCCCAAACCATGGTGTCCTTAATCCCTAATTGCCCATCTGGGTTTGGGGTTTTGTCAACCAAAAAGACATTCAGAGTACCAAGTGAGAAGGCTGTTCCAAAGGCGATTCTAGAATGCCGCGAAGTGTCTCTTTTTGGAAGACTGATAGGTGGTAAGACATCAGGCAGGCAAGCTGAGCAAGACCAAAAGCAGGATGTCTGAAATTGAAATTTTGCCCTTTAACTTCTGGAGCTGGGGAGGAGGAGGTGGGGGTGGGAGGGGTGAGGGGGTGGAGGGGTGAGGGGGCAGGAGATGGGACTGTCACAACACTGACTTCAGGGCCTACCCCACTGTCGTTTTGGTTATGGACTGACTGTGACATGGATATTTTATTTACGGAGGCATTGGTCTGGGTGCCAGCCACCATGTTTCTCCCTCACGTTCTATAAAACTCGTGGTGTAACCAAGTCATTTCTCTCTTGTAGAAAAAAAAGAGCTGATCATTATAGCCTTCATGAGTTATCTATCACAAGATGGAGTTTGATCCTATTGACATATTGTTAATAGATAAAACAGTGAGTCACACTGATATCTAGATGTGTACTTTGAGAAGGCAATGCAAGAGCGGGTCAGATGCTCCCTTGCATTATCTAGAACATAAGAACTAGTGCCATCCTCACAACAGATGTCCCTTAAAAAAAAAAAAATGTTTTGTCATGGGTTGAAGAAAATGGTGATCAATGCCAAGTTAAACTTTAATACTGTTTACTGAGCCTTTGGAAAATGGCCAAAGAGAAATTGTGAGTGTTATATTCCTAGCGCGCAGTACAGTGCAAAGCCCATAGTAGTTGTCGAATAAATTTTTGTGGAGTAAGTCCGTGTCTTAGTGGAACTCAGAGCAAAAGGAGAACTTTCTCTAATGAGTATTTATAATTTTGTGCATACTGGACAACTTGAGTCAGTCAGTCCGTCCAGGTCATGACTTTCTTTCAACCCCATGATCTAGTTCCCTCTTCCTGTATTTCCTATGTTGTTTATTGGTGCCTCTCCTTTATGAACTGCTCTTCCCCCACGGTTGGCCAGCAAACTCCTATTCCTACTTTGAAACCCTTCTCAAGTATTTCCTCTGCTGAAAACCTGTCCCTGCCGCAGGACAAGCGATAGCTTCCTCTTTTATGTCCACAATGATACATAACACAGAGTGTAGTGCCTGGCAAATAGAACCACCTCCACATATTTTGATTATGAGCAAATGAATAAATAAATGACCAGCAAGAATACAATTGAAGTAAGTCAATCAACAGCAAATATGTTCCTACTATGTCTAAAGCACTATGCCCCCGACTCTAATTAGAATTACATTCCACTGTAAATATCTTGGGGGAGGTGAGTAGGGAAGAATCTATAAAGTGAAAATCCATGCAGCATTTGTTGTACCCCAAAAATCCCCAGACTGGATTGAGCCCAACTAATAACATTCTCCAAAACATTCTCACTAATATCACCCCTTAAATATTAGTGTCAAAGTGGGATTGGAAGGTGACCAAAAGGAATGTTTACTATTTACTCCAGGTGCCCCTGCCTAGTTTGATTTTTGACACTAATATTCAAGGGGTGATATTAGTGAGAATGTTTTGGAGAATGTTATTAGTTGGGTCCAACACAATCTCTGAAGGACTTCTACCCACTCTCAACAGGAAAAAAAAAAAAAAAAAAAAGAAAAGGGAAGCAGAAGCAAATGCCTTCCTCCTCTGGAGAGAGCATATCTTTTAAAATAATGTTGGTCATTTTCACACGTCCCTTTGACTCATGCAATTTGGACACATATTTCCTCCTGGGCCTGTCCCATTTCCTCTTGGATGGGGAAGGATGGTTCTAGCCAAAGGGACCAGGTCCTTCAGGAGGCAGATCTAGCCCAGGGTAATGTTCTCTCAAGCAGAAGCCCCAGGACTAGAGCTAGAAATGGGGGCTGTATGGAAAAGTGAGAAGAGGCTTCCCAATCATTTCCAAATTTAGCAGGCATCTCCCTCACATGGAAGAGTTGTGGAGAAACCATGAAGAGAGTGGAGCTGATCCATCCCTTGGCCAGCATTTTCTTCTCTTCCTGCAAGTTTTGTGAACAATCAGGTCACAGGACATTCATGGTGCCGGTGGGAAAGTACATGTCTGAATATGCATGTTCCACATCCCTAGGAAAATGTCAAGAAAAGCACGGGAAACTTGTCACTGTGCTTATCTCTGGGGATACACATGGGATTGGAAGGTGACCAAAAGGAATGTTTACTATTTACTCCAGGTGCCCCTGCCTCGTTTGATTTTTTTTCACCATAAACACATAACAAAATTGAAATTTTCAAAAATGAATACATTGGTCAAAATGGGGCTAAAGGATGGGTTTGGTCCATGTTGACCTCAAAGGTTTTCCTTCTTCCTGGGACCAGTGAGTTTCTGTTCTGTATGGTTTTCCCACCCTAGTCATGGAGCTTCTGAGCGTACAGATTTTGTCTTTCAGCATTTACCAGATCACTCAGGAGGGAACAGGGGGCTCCCAGGGAAGAGAAGATGCAATCTAAAACTGGTCCCAGCACTGAGTTGAGTCTTTCATGATCTCATTTGGATCCTCCTAAAACCGCCAGAACATACGTACTGCTGGCTGCCTTTTGAGGATGAAAAATGAAGTTCAGAGACTTCAGTACCATGCTCGGAGTCACACAGTGGAGTTAGAACTCAGATCTGCCAGGCATCCAAGCCCCTGCTGTTGCAATGAGCTCTGCACTCAGTTCTAATGACCGCTGTCCCTCAGCTTCTGCAGGGAGCCCTGGCCATGACGTCTTCACTAGGCCAGTCCTGGCCTCTCCACTCACCCACTCTCACTTCAGAAGTCACTCTTTCCAGATGAGTTGAGAAGGAAAATGCAAAGCTCATGCATTTTACTACCTCCGGGGCTCAACACTGTGAAGTAGGTGTGATCAGCAACTTCTCACTACCAAATTACAAAGCTTATTCTTGGACTTCCTCATCGTTCATGGTATGATTTGAATGCCCGGGTTTCTCCTCCACCTGTCTGCTCCAGAATAAGTTCACTCGTGTCCAAAAAAAAAAAAAGAGATACAGCACAATTAGAGGATAGAAAAGACATGACCAGTATGAAAATGTTTAGGGGGTTTTAGTCATAGTTGGTCCAGAATGAGTCAGCAGGGAGATGTGGATGACAGGAGATCAAATGTGAACTTTAGCAACATTGAAAGGACTAAAGTGTTGAGAATGGAGAAAGTAATCAACCCTCTTTTTGTAGGATCCGAGCAAGTTTCTTAGTCTCCCTGAGTCTGGGTTTCCTCCTTTGGAGAAAGGAGTTCACAGCAGTGAACATGCTTAGCAGAGCCCCAGGGAGCGCTCCAGACACAGAGCCAGCTCTAGCGTCGTCTCGGTAACCCTACGAGCCAGCACTGTTTAGTCTCCTGATCTTACGAAGTAGGAAACTAGGGTGACAAAGCTCTCAAGTGGCAGAAAATGACTAAAACCAGGTCTGCCTGATTCTGAAGTCCATTTTCATAACCACCAAGCTATACTTCCTCCCCCAATAGACAGTTTAGAACCAAAAGAAAATCCCCATAATCTCATGACCCAAGAGATAAACACTTTTCACCATTTAAATGCTTTCAGATTTTCTTCCATGCCAACATACATATTATTGTTCAAAGTTGGGCATCCTCTATGGCGTTCTGTTTTACAACCTGCTTTTTACATGGGCCAATACACAATATAACCATGTTTCCAGTTCAATAAGCATTTATTCCTGTTGTCATTCTTGATGGCTACTTAGTATTTGTTCATAGGGACTGTGAACATGCTGTAATCTATTCAACCAATCCTCCAGCACGGAATACTTAAGTGGTTACATTAGGTTTTTCACAAATGTAATCAACACGGCAGTAAGTACCCTTCTTGCTAAGTTTTCTTTCAGCGGTTATCGTTAAGGATGTATGGAGGCACTGGGGCTGGTACTAGGCTAGCAATGGAGTGGATAATGAGACTTTAAGCCCTCTTTCATGAGCAAAAAGTGGAGGGACTGACTGGTGTGGTCCACCTAGAGAAGTGAGACTTCAGAGGCTATAGTGGGGACAGAACAGCTGTCCCCAGATGGCTGGGGAGATGCCTTTGGCACCGTGGCTGGACTTTCTCTAACAGTCTTGAGCATGTAGGACCACAGGGCAGTAGAATTCTGCATGTGCAAAGCACTTCACAAACTCAATTATCAAAGGACATAGTAGTTAACCTGCCTCAAGAAACGATAAGTTCCCCAAGATGCAAGAAGCTCAATTTCAGGCTGACCTCTCCCCTTCTTCAGGGATGTTACAGAAGAAAGTCATTGGTCCTAGTTAGGACTGCCTGAATTTGGAACATCTCAACTCTGTCTCTAATTTACTGACTTACAATTAAAGTTGGGCACCTCCCAAATCCCAGGTACTCTACAAAGATCATGTTCAATTCACAGAGCACTCTCATAAGGAATAGCGTTCAAGGAGATAAAGTAACTGACTTATCAGTTGAACACAACTGATAAGTCCTGGGAGTTCAAATCTAGAATTTTCTGATACCGCTTGCAGCTGGGTAGAGTGATTGAAACATGGGTCTTAGTGGAAAACAGACTTGGGCTCAAGGCGAGCCTTTCGCTCGATATGAAACTGTGCCTACTTTTTGTTCAATAATGTATTCATTCTTCTCTAAAACGAGCTCATCTGTGCTATCTTTGAAGACCTTGGAACTTCCAGGCTTCTAGAGACAAAATCTAGAACAAAATCATCCACTTCATTCATTGATTCATTTGTGCACTGCTGGACCCTGGACTAGGTGCCATGACTACAATGAATGACCAAGAGAGTGGTAGAGCCTGGCTTAATGGAGCTTCCAGCTTCATGAAGAAAACAGATCCTAACATGTAAAAATAATCAAGGATAGAGAGGCTACTAGATGCAAAAAGCAAGATGCTGTGGGAACGTAGAGCAGACACCCCACTTTGTCCAGGGGAGTAAGGGTAAGCTTCATCACTGGGTGATGTCTACGCTGATCCATACAGGACGAGGAGGTGGTAAGAGAGAACAAGATCCCAGGTGAGCAGAACTACTTAAAGGCTAAGCTTGAGGCCGTGAGAGGTCATGGCAAGCCTGGAAAGTCCAGCAGGTGCCCTTGTAAGTAGAGTTAGACTTCACCTTGAGGGCAATGGGAACCCATAGGGCAGGATTCAAGCCAAGATGAATTATTCAGAGACTGATTCAGAGAGCTCATCTGGGTACATGCGTGGATGAAGGGGGGCAGGCCTGGAGGCAGAGGCTTCAGGGAGATGGTCATAGCCCCAACAAGAGCATGGTAATGCGACACAGAAAGAGGATGGGTTGGGAAAACGCTCAGGAGTTACCCCTGCCAGGCTTATCCAACCTGAAGGCAACCTGCGAGGACCTGGGTTAACCAGGCGGGGCAGTGGGGTGGGTGAGGGGGGTGCAATTCTTTCTGATTTCCGTGTGGAGTTTAACATGGTAGATTCCCCTGGGACATTAAAAAGCCACACCAAGAAAGATTCTGTCTCTGACTCCTTTATGCTTCTTTGGCTCCACATGCTTAAATCATAGCAACTCCTGAGATGCTCTTGGTAAGCCAAGCAGAATTTTTCTAATTTCTGGCCCCAAAGGTACACCTCCACAGAGCCTCAAGTCAGTGCAGGGGATGGAGAGGGAGGGAGAGCTGGAAGAATTAGGAAAGCCAGTTCTTGATAATAATAGGTCGCCTCCACATAATAACAGCTCTGGTTTATAGAGCACTTTCACAGACATTATCTCACTTGATTCTCACAGTAAGTGGAGAGCCGGGGGAGGAGGCACCCGGGTCAATTAGCATTCACCCCACCCTTTCGAATAGGACTTTTGGTGGCTCAGAGAGGTTAAGTGATTTGGCCAAGATTACAAAACCCGTGAGTAGTGGGGCTGGGAATGCAAGTTTTATGACTCCCACTTCTGTGCCTCAGCTCCCTCCCTTAGAGCTCGTTTTTTTGGAAAGGGAGAGTGATTCTTTCTGCCTATGGAGAAGGTTATGTCTGCATGCCCATTAGCTCCTAACCACTGGGAAGTCAAGGCTAGAAGAGGATGCCTGAGTGGGTGGGGCACAAAATGGGAGAGTATTGAATGCCAAGCCAGGGGATACTGATAGCAAGGAAACATGCTCTCAGTGTGTGCCCGGGCTGCGGGGGTGGGGGGGGGGGAGCTGGATGTACAAGATGCAAGGAGATGCTAGTACATCTCTGTACCCAGCGGGATTGGATTAGGGTGAAGTACGGGGAGAGGAAAGAAGATGAGCTCCACACAAGACTAAGGGGTTGCTGGGTGGACCTGTCCTTCAACAGAGTCTAAAGCCCACCTAGGCTTCAGCAAGTGGAGTTCCCATGTTGTGGCTCAGTGGGTTAGGAACCTGACGTTGTCTCTCTGAGGACGTGGGTTTGATCCCTGGTCTCATTCAGCGGATTGTTTCCAGCATTGCTGCAAGCTGCAGCGTAGGTGACAGAGGCGGCTCAGATCCGGCTTTGCTGTGGCTGTGATGTAGGCCTTGGCGGCCATTCCAATTCGACCCCTAATCTGAAAAGTTCCATGTGCCACAGGTGTGGCCAATAAAGTAAATAAAGAGATAAAAATTTTTTTAAAGGGAAGAAAAAGCAAATTCCACAAACAGCACCCCCAACTTTGAGTAGGGACCTTCAGGTAAAGGGTGTGTGCTCTGGTGCCTGTTCGTGTCACCAAAGGGGTGACAGGAAGAAAGACCTGAGGTGCTGTGTCTGACAATGCAATGAAATCCACAAAGCAGAAACCAGCTCACATGTCCCTGCCAGGCCCCGGGTCTGGCAGCAGATCAGGAAGCTTGTGTGAGGTTCCCGTTTCGGGAGCGGTTGAGCTGTGTCTCTCCAACCCCTGAGGACCACAGAAAGGAACTTTGCCAGGATGATCCACAACAGCGCCCCCAGGAAGGAAGGAAGGAAGGAGGGAGGGAAAGGTTTCTGGGGATCCTGCAGGAGATGGCCCTGTGGACAACATCCTGAAGTGGTGCCACTCAGGGCACGTGAATGTCCAACCGCAGGCACCCTGGGCACTTCCTGCAAACCTGCTGCACTGCAGATCCTATGCAAAGCCCTTTATGCTTAACCCTGTTCTGTCCTAGCAACACTGTTTCATTATGTTGAGGAAATTGGAGCCCAGAGTGGCTTCGCTCTCTGTTCAAGGTCACATAGGCAGTGAACTACAAAAGGGAGATTTTTCTGGGAGGTTTAAAAGCTCCGCATCCATGTCCTTCCCACTCCCCGCAAAACCTTGTGAGCCTGTGTGCTTGAAATAGCACAGCAGGGAGAGGAGAGGAAGGGGATGTGGGGCAGGGTGGAAACTGTGTCTTGAGCCACCGCCCTGACTCACTCTCCTTAATAAGCATCTAATGACAGCTGAAGTGTCTGCCTTGGGGGAGTTGGGTTTCTAGAATAGTACTGCGGAGGGGAATCCAGACTGGCTGTGACTGGGGCATGAATCAGCATGGCGACTTCTAGGGCAAAGAGGAAGCCTTAATTAACAGCAGCCCCGGATGCAAAAGGAACAGCATCGAGGCTGTCTGACAAGCCAGGCTCAAAGGGACTACATCCTGGGTCCCTGTTTCCATCTCCAGGCTTATTTCGAAGTACTTCCTAGGACAAGCTGTTTGCCACCAAGCCTTCCTACGGGTCACCGCTACCAGGATCCCCCTCCAGGCTCCGATCTTTGCTCCCAAAATGGTCTCCACTGGGAATATTCTCACCCTCTTCTCTGACCCATACCCCCTGGGGGCAGGTAACATAGTAGTTTGGGATTAACAGATACATGCTACTATATACAAAGCAGGTAAGCAACAAGGACCTACTGTATGGCCCAGAGAACTGTACTCAGTATCTTGTAAAAACATACAATGAAAAAGAATCTGAAAATGTATGTGTATGTGTATATGTATATATATATAATATATATTTTTATATTTATATATATTTTATCAAATATATATTATATTTATATTTTTTTATAAAAAATATAAAATATATATATGAATCAGTTTGCTGTACATTTGAAACTAACACAACATTCTAAATTAACGACACTTCGGAGTTCCCATCACGGCGCAGTGGTTAACGAATCCGACCAGGAACCATGAGGTTGCAGGTTCCATCCCTGGCCTTGCTCAGTTGGTTAATGATCCGGTGTTGCCATGAGCTGTGGTGTAGGTTGCAAATGCAGCTCGGATCCCGTGTTGCTGTGGCTCTGGCGTAGGCTGGTGGCTACCGCTCCGATTCGACCCCTAGCCTGGGAACCTCCATATGCCTCGGGAGTGGCCCAAGAAATGGCAAAAAGACAATAAAATTAATTAATTAATTAATTAATTAATGACCCTTCAATTAAAAAAAAAAAAAAGCTGAGTCCAAATCTCTCTTTCCACGAGATCTCACTATCCTGGCCTGCCCACTGTTGGGTTCATTGAATCATTCCTTTGGACACCATTTATTAAGCATCTCCCATTCCTGGACACTTTGGGAAACATTAGGATGCGATGATAGAAGACAGTCCCCGCCTTTGTTGCCTCATAGGGAATTACACGGCAATAGAGTGTAAGAAGAGTACCAATAAGAGCTTGAAGGATGCTTCACTGTTACAGAAACGCTTGTGTTTTCTGGGCTATGGAGGAGTCGGGATGCCTTCTAGAAGGAGGCAGCACCCCAGACATGTTTTGAACGATGGGTGAGATAAATGAAAAGCTACTTACTTAGACTCAAGAGATCTGGTTGGGTTCTAGCCAACACTCCACCTCTGTCTCTGCGGACCTGGAGCAGGTCCTCTCACCTCTTTGAAACTCATGAAGGGGCTGGACTGGCACAGCAGCCAACATCTCGCCTGCTCCTGCTCTGATCTCCGTATGGACTGACCCCCTAATTATTACTCATCTCACGTCTTGGGTCTCCAAGCCTCGATTTCTTTGTATGTCAAATGGAGATGCTAATAAGCCTTGAGACTCTAGAAAATCCAACAGAAGAATGTGTGGGGAAGTGCTGAGTGCTGGAATGGTGCTTCTTTCCTTCCAAGGATGGACACACCATATAAACATCATAATTCTTGCCAGATTAAGCTTCACTTGTCTCCCTCCCTCCCTCTCTCTCTCTCTCTCTCTCTCACACACACACACACACACACACACAATTGTTATCCCCAAATATCAGAATATTTTCCTCCTTCTTCCTATGAAAACACTGAACTCAGTCCAAAGCCCTCTCCATCCAAACCCCTGGCAGCATCCGTCCCACCACAGGACAATTTAATTCATCTCTTCCTTTTGATATTAATTAAGGGATCTGCTTATCGGCTCCTCACCACAACTCAGCCACCTACTACCATAAGTGAACACCATTTCGGGGTCCTACCTTCGGAGTGTCTGTCCCCCATGTCACCGTAGACCTCCTGTTCTCGGCGGTGTACCTTGTCGGTGAAGCTGCCATGATTGTCACAGCACCACTTACGGAATGCCTGCTCTGTGTTCAGGCCCCTGACCGCCTCTCACCACCCCTCACGACAGCTCTGTCTGTGAGCTGGGGATTAAGATCCCCCCTCACGAATAGTAATTGTTATCACAAAGGGACCTCTTGCTATGTGCCGGGCACGGTACCCAGTATCTGATAAGTATAAACTCTTTCATCTTTGCTACAATATGATGAGCAGGAACTTTGTTAGCTCCATTTTACAAGTAAGGATACCAGAGCATGACTTAAAGTCACAAGTTTAGCAACAGAGAAGCTGGGATTCAAACCTGCCTCTGTCAAGTGAGACAAGACCTAATGCGGACCTAAAGTCAGGATTTGGAGTGAAAAATAGACATTGCTCCCCTGTCACCCTGAAGGGTGGAGCTTATTTTAGCACAGATGTCTCTCTGGGGTCTGATTTTGTCACTTCTTTGCCCCTGTGTGGCTTCAAGGCCACCTCACTCAGGAGACCTTTTGTTTCTTTGTCACAAACTGCTAATTCCAGATGGTTTTAAAAGATAGGAAGCAGATGCAACCACATGCCTGCCTCTGCAGCCCAGCTGGACACCGCCCCACGCTCCACTTTTTCCTTCCCACCCGCCTCTGATTGCAGAAAGGCCATAAGTCAATTTCACGTGCACAGGACAGCCTCAGCCCTTTATCACATCTGTGGAATAAGAGTCACTGTAACAAATAGATTAGAAAAATATACAGATTTTATAAATGGATATTAGAGACATCCTTAATAGGACAGACTCCCTTCGCAGTTTACCGAAACCTGTTTCCTCTTCTTCCAGGACACACAGGGCTCCATTTCCCACTCTGGCCAGATCCGAGCCCCATCTGGGACCTACAGTACAGTTCACGGCGAGGCCGGATCATGAACCCACTGAGCAAGGACAGGGGTTGAACCTGCATCCTCATGGATGCTAGCTGGGTTCGTTAACTGCTGAGCCACAACAGGAACTCCTGGTTTTTTGTTTGTTTGTTTTTAAAGAAAGCAGAGATGGTAGGTGTGAGCAGAAATGAAATTGCCTCAGTCTTGCATAAAATGAGTTTTAAGAGACAGATTTTGCCCTGTGATTCGGCGATCCCAGGAAAAGTCAACTACAGGCATCAGCTGGGACCTCCCCAGAGGTGGTTGATGGAGAAAAAAAGAATATTGGTCAGGAGAAGAAAAAAAATGTCCTGGCTTCTCGCTCAGGTCCTCCTTTCACACACCGCGTGTCTTTGCATGGAAGTGCCCTCCTGAGTCGACTGGGTGGAGGCGGAGCCCTCATGGTGAGAGGCAGAGGGCACAGGAGAAGAGCATGAGTCGGCAACCCAGACCCATCCAGATTGGTTTTTCTATCTTGTCACTGAAGAGAAACAACATACAAAGCCTGAGTGCATCAGCGATGAATTTTCACATCCTGAAGTCCCCTCCCAAGGGACCCGCTTCCAGGTCAGGAATCAGAGCAGCAGCAGCAGCAACCCTGCTCCTACTCCCTTTCAATCACTGCATCCACCCACCAAGCCTCAAATGGACTTCCACTTCCTCCCCAGTAGCTGTGTGACTTTTGGTACATTTTCTCATCAATCAAGTGAAGCTAATCGTGCAAATTGAGCAAGTTTTATTTGTAAGTGAAAGGAGAAAATGAAATAACATGTTTAAATCACCCCGCACAAGGTCTAACATGTCAGTGGGGTTTCATACATGAGAACTCCCTTCCCAAAAAGAAGCATGGAAGGGCTGGACCCCGGGGGAGGGGGGAGGGGGTAACGGGGGAGGGGGAACAGAGTGGTGAGTGCACCAGTAGCACATCCCTGGGCAAGCCATATAGGCCTTCCTGGCCCTCTGTCTCCCGTCCTACACAAGGAAGGAAGGCCCCCTAAATGCTGGACTCGACCTCACACCCCTACAGAGCTCCTTGCCCCAGATGAAAGGATAAAGAAAACATAGCCCTTAAGAGCTCAGAATCCAGAGAGGTCCTTGTTCTGATCAGCTGGGAGAGGGAACCCAGCCCCTGTGCAATAATGTAAATGGGGGGAGGGGGAAATGCACCAAGGGGGAGACCAGCGCCCCCTTCAGCACATGGCGCAGAAAGCTTTTAAAACCAGAGTGTCCCCACCCGCCTCAGCCTCCCAAATCAGAATGTGTCTGTGCTGCAAATGCCCCAGAAAATTCTGGTGCAAACGGTCTGCAGAGAGCATGTGGGAATCGCTCGTGAAAGAGTCCCAGGGATGGCTGTGCTGAGCCCAGGACACAGGCGGCAAGGACATCGTCGCTTGAGAAAAGACATCACCAAGACCAATTTGGTTCCTCTTCATTTGCCTCTTCCCCCTAAGACATGCCATAAACACGCTGTCATGAATTGAGAGTGTCCAGGTGTTTGAGCACCAATCAAGCAATTCACTTCTTCTTTCACACCAGGGTCTGAGTTCTCCATTTCTATTGAAAGTGGGCTCTCAGCAACGATCTCCCTGGTTTTGAGCAGCACCTGATCATAAAGGGACAAGTCAGTCCCAGGGCCTCCTCTCCCCTCAGCCACTCAGCCCTGAGCACAGACCGTTCTGTCAACAGGCAGGCTGCTAGCCCTGATGACCCCTAAGCCTGTTGTCACAGGGCTGATGGCTAAGACTCCCATCACTGAGGATATCCGTTGGAGCCTTCCCAAAGAATGCGCCTCGCATCCAATGTCTAGCCACGATGTGTGCAAAATAAAGACTAAGGATTAACAGTAGTAAGAACAATAGCCAGCGTTCACAAGGTACAGACCACGTGTCCAGAAACCCCTGGGCACGTTTGTAGATGTTATTTCACTCAGGGCTCATCACACATTTGAATGACTAGTCTCGATTCTTCACCCCCTTTCCCCACTATGACTAGTGTCCTTAGAGGACATCAGGGCACACGTACACAGAGGGAAGGACCACGTGAAATCACGTGGGAGACGATGGCCATCTACAAGACAAGGCGAGAGGCCGCAGGAGAAACCACACTGGCAACACCTTAATCTTGGACTTCTGGTCTCCAGAGCTGTGAGGACATAACTTCCTGCAGTTGAAGCCCCTCCCCCGTGGTACTAGGTTATGGTGGTCCCATAACTAGCTGACAGGAGGAGAAGCTGAGACGCATCAACCGATGGCAGGGGATGATGATTCAAACAAAAAACGGAATCTAGTCACTTATGATGGAGCATGATAACGTGAGACAATGTATACATGTATGTGTAACTGCGTCACCTCGCTGTGCAGTAGAAAATTGACAGAACTCTGTAAACCAGCTATAATGGAAAAAAATAAAAATCATTATGTATATATATAAAAAAAAGAAACAGACACACACACACACACACACACACGCACACACAAACTGAATCCCACACAGGTTTGTCGATCACATAGTGGGTTCTCAATAAGTATTTAAATGAATTAATTCCTATTTGTCTCTTATCTCCAGAACTGGTGCTTTGGGCACTATTCAACTTTCCTTTTATGGAAGTGAAACCAGAGTCCAAGGATTTCCACAAACTGGTCTCCAGTCCCAAATTTCTGATGTCACCTAGAGATAAAACTCTGAGCTCTCTTCCGAATGTGAACCTTTGGCGTGAGTTGTGTGTCTCCACTTTTCTGTCCTCAACCCCTTGCTTCTTCACCTGTTTCTGTCTCTTGGCCTCCAGACCCTCCCCAGGCATCTTGTTCTCCACTCTCCCCAGATAGCGTGGGCCCCACTCCTTTCTCAGGCTTATTTGAACTAGCAGCCCCCTTTGCCAGAGACCGACCATTCCTGCCCCCAGATATCTGAGCAGCCTTCTGTTCTCTTTGTTCGGGTGTCTGTCCAAGTGCTTCATCAAAGTGGTATTCCTGGCCCTCCGCTAGAAAGCTCATTCCCCAATCCCTTTAGTCCTTGTCCTTTTCCTGTGTCACTGCTTTCTTTCTTTTTTCAGCGTTTGGAAGTTCCCAGACCAGGAATCAAACCCGTGCCACAGCAGCAACCCAAGTTTCTGCAGTGACAATGCCAGATCCTTAACCCAGTAGGCCCCCAGGGAACTCCCTGCTTCTTTTGTATCATACATTATACATTTACTTGTAATTGTCTGTCTCCATCCACTAAACTGCAGGCTCCCTGAGAGCAAGGCTTCTCACTGAAACTCCAGCTGCATCCCCAGGATCAGACCCTGTACCATGGCAGGGGCTCAATCCACAGTTTTGAATGAATAAATAAATGAAAGCTGTTATTAAAGTAGGACTTTCTGGTTCCCATCGCAAATATCTTTTCTTATTTTTCTTCTTTGCTTTAAGAGGGCTCAGCAAGGAGCCAAGAAGAAGCAAAGAAAGCTCTGTCGGCGGGCCTTGCTGACCGCCTAGGCTGCAGCTGGACAAGCCGCTTTGACCATCTGTGGCCCGCCAGGCCCCGGGCAGGTCGGCCGTGGAGACAGTGGGGGTCCGTGGGGACACATACTTCAGACAGACGCACCCCACCGGGACACATAGGACTTTCTCCTGCTTCGATTGCTTCTTTGCATCCGCCCGTGTGTACTTTGGCTTGCAAAGCCTCTGTTTACAAATCTGGGTCGAGGAAGGACAGACATCCCAACAACACGCGATTCACAGAAGCCAGCCGGTGCCTGCTGTTCCTGGTTTTCCTCGTAAGAAGGCGGCGCAGAGACACGGGACATTGCTTTGACTCTGAAGCTGCGCAGACCCAGCTCACGTGCAGCTGTCATCTTTACTGACCCTCCTGCTGACACCTTGGACAAATCACATAACTTCTGTGAGCCTCCACGTTTACATCTTTTGAAGGAAGATAATGACACACACTTGTTATCAGAATTAAAATTGTTATCAGGGAGTTCCCATCAAGACTCAGTGGTTAACAAATCTGCCTAGGAACCATGAGGTTGCGGGTTCGATCCCTGGCCTCTCTCAGTGGGTTAAGGATCTGGAGTTACTGCGAGCTGTGGTGTCGGTCAAAGAGACGGCTTGGATCTGGCATTGCTGTGGCTCTGGCATAGGCCTGCAGCTACAGCTCCAATTAGACCCCTAGCCTTGGAACCTCCATATGCCACGGGTGCAGTCCTGGAAAAGACAAAAAAATAAAATAAAATTGTTATCAGAATTGTTATCAGAATTAGAACCAAGATATAAAGAGGGTTGTTCGTGGAAGTCCTTCAAAATTTTGACATTATTAGCACATCCAGTATGTCCCATTTCAGGCAGAATCCTGGAGTTGTCCTGGACTGCACTCTCTCTGCAAGACAATTGAGCAAAATTGGAACCATTCTACCTCTTGGCGGATCATGAAGCCACCAACTTCTCCCTCTCCCTTTGAGGGTCCCCACAGGAAGACCAGCGGTTACAAACACAGACCCACAGCGTTCCCATCGTGGCTCAGTGGGAACGAACCAGACTAGTATCCATGGGGTTGTGGGTTCGATCCCATGAGCTCAGACCCCGCATTGCTGTGGCTGTGGCATGGGCTGGTAGCTGCAGCTCCAATTCGACCCCTAGCCTGGTAACTTCCATATGCTGCAGGTGCAGCCCTAAAAAGACATTAAAAAAAAAAAAAAAAAAAACAGGAGTTATCAATCTGGAATTTTAACCATGTCTCCACCACTGTCTTCTGTGCGACTCTGTTCCCTGATCTGCCCAATGGGGATGACGATGCAGCTGCCGAGCAAACATTGTTGACTGACTACTTTAAAGCCTCTCTCCCTTCCCTTCTCCTCCCACCCTGTTTCCATCTCCCATATGGAAACTGGGAAGCCAAATCTCAGAGTTTCCAGCCCTGCTTGCTGCCAGGGGTGCGCGTGACTCATGCTGGCCCAAGAGACACAAGCTGAAGTCGGCCAGTATGTGCTGACAAAGCTTGAGGTTTAAATGAGCGTATTCCCGTGAAATGTTTAGGAAGAGGCTTGGCAAACGGTGCATGCATGCTTGGAAAAACGAAGGTAGAAAACTAGAAACTGCATGAGTTAGAATTCAGCAGAGGGTAAGGTAAGGACTGGGATGGTAGGAGGTTTCAAGGCTGTGGATGGTTCTAGAAGAGAGGATAGGATGAAGGAAGATGCAGGCTTTGTCCTGAGAGGGCGGCGTGGGTGTTCAGGCATCCGGGGCCCTTTCACCCTCACCCCAGGCTGCTTGAGGACCGTCTCAGAGGAAGCCTGTCCCTGGAGAGGAGCCAGTTAAAGGGTCAACACCAGGCACCCACCATTCAGCATCAGACTGTGAAGTGCTTATGAGCTGGTCTCCTCACATTGCCTGGTTTACAGAGAGTGCATTCCAGTCGCCATAAGTGTGAAGAGTTTCTTTCATCTACACTGTCTGGCGGCTTGCAGGCCAGACAGGGCAAAGCTTTGAGGTAGTCCCAGGGCAGAGGGTTGCAAACAGCAAGGTCCCCCGGGCTGCCCTGGGAGAGCGACAGTAACCACAGCCCCCCTCGGGAAAAGCCAACCACCGTGTCTGAAAGCCCCTCGTGTGCTGTCCGCCCAGGGCCTCCGACGGCTGGAGGTCACGGGAGCAAAGCAATAAGGGGAAAAATCCCCTTCAAGGGCATCTGCTCTGGCCAACGACACCGCTCCTCACTTTCCTGAATCTGAGTGGGTGCCTCCCACCCAGCAGGCCACCCACAGGGCAAAACTACTGATACTGGGGGAGAAGCCAGTGAGCAACTGGTGAAGGGACCATTCCCCTGGAAAAGGAGCTTTTAGGGCCGGGTGACGGATGATGGGCAGAGGGTGAGTGTAGAGGCTGGTGCGGGACTGAGTTGGGGCTGCCCCCGCCACCCCCCGCTTGGCGATTTCTCAAATACCTAAAAGGTCTTATTATGCTGGGCACTCAGTAGCCCTTTTGAAACATGTTTTAAAGACCTCCAGTGTCCCGTTGCTCAAGGGCTTAACCTGGAACACAAGCGCAGGGAGTCTTCTCTCCAAAACGCACACCAGGCCATGTCACTTTCGGACCCACAGCCTTTGGTGGCTCTGCTTTAAGGATGAAATCGAAGGGTAGCCTGGCAGAGGCACCCACTGTTTCTCTCTGCTTTGTGTCCCTTTGTATGCTGGACGTCCCCAACCAATTTATATCCCCCCCCCAACACGACAATGTTCATACCTGCTTGCCTCTGTGTATAATTTCATTCGTTCATTGAACAGTTATTAAGCAGTTACTGAATGCCTCTGTCAGCTGCTAGGATACAATGTTGAGTGACGCCCTGTTCTCAGGGACTATGGCATCAAATGCGGGGCTTCCCTACCAGCAACACAGCAGAACCACCCATGGGGATTCTTACAAGCCCAGAGGTACCCCAGGATAGGAAGAGAGAGGCAGGAATCCGCAAGCAAGAGTGCCACCAAAGGAAGTGGGAGCTGAATTCAAATTCTTTGTTATCTTCCCAAGCATCACTAGCATGCGGGGGAAAAGCTGGGTTTTAGAGCCAAAAAGATCAGTTCAAAACTTAGGCATCCGTATATTCTGACTTGTTGGAATGTTTCCAACTTTATATCTGTTGCCTGGTAAAATTCCTGAGTTCCCCCCCCCCGCCTCAAAAATACCCCAATTTGGATGATATGATCATTTTCTTCTAAACTCAGCTTCACGCTCCCTACTCGTGAGAACCTGGGAGATGGCTGATCCTCCCTGGGCCTCATTCTCACAGTCTGTGTCCAGGGTGAGCCATGCCGGGTTAGAAGGTGTAAGAAATAAATGAGGGCATGGCTGCCAAGTACCTCAGAGAGTAGGGGCTGAATGCACGAAGCCGTCATTACCCTTTGCCTTGTAGGACGTGGCCCTCATTGGCTCTGCATAGTTTCCCGACAAATGCAATGAGACCTTATTGATGAGAACACACGCCAGTGAAAAGCGGAGCATTCTTGTTTGTGGAGAGAATGGATTTGAGTCAGCAAGACGTTACTCAGATGGTGCCCACTTGGGATGGCAAAGCTACCTAGAGTATCTCAGTTACAATAGCGAACCTTCAGCTCAACCTTCTAGAAGGGAGAGCTGAACCAACCTAATTTGTTTGAAATGTCTCATAGAGTTGGGTCACGTGCCTCCACTGGGCTCCGATGGAGGGAACTGGAGGATATTTTGGTGTCTGGGGCCAAGAAGAGCTGACAGAGTGACTGACACATTATCTGTCCTGGTGACCATTCGTTGGGTCGTGACTCATCAGATGGCGAAGAGGACCTGTCTCAGCCTGTCTGATTCTGCACGTGATTCACCCCGGCCCACCGGGAAGCCCCCTGTTCACGTCCTCTTTCTGAGCTCTTCAATTAGCCCTGGAGGCCAAAGAGAGCCCAGAGGAGGGGAAGCAGAGAGGCCTGCCAGCCGGACGGAGTGGGGTCTGACTAAGCGGCCGTGATTGGCAGGAAGAGAGAAAAGGAAATTCTGGCACAGCTGGGCCCCCTGGGTGGAAACTTCCAAACAAACCAGAAGAAAAAAAAAAAAAGAAGAATGCCACTAAAAGCCCCACAAAAGGGTGAGTGTTCATAATAGTTCAGAGATCCTTCAAGGCTAAGGTTCTCAACAAGGAAAGCCAGAATGTGACAGAAATCCAGATATCTCTTTGGATGAGTTTGCATATGAGGGAAAAGCAGATTTTTGGAACATCTACCCATGGAAGATAAAGTGGGTCAATGCGGAGGTGGCGTCCAGAGAGTTTGGAATAAAAGGCCAAGGTGGGAGTTATCCAGCCCTGTTCAAGAAAGATACGTGCTGCCGCTGGTAGCTATTCAATTCACTAGGATTATTCTGTGTTTCTCCGGTGTGGATCTAAAATTCGTTTTCCTAAAGGGTGGTGGGCAAAATGATTAAGGCATATACACAGAAAGAAAACTTCGTTTATGGCTTTGTATCCGGTTATTCCATTTGCATATGGATTGCGTCCGATCACACGTTACTTTTCTTTGAACATAATTAAGTAAAAAGATGCAAACTCCTTTCTTGACACGCCAAGACCCAAGGCCCACGCACTTCTCTCTGCCTGAAGTGTCCTCTGGCCATCATTTACCCACCTGGCTTCTTCTTGCCATGCAGGTCCGATGCCTCCTTCACAGACAGGCCTCCCCTGGGTATCTGCTGGTTGTCCTCACGGCAGCTTGCTGTCTATTCCTTATAAAGCACTTCCAGCATCTTGTCCATACGTTGCTGTGTCCTTATCCTCCAGAATGTAAGCTCCATGAGAGCAGGGACTCTTCTGACTTATTCTTGCCTCAGTCCCCAGCATCTTGCCATTGCTTGGCAGGCCATAGATGCTTAAGAAATATTTGTTGACTGGAGACCCATCAAAATGAGGTATGACCTTCACAGTGACATTCTTGTCTGGGAGGGAAACGTAAGAGTTGTGGCTAGGAGACATGGTGAATTGTGTGCCGCCCTGGATATGGTCAGGGGAGGAGGTAAAATGTTGGTGATAATTATATCCTTCACCCCGCGAGCTGAGCCGCAGACCTGGGAGTTAGTTAGGGACCGACTGTTTGCCTTATGGTGGTAAATATGGATGGGAGAACATGGCTTAGAACTGAGTCCAAAAGAGGCTTCCTGGGGTTTCCTCTTCTGATGGGCTCCCTCATTCCACTGCAGCTATAAAATTCCAAGCCTTCCTCTCTCTTCCTTCCCTCCCTCGCCCCACCTATCTCTCCATCAGACGGATTCAGGCTGAGGCCTGCTCCAGTGGGCTGACCTTATGGCAAAGGTATACGTGTGACTTTGAAGAGAGAGAAGCAATAAATAGGATGTCGATGACAGCCAGGGGCCTGGATCCCAGGCTTACAGGTGCAAAAAAGCCATTCTTTTCTGGAAAGAAGCAAGACATGGTCAAAGCTCCCTCTGCAATTCTTCTGCAATTGTAGAAGTTTCTCTGCAGAAATGGGCTAGTGCAGGAATGGTTAGAAAAGAGAAGCGTTCTCCTTAGAGTCAGTGTCATGGCCGTGCATGTGTCTGGATGAAAAGCAAAGGCAAGGACCATGGTGAACAACCGTGAGCCTCTGGACGTCATGGATCATGTCTTTAACCACTGCTTGGATAACACTGGCAGCATATATCTCTGTTCCTGGAAGACCATAGTTGTTAGTAAGCATGTGCTTAACCATGTGTGCTGAAAGAATGAAAGACTGTATGAATGACTAAATTCATTAGTGATTGAGTAAGCTATGTAGTATACATCAGTCTCTTATGAATCTAGTTACTATGAGTCTGACCTTAATTCCTGATCGGCTTGGGACATATACCAAAAATGTGATTTTCACCAATATGCAAGGCTGAAAACCAGAACTGAGATAGCAGTGACCCCATTAACTCCTGGCCACATTGTGAATCCCCTTGTGACTTTTAGCTCCAGGTAGGTAGAATTACTTGGAATGAGTTGTCCACATCCTCTCTGATCAACCAATAAGCCATTTTGGTCTGCTTTTCATTGCTTCAGCAGGGGTTCTTCACTTGGGTCCGCAGATTCTACAAAGATCCAGAGACATACCTCTGGGGAAATTTATGAATTGGGATGAGAAAAGAAACATGGCTTTATTTTCACTCACCTCTAACTGAAATTTAGCGTTTTCATCACTTGTCAATGTAGGCAACAAGCCCCAGTGTATTAAACGTACCTGTGATTTTATCATCCACAGAAATCACAGATAATGTCATATCATATGTCAGGTCTTACAAGGCACAGGCACACTTCGTTTGATTGCACTTCACAGATGTTGCATTTTTTATAATTTTGTGGCTATCAGATGACAGCATATTTTTTTAGCCATAAAGTGTCGTTTAATTGAGGTCTTACTTTTTATTTAGGCATAGGCTATCGCACACTTAATAGACGACAGTAGAGTAGAAACGTAACTTTTATACGCACTTGGGAACCAAAAATTTGTGTGACTCCCTTTTTTACGATATTTGCTCTCTCGCAGTTGTCTGGAAGCGAACCTGCACTATCTCTGAGGTGTACCTGTACTCACGTCCCTTCCAAGTTACCTTAGTTACTGAACCTCTTCAATCTTATTTAATGCCTTCATATATAGGCGCGTATTGCACTTGTGCAGCCCAACCTCTAGGATGATCCTTTATGATCCCACCTCCTGATATTCACACCCTGGAAAATCCTCTCCCAAGAGGGTGAGCCGAACCTAGTGATTTGCTTCTAACGAGCGGAGCATGGAGGAAGTGAGACAATGTCTTGAACAGGATGAGGTTATAAAAATGGTGACAACGGTCTCTTCTTTTTTCATTTTTTGTTAAAGTGTAGTTGACTTACAATGTTGTGCCAATTTCTGCTGTACAGCAAAGTGACCCAGTCACACACACACACACACACACACACACACACACACACATATACAGCATTAGGCCTGGGAACCAGAGATGAATTTGGTTCGGTCTCTTGTCTCAAGTTGTTTGCAATCTAAAGAGGGAGCCAGGGGGAGTTCCCGTTATGACTCAGCAGGTTAAGAACACAACATAATGTCCATGAGGATGCAGGTTCGATCCCTGGTCTCACTCAGTAAGTTCAGGATCTGGCATTGCCACAAGCTACAGCATAGTTTGCAGATATGGCTTGGATCCGGTGTTGCTATGGCTGTGAGGCATAGGCCAGCAGCTGTAGCTCCGATTCGACCCCAAGCAAGGGAACTTCCACATGCTGCAGGTGCAGCCATAAAAAGGAAAAAAATAAAATAAAGAGGGAGCCAGATAAATGCAGACGTTGACATTAGAAAGCCTTGACTCAAATATGAATTGCATTTCTGACCAAGTTTGGTGGCTTTCTAAGCCTCGACTTTAAATTTAGTAAAGGAAGGGAGTAACACTCATTTCTCTGGTTTGCAGAACACTAAATGAGATGATATATTTACACTGGCCTGCACAAGGCTTGGCACATCACAGGCACTTCTACCTTGCTTCCAATCCTCCAGTCTCAAGGCCTCAAGGGTTTATGTGAACTCTAAGTCCTGTGTGGAAGCTCTGGCAGACTTCTGAAGATGGCCCACTCTCCCAACAGGCTTTCTTTCTCACTAACCAGTTCATATTAAGCCACATGCCATGTTCTTTGAGCTCTTGGGGGCAGGGGTCATGTAGCACCCATTTTTTTTAACTTCAGCAAACAGAATAGTGCTGCCTCAATCTAGGGGCTATTCAGCACAAGTTGGATACATGATTTGAAGATGATAAGTAAGAAATCCTGGAAAGCCCTCCAAAATGGAATGCAACAATGCTCTGCAAGAAATGTCATCATGAACCAGAAAATTAAGGGCTTTGACCTGGCTCTTTAAAACTGTGGAGGACTCAGATGAATGGAAGGGAACTGGAGCTGGTAAAGGGAGGACGATGCGGAAGGCTGCACACCAGCCCTGGGGCAGGTGTCACCTCTGGGCAGGAAGAAGAGGTGTGTGATGGGGAGGGCCACGATGCAGCTTCAGCAGCCTCTACCATGTCCCATTTTTAAAAAACATACGGCACCCATGAAACTTTCCACAGGAAAAAAACTCATGGACTTGGAGAACAAACTCATGGTTGCCAAGGGGGAAGGAGAGGGAGTGGGATGGACTGGGATTCTGCGGTTAATAGATGTGAAATATTGCATTTGGAGTGGATAAGCAATGAGATCTTGCTGAATAGCACAGGGAACTATATCCAGTCACGTGTGATGGAACGTGATGGATGAATGAATGTATATCTATATGACTGGGTCACTTCGCTGTACACTAGAAATTGGCAGAACACTGTAAACAAACTATAATGTAAAAAAACAAAAATGAAAAAAAAAAAACACCTGGATGGAAAAAAACAAAACAAAACAAAGCATCAAAGGCCGTTGTGGCAAAATGTCAACACGTGCTGCATTGGCGTGGTAGGTGCGAAGGTGATTGTTCTCTTTCCCATGCTTCTTGCGATGTTAGAAGCTGAGAGGACGAGGAAGGATTTCAGATGGGAGGAATGGCAAGGATGGATGCAGAAAGACCCAGAAATTGTGGCACGTGCCAAACAGGGAAGCCCTAGGGTAGACAACTTACTTCTTCCTTAGACTCTACAGGCATAGAGTGTCCCCACTGAGGGGGCAGGGAGCACGTTAGAGCTGTCCTTGGTCCTGAACCAAAGCCTCCCCCTCAGTCACTGCTATTTATGGCTATCCTAGAACCCTGGGGGTTTCTGCCCAATTCCCCCAGTGCTCATAGGTTTCTTTGGTATTCTCCAACTTCATTATTTAAGGCCATTTTACCCAGATGCTGCAAAAATAGACATCTAAGAAAAGACTATGGGTATTTCTCAGCCCAACCTGATGTCTACTATCTACCAAGTTCTTGTGTGTGCCAGGTTTGTGAAAGTGGTTTCAATATGTTGTATTGTTTTAATTATCCCCATTTTATAGATGAAGAAACAAACCCAGAATGATGGTCATGTGGCTCATAAATGGCAGAACTGAAGTTAAAGCAGGTCACATCAATATATGCCCCAGGAATGAGCAAATCACTCCTTGTGGCACATGCAAATATGGCCTTACTGCAGAGGAAAGTATCCCCATGAAGTCATTGTCTCAATACTTTCTAGATTTTCTTTTTCCATCTACAAAAGCAGGATTGTGGATTCCAAAAAAAAAGGACAATGCAGGGGAAACTATCTCATAAACTCTTGATCCTCTACAAAGGTTGGCAAATCTTCCTCTAGTTTTGATAGTAACGGGGATAGGAAGGATAGTAAGTCTTCTGCAACATAAACCATATTCTACTTCCATCACTCATGGAAGTAAGCCAAGGACAAGGGCGGAGGGGAGAAGAGAGAGATGGGGAGCCCCGAGATGGAGTGGGACAGAGCTGGAGGTGCTAATACATTTTAACATGTATTAGCCTTGTGACTGTGAGAGAGCCATTTGCTAGCACCGCCCCCCACCCAGTCTCAGCTTTCTCATCTGAGAAGTGGTTATGCCAATAAGGTTACCTGTTTCCCAGAGTGAACAGATGGCCTAGGATAACTATGATAACTCTGATGATGGTGAGGGCAGCTACTATTTAACATCTGCCTGCTCCCTCACGCCAGACATGGTGCTAGGCATTTTATGCATATTAGCGTCGATCTTCTTAATGGCCCTAGGAAATTTCTATCATTATCTCCCTTTCAAAGACAAGAAAACCAAGCCTCAATGGGCCCTTAATAACTATCAGCTAAATCAGATCCAAATTTGACCTGTCCATTACCAGATGGCACTTGAGGACCCGGATGACAAGGATTGGTAGATGCGAGGTGGCCCCACACTTTAATTTTTCCAGAACCTAGGCAGGTACTCCCATGAGCAGGTCCCCCTCAGAGCTGGAACCTAAAGAGAGAAACCCTCTCAAGCAAACATACAATTTACCAACACACCAAATTCCCAATATGGTGGAATCCAATCTGGCTTCCCCGGTGCTCCAAGAGCAGCTGCCACTGGCTCTCCTCTGCCTCTCCTTTCCCCGAGTTTCTGGATCCTAGGGAAACCTGCCCTCCAGGCTGGCAAGAGCCAGTGCAAGCTAGGCTCCCTCCTCCCTGCTCAGGAGCAGGGGAGGGAAAGGGAGGGAATTGTGCCAAAGGTCACAGTGTTCCCGGTCAGCGTGTTCCAGCTTTGAAGTCGGAATGCGGTCGGTGTCCAAGCAAGAAAAACGCTGCAGGCTGTTCCACCTGCCAGACCTCCGACAAGCTCCAGCTGGGCTCCGGCCTCCATAGCAGCTGCACACTGTAGGGAGAGCCGAGCTCATCAGAGACCCCTTTTCTAGCCTCAGCAGCATCCTTAGGAAAGTGTGACTGCAGAGATGGCTAAACCGTGGAGCACACAACAGCCTTACCGATGCGTCTACATACCTTGCTCGCAGAGCCTCTGAAAGTCAGCCGTACAGATCTCCAACACCAAATTCCACAGGGAAAAGAAGCCTTGCTACATTCTCCAACTCTCTCTTCCTTCTCTCCCTTCACTCATCACTTCTCCTTAATTTGTTTAATCTAGACCCCTCAAATATTTATTTTGCACCCACTATATACGTGACAAGGATCAGGTCATGGTTTAGGTCTAGTTATGAAACCATCCTTGCCCTTATTCTTGTTAGAGTTTATAGAGGAAAGGGGACATTCAACAACAAAAGAAGGAATTAATATAGAATGAAGAGTTGAGGAGTTCCCATTGTGGCTCAGCAGGTCAAGATGAAGAAGAAGAAGGAAAATATTCCAAGTGAGAAGTCCTTTAGCAGAAGTCCAAGGTCTCTCAGTTAGAAGGGATGGAGCAGCCGCTTGAACCCACACCTATTAACTTAAAGGTGCATGTTTATCTAAGCTTCCTCAGCCAGTCCTTGCCATTCTTCAAGTTGGTCTTCAAACTGGAGAAGCAAGGAGAACCCAGCTCTCTGCTTAGTCCCCTCCCACAACTACTGGCTGAACTGGCCCCCCCAAGGGGGTCTTAGAATGGAAATGCCACCATGCAAATGCTCAGTGCTTCCTCATCCCACTCCAGCCACCTAGAGCGGCCAGAAAAGCTTATCTGTGGGCACCTCAGTGACTGCTGTTTCCTGGACCTAGGGCAAGACGCTGCCCTCTCCATGCCTCAGCTTGCTGTTCTCGCAAGACACCAGGACTGACTACTTAAGGAAAATGTAAGACTCTTTGTTGGAAAGGCAGTGGGAAAATGCCATGAAAAGTACCAAAATGTAAACTTGTTCCTTTCTGCCCAGTCTCTCTCTCAACTTGTCGGTTTTTATTTACTATTTAGAGTCATTCTAAGTAAAGCATAATTAAAGGTTTTAATTATTAGCATGAATTTTACAATTCATCTTTAGATCGTGTAATGCCAGCTTTAAATGCTCATGTGCAGAATCGCCAAAATTACACAATATGTATTTTATAGCTCATACATCCATATGTACTTCATTCTCACCAGAACAGTGAAAACACTGCATAAAATGAACTCAATCATGTTTATTTCCCCTCCTCAAATACACACATTATGCCAACAGTCAATGGCAGTGGCAGCTTCCATAACACACACACCTGGTGCTGGAAAGTCCCATGCATGCTGGGTCCACCAGAATCATGGAAACACCCATGCATGGAGGGTCCACCAGAATCATGGGGCACAGCAAACGTGATGTGCGAATGGGGTGGCAAGAGTCCACAGAGAGGATACTGTGCCTGTTTCCCCTGATCACTTACATGTTCCATAGCCCTCCAGACTTCACTTATAAAACTCAAGATCAAAGATAAAATTATTGAGAATTTCAAGAGGGCAACAGCAGAACATTACACCAAACAGGGGGGTCCTGTATGACATCGCTGACTACATATACTTGAAACCAGCCCTTCAAGAATGATATTCTAGGAGTTCCCATCATCGCTTAGCAGTAATGAGCCAGACTAGTATCCATGAGGAGGCAGGTTCAATCCCTGGCCTTGCTCAGTGGGTTAAAGGATCTGGCATTGCTGTGGCTGTGTTGTAGGCCAGCAGCTACAGCTCTGATTCAACCCCTAGCCTAGGAATTTCCATACGCCCTGAGTGAGACCAAAGAAAGAAAGAAAGAAACAAAGAAAGAAACAAAGAAAGAAACAAAGAAACAAAGAGTTCCCATGGTGGCCCAGAGGTTAACGAATCCAACTAGGAACCATAAGGTTTCAGGTTCGATCCCTGGCCTCACTCAAGTGGGTTAAGGATCCGGCATTGCCCTGAACTGTGGTATAGGTCACAGATACGGCTCGGCTCCGGAGTTGCTGTGGCTCTGGCGTAGGCCGGTGGCTACAGCTCCAATTAAACCCCTAGCCTGGGATTTGTTTGCTGTGCCCCATATGCCACAGGCATGGCCCTAGAAGACAAAAAAAGAGAGAGAGAGAAAGAATGACACTCTAAGCAGTAGTCTTGACCATAAACACTGAGTATGGCTGTTTGGATTGTCATCAAAGCTTTGACCTTTCTAGATGTTATTTTATCTTCCTAGAGATTTTTGCCGTGTAGTTTTTCCTATTAAATGGGGGCAATGTGTGTAGACTTGAAAACCAGGGGGAAGATCTCACAGTGGAGCTCACACCGGCTCAGGTACTGCATAGACCCCCATTTGAAGCCCTGTTCCCCACCGAGTAGCTTAGGAGCACTTGGCAAGTGATTGAGCCTCCCAAAGCCTCCATTTCCTCTGTGGCCAAACAGGTGGAATGGCTCCCATACTGGAGAGAAGCTGTTAGACTTTGACATCGGCTGGGTGAAGTCCTTGCATGTAGGAGACACAAAATTAATGAGTACTCATTTTTATAAAAAGAAGAACTTCAGATCTATGCACTTCAGATGTCTTGGTTACTCTTAGGACCCCAGACATTCCCCAAGTCTCTTATTGCCTGTAAACATCTGGTAGAGGAGACAGATCTGTGGTATGAAGTCAAGCGAGGCGTGCAGTAGGTGTGTAACACAAGCCGCCATGGGTTCCCATCCCAGCTCCATTCACTGCTTGACCCTGAGGGCATGACGTCATCTGTTGATATCTCAGTTATCTCTCGTGGATGACGGGTATCAGAGGAAGGATACTGGGACCCACTTCATGGAGCTGTTGGGAAGACGATATGGGTTCTATGTGCCACTTTGCAGGCTGCTTGGGGCAGAACAATGCTCAGTCATTTATTCCGTGGCCCAGTTACCTGTCTGCAAGATGGGGATACTGGTATTCCGTACTGAATACAGTTATTTTCTGGAAGAAATGAGAATGTCCATGTAAGGTGACTGACACAGGGCCTGGCACATAGTTAGGGAACAATGAATGTGAAATGTGAACAAGAGTAGTCACTGGCAGTTATCATATTATTGATGAGAGCAGATAACCACCACAACTATCTCTTCTCCCCCTTCCTGCTGCACAGGGCACCACTGACAAGGCCTAATAGCATCCTCTGGTCTAATGTACATTTTCAGCTTTTGCTGATGCCACTTAGGCACCCTTCCCCCACCAGAGAACACAGTCTCTCCAAGGACTGAGTCTATTTTTGCTTCTGAAGAAGGAAAACAGATTCACGTGCCAAAGCACAGCCTTCTTCAAAACAAGACGGAGCCCCAGACAAGGTCATGGCCCTGGCTTTTAGGAATTGGGAGGGAGGTGCACTTTCCAATAACCTCTTGGTGGAAGATAATAAATGCATCTCTCAACCAGCAGTTATAAGTCAAGGTCTCTAATCCTCTGGTCTAACACAGAGGGTCATGTGCTTCCCTATTTGAAGCTGGGAGATTATCTTGCTTCCAACAACATCAGAACATCAGCCTTTGCTCCTGGACCCCTCCTTCTGTAACAAGGAGCCATTATAAACACTTTGAGTGTCGTATCCAGGCTGTAAGGTGACCACCATCTGAGCACCTTTCAGATAAACCTCTCACCTCCCCCAAGCCAACCCCTGCTCACCCGTGGCTAGCTTATTTTTGCATTCAACAGGTGCTTCTTAAGCTCCATTGTCCCAAGCATAGTGTTAGACATTCAGAGACTGACCTGTTGAGTAAGATGTGATCCGTTTTGACTCACAGACATGGAGAACAGACTTGTGGTTGCCAAGGGGGAGGGAGGAGGGAGTCGGATGGACTAGGAGTTTGGGGTAGTAGATACAGAGTGGACAGGGAATGGGGCCCTGCTATGGAGCACAGGGAACTGTGTCCAGTCTCCTGGGATGGAACATGATGGGGGCGGGTGATATGGGAAAAAGAACGTGTGTGTGTGTGTGTGTGTGTGTGTGTGTGTGTGTGTGTGTGTGTGTGTGTGTATTACTGGGTGACTTTGCTGTACAGCAGAAATTGACCCAACATTGTAAATCAACTACACTTTATTAATAATAATAATAAAAAGATGTGATCTGTTTTCTGTACGCCAGACATTCAAGATAAGGTTTCAATATTATGTGTTAATGCACTGAGAAAGGAGAAACAAGAGCACTGTGGAAACCCAGAGGAATAGAAGAGGGGCTAAGCCCTATGGGGGTCCAGCAAAAGCTGGAGAAGCAGACACCTGATGTGCCAAGAAAGGAAATGAATGTTTTTTTCACTTGTTACTTTGTTAAGTCATTCATCTTACACGCAAGGATGAAGTGACCCTTCCCTCCGAACCCACTCATATTCTCCGGCAGCTCCTCCATCCCTCTCCCATCCTAGCACTCAGCACCTGGTTCCATAGATACACATTTCGTTATCCAGCCAGACTGTAAGCTTCACGAGGCAGCACAGGCTCGCCATGTCTTCTCTTGTGTCATAGCACTTAACACAGTGCCTGGCACAGCAGGCACAAAATTAAGATTTATCCCATTGGATAAAACATCTCTTAGATGACCTAGGCAATGGTGATACAACGGAAACAAAGATATCTAAATAAGTAATTAACAAAAGAGGTTGGCAAATGTAAATACCAAATGAATGACACAGATGGTAGAAGTTAGGTAGTGTGTGGCTTGTTCAATTCAGCTCAATTAAATTTAATCCAACAAATATGTTGTGTCTTCTATGTGGAAGGAACATCTATGAACAAGCGAGGATATAAAAATACAGCAGAAAGGAGTTCCCATCATGGCTCAGCGGTTAACGAATCTGATTAGCATCCATGAGGACACAGGTTCAATCCCTGGCCTTGCTCAGTGGGTTAAGGATCCGGCATTGCCATGAGCTATGGTGTGGGTCACAGATGCAGCTCAGATCCTGTGTTGCTGTGGCTGTGGTGTAGGCCAGCAGCTACAGCTCCCATTCAACCCCTAGTCTGGGAACTTCCATATGCGCGAGTGCAGCCATAAACAAACAAACAACAACAACGAAAAATACAGCAGGAAAAGGAAGCCGTTAGACTCAACCTGCATCCTCAAGGAGAGGATGCAAGCGCATGAAATAAAGTTCTCCAAGGATAACCTGACCCCCTTGCTGTACAGTGGGAAAATAAAAAAATTAAAAAAAATAAAAAAAATAAAGTTCTCCACAATTAGAAGCTATGAAGTTGCAAGCAGATGGGGCATCAGAAAAGATTTTAAAAGGTGATGAGAATACATCTTGAGTAAAATACTTCTTCTGCGTGGGTTCTAATGGAATGAGAAGACGAGATCATTCTAGGAAGAGAGAATATGAGAAGCAAACAGCAAGGAAGATGGAACATGAATGGTGCTTTTAGGAAAGTCCAGTTTGACAGTCATCTAAAGACAGTGCTCAGGAGTAGAAGGAGCTTGGCCTCAAGTACTCAGTGATCCACTCGAGCTTCCGGGAAGCTCCTAGATCCTCAGTGCTGGAGCCTCATGACCCCAGACCATATTGCCTTACTGAAGCATTGGTCCTGTTTGTTTCATGCAGCAGGGAAGTGGCATGAACAAAGCTATGTCTTCAGAAAAATTATAGGCATCTGTGCAATGGATATGTGCTGCTTTTGTCTGCCCAAGACCCCTGCAACCTTGGAGGACCTTCCCCCTCCTCTGCTGCAAATGGTTCTAAAAGAACTTCAGTCAGAAGAGCCCACCCCAATCCCCAGCTCAGGAATGGATACAAGGTGCCCCATCACACAAACCAATCCCCTACAGTAAAGACCTGCTCAGTGGCAGCTGCGTGACTCAACAAGGACCATTCGTATTTTCTCCAGGATCGATACAGAGACATTGGGAAAGAGAAAAACATATAAATGGGTAGGAAAATACAAATGAGTTCCATTGAAAGGAGCCATATAAAGTTGAGAACAGCAATGGAAATGCACCTGAGATGTTTGGAGGAGAAGGAGCGAGCAAATATGGATGGATGCAGCAGAACCTATAGGTAAAGCCCAACAGACCAGATGCTCAAAAAGGGAAGATGGATACAAATTATACTTTAACATTTAAATATTACAGTTATATTTATCTATATAAAGATACATTCATTTATAGAATTATTTATATATTTGTATATGTATGTATATGTTTGTATCTATTCATACATTTATATTTATGCTGATATATTTCTCTATAGACAGATAAATATAGATATCAGCATAGATAGACCAGCTGTGTGTGTGTGTGTACTGGTAGCCTCTTTGGGGTTTTGATAGAATACCAAAAAAATTACCTTAACACAAAGAAAACTTCTTGGGTGGAAACATCCGAAAGTCATTTCTTCATTCCTGAGATAAATAATCAGGATGTATTGACGCCAGGGACAACGGTGTTGACAGAGACCAAGACAAAATCAATACAAGGTTTTGATAGCAAAGTTTGCAGAACACGGAGGTAAATAAGAGCATGGTTCCTGCATGCTTTTATCAGAAAATCTGCCACAGGTTTATGAGCCTTCCTTTCTAGTCTGTCTCTTTCTGAACATATAAAAGTGCTTTTAGGGGATGGCTTTATTGATTGCAAATATCACAGATGGAGTAATGAGATTTTTAAGGTCCCCCTCCCCACCCCCCCAAAAAAAGCTATTTAATGAATTTAGAGACAGGAAGAGGGGCCTAAGATCCTCAGAAAGGAAACTCTGGTCGACTTCAGAAAAAGTCACCACCCCGTTCAGAGTGCACGCCATCACTCAGGACCACACTCTGATGACTAAATGGTATCCAAAGCCTTGACCCAGCTCAAAGAGAGGGCTCAGGGTAAAGGGAAAGAGAGGGAGATAGAGGGGATCCTTCCAGACTGTACACTACCTTTGCTCTGGAATGATCCATAGTGCCTGACATGGAGGCAGGATCTGATACACAGGAGCTGGTCCCTAAAGCTCTCCTGGCTTAAATTTCACTTAAGGGACTACAAATATTTTCCTAGAGTTGGGATAGGTGGCACCTGTGGGAATGTAGCAGGAGACAGTAGTGAAGATAATGTCAACACATAATAACAATAATAGCAATAACAGTAGCCACTGTACTGAATGTATCACTTTTGCCAAACGCTGCTTTAAATGCCTTTAAATACAGACTCATTCTATCCACACAATAGCCTTGAGAAGTGGATTATTACGATCATTAGCTCCTTAGAAAACTGAGACTCAGAAAGGTTCAAGAGAAAAGGCCAAAATTAGAATAGAAAAAGCCCAGTTTTAGGGTCTGTACTATTATCCACCATGATTCATTGTCTCTACAATGAGGCTGGAAAAATAAGCAGGAATTAGATCATTGCATTAATTTCCTAGGGCTGTCATAACAAATTATTGCAAATTGAGTAGCTTAAAAATAGCAGAAATTTATGCCATCAGTCTGAAGGCCAAAAGTCTGAAATCAACCTTCAGAGGGTCTGGTGGAAAATCGTTCCTGGCCTCTTCCAAATCCTGATGGCTTCTGGCAATTCTGGTTTATTTCCTTGGCTTTACAGGGGCAACTCTCCAATCTCTGCTTCCATCTTCATATCCCTTTGCATTCTGTCTCCGTGTATTCTCACCTCTTCTTAAGGAGAGCAGCCATTGGATGTAGAGCCCTCAACTAATTACGTCTGCAAAGACCTTATTTCAAAATAAGGTCACAGGGTTCCCATTGTGGCTCGGCGGTAATGAACCTGACTAGTAACCATGAGGGTGTGTATTTGATCCTCGGCCCAAATCAGTGGGTTAAGGATCCAGCATTGCCATGAGCTGTGGTGTAGGTCGCAGACTTGGCTCAGATCCCACATTGCTGTGGCTGTGGTGGCTGTGGTGTAGGCCGGCAGCTGCAGCTCTGATTTGACCCCTAGGCTGGGAATTTCCATATGCGCCCCCCATACACACACACAAACACCCCCAAAAAAGCAAAAAAAAATAAAAAATAAAATCACATTCAGAGGTTCAAGGCTGCATGAGTTTTAAAAAGACACAATTCAACCCAAAGGATTTAGAAACCTAAAATTCTAATCCTATCTTGTAGGGACTGAAGAAACAATGAATTATTATTATTCAGTCGGAGCTGCTTGGCTTATAAGTGACAGAAACTCAATTCAAATTGGCATATGGAGTTCCCATCATGGCGCAGTGGAAACGAATCCGACTAGGAACCATGAAGTTGTGGGTTCGATCCCTGCCCTTGCTCAGTGGGTTAAGGATCCAGCATTGCTGTGAGCTGTGGTGTAGGTCGCAGACGTGGCTCGGATTCTGCGTTGCTGTGGCTATGGCGTAGGCTGGTGGCTATAGCTCCGATTTGACCCCTAGCCTGGGAACCTCCATATGCCACAGGAGCGGCCCAAAAAATGGCAAAAAGACAAAAAAAAAAGAAAAATTGGCATAAGCATGAAAAGAATTTATGGGCTCAGGTAACAAAAAAGCTTAGGTACAAACTTTAGGAATAAAAAATGTTAGGTATATCTGTTTCCAGGAGCTCAAACGAATGCCTTGACTCTCAAGTCTAATTTCTCTTGTGTTGGTTTCTCTGAAGCAGACTCTTCCCAAAAGATGTCAAGATGGGCTCCAAAGCTCCAAAAGTAGGACTGAAAGGACAAATGGCCAGGTCTGCGTTGCTTTTATTTTTATCTGCAATTATTGGCCCTGGTAAGTTAGTAAAGAGTATAGCCTATCTTCTCATCAATGCCAAATAAAGTACTTCTTTTTCCCAAATTTCTAACAAAAGTCTAGGAAATAAAGCTCAGTGGACCAACTTGGATCACGTTACATCCTTTAATCACTGTAGTCAGTCCAAGGAGGGCATATTCTAATTATCCTGAATCCATACCCCACACAATCACCACACATGTGGATGCATCAAGGACAGTACCCCGAGGAAAACTGGGACCAGAAGGTAGGATAGGTCCTGGGCAGGCAAAAACAATACAGGCCAATCACAGATTCAAAGGAAGAGAGTGGCAGGGTAGAATACACATGAGTTTTCCAAAGAAAGTATACAGGAGCTTTCCACTACATTCAACCTGACAGCTCTAAACCAACATATTGCAAAGCGAATGGCACCCGACCTTCTACAGAACAACGATCCCCAGCATGTTGCCCAGAATGGAGCTGTCAAAGTTCCTCCAGGTGCATCTACATGTCACCCCAGTAAGACGGACTTCTCCTCCTGGCGGGCAAAGATTATGATCACTACTGCCTCTTTGTCAGTTCCAGCTCGATTGCATATAGAACCCTAACCTCCAGCACCTACATTTGACTTGAAGACATAGCCTCTATGACATACCCAGGGGACTAAGAGAAATTAAATGAGACCCAAATCCAAAGAAGGAACTCAGGTTAGCAAGATCGTTGACGTAGACCAACACGTCACCCTGCCCTGCACATCTTAAATTTTTCCCAGAGTCAAATTTAATTAGAAGCAATGGCACAGGAATGGAACAGTCACATGATTCCTCCTGCAGATGACTATTATAAAAACTGGATTAAAAAAAAAACTATTTAAAGACCTTGGAAAGCATCCAAAAGCAGAAGCCAGAAAAGACTTTAATTTTGAGAAAGAAAAAAAAAAAAAACTATAAGGGAGAAGAATTGGGAATTTGTGGCTTTCTGACCCGAGAGCCCTCCACAACCCCCATGGTGACAACCCAACGCTTCAGGGGTTCAAGGTACCAGCTATCAGAATACAGGGCTAGGAAAGTGGGTGGATATTTAAAGAGGAATTCCTGGCAGTGAGGAATCATAGAAGCAGTGAGATGTAAATACTGAGTATAATCTTTGCCCAGATCCCTGGCTGACACTAAACTATGCATGGTTAGAAGAGATGCAGAGGGTCCACAGAAGAGCACAGGGCGATCAGAAGGAAGCCTACTCTTTAAAGATACAGCTACAATGGGTGAGATCTGTGGGTTTTCTGAGGTTTTGTTTTGTTCTTTAACTCCATACAGTCCTAATTTTGCATAGCTTGGCAAACAGAAAATTGAAGTCTTACGGGCTTGAAATGTCAGGAGATCAAACCTAAGGTTAGCAGACAAACTAGAAAGTAGGAGGGAACCCTATAAGAAAAAAATAACTACTAAAAATGTCAGTCCTAGAGTTCCTGTTGTGGCTTAATGAGTTAAGGACCCAACATTGTCTCTGGAAGGATGAGGGTTCAATCCCTGGCCTTGTTCAGTGGGTTAAGGATCCAGCGTTGCCACAAGCTTCAGGAATGGGTCCCAAATGTGACTTGGATCTGATGTTGCTTTGGCTGTTGCATAGACTTCAGCTGTAGCTCTGATTTGACCCCTAGCCTGGGAACTTCCATAAGCTGCAGGTGTGGCCCTAAAAAGAAAAAAAAAAAATTGTGAGTTCCATTGCCGCCCAAATTCTTGGCATATAACAGTTATGCAGGCCCCTGGGAGATACCCAGAGAGCCAGGCTAAAGGGGCAACAATGAGAACACATAAGAATAGAGCAAAAATAGCAGGTACTACATACCTTTGAATCCATCTGGGTTAAGTACTTACTATAATGAAAATTCAATCATTCTCGGAACACAACATACTAGAGATTTACTATTATGTGTTATTTACAATGTCCATTTTTCAACCAAAAATTACTGTACATGTAAAGAAACAGAAAGGAGGAATTGATACTCAGGGGAAAAAGTCAGGCAATAGAAAATGACACTGAATGGGAAAAAATGTCATAATTATCAGACAAAAGTTTCAAAATAAGGTATTAATGAAGGTGTAGCTAAAGAACAAAGAAAAAAACCAGTAAATATGTAATAGCAAGACAGATCATTAGTAACTATCCAATGCAAACAACAGAGATTTAAAATATTGAAGAGGACTTTCCTCGTGGTGCAAAGAGTTAAGGATCCAGCATTGTCACTGATACGGCTCTGGTCACTGATATGGCACAGGTTCAGTCCCTGGCCCAGGAACTTCCACATGCCTTGGCCAGAGCCTAAAAAAATAAAATAAATTTAATTTAAATATTGAAGAAAAACAAAAGCTCACAGACCAGTGAGACACCATCAAGCATGATCTCACATGTGCATAATTAAAATCCAAGAAGAAGTAAAAGGTAAAAAGGGGCAGAAATGATTTGAATGAATAATGTCTGAACTCTTTTCAAACTTAAGTGCAAAGATATTAAGGGAGTTCAGCCTTCTCTGCATAAACTCAGAGCTCCATCAGGATGGAAAGAGCCTCAGGAATATTTGGCTCAAAGGCTCACTGTTAAAGGATAGTCTTTTAGGTCGTGGCCACGGCTTCCTGTAGGGCAAGCCATGTGGGAGTCACAAAAACCTAATTTTAAAAGCTCAGGTCACACTCTTTACCTGCTATGTGATACTGGTTGAGTTGGTTCCTGTCTATGACCCTTGGTGTCCTTCATCTGATATTGAGGTTATATTATGGAGCCATCTCACCAGCCTGTCCTGAAGTAGCATGTGTGAAATATATATTTTACTCATTTTCTACTCACATGTTTTCTCTCTCCCGCCAGGACATGAATTCCAGGAATGTGGGGACATTTCCTGGTCTGAGTGCTCACTTCTATAGCCACAGGACCTAGAACAGAGGCCAAGATATGACAGGTACCCAATTAAGATTGGTTGGAAACAGACAGGGATGACTCTATCAATGAATGGATTGCCAGCAGAGAGTCTGAATCATGTACAGGCTCAATGATTTCGACTTCCCTGCCCCGTTTCCCCTCCCTCCCACATTCCAGGAAAGGCATCTGCCAGTTACTGTGAGACTAAGTTCACAGCTCTGGACCCATTCTTATCCCAGTCAAAATAGCATGATTATTTGGCTGAGCGAGACAGGAAATGACCAATAGCCACAACTAACGATACAGTCCCTGGCCAGGGAGACAAAAGAACAGCTTCTGTGCAGCCTGAGCAGCAAGGAGCCACAGGAATGTGAGACAGGCACATGTTTTCATGATTGCTTTTAATAAAATGATACAGCTGCCCCTTCCAGTTAGTCTTTGATAAAACTAACCCTCGCTTATGTCAACTCCACTGTGACTTAGACTGAATTCTCCTTGCCACTATGTCCGCTTCTTCTGAGGAAGAAGAATGAAATGAAAGAATTTGAGTTCCTCATCTTTGGGGGGCTCAGAGAAGTTTTCCAGGACCTGATGGGTGTCATGAATGCTCTACCCAGAAAAAAATTAAAAAACATTTACTGTATTTTGCCTACATTTTAAGGGAGTCGAAGGACCCCATCAGCCAGATCCATGAACCATGTGGTCTGAGGCAAAGTGTTCCATTTTACAGATGAAAATACCAGGGTGCAGAGAAGGAAAAAAAAATCTAGCCCAAGATCACATAATAAGATTGCTTATAAGAAACAGCTACAAACTGACCCTGTAGCTTCTAATTCCCAGTCCAGGGTCATTTGCATTACTTAATAAATTTTATGACTTTTCATAAGTGGACAAAATATCTGTAATCATCTCTGATGAATCAGGTGTGTGACTCAGCATGTTAATGTCCATTTTGATGAAGAAAATATGAGTAGAAAATAATGACATTAGAGTTTGTCCTCAAGATGAATGCAGATGTAAATCTTGACCCTTTTCTTAGCTGAGGGATCTTGAATCATTACCGAGCATTCTGAGATCCTGTTTCTCTTGGCCGGCGAATGGAAATCAGGAAAACCCATCAGAGTTCCCGTCATGACTCAGCAGAAACGAATCTGACTAGTATCCATGAGGACACAGGTTCCATCCCTGGCCTTGTTCAGTGGGTTAAGGATCCAGCATTGCCGTGAGCTGTGGTGTAGGCCGAAGAAGCGGCTCAGATCTGGCGTAGCTGTGGCTGTGGTGTAGGCCGGCAGCTACAGCTCTGATTCAACCCTTAGCCTGGGAACCTCCATATGCCACAGGTGCGGCCCCAAAAAAGACCAAAAAAAAAGAAAAAAAAAAAGAGAGAGAGAGAGAACCTACCTCACAGGGCTGTTGTCAAAATTAAATAAGATCATGCTTATAAAAACATTGGCTGCTATCAGTAGCAGCAGTACTAGTATACTTTTTAAGTAGTTTTTTAAATGGAAGCACAAAATATTTTGAGTAATGACAGTATCATTGGGATAAGTGTCCAGTTATCTACAGTAATAACTACAGTCAGTTCACCAAAGCACTAACCTCATAGTATCCAACAGAAAGAGAATATTTCCATCAGGATAAGCTGTTATCTCCTACACCAAATAATCTTCCAAGGCTGGAAGGCTGGCAAGCATAGAGATTTATTTCTTATTTCCATGATTTGCCCACCAGAAGTTCCACCTTGCCTCCATTCCAGGACCCAGCTGTAGAACAGATTCCGTCTAGAATACAGTTCAGCATCAGATCATAAGGGAATGAAAGATGACAAACCATATGCTGTCTTCTGCCCGGTAGCAACATGCATCACTTCCACTGACATGCTGTTGGTCAGAGCGAAGCCACATGGCCAGGCTCTATATGCATGGGGTATAAACCTACCTCCATGAGATGCAATGACAATCTGTGAATGATAATGCAATCTGCTTTGGTTGATGGGCGCTGTTCTTTGCAGAATGAATTGTCCTAAGTATTGAAATGTGACTCTGGAGCTGAAATACTCAACTCTAATCAAAATGGCCAAAAGAGAAAGAGTCTTCAGATGACATGGAATAAAAGCCAAGACCAGTGAAAATGGCTCCAACTAGGCAAATCTGAAAGAAGAAGTAGGTAGTTCCTGATGTGGCTCAGCAGAAACAAACTCAACTAGTATCCATGAGGATGTGGGTTCAATCCCTGGCTTCCCTCAGTGGGTTAAGGATCTGGCATTGCCATGAGCTGTGGTGTAGGTCACAGATGCAGCTCAGATCTGGAGTTGCTGTGGATGTGACGTAGGCCTGTAGCTACAGCTCCGATTGGACCCCTAGCCTGGGAACCTCCATATGCCACGGTCCTTAAAAAAATGAACATCAAAAATAAATCAAAGAAGAAGTAGCTTAGGGGAAAAAAATAAAACACAGTCTACATGGAAGCTGAAAAGGTGGGGGTGGGGGTGGTACAGTGGAAACCATAAATGTCACCACCACTGCTTAGGAGAGAAGGTTCTGTTCGGTTGGCAAGGGTATCTCAGTGTACTTGGCAGGCACATTTTTGCCGTGGTGATATCGGTAAGATGAGGCTGTAATAATACACACCTCTTAGGGTGCTCATGAACTCATTAAATGAAATAATGATTCTGTTGTGCTTCACCCTGTGCCTGATCCGTATTATGTGCTCATTAGGTGCCAGCTGATAGAGAGAGGGACAGAAACACAGATATAGACGTAGACGTGGATATACAGACATTTTCCATTGTATCTGGGGTCTGGACCCTGCGAGGCTGTGAACCTCAGCCTCCACAGGACCTGGTGCTGCCTGCTGTCACAGTGTGGCCTGACCTGGAGCCCTCACCTCTATATTGTGCTTTTATATGTTTGCAAAGTACATTCTCATCCTTATTTTTTTTTCCTGCATTTAATCCCTACAAGTCCTTGAAGTACAAGGTCCCACAGATTTTATGTGGCAAAGCCTGACTCCAACGTTAACTTCATCTGAGGCCTTTGGGCTCCAAATTCTGTGCTCTTTCTCCAAAGAAATCCTACCTGAAGCCAAATTCTTGTCACATGCTTTGATCTCTCTCTCTCTCCTTTCCTCTCTCTGCACAATGGTTATTTCAAAGAGGCAATATCTGAAAAATAACGATACTCAGCCATTCTGTTTTTCATCCAGGCTGCGCCTCTTCCTCTCAACTCCAGCGTATCCAACCCAGGGAATATGACTGACTTTGGATGGTTTGGGTCCTTGTTCTGGGCTCCATATGCCCTGGCACAGGAGGCTGGGCCTGCTTCTCATTGTAACAAGGTTGCACTAATTAGCTGCATCTGATTTTGCATATGGAGAGTGAATGCAAATGAATGCAAAGCAGTATGCAAATTAGCAACATCCTGGCTCTCCAAAAGAAAGAGCCTGCAATACTGATGTCATGACAATGTATATTAATAGTGCATCCCACTATGGCGTGATGTGGTTTTTTTTTTTACCAAAAGGGGCAGGCATCCAGGTTTTTCTTTTTTGGAAGGAAGAGTAGTGACTTTATATTGAATTCCAAGTTTATGATCCTTGACAAGAAGTCCATTGGCCACAATGATAGGTTCTCTCTAGAATATTCTTGCAGGCAGTGGGGTTTGTTGGAAAGACCCACAGGCTTGGGAATTGAGCCATATAAATTGTGATTCAAAATCCTGCCTTTTGCCTGGGCTGAGACCTGAGGCTCCATCTCCCCAGCTGTACAGTGGGGTTGCCCCACCTTCCACCCATGGAGCTTCTGGTGAGAACGAATGAGACATTTAAAGGCACCTAACATACTGTAGGTGCTCAGTGGACATCCAGTCCCTTCCCCCTTTGGAGTCTAAACTGGCAAATAGAAGAGGTAGAGGAGGCTCATCTCCTAATCCTTGCTTGCTCTGTGTGGAGTTTAATGGTTTTTCTAAAACAAACCATCACAGCCCCATCATTTTTAACAAAGATACTGTAACTTAAGAGTCTCCCAAATGTGAGTAGCTAACTCTGTCTTGTGTCCCAAAGTGTCATCTCCTGAAAACACAGTGGCTATTCTTATAAAACTGACACATTCCTCGACTTTTGAGATTTAGTTCAAGCACTGTCGTAATCTGCAGACCTTTCACAGGGCTCCTCCTTGTGCCCCCAGAATCCCCTGTGTCCTTTCCGCGGCTGTCTTCTGTTACTGCAGCTTGCTTATCTTTCCCCTTAAATCCACTGGCTGCTGCTCATGACAGGAACTATTTCTGAATCATCTTTGCATCCTTAGCCCATGGAAAAGGGCCTGGCAAAGAGAAGATGCACAGTATGTGTGGGAGGGAGGGAGAGAGAACAGGAGGGGAGAAGGAAGGATAAAAGGAAAGCAGCATCACCACATATTTAGCTGGAGACAAACATGCACACGCACACACAGAGTTACTACAGCAAAACCCTGATTACAATCAGAGACAGTCTGGAAATGCATGCACACCTGAGCTCAGGTCCCTGCCACCAAATCCTACCTCAGGGCAGAACGAGGCCACAAGGACACAGATCTGCTGGCAGGCAGAGACCTCACTTCCACGCAGGCAGTGTGGGGATAGAGGGGCCCCTGTTTAGGGCACCAAACCTCCCAGACCAGCCTCATCCACTCAGCTGAACATCTGACTATCCTGACCATATGTTATGGATTCATATTCTGCAACTGGAGCCTCGAGCCAGATGCAAAAGAAATAGGTGGCTGTTGTTCAAACTGCCAGCCCCCCACCCGTGGGGATGGTACATGCACACACCACACCACACACACACACACACACACACACACACACACACACCTTTGCCATGTGCACACATGGGCAGGCTCATAGATACACAAAACTACCTTCACACTATACGTGTGTGCACATGGGCACAGACACTTGTGTGTATACAGAGACTCATCTTCATACTAAATGTTCACAAACACAGGACACACACAGGTAGGCGTGCTCACGTGTGTACACAGACCCGCCCTCACACTACACAAACACACTTATTTAGAGTTCCTCGAAGATAACAGACACACACTCTGAGATTAGCTTTATCGTCCCCTTTTGTTCCAAACACCTCAACCCCACTCCCCATGGTTACTGGCCTTTCTGCAGCTCCCCAGACAGGAGACACAAGGCAGCCCCCAGACCCCCACCTGCTCCACCTGCTCCACCTGCCAGAGCTCATGGCAGGGCTCTGCTCTCAAGGGCTTCTTAGAACTGCACACCTTTGAGGGTTGTTAATACATAAACTTTGGGGCCAAAAGGCAGAGGTGTCAACTGAGGGACCTGGGTGGCCAACAGGAAAGAATCTCTTTGCCACCCTCCCCAGCATTTGCTCATCATGGCTCTCAGGAGCGTAAGCCTCACTTTGCAAGCGAAGAAACTGAGAGACAAGGGGAGATGCGTGGGGCCACGCAGGTACACAACCCCTGAACCGGAAGGAGACCATGCAACAGCTTCCGGGTCCCCAGGCCGGCCTTGCTCCCCGGCTCTGAGCCCTTTTGCAAAACAAGCTCTTAGGAAGACGACCGTCCAAAGATCTAGGGTGAAACTTCCGGGCCGCCAGAGGATTCCATGCGCCTCCGCACCGAGTCAGGACAGAGGGACACGAAGGGCCCTCCCGGCGGTGAGAACAAAGGCCGTCCGGCCCTGCTCTGGCAGGCAGCTCGCAGGAAGGAGGAAAGGGCCCGAGAGACTGAGGAGCAAGCCAAGGAGAAGGAGGAAGGGGAGAAAGAGAGGAGGGGGAAGGGCGGGCGAGCGGCAGTCCCCCTCAGAGGGCAGAGTGGGTTCTCCATGGAAACAAAAGTGCCCGTTTGTCTGAAGATGTCACTAAAGAGGAAAATTGTAAATCACTTTCCACCCAGGAGGCAGGAAAGATGGCCCGGCCTTGACAGCTGCATTGGAAAAACATTCCTATCAATTACCTGGGTCCAGGCTCCCACCTATGCCAGGTGCTATGGGGCCTATTTTTAAAAAGGCAGGCCTCACACACCCTGTTTTATCTTAAACATCCCTTTTCAGACAAATATAACATTCTGGGATGATTTGAGCTCTTCCTCTGTCTTTAATTGCAAAGGAAAGAAGGGAGGAACAGAAGGATTTGGGCAAAGCGTATGCATGTGCCATGACACCAGGAAGGGTCTTTCATGCAGACAAAGGTGCTAGAGGTGGACAGGCTTAAATCTGAAACTCAGCAGCCCTTGTGCCAAACAATGGGGCCTGGGGGAGCGCCTCAGCCTCTGAAGTTCTTATCTGGGAAGAAGAGGTTAACTGATCCCCAATTTCTCATGCAGTGGTTGTACAGCCATGCAGTGGTTGTGGTGGAAGCTCAGGGGCAGTGAGCCTGCCTAAAACTCTGTTCCTTCCCTCCCCTGTGCAGCAGACCTGGAAGCATATATGTGAAACACCCTCTCCCCTCTTTAGGGTGGAAATTCCTCCTTCCCTGGAGACGTCTATCCTGATGTGTGGTTTCTCATTGCCGTAGATGCTCTTACGGCCTGCTGTTCAGCAGCAGCACACATCCTGATTATTCTCCATTTGCCCCCAGCCCTACCCGGATCCATTCTTTGTGCCCCAGGAGGCTGACAGCCTCCAGAATAGCATCTCCCAGACTCCCTGGCTTTCCAGTTTCCAGTGAGCTCAGCCAATAGGACAGCCTGAGAGGAAGAGAGAGACTGGAGGGCTTCTTCCCTACTCCATCTCTGTTGTGGTTCTGGGGTTCCGTCCAGTGGCCCCCACTGATGTAACACTGCTGCACCACTTCTGGAACCCCATCTTGCTACTTCTAGGAGGCCTCAATACTTCTCCTTGGCTTCCTGACCTTTCTAAATTAATTGTATCCTCATAACGAGCCACCCCAAAACTTAATGTCTTGAAACGTTAACCAGGTTTTTTTGTTCATAATTCTGTGGGTTGGTCATTTGAGCTGGACTCAGCTAGGAAGCTCTTCTGCTCAATGCAGTGATGACTGGACTCACTGATACACTTGTAGCCAGCTGGTGGTCAGGTAAGGGCTGGCTGGTCCTGGATGGTGGTACCTGGTTGTTGGTGTTGGCTGGTGGTTAGGCCTTTCTCTCCATGAGACCTCCAGTAGGCTAGCGCGGGCTCCTCTACATGATATCAGAAGCATTCCAGAGGGTGAAGGCAGACCTTGCAAGGTCTCTGGAACTCACTCCAAGTCACTTTTGCCACAATCTATTCATCCAAACAAATCACAAGACCAGCTCAGATTAAAAGGGATGGAAAAATCATTCCACATCTGACAGCAGTGGGAGAATATATGTAATGGGATGGGAGGAATTTGTGGCCATGGAACCATCTATCACACCTGTCACCCCTAGAAATGGTCCCTTTCTTTCCTTCTTTTTAGAATTCCAAGCGTGCCTTTTGTTTCCTGCTGGGACCCAGAGGGGAACAACATATACCATTATTTATGACATCATACTCCACCCTATCCTTCTTCAAAGTGCTTTTTATGCTTAACCCGATGTTTTTGAGATTCATCTGTATTTACCACACGTAGCTCTAGTTCATTTATTTTCACTCTTCCATCATAGCCTTTGTATGAGTTTATTTTGTCCTTCTCCCATGGATGGACTTTAGCATAGCATTTTTGTGTGTGTGCATTACAAATGCTGTGTTTCTCCTTTGCCCATGAGAGTTCTCTGGGGAGTACAATTAGGAGTAAAGTTCCTGTAGAGTAAGACTGCCAAATTACTCTCCAAAGTCAATATGGTCTTTAATAGAACAAATAGAATCTGAGAGCTGAATGGAGTTGAAAAACTGGGTTCACTTTACATTATGCAATTAGCTGTGTTTTGAAGAACCGTAGCCATGTCTGGTTGGAATGAATCTCCCACCCAATATAAGAATCCTTTCAACCGTGTTCCCAGGAGATGGTCAAACAATCCTTGCTTGAACTCCTGAGAATACACAGGGGAAGCTTGTTACTTTAACTGTGATTCCCTTTGCAGAGCAAGAATAATTTTGGAAAAAGAGTAATCCTTTCTTCTTGCAGTGGGGCCGAAGCCCAGAATGTGGCCAGAGGGAGAAGGAGCTGGAGGCGATGCAGATAGCAGAGGGAGCTGGGGGAGGCCACTGAGGGACCCTCCACCCTGGCACGGAGCCTATACTTGATCCTGAGGGCAATGGGGAGTCACCAAAGGAAGCTGGGTGGGATAGAAGCAAGTTCAGCTTTGGTTTCTAAAAGCCAAAAGTGCCCAAAACGGAAGCAGAGGGACTAAATCGGGAACAGTTACAGTGGCCCCGAGGGGAGATGGTGATGCCCAAATGAAGGGAGACTAAGGATGGAGAAGGGAACTTGCCCTGAGGGGTTGAGACTGGGACCTGGCGTAAACCTTGCATATGGTACTTACCTGCCGGCTCACTTCCTTGAACATATGTTTCCTTATCGTAAAACAAGGATGATAATAGTACCTATTTCATAGAGTTGGTGTGAGGCAAAAATGGAATCTTATATTTAAAGAGCTGCTGTCTGCCTCAGAGTCAGTGCTCAATAGATGTTGCCTCGTCTTTTCATTGAGGAACCACGGACAACATCTAGCGACTGTGGTAGTTAGAGTAGATTACATTGCTGTCGCTGAGGATGCAGAAATGCCTAAGGTTTAAAACACCTCAGGGGGGAGTTCTCACTGTGGTGCAGCGGAAACGAACCTGACTAGTATCCATGAGGATGTGGGTTCCATCCCCGGCCTCACTCAGAAGGTTAAGGACCCCGCGTTGCCCTGAGCTATGCTATAAGTCACAGACATGGCTCAGATCCTGTGTTGCTGTGGCTGTGGTGCAGGCCAGCAATTGCAGCTCCAATTCGACCCCTAGCCTGGGAACTTCCATATGCCCTGGGTGTGGCTCTAAAATGCAAAAAAAAAAAGTAATTAAAAATTTTTTTTTTATTTTTAAAAAAAAACCCACCACAGAGTTTTGTTTCTTATTCCCATGACAACGCAAGGAGAGATTCTTTGATGGGCAGACAGCTCTCCCTACATGGCGATTTAGGTGGCTCCATTGTCACCAGAACCTAGTTGTTCTCTCATCCAGCCAGAGGAAGTAGAAAGAGGCACCACCACTTATTGAAAGCCCTGCATCTGCCCCCACACACACACTCCATTGGTGGGAACCTGTCACGTGGCCACGCCCAGGCACGTGGGAAGCTGGGAAATGAAGTCACTGGCTGGGCAGCCCCTTCTCTCTCCACCTTGGCGCTGCAGGCTAGGTGACCCTCTGTTGTGGGGCTGTCCTGTGCACAATAAGATGTTGGGTAGCACTCCCGGCTTCTCCCTGCCAGATGCTAGTAACACACATACACCCAGGTCATGGCAAACAAAACAATCCCCAGACCTTACCAAATACTTCTGGGGAGCAGAATCACCCTCATTGAGAACTACTGTTCTGCACTGGAAGAGGAAAATTCTGGGGGTGGCTGGCCACCCCCGTAGGAGAAAGAAAACTCAAACTAATAGCTTATCTCCATTCCTGGTCTCCCCTAGAACATGAGCTCCCCAAGGCAGGAGTCTTCTGTATTTTGTTTGCTGTAGAACTCCCAGCCCCAGCCCCTGCGCCTGGAGCAGCACCTGTTACCTAGAAGGTACTCAATACACAGTTACCAACTGACTGGACGTGCTCTGTGGACTGGACCAACATTCACCTTCCATACATACTTCAGGTAACTTTCCAGTAAGCAAACCCTGTGCTGGCAAAGGATGCCTTCACTGCTTGTGTCAGGAAATATCATTAACAAGAATATTAGGGAGTTCCCGTTGTGGTGCAGTGGAAACGAATCCAACCAGCATCCATGAGGACTCAGGTTCAATCCCTGGCCTTGCTCAGTGGGTTGGGGATCTGGTGTTGCCGTGAGCTGTGGTGTAGAGCACAGACACAGCTCAGATCCTGAGTTGCTGTGGCTGTGGTGTAGGCCAGCAGCTGTAGCTTCCATGCAACCCCTAGCCTGGGAACTTCCATATGCTACAGGTGCAGCCTTAAAAAGCAAACAAAAAAAGAATATTGATCATAATTTTATTTTTTTGGTCACACCCATGGCATGCAGAAGTTCTAGGGCCAGGTATCAAACCCAGTCCATAGCATTGACCCAAGCCACAACAGTGATGACGGCAGATCCTTAACCCACTGGGCTACCAGGGAATTCTGATAAACATAATCATAATTTATTTTATTTATTTTTTTATTTTTTAGTTTTTTTTATCTTTTCTAGGGCCACACCCGTGGCATATGGAGATTCCCAGGCTAGGGGTCGAATCAGAGCTGTAGCCACCAGCCTACACCAGAGCTGCAGCAACGCCAGATCTGAGGCGCGTCTGCGACCTACCCCACAGCTCACAGCAACGCTGGATCCTTAACCCGCTGAGCAAGGCCAGGGATCGAACCCGCAACCTCATGGTTCCTAATCAGATTCGTTAACCACAGAGCCATGACAGGGACTCCCATAATCATAATTTTAAATTTCCAGAGCCACCGGAAGCAAGACGTCACATAGGATCTGCCCACCCCGCCCCATCTCTGACGATGCTGAACCCCTGGTACCTAAAGGAGAGAGATTCCAGCTCAGGCTGCTATTCCACGGCTGCTGATTTCATCTCCTGAAGGACCTCCCAATGCTTGAGCTTTGTAGATCCCCTGCCATGCTTGATGCCAAGTCAGTGCGTTCTCTGAAGGAAGACCTGATTATGCCAGAGGCAGCCACTTGCAATTTCCCGTCCACTAAGTGAGGCTCCGTGGGGTTTTAATGCTCCTGTCCCTTCTCTTAAGTACCTCCCCTCCTCCCAGCTGTGACATCTCTGTCAACATCATGGGACAGGAGATGCAGTGACATTATAGTTGCCATGGATTAATCTAACGGCTATATTGATTTCTTGGTTACCTCTGCTCCAAAAGAGCCACGGAGAATCGGCCCCTCAGGGTCTGGAAAGATAAAAGAAGAGAAACATTTCTTTCCTCTCAGGAAATAATAACCATCAACAAATTAGCGTTGGAGCCCACGTTCGGAAGCATTTGTTACAGGAGACCATGAAATAGAAGCACAGCGGTCTAGGCTGCCGTGTGTGATGGTGAAGAAACCAAATGCCAAAATAGCCTGGAAAAGAACCTGCCAGTGGATACAAGGCAGGACCATTAAAGGGGCAGGCAGATCATGTGTGTCATGAAAAGACACTTCCCAGCTCAGAGAAATTAAAATCTCTGTGCCACAATTCTGACACAGGATACACTCACTGACGCACAGGTAGGCATGCTCACGTGTGTACACAGACCCGCCCTCACACTACACAAACACACGTATTTAGAGTTCCTCGAAGATAACAGACACACACTCTTGAGATTAGCTTTATCGTCCCCTTTTGTTCCAAACACCTCAACCCCACTCCCCATGGTTACTGGCCTTTCTGCAGCTCCCCAGACAGGAGACACAAGGCAGCCCCCAGACCCCCACCTGCTCCACCTGCTCCACCTGCCAGAGCTCATGGCAGGGCTCCGCTCTCAAGGGCTTCTTAGAACTGCACGCCTTTGAGGGCTGTTAATACATAAACTTTGGGGCCAAAAGGCAGAGGTGTCAACTGAGGGACCTGGGTGGCCAGCAGGAAAGAATCTCTTTGCCACCCTCCCCAGCATTTGCTCATCATGGCTCTCAGGAGCGTGAGCCTCACTTTGCAAGCGAAGAAACTGAGAGACAAGGTGAGACGCATGGGGCCACGCAAGTACACAGCCCCGGAACTGGAATGGAGACCATGCAACAGCCAGCTCCCCTGCTCTGAGCCCTTTTGCAGATCACGAGTGTAATGAAAAGACACTTAGCAGCTCTATGAACTTAAAATCTCTATGCCACCATTCCCCCACCTGTAACACGGAGCTAATAATATCTACCTTGTAGGAGTCTTGTGAAGAATAAATGAGACAACAGGTGTGAAAATACCAAGGCAAATCTCTGATATATATTAAAATCTTAATTGATATTATGTTTGTTTCAGAGAGGGAGAGAAAAGTGAATAACCAGAAAGTATCTGTGGCTTCAGAAAAGACAACTGATAAGAAGAAGTAAAAGTTAGGGCAACATCAGAATAAACTTCTATAAAATGTATTAGAAACAAACCAGAAAATATCTATAAAGCCATATGCAGTGGCTTCTCCATGACAGGCCAGGACCGTGTGGCCCTGTAAGGAGGCCATATAGGGTGGAAGCCAGACTTGCCCTTCCAGTCCCCAGCATCTGCACCACTTTCTGTTGTAAGCCTATCACCAACACAAAATGTTCTACCCTGGACCACCCTGCGGAGACAAACTTTCTACTCTGCCAACCCCAAGAGGCTAATGAACCAAGCAATTACAGAGGATGAGATAGAAGGGGGCAGATGAAGGGCTAGAGCAGCCTTGCAAAGCCAGACTGGACCTCAGCCGCCAAATAAATAAAAATCATGGAAAAAGGGCCTGAGGCTGTTTTGGCTGAATGTGCCATCCACATCATTAGACTGGTGGGGTGATGGTTTTGACTCCAAATCTTTCTCTCTAAGATGCTGGCCAGCGGGAAAGAGACCTTTCCTTCCTTCCTTCTTCCTTCCTCCTTTTTTCCTCCTTTCATTCCCTCCTTCCTTCCTCCCTCCCTCCCTTTCCCTCTCTCTCCCTCCCTCCTTGATTCCCAGGTTCGCATCTAGGCCCCAGGGTCCTAGGAGATCATGAAAGAAACACTCTGAAGGGGGTTCGCCAGTATGGCAGTTGAGAAGTGTCTGGTGACTCTAGAAATGGCCCAGAGAACACAGGTGCAAAGGGCATCCTTTTTCACTTTTCAGAGAAGAGCCCCACTGGTCCTTTTAAACTTAGTCAAGTAGAACCAGGGGAAACATTCTGGTTCAGAAAAAGGCAAAATCCAGATATGCTGATTAAAAAGGGATCCTCCCCCAACCAGGAACTTTCGGTGATTTGAATCCAGAGTGATTCGATTTCCTGCAAGAGAAATAGAGTCCTGGGTGAGGGCCTACAATGTGCTAGGTGTTGGGGCCAGATTTGGAGATGAGCAACACTCATGCCTTCATTCAATAGATATTTCTTAAGCTCCTACTATGTGCCACCCAGGATATTAAAACCTGGATTCAGAGCAGTTAAATCCCATGGGGAAAAGAGCACTTTTTTTCTGCTCTCGAGTTAAGTCACAGAGATACAGAAAAGTAAATAGATCTTTGACACGGGGGCAGTCAACATCAGTGGGACTGGCCAGGAAGACTGAGATGAGGCTACAGAGTGAGTCATTTTCAGCTCAGCAGAAAACTCTGTTAAATGAATGAATGAATAGGTCAGAGATTGAGCCCTCCAAGCAGAAAAAAAAATATCAAGCGCAAAAAGCGGAGAGAGGGGGGTGCAAAATCACCAAACCTCGGTATGTAAATAAGTTGGTGCGGCTGGTATGTGCCAAGGTTTGAGGCAATAACAAGAGTCATGATGGTAACAGAAAGGGGGTTGGCATTTCCTGACTGTTTCCCGTGCACGTGGCACCGTTCGGAGGGCTTTAGGTGCCTTCTTGCATTGAATACGGACAGCGTTCTTAGCCCAGCTGTGCAGGTGGGAAAGCTGAAGGGTCCTGAAGCTAAGAATGTGCCCGAGCTTGCATGAGGGGCAGAACTGGGATTGCAGCCGATGCCAGCGTCTTCCCTCTTCACCTCTGGATCTTAAAGTTTGAGGGGGCGAGGGGTGTGGCATTTCCCACGAAGTCCTCTGACCTCAGGCTTACAGGCAATGAGGAGGCCAGTAAAGGATGCCAGGCGGTCTTTGCTCTTAAACTCCTCACATTCCATGCGGAGAGACAGGCACGGACAGAGGCCTCTAGAGTCGCCACAGGCCCTGCCAAGTGCTGGACCACAGGCAGAGACAAAGCAGCAGGTCTTTGCCTTGGCTCCAAAATGAGGGCACATTGAACGCTCATTGGATGAACTTGTGAAGGCTGCACGGAGCTAGTGTCCCTCGAGTTGGGTCTGGAGGGAAGAGAGGACAGCCGGGTGGATGTCACAGTGTATACACTGGGCATGAAAGCTGGAAACTGCTGATGTCAGAGGCGGTTGCGTTTGGAGCCGTCTGGAGCAGCAGGCTGAGGAGTAGCGGGAGCAGACTGTATCCACTTAGAGCTTATATGTGGCCCTGAGTCCATGCTCGAGGCCTTAAAAGAGCCATAGCCAGAGGGCTCCTCCAAGGCTGGAGAGGGCAGCCCTGCATGGCTGAAGGGAGTGGAAGTGAAACTCCTGCAAGAAACCCCTACAGAAAAGCTACAAACTTTCAACGTGCGTGGCAGCTGTTAAACTGAGCACCTGGACCTCCAAAACGGTGAAGGCTGCCAGCAAGAGAATGCACTGATGGACCCGAGAAATGTCTCCTCTTCTCTTTTTTCAATTTTTATAGGAAAAAAGTCCGTTGACTCGGGCTAATATGAGAAAGCCCACTGAAGGCACCTGAAGCAGGAAGAAAGCAAGCGATGAAGGGGGAGAGCAGCTGAGATCCAGTCCCAGCAGGGCTTTGACCAGCTGTCAGACCATCACCTCCTCCAAAGACTACATTTCCCAGCCTCCCTTGCAGTTGTTTGGGGCCATGTGACTGAGTTTTGGCCAATAGAGGGCGAGCAGAGGGCAAGACAGCCACTTTGAGGCCTCACCCTTTAAAACATCCCATAGGACCCTCTGGCCCTCTTTTTCCTTCCATGGTGACTCTGGGGGACCACATGGATGCATGGATGGAGGAGGACCAACTAACCCCAGGGGGACTGCAACTGGAGCAAGAAATGCATTTGACTTGTTAATCCGCTAACACTTTGGGGTTCCTCGGTCCCTGCAACATTGAGTCTCCAGTAGTGCTGAAAGCCTGGTCCACAGACCTGCAGCATCAGCTTCACCTGAGAAATTTGAAGGGCAAATTCTCCAACCCCAAGTGACAACTACTGAATCAAAAATTCTGTGTGTGGGGCCACAGAAACCCCCTTTGGGGGATTTAACGTAGCCAAAGTAAGGGCCACTGGTTACTCTAACATGCTACTGTGTGGCCTTCATTGTTTAGTTGTTTTAGCCGTATCTTCAGCATGCAGAAATTCACAGGCCAGGGATGGAACCCGTGCCACAGCAATGACCTGAGCCACAGCAGTGCCAATGCCAGGTCCTTAGCCTGCGGAGCCACCAGGGAGCTCCGGCTTCATCTTTGGAGCCTCAGTTATCCCTCTGTCAAGTGGGTCTAAGAACACCTCCCCTTGCTGCATTCACGTGAGGGTTAAACCTTACTAAGTGGTGTGCTGCATATCAAACATCCAGCTCAGGAGCCCACACACATTCCATGCTCAATCCAGAGCCAGGTGATCGGGAGAAATAGAAGGTGGGAGTCCCATCTTCCGGACCTGTGAGAGGCAGCCTCAAAGGTAGCCTCCAGTGATCCCACCCCCCAGCAACAAAGCACTGATATAACCTGCCCCCTCCCCCAGTGTCTGGGCCAGGCCAAGCATATCAGTTCTGATGACAGAATGCACTAGAGCCAGCTCCCTTCACGGCTCAAGGGGAGAATTCTTTGCCTCTTGCAGCATCTGGAGGCTCTAGGCATTCCTTGGCTTGTGGCTGCACAACTCTAGTCTCTGCCTCCACCTTCACACAGCCACTCCTCTTCTGTTTTCCCTTCTGTCTCTTGTAGGGACACTTGTCATGGGATTGAGGACCACGCAGGTAACCCAGGATGCCCTCATCTCGAGATCTTTGACTTCATTACAGCCCCAGAGCCCCTTTTCCAAGGTAGCACACATTCTTAGGTTTTGAGACGTGGCCACATCTTTGGGGCCCAAAGACAGGAACGGGTCTCGTTCACCTTTAGGGTCCCCTGGCCATTCAAGGCACCCTGTGTCGTGCTTGGCACAAGTGGGAATTTGACCTGACCTTGTGAACAGAAAGGCAGCAGAGCATTTAAGTGACTGGACCTTAGAATTAGCTAAACCTTTCTTCAAACCTCAACCACTTACGAACTATGTGTCGTTAGGCAAATCACTTAACCTCTCTGAACCTCAGTTTCCTCCTGTGGGCATTTTAATAAAACCTATCTCTTGGGGTTATCATGAGCATTAAGCTAGTCAGTGCAAAGCGCCTACACCATCTCTGGCTCCTCATGGGGAGGCAGAATGTGGACACAGTGCCAGGCACACAAGGCTCCTCAACCAAGCCTCACTCTTGGTTGGCATGTTGGTGGACTGGCCTTGCTGATGTTCCCCCCTACTCACGAAACTCCCAGCCCTTGGCTCTGATGGCCAGGAGCACCCCTTCCCCTGCTCAGAGTCCCTGGGGGCACCCAGCACCCCTTCTTGGAGACAGCTGTGGACAACGATCTCAGCCCTGCCCTCCCCCGCAACCCAGGCCCCCTTGGCTTCCCTCGGCCTGGCTCTCCTCCCCCAACCATGCCTCCCAGAGCAGGGCTGGCAGCAAGCTTGCCCGGGCCCCTCATTGTTATTCCTGGCACGAGCTAATCCTGCCAGCATCCTCAGAGGCCCATAAAAATACCCGCAGTTTGTCTTTCATCAGAGCAGCTCAAAGCCCTGTGGCATCTTCCCGAGAAAACCGCTGCTCCCAACCGGGTTCTGGGAGCCGGCTACTTCCCAGGATGGTCTGGTATGTGTGAGGCAGAAGGAGCAAGTGTGAACTGAAATAACCCAGGGCAGGCACTGGCTTGAGGACGGCACACCCAGCCGGCCAGGGAGATACAAGGCTTTGTGTGTGGAGAGATGCTCCCCGGAATTTTCTGGATGTCAACGCACTGAGTCATACACAAGCGTGTCTGCTTTCTGAGTAGCTGTGTGACTTTGGGTGTTTCGCTTAGCTTCTCTGTACGTCAGTCTTTGCCTTTCTAAAACAAGGCAGAGATAATAACATTCACTTTCTAAGGTTCTGGGAGGATCCAATGGGATAGCATAAGCACAGGCTAGAAGTGGGTATTTGCAGCACGTACACCGGACAAAGGACTTGTATCTAGAATGTGCTGAGAACTCTTGCAACACTATGAGACGAACAAGCCCCCTCCCCAAATGCGGGAGAGGCGTCAACAGACACTTTGCAAAAGAAGACGTATATGATAAGTCCATAAAAAATGTGCAATGTCATTAGTCATCAGGGAAATGCAAATGACAACAACGAGATACCATTTCACACCCACTAGAATGGCCAAAATCAAAGGCTGTCGGCATCAAGTGTTGGTGAGGATGTGGAGCCACCGGAACTCTCAAACCCTCTTGGTGGGAGTAAGAAAATGATACGACCACCTGGAAAAACAGTTCGGCAGTTGCTTATAAAGTTAAAAAGACACTTAGCATATGACCCAGAGATTCCATTCCTAGGTGTTTCCCCAAGACACATGTCTATAAAAAGGCTTGTTTGTGAAAGTGCATAGCTGCTTACTCATAATCCCTAAAAAAAAAAACTGAAGCAACCCAAATGTCCATCAATAGATCAAAGGATACACAAAGTGCGGAAGAGCCAGACGATGGAACATTAGATAGTAAGAAAAGGAACAGCTACCTGTGTACTTGGATGAATGGAATAAACACTACTTGGAATGAAAGAAAGGCAGACATGAAAAAGCAAAACTTCCATCCACAAGTTCTAGAACAGAAAAAAAATAAATCTATGGTGACAGAAATCAGCCCAGTGGCCACCTTTGCGTGGGGGTGGGGTAGGGGATTGAATGGTACAGAAGATGTTTTGGGGTGATAAAAATGTCACATATTCCTATTCTGGGTGATGAGTATCGACATATACGTGGATGTATACATTGGTCAAAACGCACCAAATCTACACTTGCTGATCTTTGAATTTCACTGTCCATAAAGCATATCTCAGAATAAAGGACTGCAAAGGGACCGTGTCTGTTCAGTGCACAGCAAGGGGGCCAAGCTAATAGACGGAGCTCAGGAAAGGTCAACCACTGTCAGAAAACAATAAAAAGGAAGCATAGAAAGTGTGCAACTATACGGTGGTTGTCCGATGCGCTAATCTGGACTCTGACCTTTGCGGGTCAGGGACCCTGTCTGAGACGTGGCAAAAGTCACCACCAAAAGGCACAGGAGGCTACGTCTTTTATGCCAGCCCCCCACCCTTCCTCGTCTTCCTCCCGTGAATGGAGAAACAGGAAAGGAGTGTATTGCTGCGTGAAGATGCTGTTCTTGAGAGCAGTGGGGCATTGGGGACGGTGCCTTTGTAGGGGGGAGGGGAGAGCAGGCTTACTGGCATTAAGAGGCCTCAGTGGGGAGTTCCCATTGTGGCTCAGCAGGTTAAGCACCCGACACAGTATCTTAGGATGTGGGTTCAATCCCTGGCCTTGCTCAGTGGGTTAAGGATCTGGCATTGCCGTGAGCTGTGGTGTAGGTTGCAGACGCGGCTCAGATCTGGTGGGGCTGTAACTGTGGTGTAGGCCAGCAGCTGCAGCTCTGATTCAAATGATAGCCCAGGAACTTCCATATGCAACAGGGATGGCTGTAAAAAGTGGGGGAAAAAAAAAAAAAAGAGGCCTCAGTGGGTTCACAGCCCACACTGCTACATCTGGGGCTTCCGAGATGCCCAAGGCAGCTGTGGAAATGACACTGGTCCAGCTGGAGGCAGCAGGCTTTTGAAGATGGGACAGGAAGGAAACTGGCAGGGGCCCAACTGTCCCCTAAACTCCCGTCCAATCCCAGGCCAACCTTCCCCCTTACTGGTCTCCCGTGGCAGGATCATTCTGTGTCCCTCACTCGTTCTGGACTTCTCCATACCCGCCATGTGGTGAGTGTGGGGGCCTGCACCCAAGCAAGGGTGTACATTGCCCGCTGTACTCACCCCTGAGGCCTCTCATCAGACGTGCGTCTGCAGTGGCCCCAGGATGGCCTGGCGTGGCTGTTGGCTCTGCACCCAGCAGTCCTCATCGGTTAGACGTGAGACAGACCAGACCAGACCAGAGCTCTGAGCCATGGCCTGAATCGTCTCCCAGGCGTCCGGAGGGGCGGCATCTGGAGTTGCCCACACCAACTGCAGGGCCCCCCAGGTGGCCCTGCCCAGCCCTGCGGTTCACCTTCCAGAGTTCCAAGGCCGGGCTCCAGGCTGGCCGCCCCTGAGATGCCCTCATTTGCATAAAGGAATCCCCCTGGGCGTCTCTTAAAGAGGACGCTCTGCCTGGAGGATTCCTTTGAAAGAGGAACACTCTGTGGAATGGAAATCCTGTGAAATTGGATTGTGATGATCCTTATGCAACTACAGATGTGATAAATTCATTGCGTAATTAAAGAAAGAAAGAAAGGAAGGAAGGAAGGAAGGGAGAAAGAAAGAAAGGAAAAAAAGAAAGTGCTTAGAGAAAAAAAAAAAAAAGAGGAACACTCTGCCACAGAAGAAAGAAAAACAGATTTCTTTTTTGTTGTTGTTGCTTTTTTTTAGGGCCACACCTGCGGCATATGGACCCAGGCTAAGGGTCACATCAGAGCTGCAGTCACTGGCCTACACCATAATAACACAGGATCCAAGCTGTGTCCGCCACCTACCCACAGCTCAGAGCAACGCCAAATCCTTAACCCTCCGATCAAGGCCAGGGATCAAACTCGAGTCCTCATGGATACTGGTCAGATTCATAAACTGCGAAGTCACAATGGGAATCCCCTCCCCCCAAAAATAAGATTTCTCATCTGCTACCAAGCAGGGCCCCATGGAGACATGGCTGGGAAACAGCCCATATTTTGGAAGCAAATCATACTAAGGATTTAGGAGGCTGTGGGATCCCATCTTTGTGGAAAGCAGCAAAAACGCTCCCTTTCGGGACCTCCATGAAAAGTCTTTGTCTCTCTACCTGTTGATCAATGTTGGAACAAACTGCTCGGAATGATTGAAGCTAGAATACAATTTTTTTTTTTTTTTTTTGGCTGCACCCAAGGCAAGTGGAAGTTCCTGAGCCAGGGAATAGAACCCAGGGCACAGCAGTGATAACGCTGGATCCTTAACCCACTGCACCACAAGGGAACTCCCAGAATAAGCATTTAGTGTTGTGGTTGTTCCGAAGGGGAAAGACGCTTCAATTTCATTTCCACCCACGACCTTCTATGGACCCAGGGCTGGCGGCCTCACGAGCAAGGCCCACCCAGTGCAAAGTGAAAATTCGAGGCCTTTTGTTCAAGAGGAAGAAGAAAAGCTTTTTACTTGATTCTGCCATCTCTGTCTGGATCTGCTGTGGGGTGATTTATTTGCTAGTCAGTGTGTGTCCTCGGGCTGAGGGTACTTGCAGGGTGAGCGCGGCCCCTCACAGATGCTCGTGGCTCTGCCTCGTGACCTGCGCCTCCCTAAGCCCAGGTCCAGGTCCCCACCAGGAGCAGAGGGCAGCTGCTGGGTGTGGCAAGGGCCGGGAAAGAGGAAGCCAGAAGCCCATCTGGGGAGGCGAGAAGGTGACCGAGGCAGGTCTTCACAAATTCGAAGATAAAATTATTAAGAATTTCAAGATGGCATACCTATAAACTCCAAGCATCATGGACCTCCCTCACTCTGCCAGCCAGTATAGCTAATGATTAAGACAGGCCAGCCAACCTGGCCTTGCTCCTGACGACCCCCCCTCCCCTGCCCTATTGAATTATTTATTAATTTGTTTGTTTGTTTTTGTCTTTTTGTCTTTTCTAGGGCCACTCCCGCGACATATGGAGGTTCCCAGGCTAGGGGTCCAATCGGAGCTGTAGCCACCAGCCTATGCCAGAGCCACAGCAACATGGGATATCCGAGCCACGTCTACAACCTACATCACAGCTCACGGCAAAGCCGGATCCTTAACCCACTGAGCAAGGCCAGGGATCGAACCTGTAACCTCATGGTTCCTAGTTGGATTCGTTAACCACTGAGCCACGACGGGAACTCCCCCGACCCTCATCTATAAACTGAAGCTGCAACAGGACCCCTGCATCTGAGATTTGAGAATTCGATGACCTAATAATAATCGCTAAGTCTTAGATAGCACCTGCTATATCCTCACACGATGTTAATGTGCTTTATAAATATGATCTTTCATAACCCTCCTAACAAGCTAGTAGGTAGGTTGGGACTGTTCCCACTTTTCAAAAGGAGAAACGGAGGCACAGAGAAGTAACGCAACTTGCCCAATCCCACATAGCTGAGTAGGTAAGAGATGCCGTCGAGATTTGAACACATCTGCCCAGCTCCAGCGTCTGTGCTTCTGGGTCAAGACTCTGCGTAGCTCAAGGCCCCTAGAAAGTGAGCAATGGTTATTGTTTCATTTCATGTGATTCTCACAATGAGCCAGTGAGGTGGGGTTCTACACGCACATGAGATCTCCTGAGAGATCAGAGAGGCTAAGACACGAACGCCAGGGTGCCCCACACTGCACCCCGACGGGAACTCCTGAATCTGAGTCTTAATTTTAGGGTTGGGGACACTGAGGCTGGAGTGGAGACGTGGCTAGCCTAATGTCCCAGAGTCAGAAAGCACTGTCCCTAGTAGGATGGAGGGGGAGTTTGGGGTTGGTAGATGCAAACCATCACATTTAGAATAAATAAGAAATGTGGTCCTACCGTACAGCACAGGGAAAAAGAATGTATGTGTGTGTGTGTGTGTGTGTGTGTGTGTGTGTGTGTGTGTGACTGGGTCACTCTGCTGTGCAGCAGAAATTGACTCTACCCTGTACATAGACTATTCCCTACTAAAAAAATTTTAAAAACTCAGTTCTAGGAGTTCCCATTGTGGCACAGTGGTTAACAAATCCGACTAGGAATCATGAGGTTGTGGGTTCGATCCCTGGCCTTGCTCAGTGGGTTAAGGATCCAGTGTTGCCATGAGCTGTGGTGTGCGTCGCAGACATGGCTCGGATCCTGCGTTGCTGTGGCTCTGGCATAGACCGGTGGCTACAGCTCTGATTAGACCCCTAGCCTGGGAAGCTCCATATGCCATGGGAGCGGCTCAAGAAGAGGCAAAAAGACAAAATAAATAAATAAATAAAATAAAATAAAAAGCACAGTTCCAGGAGCAGAAGACCCACTGCCGGAGTGCGTACCAGAGCCATGGAGTGTCGTGAGCACATAGCAAGGGTCCTAGGTCCATAAACCCCACCATCAAAACCCCTCTGAACAGGCTATGCCTGGATAAGCCCTGACACAGCAATCCTACACATAGAGGAATTCTTATAAAATAAAATCCCTTGCTACTAATAAGGAAGGTCTAGTTAGAGTTGCCCTTTTCAGTTGTAAAATTTAGTTTTAAAAAACCCCACTACTTTTGAAGTCAGACAGACCTAAATTCAAAAAGGACTCTTCCACATAGGGGCTGTGTGACCTTAGGCAAATTACTTAACCTCTCTGAGTTTCAGCGCTCTCATCAGTAAAATGTCTCTAAAGTGAGATCACTTCACAGTGACTACAGATCTCTGGAACAGATTAAATGAAAAGGAGGTGCAGAGTGTAAAACCTGCCTGGCACGAAAGTTGGCACATGGTAGGTGCTCATATAAAGGCCATTCTGAAAGCATCAGAGGCCAAACTACGTACCACATGACAGCGGAGTCTCAGGGGACATAGCAATTCGAAAGGGACTTCAAAGTCTACTGGCACCATTTTTCCAAAAGTATTTGCTCCCTTGACATGCTGGCAGGTCTTGCAGTATTTCAAGCTTCACCATCATTACTATATGTTTTGGGGATCTGTGATCCACAATCTTTGAAGTTATGATTGTATTTGTTCGGCCCCTCATTTTTTGGCAGGGAGTTAGTTTGAATTAAGGTGCATGGATGGGGGGGGCATAATGCCACTGTACCCTTGGTAGATTACAGTCTCATATAAATACAACTTATATATACACTGGCAAAAAAAAAAAAAAAAAAAAAGATTAAAGGAAAGGACTTAAAAGCACCTACCAGACAGCACCACCCAAGGAGGGAAAACACAGCAGAATCTGGAGAGATCCAGAATAGGTTCCCCATTCATCAAGACCCAGGAGCCCAAACTGGGAGCTCCTAGTGATGGGGGGCGGGGAGGGGAAGCAGAGGGGGGAAGTGTGAGCGAACGCACATTTTTGGAGTTTCTTTTCTATTTAAGGTCTCGCTAACCACTCGGTAAACTCATTTCTTGTTCACGTTCTTAGCAGGAAAACACACTCAACCCCAACAGTAAGAATGGACCCTGGCTTGGAAAGTTCTCAAACGTTCTCACCTCTCTCTTGCGTCTACTGCAACTGAGGAGGGACATCCGGTGAGCGGCTCGATTTGAATAATTGTACCCGGAGGATTTCCAGGGGAAACACCCAGGGTGGCTTTCGAACCGGGGATCTTATGACACAGATGGATTTAAATAAAGAAAATCTCTTAAGTGCAGAAGGTTCTCCCTGGACGGCAGTGCCTCCCTGCCAGAGACTCAGGGCTTGCAGGGAACTCAGCGTGTAGACAGTCTCTCGGGGAAGCTTCCAAAAGGGAACTGCACACCGTGATAAGAGAAAAAGTAAAAGGTGTTATGAAGGTATATCTAGAGTTGTGGGTGGGAGTCCAGGAAAACTCTTCAAAGACGTGGCATTTAGGGTGAGAGACGAAGGATGAAAGGGCTGTGTCTGAGCTTCTCAGGGCTGCTGTCACAAAGTCCCACTAACGGGTGGCTTAAAACAACAGCAGCAGCAGCAGGGATGGAACTAGAGACTCTCATCCTGAGTGAAGTATGACAGAAAGAGAAGGACGGAGGCCATGTGATATCACTTATATGTGGTGTCTAAAATATGGCACAAATGATCTATCAATATACACAGAAAAAATCGTGGACATGGAGGGCAGACTTGTGTTTTCCAGGGGGAGGGAGTGGGATGGACTGGGAGGCTGGGGTTAGTGGATGAAAGCTTGCGTTTGGAGTGGATGGGCAGTGAGACCCTGCTGTATAGCACAGGGAACTATACATCTTATCACTAGTGATGACACACGATGGAGGATAATGTGAGAAAAAGAACGTACATATATATGTATGTATGTATCACTGGGTCACTTTGCTGTACAGCAAAAATTTGACAGAACATTGTAAATCAATCACAATAAATGATTAAAAGAAAACAACAGCAGTGTATCCTCTCACAGTTCTGGAGGCCAGAAGTCTGAAATCGAGGGCATGGCAGGGCCCTGCTTCCTCTGAGACCTGTAGGTGAGACCCTTCCTTGCCTTGTCCAGCCTCCGATGGTCTGCCAGCTCTCCTCGGCATCCCACGGCTTGTAGAAGCATCTCTCCAGTCACCGCCTCTGTCTTCACACTGCCTTTCCCCCTGTGTGTCTGGGTCTTTCTTCTAAAGACACCCATCATCAGCTAGCGGCCACCCTAACCAGGAAGACCTCATCTGAACTGGATTACATCTGCAGAGACCCTGATTCCAAATGAGGTCACGGCCATAGGCTAGGACTTGAACCTGTCTTGTGCAAGACCCAGTTCTACGGAATGAGCAGGGAACGCAAGTGCGTGAAGAGCCGCCGGAGCTCCAAGCTGGAGGTGGAGCTGGATGGGCAGGAGATGGTGCCTTTGGGGACATGGAGAAGCCAGCATGTCTAAAGCACAGAGAGGGAGAGGGAACAGGGTCCTGATGCTGCGGAAAGTGGGATGGAGCCAGGTCGTATATATGGTCCTGGGAGACAGAGAGGGGCTTCTGAGGGGTTCACCAGCTTTTCACTCTCCGAGAAAGGCACACCTTTTCCAGCTCATGCTGGTGCGGATCTTAAAGAGGTTGACACACCGCAGGCGGGGGGTCAAGGCCACTGGCGTTTTCATAGTCTGATGCACCACACCTGTGACTGGCCTGCCGCTCTGGAGGACCAGACGTGAGGCAGAAACCTGGCAATGATGTGCTCTCTGCTCTGGAAAACCAGAGGCTAAAATTGTCCCATTTACTGCACAGTTGCTGCCTGAGTGCATCCTGACACGCAGCCGGGGAAACCAGAAAGTGTCCTCTTTTGCAAAAAGTATGGCACCTATATATATTGAATATATTTTGGTCTTTGAGAGATATATGAGATATATATATATATATATATATATATATACACACACACACGCACTTATGTAAATCTTGATATATATGCTATATATAGCACATATGGAAACTTTCAAGCATATGTTAATATATACAACACATATATCTTATTACTTTATATATATATAATATACATGTGTGTGTATACATATATATATGGAATATATGTCTCAAAGACCAAAAGGTTTATGCTTGAAATAAAGGTTTATTTTCCGTGGAAACTACCTTTAATTCTACAAATATTTACTACCATGTCACTAATGCAGTTCTAGGCAGGGGCTAAGCTGAAAATCCCTGCCCATCCTGGAGCTGACTTTCCAGTGGGATCGGGGAAACTGATGGGCCAGCTCCAACCACCGAAAGGCACATGAAGAGGTGCCAAGAACAGCAGAGGAAAACGCAGCTGGGAAAGGGAAGAATGGGCACCGCAGAGTGTGGAGGGGTCTGGATGCTCAGTGCAGTGGCGGGATGGGCTTTGTTGATGGTGACGTCTCAGCAAAGACACCGAGGAGATGAGGAAGAAGCAGTGAGGACGGGGGAGATAGCGGGTGTGGGATCCCGAGGCAGAGCTGCCTGGGTGGCTGCAAGATGATGAGGCAGGGTTTCAGGGTGGGGTGAGAGAGATGGAAAGAACTAAAACATGATGGGGTCGGGGAGCTGGACCACACAGGCCGCGCCGACCATTATAAGAAGAAGCCCCTGGTTTCTCCACTGAATAGGATGGGAGAGGAGAGGGGTTTTATGCTCTGGCTTCCATTTCTAAAGGGTCACCCAGGCTGTTTTGAGTCTAGCGTGGGGAATGCAGGGCAGACACAGGGAGGGCATCAAGAACTGATGTAATTGGAGCTCCTGTTGTGGCTCAGTGGTTAACGAATCCACCTAGGAACCATGAGGTTGTGGGTTCGATCCCTGGCCTTGCTCAGTGGGTGAAGGATCCGGCATTGCCCTGAGCTGTGGTGTAGGTCGCAGACAACGGCTCGGATCTGGCGTTGCTGTGGCTGTGGTGTAGGCTGGGGGCTACAGCTCCGATTCGACCCCTAGCCTGGGAACCTCCATATGCCAGGGATGGCATCGCCATTAATGAAGATGGAGAAGACCACAGGTGGGGCGATGGGGGGCAGGCGAGAAGTTGGCAAGGACAGCTAGATACCCCAGTGGAGACCAGGGCGAGGCTTGCTGAATGCCCCTGGCCGGAGGGCGGGGAAGAGAGCCTTTGGGAGATGTCCGTGCAAGGAGGACCTGACGTCACCAAGGCCAGAGGAGCTCCCCAGGGGCTTGAGTGTAGATGGAAAGAGAGGACAGCTAAGGGTCAAAGCTTCAAGGCAACTGCTGCAACTCTAGAATTCAGGTTCCAGGAAAGGAGGAGAAACAGGCAAAAGTGCCTGAGAGGAGCAGCCGAGGGGAGAGGAGGCCTTGAGGCCGAATGAGGGGGCCGTCTCAAGGAGGACTTACTGTGTCAAAGACAATCCAAAGTCCAAAAAAGACTCAGGAAGTTCCATTTGTGGCTCAGTGGGTTAAGAACCCAACTAATATCCATGAGGATGCAAGTTTGATCCCTGGCCACGCTCAGTGGGTTAAGGATCCCATGTTGCCTTGAGTTGTGGCGTAGGTCACAGATGCAGCTCAGATCCCACCTTGCTGTGGTTGTGGTGTAGGCCGGCAGTTGACCCCTAGCCTGTGAACGTCTGTGTGCTGCAGGTGTGACCATAAAAAGAAAAAAAAAAAAAAAAAAAGGCTCGGAGCAAACACTGGAGGATACACTTACACTTTGGAAATGAGGACATACAGTTTCCTGGTCAGAAGGCAGTACCGCCGTTTCTCCGCAGGCCTGATGGGGGCTCAGCTGTGACAGCTCTCAGAGCATCAGCTGTGGGGGGGCCTGGAAGGCACTTCTCCCTGAGCTTGGACATGAGGCTGTCAGCACTGCCAGCGAATCGGAGCAGCTGACAGCAGTGCCTCACAAACCCTGCAGGGCACACATCTAACAGGAGAGGTTCAACACAGCAGCCGACTAGGAGAGGCCGTGGCAGGACAGGCTGGTGACAAAGAGCAAAGAGCGCGGCCCAGGGCCCTGATTTGGCTCAAGTTCCCGTCCCAGCACTTTCCAGCCTGGTGACCTTGGGCAGGTCACCTCCCCTAGCTGAGTCTCAGACTCTGAAACTCAAAGTGACAAGAATGAATCCCATCGTGCCTGAGCCCCTAAGCAGCTTTGGAGCCCCCCTGGCTTCAGCTCTACGGGATTTTGAGTTACAACCAGTGCAGACTGGGAAGATATTGGGAGGAGGGGGGATGACAAAGGATAGGCCCGTGAGTTCTTTCTGGAATCCCCAGCCCTCCATGCTATTTCATCTTTTTTCCCCCCCGGCCCCTTTTCCAGAGTCCTCATTGCTCCTTCAGGGCTCCAAAATAAAGCCTGTCCCCAAGTCCCAGAGGCTTCTGCTATCCCTCCCCAACCAGAGAGCAATCTCCACACAGCAGCCACAGGGACCTTCAAATGCAAATTAGCCACAGTGACTGTCCACTGCTCACAGAGCAAAGCCCGTCTCCCTCCTGGGCACCACCTGGCTCCTGGAGACCCCCAGCCTCCCGACAGGCATCCCGAGGCCACATCATTACCTGCGGCCACCTCAGCCTTCGAGCTTCTCAGTGATGCCGAAGTGCTGCCCATCTCAGGGCCTTTGTCTAAGCATCTTCCCCCTTCCCTTCGGTGGCTCCTTCAGGTCTTGGCAGAGAGGGCTTCACTGGGGCCCCCTCTCTAGCGTGTTCCCCTTTATTATCTCTCTCAGCCCTGGGTTACTCTTGGTGTGTTTAAATACGACTGAGAGGAGTTCCCGTTGTGGCGCAGTGGCTAACGTGTCCTACTAGGAACCATGAGGTTGCGGGTTCGATCCCTGGCCTTGCTCAGTGGGTTAAGGATCCAGTGTTGCCATGAGCTGTGGTGTAGGTCACATATGCGGCTTGGATCCCGCATTGCTGTGGCTCTGGCGTAGGCCAGCAGCTGTAGCTCCGATTGGACCCCTAGCCTGGGAACCTCCATATGCCACGGGAGCAGCCCGAGACATGGTAAAAAGACAAAAATAAATAAAAAAATAAATAAAATAAATAAATACGACTTGGAGATCTATTTATTTTTCATCTGTTGATTTAATCCGCACCCACATCCCTCCACTGGAAGCATAGTCCAGGGGAGCAGGGATCTGTCTACTGCCATGGACAATACTACATGCTAAGGACCCAGATATGGGACTAATGCAGAGGGGACACTCCCACAATTTTTTTTTTCTTTTTTCTTTTTACAGCTGCCCCTGTGGCATATGGAAGTTCCTGGGCTAGGGGTTGAATTGGAGCTGCAGCTGAGGCCTATGCCACAGTCATGGCAACACTAGATCCAAAAGGCATCTGTGACCTAGGCTGCAGCTTGTGGCAACACTGGATCCTTAACCCACTGAGTGAAGCCAAGGATCAAACCTGCATCTTCACAGAGACAACACTGGGTCCTTAACCCACTGAGCCACAACGGGAGCTCCACTCATGATATTTAAGTAAATGCATGTTTGCATAAATATGTCACACATTTTAAAAAACATTTGTTAAAGAAAGGGCAGAAAAGAGGAAGGGAGGATGGGAGGGACGGAGGGAGGGAGGAAAATTTGAGGAATCTACAGACTTGGCACTTAAAACCAGATCTGTCTACCTCAAATCCCGCTCATTTCCCATGCTCTGACATGGCCATCAATCAATAAACAAACCAGTCCTTGGGCTTGTGCAAGCTGGGCAATGCAGGTAATTAAGGAGATTACAGTACGGTTGAGGAAGCAAAACTAGCACGCATGTGACAGTGGACCTGAAAAACAAAAAGAAGCCACTAGCAAAGTGTTTTGTAGAAGAATATTGAATTACAGAGAATGATGTATGTGACATATTTTTAACTAAAAGCAAATTAAGAAACAGCATGCTTTCTATGTGTATATATACACATATCCACAAAGAAAATGCATGAAGATTATACATCAAAATGTGAACTGATTCTATTTGAATGGCATGGTCACCAGCATTAATTTGGTTTTTTTTAATTTAAATTTTCTGTAGTCATTACAAATTTCTTTTGCAACATGAAAGATATCATCAAAGTTACCTTCAAATATACACAGACGTCCATAGGAAGCTGCAAAGTCAACCGTGATTCCCGTAGAAAGCGCAGGCCAATGGTCAGGGATGGCTTCCAGAAGGAGGAGACGTCACGAACGGACGTGGTTCAGGCAGGACGGACGACATTTCCTCTTGTACTTTGCCCCCCATGAGCCTGGGCCATGGCCCCTGACCCCTCCCTGGGACCACGTCTCTTCAGGCCTCAGATGGAGAAATGCAATGTGGTGCCTGGACCCTTGAGAGACCTCTCCTGCCCAACCTTGACCTAGAGGACTCCTACACACCCTCAGTTCCGAAGTGTCCTTGAAAGCATCTTTCCCTGGAGAACCCAGGAAGAGCTCACCACTCTGCATGGTCCAGGGGAAGCCTGGGCGAGGGAACTGGGGGCGCCATATGCAATGTCGTGGAGAACAGGAGTCTGAGCCAAGCAGCCCTGGGGGAGACCAGCTCCCAGGGATTAGCTGGGTGACCCCAGGCAAGTAACTTCCTCTCGGGTGCCTTGTCTGCAAAATGGGATAATGGCTCTTGCATGGGGCTGTTACAAGGGCAAAGTGGGATGAGTTGTGTGAAATGAATGGGAACGGGTAGAAATAGTTCCATTCTAAGCAGGAACAGTTCACAAATGTTAGCAAGGAATTATCCCAAGAAGTTCACCAGGAGGAACTCCCACACCCAATAACCGAGAAGGAAGATACAGTGCAGTCCCTGCCTGTTCTCACCTCTGATCCCTGGGGCGCAGGAGGTCTGGGCAGACGGCAATCGAGATAATACCCCTGAGGATATGCCCAGAAAGAACAGAGGTGCTGCCACAAGCTGGTCACAAAGGAACCTCTCCAGAGCAGGGGTCTTCCGTCCAAGGGGAGCTCCTCTGCAGAACACGTTTTCATACGGCACACCTACTGCATGCCAGGAACCGTATTATCTCTAACATAAGCCCCTCCTGGGTAGTCACCACCGTTACCACTGAAAAAGGAGGGAAACGAGGTGCAGAATGCTCAAGGTCATGAAGCTGGAAAACGGCCTCTTGGCCTTCTCTCTGCACCAGCCATTTCCAGGAGGGGCCACCACCGGAAGGGCAGGTTTTGATGAAGCGCCAGTGGTACAATGAGGAGGGGATGAGGGGGATTTGAGAAGCTCTCTGTTTCCCCTTGGCAGCTGTTTTTCCATCCTCACCCCCTCCTGTGCCCTGCACCAAGCCTGTTGGTCACAGAGGCACCGCCCCACCTGCTGAGCTTTGAAAGTGCACTGTTCCCCCTGGTTTCCGAAGCTTCCAGCGCTGTTCTTTGTGATTCGCTAAGCCCAGGGGCTTCTCCCCTTCTTCTGGGATGGAGGGTCTCAGTCACAGCCCTGCAGCTACAGAGGGGCCCTGGCTCAGGGCCAGGAGCTGACCACACCCCCCAACCTCCACCCATGCCCTCCTGTTGGTGCTAGGAGTCTGGGAGCCTGTTGTCCTGTCCTTCTGAAGGGAAAGGAAGAAAGAAAAAGACCTGCTGACAATGAAGCAGTAGCAAAACAATGGTGCAGCCCACGTTGCTCTGCTGCCACGACGGGTGGGACAGCTTTCCAGTGGAGACGGCAGAGGACTTGATAAAGGCCCCTTAATCTGGGAAGAGCCCCACCACCCCTTCACCAAACCAAGGTCCCCGGAGGCTCCTGTGAGTCCTGACTCTCCAAGGGGATGACAACATGTAACGGGGATCCTTGACTCTCTCTCTCTCCCAAACTGACAGATACATGATTTATCACATTATAAAAATAGCTGACTTGATACGATGTCTCAGGCACCTGATTCCACAACCCCATTTGGTAAGCATCAATGTTGCTATGCTACAGATTGGAAAACTGAGGCTAAGTGAGGTTGACTGCAGTGTCCTAAGCCCTTTCATTCATAGGGTGGGGGAATGAGTCACAAACCTAGGCACTCTGTGCCCCAGACAGCAGACTCCTGTTCCCTGCCAGCATGCTATCCATCCGTACCACGTACACAGTCCTGTCTAGAGGGATATCGTTTTTTTTTTTTTTTTTTCTGTCTTTTTGCTATTTCTTTGGGCCGCTTCCGTGGCATATGGAGGTTCCCAGGCTAGGGGTCTAATTGGAGCTGTAGCAACCGGCCTACGCCAGAGCCACAGCAACGCAGGATCCGAGCCGCGTCTACAACCTACACCACAGCTCACGGCAACGCCGGATCGTTAATCTACTGAGCAAGGGCAGGGACTGAACCCGCAACCTCATGGTTCCTAGTCGGATTCGTTAACCACTGCGCCACGACGGGAACTCCCGGGATATCGTTTTTTATCTTAACCCATCTCCTGTGTGGTTCCCGAGCCCTGGATCTGTGGCAGGACACAATCCCAAATGAATATGCTGGCAACTGACAGGCAGCTTGAGTTTCTTTTTACACAGAAATGAAAGTAACACCATCTTACATATGAGAGTGGAAAGGCACAGAAAAATCAGTTCTGACTACGCCGGAATAGTGCGGTGGAATTAGAGCATCAAAGGAAAACTCTCTTAGAGAGGGCATTGCGAATACATACTAGCTGCTTGTTTTCAGCTGGTAACTGCCCACGCACCTGCAATCGGATGAAAATGAAATCCGTGGCCTCTTAGGACAGGCTGCCCTTGACATTCAGAGCAGGAGCCACAAGGATTTGTGGTAAAAAGCCAGGTAGTGTATATTTGAGGCTTTTGCAGGCCGTACATTTCTCTCACAAGTAACTCTACTCCAACACTGTGGCAGAAAAACAGCCCCAGACAATACATAAATGAAGGACATAGCCATGTTCCAATAAAACTTTATTGGCAAAATCAAGTGATGAGCCAGACTTGGCGTGCGAGCCATAGTTTGCTGATTCCTGGTTTAGAACAAACACAGCAGGGAGTTCCCATTGTGGCTCAGCAGCAACAACCAAACTACGCAGGTTCAATCCCTGGCCTTGCTCAGTGGGTTAAGGATCTGGTGTTGCCGTGAGCTGTAGTGTAGGTCACAGAGGCAACTCAGATCTGGTGTTGCTGTGGCTGGCAGCTGCAGCTCCTATTCGACCCCTAGTCTGGTAACTTCCATATGCCATGACTGTGGCCCTAAAAATAAACAAACAAACAAACATTTAAAAAGGGGGGGGGGATTCCCATTGTGGCTCAGCGGTAATGGAACTGACTAGTATCCATGAGGATGCGGGTTTGATCCCTGTCCTCACTCAACGGGTTAAGGATCCAGCATTGCCATGAGCTGTGGCATAGGTCGCAGACACAGCTTGGATCCTGAGTTACTGTGAGCTGTGGTGTAGGCCAGCAGCTGCAGCTCCATTCAACCCCTAGCCTGGGAACGTCCATATACCGAGGGTGCGGCCCTAAAAAAAAAGAAAGAAGGAAAGAATGAAAGAAAACCTGCAGAGCAAATCACCAGCCTGTGAGAAATCCAAGAGGAGCCATGGTCAGGGCAGCCCCCACAGGCTGTCTCATCTATGCTCCAGACATCCCGGAGCATAAGGGGTCTACAACCCCCACACCCCACACCCCCGCCAGGGCCTCAGAGATCTCGACCCAGGGGAGGCCCAGGAACAGGAGGCCCAGTGACAGCTCAGCCCTGCTGCCTGAGGGCCTCTGTGCCGGGCCTTGGGCTCCAGCTCGCCCGCCACCCTCTTTTTAAGGTTTTATGTGGCCTGGATCCTGAAATAAGAGCTCTCTGTGGGAGGAAATTAAGGCAGGAAGGGGAAGACTGAGCAGCATGTCCACCAGCAGAGATGGAGCAGCCTGGACATCGAGAAGCAGAAAAAACAAGGTCCCAGAGTCGGGACAGAAGACGGCATGGAGAGCAAAGGATTTACCATACGGCCCAAAAGTTACCAGAGACCCTGGGGAGGTGAGTTGCGCTGGCCAGAGGAAGGCCTGAGACCCCTGCCTGGGGGAGGGTGTGAGGTTCAGAGACCTGGGGATTCCTAGGAGCCAAGTGTTCTGATGCAAAGATTAAACAAAGGCCAGTGACTTAGGCTAAGAGTGAAAGGCTGGTTTCAGGAGCTCCCACTGTGGCTCAGAGGGTCACAAACCCAACTAGTATCCATGAGGACTTAGGTTCAATCCCTGGCCTCGCTCAGTGGGTTAAGGATCCGGTGTTGCCATAAGCTGTGGCATAGATCACAGACACAGCTCGGATCTGGTGTTGCTGTGGTTGTGTAGGCTGGTGGCTACAGCTCTGATTAGACCCCTAGCCTGGGAGCGTCCGTATGCCGCAGGTGTGGCCCTAAAAATATTTTTTTAATAAAAATAAAAAGAACACCCATTAAAAAATTAAAACTGGAAAATGTAAAAAAAAAAAAAAAAAAACCTACAAAAAAGCAGGCTGTTCGATGCTCAGCCCTTGTCTTCCAACCCCTGTGTGTCCTTACTCTACCCCACTCAAGCCTGCGAATCACCACTGGGGGCAGAGTTAGTAGGACAGAGACAGACGAAGGAGAAGCATCTGTCTGGGGACATGGGAGTCCCCAGAATCTCCCCAGAGAAGTTCGTTCAAGGGGAGGAGTGGGTGAGGGAGGCCACTGTGCGCCATGGGGACTGGACGATGATTCTGAGTAAGGGTCAGGCTTTTCCAGAGCAGGAAAGCAGGCGGAAGGCCAGGGGCTCTCTCCACAGCGGCACTGGCTCAGCAGGCTGCCAAGGCAAGCGCTCAACTTGGCCTGGTACGTAGCGTTGTATAACCACCTCAGCCCTGCTGGGTCACTCCGGAATACCAGGGCAACCTTCGTACCAGAAAAACAAGTTCATGAACGCCTGCCGGCTGGGACAGCTGGAGGAGGGCACAGAAGAGCCATCACACGCCAGGGACCCCCTAACAGCCTCCCTGTCCTGCTGGGCTGATGATAACCGCAGTGCCAACATTTGTAGAACACAGACCTGTCAGGCGCGTGGGTGGCTCTGACGCTTTAAATACCATCCCTTCATCATCACTAAGAGTCCTTGAAAAAGGTGATAAAATCATTCCATTTCACAGATGAAGAACCTGGGGGTCAAGGTCATCAAGCTCATCGAGGGTGGAGCTGGGATTTGAACCCAGGTCACCTGATTCCAGGAGGCGTACCCATGGCCTCTGTGCCCAAAGGGGGCCTATGGCACTGGAAACAAAGGTCTGGGGTCCTGGGAGTCTGTGGAATCAGATCTCAGCTCCACTACTTCTAGCTGGAGCAGAGTGACCTTGAATTAGCTGTGCTCAGGGTCTGCTGTCTCATGGATACAATGCAGATCCCCAGGTCCTACCTAGCGCCGTGATGACAATAGGGTATAAAAGCAAAGTGGCTGCCAGTAGATTCTCCATAACTGGCACCTGATCTCATAGGACCCATAGCCTCTGCTACCTCTCAGGGTATGGCATGGGTCTCCTCTGAACCTCAGGCTTCTCTTCATGCCCATCAAGAGTTATCCTGCTCTCCTGGGCTGCACTCTGTCCAATGAACTCCCAACTAGAGTCGCAACAAGTGACCCCCCCCCAAAAAAAAACCCCACACTCTCTGATTCCCCCAACCCCAAGCCTCCCCACCACCTCATCAAAGTCAGCCTTTAACTGTCCCATGGGCCCCCTGGCCAGTTCATCATCTTCCCTCACCCAGGAAACAGCCAAGGAAATTTAAAGAGTAGAAAATTCAGCTGAGCCCATGTGGCTGTTTTCTAGAAGTTTGGGCACCCAGTTTAGTGAGAAAACAAATGGAAACCATGAGCTCGCCCAAGGCAGGCAAAGACAGTCTTCTACGCAGTTGCCCAAATCTATTTGAAAGTAAAACCTCCAACTGGGCCTGCCTTGGAAGTAATCAATTTCAGAAACATGGAATTATGGCCTCAGGAAAGACTGTTTCCCGGTCTGCAGAGTTTCCCTCCTTTGCTCCTTGAAAGTCTAGGTCCCCCTCCCCCAGGGGAGAACCAGGGTTCAACGTAACTGTTTTCCTTTGTAATCTGGATGTTCTATTATATGCATTTTAGAATCACTATTCGGAGAAGGCACCCAGAGCTTCCCTGTTGTCAGAAGGGTCTGTGGCATACACACAAAGAAAAGAGTTCCAGGGAGTTCCCACAGTGGGAGTAGTGTCCATGAGGACACGGGTTCGATCTCTGGCCTCGCTTAGTGGGTTAAGGATCCGGGAATGCCACAAGCTGTGGCATAAGTCGCAGATGTGGCTTGGGTCCTGGGTTGCTGTGGCTGTGGCAGCTGCAGCTCTGATTCGACCCCTAGCCTGGGAACCTCCATATGCTGTGGGTATAGCCCTAAAAAAGCAAAAAAAAAAAAAGAAGAAGAAGGAAGGAAGAAAAGAGAGAGAGAAAGAAAGAAAGAGAGAGAGAGAGAGAGAAAGAAAGAAAAAGAAAGGCAGAAAGGAAAGAATTCCAAAGCTCTCTGGTTCTGGATTGAGTAGGCCCTAGGAATTCAAGTGTTCCTTGTTCTTCATGAAATAATTCCCTAAAGGTTCTAGTAGGTTTGCTGACAGCACCGCGTGGTCCCACCTTGCCCCTGCCTGTGGAAACAGTCCTGTTTTGTCTGCAGATGCGCGGAAGCACGGAGACGAGGGAGGGGTGGGGAACAGAGCAAGACTGACTTCATTCTGATACACGCATCCTCTCCCGGCCATCCTCCCTGCCCGGCCAGGCATGTTTGCGCATTCACCCATCTCTGCAAATTTGCAGAGGGCAGTGGCAAGGCCAAATCTCAAAATCCACACCTAGATGAGCAGCCAGGAAGGGCGAGCCTCTGCTACGGGTCTGCTGCTCGCAGCTGGAGAGAGTGGGATTTAGGGACCACGGCTCCTCTCTTCCCCTTCCCTGGGGACACGTCCCTCCCTGGAGCAAATCCCCAGACATTTTCTCTTGGCCTCAGAGGTCAGGGTAGAGTTCAAGGCCGGTTCTCACTCGGGCCACAGGGAGGACAAACTGGCCTAGGGTCTGGCTCCTGGAGTCAGGGGCTGGCTGTGCCTTCTCACCTGCAGGGACGGCCCCCTCTCCCCTCCTCCGGGCATCAGGCAGAGTGGAGATTCTTCTCTCCCAAGGACTCTGGACCTTGGACCTTCACTCTCCAGGGAACGCTCCACTCTAAACCCCAAACCCTCAGAGTACACAACATTCAGACAGACCATATGCTGAGCCATAAAATAAGTCTCATTTCAGAGGCTTGAACCACCCACAACCTCTCTGAGGACAAAGGCAATAAACTAGAAATTAAGAAGATTGGTTCGAGAAAATCCCAGTTAGTTGAAGGAACCCTCTCAGGGTTGGATACGGGCAGGTCCTCAATCATTTCTCCCCCAATGCCTTTCGCCACCACAAGTAGGATCCCTCTGCTGCTGCTTCAAGTGGAGGCCAAATGCCAGCCAAGGACATGGCTGTGGTCCCAGCACGGCTCTCGCTGCCGTGTCGGTGCCGTGAGCTGGGACAGTTTCGTTAATTTTGGAGCCTCCTCTGAGCCCCTGGACCTCTGCCAGGTCCCCATTCAGACCGGAAGATCTCCACCATGCTGCCCAAATGGGGTCCCCCCACTCTCCACTCTTAGGAGCCCCAACCTCAAGAGGCTGCCCAGGGGTGGAGTGAGGGCCTGATCTGGCAATGGCTTTTGCCCTCTTCACTCAGAATGTTCTCTGGCAAATACAATGTAACTCATTTTGTTTAGGGAGCTTAACGAACACCTCTTGATGAGAAAATGAAGCAGCTTATCAGAAATGCCTGCTTTGGAGTTCCCTGGTGGCCCAGAGGTTAGGGATTCAGCATTATCACTGCTGTGGCTCAGATTCAATTCCTGGCCTGGGAATTTCTGCCCGGCAGAGGCAGGGAAAAAAAGAAAGAGAGAGAGAGAGAGAGAGAGAGAGAGAGAAAGAAAGAAAGAAAGAAAGAAAGAAAGAAAGAAAGAAAGAAAGAAAGAAAGAAAGAAAGAAAGAAAGAAAGAAAGAAAAAGAAAAAGAAGGAAGGAAGGAGGGAAGGAGGGAAGGAGGGAGGAAGGAAGGAGGAAATGCTTGCTTTTCTTTGTCTGTCCTTCCGGAGGTTTCCCAGGAGATTCTCAATACAGTCAACCAGAAAGAAACTCAACAAGCGAAGCCATTCAAGGCAACTGGTGACTATGGCGCTGACATTCTTTGCATTGGGAAGTAAAATGGGATCTGAATTTTACTTAAGGGGGCACTTGAGCTTTTCAAGGTGGATAATCCTTGAATCCATGTTTTTGATTCATGATATAAATGGGCAATTGTGGCGCTGACACCCACCACCCATAGGAGCCAGAAGGCAGAAGAAACTCTTACAGACACAAACATGCAGTGTTTTACTGAGACAAAGCTGGTTGCAAGATCATTTTTCTGCAAATCAGGATAAAGACCACTGGGACAAAAACGGAAAAGGAGGACCTTGATTAAAGCACGCCTAAAGAGGTCGGTACATGCTAACAGCTCCGCGGAACTCAGTCCATGGAAGGTTTCCAGTGGGATCCCAGTGAGAGAGAGGAGAGTTTAAAAATATAAGAACAGAGCCCTGTTTTGCCATCTTCCGGCTGTGTGGCTGTGGGCAAATGACTTCACCTCAGTTTCCTCATCTGTAAAATGGGGCTGATGGTCAAAGAACCCACCTCCCAGGCCCGTCGTGGGGAGTGAGGAGATGTATAAAGACACATCCCATGTGCCTCCCACCTAGTAACAACTCCAAGCCCTAACCAGGCGATCTCACCTAACACAACTTTCAGGGCAATCCTGGAGAGTGGGGTTATTCCCATTTTGTAGATAAGAACATCAAAGCCCAGGAAAACTGAGAAACATGCCCAAGGATACAAGCCGTAAGTCACAGAGGTGGGATTCTAACTCCAGAGCCTCAAGAAACTTCCAGTCTAATAGAAGTGACCCTCAAAAGCCACCAACACAATGGCCACCAAGCTGCCCCAAGGACAACGGAGTGGGATCCAAGGGCAGCCAGGAGGCACCCTGTAGGAAGAGGGGTTCGGGTGGTCAGTTCCAGCTGGGCCTTGAAGTGGAGGAGACAAGCCTTCTCCATGGGAAACTCACATTGGCAGAGGCAAGGAAAGTGTTAAAAGGGGTGCCCTGTTTAGGTAAAGGCTGGAAAGACAGCTGTGCTGGGATGGGGGTTTCCTGGAGTCTCATATGAACCCATTTTCATATCTTTGCAAACACTCTGACCAGCTCAGCACTGTGGGTGAGAGCACGGGCTCTGGGTCTGATGGACTAAGATGACATAAGAAAAGCTGTGTGACTCTGAGCAAGAGACTGAACCTCTCTTATACTGAAGAGGGCTCACCTTTCAAACGAGGGCCAATACACTAACACACTGGGGGGGCTGTACTGACTTCATGGGGCCCTCTGCGCAAAGGCTTAGCCTCCAGCCTGCAAGCAGTGGTGCTTCTTTGCATTTCTGCTCTACTGGGTGGGGCCTGGGTCTCCTCTGTTGTCCTTCCCATGGCTCAGCGCCCTTCGCTGGCTGACATCTCTTAAGGATCTGCTAAAGTCCTAAAAGAGAAACGACTCCCAAATCAGAGAGAAATGGAGCTTGGGCTTTGCTATTCCTAGAGATAAGATGCTACAAAAAGAACTTGTCTGCATACAGCCAGGTTTTGGGATCTGACTTCCTCTCTCTTGCAAAATACAGTTCTGTGAGATGACTGTGGTGCAATCATTTGAATTCAAACCCTTTGATAGCTGCCCAAGAAAGGCACGTTCTGCCTGGAGCACAGGTTGTCTCTATTAATCTTTGCGTTTTGTCATGGAGAATGGGATGGCCGATTGGAAACTTTCATACAAAGGCCCGTCTGCTTTAGGCGCTCCTCTTGCTTCTCAAAAAGTCAGATTGTGGAGGGGTCTTGTTATCGCCTGGGCTTAACTAGGTGTCTGTGTCATTCATGCTTTAAATCAAAGGTCCTAAGATGTACATCTCTTCAAATTTCAACATCTCCAAGGTAGTTATGTTCCTACGAGTGTCGTTCAGGAGTTTAATTGGAAGCAATTACTTTGTCCTCAGTGGCACACAAATTAATCACAAGTTGTATGGCCTCTTAGACATGAAGAAATACAGTAGGTCCTGAGAACCATGTTAGGTTGGAAGCAAAACTTGCTTTTGCTTTAAACAACCATCACATAACTTACATAGGAGACATCAATGCTCAGAATGTGTAGAAAATATTGCTTATGCTCCCCTCGTATGTAAGAGAAAGAACCTGGGGTTCTACTTACTATTGCTGAGTACAAATTACTGCAAAACTTAGCCTGTCAAAACAACAATCATTTTCTGTTACCCATGAGCTTTTGATCAGGAATTTGAGAAGGGGTGGGCTGGGTGGTTCTCACTTGGGGTTTCCCCTGTGCTTGAGGTCAGATATGGGCTGTGGTCATTTGAAAATGCAAGATGGTTGAAACATCCAAAATGACAGCTTGCGTGGCTGTTGGCCAACCCTGGGGGCTGGCTGGGAGCTCAGCTGAGACCACAGACCAGAGCACCTACATGTGGCTTCTTCGGCAGGGTGGTTCCCTGTCTCCCCAAGAGTGTTCCAAGGAAGTCTGAGGATGCTACAGGACCGTCTGTGACTCTGCTGCTTGAAGTGGTCACCAAGACTCAAGGAAATGACATCAATCCCATCTTCGTGGGGTCTTTGGTTTTTGGTTTTGGAGGTTTTTTGTTTGGTTTGATTTTTTTGGCCGCACCTACACATATGGAGGGTCCCAGACCAGGGGTCAAGTCCTAGCTGCAGCTATGACCTATGCCACCACTGCGGCAACACCAGATCCTTAACTCACTGCACTGAGCTGGGAATGGAACCCGTGCTTCCACAGCTACTGGAGCCACTGCAGTTGGATCCTTAACCCACTGTGCCACAGAGGGAACTCCATACATCTCATCTTTCAGTGGGAAGAATGTCAAGGAATGGGGCCATTTTATTTTATTTTTTATTTTTATTTTTTATTTTTTTTTTGCTATTTCTTGGGCCGCTCCCGCAGCATATGGAGGTTCCCAGGCTAGGGGTCGAATCGGAGCTGTAGCTGCCGGCCTACGCCAGAGCCACAGCAACATGGGATCCGAGCCGAGTCTGCAACCTACACCACAGCTCACGGCAAGGCCGGATCGTTAACCCACTGAGCAAGGGCAGGGACCGAACCCGCAACCTCATGGTTCCTAGTCGGATTCGTTAACCACTGCGCCACCACGGGAACTCTGCCATTTTATTTTTAAACCATCACAGATGAGAAGCCTGGTCTGACCGACGCAAAGACACCACATGTGGGATTGCTTGTCTGGTACCCCGGCAGGAAGGAAGAGGGAAATCAGATTTTATCTTTGCCACTAACAAGCTTGTAGTCCAATATATATTATTTCTAACCAGACATACTTCATCTAGTTTAATATTTACCGAGCACTAACTGCAAAAGGTGCCGGGTTCTGCAGATACCTGAATGAACAAAACAATGCCTCTTTCCTTGCAGGCCTGACCTTCCGATGGGCGATGTAAAAATCACTCAATCTGTAATAATGTCAGCAAGTCCCAAAAATAACCAATAATGACAGAAAATGAGGGGAGGGGAAGCTAGCTTAGAGGGGGTGGTCAGAGAAGAACTCTGTGGGAGCTGACCTCTGAGCAGACACCTAAATGAAATGAGGAAATGAGCCAGGCAGGTACGCAAGGGAAAGAGTGTTCTGGAAAAGGGAACCCTGCCATGCAAAGGCCCTGAGGCCACCCTGTGCTCAGGTAGGTTGGACCTATGGCAAGAAGGCCAGTGTGGAGAGTAGGGTGAGTAGCAGTGGGGCGGGGGGCAGGGGTGGCAGGGAGGGCACTGTAAGACATATTAGGAACTTTGAATATGATCCTAAGTCAGATGGGACTCCATTGAAGAGGTGATGGGCATGGTTTGGTGGACCCTTTTAAAGGATCTCCCTGCCTGCCAAGGATGGGAGGCAGGCTCCTGCTGTAATCCAGGCAGAAGGTGGTGGTCTGGACGGTCATTGGTGGGATGAATACATAGGCTGAAGGCAGATTCCGTAGGATTTGGTGATGGACACGCCAAGTGAACCTTAAACCTCACGAACAAGGTAGGTTTCCAAACGGCTTAGTCTTCGATCCAATCCCAAACTGGTCTCTACAGAGGGTGGCAAAGTGGGTAGTAGAAAGCGGGACAGTCCCAGGTCAAACGAGCCCCCTCACACCCTGGCCAAGGCCCTTGTCCCTCCTGGCACAAGAGGTCCCAGATGGCGGGCTTCACCCCTTCCTTCTCACCCCCACCCTTCCAACCACTGGCAAGACAGATGTGTTAAGATTCAAAAGAATAAGCCACTGCTGGAAAGACCCTTTCAAAAACGAATACAAAAATTCTAGAGTCTTCTAAAAGGGCCACTAGGGGAGACCCACACTCATTTGCATGGGCAAGTCTGGGTATTTTGGTCCTTCACTTGGTGACACGACCTGGTAGTCACAGCCCCGCCTTCTTTACAAGTCAGTGTTCTCTGAGGAGACTTTTCTGTCAAAAAGAAACTCTCACTGGTTTGAGACAGTCTTTAGGGGTAGTTTCATGCTCCAGGAGTCTTGGGGACAGGTCAAGGTGCTACTTAAATACCACAAGATGGTCAAATCAAGGTGCAAACCCAAAGCTATGATAGTGGCTACTTTCTTTTCTTCTTCTTCTTCTTTTTTTTTTTTTTTGACAAATATGCATATTGCTACTTTCCTTGGGCCAGGCAATGTTCTAACCATTTTATAAAACATTTAGTCATTTAATGACCCTAACATGTGTACTGCTGCTATTATATACTCAACACACATTTAGAGAGCATTTTAAAGACAAGAGCAGAGAGTCACAGAGAAGTGAGGTGATTTGCCCAGGTCATATAGCTTGTTAGTGGCAAAGCTGAAATCAGAACCCAGAAACTCTGGCTCTAGAATTTGGCCTTTTCACCTCCATATGAAGCTGCCCAATACTGTGCTTTGGTAGAAATTTATATATCTATTAGAAATGCTTTCAGCAGCAAATAAAAGACAACTTCATTTAGAGTGATGTCAACAAGTAGAAATTGTTTCAATAACAAAAGGGCTGGAAACAGTCTCCTGTCTTGGGCTGGTGGAACCACTGAACAATGCTGTCAAAGATCCAGATTCGTTCTGTCTTTTCTGCTCCATCATTTGAGTCTGTTGGCATGCCACCTCATGATTGCAATATGGCTGCTGTACCTCCAGATATCATGTCCAAAATCCAGGCAAGAAGAAAAGATAAGAGTGAGGTGCCCTTGTCGATGACTTTATCTTTTATCTGGAAAAAGAGCCTCTCTCTAGCATACTTTCTCTGACAAAACCAGGTAACACGCCCACCATTACCATATCTGGTTTATTTATTTTTATTATTTTTTATTATTTCAGTTAAAATATATTTTTCATCTGCAAAATATTTAACCTCAAATTTCCTAAGTAAATTTTCCAAGATTTGTATTTTGAGATTTAAAAATCTCACTGAAAGTGGGACTTAAAAATATTGATTGGCCCACCGACACAACATTTGCTTTAAACCAACCTTGAGGAGTTCCTGTTGTGGCGCAGTGGTTAACGAATCCGACTAGGAACCATGAGGTCCCTGCCCTTGCTCAGTGGGTTAACAATCCGGCGTTGCCATGAGCTGTGGTGTAGGTTGCAGACGCGGCTCGGATCCCGTGTTGCTGTGGCTCTGGCGTAGGCCGGTGGCTACGGCTCCGATTGGACCCCTAGCCTGGGAACCTCCATATGCCGTGGGAGCGGCCCAAGAAATAGCAAAAAGATAAAAAAAAAACAAAAACAAACAAACAAAAAAACTTATCAGAAATAAATTAAAAAAAAAAAAACCAACCTTGATTCATCTCACAAGGTGGGATTGAGGCCTGTCTTTACTAAGATCTGGAGCCTCTTCCCTACCATCTGAACCTATCAAGGTTCTCTGCAGTGGGGAGGCAATGGCTACTGAGGAGACAGCGGAAAACACTGGCCACAGGTACGTATGACTATACCCACTTTTTTTATATGGACACATTCCTGTTAGAAATCACAAGATCGGGAGTTCCCGTCGTGGCTCAGTGGTTAATGAACCCAACTAGTATCCATGAGGACGTGGGTTTGATCCTTGTCCTTGCTTAGTGGGTTAAGGATCTGGTGTGGCTGTGAGCTGTGGTGTAGGTCACAGACATGGCTCGGATCCCACATTGCTGTGGCTGCAGTGTAGGCCGGCAGCAACAGCTCTGATTTGACCCCTAGCCTGGGAACCTCCATATGCCGCAGGTGTGGCCCTAAAAAGACAAAAAAGAAGAAAAAGAAATCATAAGATCAAGATCGTATGGTTGGCCAAAAGGTAGTCTCAGAATAATAACCCAGGTCCAGCGAGTCTAAATCTGATGCTCTTGACTGTGGCATGGTACATTGCTGAGTGAAGGCAAAACTGGATGGAAGCCCATTTGGCTTTCCACTAAGAGTTCTGGAGCCTTGGGGAAGCTACTCAACCTCTCTGATCCTCAATCTTATCTCTAAATTGCAGCTAATACTGGTACCTCACCAAGAGCATGGCTATGAGTGTGAAATGGAATCATACTGTAAAGAGCCAGACAAGACTAAGCAATTGAGCATTCCCGTGGCTATTTTCATTGCTCTCGCTATTATTACTGTTGCTTTTGTATGCTGTGAAAATTTGTAGCCACAGCGTATTGTACCCAAATGAACACAGCATTTGAGCATTTCTGGGTGACCTGGCAGTGGATGGGCCTGAAAGTAAGAGGGTATTCATTATTATATTAAGTATGGATTCACGAGTCCTAAAGCTTGCTTTGCTTGCATTTAGGGGATACAGAGCCCAGTCTTTCATAATATCCGTCCGCCACTCTCCAAACACGAGTTCGCTTTTAGCTTTGTTCGGCCAATAGGAAAATGGTTTTTTTGGCCAGAAGCACTGTGCTTTTCTTTTTTGGACCCCCATGTTTTTATCTGTGCAGAAGTCATTTTTCCTTCAACAGTAGTCAATGCGTGATGAACATTAATTGAGCACCTATTACGGGCACTTTGCCATGGAGGTCTTAGAAATACAGTCATGCGAGGGGCAGATGCTCCTCTTGGGAAGCTTAGAGGTTTAAAGATCTTTAGGAAGTTCCCTTGTGGCACAGCAGGTTAAAGATCAGGTGTTGCTGCAGCTGTGGTACGAGTTCGATCCTGGCCCAGGAACTTTTGCATGCTGTGGGCACATCCAAAAAAAAAAAAAGAACCTTAAAGTTCCCTTTCAGTAATAAAACCTGACAATAATTAGAAGTTAAAGCTGATAACTTCCAACCCAGAGGTTATTTTGAGTACTAACTGTTTTTAGCCGTTTCTTACAAAGTGAAAAGCCTTACCAGCCATCTGGCCATCTTGCTCCTGGGTATTTACCCAAATGAACTGAAAACTTTTGTCCACTCAGAAGACATGGAGGGGCCTTAAATGAATACAACCAAATGACAGAAGCCAATCAAAATGGTCACATGCCATACGATTCTAACTATGTGACGTTCTGGAGAAAGCAAAACTACAGAGAAAGTAAAAGATCAGTGGTTGCCATGGGTTTGGGAGGACGGTGGGAGAGATCAGTAGGTGAAGAAAAGGGGATTTTTAGGGCAGTGAAAAGATTCTGTGTGAAGTTTTAATAGTGGATACATAAAACTATGTATTTGTCAAAAACCCAAAATTACACAAAAACTGAATGTAGAGTCTTTAGTTAATCATAATATATCAATATTGGCTCATAAATTAACAAATACATCACACTAATGCAAAATGTTAACAATATGGGGAGATGGGGGAGTCATATATGGGAGTTCTCTGTAGTTTGTACTTAATTTTTTTATAAACCTAAATTTTCTCTAACAAATAATGTATTAATTTAATATATAGATTTTCAACAACATTAATTATCATTTGATCAAATTATTTCACCTCTGAGAGTCCCTTGAGATGTAGGACACAGTAGAAGGAAGACTTCATTTACAGAAAAGAAAAAAGTAAGCAACCTATAATTCACTACAACCAACCACAAAAGCAAATTAAAAAGTAGTCATGGAAAAGGTTCTGAAATAACATGAACAGTGACTGCCAAAAAAAGGCAAATAGAAGAAAAATGGAAAGCTCCTTAAGATAGCCACCATGGAAAAAGCTTTGTATAAAACACCACCAGTGGTTTATAGCACAGTGATAGTGATCATTGCTATTAAGCTGCAAAGGGCCATGAGAGTAGAGTTAGCTTATTTACTCTTTTTCCAATTTCTTGTAATATTTTTCACATTATTACTTTTTAAAAGGTCTACACGTCCCCTAGCTGGGAGAGGAAAGACAAAAACAGATGGCAAGTCCAGACAGCTAATACCAATAGCACCACCTCCACTTCCACCACCATTTCTTAGGAGCTAATGCCTCCTGGAAACCATTGTTCTTAGTACTTGGATACTTTGTAACTCAAGGACCTGCACTGGCCAGAGCAACTGCCATCTGAAATGCAAAGATACTATTGAGAACACGGAAGGAGTCAGCGTCACCCTAGGTGAAAGAAGATAAGCGGGAAACAAGTTCAGAGACCAAAAGAGGCGGTTAACAAGCTACTCACTAGCCCACCCAGCAAATCTTTATTTACTGCTTTTTAGAGGCTGGGCACTGGGGGTGTACTAGCAATAAAATGAAAAATCTGACCTTTAAGAATTTCCAGTCTGGTCTCCCCAGAATCCTGTCTTTCCAAACTGTGACACTTGGATTGGTAGAAAGGCACGCTATCTGTAGAAGTGGCTGGAATGACAGGTATAAACTGGAACTCTTTCAGCAATCCTGGGCATGTGGTCACTCTGTAACAGCTCAGCTTCTGGGAGGCAGGAAGGCAGCCCCACAAACCACAGGATGATAACACCCCCCCCAACTCCACTATTTCACTTAAACTGAATTTCAGGGTCTGGGAATTCATTTCTGACTCTACCTCCCACCCCAACCCTACAACATCAAGCACTTCAGAACAAGTATCTGAATCATAGGTCAGGTTGACTCACTTCTTAAAGTTTCCAGGTTGATAAATTACAATGTTATTGACTAGTAGAAGGGAGATCAAGTTAGGGAGAAACAATATAACTCGCTGTCCATTTATCAGCAACAATGCCAAACACATTCCCAAGTGTTTTATTAAAATGGGGGGGGGGGGGAAATAGCTGCTAAAAAATTTGCAGTGAGGTTTGATAAATGGAAACATCCCTTCATTCCTTTTTTTAAAAAATATCAATTTAAGATATGTATCATGTTCATGCTGCTCTTTCCATTCATGGTGCTTTTTGTTTTATTGTGGTTCATGTGGGGAATATTTACGGCAGTTATGGATTCAGAGCCTATAAAATAAGCTTCTAAAAGTAGGTCGTGATGATGGTTGTACAGCTCTAAGTAAAATAAAATGCATTGGGAAAAAAAATAAAATGAGGTTCTTCCATTTAAGAAAGGGGAAGGAAGGTAACGAGGGTTGAGCACCCACTGCAGACACTGAGATCTTCTAAAAGACCCAGCAGGGCAGGAGGCAGAGGCTGGAAGAGCTGGGACATTTGCCCCCAAGAGCTCTCAGGGGCCGAGCATCACAGGCTGACCTCATTCCTGTACAGACCTGCTCAATCAGGCAACGCTCAGCCCAAGGGGTGTTTAGAAACAGAAGCTCACGGTAGGGGTGCAAAACCATGTTGGGAACAAGAAAACCAACCCCCCCAGAGACCCTGTGGGCTGTGGCTCCCACGCAGCTTTCACACCCCTTCGCCCTGACCTTTCACCTGCAGAACCCCTGTTTTCTCCAGACCGATGTGTAATGCCAAGACCAGGGGCCGGAACTCTCGCCCCACGTGGGAAAGACTTACTGGGACCCCCAGGAAAACCTGTTGGCGTGTGATTGAGCCTCTGTGAGCCTTGTGGTCCTGTATCTCAAAGGAGGGTAATACACCATCCACCCAGCCTTGGTTCTCAGCAGGGGAAACTCTACTGATGAATCATGGCATCGCAGAACCTTCTCTGGTCTTCCCTCAGAACCCACTGAAAGGTTTGGTGTGTGTCACCAGGGGCCCGGGCAGCTGCACAATTCTCATGTGAAACAAGCCGATTTCATGGGTTTTGGTGGTCTCTTAGGATGTCTCATCGACTCACGAGATGATGACCTATCTGCAGGTGACAGGGCTCAGAAACCAGAGGAAATATTCAAAGTGAGTGTGGTGTTTAACTTTATTTTTTTAAAGTGGATACTTGGCAAATTTGGAATCATATGATTAATAGATGGAAACTCAGAGAAGGTTTGAGACCCATCTAAGGACACACAGCTGGAAACAGACAAACCTGGAGGTGGAACTCAGTGGTGTATAACCCTCTCTGACACCACCCTGCCTTGGTAAGAGTGAACAGACCACACAAAGCAAAAGAGAAAAAAGAGACATTTTAATTGGATAATAAAGTCATACGAGGGACGAGTAAGGCCCCAAAGCAATACATTCTTGGCCAGTCATGGACTGTTCAAGACACTGACTCAGAGCTCTGGGCCAAACCTCTGTCTTGAATATATTTTAATTAAGATATAATGAAATATATTTAATTAAAATGAAAATGAAAATTTAAACATTTTTTAAAAATTTATTTTTAAAAACATTTTTGTCTTTTTTTAGGGCCGCACCTATGGCATATGGAGGTTCCCAGGCTAGGGGTCTAATCTGAGCTGTTGCTGCTGGTCTATGCCAGAGCCACAGCAACACGGGATCCGAGCTGCATCTGCGACCTACACCACAGCTCACAGCAATGCCAGATCCTTAACTCAACCTACAACCTCATGGTTCCTAGTCAGATTCATTTACCACTGAGCCACAACGGGAACTCTTAAATATATTTTAAAATTGCCCCTTTTCCAACCTGACACATAGCAGAGAGTACACTAATACATTCTAAATGGAAAAAATAAAAATCATTATTAAAAAAATTTAAAAATGGAAAAAATAAAAATCATTATTAAAAAATATTGACAGAACACTGTAAACCAGGTATAATGGAAAAAAATCATTATTAAAAAAATAAAAATGGGAGTTCCCGTCGTGGCTCAGTGGTTAGCGAATCCGACTAGGAACCATGAGGTTGCGGGTTCCATCCCTGGCCTTGCTCAGTGGGTTGAGGATCCGGCGTTGCCGTGGCTCTGGCGTAGGCTGGTGGCTACAGCTCCGATTGGACCCCTAGCCTGGGACCCTCCATATGCTGCAGGAGCGGCCCAAGAAATGGCAAAAAAACGACCAAAAAAAAATAAATAAAAATAAAAATCACTACTAAAAACTGGAAAAAATATTAAAAATAGAACACTGTAAATCAGCTATAGTGGAAAAAATAAAAATCACTATTAAAAAAAGAAACAAACAAACAAAAATACATTCTACGGCGTCAATCCCAGCCGCACTGCGTAAACCTTATTATTCAGACTCTAAGAGCTGAACGAGGCTCACCGCGTCCATTGTGCAGACGAGAAAAACAAGGTACATGGAGAGGAAATGATCTGCCTAAGGAAACCCGGGCAGCTACGGGCAGAGCCAACATCAGCTCTAACCTCGCTCCCTTCCTACCCAGGAATTCCCAGGGCCCAGTGCACTTCCCAAGCTTCTGCAGACAACAGCATTCAGGTTCCTCTGGCAGCCCCTAGAATTTCACATGGTTCTGTCTACCGCTTTGGCAAAATCTTCGAGACAGTTGGCTGATTTTCATGCTTTTTGATGGTTGTAGCTATCAGTGGATGTGGTTAGTCTGTCAGCATGTACGTGAGAAGGGATTCTGAACTATGAGGAGCATGAAAGCAGATAAAGAATGTATTCCTCTGGTCCAAGTTAAAGGAGTTGTATCCCTACGATGTAATCAAACTATGGAGCAGTTGCAAAGACTAAGGCAGCAGACAGGGAGATCACTCTTTGACATATGGCTGAGTGGGAGACGGCAAGTTGAGAAATACGTTATCAAAGGCTTACAAAAATAGTGATGTGTGTGTGTGTGTGAACACACTGAAAAGCTCTGTAAGGATGTGTTCCAAAGTGATAACCTAAGCAGAGATGCAGAGGGGGACAAGAATTGGGGCTGTGCTCAAAAAAGGATATTAGCCTTATTTGTAAAGGGGGTGTGTGTGTGTGTGTGTGTGTGTGTGTGTGCGCGCGCGCGTGCCTTTTTTTTTTTTTTGCCTTTTTTTCAGGGCCGCTCTAGCAGCATATGGAGGTTCCCAGGCTAGGGGTCCAATTGGAGCTGCAGCTGTCGGCCTACACCCTAGCTCATGGCAACACCAGATCCCCAACCCAATGATCGAGGCCAGGGATCAAACTCGCAACCTCATGGTTCCTAGTCAGACTGTTTCCACTGCGCCACGACGGGAACTCCGTAAAGTTTCTTTTCCCCCTCAAGATGAAAACATTCAGTTACTATTTATGTAATAAATGATTTTTTTCAAAAAAAAAAAGAAAAAAAAAAGAGAGAGAGAGAGAGGAGTTTCCATTGTGGCTTGGCTGAAACGACCCGGACTAGTATCCACGAGGATGTGGGTTTTGAACCCTGGCCTCACTCAGTGGGTTAATGATCCTGGGTTGCCATGAGCTATGGTGTAGGTCACAGACATGGCTTGGATCCTGCATTGGTGTGGCTGTGGTATAGGCCAGCAACAGCAGTTCCAACTCTACCCCTAGCCTGGGAACTCCCAAGTTTAGCCCTAAAATGCAAAATAAACAAATAGAAAAATAGATGGAGTTCTGTTGTGGTTCAGCAATAACGAACCTGACTAGCATCCATGAGGATGCAGTTTGATACCTGGTCTCGCTCCAGCATTGCCGTGAGCTGTGGCACAGACTGGCAGCTGCAGGTATGATTCTGCCCCTGGCCTGGGAACTGCCATATGCTGCATGTTTGGCCCTAAAAACCAAAAACATAAAAAAAATTAAAAAATTAAAAGAGAAAAAGAGAAATGGGATAGCACTCATTTATCTATGTAATTATTCAACTATCTGAGCACCTATAATGCACCAGGAACAAAACAAGATGAACACAGCCCTGCCCCGAAAGAGCTTAGGCTCTTTGCTTAGTCTGCATGGTCAGGTATGTCCCATGCGCTCTAGGAACAGAAGGAGACAGCACAGGGTGGGAAAATAAAGTGATTTCCATGTCTCATATAGCGGGTCCAGCAGCCAAAACAGAGTCCCCAGTAAATTCTGCCAAGACCCGCCATCCTGAAACAAAATGACCCTGGCCGCCCTTGGCAGAGGAACAACGCATAGTTGGTAATTTTCAAGGAATCTCAATTTTCTTTGACTTCAGATAGAGCTCACAGAGGACTGTGATACCATCAAGGACAGTGTGCAGTTCCCCCCAATTTAACCTTCACGGAGGGAGATGGTTCTGCTGCTCTTTAAAGGCACCGACTCTTGGGCTGGGTGTATCAGTCCATGTGGTTTACTTTGCTAGGCGAGAGCATATATACTCACCCATCCGCCAAAATCGCTGTTTTGATTTGAAATTCCAAAAATAACTCACAAGAAGCCGACGGTGTGAGCGGAAGATGATCACACACAGCTCCAGGGAGGAGAAGAGAAAGCATTGGATTTGAATTACCTAAGAGCTGCAATGGAGTGCAAACATCTCCTTGTAGCAACTGCTATATAATTAGCCATCCTAATGGAGTCCTTTCAAAACCAAGGCAGTTCCACAAGGAAGTTTAATTGAAAATAAAATTTCCAGACCAACCATTCTCTCAAAACCACATTCAATGAAGATAGCACAGCAGTGACCAAATCACCAGTTAAAAGGTATTATGTGTTTGGGGGGAGGGGGTGGGGGAGAGGGTGTGTGCTCCTTACAGGGGAAGCGTGGCAAGGTGCCAGGCTCCTTCCCCCCTGCCTCCCACCCCCCACCACTTTCTTGTGTCTTCCAGTCACTGGGCAAAAGGATTCACTTCTCTTTGGTCAGTGTTATTGCTGGGCTCCTCCCCTCTGTCAAGTGCTTCCCAGGATCCTGAAAAGAAGAAGCCAGGATTTAAATCTCAGGATACAGAGGAGAGAAGAGAGGATGACCTAGTCCTCCAAACCCACTCATCAAGAGCAGAAAAACCACGTTCATCCATGGGCTCACTGGGGACTGCAGTGACCGGAGGGGACCCTGACCACTTTGGACTTCCATCTTTGTCACTTACTAGGTGTGAGACCTCCGCAGGACTTAACATCTCTGAGTAGCAGTTTTTCCATCTTAAAAAAAAAAAGGATTATACTCGCTCACCTCACTGCATGGGGAGCAAGATGGACTGTGATGCTGAACATTCAATGGCTGGTGGGTGATGGAGCCAGAATCTGCACGTGGGTGACCCAGTGCTCCACAGAGGGTGTCTGGTCCCCCCACAGTGGGAGGAGGGGTGGGAGGAGCACCAGGTGCCTCTTTGCTACTCAGAATGGGTCGGCCGGAGTTCCCGTCGTGGCGCAATGGTTAACGAATCCAACTAGGAACCATGAGGTTGCGGGTTCGGTCCCTGTCCTTGCTCAGTGGGTTAAGGATCCGGAGTTGCCGTGAGCTGTGGTGTAGGTTGCAGACGCGGCTCGGATCCCGCGTTGCTGTGGCTCTGGCGTAGGCCGGTGGCTACAGCTCCGATTCCACCCCTAGCCTGGGAACCTCCATATGCCGCGGGAGCGGCCCAAAGAAATAGCAAAAAGACAAAAAAAAAAAAAAAAAAAGAATGGGTCAGCTGTGGGCCAGCGGCATCAGCATCACGTGGGAGCTCAATCATTAGTGCAGAATCTCAGCCCCACGAAGATGAATTGACACGCAATCTGCATTTAATAAGGGCTCCTGGAGTACGGCTCACATTTGAGAAACAATGGCCTCCCCCATCTCACTGGTGTGCGATGTGGCACCAGGCGACCCAAGTCCAGAGAAAGTGTTCTTAAAGCTGCCCTTTAAAGGGGAGAAGCGGGTTCCCCGGGGCCACGTACGAAGGGAACCATTTTTGGACTCATCCCTGGACCGTCACCCAGGCTCCCTGCTTCCTGCCTGCAGAGGGAACATCAAGGTAGAGCCCACGGCCCCCTGAAACTAAAACATTCCCCACCCATCAGGCTGGACCAGCCTGGTCCAAGGCCATGTCATCACACATGCCTGGGAAGAGGCCCCACGGGCAGAGAGGGACAATGGCAACAGCTGGTAACAAGCAGATGGGAGGGGCGGCCTCAGGAGGATGGGAAAGAATCGCAGACCACGGGGCCTGCATCCTATAAACACAGCCTCACAGTAAGAAAGGAAACACGACACACACAGATTGTCTAGTATATACACAGCCCGTCTCCAGAACAGACACGACCTTCTGACGCGGACTGCCTCCGAGGAAGTGCAAGGGAGGGGACATTTTACTTTCTCTGCATATCTTTTTGGATCATTTGACTCTTCAGTGCTGTGAATGCATTCCAGGGAAGGGAGGGAGGAAGAGAAGAAAAAAGAGAGGGAGGGAAGGAGGAAAGAGAGAAGGAGAAATGGAAAAGAAAGGGAGGGACATTCAAAGGAAAAACTTTTTAAAAAGGTGCTTGAGCTACCTGTTACGCAGGGTTCGGTTTAAAAGTCCTTCCAGGAAATTTGAGCCATGAAGCCAACGTTTTTTGCTCAAAGCCACATGCCTTAGCCCATGACCCTCCACTCTGACTGAGGATTCGGTCCCACAGCCCCAGCACGCGGGACACGTGGAGAAATTCAGTGAGGGCATGTCCTGGGTGGCAGAGAGTTATCTTGTTTTTTCGCCCCCCAACCAACCGACACTATACCCATCCCACTCTCTAAAAACCCCAGCGGCTCCTGATTGCCCATGCAGCTCAGCTGGGCATGGAAAAATCTCTTCCAGAAGATTCTTAAGCTCTAGTTTTTCAGAGATTTCCAGTGACTAAAATGGAGCTGGGGGACATAACACTTAAAGTTTGGGTGAAGGTGGAAGTGCAAATTGAGGTAAGGAACAAAATATAAGGTAACGTGGAAAACCCTAATTCTGGAATAAGCAGCACCGACTATGCCCAGTTTATAAGGCACTCCCTCCATCCTGCTGGGAGGAACTCTAATAGAAACCCGATTTTAAAGAACAGCAGGAAAGGAAAAAAAAAAAGAAAAAAAAAAGGGAGTTCCCATTGTGGCTCAGTGGTAATGAACCCGACTGGTATCCATGAGGATGTGGGTTTGATCCCTGGCCTCGCTCAGTGGGTTAAGGATCCGGTGTTGCTGTGAGCTGTGGTGTAGGTCACAGACGTGGCTCAGATCTGGCGTTACTGTGGCTGTGGTGTTGGCCAGCAGCTACAGCTCTGATTCAGCCCCTAGCCTGGGAACTTCCATGTGCCACGAGTGTGGCCCTATAAAGACAAAAAAAATAAAATAAAATAAAATAAATAAGAAGGCTGAGGGCCAGCAAGGTTAGTGGTCAATCAGGAGTTAAATCCTGTACTTTTGCTGTCCCTTCCTTCCTTTCATGCGCCAGTGTCCCCGCCACTTTTAGAAATGACCCACACGTCTACCGGTGCTGGCAATACCACACTGTCTTCATGGTTGGTGGCCAGAAGCTATTTCTTTACAAAGAGCATCAGTAGATCTTCAGCTGAAAATTAACTTTCCTGATATGGGGAGTAGTGGTGGCGTTACCTCGGGCCGCGCAGCTACTCCTGATGATGTATAGCGGGACGGAGAAGAAGCCAGCTTTGAGTCAGAAACTCTTGGGACAAGTCATGTCCTTGTTACTTGTTGCTGTCTGATATTTTGTAAGTGGATCTCTCTGAGCCTCTGGTTTCTTAATTTTTTAAAATGGAAACAACAACTAAATATTTATCAAGGGGGAACTAAGCCAGTGTCATTCTAAGTCCTTTATCAACTCATTGGGTACTTGTAACAAACTATTATTGTTCTCGGTGCACAAATGAGGCACAGACAAGTTAAGTGACCTGCCCAAGGTCACACAGCTTATGAATGTTGGCACAGACAGGAGCCTGTGATTTCACCATCACACAGAAAGGCTCTGGCCAGGCTGTTGGTAGGGGACGGTGGGGAGAGGTTTAATGAGATCATAAGCATAAAATGCTTACTCGGCTGCCTGGCACAGAGCACGTGCTCAATAAATTACCAAAGTTAATGACTAGAAGTGAGCTTCTTTGGTTAGGCAGAAACACCAGGGTTACTACAGCACGCACATGGCTGGCGGGAGGGAAGATGCTGCCTGTCATGGTACTAGTCCCAGACAGGTGTTCTTGTCCTCAGCTGCCATCCGGCTTGGGATTGTGCACAGGCAGGAGCCCTGGCGCTCTGCCCTTGAGTCTCCATACTGACCTCTTCCGTGGGGAGCCTGCAGGGAAACCCGAGTTGGGGCAGCTGAGGGGGGAACCAGGTCTGCTGTCCGCCTGGCACGAAGCATGGCAGATTCCAAAATGAGCTGCCAGTTCTAAGGCACGTGCTTCAGAAATTCTCCGCAAATGATTAATTGCACAGACGGGAGGGTCAGAGTGGGGGAAGGTCCTGCCTACAGAAGAGGCAGCGTACACTCAAAAAGCGGGCAACATTAGGGATTGAGCGTGGAAAGCTATGCATAGGTGGTGAAGTCACTGCCTGCTGCTCTCTGCATCCTCACGCAGATGCTCCCGATTCCGTTCAGGTCCTGGGCAGGTGGGTAGCAATATCCATGGAAGAGGCAATCTTGTTCCCTCTGGCTGGGGGAGGACATCTGGCCCCATCTGGCCATGAGGCATAAGGGGAAGTCGACTGGGGATTTCTGGGGAAATTTTCTTCCCTAATAGAAGACAGAGAGTTGCAGGGAGCAAGACCCCTCCTCTCGCCCACCCGACATTCTTCCTGCTCGAGATGCTGTGATGACAAGGTGCCAACTGCCGCAGGGAGGGGCTTCTCAGAGAAGCGAATCCAGTGCCCCAACATGTTCCATCCTTTCCCACGCACCTGACAATGCCAGGTGCCGGGGGGGACACGGGGAGCCAGAGAGCCCTGAGCACCGCCAGTGGAAGCGCAAAACAGGTACAGTCATCCTGGAAAACAATCTGGTGGTACTTGTGAAATGAAGCGTGCGCGGTGCAATGACTCAGCCGGCCCGGCCCTGGCTCCGCACCAGAGGAACTCTCCCGCAGGCCACGCGGGGACAGACGCGGGGTGTTCCTCTCAGGACCTGGCCGGGCTTCCCTCCTGTCAGCGGGGGATGGAGGAAGTCAACAGGGCAGGACCCGCGGCAAGGGGAGGGTGGATGCAGCCCCTCGCCTGAGCCAGGGGCGCCCAGACCAACAAGAAGGGAATCTAAAAAAAGCCAGTATTGAGTAAAAAGAAAAACAGAGGGAGGGCTGTAATCGAGTCCTGTTGGTCAGAATGAAAAACATACCCAAGCACAGAACGGTACAGTGGGTGCCAGGTGGGGCGCACAGCAAGCCCACTAGAAGGGGCGACTATGAGGCATGTAGGCAGGAAGAGTGAGAAAGGCAGAAAAAAAACAGAAAAGACGAGTCTTGGTGTTCCTGTTGTGGCTCAGTGGTTAACTGACTAGTATCCATGAGGACGGGGGTTCAATCCCTGGCCTTGCTCAGTGTATTAAGGATCCTGCGTTGCTGTGGGTGTGGTGTAGGCTGGCAGCTGCAGCTCCGATTTGACCCCTAGCCTGGGAACCTCCAACATGCCTCAGGTGCAGCCCTAAAAAGAAAAAAAAGGAAAAAAAAAAGAAAAAGAGGGGTCTTGCAGAGACCACTGATGATGTGCCTTGAATGGAAGAGGTTTCATGATAGAACTCAGAAGAAAAAGACACTGGGGTTCCCATCGTGGCTCAGCGAGTTAAGAACCTGACCAGTATCTGTGAGGATATGGGCTTGATCCCTGGCCTCTCTTAGTGGGTTAGGGATCTAGCATCGACATAGCTGCAGTGTAGGTCACAGATGTGGCTCTGATCTGGCGTTGCTGTGGCCGTGGCGTAGGCCAGCAGCTGAAGCTCTGATTCGACTCCTAGCCTGGGCACTTCCATATGCTGCAGGTGCAGCCCTAAGAAGAAAAAAAAAGTCCAGCATCCACTGAGAATGTGTTTCCATACAAAGTCTGCGCACACCTGAAGGACGAAGAGGGAGCACGCAGGCGTGGGAAGGAGAGCTGCAGTGCGGTAGATGACAGCCTCAGGGCTCCGAATACTCTTCACAATTCTTCTTAACCTCCTTAGTAGCCCCTGGCCACCCTCGACTCTATCGATCCAGCCCTCAGGCGTCTATGCAGACTGGGGCGTCCACTGCGCACTTCTCTGCCCTCTGTCTGGCGAATTCCCACACTTCGTTACAACTCAGCTTAAACACTGCCCCCCCCCGCCTCACCCCCCGGCAGGAGGCATCCCCCTGCCTCCCAGAGCTGATTCACTGCCTCTTCTTATCTTTCCCAGACAACCAGTGATGGCTCGAGCTGAGCTGCTTCCACACTAGTCTCTTCTTAGAAGCACAGCCTTTCAGGGAGTGGAGAGAAACACTGGGGCCGTGCCAGCCAAGGGAGGAAAGTCTGGCCTGGGAGAGGGGAGAGCTGGGGTGGACTGGACAGTGAAGGGGGTGAGGCCCCTGGGTGATTTTTGCCTTGGCTTTCCCTTTCAATTCCCTAGCCCAGCCCTGCCAAGCCAACCAATTCTGTCAAATCTTATTTCTCAGGTGCCTGTGATCCCAAGACACCGTGGTGCGGGATTGCAACGCCACGGCCATTCTTTGAGTGTTGGACCCAGGCAGGGAGGGAAGGCTTGGACGTGAGCAATGTCAGATAACAGTGGCAGAATAGAGTGAAAGACAGCAGAACAGGACAGCAGAAAAGGGATGGCCTGTGGGCACTGAATGGTCTGGGTGCAGGGGGCAGGTGCCTGCAGGGGCTGCAAAGGGAAGTCCTCTGAGAACCGGCCCAATGTCCAGGAGGATGCAGGCTGGATGGGGAAGGGGGACTGCATGCGAACGGTCCACGAGGAGCCCCCGGATTGGAGGCCAGAACAGAAGAAAACATCAGGGAGTCTGGGAGGGTTATCAGGGCCAGAATTTTGAGGCCCTCGCAAGCCAGGCAGAGGGACAGTGCTGGGAAAACGGCGGTGAGAAATGCAGAAAGCCGCGCAGCTGATGAGAGGTGTTTAGGGGGAAATGGGTCTGGGGGCGGCCCTTCGGGAGGCTGAGGCAAAGAACCCAGTTAGTAAACTCCTCCGAAATCACAGCCGGGCAGGAGGCACATGGTACTAGAGTCTCACGTTGTGTCCCCCCCCACCCCAGTCAGCACGACTGACATCAGCAGCTCACTGGAGCACACTTGCCCCTGACTCCAGGTGCAACTCCAGAGGGTTTTTTAGGCCACTCTGGGCTCCTGGCAGCCCCTACCGATCCATCCAGGGTGATGGGTCAAATCTCCCCGCCTTGCGGGTTCGATCAGTCAGGCGATGTTATGGGGAACTGACACGCATCCTCAAATTCCAGTGGCTTAAAGCGGTGAAGGTTCATCGCTCATTCAGGCTACCTGTCCATCACAGTTGACCAGAGATGGCTGTCAGCCAGCACCGTCCAGACAGACTGACAGGGCAGCCCCTTCACAGGGCACTGCTGGCCACCAAGGCAGGGGAGAGAGAGAGATACATCTTTGGAAGGTCTCTCACTAGCGTTTCATATGAAAGCCTGAAAAGGCATATCCCTCTGTATGCCACTCATTGGCCAGAACTGGTCACAGCAGGCAAGGCCGTGGAATCTTAATCTCCAAAAGGCAGAGAGTTAGAAAAAATAAAAGAAAGGCCTGGAGTTCACATTGTGGTTCAGCAGGTTAAAAACACGACTGGTATCCATGAGGATGCGGGTTTGATCCCTGGCCTTGCTCCGTCTGTTAAGGATCAGGTGTGGCTGTGGTGTAGGCCACTGGCTACAGCCCTGATTTGACCCCTAGCCTGGGAACGTCCATATGCCATGGGCGTGGCCTTAAAAAAGAGAAAGAAAAAAAAAAAAAAAAAAAGAAAAAGAAAAAGAGGAGTTCCTGTCATGGCTCAGCAGAGGACACAGGTTCAATCCCTGGCCTCACTCAGTGGGTTAAGGATCCGGTGTTGCTGTGAGCTGTGGTGTAGATCGCAGACTTGACTCGGATCCTGTGTTGCTGTGGCTGTGGTGTAGGCCATCGGCTACAGCTCCAATTTGACCCCTGGCCTGGGAACCTCCAGGAGTGGCCGTAAAAAGACAAAAGAGAAAAAAGAAAAGAAAAATGAATGGCCTAAGTACATCAACTTTTCAGAGAATGTGGAAGTGACCATTCATTCGGCCAGTGAGAATTTATTTTAAACTATTTTAAAGACATTTACTAAGTGCCAAACACCATAAAATACTGCCATTTCCACGGGCTCTTTTCACAACCCTGTGAGGCAGGCATCCTTATTCCCACTTTATATGTGAGAAATTTGGGGCTCAGAGAGGTGGAGGTGCCCAGATGGTAAGGCATGGACCTGGTTCCAGAGCCCAGGCTCTCCTCCCAACATCAGTGGTTCCTTCAGTCCTCAGGAAAGGAAGAGTGATCCAGAGCCTTCTGACACCGGGTGGGGGTGGGGGGTGAACCCGAGGGTTCTAGAGGCACATCGGGAGGGGATCCTGGACCCACTCGTTAGCATAGCTTCAGGAGCAAGCTACTTACCTTCCTGCGCCTCAGTTTCCTCCTCTGCCAACTGGGGTGATACAGGACCACCACCCAACCCTGTGCTGTGACAGTGAAGGGAGAAAATGCATGGGAAGCACCTGGAGGCATTTCCAGCACAGAATCAGTAGCCAGTGGAGGCCAGGATGATACTAACATGATCATCCTAGTACATGGACACGGTAGCTCAGAGCGGCCACTGGGCTCAAAGCCCAGCCATCATCTATTTTCTAATGCGACCCTCTACCTCGAGGTGAGGTGCGGCTGCTGGCTGGGCGAGAGGCCATCCAGCGCTGCCACTGGGCAGGGCCGGCATCCCCACTGCCCTTCTCAGCTTCTTTCTTCCTGGGACTTTGTGCACTCTGAAACGCCTTACCTGGATGTGGATCTGCCATCCTGCTAATTGCCTGTCTCTCCAACTAGGATCCAAGCTCCGAGGCTGCCTCGTTCAGGGGGGCGGGGCACACAGTAGGGCGCTCAGCAGGTGTCTGCGGAACGAATGGATGAATAAATGTAAGTTCCCCAGGGCCGGGCTGTATGGGCTCTACGTCTGCCGATGCCCCCGCCACGTACAACCCCCAGCACTAGTGGCGCTCAAGTTGCTACTGAGAAGCCTGCCAGCTCCTCGTGCCTCAGTTCAGGGCGTGATACAGCCCTTGGTCCTCTGCTGGGGATTAAGCTGAAGACTGGCCTTGCCACGCGCCAGGCCTGTGGTTAGCAGTTTCCATTCTGGGATCCTCGCTCCCTTTCTTCCTCTCCTCGGGGCTCAGACTGGCCTAAGGACCAGTCCAAAGGGAAAAGAAGCCAGAGCGAAAGAAAGACGAAGAGGCCGCTGGGAGTTGGTCACAAGCGCCTGCAGACTCGCGCATGCGCACAAGGGTTATGCGGGCCGGCTCTGGTCTAGATGCTTCAGGGAACTCTGTGACTGTGGGTGAGTCACTCTCCCTCTAGGTCTCCGTCTCTCTGATGGTAAAAACCATTGAAGAACCCTCGAAGAAATTTTCAAACGGTTGTTTCACCTTGAAAATGCTAGGAAGAAGAAATCACCTGGGGCTCTCCTTCTAAGAACAGGATCCAATGGGTTAGGGCTTTCTCACCGTTTTTGTAAACCCAGCATACAGCATATCAACTAGATTAAATCTACCCAGCCCCCACTAAAAGAAAAAAAAAATTAATTCCCATGCAACTGCAAAAATTGACTAGAACTTAAGAAGCTGCTCTAAAATTTCATATAAATACGTATCAGTATTTAACTCTTGTAGCTTCGTTTTCCTATTTTGAGACAAATAATTGTGTCTATTCATTTGCTAACTTATGTGTGGCTCCCTGAAATACCGTTAAGTCCCAGGGACTCTGCTTAGAGGGCAGTGCCTTCCTGGTCCGATGGACTAGCTGAGATGTTTGGTGAAAATGCCATTTTCCGGACATTCCTCTGCCCCCGTCCCCCAAGCCGCTCTATCAGAAAATCAGGCGGAGGAGCCTAGGAACCTACATTTTAGCAAGATTCCCAGGTGATCATTTGCAAACTGAAGTTTGAAAACCACGGCCATAAAAAGAAGGCGAGAAAAGGGACTAGGGGAGGCAATTCTGGAGGATGCAGGAGGGTTACAAAGGGGACCTAAGAAGCGAAGGTGAAACAGAGACAACCGGGCAGCAGCTCAGTTTTGCATGTGTGCACCCTGCTTCTGCCCACGTGTGCCCTGTGTGCTCCACCAGTGTAAACAGACTCTGCAAAACTCTGACTCACCCTCTGCTGACCCCTCCCCCAGCCCTGGAAAAACCGATACTCAAAACTCATGAGGCCTGGGTCTACATCCGCTATTGTGATTTGCGGGAAGAGAACGCTTTCATTGTATCACTACCAGGAGGCTTGAAGACCGAAACCCACCACTAGCAGGGACTGGTACTACAGGAGGGAATATAAATAATACTGTCAGCCAGATGTCTGTTGCAATCGGCTCTACCTCTGGCTGGTGAGAGGTGTGAGCTCCAGCAGGGAGCATTCTTCACTTAGGCATGGGGAGGGAGGTTTTGTTTAATGTCAAGCCACTCACGCCAAGTGCTGGAACATACACCCTCCTCACCCAGGATTTGCAGGTGTATTTAAGTTTCTGCAACGATCAGAGATGGAGTCCCGTTATCAGATGCCATCTGGCTTAGCTAGTTTCCAAGGTGCCAGGAAGATGTCAGGCTAAAAGGGGTTAAGGAAGGACTGAACTGATACCAAGCCGCTGGTGCTGGGGTTTTCCCAGGTATATTTCACATCTGTTGCCCTGGGGTGTTATCGGTTCCATTTTTCTGATGAGGAAACCAAGACACAGAAAAGATCTGTGACATGCCTACCATCCTGTAAGACCGAAGTCCGGATCTGGCTAACCCCAGACTTCACGTTCAGTGCTTTATGCAGCGCTGCCTCAAAATTCATACCCTCTAAGCAATGCGGGAAGGAGAGGGGAGGGGAGGGTCTGTTCTAGAAAGAAGCGAGCCTAAGGAAACTCATTTCCCCATTCAGTGAGGAAACCAAAGTAATTCCTCAAACAATTTAATTCACGAATAATAAATGCTCATCGGGAAAAATTAAGGATTAAGGAATAAGGAAAAAAAAACCATGTAATCACATCCCCCCCGGTGGTGTTTATACTTCTAGGCTTTTTTTTTTTTTTCTAGCCAAATACATATATTTTTTTCCTAGTATACAAATAAAATGATACACTTTTTGTGATTTTATAAACACATTTTTACATGGGTTTTTAATTTTTAAATGTTTATAATTTTTTACATGGATAATTAGTGACAACTTTCCAATCCTAATTTTCTGTGAATTTAGCTCAATCCATATTTCCTTGCAGATTCTCAGAGAGAGAGATAAAACCTTTTACTTCTTTTAGTTTGTTTCCTGGTGACTGTGCATCAGCCATTAATGCATTTAGGAAAAATTAAAGTGTTCTGTCTAAATCCTTTGTTCTACTGGATGATACAGCCTTAGAAAACATACCCCCCCCCAAAAAAAAAATCAGGTAGGTCTCCTCCTCTCCACAGAGGAAAACAGAGCACAGGTTTTTGCAGCAACTGAGAAAATGATTTTTTTTGGAAAAGTATCTTAATGCCGAAGGAAAACGTGGTTCTTCTAAGCAGAAGGGACAGGACCTCCCACTGCCCCCTGCCCGCCCCCCCTACAGGAAACAGCCCCAAATGGCCCCCAGGCCCCTCTTCCAGCCATCCCCTAGTTGGGAGAATGAAAAATAACCTCCTTTCCATCGACCCTCATGCTAACGAGGCTCCCTATTGAGACACAGTTAATCACATCAATTAAGAGCCCTTTACGCTTGGCCTCGCCTGCCCAGCTCAGGCCCTCTGCCCAGGGGAAGGTGGATAAGATAAGTCATGTCCTGAGATTATTTATATATTTCTTTCTTTCCCCGCCCCACCTATGTTGTTTTCATTTGTATGTTTTTTTTTTTTTTAATTTAGGCATAATTAACACTCAGTGAAATGTCCAGATCTTAAAGGAACAGTTTGGTGAGTTCGGACAAATGCAGACACCAAACACACTAAATCACCCAGACACAAAACATCTCCCTCTACCAGCAAGCACCCTCTGCCTGCCTCCCAGAGGCAGCCCTGGGGTGATTTCTAGCACAACTGATGAATTTTGCGTGCTCTAACAACTCATATAGGGGTTCCCGCTGTGGTGCAATGGGATGGGTGGCATTTCAACAGCGCTGGGACTTAGGTTCAGTCCTGGCCTGGCGCAGTGAGTTACGAATTGGGCACTGCAGCAGCTGTGGCACAGGTCACAACTGTGGCTTGGGTCTGATCCCTGGCCTGGGAACTCCACAAGCCATGGGGCGGCCAAAAAAGAAAAGAATAAAACTAAATAAAATTAAAAAAAAATTCATATAAATGGAATCACATTATCTTTAAAGACAAGCATGAATGATAAGCAAATACAGGCAGTTCTGGTGGGGACAGAAAACAGTCGTAGGTGCTTTGGAAAACAGTCTGGCAGTTCCTCAAAAGGTAACTACCACATGGAGTCACCATACGACCCAGCCATTCCACTCCTAGGTATGTAAACTCAAGAAGGATGAAAACCAACATACGTTAGTTAGTTAGTTAGTTAGTTAGAAAACCTGGTACCTTCAGAGCAGCATTATTCATAATCACCAAAAAGTGGAAAAGCCCAACATCCATCAACTGACGAATGAACAAATAAAATGGGGTATATCCGTCCACGGGATAAAGAGGAATAAAGCACAGGTACACAAGACGGTGTGGACGAACCTGGAGACCATGAACCCAAGTGAAAGAAGCCATCAACACCTCAGTGAAATGTCCAGATCTTAAAGGAATAGTTTGGTAAGTCCACGAAAGACCACATATCCTATGCTTTCATTCACATGAAGTAGAATAGGCAAATCCAAAGGAAGAGAAAGTGGATTAGGGGTTGCTTAGGATTGGGGTTAAAAGAGGGATTGGGAGGTGAGAGCTGAGGGGACAGACTTTCTTTAGGAGGTGGGGAAACAGTTCTAAGATTGCCACACAATTTCTACCTCCCCAAAGCTGTTTAAAGAAACCAAATAGTCAGAATCAATAAAAGTAGAGCCCACTGTGATGCATGGAAATGGGAGCAGTTTTCCTCCAGTGAAATTTTATTTGTTTGTTTATTTAATTTATTCATATACTTATTTAATGGCCCCACCCATGGCATATGGAAGTTCAGGGGCAAGGGACTGAATCTGAGCTGCAGCTGCAACCCATGCCACAGCTGTGGCAAGGCCAGATCCTCAACCCAGTGTGCCACAGCAGGAGCTCACCTTGAGTGAAATTTTAACTGAAGACGGGTCTTTTGGCCCAAGAACCCAATACCTGGGGAGCATAACTGGGGCCCAGAAAGGTCACCTTCCCATGAGAAGGTCCTGGGGTTTGTTGCTTTTTCTAAGGGTCCCCGTCTGTATCTAGAATTAAGGAGCTTAACTTAAGAATCCAGGAGCCCATCACCAGATTCATTCATTCATTCCACAAACATTCACTGAGCTAGTATTTAATAGAAAGCATATAACCCTAGCTAGTCCTGTACTACCTCCCTGCTCTCTGGCACCTGGCCTTTTAAGGACCTACTGAACGCCCCTGTATGTCTGGTTCCGTGTTTAGCGGGTGATGCTGCTAGAAGATGGAAGAAGAGGAAAGAACCCATATGAGAGAAAGACCAAGAACTCTGAGGTCTGACTGCCCAGGTTCTAAATGCTGACTCTACCCCTCGCATCACTGGCTTCAGCTCGTTCTGCCTCATGCCGCTCACTGCAAAGACCAATAACCTGCCCCATGGTGGAACCATGAAGAGCCCCAGCGCTGGAAACCAAACCCCAGCTCTACCATTTATACTCTGTGTGTGACTTCAAGCCATTTCTTAACCTGTCCGTACCTCGCTTCCCCATGTGGACAGTGTGGGTGGAGAAAAACAGCCTGCACTGTGCAGGATTGATTAGATGAGGTCATCCATGTAGTCCAAGGTCAGCAAATCCAAGGTCAGCAAACTCTTTCTGCAAAGGGCCAGGCAGAAAATATTTGGGCTGCTGTGGGCCATACCACCTCTGTTCCAGCTGCTGTTCCTAAAAGCCACCGTCGACCATGTGTAAAAAGAAAGGACATGCTACCTTCCAATAAAACTTTATCTATGGACAATGAAATTCCCTTTCATGCAGTTTTTCATGTATCACAAAATATGGCTCTTTTTTTTTTTCTTTTTTTCCCCAACCCTTTAGAAATGTAAAAACCACTCTTAGCTCTTGTGGGCTGTACAAAAACAGGTGGCAGGGTGGCTTGGGCCTGTGGACCACAGTTTGCCCACCCCGATGGAAAGCACTTACAATGGTACTGGCACAGAGCAGGCACTCCCCACCGGCGAAGCTGAGCCTTGGCCGGGTTAGGCTATGTGCCGTATCTCATTGAAACCCCACTGTCCCTGTGCGTGATGGGAGACGTGATAACTCAGAGGGGGAAGTGAAGAGTTAGGTGGCAGGTGGCAGAGTCACAGTAAATCCACAGGAAGTGACGTGAGTTCTTGCTTCTGACCATTATAAAACGCCGTGCTGGCGGCCAGGACACCACAGGGAACCAGATCCCCTCCGGCTCAGATCCAAAGACCACAAATCATGATTTAAGCGATTGGAGACGTGCGTTACAGAAACCACGGCCTGGACGGAGGGACAGCAGAGGCATGGCGCAGTGTACAGTGACGGTGGCCCCCTGAAGGAGAGGCATGTGGGCTGAGAAGAGCCCTGTATCTGGCGCTATGCCAAGTGCCCCGAGAGGAGGGTCCTGCCGGGGACAGCTCAGGACCTGGTGGCCTCACAGGCGTAGCAGAAGGAGACACTGCCCAAACTTCCTGAAGGCGGGCGTGGCCAACGAAATAACCTGCACAGCCCTTGTTTCAGCTGTTCTATTTTATGGGAACATATCCTAATAAAACGAGAAAATATCTAGAGTTCCCTGGAGGTGCATCAGGGTTAGGGAGGCAGCCCTGTCACTGCTGTGGCATGGGTTTGATTCCTGGCCCCAGAACGTCCGCGTGCTGTGGGTGTGGTCAAAAAGAAAAGAAACTATCGTTGCAAAGATTTAACTATGAGACTATTCACTGAAGCATGGCTTATAATAGTGCAAACGCTGAATTCATAAGGGTCTGCCTCGGATGCTAAAAATACACGCGAGGGGCTCTGCCACTTTGGTCTGAACAACAGTGAAGCTGGGGGGCCCCACAGTCAAACACTGACGCAGCAGAAGGCATGTGCTGATGTGGGAAAAGCATGTGTTTAGTAAAACAGCAATTTACAAACTAACATGTATATGATCCTCCTATGACACGTGTGGACAGTGTATATAGACACATATGCGTTAGTTCATTTAATTAGTCACCTCTGAGTGATAACAAAAGTGTTTTTTTGTTTTTGTTTTTCCTTTTTTTTTGGCTGTGCCTGCAGCAGTCAGAAGTTCCCAGGCCAGGGACAGAACCTGAGCCACAGCAGTGACAATGATGAATCCCTAATGCTAGGCCACCAGGGAACTCCAAACAGAAAGTGTTTTTAGCTTTTGCCTTTTGTGTGTCTGGGTCTGCGGATTTTTCTGGAGGAGATAACCAGTGCTTCTTTTTTTGGCCTGCACCTGCAGCATGCAGAAATTCCCAGGCCAGGGACTGAACCTGTGCCACAGCAGTGACAACACTGGATCCTTAACCCAATGCACCACCAGGGAACTCCCTTAGTTTGTAATAAGAAATGAAGGACGGCTGGTGCCCAGGCAGGAGTTCAAGTCTCCCAAAGTGGTTTGAGTGGTGAGACTCACTCTGCATTCATTTATCTGATGCATCCTTAGGAGGGTCCTTCACCCGCCTGGGTCGCGCATTGGAGGATGGAGGGAGATGGGGCAGGGAGATCCCGTTTCCTGGGGCAGCTGGTCAGGTAAGCACATCCATGCACTCAGTGGTCACAAGTTCTACGGTATTTGCAGAGGGGCCGCCAGCCCACAGAGAAGGGGGCGATCTTTCCCATAATTTGAATGACGCCTTGATGATACTTCAGACAGTCACTGATAACGGTCAAATCAACAGGAGTTCCGGGAGCCGGGATGAGACCACCGTTTGGACTTCAAGCAGGATGATGACTCTACCACAGGAGCCTTTGTTCTCCGTGTCTGCAAAGTGGGTGACCTCTCCAGGGAGCCGCAAGGCTCAGCCAAGGTTCTGAAAGCATTTCACAACAGCATAGCCCTGCACACGCGACAGGGGCGTTAAAACGCCAAGATCCAAACCCCTTTCTACAAGGGTTGACAACCTGGAATTGAAATGATGACAGATGCCGAAGTGGGGGGAAGAAAACGTGTTTACCACCGAGAGACTGAACAGAGCAAGGCTGGGAGGAGCGGCGCGATTCCAAGTCAGCAGCCCCAGCCAGGCTCACGCCTAACGCGCTTCCCACTCGGCCAGCATCGGGGCAGCTCCTGACTTTTGGAACAGGTCTGTAATCCCAAGGACAGTCTGTACATTTTAAATTAGAAAAAAAAAAAAATTCCCTGCAAGACTTGGTTCACATTCGTTAAGGGGAAGTGTTTAGGACCTCTGGCCTTTGAAAAGAAATCTGACATAACCCGCCCCTGGTGTAGTGAAAAGAAAGGGCTTTCCAGTTAGGTGGACAGGGTTTGAATGCTGGCTCTGAGCCCTTCTGTAGCTGCTTTATTATCGCCTCGCTTCAGGATAATACTCTCTTTTCTGCAGGGTAATAATGAGAACCATGTATGTCCACAGCATAGATGCTCAATAAACGGCAGCTGTGTTTTCCTTAGAGGGGAGACTTGGGGAACTAACAAAGCAATGGGGTCTCATCACCCAGATGCTGGGCCATGGGGGGGACTTCGGCTCCTTGTGAAAGGGAAGGAGGTCCAGGGTGGTCCGGCCACCCAGGGCTAAGGCTGACCTCAGCTCCGCCTGGCAAAGGTGAGACCAGGATAGCATGTCTTTCCCAGAGATGTGGGAAAGCTAAATTAGACAGCAAATCCAAGTATGAGACCAGCCGTGTGCTCTGCGGCCCTCTGCGATCCTGGCTGTGCGTGAGTGGAATGCATTAGGGTTTTCTGGAAGGGGGAGGGGGAGGGGACCTGTCTTAACTGGAGAGTGAGGATGGCCCTGCTGCAGGCAGCCCTGGGCAGCTGGGAGCCCAGCCAGGAGCAGAAGCAGCGCCGCCAGTGGCTCTCCATCAAAATCACCCCAAAGCAACTGTTTAGATATTCAGAATCCAGCTCTATGTCGGGGTTTCACCGGCCAGGGGTGGGGCCTGGGAAGAATCTGTTTTTTACTGGGACCCACTGTACTTCTGACACTTTTCCCAAGGGCAGGCTGGAGAACGGCTCCTGTGGTAGAGACGGGCCAGGCACTGGCCTCAGAAGGCCTTGGTTCAAGACCCAGCTGGGCGCCAGCTCTCAGGTCCAATTTTAAAACTCTCTGGAAAACACTGGGACTGGGCCCAGGGCAAGTCGGCTAGGACTTCTCTGCAGGCTGCAAATGTTTGTTTAAACAGGGAAATATCCCTATGAGCTATTCACTAAATTATATATATAAACCACATACGTGTGTATAGACGCACATATACACGCATGCTTTCACATGTGTATATGTTTAGACACACACATATACATACACCTATGCAGACACGTGTATTCATGTACATGTGCAAGTATACACACACACACACACGTGCATATGTACATGCAGGCACGTACAATTATACACACACACACATATATTTCAATTAATCCTCACACATGCTCTGCTCTGGAACTAACAGTCCCTTTTCCTGATGAAGAATCTGATACGTGGAGAGGTTGTGAACTTGCCTGAGGTCACATAGCCAGTCAGTGGTGGAGGCAGGACTGGAAACAAGACAGGCTGGATCCAGAGGTCCGGTCCATCCCACTCTATTAGAACAGACGACCCAAGAGGTTCAACAGAGGAGAGACTGAGAGTCATAAACTGAAACAAGCAACCTGCTCCCCAGGGTGGGCTGTGCCCAGCAATGCCTGCCAAGAATCCCTCCCATTTCTCTATCTGCAATGGTTCCCCACTGAGAGCTGGAGTCAGTCTCTCCTGCCCGTGAGAGCACTTGTGCACGCGTGCACAGACACAGACACACACACACCCATTGCCTAGCCAAGACGACCCACGAAAGTAACAATCGCACTGCGTGTTCCCCTCTGTGTTCCAGTTGGCCCTACAAACTAGACGTTTCTGCCCCACGGTCATGATTTACCATCATCAATAACACCATTAGCAGAGTAAATGCCACTCGAAGTCAGAGCCTGTCAAAGTAAACCGTCAGGTGCCTGAGCAAGTGGCAAGAAGGTACCAGTCACTCCCAAGCCACTGGGGAATAAGCCTCAAGTGCAAGGTCAGCAGGCTGAAATGGACCATCAGTGTTTCTGTCAGCAGGTGACAGTCACAAAGACGGCAGCGAGGGACGTCTACCTAAAGGCGGGAGGAAACTGAGGTTAGTGCCAGACCTGGCTGCCCCGCAGCTGGCGGTGTGATCTCAGGCCGTACCTCTCCTCTCAGGCCTCATTTCCACCGGGAAGCTTGGTGATGCCCAAAGAACTGTCAGGTGCTTTTCATGATTCTCTTTGCTTTCATCTGAAGCACTGGTCGTTGCCATAGCATTTACTTTTCACTTAAGCATTTATTTTTCACTGGGCATAAAGTCCAGCAAACTCTGCTTTGCCACTAGAAGGAAACCAGGGGCCAGAGGGTGTCACGGTTGTTGTGGTCACACAATAAGTCACGGATGGAACCTCCCAGCCAGTGCTCTTCTCCTCCGACTGGTTAATGCCACTCTGTCCCCATGCTGGATTCTCACTTCGTAGGAATTCACACCCTCCCACCACCTCTGGACGTGTATCTTCCAGCCACCCAGCAGGTCCTCAATTAACACAGACTGGGGGGATGTTATCGCCCATCACTGGAATGTGTCTCCTTGCCCCCACCAAAGCCAGCTGCTGCCTTCAAACTGGTATCAATCAGGCCAGGAAGTTTCTTTTTCCCTGCAACCTATTGTATGCAGGAGGATCAGAGAGACCTGTCAAATGAGGGAAGGAACCAGCTGGGCACCTGGAGATACTGGCTGGCCACTCTCAACTGACCCATCCCAGCCCTGCTGGTCGCCTGGCCAGTCCCCTGTGCTGGGGACTCTGTGGACTGATAGTGGGGACAAAAGGAGAATCATTGTGACACTCAATCAGGAGCACTGTCATCACCTAAAGAGGGAAGGGTCTGGTCCAAAGCCTGCTAGGAAACTGACCTCAGCCCCTTCCTATAAACCCCCAGGCTTCAGTGCACCCAAGACCAAAGGGTGAGATAGGCTCCTGAGGGCAGCAGGTCCAGGAAAACAAGTTTTTCTGAAGCTGCGGTGTGGACATCAGATGAGAAGATCCCTCGGTCATCTCACAAATGAGAACACAAAGGCGGATGATAGCACCAATGCGTTTCTAAGTAAACAGGGTGTGCAAGGCCCTGTTCTATGGGCCTGACACGCCGGTCGGCAGAATACGGCCCCTTGGAGATGCCGCTACCTGGATGCCTGAAATCTGTGGCTGGGCCAGGTGACATGGCAAAGGGGAATTCAGGTTGCAAATGAAAAGAGATCACTACGGCGCTGCCTTTAATATAGTGAGATTACCCTGGATTTTCTGTCAGCCCAATGCAATCAGCAGCACCCTTAAAAGAGGTAGAGGGAGGGAGAAGAATCAGTCAGAGGACGCTGTGACTAAGGAAGAAGAGCATGGAGAGAAGTCACGGGGCCGGCTTTGAAGGAGGAGGAAGGGGCCATAAGCCTAAGAGTGTAGGCAGCCTTCAGAAGCTGGAAGAGCCAAGGAAACCCTGGAGTCTCCAGAAGGAATCAGTCCTGTGTTCCTTGACTTTAGCCCAGTGAGACCCACAGTGGAGTCTAACCTATAGAACTGTAAGATAGTAAGTTTGTTTTGTTTTAAACCACGGAATTTGTTGTGAATTGCTATGGCAGCAATAAAAAAAACTAATACTTGAACCAACTCCCTTATTAATAATAATAATACTTTTTTTTTTTGCCTTTTTGGACTGCTTGTGTGGCATATGTAAGTTCTCAGGCCAGGGGTTGAATCAGAGCTGCAGCTGCTGGCCTACACCACAGCCATAGCAACACAGGATACTTAACTCACTGAGCGAGGCCAGGGATCGAACCCACATCCTCATGGTTACTAGTCAGGTTTATTATTGCTGAGCCACAACAGGAACTCACTATTACTTATAATTTTTATCATATTTGTCCACTATGGCTACAAGTATGCCACGTAACAAAACACCCTGGGCTCAGCAGCAAACAGTGATAAGCATTTGTTCTCACTCACACGCCTGCTCGTCAGCTAGCAGTTAGATAACACAGGGAAGGGTTGTGTGAACTTGACTCCATGCCAGGTGTGAACTGTGAATCTGCTCCAAGTCTCTTATTCTGTGTGGATCGGATGCTGCCAAAGGCACGTGGTCGTGATGAAAGGCACCCAGGAAGGCAAGCCTAAGTGCTGCATCCATAGAGTTCCACCCTCCGTGCCAGTGATGCTGCTAACATCCCATGGACCAAAGCAAGTCACACGGCCGAGACCAAGGTCATAGGGGGAAGAAGTGCATTTACCCGCCTTGAGGCCAAGGCAGGGGTGGAGACATATTAAAAGGAGGAGTGAAGAACTGGGACTGATGGCTCAGTCTACCAAACACGGCCACTACTGACACAGCATCTACAGACAAGGAGACCAAGGTGCAAGGTCACTCATCCACGACCACATTGCTAGTAAGTGATGCAGTCAGGATCACAGCCCATTCCGGCTTCGGAATATTAGTGGAGGACATGCACTTACTGACTGGTGGAGGGAGGTCTCTATGACTTTAGACGCCAGTGGCTCTGGGGCAGGACGGCACTTCATCCACAGGCTGCAGGGATCCCCAGAAGGGAGAAGAAGAAACCGGGAGAGGGAGGTTCCCAACAAAGATGCAGTTCTGGGGGGCCCTAGAGTCTTCTGCAATGGGCAGAGGGCCACCAACCACCCCCCAACCTTGATCCTGTAACTTGAAATCAGTGAAGAAACTCCAACTAAAGGTAATACACACAAAGGGGAAGTGAAAGGGGAGAGGACACCTGAAGTCCAGCCCCTCCCCATGTCCCGTAGCATCTGAGTCACAGCCACTCCTTGTCACCCCAGCCGAGGTCTACTCCCTTCCAGCCAAAAGGTGAGGGGTGTGTGTCACATACTCTAACCAAAACCAAGGAGCCCTCTAGGACAGCAAGGCAGGTGACAGTTTTTGAGCATGCACTATTGAGCTCAGATTTTCCTCTCCTATCACGCAGGTGACGTCCACTGAGAGAGCTGTCACAGCTGAGGACGTGAGGCTTAGAGTGGTGAAGGGACTTGCTGACCGTCACACAGCCAGCAGCTGGTAAGGCTGGGGCCCGAGCCCAGCCCTGTCGGTGTCCCTCAGGCATCAAAAGAGGAAGACACGTCAAGAACAGAGCGTGAAAGTCAATCAAGGACAGCGAGGAGCCCTGCTGACCAGGGCCGAGGTGACCAAGCGACCAAGGTGGCAGGGTAAAATCACAAGGTGGCATGATGCTGAGGTGGGTCTTAAGTGCCACGGGGAGAGCCCAGACTCTTTTTGAGTGGAGAGGGACGTGGTCGGAGCTACGCTTTCAGAATCTGGACTTGGCCATGGGGAGGAGGACAGGGGAGGGGCAGGCAAAGCCAGGAAGACAGAAAAAAGCAGCCCATCCCACGTGAGGCCCGGGACGGGAGAGGTGGAGGAGAGAGGGAAGGAAATGGGAAATGAGGCCAGTGGGAAGGAAGCAGAGGCAGCACCGCCGGCAGGAAGGGGTCGAGGGAGAGGGAGATACGTGCTTCTCCTTCCCTTCCTGATGACGGCAAGATGGTTACTCGAGAGCAGGGCAGGACCCCCCAAAACCAGGAGGGGAAGCGCCCGGGGCACGTGTGCCCATCAGAGGTTGCTGTGCCCAAATCCTGTGGTCACTCCAACCTCCTCTGTCCACACTGGAGCTTCGTCTACAGTGAGCCTCAGGCCCTGGGGGACCCAGGAGCACCCCTTCCTCCGGGATCTCAGCAGCAAAGACAGGCACAGAGATCAAGGCAGCCCAAAGGCAGGTGGGGAGAGATGGCACAGAAAGTGGGCAAAGAATCCAAGATGCAGAGAGGTAAACAACTTGCCTGATATGCAGAGAGTTCGTCCCACAATCAGGATCCTAATGCGGGACCTGTTGTGTAGACATCGCCTGTATTACTCAGGGACCCAGCGGGGAGGAAGCAGAAGGATGAACACCCTGACCTCACCTCCTCCCTCCCACCTGCCAGTGCCTCCAGAACAGAAGCCAGAGGGCACCGGAGCCCCGTATGGAGCCCATCCTGCTGCATCCACACAGGTCGGCCTCCGGAGGGGGACACCTATCACCCCCACGGCCGGGACTTCGGTGGGTCCCTGGGCCTCACTGCCTCCACTCTGCAAAGCCACAGGCCTTGGCTCTGCATCCAGAGGCCACCTGCTCCTGCTGCAAGACACCACACATGCAAGCGCTCTGCCTCCAGCCCGAGCTGGTCCAGCAGCATCACACTCTCCCATTCCTTCCTCATTCACACTCCCGGCCCTGCCAAGCTTCCATCATAGGCAAAAACCCCAAAATGGGCTACTTCTGGCAAGGCAGGCCATTGGGAGTGGCTATCCTGAGAGTAGAGGGCCAGCTGATGCCACCGGCGCCCAAGCTGCCCACTCCAGTGCCCTGGCCCGCCCCTCTCGCTCTCCCTGCCAGCCCTGCTCCAGGAGGCCTGGCGGCGGCCGGTAAAAAGAAAAGGCTCCTATCTCTGATTCCACAGGGCTCTGATAAGAAATGTCATCCCTTGCTGGGTAATACTACCCAGCCGGATAAGAATCTCTATCAAGCTCGAACATATGGCTGGCTACAGAACACAGAGCCCGGCGGGGCAGGGTAATTTATTTGCTTAAGCTGAAAGCTCTCGGCGGCCGAGAGAAGTGCACTGAATAAAAGAGTAAGAGCCAAATTCGAACCGCTCTGCCTTGAGTTGGGATCTTTCCTGGGGAAGGATGGGGCACCTGAGGACAAGAGCCAGCCCGCCTCCCTCCTCTCCCGCCGCAGTAGGCACTTTCCCTTCCTCTTTCCTCAAAGGGCACTTTCCCTGATGCGATCACATTGAATCCTTGCGACACCCTCCAGAGAAGCACTCTTAGCCTCCTTTTACAGATCAGGAGACTGAGACTCAGCAAGGTTAAGTAACACGGCCAAGGTCACACCGGCAGCCCCGCCAGCACGTGGCATCAAACCTACCAGGTCTGATTCACCAGGGTGCTGTCAGATCAGGAGCTGCTGGGCTGCTCAGCTTGTATAACTCAGTCAATCAATTAAGTCAGATCTGCCCACTGACAGTGTCAGCTATGTGTTATCATCTCGAAGGTCCACTCCCTGGGTCTCATAACCTGGGGGAATAAGGAGGAAGCCTGACGGAGCACAGGAACTCAAGGGAGGGGAGACCAGGAGATAAGCAGGTCCTTCCAGGGTTTCCACTCCAGCCCACGTGTTTGAGGAAGAGGAGGCAGAAGGAAGTTATAGAAAGAATACCCCCCGCTTTGTTCATCACTCTTGTGTGTGTTCACAGATACTAACGGAAAGGCTGTTGGGTGCCTGGGGTCCGGGTTTGGCCAAGGCGATACCCTTGCAAATGGACAGACTCTCGCCCTCATGGAGGAGGCTGTCTCCTGGGACTTACAGGTCAGGAGAGAGGCAGGAACCACAGAATGTTTTAAGTGTGGACACAGGAAGCAGAGGCAGCTGATAGGGGAGTGCTGGCTGAGCCTTGGCAGAGCTATTAGCACACTCTACACACTGTGTGATGCCCTTTTATTTTATTTTCATTTTTAAACAAATCAACGTTGTTAAAGCCAAGAGTAGTTAATAAAACTTTGAGTGTCCCGTATTGCTTTATAAAGCCACCTATTCTTTTTTAGAGCTGTATAGTATTCCATTTTATGGCAGTACCATGATTTAATCAACCAATCCCCAACTGAGGAGCATGAAGCCTGTGTCTCTCTGGGGGAGGTGAGTAGGGGAAGGACAGAGGATTTTTAGGGCAGTGAAAAGATGCCATAGGACACTACAGTGGTGGATATGTGTCATCGTACATTTGTCATGGGATGCTCAGCACCAGGAGTGAAGCCTGAGATAAACTACGGACTCTGGACGATAATGAAGGTACTCTTGTCAGTTGAAGAACACGTACTATTCTGGTGCAGGATGTGGACAGTGAGGGAGGCTTTATGGGGTGGGGACAGAGGATATATGAGGACTTCCTGGACTTTCCAATTTTTCCGTAAACGTAAAACTGCTCTAAAAATAGTCTCTTTAATAATAATGATGGTAATAATATCAACTGATCAGGCATGTGTTGAGATTAGTTCAAAAATCTCAAAATTCCATTTGGTTTTCTACTATTTTTTCCCCGTACGTTTGGGTCACATGCTTTTATTTCTTTACACATCCCGCAATCTGATTAAACAGGAGGCACTGAAGACAGAGGTAGGGGGTTATAAGGCAGAAACTACTATGTGTAAAATAAATAATCCACAAGGCTATATTGTTCAGCCAGGGATGCGATCCTCAGCGCCCGGGCTCCGCTCCTGACGAATTAAGCCAGGATCTTTGGGGGCTGGGTCCTGGCAGCAAGGTTTTTTAATTCCTCGGCTGATTCTGATTTAAACCCCGCTGGAGAACAACTGTTCTCTGAGTCAAATGCAGCAGGAAAGGGAAAGCTGGCACAAGGGCAAATGCCGCCACCCTGAGCTGTGTCACTTCCAGAGGCCACTCAGCCCTCTGGGCTTCTGCTTCCTCCCCCGGAGGGCTGACAACGTCTGGACCCTTCACCAGTCCGCCAGGAGGCCACCCTGGGTCACTGACAGGCTTGAGAGGGCCTGGGTCATTAACACCTGCAAAGCTCTTCAGAGGCAGAGAAAGGTTCCAGCGCACAATCGAGAGGGGAACCTGGGTGGGTACGGAGAGCTGCGAGTGGCCCCAGGCCCTCTCGCTACCTTCTGAACCTCGGTTTCTTCAGCGGTTGCCCAGGGCTAAGTCCTGACCTTCCAACCCGACAAGGGGATTACGGGGTGCAACGTGGGAAGATGCAGGTTGAGCCATGAAGAGTCAGGCCCAGGCAAAGCCATTTTGATTGAATGTTTTCTAAGTCGTCACAGGAAATGTGCAAAGTTCTGGAGAGAGAAATGCCCCCTTCAACAACTGCTGTGGCTGCGGGAAGTGGAGCCACGTTCCTGGGGGCCGGCTGAGCCCGAGCCCGCCGGGGGACCAAGCGGGGTGGGCGATAGGACGGCGGGCAGGGCGGGGCCCGGGGCTGCCTCGGCCAGACGTTAAGATAGGCAGCGCTATCTGGGAACAATGGGACAACTGTACCGTTGTCCCGGCCTGAATCTGACGAGAGGGGATAAGGCTCCAGGAAATACAGCCCCCCAACAACTGGCCAGAGTGGCCCCAGCAAACCACAGGCCTCTATTTGTCCATTCATCCATTTAGGCACATACCCAGCAAGAGCCCATGTCAACAGTGAGCCAAGAATTGTGTTAGGACGCGGGGCTCCTGCGATGAAGAAGGCCGCGTCTGCACCCTCTGGAAGGACAACCACAAACAAAGCCAAGGACGTAGTAACATTCGGGTGTAACAGAATGTTCTGAAAAACGATAAAATCATAATAGTAACAGGAGCAGTGGTCATAGTAGCCACGACTCATGGATGGCCACCCACGCAGCAGGCAGCACGCTCGGCGTTTTATATCTAACATCTCAAACCCTCGGTGTCCTCTCCAAGTAAGAGGCCTTGTTCCACTTTACAGATAGGGAAACGGAGGCTCAGAGTGGCTGATTACTGGACACGGATCACACAGCAGCTCAGAGGCTGGGCTCATATCTGACTTCAGGGTGGTGTTGCGCCAACGCTCGGGCCCTTTCCGCGCAGCCCACTGCGGTGACCCAGAGACTCACCAGATAACGAGACAAAGCACCCGCCCCGTGTACCGCTTACAAACACCATCCCTCGTTTGGAGAAAACGGCTTAAAAACCATTAACAAGCAAACAAGAAAAAAAATGAGGCTTGGCGCCCAGCCTGGACCTATTGCTCAATACACGCTGACAAATCAGAGCCCCGCTGGAACAGCAGCTGAGCAGCGGGGCGGGGCGGGGGGTACCTGGGACCTACCAGGCCAGAGTTGGAACCTCGGCTTCAGTACTTACACCTCCCTAGACCCCAGTTTCCTCATCTAAAAAATGGGGGCAATAAAACTATCCAGAGGACAACTGGGATGAGCCAGAAAACAGAATCAATGTCCTGCCTTTGAAGATCCTGGTGGCCCCTCCCAGGCCGAGGCCTTGGGGGCGCGCGGGGCGGGGGGGGGGCGGGGGGGGGACGGACACAGCAAATGAAGGGACCACCCAGGGAGATACCTGCAGGTTGTAGAAGCTCCTACCGAATCTGGAAACAGCCCCACACCAGGAACTGGCCGTCCTTCGCTGGGCACTGGTTCCCTCCCTCAGACCTGACAGCCTTCTAGGAAGGGCATGAGGTTCACTTTAATCCGGGCACACTGACTGCCAACCAGCCTGGGTGCCACCCCAAGGAACCCTCTTAGGAACCCACCATGACTGAGTTTGGGTCAGAAAGCTGGGGTTTCCTAGGGCAGGGAGGACAGTGGTGGCAGGAATTAGGATCAGTATTACTTTTATTTAACATTTTCTTTTTCTTTTTATAGCGGCACCTACAGCATATGGAAGTTCCCAGGCTGGGAGTCGAATCAGAGCAGCTGGCCTACTCCACAGCCACAGTAACATGCATCCGAGCTGCATCTGTGACCCACGCCTGCAGCTTGTGGCAAGGCCAGATCCTTAACCCACCAAGCTAGGGATTGAACCTGTATCCTCACAGAGACAATGTCAGGTTCTTAACCAGATGAGGCACAACGGGAACTCCGATTTAACATTCTCTGAATCCCTGCCACGTTGCAGGTGCTAGGCTTAGCTTTTCTGTATTTTGTTTTGCTGGTGGAGAGGCATTACTGGTATAAATTAGAATTGAAGCCATTAGATTTAAATGATTCCAGATTCCCCAACTGCTGGTAGCTGAGTGATCTTGGCCAAGTTACTCTACCCCTCTGCCTGAGTCTGGGCCTGGAGGTCACCTCGAAAACAGAGACTCGTCCCTTCAGCCCATATTTACTAGGCACCTACTCATGCTCCAGGGACTAAAGCATTAAATACAAGTAACAGAGACCTCAGCATCTGCGGGGCTCAGGATGGGGTGGGGGTAGCAGAAAGTCAACAAGAGGCAAATGAACAAGTGACTACACAGCGGGCGAGATGGAGACGGGTTACAGAGATCAGCAGAGGAGGAATGGGAGCGATGGCGGGCGAGCTTGTTGCTGTTTACACAGCGTGGCCGGGAAGGCCTCTGGGATGAGGAGACCTTTGAGACGCGGGTGCACGTGCGTGTGCACATGCATATGTGTGTGTGTGTGATGTTTACTGAGCGCTTACGGTGGTGTTCCAGTATCACTACCTGGTCAGGTGAGGTGTTTGACGTGGCATAACTCACTGCACTCTCTCCAGCGCCCCCAGAAGGAAGACAGCGATACTTCCCCCACTTTACACAGGCCCAAACCAAGACACACCTTGTGTAAACGACTTGTGCAGGTGACCATGCGACTAAGAGCAGCGCAGGTTGTGGGGCACCAATTCTTCCCATTCCCAGAACCCCATTTGCCAGTGAGTGATGTTCAGTGATGCTCAGTACCACTCAGCAATGCTTAGTACTGCCCAGTGATGCTCAGTACTGCTCAGTGATGCTTAGTACTGCCCAGTGATGCTCAGTACTCCCCAATGATTCTCAGTGATGCTTGGTACTGCTCAGTACTGCCATCACTGACAAGATGCCCACAAGGCAAGAAGCAAAAGTGCAGAGGACAAAGGGACAGGGAAGCACAGGCACAGCTCCCAGCCCCAAACACACCTTTTCAACCCACTTGGAAAATAAGGGAGCGGAGCCTGTCGGCTCTTTGCCCTCTCCATCTCTGTCTCTGATGGACGTACCACCCCCACTCCCTCTTTATGTATCTTTATTGCCTTCCTTGAAGGAAGAAGACCTGAAGATTTGCATCCATTTCAGGCTGATTTCTGATCTGCAACTTTGTTCCGGGCCCTGCTCGTGCCCATGACAGGACCTGGCCCCTTCTCAGGACCATCATTGCAGAACCAGCCAAGCCGCAGACCCCGGCAATGGGTAAGAGGGGGTGGGCAGCCAGTGACAGTCCTGCAAGGGCCCAGGAAGGAGACGTGGTAACGCTCCAAAGGCTGACCCCTCCTTTGAAAAGACTGGCGCCTGCCTCGGAGACTCACACTCCACGAGGCCAGAAAGAGCGCACTGAAAAGTCTGCTCAGGAGTTCCCATTATGGCTCAGCAGGGTGAGAACCCAACAGAGTCTCCGTGAGGATGCAGGTTTGATCCCCAGCCTCACTCAGTGGGTTAAGTATCCAGCTGCCATGTAGCTGAAGTTGCAGCATGGACCTGACATTGCTGTGGCTGTGGTGCAGGCCTGCAGCTGCAGATCCTATTCAACCCCTAGCCAGGGAACTTCTATATGCTGTGGGTGTGGCTGTAAAAAAAAAAAGAAAGCAAGAAAAGAAAAGAAAAGGCTGTTGAAGAAGCTGTTTCCGGGAATCTCCATAATCTGCTTAGTCTCTGCTTCCCCAGTGGACGGGAACTCCTAGCGGCAGGGCCTCAGGATTCTGCCCCTTATGCTGAGCATCTGTAGGGACAGCCTGTTTGATGAGTGGCTCCAGGATGGACGGATGCAAGGGAAGGAGTAAAGGAAAAGAGAGAGAGGGAAGGAAGGAAGGGGCTGTACTGTGGAGGGTGAGCAAAAAAAAAAAAATCTCTGTCATGACATCAGGGGAGGCAGAAATAAAAGGGGGAAATGGATAAAAGCAAAATGGCTATTAATAAAGACTTGCTGGGGAAAACTAGGGAATACTACACAGCAGTTAAAAAGGGTGAGGTTGGAACTCCCTCATGGCTCAGTGGGTTAAGGGTCTGGTACTGCCACTGCTGTGGCTCTGGTTACAGCTGTGGTGCAGCCAAAACCAAAAAAACAAAAAAAAGCGAGGTAGCGTACACTCATACAGAAAACCTATAAGATGTATTGTTGAGTGAAGAATGCATACACTGATTTGATTTCCTCCAGCTCTGAATGCCACAGCACCCATGGAGCCAGGGACAAGGCTGGTGGTAGGATCTGGGGCTAAATCCCACGGAGATCAGCTGACTGCATCTGCTGTCTCAGAGGATATTTCCACCCACGAGGAAAGGAAGGCCTTCCATCGAGGTCTCCAGGCAACCACAATCTTGTGACCCAGCTTCCAGCGTGGCTTTGCACCCCCGGTTCCTTGAAAATACTTGTAGTGATTTTAAGACAAAAAGAATCCAAGGGACATCCCTCAGCTCCTGGCCCCCAGCCGGTGATAAGCATGAAGAGCAGTGCATCCGTGTGGAGCTGCAAAGCTGAGAAGACCTATGGTCTCTTCCTGGCTACAGGTGTCACCTGCAGGATGTCTAAAATATCTCTGAACTCACTGCCTACATCTACATTTCTAGAAATTTCACTGCAATGTCCAAAAATTTCTTTGGCAGCACTGGTCCCGCACAACAGCCAGTGAATTGCTGAAGGCAGGGTGGCCCTTTATTCGTCCTATGTAACCCCAACTGGCTGGAGTCTCAGAGATGACCAAGCCCAAACTCAACCCAGTGAAGACAGCACTGCTCAGAGAGGTCAGGAAACTTGCTTGAGGTCACACCGCAAGGCAGGGGCAGGATGGGAACCAGAACTCAGTATTCCTCAGCCAAAGGTCTGTGTCCCTTGCACCTGTCACGATATATTTCTTCACATTCAGAACCCATCACAGCCTTCAAAAGTAGATGATCCACTTGACAGCTGGCTAGAACAAGGATCCTGGGGTTACCCTGAGTCCAGAGCAAAAGCCAACTCAGGCCGAAGGGACGCCTCTGATGACCCAGGGGCGCAAACACACAGCACCATAATTAGCTCAGGCCTGGTCATCAGGACACCTCTTGCTCAATGTTATTCGTTGCTTCATGGTTTCCACATCCAGAGGAATAATACTTCCCTAAAAATCAATTGTCCCCAGCAACCCACCTACACAGTTCTTGGAAAATATGGGTTAAACCTTCTGCCACACACACAAAACAGGGAACAAAGAGGGTGAGGGAAATTCATCGCCACGTCCTGCACTTTGCATTGTTCGCCCCACAGGTTTTTCAAGTGATCAAGTTCAAATGACCCTATGTCTTGGGGCTGCCAACACTCGCCAGAAAGGAAGCACCCCAGGCTTTAATAAACGGGATTACTGGGTATCAAGAGATTCTAGATAGCTTCAAGAGGCTGGAGGTGAGGGGAACTGAAGATGGCCTGGAAGGAAGATGCTGGAATAATCTGTTTCTGCCACTGGAGAAGGAGCGGCTGTGCCCTTTCTGCAGCCCAGAACTCTGGACGAGCTGAGACACGGGAATTACAAAACGTCAGTCAAATAAATAGGTGGCCCTAATGGGAACATTTCCCAACCTGCCAGAACAAATAAAGAGAGGGATGGCTCTGGTTTTCAGACGAGGCAGCTTCCAGTGACAGAGATGCCTGGCACATAGGAAGTGCTCTGTAAATATGAAACACACATAGGGTTTCTGATTCCCTGGACTTGGGCCGGAAAGCCCCGTGGACCACTCCTCACTGTCCACACTTGCTCTCTAGATGCTCAGATGACAGACAGATATAGGTGATAGACAGATAATAGAGAGGTAGATGGATAGATGATAGATAATGGATACATAGATGACAGATGATAGATGATAGATGATAGATAATAGAGAGATAGGTGATAGACAGATAACAGAGAGATAGATAATAGAGGGATAGCTGGATAGATGATAGATAATAGATAGATATATAGATGACAGGCAGATAGATAATAGAGAGATAGATGGATAGATGACAGAAGAGACAGATGGTTAGGTAGCTAGCTAGCTAGATGAATGATCGACAGGTACCTTAAAGAATGGGCTCCTACAGTTGTGGAGGCTGACAAGTCCAAAGTCCGCAGGGTGGGTCAGGGGAAGAGGTGATGTTGTACCTCAAGTTTCAAGGCCATCTGGAGGCAGAATCCCCACTTCCTTGGGGCCTTCGGTACTTCTCCCTTGAGGCCTTCAACTGATTGGATGAGGCCCACCCACCTCATGGAAGGGGAAAATCTGCTCCCCTCAGAGTCTACTGCTGTAAATGTTGTTTTTTTTTTTTTTGGTCTTTTTGCCATTTCTTGGGCCGCTCCTGCGGCATATGGAGGTTCCCAGGCTAGGGGTCGAATCGCAGCTATAGCCGCTGGCTCACACCACAGCCACAGCAATGCCGGATCGTTAACCCACTGAGCAAGGGCAGGGATCAAACCTGCAACCTCATGGTTCCCAGTCAGATTGGTTAACCACTGCACCACGATAGCAACTCCTGTAAATGTTAATCTCATCCAAAAAATGCCTTCACAGTGATACTTAAACTGGTGTTTGACCAAATGTCTGGATATCTAGCCGAACTGACATAGGATATTCACCTTCACACTCCAGATTCACACATCCAGCTGCTCTCCGAGTATCTCTACCTGTATGTCTAACGATGTCTAACATCTCAACCATCTCAATTCCGCCCCTGCCCACCGAACTCCCTGCTCCCCTCACGGGTCCCTTATATGAATAAATGGAAACTTCATTCTTTACTTGCTCAAAGTAAACTTCTGGGATCACCCTTTACTTGATGCCCCGTACCCAACCCACCAGCAAAGTCTACCTTCCTGACATAGTCACTTCCCATCACTTCTCACAACCCCCTCTGCGACCTCGAGGCCAGGCCACCATCGTCCCTTCCCTGGCTCACTGCAGCAGTCTCTTAACTGGTCCATCTGCTTCCACCTTTGCCACTTTCAGCCCATTTCCAGTGCAGCAGCAGCTAGAATGACTGAGTTAAAGCACAAGTCAGATCTGCTTTGAGGCCTCGAATGGTCTCATCTCAACAGCAAGAGCCAGGACCTGCTCTACACCATGTCTCCTCTGAGTCTCTCCTGCTCTTTGTGGCTGGACCACATTTCTCCCCAGGGCGGGGGTAGGGAATGCCTGCCCATCTCTCAGTGCCCAGATGGGGCCTTTCCTGAAGCCCAGCCAGTGCCCACCAGAGCCTTAGAAACCAAGTAACGACCATGAAGACATGAGCGCACGAACCTGAGGACCACGTGTGGGGGGTGGCTGAAGGGTATTCACTGAAAGAAAGGAGGGCACAGGCCGGTGCGTGTCTTTGAAAGATTCTCTAAGGCAGCTGCTGTGGGTTATTCTCTGAACCGAGTTGTACGAGGAGGAGGGTCAGGTGGCGGCCAGGTAAGGAGAGGAGGGAGGAGGAGGGCGGGCGGAGGGGCCGGAGGGAGGGGAAGAGGGGTGCAGGTGCGTGGCGCCCTCTAAGAGCAGAGCACGCTGCCAAGAGGCTCCCTTTTCACACACCCAAGGCAGGAAGAATCCAGAGAACAAAGACAGAAAGGAGATGCGGGATCTGACCGCAGGCACAAGGAAGAAAGCCTCCCTCCCAGGGGCCCAGAGGAGGGGCCCACACATGGTGCCCAGGGGGCGGCCAGTCAGGGGGGCTTCATTCCCCGTCCTGCAGCCCAGCTTCTCCCCGCACTCCCGCCCCCCTACCCCCGCTGCTCCTCCCCCGACTGCAAGGTCTTCTCGGAGCCTCCTTGCCTCCCCACCCATGGGCCGCGGGGTGGGGTGGGGGCGGCTCCGTGATGTCACTGTCTGGGCCGAGACCTTGAGCTGAAGGTTCTCTCCTGCAGAGCTCTGCTTTTTCATCAGAAGTGGCAACGACTGGAACTGCTTATTCCCACATCCCTGCCTCTTCACTGCATTAAAGACGTTAAGATCCCTGCGGGCAAGGGCTTCAGGGATCTTTCACGCCTCCAGGGCCAGGCACAGGAGGTGTCTGATGAGTATTTTCTGCATAAGGCACCGCAAGACTGCCTCGGAATCGAACGGGACAACGAATGGGAAGGGCGCTGCCCAGTCCCTCTCGGAAAGTAAGCCCTCCGTCTATGCAGCCAAGCAGTGGTCCCTGAGCCAACTGCACTGGGGCGGGGCGAGGTGGAGGAGCTGGCTTCGCTTTGGGCTCTGTTATAGGTTGAACTGTATCCCTCCAAAGAGATACACTGAAATCCTGACCCCATCTAAGTATTTGTGTACTTGGGGTGATCTTACTTTGAGATCGGGGTCTTTGCAGATGCAATCAAGGGACGACGAGGCCATCCTGGATTAGGGTGGGCACTACACCCAATGACCGGGGTCCTTCCAGGGAGAGAGGGACGCAAAGACTCACAGACACACAGAGAGAAGAAGCCCAAGTGAGGACGGAGGCCGAGACTGGAGGGAGCCAAGGGCCCGCAGGACGGCTGGTGACACTGGAAACTAGGAAGGGGCAAGGAAGGGCCCTTACCCTACAGGCTTTAGAGAAAGCATGACCCTGCCAACACCTTGATTTTGGACTTCTGGCCTCCGGAATTATGGGAGAATACACTTCTGTCGTGTATGTCAGCCCTGGGAAATGCACCCAGCCTCTAACACCTCGCCAAGGACCCTTTGGAAGAAAAGGAGGGGGAGAGTCGGCCTGGATCCCTGGATGAAAAAGTCCCCTTCCAAGGTCGGAAGGCTCCCCTCAGCCCCTTGGTGAACCGCCCTGACTCTCCCTCAGCAGCCTGAGCACAAGATGTCCAGAGACTCTCGTGCTGCCTCCAAGTTCAGAGTCTGGGTGGCATCAGCAGCCACTGAGGGCTAATTGAAGACACAATCCGTATGCAGAAGGCACTCAGTAAAGACTGCTGGATGACTGATGGACCAGTCAATGAGTAGTAGGGCTGAGCACCGTGGAAGCACTCTGAGTTAATTAGCTGTCATCTCCCTGTTTACCATTAAGAGGGATTCTCAGATGGCTACGTAGGAACCCTAAGTGCACCGGGCACCTCCGTGGAGCCACACATTCGCCTTCAGTCCACGGGGCATGCGGGCAAGCTGCAGGGCTCCGCAGAGTACCAGGGGCTCAGGTGTCACGGCAGAGAAGGATGGGGAGCAGCCAGCCCTGGAACACTTTACAGCGGGGTCGCCCATCCACAAGGCATTTGTTACAGCATTTCGTTGGAGAGACGCAGGGGCGCAGGTACCGTTATCACATTTTCAACTTGAAGCAACTAAGCTATGAGGGGTTCGAAGACTGTTCAGTGTCCTGCAGCAGGTGAAGGAAGGAGAGTGACAGCTTCCAAACCAAGTCTTCCCACCCCAAGTGGATGTTCCTCTTCTAGACCCGAAGCAAGTGGGATGCAAGAGGCGCAGCCTCTGGGATGGACAGGGAGGGCCCCCTGGGCATAAGCACAGCATGGAGGAAATAAAGCAGGAAGAACAAGTCTCAACCCTGCGTCCCACCATACTGGCATAAACACGTGACATTCCCAGAGCTGCCTTCTAGAAGTCATCTATATGCACATGCACTTCCATTTTCACATCGTGCTCTTTTGTGCTTTGCTTGGTTCACTCAGCCTGTTGTTTCAAGGATCTAAAAATCCTCATTTGGCATGTATTCAACCAATTTTATTTTGCACCTGCTATAAGCCAGACACCATGCTGGGCAGCTGAGAGGAAACGGTGAGCAAAAAGGGCACTGTCCCCATCAAAGGAGTAGGGGAAACAGACATTAATTCAGTAACCGGGCAGCTAAATTATTAAAAATCATGGTAAGTCGTACAAGAGGAAGATACAGAGTTCTAAGACCGTTTGGAACGGGAATTTCGAAAATGATCATTTCAAGGATCTCCTAATATTGCACCAGGTGGAGAATTATAGTTTACTTAACCCTCCTCCATTTAGTCAAGTTTGGTGCAGCTCAGATCCTTAACTTACCATGTCTGCAAAGTCCCTTTTGCCACGAAAGGTGCCAGTCACAGGTTCCGGGAGTGAGGATGTGGCTATCTTTGGGGAGCTGTTACCAAGCCAACCACCTGGTGCCCTGCATTTCTCCTGCAGCACCACCTGTCCCTCATCCTTTTATCCCAGGCGCAGAGAACGGTGCCTGCCGCACAGTAAGTGCTCATTAAATGCAGAAGGAGGGAGGGCGGGGAAGAAAAAGGGGGGCCCAGGGAAGGAACGCAATCATCAAGATCCCTCATCATCCCTGAGCCCCCCACATGTGCAAGCCAGCAAATGTAGAACCAGGAGACACGTGTCTACTGGGAATACTTACCAAGTGTGAGGTGTCGGCACCTTGCTGGCTGGAGGATGGAAGTCCTCGTGTGTAATGTGTTTGTTCTCCTGCCCCTGTGTGTTCCCACAGCTCCTGCTGCCAAAACAGCACACCAGCAAGCAGCAGGTGGCAGGCACTTTTCCTGCCCATTTCCTAGGAACCTAGGCAGGGCTTAAGTAGTCAGCAGGCTTACTGCTGCGTCCTGATGAAGGCACTTTTCCTGCAAGAGAGTAAATAAAGCCTCAAATACTATGTCCTGGCCACAAATGAGTTGGTTGTCTGTCTGTCCCTCCCCCTCCCCCTCAGCCACCAGAGATACTAAGAACGGTTCCTTTTCAGAGAAAAGATGGTCTCAAGAGTTACTGCTCATACCAGGGCTTTGCATTCTTTAAAGATAAAGAATAATTTATCGGAGCTCCTGTCGTGGCTCAGTGGTTGATGAGCCCCACTGGTAACCATGAGGTTACGGGTTTGATCCCTGGCCTTGCCAGGGGGTTGGGGATCCTGTGTTGGGGATCCGGTGTTGCTGTGAGCTGTGGTGTGGCTTGTAGATGTGGGATCCCGAGATGCTGTGGCTGTGGTGTAGGCTGGAGGCTATGGCTCTGGTTAGACCCCTAGCCTGGGAATCTCCATATGCCATGGGTGCGGCCCTCAAAAGACAAAAAAAAAAGAATAATTTATTTTTATTCCTTTCGACAGATCCAGCAAAATATACATTTCTACGTTTACTTTCTAGGTGGGGAAACTGAGGCATGGGGCAGAAGTAACTTATTACTCAAAATCACCAGCTGAGAAAAGGCAGAGGAAGGACTCAATCGGAGTCTATCAAATTCTACGGCTGGGCTCTTTCCATTCCGACACAAATTTGCCAAGAATGAAGGTTGAATTGCATGTACGGAGCCAAGGGCTTTGTCTGCAGCCAGTGCCGAGTGTGACCATTGGGTGTTTCGGCCTCCAAGCCAGGGCCAAGCAACCTGAAGCCCTTGCTCTCCTGGGTGAGGGTGTCCCCACTCACACTGTCACATCCCCAGTCTGCCCCCACACGCCTATTCCTCATGTGCACGGTGCAGCGGCAGGCACTGGGGACACAGAGAAATGAAGGAGCCGCCACCGCCGCCTTCAAAGGATGCGGCTGACACACAGATAAACCAGAACAGTGCTGGAATGGACACCCGGGCTAGAACCCAGCTGGAGAGGTCTGGTGGTCCTAAGTGGTCAGGCAGCAACACCAGCTAGGGAACAGCAACGCCTCATGGAGAAGGGGGCTCAGCAGCCAGGTACAGAAGGATGAATAGGAGTTTTCCAGGAGGAAGAGAAGGCTCGTTCTGACAGAGGGAAGGGCATCTTCTTTATAAACCTTTAGTTCACCGGGAAAAGTAAATAAATACCTGGGCTGATGTTGGGCACAGAGCAGGTGCCGAGGTGGGGGGCGGGCAGAAAGGGGGTGTCCCTTGTTTCTATTTCCCCGTTCAAGACTCTGCACTTGGCTTTAATCGGGCCAAAGTCAGGGCAAAAGAGGTGCAGATGACACCACTATCGGGCTCACAGCTCCGGGGTGGGAGTGGGGGTGGGGGGGGCCTGCAGAGCAGCTGGCTGCCCAGCCTCCCGACTCGGCCACCCAGCAGTCAGCCTCAGACGTGTCCTCCTGGCCCGGGGCAGCGAGCACACATGTGGAGGGGCCCAGGCAAGCGAGCGGAGGACAGGGCTCTCGGGGACAGCCTCTGGGACTGAGGTCAGACACTGAATTTGGCATTTTTCGCTCCTTGGGGCTCTGCCATGGGTGACGCAGGGCAGAGGAGGAGGAGGAAGCCCTCCGGGGTTCCACGGGGAATAACTCACTTCGAGGCCATTTTTGAAGTCAGAGCCCCTGCTCCGTTTCCACCCCGGAGGCTGGAAATTTCACTGGCGCGGCCCCAGGCTGCACGCTGCGGCTAATTAATGGCAGGGCCTCGGTTCGTGGCACTGCCCCTCTTCCCAAGGCCCTCGGGGTCGCAGGAGACGCCACTGTGATGCTCTAGCCTGGGGATGGGGGCGAGGCGGAGGGGAGCTTGTGGGAAACCAGTGCCTCCCCGAACCCCCTGGAAGAAGAGGCCACAGCTTTTCTAGTCCTGAAGCTTCTCCCACTCCAGCCTCCAGCCCCCAAGACACACCATGTGGGGGACCTGGCTACACGTTTCTCCCCTCAGTCACACCTGGGCACGGGTTTGAGCCTTTTTTGGGGGGGGGAGGGGCTGCAGTCTCAGCATATGGAAGTTCCCCAGGCTAGGGATTGAATGGGAGCTGCTGGCCCCAGCCTACACCACAGCCACAGCAACTCAGGATCCGAGCCACGTGTGCGACCTAGACCACAGCTCACGGCAACTCAGAATCCTTAACCCACTGAGTGAGGCTGGGGATTGAACCTGTGTCTTCATGGATACTAATCAGGCTCGTTAACCACTGAGCCACAATGGGAACTCCCTGGTTTGGGCTTTTTCACACACACACACACACACACACACACACACACACACACACTCCAGAAACAGGCAGATGACTTCCTAACGCCGACTGAGCCCCTCCCATCTGGGCAACCCTGAGAAAGTGCCCCAGTCTCACGCGCCTTGGGAATCATAGGACTGACCACCCCCCCAAGGGAATGCCTTTCTCTAACAGTGCAATTATTTTTAAGGACGACAACGAAGCCCAGAGAAATGCAAGGGTCGCCTGAGATAATGTCATCTGTGATCAGCTGCCAAAAGGGTCCAGATTCTCCTACCCCTCCCTGCACCCTGTCCCGGATGCATCCTCGCCCTCTGCCAGGTACCTTCACAGGGCCCCCTGGGGTGTGTGAGCAAATGAGAGGTAAACAGATGCTTGGAAAGGTCTTGCTCAGTGGACACGGTCTTGCTTGTGTCCTCTGCACTCACCATGAGAAGCACCAGCTAGTCTGCTGGTCCCAGGAGGAGAGGAAAGACACACACAGCACAGCCAAGACACCCCAGACACACTCGAATAAACTAGATCGGCCAATGGCTGCCAAGCCCCAGACATGGGGGAGGGAGTCCAGCCAAAATTGGCAGAGCCCGTTGGCCAATTACTCGGATACTCCAACAATACGCACTTATTATCAGACGCCACTGAGATCCTGCTGGTGCTTGTTACTCAGCACGACTGGGGCAATAAATCCTCAGTACAGCCTTTACTGTGACAGTAATGACAGCAGGGACCTCCTCAGGCCACTGTGGAGGGCAACTGAGATAAAGGAGTGTCTGCCCTCAATGAACGGGAGCTGGGATCCAACTAGCTTCATGAAAGGAGCGGAGGTGGCCACTGCACTGACCGCAGAGCCTCAGTCTCCTGTCCAAGGATGCAGCAGGGGTCGGGGTGACCGCTGCGGCCCTAGGTTCCTGCTGGGCCTCCAGCATGGTGAAGCAGGGGCTCCGGCTGCTCTGTGCCCACCTGTGACGTTAGGGGCCAGGGCCAGGGCCTGCCCAGCTAAGCCAGGATGGCTCCTTTCTCCACCTGCTCCTTCCAGCTCCAGACAGCACGGCTCAGTTTCCTTGGATTTTTTCATGATTTTAATTTTTTCCATTATATCTGGCTTACAGCGCTCTCTCAATTTTCTATTGCACAGCAAAGCGACCCAGTCACACATACGTATATACATCCTTTTTCTCACATTATCCCCCATCATGCTCCATCCTAAGTGACTAGATATCGTGGCCGCACCCGCAGCAGATGGAAGTTTCCAGGCTATGGGTCTAATCGGAGTGGCAGCTGGGGTCTACTCCAGAGCCACTGCAACACCGGATCCAAGCCATAACTGCGGCCTACACTGGATCCTTAACCCATTGAGCTAGGCCAGGGATCAAACCCACATCTTCACGGACACTAGTTGTGTTTTTTAAGCTGCTGAGCCACAAAGGGAACTCCTTCCTAGGATTTTAGCATCGCTCCTTCTCCCAGATTGCTCTGAGGATCAGATATGAAAATGAGTTTGAAATGCCGGCAAGAAGCAGGTCGCCAAACAAAATAAGGAATGTCCGCCTGTCTCCATCACCGTCGCCACCACCACTGTCATCATCATGGCTGTTACCACGATCATGATCAATAGGAAACTCAAGAGGAGGGGAAGACATGGATAGTGAGGTGGTGATACCCGAGTGCTCCACAACCGGAGTGCCGGGCTGGAATTCTGGATGGGCTTCTCGTGAGCTGTGTGACCTTGGGGAAGTTACTGAACATCTCTGAGCTTCAGCTGTCTCTCCTATGAAATGGAGATGATAGGACTACCTACCTCGAGGTGTCATGATGAAGATGGCATGAGTTAATGCAGGCAACGTCTAAGTGCAACAGTGTTGGCGCATCACACATGCTCGGCAGGCATTTGCTGCTAGACGTTAGACGACTGTTGTTACCATTATTAGACAACCACACTCTTTAGGTATCTCGAGTCATCTACTCCTCACAAGAATGCTGAGTCTGGGCTTATTAAACCCATTTTACATATGAGAAAGCTGCAGCGCAGAGCAGAGGAGGGACTGCTAGCTTCGAGGTTAGTGCTCTAACGGTGCCGCACATGTACAGGCCCTCGCGGGGCCCAGAAATGCCCCCTCCACCTCCCATCCCCATAACGACAACCAGGAAACAGGGTGATAAGCTCCCTGGCAGTTCCTGGGTCGTTTTCATGTCATTTGTGCTGCTTTCTGCAGCTTTTGTCTTCCACAATGCACTTGGCTGGGCTGGCAGCCCTCAGGGCATCAAAGGCCCCGCTGGCAGCAGGCACAGGAGCACAGCTGTGCCAAGGGGCCCTCCCCTGCCAGCTACCAGCCAGCCGCCACGCAGCCCCAGAGATTCACAGAAAGGAGGCGCCTGGTCTTACAACCACTCCAGGTGTTCCTTAACCTCAGCTGTGAGGTCGCTTCCAGATCAGCCCAGGTGCGCCAAATCCAGGTGGGACAGGCCGGGGCTGATGTCCAAGTTGCCTCTGGAGCCATGATGGGAGGAAGATGGCAGGCCACTGGCCCAGGGAACTTGACCTCTGCCTGTGATGAAAGAGTTCCGAATGGCTCTGGGGCGAGGGCAGGGGCTGCCTCGGATGAAGGGTGGAGAGACTCCTGCTTCCGCAATCCAGTATTCAGGCCTGGCCCCGGACATGGGACAAGGGGTTCAAAAATAATCTGACAAGGCCCTGGCCTGAGGAGTACCTAAGTCACTGAGGCAGACACAGGGAAAGGCACGCCGAATGCAAGAAATGGGATCAAAAAGGAAGAGGACTTTCATCTACTCAGTTAACCACTAACAGAGTGCCCGCTGCATGGCAGGAGCTAGGGAGACGCTGGGGTGTGAGACAGACATGGTCCCTGTTCTTGTGGATTCTTGCTAACTCTGCCCTGGGCAGCCACAAACGCCTCAGAGAGACGTGCCTGGATGTCAGCTGTGCCCCAAGCAGCCGGGCAAACCTGAGGGACTTACGTGGCTTCTCAGTAGGTCAACTTCCTCATCCATGAAATGGGTATGGTACGTTTGTATGATGGCAAGCCACGGGGCCTTTAAATACTGTCCCGTAGAAACATTTAACAGCAGGAAAAATGCTCACTGTATGTTAAAGGGTGAAAGCTAGTTCACTTTGTTCCAAACACACGTATGTGCAAGAATGTATGTGTGAACACGGACTCATATACAACTCAAAAAAACTGGCGATTCCAGTTGCTATGTGTCTGCTTCGCATGCTTTATCACAAGCTACTATAGACAGAGTGGCTTCAACAACAGAGTTTCTTCCTCACCATTAGAGAGGCTGGGATGTCCAACATCAAGGTGCCAGCCAGCCAGTTCCTGATGAAACCCCCTTCCTGGCTTACGGTCAGCCACCTTCTCCCGCAACCCCACACAGCCTTACCCCGTGCCCTCACGGAGAGAGAGATCAGTCTCTCTGTCTGTCTCTCTCTTTCTTTTTAGGGCTGCATCCATGGCATGTGGAAGTTTCTGCGCCAGGGGTCAACTCAGAGCTACAGCTGCAGGCCTACGCCTCAGCAACCCTGGACCCAAGCCACATCTGTGACCTGTATCACAGCTTGTGGCAACCCTGGGTCCTTAACCCACTGAGCAAGGCCAGGGATCAAAGCTGTGTCCTCATGGAGACTAGTTGGGTTCTTAACCCACTGAGCCGCGACGGGAACACCTCTTTCTCTTTTTATAAGGGCGTGAATCACACCAAGAGGGCTCCATCCTTATGACCTCATCCAACCTTCATCAGGTCCCCAGAGTTCCACCTCCGAAAGCCATCTCAGTAGGGGTGAGCGCTTCAACCTATGAATTTGAGGGGTGCATGAACATTCAGCCCATCACAGCAGGTCTGAGGACTGGCACGAGCACATGTGTGCTCCCATGTGCACCTGGCTATGTACATCTGAGCATCAGAACTAGAGCGGTTGTTCCTTTTGCTTATCTGAATCTACTAAACTGTACAGGGACCACGTATTACTTTTTAAATTACAAAATAAGAAGAGAGGACTCCCCATTCTCACCGGGGAATTTTTACGGGAGTATCAGGGCCAGGTGCCCGGTGGTACAGGGGAGGAGGCCAGGCCTCTGGGGGCCAGACTGGGCTTATGCACAGCCTCCTGCTCTTCCTGAATGCTCAGAGGCTCAACAACTACAGGGACGGTCGCCACACAGGGATACATCCTCCAGCCACTGTTTATCCGACGCTTACACCAGGCTCACCTCCAGCACCTCGTGCCGCCTCGCCGGATGTCTGTGGACCGAGTGTTCTAATCCCCCAGCTTACAGAGGGGAAGTGGAGGCACGAGGCAGGTACGTCCCATGGCTAATGATACAGAGGGAAGTGCTCAATACGGGTCTGGAGCCCAGGCCTGTACTCCACCCTCTACCCCATCCTGCCTCTCCTTAGATGGCTCAGAACCCAGCCAGGCTGGTCCTGCTGCATGTTCTCCTCTGCGGGGACCAGAGGCTGGGGGCTGGATCAAGGGTCTCATTACGGGGGAGGCCCGAGAAAGGACTCTGGGCTCTGGGCACAGCCCATCCGGTGGCCCCGGATGAATGTCCTTGCCAGCCCAGGCCGACATCCGGGCATTTCTTATCCCTGTGTGCCCGGGCCTCAGAACAGCCAGGGCCAGGGAGCCAGCGAGGCGGGAAGTGGCTGCCAGGGCTCTGGCACTGGCCCCGGGCCGTGGGTGCTTGGCCAGCCCTGTTGGCTGCCCACCAAGGCCTCAAGCTGGGGGACCGGGCTGGCCGGGTCTGCCTGAAACTGAGATGGGAGAACAAAGGAAGGCCGTTGTGGGCCGTTTTGGCGGGAGCCGTGGCGGGACAGAGGGAGGAACAGGGAGGGCGGGACGGGGAGGCCGCAGAGGGACGGCTGCGGTGAGCACTGCAAGGTGCAGCCAGCCCGGTGAGGGGGCCCTGCATGGCGGGAACCGAGGTCCAGGAAAGGCACCTAGGCAGGTGGCAGCCAGCTCAGAGCTGCAGACTGTACCTGTCAGGGAGCTATAGAAGTGGCTCTGTGCCTTCCAGAAAGTTCGCTCGCTCATCCCTCCCAGCCAACAGGCACTGACATCCCCCTAGGAGCCAGACCCTCGGCAGTGCTGAGCGCCAGCTCTGAGCCAGCCCAGCAGGGGCCCGGCCTCCCGGCTTGGGTGCTGGCAGCTCCGTGGGATCCCAGGGTCGCTCCGGGATGAAGACAGGGCAGAGCCTGATGACAGGACAGAATGCCTGGGCTCCCCCTCCTGACTCCACCCCATCTGTGACCTTGGGCTTGTGACCTACCCCCAAGCTTCAGCTCTGGGCGCGTTGGATGTGCTCAGGAAGTGCCACTGGGGTGTGGAACATCAGCACGCTGGCAGGTGGGTAAGCACACGACACCAGACCCCTATTCCCAGTAAAATGCCCTTCTAACCGCATCATGCCAGCTCCCAAGGCGGCGAGAGAAAGCCTGGCATGTGCTCAGCACCCAACCACGGGGAGCCCTTGTGATAGCTTTAGGAGAACAGAACAGGGGATGGGAATAGTCTCTTAGGGGACCGCAGGCAGCTGGTCCTTGGCCACACAGGCCAAGTGGGACCCACTGACTCACAGCCCCAGTTCTTAGGCAGCCCCAGAGATGCAACCACACCTGGCCCCTGCCTCTGAGGTCCTTGTGCTTATCCCTCCTGGAGATGACAATCATGCAGAAATGGAACAGGAGGTATGTGTCGCAGTGTTATCAGGAGTCACATCAGGTGCCCCTCAGGAGAGCTGGGGGTGATGAAAGGAAGCAGACCGAAGAACCAAGAGGCAGCAGCCTGACAGCAGAGCCTCAGAGCAGGGGTCTCAGATGCCCCTCCAAGGCCTGCATCTCTTCCGTGGGGTGGGGGCTGTCACATACCCCTCGGGCATCTTCTCGATTGGTCAGTGAGGGGATTAGAGCAGGAGGTGTCCCCAAGGTTACCCCTTCCACACAGCAGATCCACAATGCTGGACTAGAGGGCGTCTGGGAGGCTCTAAAGAGAAGGCTGATGTTTGAGCTTTTCCCACGTGAGCACCAGCAGAGCATCAGCAGTGCGGGGTGCCACCCCGGCCTCCCAGGAGCCGCACCAGCTTCCTCACCCAGCGGTCTGCCCTGGCCCGTCTGGTCTCAGGCATGTGGAGGGGAAGGGTGAGGTGTCGGAGACCAAGGGACATGTGTCCAACTTCTGCCCCCAGGTCCACAGTAACTGGCATGCAGGGAGAGACCCTGGAGGCCCTGGCTTCCTTGGGTGTTACATGGAGGCAAATAACACCTGCCTCCACAGCCTCGACGGGACACCACGCGAGGCACAGCGGAGACAAAAAGCAGCTCCTTTCTCTCCACCTGCTTTTATTGGGGTGCAGATGGCCTGGATAGAAAATTCATGTCTTCCCTAATGTCTGCTACCACCAAAGAGCGAGTCAGAAAGAAGCCTGGATTTTTATTTATTTTTCAATTTTTGTTTACGTAGCTTTCTAGGGCTGCATGTGCAGCCTATGGAAGTTCTAAGGCTAGGGGTTGAACCAGAGCTGCAGCTGCAGGCCTACACCACAGCCACAGCAACCCAGGATGTGAGCTGCAGCTGTGACCTACGCCACAGCTCACGGCAATGCCGGATCCTCTCAGCCCACTGAGCGAGGCCAGGGATCGAACCCACATCCTCATGGTGACTGGTCACTGAGCCACAATGGGAACTCCCAAAGTCTGGCTTTTTAGAGAAAAGCCCTAGCTTCCAGTCTCTGCTCTGATGCTTCTTCTACCTGTAAGGCACTGAGCAAGTTCCCTAAGCACTCTTGGCCTCAGTTACCTCACCTGTAAAATGGGGCTATTGATACGCTTCATTCACAGGGTGCAGGAGCTAAAGTATTAGAGAAAGTGCTTCGCAAACCATCCAGCTCTCAGCGTGCTGCTTGCTACAATGCTCTGTCTTATCCAGGCAGAAGCCCTGGTGCACGACGTGGCCTCGGAACCAATCCCTCGCATGGGTCACCAGAAAGGGAGAGGTGGACACTCTGGATGACTTTAATGTCCAGATTAAATACTGCTCCTCCTGTCTCATCAAAGCCAGCCACGTGTCACCGGAGGCTCTTGCCAGAACTCCAGCAAACGCTTGCTGACATGGCATGACTAGGTTGGGACCGGGGCGAGGCAGGCCACTTGGAGGGGCCCAGGGTGTTGCTGAAGTGGGGCGCGCGGGGTTAGGGTTCTCTTCCTCTGGGGCTGAAGGTGCCTGAAGCTTCCAGGTACCTTACCCGTGTTTGCTCCTTGCACATCCCCGGGCCTCCTGCTGTCACCCCACAGGTGACACTGGGTACTGGTGGGATTATTACCTGCCTGATAGGTAGCTCGGAGAGGGAGGTAGAGAGAGGGCCAGAGACAGCTCTTCGCAGAGGCTGCCAGCCCCAGCAGCTGGCCCCCGGGGCCCGGAACGCCCAGAGCCCAACGGAAAGCATCCTGCTTCCTCCCCGCAACTCGCTGAGCAAACACACAAGGATGGCAGGTGCCTGGGGCCGTGGGCCAAGCAGGGCCTCTGCCTGCAGCTCCCTCCGCCTCCTGCCCAGCCAGCGCTAGCCGGAGACGAGGCCCGTGACCTCCCTGGCACAGGCCCCGCTCTCACTCTCCAAGCTGGCAGGCAAGCAGGGCGGGCAAGTCTGTGCCAGGATGGGGGTTCCTCTCGGCAGCTCCTCAGCGGGGTGGAGACAGCACACATGCAGCGGCTCTGCTGCTCTAGGATGTGTATTTAAAGGAACTGATGTGGAGCCCAGGAACCTGGCAACGCCTTCGCAGGAAACTCAGCAAGGCACTTCTGGGGGCTGCCCGCTGATCAGTGAGATCTCAATGGGACACACCTGGGGCCCCCGAAAGGGGTATCAGGTAACCTCTCACAAAGCTTAAGCTTGGCCAAGCCACGCCCCTTCTCCAGGTGGGATTTCCTGAGAGAGACATCAAAGGATTTAGCCTGGATGCTGGCTAAGATGCCTACAGATCGTGATGGGGTTTAAGAGGCCATCCTGCTGTCAGAGAGCCCTGGACTTTTGTGAACGCTCATGCTGCTACTGTCTTAGCTGTGTGGCCCTGGTCTTTGAACGGAGTTTCTTCATCTTTAAAATGGGAAGGGAGATTCCTTCCTGGAGAGCTTGTCTTGAGAATCAAATGAGAATGGCCAAAGAGTGGCTGGTAGGGAATACGTGCCCCACGTCTAGGGGCTGCTATTTCTCTCGCTCATCCAAGCTAAGTTCTAAGGCTGCCATCTGTGTCAGTCACCTTCCCCCGAGGAATACAACTGGCTCGCTTGGGGGCCGAGAGCCCAAAGTATCCAGTGGATCAAAACACTCACCCTTTAGCTTCTTAAAACTAGGACCTTGGCTACTTCACTTCCCAACACACACACACACACACACTCACTCTCTCTCTCTCTCTCTCACTCCCTCTCTCGCTCTCTCTCTCTCTCTCTCTCCCTTGCTCCATGCACATCCACTAATGGCATCTCTGCTCTTATTGAAAATCAAGCAAATGGGGAAATGGCAGCGGTCCCGATTACGGATGCTCTGAGGAGAGGCAACAGGCAGGATGCAGATCACGTACACGGAGGGGTTACCTGATTTATCCTTATCGTATCATTCAATCATTCATCAAGGAGGTGACGTATCATGTAATGCACGTGGTCCTAGGCAACCCCTGCCCTGGCAGAATTCAAGTCCTCTAATAGCCATTATCGACTTCCCATTATATCTATCACCAAAAGACACTGCCTGACCACAAAACCTCAACAGGAGACGGGGTTAAGATGGACGAATAGCTTCTCTCGTAAAAACAACAACATTACAACCAAATGCTGAAGAACCTTCAACCAAGTGGACTGGAAACTTCCCAAAAAGATGCTCTACTCCAGAAGACAAAGAAGAGGCCACATCAACATGCTAGTCCCATTAACAAGCAGAGCTCTTGGAACTTGAGGGGGCCTTGTCACTTGCGTGGCCACAGAAGGAACGTGGTGTGACTTCAAGGTCTAGTCGGGAAGATGTCTGGCCGCTTTTGCTCTCACCCTCTTGGAAATCTGCAACTGCCGGGTGAAGAAACCTGGACTCACCTGGAGATTGGAGCTCAGAAGGCAACCAGCGCGAAACCCTGCACTGGTATGTGAGACCACTCAGGCCTGATGAAGCCACCAGGTCGCTGTAGCCACATGAGTGACCCCAGGGTGATGAGATGATAGTGGGCACTCTAAGGAGTGTAGGAAGAAAAGAAACCCACCGAGGAGAGCAGACGGCAAGGGAGGAGAAACCGTGGTCTTTGGCAACACCGTGGAGCCGAAATTAACCGAACCTGGACCCATCCCACCTCCACAGCTCGGTTATGTGAAATAACGAGCTCTGATCACTGAAGGCAAAATAACCAAAACAACAACAACAACAACAAAACACCTCAGTGGCATAAGCACTAAGCGTTCCATGTCCACACACCTGGGTGGTTGGGCAGGGAGCTCTGATGATCTTGGCTGGGCTCACTCAGGGGTCTGGGAGTTGACTGGCTGTCAGCAGGTCTAGGCGGGTCTCAACTAGGAGGATTAGAGCACCTTGGTTATACTCGAGATGTCTCTCCTTCTTGTGGAAGCAGAAGGCCAGTCTAGAAAGGCCCTTCCCATGGTGATGGCAGAGGTCCAACAGCACAAATGCAAACACTTTTTCCAAGCTCTCCCTGAAGTCTGCCTGTTAACACCCCGCCGTCATCAAGTTCGGCATCAGAAATACACGGAATAGGTGAAGGGCCGGATCATTCATGAAATCAATTCATCATGTCATTTTATGGAGAGAAAAGGGACAGTATCTGTAATGATGTTACTTATGGAAAGTTACGGAGCTAAGGACCCACCAGGATTTGAACCTGGGCTCTTTGGGCTGTACTAAGCCCTGTGCCACTGCCACGGGAGCACAGGCACAGAGGAGACGTGGCGACAACCTGGAACACCCAACAAAGGGACCCTGCTGGGGAGCACTTGGGCGCATCTTAGGTATGGAAGGCCTTCGCAAGGGCAGTGAACACCCACCTCGCCCAGGAACGGCAGCCTGAGAACACACATGGCTTCTGGCCGTGGAACACTCTCCTTCACTCAACGCAGAATGAGAGCAAACAGCAGTGAGTCAAACAGCTGGAATCAGCCAGCAGCTGGAATCGACTCCTTGGGCGAGTGAGCAGGAAGGAAACTGTGCCACAGAAAGCAATGCAATCTTCTCTGCATTTCCAAGAGCCAACCACCGAGGTCAAGCCGAGGCTCCGTGTTCACTGAACCACGTCTTCCCCGTCCCCACTCGTCTAAGCCCCGCACGCAAACCGACTGCGCCACGGGAGCACCTCCCCAACCCCACCCCGAAATGGCCTGGCTGCACGGGATTCAAGGAGAGTGGGCTGTGAAGCCCCGCTGCACGGGTCTGCTGCTCTGCTGCCTCTGCTGCATTGAGACTAGAAAGAAAAGCCCCGACAGGGACCCCAGCAGATACTCAGCCTCTGATTCGCTGGTTCTGGGGTGGAGTCCGGGAGATAGTATTTTTCATAAACTCCACCAGACCACTTTGGCACAGGGATTCTTCAGCTCCCATTTTGAACCCCTTCTCCCCAGGACGGACCAAGGAATGCAGCTGTCACATTGGTCCATGCCCCACAGAGATCATATGTGCTGCAAGCATTCACTTTCTGATGGGGAAACAGATGCAAATAACCGGGCTTGCACGCGTGTGCCTATGTCTACACACAGAGGGGAAGCTCCGTGACCAGGCAGGGCAGCTAGCAAGCACTTCGCACCACAAGCATCGTTCTGAGCCTGTGCTCCCGTTCCTGCATCTAAGCCGCACAATAATTGTGTGAGGCGAGGGGTGTGTGTCTATCACCATTTTTCCGATGAGAACGCTAAGGCACAGAGACTAGTCCCAAAGCCCGGAGCTAGAAAGCTCTGGCTGTGTCAGCAGATGTTCTAATGCACGGGCTACAGAGGAAGGAACCATTCACTGCCTGGCAAGGCCGCCTGCCCCCAGAGACTCAAGCCTGTCCCTTAGCGCCCTTCAAAAATGAGAGAGAAGTTCTGGAACGTGCCTTGTAGCCCCAGGTCCTTAGGGCAGTGCTGCCGAGATCACGGAACTACTTTCGAAATACCTTTCCGATGGGAAACGGCTTCGAGACTTTGACCTGTCATTTCCTGCCCACCTTCTCACATCGAGTTCACCACCCTTTCTGTCGAGCCACCATCCAAAGAGGTGGTACCTGGAGGGAGGCAGTTAGCCCTGGGCCCACCGTGTGCCCCCAGGCGAGGAACAGGCCTTGCTCGCACAGGCTTGCAGGGATTCTTCAGCTCCCTTCTGCGGAGAAGGAACTGAAGGAGCCTCAGAGAGGTTACGGAACTTGCCCAGGTCCACACAGCCAGTCCAATGCTCAGCCCTGCATCCGAACTTTAGTCTCATCTAATCTAGAGCCAGAGTTCTCGCCTCCTCTAAACGGTGATTCACGCGCCTGTGTCAAGGCACTTGGGGATTTGAAGAAAACGTCAGGAGCAAAGCTGAAGAATGCGATGACTGTCTTTACTGGAGGGAAAGGCACTTCCTGCGTAGTTATTAAAAGTAATCAAAGGGGGTGGGGGTGGGGCAGGCTGGGAAGAGAAAATCGGCTGCTTCCCAGCAGAGGGGGGTTTCTGGAGCCAAGAAGATGCTATGTTCTGGAAGGAACATTCCAAGGCAGGGTCGGGCTGCCTGCATGCCCAGGGCCGTGGCGGAGGGCCCCGGGACCCAGTCGGCCCAAGGCTCTCTGTGGACGTGGCTTCCGAGGCTGGGGACGGGCCTCCAGCCAGCAGCCGACAGGACAGACTCTTCGGCAAGCTTCCCTAGGATGGAATATGGAAAGATATCTTCCCTCCCTCCCCTGTATTTCCTCAGCTTGGGGAAAAAATAGAAGAGAGAGAGAGAGAAAAGAGGCCTTCCTATCGCAACAGAGGATAAGAACTCACAAATGGAAAATCCACAGGCCAAAAATGAAATTCTGAAGAAAACATCATTTCCAACTCAGGCTGGTGCAAACATCTCAAGTGTGGTCTGCCTGGTGTGGGAAGAGCAGCATTTAGAGCAGGGTGGGGCCGGGTCAGGGGCTCCCTGTGGAAGAAGAGATTCCAGCCAGGGGACAAGGAGTGCTGGGACATAAGTCAATTGCACCCAGTGGGGTGCAATGGGATTGTGACCTTGGACTTGGTCATTGCACTTGGGACACATCTATGAAACCGGGAATCATCTTTGCCACAAGGACCACGTGCCTGTGAAGTTTAAATAGCAACAAAAAAACAAAGTGTAGCAATAGTGTTCATCACGTTCACGCAGGGACAAAGAATCCTTCTCCCTCTGATGAGGGGGACAAAATGGTGCATGTAGAGGGAGGTGGTACAGATTATGGGACATGATGCTGCAGGTTCTAGAGCCAAACCACCTAGGTGGGGAATTGGGCTCTACTCTGAACTAACTGTGTGACCCTGGATAAATCACGTAATCTCTCTGTGCCCTAGTTTCCTCATCCAGAAAATGGAGACACTATAGTCCCAACTTCAGTGCATTTCTGCAAATGTTCAATGACCTAAGCATTAACGGTGATTGATGTTAGCGATGTCAATACCTGTTAGCGATTATTATAAAATTGATGATAGTCATACTATGTCCTAAATAGTAAAATATCATTCACCAATGTTTGGCCCATCTTTGAACTCAATATAAGCAGCGCTACAAATGGAAATGCCGTTGCTGGCAGAGTGCACTAAAAATACTTCACGTTTCAAGAGCTAAGAGGCATCCGTTTTAAGGCAGTGCAAAATGAGGCCATGGCATTATTCATTTAAGGGGTAGTTTAAGGAGCAACTATAGGCAACAGGCCCAACACGGTGGACAGGCCTTCAGGGTTCCATTGCCTTTCTTCTTGATTCTGGACCCCACCCGACCAGGTAGTGAGCATGTGTGAAGGGTGGCATCATGTCTCTGGCCCGGCATGGGGCACTGGGGAAGGACTGGGAGAATGGTCTTTCAAAAGCACGTGCTGTCTGAGGGGGCAGGGGCCCTGGTACCTCACACATCCTAAACGGCACTACCTTTGGGGATTCCATGACGGCTCCAGGGCCAAGATGACGGCCCCTATAGGGATGACCCGTGAGACGCGGGGCCAGGGAAGCTCAGGCTTGCAAGGGGGCATGAGCAGAAGGCAAATGCACAGAGGGAGGGAGACCAGGCTGGAGAGGCCTGCTTCCGTCCTGGCTGGGGACTGTGAACTCCTCGGAGTCAGCGGGAACAGGAAACCCATGGATGACCTTGCAGGGGTGAGTGATGCAAGCCAAGCTGTGCTGCAGGAAGAGGCAGCTGGCAGCAGCACGGAGGGCGGCCGGGAGGAGAGTGGCTGGGAAGAGGCAGGGCCTGGCGTTGGGAAGCTACCGCAGTACCCCAGGGGGCCTGACATCGAGAGCTGAGCTCCGCGTGGTGACTGACAGTCAGACCCACCGAATGGTGACTAGAGACAGTAGGAGAGCTGGCACGGCATCGCCTCATTCAGGAGAGCCAGAAGCTGGGCTGGGACACGGCGAAAGGGACACTACGTACGACTTGAGGGTCCCTGGAAGAGGATTCTGGACGTCAGAAAAGAGGGGCCTAGAACTTGGGTTTTCAACCACTGTGGTTCTGTATTCGTTTCCTACAGCTGTCTGAACAAACCACCACAAACTCAGCCGTTTAAAAGGAGACTTGGAAGCCATGGTGTCTGCATCAACAGATGAATGGATAAAAATGATACATGGAGTTCCCACTGTGGTGCAGTGGGGTAAGGAGCCAGTGTTGTGGCAGCTGTGGCACAGGTCGCAGCTGTGGCTTGGATTCAGTTCCTGGCCCAGGGACTTCCATATATCACAGGCAAAGCCAAAAAAAAAAAAAATTGTCACACACACACACACACACACACATGCATGTACACAGACACACACAATGAAATATTACTCAGTCAAAAAAGGGAATGGAATTTAGCCATTTGCAACAAGATGGATGCACCCAAAGGGTATTTATGCTTTATGAAATAAGTTAGAAAGAGGCAAATACTGTACATTTTCACTGATATGTGGAATCTAAAAAATAAAACTAGTGAACTAATGTAACAACAGATGCAGACTCACAGATACAGGGAACAAACTACTGTTTACCAGAGGGGAGGGTCAAAAAGGGGAAGGGGATTAAGAAGTACAAACAAGTAGGTGTAAAAGACATAAGAAATAAGATACAGGATGCGATGTACAGCACAGGGAAAATAGTCACTATTTCATCATAACTTTACAAGGAGTATAACCTATAAAAATAGCGAATCACTATGTTGTATGCCTCAAACTAATATTACACTGTAAATCAACTATACTTTGATAAAATAATAATAATAAAAAAACCCCGATTTGGCCAAATTTAGTTCCCTGTGGTTGTAGGACTGAGCCTCCATTTCTTTGCCAGCAGCCAGCTTGGGGGCACCCATAGCAACTAGAGGCATGCGGGCTCCCACATTTAAGCCAGGATCAGCCACACACCGAGTCCTTCTCTCTCTTGATCTCTCTGACTCTTCTCGGGAGGTATCTCTCTGATCCAATTCCAAGAAAGTTCTCTATACAATCCAGGATAATCTCCCTAGATTGGCCCACTGATTACTAACCTTAATTACACTTGCAAAGTCCCTTGTGCCATGAAGCAACATGTTCACAAGCATAACACCAGGGGGTAGGCTGTGGACATCTGCCTACCAGGGCTTCTCTGCTTCTCAACAGGAAACGGGTGAACACATGATAAATAATAAGCTGTGAGCACCATCAGAGATGGAAGCCTTGGGTTCTAAGGAATCCCAGAGAAGAGGCACTTTGCCACCTTGATGATGGGGAAATTGAGGAACACCAGGAAAGGCCTTCTGGAAGAAAAATGAGATTATGGAGCTCCTGTTGTGGTGCAGCGGAAACAAATCCTACTAGGAAGCATGAGGTTGCGGGTTCGATCCCTGGCCTTGCTCAGTGGGTTAAGGATCTGGCGTTGCCATGAGATGTCATGTAGGTCACAGACTCGGCTCGGATCTGGTGTTGCTGTGGCTGTGGCATAGGCTGGCAGCTGTAGCTCCGATTAGACCCTGGGCCTGGGAACCTCCATATGCCCCAGTGTGGCCCTAGAAAAGGCAAGAAGACAAAAAAAAAAAAAAGGGGGGGGGATTTTTTGCAGGATCTATAGATGAGCAGGGGTAAAGATAACGTCACCCAGACGTGACTAGCTTACAGGCTATTAGCACAGCTCTTTAGAAGAGACAGAAGATGGAGTGAACTCCAAGGAACCACATCCCCGCCCCGAGGTCTGAGACATGGGCAGTGTCGCCAGAGCCAGCCCCCCAGCCTCCTAGGAGCTGCTGTCACTCTCCCCGCTCCTGGTGGGGTGACTCTGCCCTTCCAAGAACCTTCCAGCAGTCAGTCGCACCGTACACCTGCAAGGAAACCCCACCATATAAGGAAAGGAGCTACATGAGTCCGCACGTGCTGGTCTGGGCAGAGGCCCGTGACACCGGAAATGTAAATGACAGGCAGATCGGTGTGCATGACAGGTTTCCAATTTCCCAAAAGAAAAAAAGAAAGTGATCACTTGTGAGGATGCAGGGCCTTGCAGAAGCCAATTGCTAAATATTTGAGACTTTTGAGAAGCAGTGTTTAAAACTTTGGTAGCTTGCGATCGGCCACGGTGGGGTTTCACCACAGCCATCAATAAACGAGGGCTTTTATTCCTTCCTGAAAGGCTGAACAGTGCGCCACTGGGTTTGCATAAATTACCAAATTGACAGCAGGGATTATCTCAGGAAGAGGTGGGATGGGTTTCACGGTGGTGGTGACTTTCCCTTCCTATTATTACTAAGTTTAACAGTGGTACAATTAAAGTGGTTTTTGATTTTTTTCATTATTTTCTGGATATAAAAAATAATGAACATAAAACAAACCACAGCCTGCTCGAACCTCCTTTGCCAAGGCTCTCTTCATGAGCCTCAGCATCCTGAACACCAAGCCTGCTTCCAGCTGGTCCAGGCACCGCGGGCTCTGATGTTCGTAGGCAGCTGGGAACTACCCCACGATAAAGGGCTGAGATAACAGGCCGCTCATCGTTGACCGCAGTGCTGGGAACCGGGCCGCCCAGGTCAGCCAGGAGGCAGAGGCCCTCCAGGGAAAGCTGGGCACGCCTCCTTGGGAAAAGCCTGATGGGGCGGCAGTCTGAGCCACGGACATCAAGCCTCATCTGCTGCAATCATGATGAATCATATGCGGAGAGTCAAGGAAAAAGAGCTACTCCAGCTCTGCTCCCCCAGCCAGCTACTCCTTCTCCCCAACATGCTGTCAGATCCAGAGGTGGTGGTTGGTTTTTTTTCTTTTTAGGGCTACACCCGTGGCATACAGACATTTCCAGTCTAGGGGTCGAATCAGAGCTACAGTTGCCAGCCCCCACCACAGCCACAGCAACTGCGGGATCCGAGCCATGTCTGTGGCCTACACCACAGCTCATGGCAACGCAGGATCCTTAACCCAGTGAGCAAGGCCAGGGATCCAACCTGCATCCTCATGGATACCAGTCAGATTCGTTTCTGCTGGGCCACAATGGGAACTCCCCACATCCAAAGGATCTCAAGGCCCCCGAACTGCAGAGAGCAGCAGCCCTCACCACTAGCCCAGTGGATGTGAAACCTTCTCATCTGTGACATCTTCTGGGAACAGACTCATCACACACCACAGAGCTTAAAGGTGAACAGGTGGGCTCCCTCATCCCCAGGAGGCTGGATGGAGACCGGTCATAGACTAACTGGGGCTCCCCCAAGCAGACACCCCCTGGCTGACCCTGATTTCCCTGCTGCTGCCAACCTGGACCAGAGATGTTCCATCTGGAACATTTCAGGGGGATCTTCGCCTAGTGCTTCTCCAGGACTCTCTTCCCCTGTGACTTCTCAGCGCAGTAGACACTCAGACGGCCATCACCTGAAGTGGTAGAGGCGTCGCTACATGTGGCAGTGCACATGTCATCTCAAGCAGTGAACATGCCATGACATGCAGGCGTGAGGAAGGTCAGCTCAGAGCCAGACTGCCAGGGGCTCCCAGAAGCCTGGTGGGGAAGGTGGGGGAGACAGAGGCACAGGGGGACAGCTGCCCATTTCCTTGAGATCCTCTGCTGAACCCCAGTCTGGATGCTCGGCAGGTGACAGGACTGCTGATCTGTGGGTGATTTTATCGGCCCTTGCCCAGCATCTCTGTCGTTCCTTATCACGCTAAGAGGACAATTTGCCTCCTGTCCTCCTTTCCCATAGTGTAGCCATTATTAACCATCACTATAATGTTTACATGGACCAAGAATGAATTCTCTGCACCTGCTACGGCTCCCTCCACCACTCCCATATTCCGTGACACGAGAGCTCTTTTTCTGTCACTGTTATAAATACCACTGCGGCCAACATCTCTGTGCACAAGCACAGCAGGATTCAGAAAAGTTACTCTGAAACCAATCTGTCGCTTTTGCATAAGTAGCAACTGCCAGAATACCTGCAGCTCGGCACTGGGAAATGAGAGCACTGGGGACCGAGCTCCTGTCTCTAGGGGACAGGCAACCAGCTAAGGATGGCTGCCAATGTAAATGGCAGGGTTGGTGCCCAGATTCTATAGTCTCAAGCTAAAAACATTAAGGAGGAGGCAGCTAACATGATTCTTACCACATCATGAACCAGACAGCAGTTCTGGGGTGTCGTGAAGCTGCCCGTCGGCACCTGCTTGGGAACACACAGTGAAGGTCCCTTTGACGTGGCCCCAGAGATGGGCATGCAGCATTTGGAAAAACAGCCCCCAGGGGACCTGATACAGGGTCAAGAGGCCTTAACTCAGGACCAGGACACCTGGATTTGGGGCCAACTGGGTTTGCATTCACCCTCTATGAGTCCTTCAATCTCTTTGAACCTGTTTTTGCATCTGTAGGTGGGTGGTCCCCTTTCTGATGCTCTAGGAGACTCTGAAATCCAAGAAGAAGGCACCTGCTGAGGCACAAGGGCAGGAGCCTGGCGTGCTCCCCTGGACCACGACCCTCTGCACTTCCACCCTCCAAAGCCCAGGGGCTCTGATTCAGGAATCACCACTGTCCGTGCAGGATAACCACGCGTGTCACTGGTGTGGCTTATTGACTTAAGGGTCCTGCGGGCAGAATACAGTGTGACGCAATCTTTGTTTCCTTTACGATCCTAGCTGTGTGGTGAGTGTGTAAGAGAATTCACGCCGTCTTCCTTAGAAGAGCAACTTTAAAAAAAACCTGAAGACAATCTAAGATACCAGCAAAGGACAGGTTAACATAACTCATGATCCAGCTACAGAAGACGGCAGCCTTAACCTTATGACAGAGATCTAGCCTTACTAACACAGCAAGATGCCCGCTCGTATTCTCCAAGGATAAATTAATACAGGACTACAGGACGGTCTTAGCTGACCATATGTGCCTATGAGAGCTACTTATGTGCCCTCTGTAGAAATCTCTGGGTCTGGAGTTTTTAAACTTTATCCTTTTCGAAATCATTTCTTTTTTTCTTTTTTCTTTTTTTTCTTTTTAGGGCGGCACTCTCAGCACATGGAGGTTCCCAGGCTAGTGGTCGAATGGGAGCTACAGCTGCCGGTCTGCACTATAGCCATAGCAATGCAGGATCTGAGCCACGTCTGTGACCTACACCACAGCTCATGGCAACGCCAGATCCTTAACCCACTGAGCAAGGCCAGGGATCGAACCCGCAACTTCATGGTTCCTAGTCAGATTCGTTAACCACTGAGCCACAAGAAGAACTCCTCATTTCATTTTTTCATAGTCAGTAAGTATTCCTATCTACCAGTATCTAAGGCAGGAGCTGGCAAACTTTGACCTTCATGCCAAACCTGGCTACCATCTGCTTTTGTTTGAGCCACAGCTAAGAATAGTTTATACATTTTTAAATGGTTGAGGAAAAAAATCAGAAGAAGAAGAGCATTTTGCAACGCATGAAAGTTACCTGAAATTCATTTCAGTGTGCCAAAGTAAAGGTTTCCCGGGGCACAGCCATGCCCATTTGTTCTGTCATGCCCACAGCTGCTTCTGTGCTGCAGTGGCAGAATTTAGCTTCTGTGGCCTATAAATCCTAAAATATTTACTCTCTGGCCCTTTGCACAGAAGGTCTGCCAACCCTGGCCTAAGATATCTCCGGCTCTGTAAATCTTCGGAAGAACCTTCCCCAGAAACGCAGCTCAGTGGGGTTCTACATCTCACATTTGATTATAATATACAGTTCATCTTCGCTATTTGCAGATTCTGAATTTGCGGATTCATTCACTTGCCAAAATGGATCCGTAGCCCCTAAAGTCTCAGCACATTCACAGTAGTTCTCCAACATCCCCAGAGAAGGAAAAGAACCTGAGTCACCCATCGTACATTCCCAGCTGTAATCCACCAAGGAGACTGCTTCTTGCAAGTGAAGTGACCAAATGCCACTTCCAGGACAAGGTATATAAGCATCTCTACTTTCCATTCTCCTCTCTGGCAGCCCAATGGATGTGAAAGTCCATCCAAGGACAGTGGACCAACCACATGGAAGAAACACAAGTCTTCCAATCACTGCACAAAGGAATGCCACCCAGAAATGCTACCCGACATCCACCTTTGGCTATTAAGTGAGTAAGCAATAGGCATCTTGAGTGCTGAGCTACTAGGATATTAAAGCTTCTTTGTTCCAGCATCTAGAGTTATCCAATGGAATGCTCCCACTTTTTGTTCCTTTCTCAGATGAGGAAAACTGAAGTTCAAAGTGGTAGATTAAACTTGACAAGGTTACCCGGCAGCAAAGGTATGGATGCCCACGAGCTCCTTGAAAAGGTTCTAAAAACAGTGATGTTTCCTTAACAGCCAGCTGCTGAGATGCTAAGAGCTATTTAAGTGCTGAGAGTCTGGATGACAAGAGTTCAGGAGAAACACTCTGAAAAGTACAAGGTGCTCTAGAAATAACCCAGTCTCATTTGTCATCAGCTTTTCTGTCCACCTTCCCTCTTCTTAGTCAGATTCGGTCCATCCAGAATTTCATTTTCGATGAAAACAGAGCAACTAAATGTGTGAGCAGACGCCACTCCTGAGGCCTTCTAATTACTTTGAAATGGGCTAAAAAAACCCATCTTCTCCACCCACTGGGTCTCCCCTCCCCCCGATCGGTCCTCGCCTTTGGGCTCATTCTGAGCACCGCCCACGGCCAGACATGGCCAGGCGGCTTCACAGAAGCCAAAGAAATTATCAGAAATGAGTATGGGATTTGACAGTGAGGCCAGCTGTGCAGACAGGGGTATTTCAAGGCCCTCACTTCCCTGCCCGTAATTAGTCAGCTTCAAGCAATGATGAGAACCTGAGGATTTTGCAAAAACAGTGTCCTTCTCGGTCGCTCCAATGAGGAAGGATCATTTCAGGATCCAACAGAGGACCCCAAAATGGGAGCACTGATGAAGAGCTCCAAAATATTAGCTGACTTCTGTTTAGAGATGAGGACAAACCCCCAGAGAAAAGGTAATCAGTCCGTCCAGCTACTCTCCACGCATTCAATGTACACCTACTATGTGCCAGGTGAGGCCCTAAACCCCAGGGAGACCCAATCCCTCACCTTGAAAACCCAGGGCTCGGATCCCGTGTTGCTGTGGCTCTGATGGGGGCCATCGGCTGCAGCTCCTATTGGACCCCTAGCCTGGGAAACTCCATATGCCGTGGATGCCCTGATCTAAAAAGACAAAAAGACAAAAAAAAAAAGGAAAAGAAAAAGAAAGAAAGAAAGAAAGAAAGAAAGAAAGAAAGAAAGAAAGAAAGAAAGAAAGAAAAGGAAAGCAAAGAAAAAGAAAAGAAAAAAGAAAACCCAGGGCTTAAGGAGAGACACAGACACGTTTGTTTCAGGTCCACACAATTTCAAGGGCCCACTGCCCCTTGGGTCCTCATTCTTCACAGGAGCCACGATGGTCTAAACTTATGTGCACATCTAGGTCTGAGGATTTCTGTAAAGGTCTTTTCATCTGCGTGACCCCAGCATACAGCACAGATTCTCAAGATGAGTTGCTTGAACTGAACTAAGCCAAATGAATGAAAGAACGAATGAACGAAGCACACGGGGGATGCAAGAATGAACAAAATCACATTTCCAAGTCCAAGGCAATAACGGCAGATTGATACTGAAGGAGAACTGCTAAGTAGTTACAATAAGTCCAAGATCATCAGACATGTAAAATAAAAGACATATTTTATATATGCAGGAGAAGTGGTTGGTTCTGGCAGGACCAGTCTCCCCGAAATGACTAGGCATGAATTAGGGCCTGCTATAAGCTCCACGTTCCTGACCTGCCTCACCCTAGTATCCGCTGCACTTTATTATAACCTCTTGCTCATCAGATGCCCCTTCAAAGACAAAGTTCCTCAAGGAGTAGAGATGGCTTCTCTCCTATCCATTCCCCAGCACCCAGCAGTGCTCAATAAACATTTTTGAAATATACCAAGTTAGAGACACATCATAATTCCATAACAAATATAGCTAGCTAGCTAGCTAGCTAGCTATCTATCTATCTGTCTATCTATCTATCTATCTATCTATCTACTTATGGTGGTGATCTGCTTACATATAAGAAAAAGCAGCTAACTCCACCATGAAAAAAACAGAAACAGTATTATATGAACACACGTAACACGTGGCTACTGTAATACTAATCACAGCCCATCCTTATGGAGCCCTAGCTATTCACCTGGTGTGGTTCCCAGAGGTGATGCTCACAACAGCCTCGTGAGGAAACAAGCAGGATTACTGCCATGTTACAGACGAAGAGATGGGGGAGAGGCTCAGAGAAGTGAAGGTGGTTTCCCAAGGTCACAGAGCTAGTGAAGACAGGAGAGTTGGAGGGAAAGAGAAATGAAGTCACTTCTGCAAAGCAGAAATCAACAAGCACAGGGCTAGGCAGACCCCGGGAACACAGCAGACCATGACCTTCACACCTCATCACAATAACCTGCACGCACAGACCTGCCCACACCAACACCGGTTCGGTGATTCTCAGCCATCTGAAGAGATTTTTACAAACACTGATGGCCAGATCCTTCCACAGATCAATTTGAAGCTAGTCTAGGTGCCTGGGGAAAGGGGTCAGATCCTGGTGTTCTCTGCAAGCTCCCTGTGACGAGGGTATGCAGCCACGCCACTGCTTCCCAACGAGCACAGAACCGGGCTCTGGCAGCAGGAATGGCGAAGAGACTGCTGGAAATCAGGACTGAGTTCAAGAAAGAGTGACCTGGCCGGTGGTCTACTGTTTCCCTAGATAGTTATTTAATGCACCTGCAACTGCAACCTAAAACAGGGTCTCCATCACCTCTGCCTGGGACCAAGCAGCACGCCAGGGCCAGGGCCAAGGTGACGGGCTCACATTTGCTTGGAGAGGATGCCAACTGGCTGCAAGGCTAATAAGGCTCTGCCCAGTAGGAGCTGGAGACCTTGCAAGAGTCACTCTACTCTCTGAGCATCCGTTTTCCCATCTGCAAAGTAAGAATAATCATGCCTGTTTTGAAGGGCTCTTGTGAGGATTAAAGGAGATATGGATGCTGAAGAATTTACTAAGATGAAAAACAAACAGAAAAATACCACTTTGAGAGAAAGTGTTATCGTTGTCAACTCGGAGGGAGTCAGGGAGAATGGGGGGTACAGCAGAGATCTGGGTTTCTGCCAGGATTGTCCTTTATTAGCAAGTCCAGAAATCACTCCGCCTCGTCTGTCATTCACGGCATAGCCATTACTCACTCAGCAAACTTGTGCAGGACAGAAACCATGAAGCTGTTATATGAATCAAATGAGACAGTACATACGAAAGTGCTTTGGAAGCTGTCATGCTTAATGACGGGCTCGTATCCTCAAGGCCTAGAGGGACCATACGGGGTCACATCACAGCGTGATGCTTGGCTCCCTCTCAGTCCCCACGTGGTCTCTTTGTGGACATCTCCAGCCGTGAGACCCTGACTACGGTCGGAGAAAACTCACAAGCCTCCCTTCCCTTTTCTTTGGTTGGTGTCCGTCTGCTTGTTATTTCCTCTTCCCCCTCTTGGATCTGATCTTTGGGGCCATAAAAGACACATCTGACCTATTGCCTTTCATTATTTGGAGATGACCATCACGGAAGTCCTGTTTCTTCTGAGGCTTCTCTCTTTGGGTTGCACATGGCCACCTTCGCCATGTGTCCTCGCATTGCACGGGGAGAGAGCAAGCTCTCTGCATCGCCTCTTCTTTGGGGCACTAATCCCATCACCGGGGCCTCACCCTCATGACCTCATCTAAACCTAATTATGTCCCAAAGGTTCCACCTCCAATACCATCCCCTTGGGAGTGAGCACTTCAACAAATGAACTTGATGGGGATGTAATTCAGTCCACAGCACTTCCTCCTGAAGGTTCTCCTGCTAAGCAGAAGCAAACCTTACTCAGACACTGACTGGGTACCCACGCTGTCTCCAAAGCATGCATTCTATATGCCAAGGAAACAGATAAGAGGTACCACCCTCAAGACACCTGGAATCCAAAGAGGGTCACTGTCCACATGTAAGAGGTGTTGGGTATTGTAAGAAGGACTGTGGGGGGGTGGGAATTCACAAATATGTCAAAGAAGTCACAGCAGGAAGAAAACAGAGCCCCGCCCTTTGATTAGCTGTTACTATAGAGGTGATAGCCCTGAGCTGAAATCAGGAACTCCTTATTCATCCGCTACTAACCAGCACCTCCCCTACGCCACACCCCCAGGCTACGAGCTGCTGATGCTGCAGACGACCCAGCAGCCCTTCCAGAACTGGATTTGTCTTCAGCTACAGCAGTGAGATCCTTCGAGGTGGGACGTGTCAGGCGGAACTTCTCTGGGCCCTTCACCCCAAGCTCAATGCTTGGCCCTGAACAGACGCTCAATAATGGATCTCTCGAAATGACGAGGGAAAACCAAGCCCCCACCCCCACCCCCGCAGATTACCATCAGGGACAATGAACAGTACTTGCTGAAGGATGGCCATGTGCTTCCTAAATGCCAGAGACCCACTCGCTGATGATGGGGAGCCCTGGGTCCTGGAGAGCTGGGCCATCAAAGCCACTGTGACTGTTCTTAGGAAGACTGAAGACAACCAGGACTGAATTGGCCATCTGATGGTGACCTGCCACCAAAATCCCAAGGCTTAAGGACAGGTGAAATCTTGTACAAATTGAATCTGGTGAAGAAGCTGGCTGCTGCCCCGCTGCTCCGCTGTCTGGGGTGCTGCAGGCCTTGGGAGGGGCCTGGTGACTGCTGTGCTGGCATTAACTGACGGTGGGGTAGTGTATGAAGATGCTTGATGGTTTATAAGATAAGAGCAGCAATCTGGAGGTCAGGGAAGCCACCGTCACCTTCAGTAAAACCAGGCTGCCTCTAGCTGCCGCCATGGAAGTGGCCTCCGAGATGGGCCCCAGTTTAAAGTACACATTGGCAGGTGGATGGATCCTTGGTGAGCGGGAGCGGGGGCGGGGCGGGGGGGGGCGTCCAAAGAAACTTCCACTGCAGGGCACTAGCTCTGCCCAACTGCAATGGCTACTCTGGTGTTCTTGCCGATTCATCCCAACACTCAGCCAAAGAGTCTTGCAGTTCTGCCTCGAAAACATTCTGTTCCTTTTTTTTTTTAATCACTTGGCTTTCCTGAAATCATACTGTGTTGAGCTATGATTCTTAACTCTACTTCCTATGCCAGAATTTTAATGACAAGAAATTTAGAAAGAATAGATGCCAAAATTCCCCACACATCCTTGTTACATTTTCAGTGCGTTTTTATACTGAAATATTTTATACTAGTATTTATACAAACATTAATTGACTCTAATATTGAAATATTTTATACTGAAATGCATAATAGGAATTCCCTGGTGATTCAGGGAGTTAAGGATCCCGTGTGGTCACTGTTACGGCTTGGTTGCTGCTGTGCCAGGGGTGGGTCCCTGGCCCCGGAACTTTTGCATGCTACAGGTGCAGCCAAAAATCAATCAATCAATCAATCATACACTAAAATACGGAATTTTTTAGTTCATGCAAAATTGGGATGCCACACGTGGTTTTCTCCTTTCTCCAAACACTGAAGGAGACAGGGCGTGTGCAGTCCTTTGCCTGTGTGTCTTGTGTTTACATTGCTCACATCCACGTGGGAATATATTATAGCAGGGTTGGCAAAACTACTACTTTTGTCAGATCTGCCAAATATTAGGAGATTTTTATTTTTTATTCTATTTATTTTATTTTATTTTATTTTATTTTATTTTATTTTATTTTATTTTATTTTATTTTATTTTATTTTCCTTTATTTTATTTTATTTTATTTTCCTTTTGTGGCCCTCCCATGGCATATGGAGTCTCTGGGCCAGAGATCAGATCTAAGCCACAGCTGTGAACTATGCTGCATGAAGATGTCTCAATGCCGGATTCTTTAACCCACTGTGCTGGGCTGAGGATTGAACCTGCATCCTGATGCTGTATCCTGGAACTGCCGATCCCACTGTGCTACAGTGGGAACGCCAAAGAATTTTTTTTTTTTTTTTTTAATAGCTGCACCATGGCATACGGAAGTTTCCCAGGCTAGGGACTGAATCTGAGCTGCAGCTTTGGTAACGCCAGATCCTTTAACCCACTGCACTGGGCCAGGGATTGAAACTGAGCCTTGGTAGTGACCCGAGACACTGCAGTCAGATTCTTAACCCACTGTGCCACTGCAGGAACTCCCTTTCTTTTAAAATAAGGAGATTTTTAAATGTATTTCTCAAACTCTCATGTTGTGCTCTTTTTATATATTTATACACACATAGATAAATATATTTTGAAAAAATTACAAAGCTCTGGTTAAAGGTTCACTTAGTAACAGTTATATGTCTTAATGTCTTCAGACAAAAAAGCCTTATGGTTCAATTAATGTTTACCCTGTGGAGCAGTTTGACAAGGAGAACCTCAAAGAAACATAGAAAAATATTTCTAATAAAATGGTACTCACGCTTTATCCAAAACTTATAGAATATGCCCTTTGATGTAGCAAATATTTTAAAAGATACTTTGTCATGTGATGCTCTTTTGATGGTAGCTACAGCATCTTTCATCACACATTTTCTGAAAAATCTTATTTCTTTTACCTTCCACACTTATTGGAAGATGATTGTTTGTGTTGAAGGATTGAACTTTTTTCCTTTCTTTTCCATACCCTCTGGTTAAAAGGGGGGGGTAGCTTCCGTTAATGAAGCAGACATCCAATACTTTACATGCTTTTGGGCTTTGTAACTTAACATGGGGATCCTTCATCGTGAGCTTGATGACATCATCGATAAAAACAGTGATGTGCACGAATATGAGTTCAGCCACAGATTTATCATGTCTGGGAAACATGGCTAAAATCCTGTGGGAGAAATAATTTGGCAGGGTCCCCTACCTGGTGCAAGAGCTTAAGGACCCAAGTGAATACTGAAATGCAATGCACACCTTGGACCGACCTTCGCTTCTGGTTCCTAGACAGATCCAGCTGTGGCTTTCAGGCCCCCAGACCACCAGGACCCCTACACCTCACTGGGTGCTTGGAAGGAACAATGACCTAAAGCCTGGGAGGCATTTTGCCCAGCACAGCAAGGGCTCGATAAAGACACATATAAATATTTGGGTTTTCCTATTATCACCATTATCATCACTACCGAGGAAGCCGTCCGTGGAGACACCGCAGCCGGAGAAGGCAAAGGGCACCGAGAAGGAAATCTGGAGCTGGCATTTAGGAGCTAAGGGACGTGCTGGGGCAGCCTGGGGAACAGAAGGAAGCCAACACAAACTGCTCTGGAGAATGAGCCCAGAAGGACCAGGCTAGAGGAGGGGACAGCGTGTTCAGGAGCTAACTCAGGGAACAAGCTAAGGGCCTATGGGAGGCACGGCACGACATTGGGGGTAAGCTTCCTCACTGATCGCCCGGAAGAACATTCCAAGTATAGTCCCCCCCTCCGTATCCTCGAGGGAGGGGTTCCAGAACCCCGCCCCCCGACACCAAGATCCGAGGATGCTCAAGTCCCCTGTAGAAAATGGTGCAGTAGTTGCATATAATTGAGGCACATCCTCCCCTGCCCTCTGAATTCATCTCTAGATGACTTACAACACCTAAAGCAATGCAAATACTGGGAAAGAGGTGCCAGCATGCGGCGCACTCAAGGTGTGCTTTTTGGAATTTTCTGGAATCTTTTTTTTGGAATATTTTCAACCTGTGGTTAGTTGAGTTCACAGATGCAGAACCTGCATATACAGAGCCCCAACTGTAGGGGGAGGTCACACTAGCTAATATCTGTAATAGTGTGTCTGTAACAGTGTGTGCTCATGGCACACAGTAGGCCCCCAAGAAAGGTTATTTTTGGTTCTTGCTTCTCCCTTCTGGAATCAAGGAATGCTTGCTCTGAGATGGGAAAACAAACCTATGCATAAAAATAAATTTACCGGAGTTCCTGTCATGGCTCAGTGGAAACGAATCTGACTAGCATCCATGAGGATGCAGGTTCAATCCCTGGCTTTGCTCAGTGGGTTGAGGATCAGGCAATGCCGTGAGCTGTGGTGTAGGCTGCAGATGCAGCTCGGATCCCACATTGCTGTGGCTGTGGCTGTGGCCGGCAGCTGTAGCTCCAATTCGACCCCTAGCCTGGGAACCTCCGTATGCTGTGCATGCGGCCCTAGAAAGACCAAAAAAAAAAAAAAAAAAAAAAATTAACCAAAATGAAATTTCACATTCGGCACAAAAGGCTAGTGATCATTAAAAATTCCTGGGAGAAACTGATGGTGGTTCACTAATTAATGGGGCTTAGCAATACCAAGCACCACTTAATGAACCACTGGTCCTTAGAGAAGCAAATATGAGGGCTGTCACTTGGCAGATTTCTAATTTACGCTCCTCCAGGGAGACCCCAAGGAGACACGCTTCGGAGTGGAGTTCTCTCCAAAGCGACTGAGGGTGAAGGATCGCGGCGCGGCTGGACAAAGGGAAGGTGAGTCAGCGGGCATCCCGAGGTGTGGTCCACAGACCCCCTCTGTGTCTACAACAGACTGACTGTGTTCAGGATCAGAAAGCAGAAAGCAGAGAGGGGGGCAAAGCACGGGGGAGGGTCCGCTGGGTAAGACTCTTTGCAGGGCACGGCCCGTGGAGGAAAACGCAACAGAAGCAGAGTTGGATGGAAAACAGCACACCAAACACTCACGGGCAGATGCGCCCCTCCCCTCCCCCCACCCTGGTCCCACACAAACCACATGCTCATCACTTTCCCACCATAATATTAAGACATGCTCTTGGTTTAAAAAAGAAAATCACAGAGTAAAAGTTCCCACTTTCTCACACCTTCCAATCACGCTTCCCGGAAATGTATGTTAACAGGAAGTTCATACCTTTCTCAGAATTTTGTGCTCAAATATGCATATGTACTATTTTGTCCTCTTGTTTTGACAAAGGCGGGCTAATTCTACACCAGAAAAAAAAATACTACAGCTTTTCTTCTTCTATTATTAATTATGGACACCCATCCTTATTAATATATTTAAGTTCATCTCAATTGTTTGTATTTAAGGTTTTTTGGGTTTTTTTTACTTGTCACTTTGAAATAAGTTCACACTTAAAAAAGACTGAAAATACAATGAATCCCATAGCCTTGCAATTTCTCAATACTGGTGTCTTATGTAACCACATTATAATGATCAAGTTGTACCAGGAAATCAACACTAATAAAATCCTATTGTTTCACGCAGCAACATTACTCAAATTTTACCAGAAATGTCTTTTTCCAACCTAGAATCCCACCCCAGCTCACACGCTGCCTTTAGCCATCGTGTCCCTCAGTTTGCCGTTAATCCGGCATCGTTTCTCAGGCTTGCTTTGTCTTTCATTTTTGAGGAGCACTGGCCAGTGATTCTGCAGAATGTCCCACAATGAGGGTTGCTTGGAACATCTTGTGATGCCAGAAAGTAAGGCAGTGCTCAAAACGTGATGGAGAAAAGTCAGAAGGTCACAAAACCCAACTGGAAGGGCATCCCAACCGCCAAACCGAGGAAAAACTGCAATCACAGATTGTAACCAAGAGAATGAGAATTTGAGTTCATACTGATAGAAACAACTGAATTTTTTAATGGAAAAGAAAGGAAAAGTCTCCCTTACATCAGATTTTCAAATGCTAATTGCAGAGGTGATGATGGAAACACGCCCTGCACACTCCCCAGCACACACACTCCCCAGCACACTCACTCTCAACCACGTGCTGCACACCCAGGGACACCGTTTCCAGGCAAGAATTATCAGTGGATGCGAGCATCAGTTAGCTGGGAGTATGATGAGAAACAAGGTATTTACATAGCATCAAAGATACTCATTAATTCTAAAGGGGGAAAGTAACTTTATGGTGAAGAAACCCAGCGGACACAACTTTCTTCTATGCTCGAGGGAGACATCTTCAGCCGTGGGATAATCCAGCACCATGTACCTCCCGACTCAGCCCTGAGAAGGTCGCAAGGTCTCTGTGCCTGCTGGGTAGGACACTGTTCATCAGGGAGCCTGTGGTCCAGCTGTGCTATTTTATCAATGCTCTGAAATGAACACCTTTGGAAATGTGCTTTACTGTTTCCAGGGGGCAGATTCATTAGATGCGGGGCTGCCGGGTCAAAGGGTACACGCTAAATTTTGAGAGCTCCTGCCAAACCTCCCTTCACCAACCAGCAGTGCATGAGAAGACCCACCTCCTGCTGCCAGCAACATCCGTGGCTGCAACCTGCCAAAATGCCTAACTCGGGAGCAAAGGAAGTCAGCCGTGGCTGTGTCAGCACCTGGACAGATACAGTGAGAAGAGCAGGAGCCAGAGAACTTGAAACACCAGCGCATCTAGACCTGGAGGGATTTCCTGAGGACAAGGTCAGGGCTTCAGGCCAAGCAGGAGTCACCAGCAGGTATGTGTACTAAAGATCCCAGAGAAAAAGCCGACAAGACTCTAATACATCTGCAGGGTGCCATACAGGTTTCCTATTTGAGAGTGACTTAAGAGGCTTAGAACTTGCACCAACCTCCTCCTGGCCTCAGCTCCAAACTTTAACTCCCTGAAAGGCTAAAATGAAGTTGTGACGTTTCCCAGTCGAACTTATTAGTGATAATTATGAATCTTCCTGTTGCTTTGAGAAAAGCATCATTAACCTTTAGAGGTACCAAAGGGCAGCAGCTGAGAGAGGGGCAGTAACTCGGCCATCAGAGTGAGCGGATGAGAAGCACGGGGGTTCGCAAGCCTAGCTCAGAGCCCAGCTGAGAGCAGTGGTCCCCCCAGCCCACCACTCTCCCTCGTCTACACTGCCTGCTATCACACCAAGCTCATACCTGCATTATCGTGTTTCCTCTCTACAGCCTCCTCATGAAACAGGTACCATTATTAGGGCCATCATGCCAGTGGGGAAACCAAGATGTTGCCGAAGGCCTTGAGAGCCGTAAGGGACAGGCTTAGGACTCCCACGGGGTTTATGTGGCTTTCAGGCCTGGGTTCCTAATGAGCACACCACTCGGCCCCTCTCAACGCTGCTACAGACCTTGTTTAACGCCAGCCGTGCCCTGGGCCGTCGGCTGCCTGGGCAGTGGGTAGCGAGGGAAACAGAACAGCCTGTCCATCCCACCACCCACCTCCTTAGACCTGGGCCAAAGCCCACCCTTCTCTTCCACCCGGCAAACCCAGCACACTCACTCTCAACCACGTGCTGCACATGCAGGGGCTGGATTCCTTAGGTCGCTTTATAAGCTAGTCTGAGTCAAGACAATCCACGTAGAAAAAGCAAAATGACAGTACAATGGCTAAATGAGGACATTAGGGATAGTGAGCCTGGACGAGACCCAGAGCTGATGATAAACAGAAGGGCTGAGGAAGGCATCCAGGGCCCAAGAAGACCTCAGACACACGCTGTTGAGAGCCACCCCCAGGACTAAGGACTTACACCCTGAAAACTCTCACCTGTCTGGGCAGCAGGAGCAGGGCAGCCGCTGCTGGGGAGGTCGGGAAGGGGGCCGGTCTGCGGGGTAGAAGGGAAAGCTGCTAAAAGCTCCTGCGCACCTACTCAGGAACCTCACGTAGCCTCCCAAAGAGTCCCTAAGCAGGCATCATCTCACGTCACAGACACAGAAAGGGACGCTCAGAGAGGGCATTTAGCTTGCCCAAAGCACCCAGCGATTGATGGTAAAATGAAAAAATAAAAATAAAGGGATAAAAAGGCCAGGACAAAAACCAGGTGTACCTGGAACCAAAGTCAAGATCTATCCACCCCGCGATAACTTTTAAGGTTTCGTTGTAATTCACAGGAACCAAGGGAATCTTATCATATAACAAAATCCGAACAATGGGACCTGCTATAGACTAAACTGTGTCCCCCTCCAACTTCACATGGTGCAGTCTCGATCCTCGATTCTCTGATTCTCTCGGGAGCGAGGACCTGATGGCGGTAATTAAGGTTAAATGAGGTCACGAGGGTGGAGCCCCGCTGCCATAGGATTAGCACACTTAGAAGCAGAGACACCAAAGAGCTGGTGTGTTCTCTCCCTCTTCCTCTCCCTCTACTAGGTGAAGGTACAGCAAGAAGGTGGCTGCCTGCAAGCCAGGAGGAGAGCCTTCACCAGAAACCGAATCAGCCGCACCTCGATCCTGGACTTCCCAGTTTCCAGAACTATAAGAACATGAATTTCCTCTTGTTGAAGCCTCCCTAAGATATTTGGTTACGGCAGCCCAGGTTGACTAAGACTGGGCCTCTCCATCAATCAGACAGGTAGTCTGATTGGTGTTTTTTTTTTGTTTGTTTGTTTTACTGTTGTTGTTTTGTTTTTTTAATAGCTGCACCCACAGCACATGGACGTTCCTGAGCCAGGGACTGGATCCAAGCCACAGCTGCAAACTACACTGCAGGTGTGGCTACGCTGGATCCTTGAACCCACTGTGCCTGGCAAGGGATCAGACCTGCACCTCTGCAGGGATCCAAGCCGCAGCAGTGGACTTCTTGCACTGTGCCATGGCAGGAACTTCTGGTTTATTTTTAAACTATGTCTTCATCACTCACGTTTGAGCATAGCCCCCAGGATGTGCAGAAGTATCTGCTTATAATTTATAAGCAAAAGCCTGTATTATGATAAAACATGATGTTTTATAGAAAAGAAATAAGGTAAACGAAAACAAACTTGTAACATTTTCCTCACATACTTTGTTGGCTGTTTCCCCTGCAAAAGTTATGGTCAAGTTCTAACCCCCCAATACTGGTGAGTGTGACATTTGGGACAGGGTCTTGGGGGAGTAATCAAGCTAAGAGGAGGTCAGATAAGGGTGGACCTAATCTTTGTAAGAAAAGGGACACTGGACCAGATGCAAGGGAGAGGACGGAAGCAGAGAAGGGAGTGAGAACTACAAGCTAAGCAAGGCCAGGGGTGGCCAGCCACCAGCAGGAGGTAGGAGAGAGAAAAGGAAGGACTCTTCCCTAGAATCTTCGCAGGGAAAGCAACCCTGCTGCCACTGGGATTTCAGGCTTCCGGCTGCAGAACGGCGAGCGTGTACATTTCTGTCGTTCTTCGCCACCTGATGTGTGGGTGGTGCTTTGTTACAGCAGCCCTCAGAAGCTCATACACACCCCAAGAAGTGCGCGCAGCATGTGAGGGCCAGCGTGTGATCCGGCCCCGCATCCCGAGGAGCACGATGATGCAGACGGCCCCAGGAATATCGCGATTTACAGTCAATCCCACTGCACACTGCGCTGGAGCGACGAAAGGGGAAATCATGGCAGGAGAGCTGGTTGGCACACACACTGCTGAGTGAGCGGCTCGACGCAGGGAGGAAGCAAGTGATTCCTGGGCCCGACGGGGGCCGTGGGGGCGTCTGAGGGGTCCAGGAAGCATGGCAGAGGCAGCCTTCCGCAGGGCACCGGCGCAGAGGAAACCCCCCAAGAAGCACCGGGCCCACGTCTTCTGCTCGGGCCAGCCTCACTTCCCCCCGCCAGCCCGGCCCTGGTGTATTCTGACAAAGCTGTTTCCACCAGCTCGGGCACACACCCCTGCAGACACAGAGAAGGCCGGCCCACCCTGGGGACCGGGGCTCATGGTGGAAAACCCAATGCATCACCTTCAAGCCCAGCAGGCTGTGGAAAGGGGCTGCCAGCAAGCCCCCCGGGAGCGGCCCGTGGTTGCGGGCAGGCAGCAGGAGGGAGGAAGAGCACTGAGCAAGCCCTGAGCGTAAGGCACGGGGCTTCCGGGCACGGGGCTGCAGGTGGGCGGGGGAGGGGGTGGGCTTTGAGGCTTCGGGCCTCAAAGCAACAGGCCTGGAAAACCTGCTTTGAGTGCAACTGAGCACAGGTGACAAGGGTAGGAAATACAGAAATACACCTTGGGGGTTAATCAGGGCTCAACATGGGAAAAGGAAAGAAAACCCATTGAATTTCAGATAAAGGAACCATTTACTGAAAAGCCAAGAGCGGGGATTCCAGAGTATCGGAGAAGTAGTGGCTGCAGAGAGCGAGCTCAGCTTCACAGCGATGGGGACTCGGGGACTCGGGGACCCAGGGACTCGGGGACTCGGGGTGGGAGTATCAGAACTAACGTCTGGGGACCCTGGGGCGTCCTGGCATGGGGTGTCATCTCTAGAGCAGCCCCTGAGGCTGGTTCCCGGAGTGGCGGACAAAAAGCCCCTGAGAACCGGAAGCAACTGCTGCTACTGGGACCAAGTGCTGCAGCCAGGAGACGTGCTGCTACAGTGACAACCTCAGGAACAGACCTCGGATAGAAAGGGACACCCCCTGCCCCCACCCCCAACTTCCAGTCTCCCTGGAACAATCAGATCTGGCCACGCTGGGCCAGCAGTTCTCCAGGACCACAAGCAGTGGCCACGGACGGACCACCGACCCCTTTACACGGGGCAGGCACAGACCTTGAGCCATCAGGCAGGAACCTGGCCGGAACCAGGTGACCAGGCCAGTACATCACAGCAGACGTCCTGGCTCTTTATCAGCCAGGCACGCCTTCTCGTTCCCCACCAATCCCTGTGGTCTGCCCACAGGGTCCACGTTATGTATATTGCCTTCCTGGGCTCTGGAGACAACTGAGCTTGGGACCCCAAAAAAGGCATGGGCTAGGGGACTCTGCATTATACATGAACTCTCTCACTCCCACTTGCTGTGTATCAGGTCCCTCAGGCAGGGGCGTGTGTTCTGTCCCCTCTTGTTTTATCCACTGCTTTATTTCCCTGCTGAACTGAAACTGAATGGATGAACCTCGTTTTGGTCTTGGGGCCCGTGCCGAGCATCTCGTAGGAGACGCAGCGCTTCCCTCGAGGGTTTGGTCTACTTGGAAGCAGCAGGTGGGCGGAGAATTTTTTTTTAAGTGAGCACATTTCCAATGTAGTAATCCCGGGGGTCTCTGGGCAGTAGGGGGGAGATGCACTGGGGGTGACGCGGGAGGCGAGGGGGGAACAGGGAAGCCTCCCCAGAAGGACAGGAGGCTGAGATCGAGAAGCGCACACAAGCCCAGGGAGGGCGACAGCGTCCTGGTCTGCAAGCATTCTCCACAGGACACGTTTCTGAGTCTCTGCCCCACTGTGTCCAACTCAGCTTGACTTCTGCTCGTGAGACCACACTGCCCACGGGGAACTGGCCAGTGTTCTCGGCCTGCTGCTCTCTGCCCATGCGGAGTTTGAGAGCTCGCCATTCGGTGCTTCCTCTTTCCAATTAACGTGGGCAAAAACAAACAAACAAACAAACAAAAAAGTCTGTTCAAAAGTGTATGGAGTGGTGACGGATTAGGGCTGGAACATCAGTATGAATTCATGGTTGGCTTGATATAGATACACGAGTCCACACTGGTATGAGCAAGTAAATAGAGGAGAGGAGACAGCTCTCCGATGGGGAATTCCAAATAATTTGTGTAGATACGTCACCTTCGAGGGGGAGAAAATCCCCCCCCCAGCAGTGTGACATCCTTCCAAGGATGGTAAAGGCAGGAGCATGGGGGGTACTTTCACAGTAGGGAAATCTGACAAACAGCACCAAAGCAAGGTGGCTAAGTTTAGCACATAAATGATGTGATGAAAATGACAAACCCCATCTTCCTCCCCAAACCCAACATCCCAGATTAATGATGAGAAAAACATCAGGCAAGTCCCAGCAGGGGGGGATAATCTGTAAAATACCTGAACCTCAAAACTTGATAACACTTCAAAACTATCTAGGTTCTCAAAAACAAGGATAGTCTGAGAAACCGTCACATCCAAGAGGAGCCTAAGAAGACATGAAAACTAAACAGTACCCTGGATGGGATCCTAGAACAGAAAAAGGACATCAGGTAAAAATTAAGGAAACCACATGATAATGTGAGAAAAAAGAATGTATACATGTATGTGTAATTGGGTCACCATGGAAAAAAACTGTCTTGGGGAAATAACAATTTAAAAAAAATTTTTTTTAATTAAGGAAACCCAAAGAATATGTATAAACTGTAGTTACTAATAATGAAGTGTTGGAGTTCCCACTGTAGAGAAGTGGGTTAAGAATCCGACGGCAGCAGTTCTGGTCGCTGCGGAGGCGCGGGTTCGAGCCTCCTGTGTGGCTGCAGGTGCGGCTCAGATTCAATTCCTGGCCAGGGAGCCTCCATGTGTCCGGGGTGCAGCCGTAAAAAATAATGATGATGATGACGACAAGTGTACTAATATCGATCCCTTGTTGTGGCCACTGCGCGATGCTCATCTAAGATGTTAGCAGGGAAAACCGGAGTGGGATGTAGGGGGAGCTTCCTGAACTGTGTTTAGAACTTTTCAGTCGAATCTGAAACGGATCTAAAAATAACGTCTGTGACAAAATGAGGACACCTGGGATGTCTCCCTCAATTTCTGCTCCTCTGGATGACTGTCATATGCCGTTCCCATCAAAATACTCTGAAAAGTTTGATCAGCCTGAAAAGGGAACTGAGGTGTCTGTGAACCGAGTCGGCTGGGAAGGCCAGACCGGGCCAGCCCTCCAGTCCCCTGCGTTCAGAGCTCAGAAAAATGAGCTTCTAAGACCCAAAGCAAAGGGCCAGTGGATTCCCCAGCTCAACACCCATGGGGGGAGCATCTTCGGTGACCCAGGGGAGTCCCGGACAACCATGCCACCTGATCCTCGGAACAGGAAACCAAGGCTCAGAAGCGCCTAGAGCCTTCTTTCCAGCTCAGTGCTGGCCAGTGGCAGAGCAGAAAGACCTGGGTTCACATCTGCTTTCTGCTCCCAGCGCAGGGCTCCTCCCCCCTCCCACCCTCCACCGGTCACTTTCCCAATTCTCTCCCACTCCAGCAGGGGCAGAGCCACCCTCAGGGAAGAAGCCAGCTCCGGAAGGGCGGCACTTAAGATCGGTTTTTCTTTTTTTCCTCTTACTTCTATTTTGATGAAACTTTTCCTAAACCCCCCCACCCCCACCCCCGCAGGATATTTTTTGGCTGCCCCACAGCATATGGAGTTCCCAGGCCAGGGATCAGATCCGAGCCACAGTTATGGTCTACACTGCAGCTGCGGCAACGCTGAATCCTTTAACCCACCTTCCTAGGCCGGGATGGCACCTGTGTTCTGGAGCTGCAGAGATGCCACTGATCCTGTCGCACCACAGCAGGAACTCCAACCCAATGTTTTTAAAGGTTCCCCTTTTGATTTGCCACGGGGACAAAGCCGGTGCCTCTCCTCCTCCAGGGCAGAACGCCCTTCTGAGTCCTTGCAGCCAAACACTGTGTGATGCTGGGACAAGTGGGTCCTTTAGTTTTTAGGTTTCATCTTTGGAGGGGAAAAAAAATCTTCCAGATGCTCTGCCTCCCGTGTGGATATTTTCCTCATAAAAGTACCCATCACTAGCCAGCTCCAGGGGGGGTGACAGAATTGGAAGAAAGAAGGCTGGGAGCCAAAGAGTCTGAATTCCCAGCAGACCGGCATGACTGAGAGCCCACGGACCCAGAGCCTTAGCGGCTCAGGGCTTCTGAAAGCCACCCGCACTCCGGAAGCAGCCAGGGCGCTAGACAGCTGTGTGTCAGGTGGGGCGCTGTCATTTACTCCATTATAAACCAAGGATCCAACCTGCAGGATCTCAGACTTTGTCAGGGTCCCCTGATAGACCTGGGTCCCAGGAGAGCAGAGAGGGATGGCCGAGCCTGGAGAAAACCTAGAGGTGAGCTGGGAGGGTCCCTGGAGAGAACAGGGGCATCTAGGGACCTCGGTAAGAGGCAGCGAGAGACGCGGGGCTGGAGTCGTGGCGACATGCAGCGCTTACATCAGTTTAGCAAAGGGTCTGCTCATTAGTTAAAGCTTCTAAATATTAGCCCCAAGTTTAAAAATAAAAAAAGAGCTTGAAATTATGGCAAAGCACAAAGCACGAGTATGTCCTTCACATGTACCCCACGGGGAGATGCCTTCCTTTGCCATCTGGGGCACATTAGCTAATCCCCATTTCCTCACATGCCCTGAAAAGCAAAGGAGAGAATACACGTAAAGTGCCGGAAACACTCTGAATAACACATTGGAGCTTTTGTCATTTTTACTATGATTATTGGTAGTACTGGTAGCAACATGTGGACTCAGAAGATCCACCCACTCTTGTAAGATCCACCGCCAACTAGCAAAGAGCTCGCAGCAGCACAAGGCTCCAGGTCTCCAATTCATTCATCTGTGAAATACAGGTGTCTCCATCCGCACAGGCTGCTGTAATAAGATGCCATAGATTGGGTGGCTTAAACAATAGGAATTTATTCCTCACAGTTCCGGAGGCTCGAAGTCCAAGATCAAGATGCAGCCGATGCCGTCTCTGGTTTGTGGAGGGCTGCCTTCCAGCTCACGTGGTGGGGAGCAGAGGGAGACGTTACCTGCCCCGTGTCTCTTCTTATAGGAGCCCTCGACCCATCGTGAGGGCTCCACCCTATGACCTAGCCACCTCCCAACAGCCCCACCTCCCGATACCATTACGCTGGGGATTATGGTTTCAACATCTGAATTCCGGGTCGGGGCGGGGCGGGGGGTGAGGGGGGGGGGCATGAATACACAATCCAGAACCACAGGGATCCATAAAGCCAGCGTCTGTCTCTGGATCTCCTTCAGAGCAAGAATGGTGCTTTTTCCCTCCTTTATTCCAGGCACCTGCATAATGGCCCCTGCAGGTTCTCCGTAAATCGCCATGGAAGAAAAGAAAGACGGAAGAACAAGAAGGAACTTGATCAACTGCTAAGTCCTAAGCAAATAGGGCTTGGTTTCCCCCAACCCCAGAACAGACCGGGGAGCCCTTGCAGAAAGAGCAGTGGCTGCATGAAGTCTGACTTTCTCACCCACACCCGGTATCCAAAAAAATGCAGGCGATCCAGGAAAACATTCCCCGAGCATAGCCTGTGCTCCTGTCACGGTGCCAAAGGCTGGGACTAAAGAGAGAGCCAGACCCAGAGCCTGTTCTCAAAGCACTCACGGTGCAGGGAGGAGAGCGGATAGTCAAGCCAGTCGGGTGCTGCTCCTGGAGACAGAAGGAAACCGAACCCACTGGGGAGATGATAAGAAATGAAGGTTCCAAAGAGTGGCCTTTACTCTAATATTAATTATAACAATTATCAGCCATAACGATAACGGCCAGCTGTGTGGCCAGCTGCTGGATAAACTGGACCGCAGGAGACCCAGAGACGGTTCCATTTGGGGGGGTGGGCAGATTCCCTGCCTCTGCAAAGCCCATCGAAGGCACCGCCGAGGAAGCTGCGTGTCTGCCAGCGTGACAGATATTATCAGAAGAAACAAAATTAGGCACATTTTCCCCTAGACTTACGAATCCCTCCTCTGCATTTGCCCTCATGTCTCTGACATTAATTGAACTCTGTCTTCGCTACTAAAAATAAACCCCAGGTCAAATGCAATGAGCCAAAAACCTCAATATGAAACCACAAGAAACAGTAATAGTAAAATGGGCCAGTTGCAGAGGTGTTTTGAAAATCCGTTTCTGTTTCAAGGGTAGAGTTCCGAGTGGGCCAGGAGATCTTTCAATACTCTGGCCACGGAATAAAGGAAGCGACCTTGACACACACACACCCTGTGGCTAATGACCAGAGCTGGCGCGCGTCCAAGGACAGGCAGATGGGTGCCTTCGGATACCCTCTCACTGCAGGCCAGAGAGGGCTGGTTTGGGACGATCAGGCAGGAGCCAAGAGATGTTCCCGGGGGAGGCGGAGCCAGACGAGGAGGCCCTAAAAGCCAGGGAAAAAGGCACCCTGTGTGCAGGTGCAGGAAGGAGGCCGGGGCCGGGAGGAGGGAGAGTAACTCGGTTGGGCCGGAGCCAGGCAGGTAAGGAGGTGGGAGAGAGGCAAACCACAAGGGCTCTTTTTCACTGACCATGCTCCCCCCCCCACCGCCCCGCCCCCGGCTGGGTTGTGCAGCTGAGAAAAGAAGCATGGGGAGCTAGAAAGGACTGGCCCAGGGTCGGAGAGAGGAGAGGGAAGTAGGCTAGAATCTCCTAGATAGTACACTGGGCTAGAAGCCCAGATACTGGTACTCGTCTGTTCCACGGCAGGAACGGGGCAAACAAGCCCACGGATGGGAAGGCTGCAGATCCCTCCTGCTGGCGCGCAGCCCGGGTGAGCTGACTTCAGCCAGGGGGGCAGGCACACAGGCTCCGGGTGGGAGGGCAGTGCCTTTAGAACAAGTAGAAGCCACACATGAGCCCAAGTGCTTGGGCTTTTCTTAAACCCCACCCCGGGACAGACCAGCCCAGCCCAGGGATGTGTCCAGGACTGTCAGCCTTGAGGTCCCAACATCTACTCCCGCTCTGTCCACCTCCAGCAGCTGAGTTCTAGGGAAATTCCTTTCTCATTACCCCCAGACAGACCTGCCAAGCCTTTCCTCTGTCAAAAGAACCGTTCTCCCAGCTTTCAGATCCTCTACCCCAGCGCCTGGCCTCCCACTGGCTCTTCCACCCCACACCCACCCCCCACCCCCCCAACCCTCCGGCACAGGAGCTCAAGCCCTGCAGGTGCTCCAGGGAGCAGGGATTCCAGAAGAGGCAGCTTTGCATCCGTATACACTTCCGCTTCCCAAGCTGATGGCCTGGACCAGGAGCGTGGGCTTCTGAAACCCAACTGAAGGACTGGTTGAGGGCTCCAGGGGCAAAAAAAAAAAAAGGCGGGCCTGCGAGCTGTACTCACGGCCGCTGCCTGCTGACACTAGAATGTGACACTAGCTAGAGAATAAGCAAGTAGATCACAAAATCCAAGCCAGCCGGGAAGGTGAGCACCCAGGCGGCTGAGTAGAGAAAGGCTTCTGCTAATGTCTTATTCACATGCATCTTCCGAGAGTCTCAAGAGACAGTACCCCCTCCAGGAAGCCTCCCGGAATGGACAAGGGCCCATCCCCAGGCCTCCCACACACCTGGTGAGCCTGGAGGACCCTCTGTCTGTCAGGGGCCCACCCTGACCAGAGGGCAAAGCCCCATGCTCTCCATCTCCGTGGGCCACTCGGCTCCTGAACGCCCCGGAGGGGGTGGGGGGGATGAGAAACGCAACCGCCTTTTGAAAAGGTATAAGGCGCGAGCAAAAGAGGACACGCACGCGTGAGCACCGTCCTGGGCTGCTTTCTCCACCTGACTTCTCGCCGTCCACACTTTCTCACCCGACTTCCCACCCTTGCAGAGGTTTCCCGGGTGCAGCAGGGCTCATTTTTCCTTTTCTCGGCACATCGCTTATTCTTTTCAACATCTCATCGAAGGGAAAAAAAACCACACCCGGCCTCCCTCTTGGCGCCACATCTTTAAAAACTTTCTCCCTTTGCTTCCCACTCTGGCTTTTCCTCTCTACACCCGCCTTTTCAATGATTCAGTCCCGTGTTCTTTCAACAGGCCCAACCCTGGGGCATCAGGATGTGTAAGAGGGTTTTTGCTCTAAACAGGCTCACCAGCCGGGGGTCGGGGGGACCGGGGACAACGCAAATGACCTCCTATCGGCCTGCCCTCAACTGCGGGCTACGGTCCAGAGGGGGGAGCCATCGGCTCTGCGAGGGGCGAGGTGCTGCACACAGCCAGGAAGGTGAGTCACAGGCCATTTCCCAGGCGGACTTGGTGGCCGGTGCACGGCAGTCTGAGGTCTTGGAAACAGTCTGCTGCACGGCAGGCCCTCTAAATGGGGTCCTGAATGAATTAAAAGGGAAAAAAAGGGACCTTCGTCCGTTCTGGAGCACTTCCTCCTCCACGAGAGGCAGCCTGCGAAACCCTTTTCTCCACTATCACACTCAGCGCCCACAACATCCTCCCGGGCACTCACAGCATCCCGACTTTATAAATGAGGAAACAGACTTGGGGGAGGCTGAGTGAGGCGAGCAGCAAGACCAGGAAAACGGGTTGGCCTGAAGCCGGCAGCTGTAACCTCTTCCCCTTGACCCCGGGGCAGCCTGAGACTGGAAGCTGGAACAGGAAGCACAGGGAGGCGAGGTGAGAGGAAGAGATGGCAGCCGGATGCCCCCCCAAGGCCTGCAGACTTGATCTCATCATCCCACCAACCCCCGTCCTCTCCCCGGGGCAGGCTCCCCGCGCCTCAGCAGAACCGCTGCGGCACCCTCTCCTCTGCCAAGAGGCAAGGCACAGGTGTCCCGCTTAGGAGAGGGACGGCTCCTTCCTCAGCCAGGGACAGAGGGAGAGCGCCCCCGCACAAGGGGCAGGGGACCCGGCGCCGAAAACCGGGACCTGTGGAGCAGGGCGAGGCTACTGGAGGGCAGCTTCCCAAGCACAGGAAGCCAGGCCGGCCGAGCAGTCAAAAACCACAACCCAAGCTGTGTTGCCAGAGATCACCGAGTCCAGTCGCCACGTCTGGTCCCAAAAGGCTCAAGAGGAGAGCATCCCTTACCTTGGTTCATCAAAGCCCACGATATTCCAGCTTTCGTTCGGGGCAGGACAGTTTTCAAGTCCTTCTGGAGTTCTGAACGGATCTGCTTTTTTTCAGATTACACCACAGCCATCACAGGAAGCTAGAAATACACAAGACAAGGGGATCGTTAGCGTCAGTATGCACAGGAATGGATTCGATAATGACCACTTCATTCTTTCACAAAATAAGAAGTGCATATTCACTACACACTAAATGAGAAGCATCAGAAGAGCGGGCATTAGTTGAGGAACTATTATCTGTCAAGCACTGCACTGGACATCTGAACACATTAAGGCCATCTGATCCTAGGAGATCCTCTGAGATCAGAAGTCACATAAACAGCCAGGCCACAGCAGACGGTCACGTTTTCGCGGCTCCCAAGCCCCCACCCACCGGCCACAGTCCCCTTCCCTGCTGAGGCTTTTTCATCCATCTGATTCCAGGAATTCTGGGTAGAGAGGGATGAGAAACATTACCAACAACTTCATTCTGAGAACGGCCAGTCCCTGGAAGCCCAACCCATTCCGCAGACGGTGGGGGGCGGGCATGAAGCACGGACACTGCATCTGATTAACCAGGTTGTGAGCTTTATCTGCGCTCAACACTGTCCTGCAGTTGCAAGTGATCAATGGACATCACGCATCACCCAGGAAACCAGAGATTCTTATCCTAAGTGCTGAGGGAGACGGTGGACATGAAGAGGCCAAAAGGGCGGGGCAGTGTGGAGAATGCAACCCAGGAGCCGCCTCCCCTTTAGCAGCTCCAGAAGTTCCTTCTAAGACCCCCGGAAGCTGGGCTGAATGCTCTGCTGGGTTGGCTCAGACCCGACCCCCTCCTCTCCTTCAAGGGCAGTGCGGCACCCACAGAAAGTCACACTGTGACATATACAGCGGGTGATTCTTCCCCCTTCCAGACTCCCTGCCCCCCTAAACTCCCAGCATCTTGGCTGCCAGGTTGTCAAGGAGACAGACTCAGTGAGCAGACTCAGAAGAACGAAGGCCAGCAAGTGCTGAGGGGCAATTTGCCCTCCTGTCTGGGAAGAGCCGGGGCAGCACCCAGAGGCTCTCCACACCTATCGAGGAGGCAGGCGGCTTGGATCCACGGCCACCCATCCCCTCTCTCCTCCAGGAAGAATCTGGGAGTTCCCGTCGTGTCAGTGGTTAATGAATCTAAGAACGATGAGGTTGCGTGTTCGATCCCTGGCCTTGCTCAATGGGTTAAGTATCTGGCGTTGCCGAGAGCTGTGGTGTAGGCTGCAGACGCGGCTCGGATCCTGTGTTGCTGTGGCTCTGGTGTAGGCCGGTGGCTACAGCTCTGATTCGACCCCTAGCCTGAGAACCTCCATATGCCACAGGAGTGACCCAAGAAATGGCAAAAAGACAAAAAAAAAAGAGAGAGAATCTGGCTCTAGTTTGCCTCTCTGAGATGGGCCCCCTCCACCCCCCCGGTTGTCACACCGCTCACCTGAATGTGTGCCCATCAGGGACAGACCTACAAGGCCTTGCAAGCCCCAGAGAGTTCCCGTCTCCTCCCACTCAGCGTGTCAGAGTCCCCAGACAGGCCCCACGTGGGGAAAGACGCAGCTCTCGGCACAGCCATGCTCCCCACTGCCACGGGCAGCCTCCCACGCTCCTCAGGCATTTTGACCAGGAAAGCACTTTTTGCCTCATTGTCCAAATGCATTCGCTTCATTACCCAAAAAAGGCAGTGGCCCAGCTTCCTGGTGGACTGCAGGCTCCTGTCAGGCTGCCCGGGTTGGTGGCCCAGTCCTAAGACTGCAAAAGCCCTTTCAGGAGCCTGAGAGAGTGACTTCAGCTCTCTGAGCCTCAGTTTCTCACCTTCGAGTTGGTTCTTAGTGGTAAGAGAGCATATACTTATTTATTTATTTATCGGTCTTTTTAGGGCTACACCCACCGCATATGGAGGTTCCTGGGCTAGAGGTCGAATCAGAGCTGCAGCTACCGGCCTCCACCACAGCCACAGCAATGTGGGATCCGAGCCACATCTGTGACCTACACCACAGCTTGTGGCAAGGCCAGATCCTTAACCCACTGAACGAGGCCAGGGATCGAACCTGTGTTCTCATGGATCCAGTTGGGGTGGTGACCCGCTGTGCCACGAAAGGAGCTCCCTAAGTGAGCCTCTTTGCAGAGCTCAGCACTTGGCCTGGCATGTTAGGAACCACTCAAAAACCTCAGGCATCACCAACACCAGGCATCACTTAAGCAAGTGCCCGCGCTATAATTTCTCAGTCTCTTCCAGCAAGGGGGAAAAGCAAGGTCTCCCCCCTTCCTGTCTCCCCACCATGACCTGTTCGGGGTAGGGGCTCAGGACACAGGACTAAGGGGACGGATGAAGCCCCAAAGGCAGAGGTTTGAGGCCTGGCTCTGACTCTCACCTGTCAGCATCTTCATCTGGGCAACGGAATGGATAATGACACTCAGCCTCTCTCCCAGGCGAGCTGCCAGGATTAAGGAGATGGTGAAGGCAGAAGGCACTCTGTAAACGTCAGGGTACCAGGGACGTGTAATCAATGGTGCCACTTGGGAGCACTCAGAATCAGGACGCCCAAGACGCAGATGGGGCCCAAACCCTAACCCCTTGGCCCGGCTCTTCCTTGCTCTGCCAGTAAGAGCGGCTACCTTCCCAGTCGGGCCAGGGACCACTCCGATGTACACAGAACGCTCAGCACAATGTCTGGCTCAGGGCAAATGCTTAACACCTTGCCATTCTCAGGATGGAATCGTTGTCAATATTCCTATTGCCTGGCGGGCAGACGGACAGTCCTGGATCTGAATCCCAACTCCGTCACTTCCCGGGAATGTGACCAGGGCCCAGTCACTTGACCTCCCTATGCCACCGTTTTGTCTACGAAAGGTGGACCAGCCACATGGTACCGCCAAGGATTACAGGACGCGCAGCAAAGCAGGGGGCACAGCATGGACTTTCCAGAATGAAGGCCTCAGCCCGAACCGAGGGCCCCAAACTGGCCTGGATGCTCCAAAAATGTCAAGGTCAAGGACAACGAGGGCACTGCTCTGGGATAAAGGGAGGCTAAGGAGGCAGGGCCATTGAACGCAGCGATGGTGATCCGGAATCAGGAAAAAAAATTGTCCAAAGAACACGATGGGGACGACGGACGAAACTGCCTGGCCTGTGGATGAGATGGTACAACTGTAGCAACGCCAACTGTCCTGAGCTTGATGATTACACTGTGGTTGGGCCAGAGAATGTCCTTCTTCTTAGGAAACACACTGACGATTTAGGGGTAAAGGGCAATGTCTGCAATTTACTCTGAAACGGTTCAGAAAAAACAAGTGTGTGTGTGTGTGTGTGCGCGCGCGCATGTGTGTGCGTGTGTGTGTGTGTGTGCGTGTGTGTGCGCGCATGCTGGGAGTGGAGACTGAATTAACAGTTGGCGGATCTGGGTGTAGAGCAGTTCTTGGATCATCCTTGTCCTCTGTTCCACAGCTTTGAAATCACAGCCAAGTAAACAATGACCCAGAGGTGGGGAGCAGGACGGCAGTAACAGGTCTCAAGGCCCAGGACGGCCCATCCAGGCAGGCCCGAAACATAAGCCTCGCTCACAAAACCCAGTCACCTGGTGTAGAAATGTTATGATTTAGTGTGCAGAACTACTGCAAAGGGAATTCCTGTTGTGGCTCAGTTGGCTGGTTCGAGCCCTGGCCCTGCTCAGTGGGTTAAGGATCCGGTGTTGCTGTGAGCTGTGGTGTAGGTCGCAGACACGGCTTGGATCCCACGTTGCTGTGGCTTTGGCTGTGGCTGTGGCTGTGGCATAGGTCGGCAGCTGCAGCTCTGATTCAACCCCTAGCCTGGGAACCTCCAACTGCCGCAGGTGCAGCCCTAAAAAGGAAAAAAATACTACAAAGGGTAACACTGAAATTTAACTTGAACTCCCTCCCCACCGGCCAAGACAAAGGAAGATGGATGGATGGCTACTCCCATCCCCATGTCCCAGGGCAGGGCGTGGAGGGCCCACATCCTGACTCTCCAGCGGGGAGCCAGGGGAGGGGGTGCACCCTGGAGGAGGGCAGAGGTGCCGTGGGCCGCTGTGGCCAAGGCTGGCTTTCGCTACGTGCCAGGCAGTGCTATGAGAGCTGCCTGCATCTTGAGTCATTTGATCTCCCCAAGAAACTTGCAGGCAAATTCTACAGTTACTCTCCTTCGGGACTGCAGGAAGCGGAGGCGCTTGGGTTGAGGGGTGGGGATCTGCCTGGGTTTTAATCTGCAGCATAAGGAAGCTGGGACTTGAGCCCAGGCTGCATCCTCAGGGTACCCACAGGCAGAAGGGAACCAGGCACTGCAGGCCAGCAGAGCCAAGCCGAGGCCCCAGGCCCTGTAAGGCTGAGCTTGCAATGTCGCAGGCAGCTGCAGGGGGCTGAGACCCCAGGTCCCTTGTGCTGTGCCCTCCCACCAGGTCACAGCACCCAGTTGATGCTCCCTACCTGCTGGGAGATCCAGTCACAGAAACACATCTTTTTCAAGGAGTTTCAATGCAACACAGACGATCTCAGGGAGACCCAACCAACGGGGGACATCTGTGCCATTGAGGAGGAGACAAGGGGGTTTGGGGACAGAATGGGTAGGGGTTTTCATTGAAACCTCTCCTACCCCTTCGGTGTTTTTGTCTTGTGAATAACTCATCTCTTCAAAAAGGTTTGCTTGTTGTTTTTCATACAAAAAGAGGTCGACCCAGTTCCTGTGTGAGGCTGCTCTGGGTGTGGGCCACTCTGTGCTCACAAGGCTGTGTCCCCTACACAGCTCTCACCTCCTCCTGTTTCCTCAGGTGAAGGGACCAGAATGAGTAAAGACCCAGAGGGAGCAGCAGCACCCATCAGACCGGAGGGCGTGAAGACCTGAGCACCAAGAGATCTGCGAACAGGTCCCTGGGAGTCCAGAGCTGCTGTGAATGCTGGGTGGGGACTCCACCTAAAGTCACCCTCTCCCAGCTAGCTAACTCTGGTGCCAGGGTTGGGGCAGTGCTCTCTGCCCTGCGACCACCCAGGAGGCAGCTGGGGACTCTCAGGATTCCCATTTTATAGCCCAGGAAGCAAAGGCTCGTGATGCTTTGCAATGGAGGGTCCCCAGGAGCGGAGGGTTTGGTGCAGAGCACAGAAGTCTAGCTCCAGAAAGGGGGCATCTAACTCTCCCCTTCCCCCAGGAGGGCAAGCAAGGACCCACTCCGGTCCCATAAAGAAAGGATTTGGAGTCAGAGATTCCTAAGTTCCCAGCCAAGCCTTCCCCATGCCTCCCCAGCCCCCCAAAAAGCTGCAAGTACGGGTCAGACAGCATTTGGCAGCGTGCCTTGTGTGTAGACAGATAAAGATAATATCTGTGAAAATGCTTTGTAAACTGTAAAGTGCCATGCAAATCCTCCCATCACAACAGAGGGTGCTGGGGCGGCCAGGCAAGGAAGAGGCTTCTGGAAGGGCAGCCTTCTTGGGCCGCTTTCCCTGAAGCCCAGGAACATTCCACCTCCTGACCTTGCACCCCAAACTCCCCTTTTCAAACCTGCACTTGCATCCAACCTGCTCTCAGGAACATCCTCCCACCTCCCCCTCCCAGCCCAGGAGGGTAAAAGTATTAAGTCAACCTCAAGGTAAATAGTTTTCAATTCTCCAACCCCCCCAAACCTTCCTTCCTGCCGGCACACTTGGGTCTTGTCACCCAGAACATCAAAGCTATCGCTTTCGGTAACAGCCTCTCGGATGGCTTGGGTGACATATGCAGATAAAAACAACCCGCCGCACGCCAGGCTGCGAAGCACATTTTGGTGGCCCCGTGGGAAGGTGGGTGAGCTCGGAAGAGACGGGGCGCTGTACTGGCCAAGGTGGGCAGAGAGGCCCGCGGCCGCCCCTCCCTCCCAGCCCAAGCCCCCTGGGGACCCTGGAAGCCCATCCCCACGCAGGGCCCCTCGTGAAGGAAGGGGCTGGATGGCACCATCTCTTAAGTGGTGTTAAGATCTGCAATTCACTGATTCCATCTCGTCCTCTCTGCTCAGTCTCTACTTCCTGAACCGTATGATTTACATACAGGGGGGAAAAAAGTGACGACGTGGTTGCTTATACGCTGGGCTGTAGTTTTTGGTGACTCACAAAGGAGAAAATACATGTTTCCACTCAGCTCTAAAGAGTGGTCCCTCCACCTCCAATTACTCAAAAGTCACTGGGCCAATGGGACCCCGGGGGAAGTTCCAGGCTCCTGGGAGTTCAGACGTCAGGGGACGTAAGTTTAGCCGGGAATTTCCAGGGCTGGACAGGTGCACCAACAGGTGGGCTGGATGGAGAGTCCCCGTCCTCCCTGAGAAAAACACCCCTCACCCCTTCACCCCCCATCGCAGTAAGTCAGCTTCTAGGGAGCCAAGGAAAGCCTGTGTCCAAGACGGGGGCCAGGGCCCACCTTCCAGGAAGTCACAGCCCCAGAAAGACTGTCACCTCTTCCAGGAAGCCGATGATGAACCACCGCCCACCCCAAACCCCCTAGATTATAAACTCCCTAAGCGCAGTAATGGTGCCTGGCATGTAATAGATGCGAAAAAAGATCACTGCTAAAATAGTAAATATTCGCTGGATGACTTCATCATGCTGCCTCCATAAAGTTTAAGTCATTCCATCTCCCTCCTGACCGGGTACCTGTAGGTACCGGGGATAAGCAGACCTCGATCCATCCAGCCATCATCCAAGCACCTGCTGATCGTACCAGCAGAGGGGACCTTCGGCTGTTGACCCTCTTTGCAGACTGTCCTGGCTGAGAAGACATTTCTTTGCCCAAGGTGGCATACGATGACTGATCACACAGTGGCCGGTTGATCCTCCTCTCAATTCTGGACAGTTCTGGAGGGCTGTTCTAGCTCCACGGCCCCCCACCTGGGGGTGGGGGTGGCTGAGGCCTTGGTTAGTCATCGTCACAGCTCGACTTCTCCCGCTGCCCCATCTTGATTTCCTCCCCCTCAGCTTCACATCTGCCGCTGCCAAAGGCACCCCCTAATAAACACCCCACCTACCAACCTCAATCTCAGCATCCGCTTCCCAGGCGACACAACCTACAGCAAGACGGTTCTTCTGATGGATGCTCAGGCCCTGTGTCACCAGGATGAAGGCTTTAGGACCAGGACAAGGAGACAGACCTCCCTAGCTGGGTACCTTAGTGACAAGGATGCTGAGACTAGGCTCAAGGCTACGCTCAGTGAACCTGTAGTTGTTTTAATGTATGATGAGTCCCAGGTCATGATCTTTATCTGTGCTCCCCCAGCAGCCAGTATAGGAAAGGGGCTCTGTTGAATGATTCAGTGATGACTGGCTGGGTAAGTGGAGAAACAGACATGTTTGGTTAACAAGAAAGTCACACCTAAAGCAGTTGGTCAACAAATGACAGACCAGGAATTGGCACAGGTTAAATTATGGAATCTGTAATTTCTCAAGAAACAGTAACGGTGAAGATGACAAGTAAGCCACACACGGAGAAGTCCCTGGAGAAGGTGGCCCGTGATCAGCAGTTGGAAAGAAGTGAGAGGATGGAGGGAGGCATATGAAACAAGAGAAATGAGACATCAGCACTGGCACCATGAGCTCTCACTGCTCGTTAGGAGCCAGGACAGGGCTGCCGTAACAGCCCAGGACAGTGGCTGGGGGGGTGGGGGTGGGGAAGCTTCCATAAGCATAGCAGCCATCACCATGAATGTGGGCTGTGATGTTCCCATTACCAGCGAGGCAGCACTGATGAAAGGTCCTGAACAAAGCACTGCCATTCGGAGACTTAATCCTCCAGTGACAGGAAGCCATTGAAGCCGTGAAACAGAGGGCTAGGTGACAGCTGGTAACCTAAGCTTCAGAACTGGTGCCAGCTTTCTCAAATCACCCATCCGTTAGGTTGGGGACAGTGGCTTGGTATGTCTAGTCTGCTGTGCTCCCTAGCAGATGGGGACGTGGGAGGGACCAAGAGGCCCCATTCTGAGAAGGCAGCCTCGGGGGCAGACCCAACACAGCAGAACCTCAGACTCCAGCCTCAGTCTCCCTAAGAAATGTACTGGGGGCCATCCTCACCCAGGCTCCCCCGAGACCCACTGAGGGTGATGCCCGAGAAAACAGAGAGGGGTGCCAAGAGATGTGGGGAATAAGTGGGAACAAGGGTAAGCGGTGAGGACAACAGGAAAAGGACAGCGTTTACCTAGGAAAATTACGAAACGAGCAATGTCCCAGAGGCTATTTGTTAAGCGGTACCCTGTATGCTATTAGAAAACACAGACGACTTTGGCCTATGGCTCATCCCTGATCAAAAAGGCATCAAAAAGGCTAAATGCTGCGGCCAGCACAGGGGGCAGGCAGAGGGGAGCCCACCTCCAGGGTCCCTGGGATGCTGAGAGTCAGGCTGGAGGCACAGGTCGCAAGGAGGCAGTAAAGCTCAGAGTTCAGGGAGTAAAGTGCAATGATGAGCGACCCGGGCTGGAACTGTGGCTCCGCCACTTCCTTCCTGCAGGGCCGGGGCCAGGAGGAGCCCACTCCCAGCGCCTCAGGCCTCGTCTGTGACACCAGCCTTCCAGGGCGCCCAGAGGAGCCCAAGAGCACCTCTGCAAGGTGAGGGACACTCAGCTCACCCCCCAAAGCGATGCTAGTGTTATTTAGTCATCGGCCACAGGCCTACGTCAGCGCAGTAGTGCTGTCTTTCTGCTTGCACCCCACAAATCGAGTCTCTTGTGATGCCTCTCCTGGGGGCTGGATGGATTTGAGATGGGGGCAGCATGGGGACAGAGTTGACCCCCACAGCTCCGCTTTAACAGTTACCCACAGAAGCCTGCACACAGATGTCAGCTGTGCCGCCCAGGTCTGAGAGCTTCAAGGAATGGTGACAGCTTTGAACATCCATCCCTCTCACTTTACCACAGAAAACAATGAAGCTTCGAGAACCTTCGAGGACCTCATCTAAATTCACAGGGCAGGTCTGCGGTGGGGAAGGGAGGGTGCAGCTGGAGTTCTTGGGACACACCCCCGCCCGACACCCTGCTCTGTGAGTTCAAAGGCTGGAGTCTGAGTACATTCCCGTGGGGCTCACCGCGTGGGGTCATCCAAGCAGCACGTGACTTCTCCCCGGGTAGGGAGGACAGCAGAAGCGCTGGACTGGCCACTGTGGAAATGCTCTCAAGTGACCACAGGTCAACGGTCCACCCAAGAATCAGCAGAAGGAAGGAAACCCTGGCATCGGAGAGCAGGTCAATCCTAAGGAAGTCACTGGGTACGGCCACTCATCTCCGGCCGCCCCAGTGCTGGGCGCCAGTGGGCTTTCCCCATGGATCACGAATCCTGAAACAGCCACACAGTCCCCAAGTGACAGAGGGGCTCAGGGAGCTTCCTCAACACACAGCCGGGTGTGAGTGCGTGCTGCATGGCGTGCCTCGTGTTCTCAGCCATATCTTCCCAACAAAGCCCTTTCTCAAGTTCCCTGGCTCTCTTTTCCCACACTCTGGTTTTTAAGAGCATTCGGTCTGTATGACCGAGACACGAGGTGCCCAGCATGGCAGGCGTACGGGCAACAGCAACACCACCGTCAGAAAGGCTATGGCAGGAGCTCCTACTGTGGCTCAGCAGGTTAAGGACCGGACATGGTGTCCATGAGGATGCAGGTTCAATCCCTGGCCTCAGTCAGGGGGTTAAGGACCAAGCATTGCCTCAAGCTGTGGTGTAGGCCGCAGATGCGGCTCGGACCCCGAGTTGCCGTAGCTGTGGTGTAGGCCTCAGCTGCAGCTCTGATTTGAGCCCTAGCCTGGGAACTTCCAAAGGCTGTAGGTACAGCCCTAAAAAGAAAAATTTTTTAAAAGGGAAGAAATGCTATGGAAGGGAGTTCTGCTCCAGAGAAGGACCGGAGGAGATGTGCTTGGAGGTTTCTTTTCACTCAAAGATTCTCGGAGTCTAAACTGCAATTCCAATTCCCATCCAATTACTCTGCGAGCGCGCGTGCACACACACACACACACACACACACACACACACACACACACCCGCCCCTGAGTTAAATGTAGGCATTCATACAGATGCAAAGACGTAAGCTTTGCTCTTCCTTAGGGATAACAAGGCTCTTTAAAATCCATCCTGGCATCTCCCAACCGGCCCCAGCCTTCCCGGGGCAAGGAAGTTTCCAGCAGGAGCGTCACACGAGGACTCCAGGCACCCGAAGGGCAGGCGGGCAGAGCTAAGCCAACCCCACAGGATGTGGTGAGGCAAGGCAGTAAGAGAAAATCAGAGAAAGCTATCTAGAAACGCAAACGGCACCACAAATAAAGCGACTGAACAGGAAACACAGGGACTTTTCTTCATTTCTTTTTTTTTTCAAAGCTAAGAAGCCCAAAAATAGTTGAAAGACATGTCGCAGAGCTTTCCGAAGACAAATCCTGCCTTGTTCAGAAGACAAATCTGGGGGTACAAGTATTAAGTCTGAAGTTGTGGAGACTCCAAGGGCCAGTTCAGATGGCCTGCAGAACTCCACAACACGCAGGAGGAGCAGGGGCTTTCGAGCCCAGCCTCCAAACCCGGGAACCTGTGTTCCAGCCCCTTGGCAGTTCACACAAAGGCTCGATTCTGAGGCTCGCTCGGTTTAAGTAAAGGCTGCGTTGCAACTGGCTCAACGTGAAGGCGTCCACGTGGAAAGTAATGAATTTGGCTGGATGGGCAGCCAACATCAGCATTGCCCAAGAGAGTTAGTAAACAAGCAGATGAAATAAAGAAATAGCCTCATTAAGGGTAAGAAAAAAAAGTATAAATGTAACAAGAGACCGTTTTGCATCTATTGAATCATAATTTTTTTAAGCTAATAATAGCTGGTGTTGATGAGGCTGTGGTGAAACAGGCAAGTCCACATGTTGATGGTGGCAGTGTCAATTGAGAGTAATTTGGCCATACGGGGCGAGAGTCATAAAACTGTGCCTTTTGACTCAATAATCCTTCTGCTGAGAATCTGTCCAAAGGATTTTCCAAGAAGAGAAAAGCCATACGCGCAGAGCTGCTCAGAGCACCCTTAAGTATTATTATGGCCCGTTACTAGGAGCCTGCATTTTCAACACCAGAGAGCTGGTTTAGAAGATTTATCAACTTGATGAACCTCTTTAAAATTGATCATTAGGGCGTTCCCGTTGTGGCTCAGCAAGCTAAGAACCCAACTAGTATCCATGAGAATGTGAGTTCAATTCCTGGCCCCGCTCAGTGGATTAAGAATCCGGTGTTGCCCTGGGCTGCGGTGCAGGTCGCAGACGCAGCTCAGATCCCGCGTTGCTGTGTCTGTGGTGTAGGCCAGCAGCTGCAGCTCCAATTCGACACCTAGCCTGGGAACTTCCATATGCTCCAGGTGTGGACCTTAAAAAAAAAAAAAAAAATCATTAGTAAGGTGCTTGAACAAAATGCAAAAATGCTTAGGGCATAATGTCAGATTACAGAATATTCCCTACACCCATGCCCATATCAAATCATAAGTTAATGTATGGATAGACAGATCAGCTACCTGGAAACAATCTGTCTGGTCAAGGGGAAGGTGGTTACTGATTTTATGTACTCATCCATTTCACTCTTTGGCATCACAGCGCTGTTTACACAACTGGCGGCAACGATATGGGCGGTGATGATTTTTATTAGTGAATCTTCAATAGCGTATAGAAAAGGAGTGAGCCCTAGAAACCACACTCGGGGTATGAGAAATGGTCAAAGCCAGAGGCATCTGAGGATCTACTCAAAGAAACGTGACGTCTCAGCAGAAGATGGAAAATGTGGGCGCTGCTGGGGCTGCGCATCAGCAAGGCCAGCCTTCCAGGCCCCCGTGGAGCATCCGGCAGGCGGTATCTGATCTTCTCAGCTTCCTCCTCCCGGCCACACCCCCAGTCCCCAAACAGGAATAGCGACCTCCGGACCTGTGCATATGTAAATGTCCCCCTTCCTAAAACACCAAGCTCTGCTCAGAGGCCTAGACATCATTTAAATACTGAATTCCCTCCAAGAGGTGCTTCTCAAAAAGGCAACTGAGACCAGTTTCTACACGTGGTGCTTGAGGTCATACTGAACTTTCGTTTTCTGTGGGGTGGGACCCAGCTGGGATTTCCAGAGCGTGCAGCAGCATCGGGGAACAGTGGCCCCCACTCAGAGTCCGCAGCGATCAAGTGAGGGGTTAGCACTTCGATGTTACAGGGGGACAGTCCCGACTCCACCCCTACCAGCCCTGGTACCTTGGGACAGGTTATCTCACCCTCGTGACCTCAGTTTCTGCATCCATAAAATGGGGATTTTTCCAGAGCCTTCCTGGCAAGGAGCAGGGGGTGAGGGGGAGCACTGTGAGGATTGAGAGAAATACAGGCACTTAGCAGCTGCGGGCGCTCACTGAATCCTGGCTCTCGCCATCACTCTCGGTCCAAGACTCCTTATCCAGTAGATTCATCTGAGGTCTTTGCACCACGTACGCCCATGGGGCGAGGGCAGGCATACTAGTCAATGACCAAATGCAGCCCAACCCGGCCGACATTCGGATCACATGGTTGCTTCCCAAAAGCCCAGATGCCCCCTCCCAGTGCATTACATCCGATTCTCTGCGGGTGGGGACCTGGCACAGCTAGGGCTTTTTTCGAGCTGAATCCATTGTGCCACTGAACTGGGGCACACCTAACTTGGGCAAGAGCAACAAGTGATCTGTCCCCCAAACCCCCAAGCCCAGGAGAGCTGGCTGGCGGCAAAAGCTTTTATTTCTTTAGGCAGCAGCTCCTTCTGGAAGCGTCAGGCACTCTCTGAGTTACTGGCAGAGGACAAGGGGTTCCCCACTCTCTGCCCTCCTGCTCGGCCCTGTGACTTCCTGTAAGGCAGTGAAGTGGGCCAGCGGGAGCAACCTGCCCCACAGAGGCCACCGGGAAACACCTGACCAACTCGGGCAGTGACACGGGCAGGCCAGGACTGAACACAAATCCCCGGGCTGTCCCTGCTCCACCGCAGCCTCCTTCTCATCCTCTGCAGACCGACGCCCTGCGAGGCCTGGGCGCGGTGACAACAGGCGGGCCTCGGGCAGGTGCACTGATTTCAGAGGGGGCACATGTAAAGCGTGGGGGATCACACCTGGGAACCTCAGACCCTTACCCGTGAAATGGGTAGAACCTTCCCTGCAGGCGGCTGGGACTATGCCCAGGGCCAGGCCCAGGAGAGGTTTTCAACCAATGCAGGGGAGCTGCGGTTGGTGCAAAATGCCACCAAGGGAGGTTCGGGGGCCACTCTTCCTGTGCGAAACACAAGCCCTCCTCCCCTGCACGCAGCCTTCCAGGCCTGGACCCGGCGGTGCAGCAAGAGCTGCTGGAGGATCTGCAGGGCTGCCGGGGGCCAGATCCGTGCTCTCCTGTAGGGATTGGCACCTCGGGAAGGGAAGGGCCCCGCGGTGCTCAGCCTGGCTTGGCCTGATGGAAGCAGGGCTTGCCAGGCCCTCTTTAACACTCTGGCCTGCCTGGAGGGCTCGGGGCTGGAGTGTTCAAAGGCCAGGACACTGCTCCTTCCTGGCCTCACTCCTAAGGAACCAGCCACAGACGCTGCCTGGATTCCGAGGCAAGAGCCCCCATTTCCATCACACTGACTTACCCACAACGACAAATCTCGCCCTCTCAATAGGCTTTGGGGGTTGATGCTATTCTTAGTCCCACTTTTCAGATGGGGAAAGTGAGGCACGAGAGGGCAGCTCCCTTCCCCAAGGTCACCGTAGCAGGACAGAGCCCTGCAGCCCTGCAGGTTCCAGACGGTGGGTGCTCCCATGTGACACCACAGTGCCCTGGCTCCAGGGCTACCCCTCCTCTGATCCCTCCCTTGGGACCCATCACACTCCTTTTCCATCCCGCCCAAGGCAGGGGGCTGGAGACCCTCCATGGGAAAAGACACAGCCCGCCGGCTTGAGAGGTCACCTCGACCCCACTCCCCACCCTTCACCACAGCTTTCCTGACTTGCTCCACTGGTCGGCTTTCACCTAAACCAGTCTCTGGGTTCACTGTGACCTCCTGGCATCTTCAGTTACCAGGGGCCATGGACCTCCTAACGCAGAATCCCTGACGAGGTCAAAACGGGCAGTGCATGTGTGGAGCAGAGAAGCTGTGTGTGCCAGCCTGGCCCTCACCCCCGGGACTCCGAGCTGCTGCATCCCCAGCCGCCCACCCTGGCTTCCGCCTAATGGCATTTTTGAAAGGGAGCCACCCCCGCCCCACCCCACAGCAGCCCAGAGCTCGGCACTCAAGAGGCCCAGGGTATCTGGACAACAGACGCCCCCAGATCCGCACCTGTTAGAGGGACAGCTGAGCAGAGATCCTGTTCCCTAAGAGGCCAGGCAGGTACGGGTCCCTGAAAAAGCGGTGTGTGCACTTCTGGGTGTCTGCTGGAGCCTCTGCCCAAGACAGAAAGATCCCGAACTTCTCCCCAACTGCCATTTGGAAAACTCTGTGGAATCTGTTCGTCCAATCGGCCAGGCAGCCCTTGCACAAACATTGCTCCAGCCCCACTCTCCTGTGCATGCCTGCTGGTTGGGCACAGATATGAACAAAGAAGACAGTGCACACAAAGACGGGGTGCTCCAAGGTCACAGGATGCCAGGCCTTCAAACCCCCAAGTGCCCTGGCAAGGAAGCACCCAAGCGTAACCACAGGCACCCATAAGTGTTAGTTGCCGTAAGTGGAGGAGACGGACTTTTCTAGTCCATAATAAGGCCTGCATGTGCTCACATATTTGCCAATGACCCTGTCGTGTGACCTTGAGCGAGTTTCAGATCCCCCATGAGCAAGCGCCTGAGATTGAAAGGAGCCGTGAAGATGCAGCACACTTTCTTCTTTGTGCCTTTATGAAAGGAGCAGCAGTGACCAGGGATGCTGTCCCTTCCTTAGGACGTGTCTCAACATCGGCCGGGGAAGCCAAGCGTGGACTCACCCTGAAGTGGCCTCGTTCTTGGCAGGGCTGTGGAGCGCACTCTGGACCCAGCTGGGCCAGGCTGTGTTAGGGGCTGGGCAGGGCCATGTGCAGACCCCGTGGTCCCATCCAGAACACACGCCTGATGGTGAACATTCCACTTTCTCGGGGCGGCCCCAACCCGAGCTCTGCCACTTCTCTTCCTTTCCACCAACAGTGTTTCGAGCCTCCTCTGTGCCCTAGATGGGGAGTGGGGGGCGGAGAGGTGAGAGGGGAGGAGACAGAGACCCAGGCTTCTCAGGATCAATCCCAGGGGCCTCCGGGGCCTCTCCTCCATCCTCCCTCCTCCAAGCTGAGACCTCACCGCCTCTTTCTCGCTTCATTGCCAGGTTCATTCCTGCTGGAGGCCTCAGGTTTGGTTTTCACTGGGGAAAGGCCCTGCCCTCCTCCTGACCACTCCCTGGGCCACAGAGGATGTGTGTCCATCCCCGTCAAAGGCACACAACCTACAGTCAGCCGGGGGTGACATCCCAGGAGCCTCTAGAAACAAATGCTCATCACCCAAGGACTATCAGGTGTCCCCCTCCAGTGAGCCTCCCAGAGCTGGCATCAGCAGCCAAGTGGAGGCTCCCTCCCGGGGGTGAGGTGTCCGGGCTTGGCCAGCCAGCACACCTGCCATGGCTCAGGCTCCTGTGATGGCGCAAAAGGAGTATGAACACCTCTCGTGGAGAGAGAGGAGGCGACCCCTGATGCCCCCACCAGCAAGGTTCACCTGCTGTGAACCTAAAAGAGACAAGGTCAAACCCAACAGGCAAGGAGTTTCCACAAAGGTCCTTCCTACAGCCTGCTAGGGCCTGACCTTGACTCTCATGTCCCACCCGAACTGGGGACAGAGCTGGGGATGAGCTGAGCAGAACTGCCCGTGTTCCACTTGCAAGTGCTCAGAATCACCAGCCAGCCCCTGACCGGCTGGAAGACGAGGCAGCCCCATGCCAGAGAACACCTGCAGCTACCAGAAGCACCAAGAGGCAGAGAAAGACCCTCCCCTGAGCCTCTGGGGCAGCATGACCTTGACAACACCTGGAAGGATACCTGGAGAAAAAGGATCCTGGGGGATGCTGCTGCCCTCAGAACCGGCATAGAAGCATCTTTCTTCACCCACTCTTCTGTCACCCCCACTGCTGTCCTGTAGCCCCATACACCTGTCCCCCCACACTGTCCCTTACACCTGCAGCTCCTCTTCTCCCACTCTGGCTGCAAGCTCCCTGATGGTGGGGTTGGGGGGAAGGAACACGTCCATCCCCACCAGCCCCTGACCCTGGGGGAGAGTTACGGCGCAAATAAGTAATTCCAGCACTGGAAAGAGACTCTGAAGATTTTCCTTTCCCCTCATGGACGTATTCATGGCATAAGAAAGCTCCCAAGCCAGGGATTACATCTGAGCTGCAGCTGCAGCAATACCAGATCCTTTAACCCACCCTGCCGGGCTGGGGATCGAACCCGCACCTCTGCGGTAACACAAACTACTGCAGTCAGATTCTTAATCCACTATGCCACGGCGGGAACTCCCCCGGAAGATATTTTTAATCTAACTGCTCAGTCCCCACAGGTGCAAACTGAGGGCCAGAGAAGCGGAGTGAAGGGCCAGGACTGGGCCCCAAGATGCCCAGACCCAAGGCCTCGCTGCCTCTGCTTCCGGCCAACCGGACCTCTTGCTGGACCAGCTTCCTGCCTCACCAGATCGTTCCCTGAAGCATCCCAAGTGCCCAGAAGAGTCTAGCACATAGTAGGTGCATGTTGAACAATAGGTAAGTGTTTGTTGAATGAGCATTTGTTAAAGGAACCCAGGGTGGGAGGGGGATATGCAAAATTGGTCTTAATATTGTAAATGCTGCTCACAAAAACAGCAACAGCCTTCTGGGTGGAAAAATAAAAACCCTCAAAGGGCACTCATACCCTCCGTGTCTGTACTTCTGGGAACTCCTCTGCCATGCTTTCCTCTGAGAAGGCAGGAAAGGGTGAGAGCAGCAGGACTGAACGCTGCCCAATAACAACTGTGATGCAAATAACCTCACCCATTCACTCACCAGGCATCTGCCAAGTCTCACGAGGCCCAGACACTGACAGAGGCCCCAGGGGCCCGGAGGAGGCAAAGCCACCCCTGCCAGCAAGGGACGCGCAACTGAGAGGAAGAGCTGACAGTTACCAAGGCAGAGGATGGGTGATGGAGGGAGGTCCAGAACTCTAGGACCAGAGAGGGCTCAGCCTGGGGCAGGATGGAAGGCTGCCTGGAGGTGGTGGCGGATCCCAGAACCTGAAAGACACATGGCGGCACCTCCACGAAGATGGGAATGCAGACAGGCCAGGGGAGAGTCCAATTCCAAAAGAGACTGAGGGGCAGTGGGCACTGTCAGAGCCAGCTCCCGCTGGCCAAAGGTCCACCCTCTTCCCTGAGCACCCCAATGGGAACCTGACACCAGCGTAAGTCGTGGTCTGTTCCTCTGTGAACATGGAATGCTAAAATGGAGCAGAACCCCCGCAAGACAGAAAAAACCCTAAGCTTGGGATTTGGAGACCAGATCCAAGCCTCTAAGAGGGGCTGTGATCCTCAGCTTCTCACCTGCAAAGAAAGGTCAGGGGAGAACTGGATGATCTTCAATGATGCAGCGGAAGTTTTTAAAAAATGAATCAATGACACCTGGCTAAAGGACAAATAAGGAAATACGGGTTAAAAATCCATCGAACTGGAGAGCAGCGCGAGGCGGATAATGTCTGGAGTGACAGCCTCCTAAGGCCTGGCCGGCACCGTGGGGCACGGGTCTCACGAGCCCTCGGCTGCTCACCCACTACTGCGCCGGGACACAGTGCCCTCCGTGGTCCAGCCCAGCTTCACCCCCAGCCCAGCTCTAGCAGCACGGCTAGATCATCTTCACACACACACACACACACACACACACACACACACACACACCCCGGCATTTCCCAGTACAAGGTGTGATATCAAATCAGTGTGGGGACTTGAGCCAGACAGGTGGCAGTATATTTAATTCCATTTCCTGTAAAGCCCCAAGCTCATCACACACCACCTCAGGTCTCAGGTCTACCCCATCTCAACCAGGGCTGGCCCCCATCACCACCCAGCGCCAGTCAGCCCTGGCTCTGATCCCATCTTGGTGGTGCAGCAAGCATTCTGAAACGCCAGCTTCGGCCTCTCACGCTGGCACTTAAAGGCTACGTAGCTCTCTCCACGCCCCTGGCACAAAGCCAAAATGGACTTCACTCCGACCTAAAACACTCCTGCCCGCCTCCTCCCTGGGTACCTTCTTCGTTCCCTGACCACCCCGATCCACACAACTGGGCAAGCTTCTGTGAGCTTAAGCAGCCACTATCCCCAGCACAGCCCCTGAAGTGTCTGCCGTGATGATCTGAGTTCTCCTCTAAATCGCCTCTGCCAGGAGAAGCAAAGTTCCCTCTGGGAAAAGAGAGGGTCCTACTTATTTCTGCACTCCCAGAATGCAGCACAGGGCCTGGCCTGTAGTATATGCTCAATTAAACTACTGCAAAATGAAGAGCATTCTGCAGTTTGAGCTGTCCTAGGAAGTGAGAATAATGAGGTTTTTTTGTTTGTTTTTGTTGTTGTTGGTTTTTTTTTTTTTTGGCTGCGGCATGTGGAAGTTCCCAGACCAGGTGTCAAACCCCACATCACAGCAGCAACCCAAGCCACAGCAGTGACAATGCCAGATCCTTAATCCACTGAGCCACCAGGGAGCTCTGAGGTGTCCTAGGAATTGAAACAAGAAAACCTCCATCAGGATTTAAAAAAAAAAAAAAAAAAAAGAGTTCCCATTGTGGCTCAGCGGTAACAAATCTGACTAGCATCTATGAGGAGGCAGGTTCAATCCCTGGCCTCGCTCAGTGGGTTAAGGATCCGGGGTTACCATGAGCTGTGGTGTAGCTCACAGATGTGGCTTGGATCCCATGTTGCTGTGGCATAGGCTGGCAGCTCCACCTCTGATTAGACCCCTAGCCTGAACCTCCATATGCCATGGGTGCAGTCCTAAAAAGGGGGGGGGGGAACGGAAAAGGATTATCTCTGCCTCAGTTTTTGCATCTGCAAAGTGGAGACAGATTCCAGAAGTCAGTGGACAGGAAGGAAGTCCCTCAAAGCAGGCCCTGCGGAGGCTCCACTGATAAGCGTCCTCTCTCGTATCGTGAGCTTGCTGATTCTCCTATCAGGGTGCATGCATCCAGAAGGCTCGCGGGTGACAGGCTCTGCCACAGAGATCCTATCTCCTGGCAACTGAACTTCAAAGCATCTTTATCGGGAGGACCCACCTCGAGGACGACGGACGGTCGGTTCCTAGCTTTCTCTTGGTAATCCTTTTATTCTGGGCCTGCCAGGCACACCCACTCAGCCTTATCTGCCAAGTCCCCAAACTGTTGTCCTTCTAGGAAGGGTGTCTCTTATCTACAGACCTCCAGCGGGTGAGGGACCTGGAGGCAAATGGAAGGGAGCCCCACCATCCCAGCTCCGGCTGCGGGACCTCAACCTGCCACCCCCTCTCTCAGGGGCTCACTTTCCCCCATTTTCTCCTTTGCAGAAGGGGGGTGGGGTGGGATCCAGGCCCCTCCAACTTGGAAACTGCAATAATAATAATTCGAGGGCCCTGTGAGTTAGTACGCATAACGTGCTTAGAACTGGGCCTGGCACGGTGGTACCCACGCCTGTAGCTGTATAATTATGACTTCTACTACTGTTATTCAGTGAGGTAGCAGGCAGTCACGGTTCTAGAGTCACCGAGCAAAGGAAGGCACACAGTCCTAATTCTAGATCACAGAGGTCAAGACACATTTGAACTTAGAACCTGGAATCCTAAATCCTTGGGTCTCCCCCCATGCGGCCCCTGGCCTATGACTTTCTTCCTCTGGACCTCAGGTTCCTGCTCTGGAAAAGAGATCTATCAACCTGTTCTTTCCCAAAGGGAAGATCAAATAAAACAGAAAGGATAAAGCTTTCTAAAGTGGGTACCAGAGGTGCTAAGTAATTATCTTCATTGGAATGAATCAATTACAACCTCGCCCACACTTAAATCAATCACCCAGCCAACCACTCTGTTGTTCCTGTTTGATCCCTTGCCCATGCCACCACCACTAGCCCCAGTCATTGCCATTTGTCCCCGCACCCTTTCTGTAAGGTGTAGCCTGCTTTGATCATCCGGCTGGGCTTTTGGTGCCAGGAATTAGACACTGTAGCCAATATCTGAGAATGGGTGCGTCCTCGGATGGCACAGCTACTCCCATCCCGGGGGCCTTGACTGGTGGGACAGGGAGCAGGAGGGAACCTGGCCATGACACCCCACACCCTGCTGTCCCCATCCTGCCCGCAACACTGCCTGCCTTGTACAGCTTTGGGGATCCCAGCAGCATCAGCTGCCCCACACGCACCACCACCCTAAGGACAAGACAAGCACGGGGCTAACTGCAGACCAGAGCCCCGGCCATGAAGCTGGGCCGCCTGGGTCGAGTCCTGCCGCTGCCACGTAAAGGCTGTGTGGCCTTGCACAAATCCATCAGCCTCTCTGAACCTCTGTCTCCTTAGCTCTAAAACGGAGATGCTAAATAGCAACTTGCTCTTAGCTGCTGTGAAATTCGGTCCGTTTGTGGACAGGGCTGGCCTTCAGGAGGTGGCAGCTCTGCTGCTGTGGTTGGTGAGCTACACGAACACGCAGAGGAAGATGGCAGAGGTGAGACGGTGCCTGTGGAAAAGGCAGTCAACGTGGAAGAGAGAGCATCAGGGCTTGCCGGGCCCCCGGCGTCCTCGTGCCCTGGGCATCAGGCTCTGGAAAGGAAGCCATGGTAGATTCTGGAGAGAAGGAGCTAAGACGCCAGGCCGAGCCCGATGGGGGTGGGGGCAGGGGGAGGGGAGGAGAGAAGGTGGATTCACAGGCGTGGGCCATGGGCACCACTCCCAAGGTTACCCCCACTATGAAAATACCACAGCACATGCTTATCCTTGTTTTCTAGATGAGGCTCAGGGAGGCTGGACACTGGGCCAGAAGTGCCCAGAAGCCTGGGGATGTGGCCCCAGCAAGCAGGAGGCCTTCGCTCCCACGATGGGGCAGGGAGGGCAGTGGGTGAAAACTCTCTTTGAAACGCATTACAACACCATGCAAGCTAGGCCGGTTTTACTGGCTAATTTCTACAGAGAGGAATAAAAATTAGCAATGACGGGGGTGGTGATAATAACAAGCGCGCTGCCTGTGAAATGACTATTAGTTTTTCTGAGAGTCAAAACTGTTTTTAATTGGAGTATGGCTGATTTACAATGCTGTGTTAGTTTCAGGTATACAGCAAAGTGGTTCAGTTATATATTTTTTCAGATTCAATTCCTTTCTTTTCTTCTTCTTTTTTTTTAAAGGCTGCACCCACAGCACATGGAAGTTCCAGGCTCAGGGACTGAATCCCAGCCACAGCTGCGACAATGCCAGATCCTTTAACCCACAGCTCTGGGCTGGAGAGCAAACCTGCACCTCAGCAGCGACCTGAGACGCTGCAGTTAGATTCCTAACCCACAGTGTGATGGCGGGAACTCCCACATTCTTTTCCATTATATTATTATTGAACATACTTCCCTGTACTGTACAATGTATCACTGTTGCTTATCTATTTTATGCATAGCAGTGTGTATCTGTTAATTCCTGGTTCCTAATTTAACCCTCCCCCAAGCCCCCTTTTGGTTTTGGTAACCATAAGTTTGTTTTCTTTCTTTCTTTCTTATTCTAATTTTTTTCCCCTTTCTTTCTTTTTTTTTTCCCCCCCCCCCCGACTTTTCTAGGGCCACTCCCACGGCATATGGAGGTTCCCAGGCTAGGGGTCTTATCAGAGCTGTAGCCACTGGCTTAGGCCACAGCCACAGCAACACAGGATCCGAGCCACGTCTGCGACCTACACCACAGCTCACAGCAACACTGGATCCATAACCCACTGAGCAAGGCCAGGGATCGAACCTGCAACCTCATGGTTGCAGTCAGATTCGTTCACCACTGAGCCACGACGGGAACTCCCGTAAGTTTGTTTTCTATGTCTGTGAGTCTGTTTGTGTTTTATAAATAAATTCATTTGTATTATTTTTTTAGATTCCACATATAAGTGACATCATAGGATATTTGTCTTTGTCTGATCTATTTCACTTAGTATGATACTCTCTAGGTCCATCCTAGAGATGCTGCAAGTGGCATTAGTTCATTCTTTTTTAAGGCTGAGTAATATTCCACTATATATCCCATCTTCTTAAACCAATTGTCTATTGATGGGCAGCTGGACTGTTTCCATGTCTTGGCTATTGGCAAGTGAACTTGGCTATTGCTGTGAACATCGGGGTGCATATATCTTTTTGAATTAAGAGCTGAAATGACTATTCTTTTAAAAAGCCACCTGAATACACAAGAAGAAACCTCCACAAAAAGGTGGGTTCCAGCTTAGGTTCAAAGCAGACCCTGTCTTCACTCTTTTGCAGAGAAATATAGGACTTAATGAAAAGAAATTAAACTAAAGAGCTGTGTCTGCCCTCTGCCACAGAAGATGGCAGAAAGGCGGCCAGGCTTTCCCTGCCACAGCTCCCTGCCTGTCCCTACACAGCCTGGAGAGACAGACCAGGCTCTGTCCAGAGCAAACACGGTGGCCTGCTGCTCCCTCCGTGCCAGCCAAGAGACAGCCTTTGATGGCGGTGGACAGAGGAGGGGTGGCCCATTTGCGGCCACAGCAACCACGCCAGCCCCACCAGCCTGGCACAGCACAGTCCTCCCTGGAGCACAAGTTATAAGGCTCCGTCGGGAGCCGCTGAGTGCTGAGGCCAAAGCCAGGGTTCATCCCACTTGAACACGAGTCCCAAACATCCTTCTCCTCTTCCATTTTAACGCACTGTAATTGCTGACTCACTTGTCTATATGCCAGGGCTCCTCCAAGACACCGTCCCAAGCCATTCCATCAAGAGGTGGTACAGAGCTATGCGTAAATTCACAGCTCTGCAGCCCAACTCCCTAGGTTCAAATCCAGGCCTTGCACAAACTAAAGACACACCTCGGGCAAGTCACGAAGCCTCTCTGAGCTTGGATTTTCATCTGCAAAACAGAAATGGTGATAACACAGACGCCTGTGCACAATTCCAAAATCTAAGAAACTCTCAAGATCAACTTTTACAGTTATTTTTGAAACATGACTTGAACTAACATGAAGCTACTTACTGATTTTCTTTCTTCTACCTAGTATTAAGATTAATACATCTTTTTTGGGGGGGTGGGGGGGCACACCTGTGGCATATGGCGATTCCCAGGCTAGGGGTTGAATCAGAGCTACAGCTGCTAGCCTACCCCACAGCCACAGCAATGCCAGATCCTTAACCCACTGAGCAAGGCCAGGATCAAACCCATATCCTCATGGATCCTAGTCGAGTTTATTAACTGCTGAGCCATGAAGGGAACTCGGAAAATTAATACATCTAGAACTCCAGAACTCTTAGCTGAGCTGATACACAGTGTATTAGTCTCCTACAGCTGCAGTAACAAAATACCGCAGGCTGAGGGGCTTTAACGACAGGTGGTTACTTTCTCATAGTCCTGGAGGCTGGAAGTCCAAGATCAAGGTGTTGGCAGGTTAGCTTTCTCCTGGGGCCTCTCTCCTCTGCTTGAATACAGACACCTTCTCACTGTGTCCCCGTGTGGCCTTTCCTGGTGGGCATCTCCCGGGTGCCTCTGTGTGTGTCTGAATTTCCTCAAAAGGACAGAGTCAGACTGGGCTGGGACCCACCCCAACAGCCTCCTTTGAATTTAATTACCTCTTTAAAGGCCCTACCTCTAAGCACAGCCACACTCTGGGGTCCTGGGGTATAGGGCTTCAACAACCAGGGGATAGTGGGGCGTGAGACCCGGTTCAGCCCTTAGCACATGGTGTGATATGTGCCCTGTATTGTCTTTCTGGAAACATCATAAATTCAGAAACATGTCTCACCTCAAGTGACCCAGGTGACAGAGGGGGGACCTGAAGGACTACCTGAGGAGGCGTGCCAGCCCGGGCCACGCATGCCACATGGCCCACCAGACGGGGCTCCATGGGGCTTGAAAACACAACATGCACACAAGTGGCTGCCCACTGAGTCTGAGTCCCAGTAGACACACAACCACAAGGAGATAGTAGCTCATTACAAAACATCTCTACCCATTACAATACAGGCAGTGCCAGGCCTCTAAGAAGGATTCTCAAAGCATATTCTGAGGGCCACAAGGAAAGCTAAGAGGGACAGAGGGGCAGCTGGACCTCCCTGGCAAGTCTTCTTTTGGGTCCTTGTCAAAGGCATGACAGAAGCCACGGTTCGCTGTTTCCACTGCTGCCTATGTTTGTGGCCTATTTGCTGTAACTAAGAGTTATTCAAAACTGCTAATATTTGAAATTTGGTGGGTGTTTTCTCTAAAGCCCTGAAGCCAGCACCCTTGGTCAAGCTCTGCCCTTATGTATACATCTTCTGTGGCTGCAATTCCACTGAGAAAGAGGAAAGGGGTGCCAGGTGGCCTCTGACCATGGATCTGGGCTAGAGTCCAAAAGAGAGAGGAGGGTGGAAGGAGAGAGAGAGTTCTAGTCATCTAGGAAACCCTCATGGAAGTGGTCTCACAACGTTAGGATGGGGGAAATGTCCCCCCCTGGGGCCCGGCAATCTGCCTTTCGGCTCCAATTCTACACATGTGAGCTTTGGCCTCAGCTTCCTTCTCTGTAAAATGGGAACAAATTACCTGTTCAACCTATGGCAAGTTTGGGAGGGGTGTGGCTGGTGCTTTTCCTGACAAACCAAACACTAGAACAGTGTATGGTGGCCACATACTAAACACTCAACACATGTGAGTGGTTGTTAACCATTGCTCCACCCACTGTCACGGCCGCTCTCCGGTAAAGAGCCTGATTTTTGCAGATGGAGGAGAAAGCAGAGGTGGGGCTGGATCAGGTTCTCGGGGCAAGCCACAGCCTGCATCTCTAACCCTAAGGTCCACCTGTCCATCCATTTCATGCAAAGAAGCAAGCAAAAGGGTCCCCGCATGGGGTGGGGGTGGGGCCTGTGACAGGGGACCTCCCTACAGATCACAGCCAGAACAAGAAGGACAGACATAGCACGGCCCAGCCTTCACAGTGAAAACAAATAAAACACCAGAGCCATCATCTCGAAGCCAAATTCCAGACTGGGCCCTTGCCTCCTCCAGCTAAGGAACAGCCAAGCAGGTGTGCCTGCAGCTTGGCATGATCCAGTGAACCCACACCCTGGGAGTGGATGGACCCTGTTTGCCTTTCTAAGCCCTGTGACCTTGCCTGACCCCTCCCCAATCCAAGCCTCAGTGACCTTGCCTGAAATGGGGATATGCATATGCGTACCTCTTGCTTCATAGGATGGCTGTAAGGCTTGGCGGAATCACTGAATAAAAAGGGCTTAGCACAAAATAAGCACCCAAAATACGGCAGTTCCTTCAAGGACAGAAGGTTAACAAAAATCTGGCAGGTCTTCAAGATGCAAAGGAAGCATCAAATAAAATGCACGAGGAAGCCAGCGGCTGGAAGGAGGGAACGGGCTTTGCAGCCTGGGGCATTTTTTGCTGAGTCAGCAAGAAAAACAGCCTCTGAGCTCTGGGAGCTCAAAGGGCTTTAACAGACATGATCTCACTGGGATTTCTTTCTTTTTTTTTTTTATTAGCTTCTAAGGCAGGTTAACAGGTTCCTCCATCTCTGCCGAGACGGTGAAACTGCCGGTTCCCCAGCCGGCCCTGTCACAGCGAGGCAGGGGCAGCCTTTCGGAGACTGCCTGAGCCGCCAAGACCTAAGATCTGCTTCTTGAGCTTCGATCTGTCACGAGCCAGGCATCACAGAAGGAAATTAATTTTTTCAAAACAAATTTCCTCAAACCACATAAAAGAAATTCTGTTTTTGTTTTTCTCACGAGCAGAGCATAGAGGGAAGAAGGGAGGTTTGGGAGTTCCCGTCGTGGCGCAGTGGTTAACGAATCCGACTAGGAACCATGAGGTTGCGGGTTCGGTCCCTGCCCTTGCTCAGTGGGTTAACGATCCGGCGTTGCTGTGAGCTGTGGTGTAGGTTGCAGACGCGGCTCGGATCCCGAGTTGCTGTGGCTCTGGTGTAGGCCGGTGGCTACAGCTCCGATTCAACCCCTAGCCTGGGAACCTCCATGTGCCGCGGGAGCGGCCCAAGAAATAGCAACAACAACAACAACAAAAGACAAAAAGACAAAAGACAAAAAAAAAAAAAAAAAGAAGGGAGGTTTGGGGTCACTCCCCAGGGGGATTCTGGATGCGTTTGCCGGTCTGCAAAACTCCTGGAAGGGCTGTGCGAGGACCCGCACAGTGAGGACAGCAAGGCTTGGCCACGGTCCAGGCATGTGGCCACCCAGGGCCCATGCGCTGCTGTCACCGTCCTGCTGGGACACACCTCTTCGTTTCTGCTTCTAGGAGGCTTCACTCAGCTCTAGTTTCAAGGCCATTCTGGGACCTCCTGACATCCCTGCGATGTCAGCCCCACGCTCCCTCTGGATTATCCTCAGACCTGCATCACCTCCACCCACGGGCCTTGCCTGGACTTCCTGCCCCGTCCCTGCCCCTGAAGCCACTGCTGAGGCCAGGCAGGACACCCAGCGCCCTGGACATCTCAACCCCTTGCTCTGGGGTTCCTGAGCCCAGGGAGGTGGGACCTCTCCCTGCGGAAGCCTGGGTTCCCCCTTTGAAAATCAGGGGCTCGAATCCCCGTGTGACTGCTCGACAGCAGGAGATGACATGTGTGCAATGTTTCATAAACCGGGAGAGGGCTGAGCGGGCGAGGGCTGTGTCAGCCCCCTCCCACCCCAACTACTTGAGGGAGGACGCTCCTCTTGGTCACCGGGAAGATGGGTGGGCAGCAGGGACGGTGGGCTCCAGGGAGCCTGTGGATGGGACCTGGTCCCAAGGCTGCAGCCTGAACCTGGGGTGTGTGCGAAGGAGACAGGAAAGAAGGACCAGACCTGGCCAGGTCTTGGGTGGAGGGTCAGTCCTGGCCAGGTCAAGCTCTCATCGCTCCCCTAAGTGACTCTCAGCCTCTGTTCTTGCCCTTCCGGCCAGCTCTTCCCCCAAAAGCCCTTTAAGCAAATCCACTGTGTGTAGGGACCACCCAGCCCCTTCCCTGGGGCACATCTGAGAAGGCGGGAAACTGCCAGCCCCGGGTCATTCCTCAGAGGCAGCGTGGAGCAGTGGGGCCAGTGCAGGCTCTGGGGTTGCAGGGAAACCCTGCTCCCATCTCCTGGGGTTCCAGCACAGCCGTGGGGCTGAGGACTCAGCAGGCAGACTGCAGGCACCAGCCAGGCGACCCAGGGACCCCCGGTCTCAGATAATCACAGCAGGCCATTGCAGGGTCACTGGGAGTTAAGCCGGGTACCTGGCACACAGTAGCACCTAATAAAGATGAGACACTTTCTATTGCTAGTATTCACGCGGCTGGGCTGGCAACCCCGTCAGTAAGAGGGCGGTTAAAGGCGCACCTGCCCCGGAGTTTATTAAGAGGATGAAATGAGACGATGCTCGTAAAGTGCTCAGCGTGGTATCTGACACTCAGCAAGGGCTCGACACAGGAGAGGGAAGTCCTCGGCCTCTGGCTTAAGTTTTCCAGGAAGCCAGGCTGTTGGGAGGAGGGGCCAGCCTCCGCTTGAGCAGGGAGATGCGCTCTGGCCAGTGACTAAGGCTCGGGCGGCAGGATGCAGCGGCTCGGGCAGGGCGGGGTTGGGCTGAGGCCGAGGCTGGCCCGCGTTCAGGGTGATGCATTTTTACCGTAAGGCCCTGGGTGACTCCAGAGCCAGCGCTGGCCTCCCGGTCCCTGGGGCCTGACACTCACCAGCCAGCAATGAGAGATGCTTCGTAAAAGAGGCAGAGACTCTGGAGCCCTCAAAAGCACACACAGTGAGAAAGACGGGGACAGGGCCTGGGAGGAAAGGACAGATTCACAGGCACGTGGCATTTAATAAATGCCACCCTCTGTTTGTTTAACCATCTGAGGTGCTATGATAGCAGGGCAGGTCTGGGTGCCAGGCTGGGTTCTGGGACCGGAGCCAAAGTCAATTAAGACCGGGGGTGGAGGGGAACCCAAAAAAGGGTGAGGAGAAGAGAAAGACACACACACACACACACACACACTCTCTCTCTCTCTCTCTCTCTCTCTCTCTCTCTCTCTCTCTCTCTCCCTCCCTCTCTCTCCATGCAGAAAACAGAGGTTTCGGCCACAGGGGCTCTCCTTTCAACAGGAGAGCCCAGCGACCAGGCACTCCTGTGCTGGGTTCTTTACAGACATTGTCTCAGGTTGTCATGAGCCAGGACAATAGACAGAGATCAGGTTGTGGGCTTCAGCGACCAAATACAAGTGTCCAAATGCCGGCAGGGCCCCCTACTTGCTGAGTAAGGTCAGGCCAATTAATTAAGAGCTCTGTGATCCACTTTCCTCATCTGTAAAATGGGAATGATAATATCCACACCCCCTTCCAAAGGGGACCAAAGTAAGCACAGGCTCTTTGCTAGGGCTTATAAAATACAGGGGAAGAGTCACCTTGGGACTTAGAAAACCTCATTCTACTGTGATCTTCCTATCTTCTGTATCCCATCACCACACTCGGCCTCTAGCAAGCAGTCAATATACACATGATGGTGTCCAGAGAGCCAGAAACCTGCCCCCGGCAGCAAAGATACTCAGAGAGCGGGTGGGGTGAGGCTGTACCTAACCCCAGCATTCTCCCCAATGTCAACTAGGCAGCGACTACTATGTCCACTTTAGAGGTAAGGAAACCGAGGCCAAAGATCTGCAGGCTCACGGTGTGCCTGGCCTTGGGCTGAGCAGGGAAGAAGAAAACAGCAGAAAGAGCAGTTATTACAGACAGACTACAGGGTTCCAGGGCAAAAGAACTGGTAAAGGGCGGGCTTATTCACAGTTGTATTTTAGCCCAGATTGTCTCAACCAGCCTTTGGGGAATAGCAATAATTTCTTCTGCTTCGATCAACTTCATTTACCATCTCGAGCCCAATTCTTTTCCAATAGGGAATAAAAGTGCAGCCACTAAAAGTCAGACATTCTTTTAAACACATCCAACCCCGCTGTGTGGCTGTGGGTTAGCTAGCTACCCTCTCTGAGCCTCCATTTCCTCTCATGTGCAAATTGAGCAAAATACTCACCTCCCTCCTGCTATGGGGTGAGAAAAGACCACCATGTGACCAGCCTTCAAGACGGGGCACCCCTTGTCATAAACGAAAGACACATCGTAAAAAAGTGACCTTGGGTTTAACTTTGCCACGCCACTGTGAAAATGAAAAGGGTAAACTTTAATAAATACTGACTATATAAATGAATCCAATCGTGACCCGAGAGCTTTCTGCTTGGCGAAAACTGGAGAAAAAGGAATTTGAGAATGAGCTCAAAAGGTTGGAGAGAGAGCGTCATGGGTCAAGTGGAGGCTGACAGGTGCTGGGGGAAGACAGTGGGACTTGCTTTTCTGAAATTCTAGGGATTCCAGCAACAAGGGACCAGCCACAGGCACTTCCAGGTAAAAGAAAGGCTCTTGCAACACTGTAAATCACCTATGCTTCAATAAAATTTTAAAAAAAAGAAGAAAGAAAGTCACTGTTCCCAAATTCTGACCCATGTGCACTGGCTCTGGGGAGAGACTCAGTTTTCTTGTCTGTTCAATGGGGATGATGTTATTTTCTGCCGTATTCACACAAAGCCCTTAAGACAGTCTAACACCCAGGAAGTGTGCAATAAGTGTGAGCTACTCCTTTTTATTCCTGGGTGATATTATTGCCACTATCCCTCCGTGGTCCCTCTTCTTTCTTCTTCTTGGGAATCAGCACTTTCTCGGAGACAAACGACAGGGACCGAAGTGGTGCTATTCTTTATTGCTTTGGCAAAATAAAATAAAGATCACAACCATTTCCTTTCCATTCTGAGTGCCCAGGTGACCAGGAAACACCCGGAGACTTAAAGAGGCTTTCTTAGCCCCGAGTTCATCTTCCTGCAAAGCCTTAAACTTTTGCTCCTTCCTTTCACTAGACTACAGGCTCCCCAGGGACGGAGAGCATATCTGCTCTGCTTGCCACGAGACCCCCAGCACTTGGGACAGTGGCTAATTTACATTAGGTACTCGGGAGAATTAACGGGGTAACTGGCGTATAATCATCGCTCTACAAGTTTGGGTGCATCCCTGTGAGCAGAGGAGCCAACGATCATAAGTTCTCCCCACGCACTTCTCTTGGGACAGCTCGCCTGTACCCAGGCAGACCAGCGGCAACTCGGCCTAGAGGGGTCGGCCTGGGTCTGTACCAGCCTCCGGGTCAGCCCTGGCGCCGTGCGATACAGAGCTGCGCTGGGCTCACCTCCAAAACACCTTAATACACATCCACAGGTATGACTCTCTCTTCCTCCTTCCCAACCAACTGTGAGGTTGGCAGCTTTCGTCTTCTAGTTCAGAGAAATAAAACGAGGTTCAGAAATCTCAGCGTTCGCTCCCTGGACCAGAGAGCTGACAAGGGGCAGCAAGAGTCCTTGAAGCCAGCCTGGATCCCAGGCCCCTGGCGTCCACATCCCGAGCTCAACCACATGCGAAATAAATGAGGACAAGTTGAGGGAGGAATAAATGCAAACTATGGTGAGAGCGTCCCAAAGAATCCAGCCCCCTCTGTACCTGGACGGCAGCGAACACAGCCGAGCGTGGGTCTAACGGTGATGCTCCCTGCCAACTCGAGTGCACTGAGGAAGGGGGTCCTTTCAGGCATGCGATGGATGAGCGCTACCCATCTTCCCAGGGGGCCGTGAGGATGCAGGCTGCCCTCGGGACCGGCGTGTGGTGTGTGCCTGTCACAGGGACAGGCAGTCAGCCTCCTGGTCACCAGGGAAACCACCACAAACCACCCCTCTCTCATCAGACAGGCAAAACCGTGAAAATCTCACGTACCGAGAGCGGCGGACACGGTAGGGAACCCAGGGACCGGGTGCCTATGGGGCGGGAGTGTGTGTAAACCCAGCCAGCGTGGCTGTGCTTGAACACAACGTGGGACCATGTGCGAAACGGAGAATGCTGATCAGCTTCTAGGCGGCGGCTGCAGTGGCGGCAGCAATGTCACCTTTGGGTATAACCCCTAGGTGTGCTCACGGGTGCCCGAGGAAGATAGGAGGGGCCTGGGAGCCCCGTTTGTGAAACACCGCGGAGAAAAGAAGAAAGAGCAGAGGCATCAAGCACAGGCTCTCTGGACAGCAGAGGGATAACCAAGGATACTGGGGCTTGGGGAACACAACCCTTCATTGTTCGCGCGCTTCCGACCCGACTCGACCCGACCAGACCCGACTCCCATCACACGCTCCCTCCCTCTCCCTGTTCATTTTCCTTCGTTTTTTCCCTCTTCTCAGCCTACAGCCCAGCCCCCCAGGGGAAAGTGGAATTCCCGGATGGAAACAGAGCGCAGACGTCCTTTGAGCAAGAGAGGGTCCCCTCAGCACGGGGCCTGGACCTCAGCCGTGCGCCCAGGGAGGGCAGAAGCCAACTGCCCTCCACTTAACCCAATTTGCAGGGCCCAGAAGACGGCTAATGAGCCTGCTCCCTGAAGTCATCGATACCACTTTCCGAATCGAGTTAGCAAATTGGTCTTAAAACCGCTTCAAAGGGGCCGGGCTGACGGTTTCCAGCGAGGCATCCGGCCGGCCATATGGCCACGACTCCGGGGCATGAGCAGCACAGGGGACAAGCTGCCTGGCTTCATCTCCGGTTGGGGACCGCCCCGCCTCTGGAAGCCTGATCCAGCAGAAGGGAACTCGGGTCCCCATGAAAACGACAGCACAGCTGTGGCAGAGACAAATCCAGGAGGACCCGTGCAGACCCGCCCAGCCCCCGGGAAATGACAGCTCCCCCCTCAGCCCTGTCTTCTGATAAGCTGAACCTGGAATGACAGGAATTATGTGATAACCAGGCTTTAGGTGTGGCTTCTGGGTGGGAAGCCAAAGGGGAAAGAAAAAATCCCATACCCAGAAGGTTTCCCCAAGTAAGCCACCTTGGGGTTGGTAAAGCAGACTCTGGCATCTGACAGAGAACCAGACAACAGCCCTTGGAAGGTCACCTGCACATGAGAACAATGGTGAGGAGTTCCCGTCAGGGCTCAGTGATAATGAACCTGACAAGTATCCATGAGGATGCGGGTTTGATCCTGGCCTCGCTCAGTGGATTAAGGATCCGGCGTTGTCGTGAGCAGTGGTGTAGGTCACAGATGCGGCTCAGATCCCTCATTGCTGTGTCTGTGGTATAGGCCAACAGGTGCAACTCCAATTTGACCCTTAGCCTGAACTTCCACGTGCCGCAGGTATAGCCCTAAAAGACCAAAAAAGAAAAAGAAAGAAAAAGAAAAGAACAGAACAGTGGTGAGCAGTTTGTATAATACCTTTTGAGGTCAGTGCTCTCCTTGCCCCCATTTCGCAGATGAAGAAACTGAGGTTATGAAAGCGGAATGGGGTCATGCGGTTGGCACGTGGCTAAAGCAGAAATCAAACTGGAGCCTCTTCAAACACCTCCCTCCCCCCCGCCCCTGCGCCGCTCGGGCTTTATCGTGACATCGCTGTGACTTACATCCCCTTCTCCACAATTCAACACAAAAATGGCCAAAGGAACCCGGCATCAGAGCCAGATATGTTTTCCTTGAGATGTTTTTCATTACAGACCCTAAATACAGCACCTACTTTTTCTTGAAAGCCCATGTGAAGCACTGGACCACTTATCTTCGACCACACAAAAGTCTTGAAGGGCGTGGGATTCATTTTTCTCTCTTATGGATGAGAGGGAAGTGGCTCAGAGATGCTGAGTAATATGCTCAAGGTCACACAGCCAGGAAAGAGACGAACGCTCATGCTAGGCATCTGACATGCAACCCACCTCAAACACTAAACCCAGCATCCTTTTCCTGAAACCCAGCACCTGTCTGTCGACCTTTCTGTCTCTGGGCTTCGCGGAAGAGCCTAGGTCAGCCAGCACATGGGGAGACACGAGAGAGCTCTAGACAAAGTGACTTGGCCACCCCCCTCCAAGGGAATATTAGAAACCATTCTGGATCGTCGTGCTGGGACTAGGGGGCGGGGTAGACAATGCTGCTGGCATCTAGTGGGTAGAGACCAGAGCGCTAATGAATAACCTACAACATGCAGGCCGGCCCCACAAGGAACTCTCTGGCCTAGAATGTCCATACTGCTGAGGCTGAGAAACCTGCTCTACATCCTACATATCTTTTCAGCTTCTTTTTCCTCTTGATTTTATACAGGGAGAGCTTCTCTGTCACCCAGTACAATAAAAGAGTGCTTATTCATTTGCAGTAAAACTTCACATGGGGAGTTCCCGTCGTAGAACCCAACTAGGATCCGTGATGCAGGTTCGATCCCTGGACTCACTCAGTGGATTAAGGATTCGGCGTTGTTGTGAGCTGTGGTGCAGGTTGCAGATGTGGCTCGGATCTGGCGTTGCTGTGGCCGTGGTGTAGGCCTGGCAGCTGCCACTCCGATTCGACCCCAACCTGGGAACTTCCATATGCTGCAGGTGCGGCTCTAAAAAGACAAAAAACAAAAACAAACCAAAAAACCTCACACAGATTATCCCTGTGCCTAACGTACCTTCCAAAGCCTCACAATGAACGGGCCAGAAACGAGACCTGGGCTGAGATCGAAGGCTCGAAGTGACGGTTCTAGGGTTGCCTAGAAGTCTGCTCTCTCCTCACTGAGCACCTGCTGGGTGTCAGACCCCACGCTGGGTCTGGGGGTGGTGCCAACAGGCAGGAGCTGTGAAACGTGGGGGCTCAAGTGCCAACTCCCCAAGGGGACGTCATGCCATCTCCCGGAGCCACTGGATAGGATGGGAAGGCCGTGACACTGTCTTTTGATTTTGATTTTGATTTTGATTTTATGAAAAGAATTTTAATTCGTCCTCATTTCTTAAAATGCCCACAGGTTGACAGCATCTGCAAATGCCTTCATTCCGGGGACACTTCCAGACCCTCAGGTCCTCAGTCCCAGGTCCTTTCGGAACCTCAAGAGAGAGGCTCCAGGTGGGATAAGAATCGCACTGGGAAGACAGGGGGCTGAGCTGGCAGAGGGGCCCAGGCCAGGCCCAGCTCCCTCCTGGGCTCTGCCCCCACCAACGCCACCTCCCCCTCAAGTCCCAAGGGATAATGTCAGCGTACAGATCTCAGCGCTAGAAGCAGCAGCTTTGTCCTGGGTTCCACAGGTCACTCCATTAAGTGGCTACTTAAACGGCAGCCAGAGTAGGAGGAGCCACATCCAGCTGTGAAGCAGGACTGAACCCAAACCACTTTAAGAGGGAGAAGCCAAAGGCCCTGTACAGGGAAGGATCAGCCACAGAAGCACCAGCCAGTAAGATGAGGCAGAACTTGAACTCGGCTCTGTTGCAAACTTGTCACCAGGTTATCACTAAGTCAGGTCACTTGTACTCGGGGTGACCTCAAAACAGCTCCATACACTCCGTGCAGAATGGAGAATCACTACCGGCGCTCTTCGGGGTGAAATGGGAGAGGTGAGTGCCAGCAGCTTCGGTGCACAGAGATGGAGACCTGGTGCGTTCCCTCGGCTTGCTGAGCCGTCCCAGACAGGAGAGAAAGCGTTAACGAGTGGCAGTTGTGGGACAGTGGCTCGGTCACAGGCAGACAAACCTGGGTGAAGACGCTGGCTCCACCACACTAGGCAAGGGCACAGCAGATTCTCCGAGATCCCACCTACATCCATCACCAGATGAGACCTCGCACCTGGAGGGGCTGCCAGGCGACAGTGCTCAGCCTCAGCCCACAGGGAGTTACAGAACTGGGGACACAGAACCACACTCCAGGGCAACCAAAAGTCTGTGGGTGTGGGTGTGGGTGCCTGGGACTCGGCTGCCCTTGGAAAGGAGTTCACAGTGTGCCACTGACCCCCGCACGTGGGCCTATAGCGGTGGCACCCTCCACGCCCGGCGCAGAAAGCAAAAGGCCCAGGGCAAGTCCAGGGGATCCGCCTCGGGAAGAACAAGAGGACCACGTTTCCCCCAAAGGGGAAAGGTCCCGCCCACGTCCACAGTCCAGAGCTGGGCTGGACAAGGGGCCAGACAAGAAAAGGGGGCGCTTCCCAGCCAGCACAGGTGGGGGCAGGCGCTGCGGACGGAACCGGGGGCGGCGGGGAGGACGGCAAAGAGGAACACCTACTCCCCGGGACCACGAGGCCGCCATCCGTGAAGGACAGGCTCCCCGAGAGGTTCAGCAGAATGTTCACGTCAACACAGCGATGCCAAAATAATAACCAACTTGCGAAAAGTAACAGCCGAGCAAACGGGGCAAAGAGAGCGTGGCATTCCCACCACTAACTGTCATAACGACAGGGAATATTCGCGGAGGATTTACTAGAGACCAGATGCGAGTCGGACTTCTCGTCAGTCAGCTGCTGAAGGAGAGCAGCTTCACAGGGTTCAACCTAAGACTTTAAGCACTTCACATGTATCGACGCACGACAACCCTTATGAAGTGAGGCGGGCAGAATCACCCCCCCACCCTCCGAGAAAAGACACGTTCACATCCTAATTCCCTGGCCTGTGCCTTTGTCACCTCCCCTGATAAAGGCAACTTTGCAGATGCAAATCAGGTTAAGCACCTGGAGGTGGAGATATTTTCTGGATTACCAGGCAGGGACTAATCTAATGGCACAAGTCCCCAAGATCAAAGAACTTTCCCCTGGTGGCATCAGAGAGATGAGAGAGAGGAAGAAGAACAGATTAGAAGCATGGAAGGGACTGGGCCCATCATTGCCCAGATCTGACCATGGGAGAGGAGGCCACCAGCCAAGGAGTGAGGGCAGCTGCTAGAAACTGGACGGAGCTCTCAGCTGACACCCAGCATGAAGGTGGGGATCTTGGGAGTTCCTGTCTCGGCTCAGCAGATTACGAACCCAACTGGTATCCATGAGGATGTGGGTTTGATCCCTGGCCTCGCTCAGTGGGTTAAGGAACCAGCATTGCTGTGAGCTGTTGTAGGTTGCAGACTTGGCTCTGACCCCACATTGCTGTGACTGTGCTGCAGGCCGGCAGCTGTAGCTCCGATTCGACCCCTAGCCTGGAAATGTCCATATGGCACAGGTGTTGCACTAAAACAACAACAACAAAAAACGGGGGTGTCTCAGTCCTCCAAATGCAGGGAACTGAATTCCACCACAGCCAACCAAAGCAAGGAACACAGATTCCCACTCCCTTAGAGTCTCCAGAAAGGAACACAAGCTTGATCTCAGTCCAGTGAACCTCAACCAGACGTCTAACCTAGAGATAATAAATGCATGATAATAAACTTGTGTGAACACTAAGCCTGCAATCTTTTGTTATTGCAGCCACAGGAAACCACTCCACTGGGTAAAAGAGCCACACTGAAGACACAGCTGAGACGATGAAGCACAGTGTCCCTGGCCACATAGCCAACAAGGGGACAGCTGGGCTCTGACAGCAGCAGACAGGCTTTGGGGACCTCTGGCCCCAACACCCTACTCTACAGTCTCAGGAGAGTGATTCCACATCAACTTCACAGAAGGCAATGCATTTTGGACTTACTCTGCCTGAAGCTTGATTTTTTTAAAAAATACAATTATTACTTTAAGTGATGGAAACTGATCGAAGAATAATAATATAAAATAGTACAATGGCAACTTGCCTTAGGAAGATTTAGGGGAAAGTTCTACCCTGTCTAAGCCTGGATGATGGTAAAAAAAAACAAAAAGGGATCCCAGTGGACAAAGCCGGTGTTGGGCAGGTAATCACCCATCCTGCAGTCCCGTCAGGTTAAAATGCTGAAAGACCTTCACGGCAGTTGACAAAGAACTGCTTCCTCAAGAGGACAACTCTTGTCCCGCTATCTGGACTTGTCCCCTGGAGCCACTTCCCACCGTCCCAGCCCTCCACAAAATGCAGGGTTCAGGCCTGGCACAACCAGTGGGCTCCTGGACCCTGGCACCAGGCACTGCGCCTCCTGATGGTGCAGGCTAAAATATCTTGATTGTCACCCCAGAAAGACCGAGCGAGAGGAAAAACCAGTGGTTCCAGCAGGGAGGTGACCTTGGACCAACCTGAAAGGAAAGGTCTTCCGGGGCCACAGAGGGTCTGGGACGTACGCAGAAAGCGCAGAGACCCTTCGATGTGACCTTGAACCTGTCTCCACTTACTAGCACGTGGCCTTGCGGATGCCGTTTCGCGTCTCCAAATCTCAGTGTACCCCGCGGTAAGACACAAACACCAAGAGGGCCGCCGGCCGTGCAGCTCAAAGGAGAGAACCTATGGATTCAGCCTCCACCTAATAAGAACCACCATGATGACTGGTACGTGCCCGGAGCCCTGGGCCACGACTTTGGGAAGTGCCGGAGCTGCGGAATCAAAGGCAAACCAAAGGCAAGCGGCACAGAGAAGCAATGGGTCTCGGGGCTTCGGGAGACTCCCACCTCGATTAGCCTCAAGCCTCCACACGAGGTCTTCCTCCAGCCAACACTCCCGCCAGGCTTCCCCTGTCCACCTGTGCCCCGTCTCCCATCTCCTGTGTCCACGAACCACGGTGCCTTTTGCTGGTCCGCCTTCTCCCTTCCCAGCTCAGCGCTCAGGGCCATGGTTCTAGCGGGGAAGAGCACCAGCCCTGTAACAGGGCGGGTCTTAACTCGTCGGTTAAATGGGAAGGAAGGTGGGGGGGAGAATCGCTGAGGAACTAAAACACATCCAGCTCCTTCTGTCTCGAGAACCACCAGGCCTGGGCAGAGAAAAAATGAAGCCAGAAGACCCCCTAGGTACAACCCCCACAGTCCAATCTAACCTCACCAACAGAGAAATTAGACGCCAGAAAACAGAAGGAAGGGGGCTCCGAAGATACCACCCAGCCTCAGTTTGCTCATCTATCAAATGGGCACGATGCCCACCCTGCTACCTCAGCGGGGGAAGGACTGCTCAAGAGAGAGGTTCTCCGAGAGCTGTAAGGTGCATTCTGCCACATGATGACAGCACCACATACCAGTGCCAACACCCACTGTGCAGAGACACCAGGACAGAGTCGCAAACATGCAATAAACCCAAGATGGTGCACAAGTGCACAAACGGCTTGGAATTTTCACTCATTTTCTGGGGAGGCTTCAATCTTTCCCAGTCTTTCAGCTCCAAGAACAAATGGCCCTGCTTTTTAAAGGTCTCATTTTCTTTCTTTAAACACTTTAATGAAAAAAACATATCAGAACCCCAAAGGGAGCTTACATTTAGCCTCTGTGTAATCTGTATTGCTGGGACCTTTCGAATATATATTTTTGGGGGACCCACAGGATAGAACCACAGGGGCCTTTCCTTCACCTCATGAGCCCCTCAAAACTCTGGTGGCATTTCTCGATTTCATCTTGAACAGCTGCCGTTGAAGCGTGAGAGATGGAGGCGGCCGTTTGAAATGAATGAGGTCCCTCTCTGGCCAAGAATAGACACGATGCGATTCGTGCTTCTGCCCAGGACGGGACCTCCTCGGGGGGGCCTGAAGCCAGCGTACTCACGTTTATTGCTCCTGGAAAATGCTGAGATGTTGAGCTTCACTCGCATTCCATCATCGCCTTCTCCTCTCAGCCCCAGCTGATCAACCAAGGGTGGCACCATTTCTGGAATGATGGGGGGGGTGGCAAAGAGAAGAAGCTTGAAGCCCTCCCGCCCCACAGCCCTAGAGATGCAATCATTCTCTGAACGGCTCTGCTCCTGCACCCCCCCCCCGGGGGGGTCCCTAACCAAGGATTTCTCGTCCTGGAGTGACAGGACGAGAGCCGGGAGAGGAAGAACTGACAGAATGAGCTAGGAGCCTGACGGAGGTGGGGGAAGGTCATGATCTGAGCTGCTGTAAACGCCTGGGTTCTCACCCCTGCTCTGTCACTTTCCCAGTAACACCCAATTGTGTCCTGCCCACTTCTCTGACTTTCGAGGTTTGAACCGCAGGTAACAACGACCTCATCTGATGCTCAGAAAGACGACATGGGATAAATGGGGCAGGGCGTCTCAAGATCCGTGCTCAACGCTTGTCAGCCGCCTTGTCCCGGCTGTCACAGGGCTTACTTGAAGCCAGGAAGGTGACGGTCACAAAGTGACTGGACGGGATACGTGAAGCTTATCACCTGGTGAACGAGGCTGACTCCAAGTCCACGTGGGTCTGCGACTTCAGTCTGGACTTAAAATGGACAGTGAGCATCCGACCAGAGTGGTCATAGTTCCCCAATTCTTTTTTGTGCAAAACGCTCTAAAGGGGCACCTATGACCACACGGGCATTACACTTAGCAGGCCCCGATCATCTAGAGAACCCGACCAAGGGGAAACAGGGTATTTAAGGAGGAAAAGCCTCATCTGCGGGGCAGGTGGCCTGTAGACGTGAAAGCTAGGCCACGTCACAAAGAAGGGTATGTTCCCAGGCTGTGGAGCAAAGACCCGCTCTAGCTACGTTCAGGAGGAGACTCCCCTAGAAAGGCCCCGAGCCACCCCCTCACTCAGAGGGTGCTGGGGAGGAAGCAGCCTTGCCCTGCATGTGGCCGGCGCCCAGCAGCACCTGCTGCCTTCTGTGGCCTTTGAAGATGGACACTCGGGGGGAGGCAGTAAGGTCACCAGGGCTTGGGGATCGGAACCTGAAAGTCCAGGAGGAGGCACAGATCCAGCGGCGTAGCGAATTCAGAGCCGGGCCAGTGACAAGGCAGCCATAGGAAGTCACAGGCCACACCCAGCACACAGCCTTCCTCCTTTCTGAGAAAGACCATCAAAGCAACGCAAAGGCAGGGTGGGGAGACCACATCACGGAGGAGACCTCCCACCTGCAAGACAGAGCTTTGGTCCTGCTTGGATGAAGCCCCATGCTTATTCCAAGACCACTGCCCACTAGAACCTCTGCTTCCTCCCCGTCCCCAGCCAGCACGCCGCTCCCAACAAAATCCTCCTTCCTGGGCCCACTGTTGCCACTGACGCCTTTCAGAATCATCAGGCTCCCAGTAAGCCACCCCAGCTCTTGTCAAATCTACCTGAACCAGGGTGATCATAACAGCCAAGGTTGGCAGCTCCTGCAGTGGCTTAGCAGGTTAAGAATCCATCTAGTATCCATACAGACTCAGGGCGGATCCCTGGCCTCTATCGGCGGGTTAAGGATCTGGCATTGCTATGAGCTGTGGTGTAGGTCGCAGACTTGACTCGGATCTGCGTTGCTGCAGCTGTGGCATAGGCCAGCAGGTGCAGCTCTGATTCGATCCCTAGCCTGGGAACTTCCATATGCTGCAGGTGCAGCCATAAAAAGAAATTAAAAACAAAAAAATAGCCAAAGTCATCAGAAGGCACACACTCTGCCTGCTGGGCACTGCTCTGTGCTCTCGGCAGAGAACCTGACCTGTGAATGTCATAGTGACGCTTTGAGGAAAGCACATGACCATCCCATTTTACAGCTAAGAAAAATGAGGTTCAGGAGTTCCTGTCGTGGCGCAGTGGTTAACGAATCCGACTAGGAACCACGAGGTTGCGGGTTCGGTCCCTGCCCTTGCTCAGTGGGTGAACGATCCGGCCTTGCCAGGAGCTGTGGTGTAGGTTGCAGACGCGGCTCGGACCCCGCGTTGCTGTGGCTCTGGCGTAGGCCGGTGGCTACAGCTCCGATTCGACCCCTAGCCTGGGAACCTCCATATGCCGAGGGAGCAGCCCAAAGAAATAGCAAAAAGACAAAAAAAAAAAAAAAAGAAAAGAAAACTGAGGTTCAGCGAGGTTAAGGAGCCTCCCCTGGTCATGCATCCAGAGCCTGGGCCACTGGGCCACGCACACCTCACCTTCCTCACACGCCACACCCCTGGGTTAAAGTGTGACTCTGACCTTCAGCAGCTGCTTGACCTGGGGCAAGGCACTCCGTCTCTCTTGGAAGCTTCACTTCCTCCTCTATGACAGGAGAGCATAACACCTGCTCTGCACCGTGGCTGCTTCGGTGCTGATGAATGAAGACAGCCATGGCACACAGCAGATGCTGACAATGGCCACTGCTCAGCAGGTGCACAGGAGAGAGGAGAGAGAGAGAGAGAGAGACACACACACACACAGGGAAAGGCAGGCAGGCTGACCTGGCCTCTGGAAAAAAGGCTCTGAAGACACTCACTGCTGTGGAGAGCCTGCCAGCACATAGATTGTGCTGTCTTCATCCTTCCCAAGGGAAGAGAGGCCAAAAAAGAATACTCAGAAGGACCCAGCTGGACTGGCTACACCGCATCCAGGTGAAGCAGTGAAAACAAAACAAAACACTGCCCCAGTGCTTTTCTTACCCAAGCCCACCGGACCCCAGGCAAGCACAGCAGAGAGTGAATAGACAGTGGTCACGTGACCCCAGCTCTGGTTCTCCCATGAACGGCTGACAAGTACAGCTTTCCAACCTCCCAGCACCTCGAGGTTGATCTACATCCTGAAGAATTAAGTCTCGGCCCTGTTTGAAAGCTATTAAGGGCACTTACAAACAAGGCCTGCGGAGAGAAGGGGGCTGAGCTGCCTCAAGGAGGCAGTGGGGAATCATCCAGACCTTCCTGGGGGAGGAGGAAAAGGGTTCCAGTGGCCCCGTCTCTCGGTCGGCACCACCCCGCACCCCCACCACCCTGAGGGCTTCACGAAGATGAAGATGGGTCCTACGCACTGCCCTTTGCCAAGACAGGTACCTGGGGCAATGTGAGTCTTCAATAAAGTTTTGTGAACTAACTGAATAAGCCAGAGCACGTCGTTGCCCCACCCCCTCTCGCTGCTTAAGAAGGGTATGCGGTTAGAGCCACTCAGGAAAATGCCCACAAGAGGTTAGGGCTTCTCTGCCCCTTCGTGAATATGAAAGACACTCCCTCGGTTGCAGTCAGTGGGCAGCCAAGACTGGGGCAAAGGAGTCCCGCCTGTGTGCAGTGAACACACACAATGCCCTGTAGCTCAAGCCTAGTCTGCTGACTTCAAATGCTGACTTGAGGACCACAAGCGGTGCCAGGACACCGAGGCTGCCAGAGAACATGCTCCGGGCCTGGCCCCTTGCCAAGGGCCACACACACCCATGACCCCCTTGCCTTAAGAGATAGGTCAGCATTTACATTTTACCTCTGAACAAACCCCGGGCTTAGAGAAACCAGGCACACGTGGCCGAGTCTCACCTAGATGGCAGCGGAGGCAGGGTTCCAGCAGCCCCTGTTCTTACAAGGCACTTGGAAGCACCGCCAGATCCAGAGGAAGCAGAAGCAAATCAAGAGAGCACCCCCTCAGCCTCAGGGAGACCACACACTGGACAAGTGTCTCTAGGGTCTGCCCCCCCACCCGTCAAGCCCAGGAAGACCTCTTTCTGCCCCCCACCGCCGTGGGGTTCCCTGGGTCCAGCCCACCCCACCCACAGCCTCTGCCCCGCCCCCGAGTGCACCTTGTAAGGGACTCTGGTCCCAGGATTGGTGCCTTTCTCCTGGGAAAGCAGGGAGCAGGGCTGAGTCCTCTTTCTAAGCCCAGGACTTAGCAGTGCCCAGCACACAGGGGCACTGAATGAGTATCAGTGACATCAAGTTACACAGTGGACCAATCCCCATCTATAAAATGGGAATAATAGTATCACCTCCAGGGTTGTTGGAAGGATAAGACAACCCACGAAAACCACCGCTATACAGATGGCCAGTAGGCACCTGAAAAGATGCTCAACATCACTAATTAAGAGAAATGCAAATTGAAACTACAATGAGGAACCACCTCACACCAGTCAGAACAGCCGTCACTAATAAGTGTGCAAATAACAAATGCTGGAGAGGGTGTGGAGAAAAGGGGACCCTCCTGCACTGTTGGTGGGAACGTAAATTGGTACAGTTGCTGTGGAGAGCGGTATGGAGATTCCTCAGAAAACGAAACACGGAACTCCCACGTGATCCAACAATCCCACTCCTTGCCGTATATCTGGACAAAAACTACAATTTAAAAAGATACACGTACCCCATGCTCACCGGAGCATTATTCACAATAACCAAGACATGGAAACAACCTAAATATCCATCGACAGATGTATGGATTAAGAAGAGGTGTAGTCCATGCATATAATGGAATACTATTCAGTCATAAAAAAGAATGAAGTAATGGCATTTGCAGCAACATGGATGGACAAAGAGATTATCACACTAAGTGAAGTCAGTCAGAAAGAGAAAGACAAATACAAATACAATATGACTATAGGGAATCTAAAATATGGCACAAATGAACCCATCTACAGAACAGGAACAGACGCACAGACATGGAGAATAGACCTCCCGGGTGCAGAGGGAAGGGGGAGGAAGTGGGATGGATGGGGAATTTGGGTTTAGTAAATGGAAACTATCACATTTAGAATGGATAAGCCATGAGGCCCTCCTGGACAGCACTGGGAACTCTATCCAATCTCTTGGGACAGAACATGATGAGAGATGATACAAGAAAAGGAACGTATATACATGTTATACAGTCAGAAACTGGCACAAAATTATAAATCAAATATACTTTTTAAAACACGTAAAAGTGCTGCTGACTTGGGTCCTCCTTGGTACAATTCCTGACAATCTTTATGGCTGGTAAACAGAAGAGAAAAACGGAACGTGTCGATAACTTGGCACAATCCCCAACATGCTCTAGGGGTAAATAAATATATATGCACATATGTGTGTAGGGTGGATACAGGTGTGTGTACGTACACACTCATCAAGACAGAATTGCGTGTATGGGGTTGTTTCCCGCTGACAATGGGCGAAGGGGGCCAGGATACAGCTAGCTGGGCTGTACCCGGTATTCACCAGGGAAGCTAACCCCAAACAGCTCATCTACACAGAGTTCACTGGGGTCCGCAGCGGCGTGCCTGCAGAAGGCTGAAACGCCGCTACTTCGGGGAGTGTGATGAGGTTGGTGCTGGGAGAGGAACAAGCAGGGCTGATCGCCTTAGGACTCCCCTTCGAAGTCTCGGCAACAGGATGGAGAGAAAACTCACACAACCAAAGTTTTTACATGTCCTATGCTCTTCACACCCCCTCCAGAAAATCTATCTCAGACTGTCCCTTCATCTTGCCTTCATCCCTCCATCCATCCCTCGGCCAGGAGCAGGGCAGGCAGGAAGGAGGCAAAATCTAAACTGGATGCTCCATTCCGTGCACAGCCATCGGGGATGGGCGAGGGGCTGGAACGTGGCCTGAGCTGCTCACCTGAACCCACCGCACCGGGGAGGGTCTCCCCCCACCTATGGCGGGACCCCCACGTGCCATGAGTGCTGGGATTTCGGGAGGTGGGCTGTGAGCCCGCCATTCCCAGCAGCAAGGAAGGCCCTGTTCCTAAGGCCCCTGCCCATCACCAGCCCCGGACGCCAGAGCCGAAGGCCAGGCCCTCCACGGGGGTGTACCCAGGAATCTGGAGACCATTCCGCGGAGGAAGCCCTGGGATGTGGCAGGGGGAGGAAACAGGGCACAGTGGCCCTGCCAAGTTTCCCAGAGGAAATGAGTAACTCGTTGTTCGGCAGTTACACATCGCCAGGCGAGGAAGTGGCATTGTCTAGGGACCAGCCGAGGGCCTTACATAACAGGCACCCCCCTCGCATTCTGGCCATGGCCGTATTTGGGGATTGGCAAAAGCATCTGATGAGCACCTCTACCCCGTGTAAACACTGGCTTTATTAGGGTGGTGGAGGAGGTCTGGGCCGGAGTCCTGCTTGGCTGGTGCTAACGGTGAAACTGACTCAGTCTCACAAGCCCTCGGTCTGTCAATTCACATCCCCTGAGCAGCCGTATGGCCCAGGGGTTAAGCCCGGGCTCAGGGGCCAGGCCACCAGCCTTCATCCCACAACCTAGCAGCTGTGTGATCTGGACCCGTTGTCCAGCTGTTCTGGCCTCAGCCACCTTATCTACAAGATAAATCATTGCTCCTGGATCCCTGGACGCGGGCAGCAGGGCTGAGGATGAGCTGGGATCCTACACACACAGTGCTCAAAACAACGAGCTTTCAACGATGTTCCGAGCGGGATGCTGGGGATAAACATCAGGCCACCCCCACCTCTGAAGACAGGTAACAACACAAAAGCAAAATGCAGGGCCCTGGGGCCCGTGGCAGTCTGGACAGGGCCTAGCGGCTGCACCATGGAGAAGCAGAGCGGTCCCTCCCCCAAGGGACCTTGGAAAAGAAAAGGGCCAAGGACCTCTCTGGAAGCAGCCTGCAGAGGAGGGAGGCATGGAAATAAGAAACACCAAGCTCTTGCTGGAGGCGTCAGAAGATGATGGCCAAGTGGAACAAAACCGTAAAATTCATTCTAATTGGGCTGGCACCGTCGTCGGCCGCGGCTCACGACGCCGTGACTGAGGTGGAAAGAAGACGCCCGAAGGGAGTCCGTTCTCCGCGGAGCCTATAAACGCATCCATGGCTCTGTAGGATGTGTGCTCGTCGCTGAGGAAGGAGAAAGCCACCACCACTTTGGGCAATCCGCCGTGTCACCTCCTCTGCGCCGCGCCGCCTTCAGAGACCTACTGTCACACAAATGCATGGACCCATGAGTGTACACACACACACACACACACTTTATTTTGAAAGATGAGGAAACCCAGGCACAGGGAGTTGAACTTCCCAGCTGAAAAAGGTTCCAAGGGTTAGAATTCAAACCCAGGTCTGTTTCACGCTCCATTAAAAGTATTTTCTAGAGTTCCCGTTGTGGCGCAGTGGTTAACAAATCCGACTAGGAACCATGAGGTTGCGGGTTCAGTCCCTGCCTTTGCTCAGTGGGTTAACGATCCGGCATTGCCGTGAGCTGTGGTGTAGGTTGCAGACGCGGCTCGGATCCCGCGTTGCTGTGGCTCTGGCGTAGGCCGGTGGCTACAGCTCTGATTCGACCCCTACCCTGGGAACCTCCATATGCCGCGGGAGCGGCCCAAGAAATAGCAACAACAACAACAAAAGACAAAAAAAAAAAAAAAAGTATTTTCTCTCCCCCCATGGCTGATTAAATTATTTATTTATTGCTGTTATTTTATTTAGAGTTCCTTTTTTTTTTTTTGGTCTTTTTAGGGCCCCACCCGAGGCATATGGAAGTTCCCAGGCTAGGGGTTGAGTTGGAGCTGTAGCTACCGTTCTATACCACGGCCACAGCAACACCAGATCTGAGCCATGTCTTCGAGCTACACCACAGCTCATGGCAATGCCAGATCCTTAACCCACTGAGCAAGGCCAGGGAGCGCTTGTGGATGCTAGTCAGGGTCATTACCGCTGAGCCACCACGGGAAAGGAACTCCTAGAGTTCTTTTTTGTGCGATATGATTGACAGATAACTTCACGTGAGTTGCAGGTGTACAACATGATTCCATATGTGCATGGAGTGTGAAATGATCATGCTAAGTCTGGTTAACGTCTACCGACACACATGATAACTAGTATTTTTAAACACTAATCACAAATTAGGGCAAAGTTGGAAGCAGAGGAAAATCCTTTTCCCTACACCGCATGGCTGGCTGACACCCCATGGCCCTGAAATCCTTTGGTGTATGTTTCCTAAAGCCAGGACCTTCTCCCCAGAACCACAGTCCACCAGCAAAATGCTGACGTTGCGACTGACACATAATTAGCCTCCAACTCTCATTCCCCACTCGTGTCGCCCTTTGTCCACGATCAAAACTGCATCTCGTTGCAGCATCTCTGTGCCTCCGTCTTTCCTTAACTCTCATGACCTTGACACTTCGAAAGATGAAAAGGCATTTATTTAGTCTGAAGCACATCCCTTCACTTGGGTCTGTCTAATGTTTCCCACGATTAGATTCACCTTATGCCTCTTCATTAACTTTTTGGTTGTTGTTTGCATGAACTGCAAAGCGCGAGGTGGAGGGAAGATTTCCTGGATAAAAGTCAATCATCTGACGCGGCTGTGATTGTGATGACAACCTTCAGCCTATCATTTTTCACCCGTCGGGGGAAGGCGGTGGGGGTGAGTGTGTGACTCAGGGTGGCACGAAGCAGTCTGCCGTCCGGGGAGGGACGATGGTTTCTACACAGCCGAGGAGATGCTGGCATCATTCACTCACGCCAGCTTTGCTTACAAATAAAATAGAAATGAAAGGAAGAAAGAAAAAAAGAGAAACCTCAGTGTGCAGCTTAAAAAGACCTTTCATGAGGAGCCAGGCCTCTCCCTCTCCCGGCCCCCGCCTCCGTCGCAAAGTACAATACGTATGTTTATCTTGCTTCTAAGAAGGGGGATATTAACATACTGGAGGATTTTCCCCTCCTCGCGCTGGCAGGCTGGCTCCCGGCGGCTGCACGGCCACAGAGAATGAAGTGCAAAAGCAACAGTCAATTATGGCTTTTGCAAACACAGGGGCCTTTCCTGAGGTTGGAAGTCGCATCACTTGAAAGGCTGACTTTCTTCAAACTTCCAGGAACTGAGTGGCCCAGAGCCCGTCTATTTAAAGGTCAACCCAGCCCTGCTGTATTTGGAGGGCTGCCGCCAACACGAGCTTATTCTCAGCCCCTCTCCGCAGCCACCGCAGCGGGCCAGCCCACGAGCAGCACTGTGTCCCTTTCACAGGGAGGTGAGGAGGCCAGGGCCAGAGACAGAGGGAAGATCAGAAGCGGCCCGCCGCCTCCCCCTCTGGAGGCGGTGGTGGTCAGCAGAGTGAACTCTCCCCCATGGCTGACTTTGCGAGCAAGTCACATCTCAGAATCAAGCCTCTGTCCCAATTTCCAAGGACGAGGCGGTCCTTTCTGTTCCCCTTCTAGCTCAGCTCTCTGGAGCCAAGCCCTGAAGGAGCAGATGGAGGGCGGGCGGCAGGCCGTGGCTCCTGGACCCCCTTATAAGATGACCAGAGGGACCACAGCCCATCTCACCCACCAACCACATACAAAACCTTTAGGAAGTGTTCAGCCCTTACCTTGGTGTTAACACAGCTCTGCATTTATTTAATTCCATGTGCTTGTTGGGTATTTGCTTACTCTTGCCACTAACTGCAGGCTGATTCAGAGGCAACAGGTATAGAGAAGTCACTGCTGACAAAGCACCTATGATGCGCACAGGGTCCTACGGGCAGGTGGTCAGCACAGCTCACCAAGTGGTGAGGGACAGGGGGTCCGAGCCCCAGGGCCCACCTGTCTGACTCCAGGGCACACTCTCCTATTTCATTACACCGTCTACACACACCCACCATCACGTCAAGCAGGGCTGTGCTGGGAAGTAGTGATCCCGCCCGCCAGGCACCCAGGAGGGCTTCAGGGAGGAGGTGGCATTTGCACACTGCTTTCCATGGGGCTCAGAAAGAAAAGGAAGAGGAGCCCCGGAGGAAAGCATGACATGAACAAAAGCAACGAGACCTGAAAAGGACCTGGATGGACGGATACTAACCGGCTGCCAAGGCTCGAGGCCCAGAGTGGGCTAGGGAGTCCGGAAGCCCTTTGGGACGTTTTCCCAGCCCCCGCGTGCTGAACTCGGACTCTCTGCCAGTCCCTGCATCATGTCACCCGTCCCAGTTAGCCTGATCCTCAAGACAATGCCAAGAGACAGATTACCCAGCCAAGGCCTGGAGATGTCACCACTGATTACCTGGTCACGGCTGACGGCTGGCAGACCCTGGGCCATCAGGTACCAAAGCTAGGGAGCTGCCCATGTGCCCTGTCCAGTGGCTTTTTCTTCTTGCTTTCTGCTGAGGTCATTGTGAACACAGGAAAGGATGCTCGTGGGGAATGAAAGGAGGGAAAGGAAACAGAGAGGGAGGGGAGGAAGGCGGGGAACCACGCCAGGCCTGTGATTCAATGCAGACCTTTCCAAGGGTCCGATTAGCCTGAAAAGACTTTGAAACGCAAACCAACAAAACCAAACACTCTGGGGGCCACGGCCAGAAGGCTCAGGCAGAGGATCTCCGAGACAGTCCTCAGAGGGGACCCTGGAAGGGACTGTGTCATGAGACCGTGTCTTAGGCTGCACCCCCCAGAAACAGACCCTGAGATGGGGATTCCTGGGGGCGAGTCCAGGGGGGCGTGTACTCGGGAGAAGGGGAACAAGGGACAGGCAGGCAGGGGCTCAGCAAGGACTGGACGCCAGCCCCCATCTGCTCCCAGGGGCAGCTCTGGGACAGAAATGGGACCACGGAGTTTACTCCACTATAGCGCAAGGGGGCTGGCCTCTTGTACCCCTGAGTCAGCAGCAGCTGGGGGGTGGCGGGGTGAGCAACTTCCTGGATGAGGCAGCAACTCTCCCGAGAAGGGGCCACCAGACACCAGACCATGAACTTGAACAGCTGGGGGCGGGTGAGTGTGCCGGTCCAGTAAAGGGGGCCCGGGCAGGACACCAACAGCATCCCCTACAATTAGTCATAATTAAATGATTGGGAGATGACCAGGAATGCTAGCAGGCCTGGATTTTTTAGCATTTCCTGCAGAGTCGAGCTGCCGAAGCCAGACAGCAGGCCTGGGCTGAATCAGCCTCTCAAGTGAGTACTGACGCCGAGGGCCCGCGCAGCCCGGGACGAGAGCCGGACAGAGACTGGAGTCTGGAGGGCCAGAGACAAGGAGGGTGCTTCTCTTCTCTGCCCCTCCCTCCTTGAGAGGCTCAGCCTGTGAAATCAAATGAAACGGGCCCAGAACGCAAGCCTCCCCTCCCATTCTTCCTCCCACAAAAGTCTAGCTGGATGGCCTAGGATTAGTTTGGGGTTCTGTCCAAGATGATTATACAATCAGATATTTCCCACCAACTCCAGATGGGTTTCCTATCGTACGCCTGGCATAGAGTTAGTGCTACATAAAAGCTGAGAGGCTTGTCAGCTCTACACATTCTAGCCTCCACCTCGAGCTTAGAGTTGACCTCCCAGGCCTCTTGAGGCATGGCGGAGAGCCTCATTTGTGAGTTTTGCCTCTGCCTCATGATTCTGAACCAACCCCATCGGCGTCTTGATTTTTCAAATAAGGAGTTTTGTTGTGTCCACACATCCAATGACAGAGGCATGGCAAAATGTGGCAGTTCCCATCATGGCTCAGCAGGTTAAGGACCCAAAACTATCTCCCTGAGGATGTGGGTTCAATCCCTGGCCTCGCTCAGTGGGTTAAGGATCTGGTGTTACCACGAGCTGTGGCAGAGGTCACAGATGCGGCTGTGAGGATCCAGTGTTGCCTTTGCCGTGACTGTGGCGTGGGCCTCAGCTGCAGTTCTGATTTGACCCCTAGCCTGGGAACTTCCATATGGCGCAGGTGTGGCCATAATAAGGAAAAGGAGAAAAAAAAAAAGTGGTCTAGCCATAGGACGGAATATTATTCAGCCATGAAAAGGAATTAAGTATTGACACATGGTACAATTTCCAAGGATGAATCCTGGAAACATTATGCTAAATGAAATGAGCTAGTTTACAAAACACCACATGTACTATGAGACCAAATTATGAAATGCCCCAAACAGATAAATCCATAGAGACAGAAAGTAGGTTGGTGGTTTCCAGGGTTGGAGGAATTGGGGTGACTGCTAATGGATACAAGTTCCTTTTAGGGGTGACAAAAATGATCTTTTCTGTTCCAGTTTGGTTTATTGTGGGGGTTTTTTGGCCGCACCCACAGCATGCAGAAATTCCCAGGCCTAGGATGGAACCTGAGCCATTTCAGTGACAACGCCTAGTCCTTAACCACTAGGCCACCAGGGATCTCAATAAAAATGTTCTAAGATGGACTGCAGGTGTTACCAGCGAGTTAAGGGCCCGATGTCTCTGTGAGGGTGCAGGTTCAATCCCTGTGGGTTAGGGATCCAGTGTTGCCACAAGCTGCAGTGTAGGTTGCAGGTGCAGCTCTGATTTGACCCTGGCCCAGGAACTTCCGTATATCACAGCTTAGGTGTGGCTATAAAAATAAAAATTAATTAAAATTTTAAAAATACAATGGATGGTGGTGATAGTTACACAACCCCATGAATATACTGGAGCCACTGAAATTTAAGTGGATGACTTGCAGGGTATATGAATTGGATCTCAATAAAACAGTTAACTAAAAATAAAAAAATAAAAAAGGAAAAGTTGGGCTGTTCTGTGAAGGAATGACAGTAACACCACCACTGATGGGTTCCAGCCACTGGACAGAAATGTTGGCTGGTAGCTTCTGGAATACAGTATGCGGGGTTTGAACACACAGACGTGCGTCCCCAGTCATGCCCCCTCCCCCGCCACCACCAAAAGAGACAGGACATCACCATCTGCAAGGCTTTTGGCCAAGAGGCTTGCAGAATAGCTGCTCCCCACCCTGTCCCCAAAACACTCTGACCCTTGCGATCCAATGCCATGAACGAGGGGCCACGCAGCAGCCAGCCAGGAACTCTTATTTCGTCTCCTGCCCCGAGCAATTCCTAAACAGTGGGAGTTAAATATTTATAAAGCGGTCACTGTTTGTTTAATGTTTGATCTGCACTTGCAAAGCCCGATGCAGGGAGATGCTGAAGTGACAGCTGCTTATACAACACAGGGAAGCACCGCGCCCGGGACCCTGACAGTGACCAGGACCCCGGCCTCACCTTCCAGCCCAGCCGCCTCCTCCTCCACGTGCCCCTAGGTTGGGAGGTGTCTCCAGTGTTTAGTCTCCTCTTCCCCAGCGCTCACAGAATAAGACAAAATAGCCCTTTTCACCCAAAGCCACAGGTCTCGTGGCTCTTACTGAGCTATAAGCGGTTCCTGAGAAAGTGGGGTGCTGAGGAGTGGGGATCTGCCTTCATAGACCCCACCACACAGAAAGGGCGGGGGGCTCCATCCCGGGGTGGCGCAAGGCGCTGGTAGACGAGGCCTCTCCAGGACCATCCTCCTCTTGTCTGTCGGATGCCTGGTGCCAGGCAGCCCTGATCAGAATGCCCGACAACAACGGCAGATGTTCGGATCCAATCTCGGGCATCACGTCCCTTTTCAACCTGCTTGGCCTCAGTTCCCCCCTCCCCCTCCGCCGCTGCAAAGATGCCTGGAAGGTGCCCCTGCTTCCTTGCCAGAGTTACTTCTGAGTAATAAGGCAGTTGATAAGAGGGTCCTTTAAAGCATCATCACTGCGACGATGACGGCCACCACCTGCTTCTTTGTCCTGGCTCTACCCTCACTCGGCTGGGACCCGTGGCAATTCCGGTCACTGTCCCAGCCCTCCTAGTGGCCTAATCAGTCCTGGATCAAGAACAAGACAGGAGGAGGAAATGTCCACAAAACACTGGAGGAAATGTCCCAAAACACACGCCAGGCGTTCTCAGCGGTGCCGGGAAGCCACAGGGTGGGGAGGCGGCCGCTGATGTCCCCCAGCTCCGGGATGCTGATGACTCCTTCTAGGGCCTAGACACCTGTGAGAGTCGCTAAGACACAGGGTCGCGTTGCCTGTTACTCTGGGGAACAGCTCCGCCAGACTCTCCGAACCGCCCTCCCCATTCATTCTAGGAATTCCCACCCATCCTGTTTTCCACGTTTGGTCCAGAACACTCGGGGGGGCGGGGGGGGACAGCCTGCCGCCCCGTCCCTCTAGTGAACATGCTGAACCCGGCAGACACGGGTGAACAGGGGTTCACCCCTGCATGTGAGCCAGACACACAGAGGCACCTCTGACGAACGCGGGGCTGGGGCAGGAGAACGCTGAGAGGCACAGAGCAGCCAGGGAAAGAGGGACGAGCAGAAGCAAAGACCCAGGGGCCTGGGGTGGCGTGGAGAGGAGGACCCAGAAAAAAGGCCACTCGAAGTGAAGCCCCTTAAAATAAGGTCCAGATCTTTAAATAGGGCATGTGCTTGTCACAGGGAGGGATTTTACCTCGAAAACACAACCTGCCACCACCTGTGGCGGATTCCCAGCTCTACCTCCCATTTGGCTGTGATCTTGGGCCACTCCCGTCACATGTCCCCGCCTTTTTAGGCGGATGACTTCATCTTGAAACAGGAAACAGTTATAAATAAAATATTCTATATTCATAAATTAATCATTCATCATTTCTACATTATAAGCATATAGTCTGTAATTATAACTAATTCTAAATACAAAAATAAGCTTTGACTTATACTTGAATTTGAAGCTGTCATTTTATTTTTGTAAGGTATCCTTTTATTTATTTATCTTTATTTTTGGCCATTTAAACTTTCTCTAATAACTCTTATTGAGTTAGAATTCACACACCATACAATTCACTCTTTTTTTTTGGCCATGCCTGAGGTATGTGGAAATTCCTGGGCCAGGGATTGAACCCATGTCAGGATCCTTAACTGCGAGGCCACCGGGGAACTCCTAAACCTGTTATTTTAAACTCTGAGTGTCAGGTCCCCAAAAGAACAAATCTAATCAATGATACATCAATTAAAAAGAATGAACGAATCTAATGCCGGAGCTGTTTTAGCACATGTTTGCCCACAAAACAGAAAACTTCCTTCCCTCCGCATTGTTTGAAGGATCTGCTGCAAATGGACTTCCAGGACGCCATTAATGGTCACAAAAGCTCTCTCAATTTTTCTGATTTTTGCAACCACTCCCTTCAAATTTGCCTAGAGCATCGCTTCTTTCTCTTCACTGTTGGAGGGTCCAGATTCTGCCAGGGTCCGAGGCCTCCCCCAGAGCAGGACTCAAGTCCCCTCCTGCTTCGCTTTCCCTTCGAGCATAGGGCTGGGGTCAGGACCAGCTATTTACCCTTAAATTCAGTTTGCAGTGGCTTTTCCCCCCATCCCCACCTGCCTCTGGGAGGGTCCCTGAGGGCGTGGACTTGCGTCCACTTTGCTGGCTACTCCCTGTGTCACCCTGGTATATCAGGCACTGGATCAGTGCCTGGCACCCAGGAGGGTCTGCGCAAGTCCACTTGATTCCAGCAGCCTGCCCACACACCTTCCTCTGCATCGGGAAACCCTGCAGTCTAGACAAGACGTGTCAGTTCTGGCGGTTGATCAGCCCTGGATGGAACAAGCCTGGTTACCCGACTCTCCCACGGCCATGTCACTGAACAAGTGGGCAGACGTAAACAGGACAGACGTAAATATCTTATCACAGCTGCACAGCAATTTAGCCAATCGAAAGGTAAGGTCTTTCTCTGACTCCAGGTCCAGAGTTGCAAATGGTGTTGCTTACCAAACACACCCTCACGATTCTACAATTTCTGATTTCCAGTTCTTTACAGTTGTGTAAATGTGACTCATCTGCAAAACATATGGAATAGAGCTTCCTTTGAGTTTTACAATTTTTTCTTCCTATTTTTTACAGCTGTTTTGCCTCTCAGTGATTTGGTGACAACTTTTTAGCAAATCGACATTATCCGTGTCTTCCAAAACACTAAACCGGGCTTTCATGCAACAGCTCAATTCTCATCAGTTATGCAATACGTAAATTACCAACACAACTCACGTTTGGCCGGGACATGAATCGAGGTGCGTTACATGCCTTGTGAGCACACCAGTACCAACAACAGCTAACATTTAACGGGTGTTTACCCCCGTGCCAAAAACACTGTTCTAAGCCTTTACATGTATTATCTCACTTAATGCCATAATCACCCTGGAAGGTAGATCCTAGTGTTAGTCTGATTTTACATATAAAGTAGACAAGCACAGAGAGGTTATTTAACTTGACCAAGGTTGCACAGCTGGTCAGGGCAGAACCAAGCTCCAAATCCAGAATTTGGGCTTGTGAGTAGCACCCCCGGCCCGGAGCCTTCAGGGAGCCTGGGGTCCCATTCGGTTTGCTATGCCAACAGGCAGCACCAACTAATCCAGCAAGGAAGCCAAATGGAAGTCCGTTAAGGAGTTTCTGCTAGTCTCGCCCTGGACTGTCCGATGTTTACAGCGTCTGGCAATAAGTACATGACTGATTATCGTCAGATGTGGGTTGGCTGGGCTTGGGCAGTAACTTTATGAGCACAGAGTTTCGTGTTGTGATGACTTTTGTTTCCCTGTGCAATCTGCCTGCAGGAACTCGGATAAGGAGGACCCCTCAACTTCTGTGTGGCTGGACCATGAACTGCTTGGTGGGGGGGTGGTTAAGAGATGAAGCTGGGTTCAGAGTTAAGGACAGATGTATCAGGACAAGGGGTTTGGCTTGAACCCTGTCTAGAGATGCTTCTTCATGGGTAGGGCCTGACCTGAGATTCAGACTCCCAAACTGCTGGCGTGCAGGGCAGTGCGGAAGGAAAGTCTGGGAAACCTGGAAATGGGATGGCAAGCTTATAGGTGAGGCCCTGAGGGGCTTTCTTTCCATTTTCTGACCTTTCTAGAGACCCCCAAGGACCCCACACTGCTGGGCTTGGAAAGGCCAGTCCATACCTTAAACAGGTAAGGCTCAGAGAGGGTGAAAACCTTGAACACAAGCTCTTCCAGGTGGAGCAGAGATAAGGCATCTGATTTCCAGGCTCTCAGTTTACTGTTCCTTCCCCTGCCCTGTGCCAGGGCCTCCAACGGAGCCTGAGCAGTGACCAATTTGGGGAGGGGGGCAGACCCCACTCTCCACTCCAGAAAAATTTTGCAAAAGGAGGCAGAAGTACACAGGCTCCAAAGGCCACCTTCTGAAACCCAAACTGTCACAGTGTCATCAAATAAAGAACTTTCCAGACCAGAGAGTTAAAAGAGGAAATAAATGGCTTTGCTACCTGACCCCCTCCTATGAGGTAAACGTCACCTCTATTTCTTAAAATAATCATCAAAGAGGAACTCAGGGACCTTTCAGCGCCTCCGTCCTGCATGCTGGACATAAACAATGTCATTTAGCTTCATCCTTAAACAGTGCTCAAGAGCTGGGGATGCACGGGCTCAGGGAGGTGAAGGGGTAAAACCTGTGCCAGCCAGCTGGGCACACGGTGAACCCCACAGAGGACAAGGCTCAGGAGGAACACGGCACCTGCCTTCATCAACGTGAAAGCTGTCATCTGTGAGGGAGTTTTGTTTCATCAGAGGGCCCCAAGGATCAGAACCCCGAGAGCGGGCACCGAGCACCTAGGCCTCCTTAGAACTGTCAACACCATCTTTCGGGGGCAGTGAGCGCCCCATCAGTGGAGGTAAGCAATGGCTGATGGGACAGACAAGTAGCCAAGTTGCTACAACTGGGGATTCAACTTAATTGATAGGTGGTTAGATGGGGCTGCAGCAGGGATTCTAGGAATGAATGGAGTCTTAAGCATTTGCTCTTCACATCAGGAATGCACACAGCGAAGGTGCTACCACCTGGCATGTTTCAGAAACGCAAGCTGATGGCCTCACTGCTGGCTGGCACTCCCTCCCTCTCTCTCCCTCTGTCTCTCTCTCTGTCTCTCTCTCTCTGTCTCCTCAAGCTAGAAGAGCTGTATGGGTGGCACAAGCAAACACTCCCTTCTTCAGTGAGCCATCTGCCAGTCACAGACAACCTACTATGTGACAGGCACTACGTGGAGAAGCAGGTGCATAATGCAAATCCCAGTTCCTGTCCTCTAATGCCTACAGCTCAATGGGTCAAATTCATCAATTAGGGTAGAAGGCGATGGAACACTCCTGAGTCTCCCGGGCTTCAAGATGACTTGTGAGGACCACTGGCACCGGTGGTAATCTCATTTCCCCTGACAAATGGGGACACAGATCAGAGAGGACAGACTCCCTATGTTCCCTCAGTGCGTAAGTGGAGAAGCTGGCATTCACATCCAGCCAGCCCTACCCAACTCCAAAGGGCACGCTCTTTCCACGGTCCCACCAGGAAAGTCAGAACCTGCCTCCACTAAACCATCCGTGGCCTGCGAGGGTCATCCCGCCATTTCCTTTATCCTTTACCATTGGCCCGATTCAATTCCGGTGCCACTGCCCGCCCCGGAGGCAGGCCAAACCCGAGCTGAGCTTTGATAGCAGAGATGAAAGGCAGGGTTGCAGTGTGCATGAGGTCCGAACAAATGTCAGCTGCTTTCATCAGGAAAACCCCAAATTACCCACTCTTGCACACAGTCTTTCATCTCCTACCGGGCAAGCAGAGGCTGCTTATTAGAAAAGCGGCCTTGTCCACCATCTCCCTTGTGGGGGATGGGGCTGAGGGGCAAATGCCAGCGTCACCCCCAGAATCGCTGCACACTCAGGATTGCTCTGAGCGGCGGCTGGGCCGTCGGACACACAGGCTCCACTCTGCCCTTCGCCGCAGGATGCTGACAACGGGGACAGAGAGGAGGTCTGTCCGGGCCCGCTGCCACCACTGCGTGGGGAGGGTGCTGCCAACCGACAGCCCGGCCCCGGGGGCGGCCTGCAGGACCGGGCCAGCCAAGCCACCACGCGCCTCCCACCCACACAGCCTGCAGCCCCAGGAAACGGAGGTTTGGGACCACAAACATAAATGCAGAGGAGGGCTGAGCGGCCCCTCTTTCTTCCTTCTTTCTTTCTCTCTCGCTCTTCTCCAGCAAAGCCGGCAATTGAGGGCCCCACATCACAGATTCCTGTGGCCGAAGGGGGCCGCTTGAGGTCATCACCGGCACGGCGCCCCCACATCAAGGCCGGCCTGTCCCGAGGCTGTCGCAGAAGATCACGGTCCTCGCTGACGGATGTCACGGAGACATCCCTGTCAAGGATGCCGGCCTCCTTGTTGCCACTAAGAGCAGCCTGCGCCCTTCTGGACCACGGCACTCATCCGTTCACGTGTCTCTGTCCCGCTCATGACTGCGAACTCTCAAAGCCAGGCGCCCTGTTTCAACCTCCTCTGTGTCTCCAGGACGTTGCATGATGCCGGTCCAGAGGGGCTGCTTAGTAAAAGTGGGTGGCTGGTGGGTGGACCAGCAGGAGGGAGAGTAAGTGCCAAGACGACAGAAGCACAGGCAGAAAAGGGAAAGAGAGACCCAGAAGACGGGAGGACGGAACCCACCCCTGCAGACCGCCGGCATCATGACTTCAGGGCCAGAAGGGAGTAGAGACATCCTCCGAGCCTCACCCCCACTCCTCATTTTGCAGATGTGAAAATGAAGGTGCGGGTGGCCTTGCCAAGGTCACGTGACTGAGGGTGAGCAAATGCACGGGAACACCTAGGGCCTCTGGACGGCCTTGACGGCCAGAATAAACAGTGGTCCATCCTGCCATGGGAACCAGGATGACACAGGCTCCCCTGACTTGTGCGTGGAGAGGCACCGCCCTCACCTCCAACCCCTCAAGCGTCAGCCCCCAGCTCCTAAAAGTGTGATGGAATCAATCCAATGAGAAGCATGGGGGAGCAGGACCGAGGGTCTCCCGCTGTCACAAGGCCACCAGGAAGGCCAGCCCCACTTCTGCCCTCTTTGGGGTGAGCAGGGACTGAAGCTGAGAACTTTGATCTTTCCCTATCCTGTCTCCCTGCAATAATTCTCGCTGTAAAGGAAAAAGCAGCCGAAACCCAGAGACCAGAATGAAATCACCCATTCCCTACAAGCGTACCTCGAGATACGGCGGGTGTGGTTCCAGACCACAGCAACAAAGCGATATTGCAATAAGGCAAGTCACACGAAATTTTTTTTTGGTTTCCCTGCACATATAAAAGCCATGTTTACACCACAGCGTGATCTATAAAGTGTGCAATAGCATTACGTTTAAAAAAAAGTACCTCCCTTAATTTAAAAGGACAAAATTATACAAAAATTACAATAGTAACTATCAAAGATCGCAGATCATCGTAACAAATACAGCAGCAATGAAAAAGGCTGCAACAGTGTGAGAATTCCCAACATGTGACACAGAGACATGAAGTGAGCAAATGCTGTTGGGAAAATGGCAGGATTGCCACAAACCTGTGACTTGTAAAAAACGTACCAATCCACGACCATTTCCTGACAACCTACTGTGAGCTCAGTCCCGGGCTGCACGCGTATGAAGGATGATTGCAAGCCCACCTCCTGGACCGAGCCCACCACGGAGGTCCCTGACCGCCTACTGCTGGTTCATTGACTTGTTCGTGCAGCAAACCATGGCTGAGCACCAGCCACAGCGCTCCTGTGCTAGATTTTGGAGTTGAACTTGACTCCAGGAGGGACCATTTCCATCACTCATGCGCATATGGTGTTTTTTCATTCTCAGAGCTCTTGCCCTGAGAAGGCATTCAATCCCCACAATGACCCAGGGAAGATGGGGGTGGGTGTCCCACGCTCTCCCACTGCACTGAAGTCCCGAGGGTTTAAGAGACTCAACCCCGATCACAAGGAAGAAGGGTGACTTGAACCCTGGGCTTCTCTCCTCTTTCAGCTACAAATCTTTGCCTCCCTGTGAGGGATGTGAGGGCCCTGTTAGAACAAGATCCCTGTAGGTGGGTGGCCTCAAAGGACCCGGCTGTGTGGGAGGCAAAGGGCAGGCATCTCACTAATGCACCCAGAACCGAGCTTCTCAAGGTCAGTGCCACCCGTCCATGGGGCTGAGTCCAGTTCCCAACACGAGTCAAGAATCCACAACAAAAGCCTACAACATGAAACAAAAGCCTCTGTGTTGCTGAGAAGGAATGCTGGAAAGTGATCAAGGGCAGGTCAGACTCAGAGAAACCCTGAGCCACCATAAACGGAGTGCTCTAGTGTGCCTCTACTTTCTCATCTGCAAAGTGGGAATAACAGCCCATCCCTTCTGAATAGAATTCAGTGGGATCAAGGGTCAGGCACGGTATCCGGTAGGAAGTGAGTGCCCCACGTTCCCTCTTTTTACCTAAGGGGACCCACCGTGCCACCACGTTTGTTGGTTTTAATTGAGGTGCAATTCACATCGAACCGAACCAATCATTTTAAAGTCTACAGTTTGGTGTTGCTTTGTACATTCACAACGTTGTACAATCATCACCTCTAGCTGCTCAACATTTCCACCCCCCAAATAAAACCTCGTGCCCACGAAGTGGGTACTCGCCCTGGCCCCCCGCCCCCAGCAACCATCAATTTGCATTTTGTCTTTATGGATTTACCTACTCTGGGTGTTTAGGTGGAATCATAGGTGACCCTTTATGTCTGGCTTCTTTTACCAACCATAATGTTTCCGAGGTTTGTCCGTGTTGGAGCAGGGCAGTAGCTCATTCCTTCTCATGGCTGAATAACAGTCCATTGCATGTGTGTGTGTGTGCACAGATAGGTAATGGACTATTATTCCACTATATTCCATTTTATGTACATATACATTCCATCGCGTGTGTGTGTACACACACACACACACACACACACACACACACACATCACATGCTGATTGTCCATTCATGGACATTTGGATCACTGCCACCCTCTGTTGTCAACATCGCCGCTATAAACATTCACGTGCAGGGTTTGAGTGGCACATGTGTTCGTCTCTCCTGGGCAATACCTAAGAGTGAATTCATTGCTGGGCCATACGGTAATTTCATATTTCACGGAACTGTCTTTCACAATGGCTGCACAATTTTATGTTCACACCAGCAATGCACAAGGGCTCCCATTTCTCCACATCCTCGGCAACACTTGTTTGTTGTTGCTGTTGTTGATGAAAGCTACCCTAGCAGGTATTAAGAAGGGCTACCTCGGGGCTGTGATTTGTGTTTCCATCTTTTCCCGTGCTCGCTGGCCACCGGCATATCTTCTCTGGAGAAATGTCCATTCAAGTCCTTGGCTCCTTTTTTAATGGCGTTGTTCATCTCTTTGGGGTTGAGGTCTCTGCAAAGGCGTAACAAACGCCTATGCTGCCTCAAGACTACGGATCTGGTGGTGACCAGGCAGCCAGGGGTCGGGGGTGGACGGAGCTGCTGGAGAAGGTCTGGGAAAGGTAGAGACATGATTACAACAGCCTGGGGAGCGGGACTGGGAGGGAGGTTAGTGGCAAACGAGAAGGAGAGACTGTGGGTGACTTAACACTCTTATTGGGGTTCACGTTGCTTGGAGTGGCTGAGGACGTGATGTCAGCATCGGTCGCCCTCTGGCTCCCACTCCACAGTGGAGAGAGAGAAGGACATGTTAGGCCAGGCAGAAGGAAATGCTTCCAGGACAGACAGCTTTCTGAGGCCCAAAACCTACAGAACCTGCAAACACCTGGCACGGAGCACAGACCACCCATGGGGCAGACTGACCCTCAGGCCACCATGCCCCATGGAAACACCTTCACCAAAGCAGTGGAACTGGCCACGGGCACACATGGCCCAGCCTTCACCTTGACACCCTTGACGCCAAAGGGCACACACCGAGCCTAGCTCCATGGACCACGTTTTCTTATCATCCTACGTGCAGAGGGAATCCTGGCTTGAGCATGAGGTGCTGGGAGCAAAGGCAAAACCGACACCATGCTTGACCCCAAGGGGCTCACAGCTGGCAGAGAGAAGGCCGGGGAGACCACCCACTCCAAACCAGTGGAGCACGGGCACTCCACAGACACCAGCACCTAAAGGACAGCAGGACCAGGTTGAGCCTGCAAGTTACCAAGGAAGGGAGAGGAGGACATGAGAGCGACCCTGTATTTGGAGCCAGTGGACCTGGGCTCAATCCTAATGCCGCCATCCACAACATGCTGAATTCTGGCAAATTCCTTTACTGCTCAGAGCCCTCCCTTCCTCACGGCTCACAGTGGGGATAACGCGGTGTCCCCACTGGGGCAGCTGTGAGATAACGCGGGGCAGCACTGCTACCTGTGAGAGCTCTGCAGCCTCTCCCCGGGTTCAAATCCCCCCTGGGCCACTTACTGGCTGAGGGATCCATCCGTGGCAGACGACCTAATCCCCTGAGCCTCAGGTTCTTCATGTGTAAAACGGGAGTGGTGATATATCAGCGATATTTAGGGAAGCTGTGTTCGCGTCATGGATCAACACACGTGGAGAGCCCCAGGAAGTGCCACCCAATTCAGCTCTTACAATTATATACCCTTCAGAAAAACAATCTTTCTTCCTAAACTGTCTATGTGTTTAGTATAGATTTCTGCACAGTGAGCTGAGACCCAGCTCCAAATGCTCAAACTGCTGAGTCGCAGAGTTTTTTTTCTTAGCATATAGTTGATGTACATACAGTGTTGTGTCAATTTCCGCTGTACCGCAGAGCGACCCAGCCACACAAAGATATACATTCCTTTTCTCATGCCATCTTCCACTTCATGCTCTACCCCAAGAGACTGGACATAGGTCCCTGCACTGAACGGTGGCGGGGGGGGGAGCTGAATTTTAAAACAGGTGTCATCTGAGGAAAGAGACTCCCCCTTCAAGGCAGTGAAGAGATGGCCACGGGCCCAGGGCTCGCCCCACTAGAGGCGTCTGATCCCGGTCTCCTCCAAAGGCTGGCGGCACCCCTGCCCCCTTCCAACCATCCGCACTGAGCCCCACCCATTCTTTATCCAGAGTGAAACCAGCACCGCCCAGGGATCTGCAGTGAGGTTCGGTTAAAACAGTTTATGGAAAGGAAAGCCTCGCTTTCTGTCTCTGCCTAAGATAAGAAGAATCTGAGACGAGAAAGAAGCCAAGACGTGCACCCCCCCCCCGGCCACCCCGAAGCCCTGACCCCCGCTCACAAGCGGCTGAGGCTCAGCTCTGGCCTCAGGGCTCTGCCTTGGGGCAAGTTCCTTCACCTCCCTAGGCCTCGGTCTCCTTGTCTGTAAAACAGTGACCACACAGGGGTTGTCAGATGGCCAGAAATAAGGCGCCCTAAGCAGCGCCTGGCTCGCAGTGACCAGAGTCCCCCCGCCAAGGGACTCGAGCGTTACACTTCACAGCCCCTGCAGTGGTCCCGTTCATGGTTCACGACCCCGGGACCCAGCCCCGAGGAGTATTGCCAGGCCAGCCGGTCAAGCCTGGACGCCGAGGCAGCGGCCACTCTGCTCTGATGGGCGGGTCAGGAGCACTGCAGGCAGGAGGCAGTATTCCCCGGGGAGGGAGCTCCCCATACAGATGTGCCCGATCCACACAACTGACACGGGCCTGGAAAAAGCCATGTCCAGAACAAAGGTCCATGGCCACCAACCACAGCTCTGGAGAAGTCCCGCAGAAGACATGGGCAGAGGCGGAGACCGAAGGCGGAGGTCAGGGGGTTCCGGGAGTCCTGCCTGTTGGGCCTCCTCTGCATCCCTCACGGTCCAGGGCAGGTGCAGGAGCAGATGGGGGCCCGTGGGCCCAGCCTGCCCCAGACCTCCGAGCGCAGGCCCTGGGACTGACAAACTGCAGGAGGCCGAGTGAAGCCCACATCCCCATCCCTTCCAGAATCCTCGATGGCGGTGCCTTTGTCACAGCTCCTGCAAGCAAGCTTGCCCCACCAATCCGCTAACACGGGAAAGCCTTTCCGTGACCTCTACCGCCCTCCGCACACACAGAGTCTGTCTGCTCCCTAGTACAGGGGTTCACAGCACAGGCCCTGGCAGCCACTTTTAGCTGTGTGACCTCAGAAACTACACTCAGCCTCTCTGATATTGTTTCTCTCATCTGTAAAATGGGGCTAATTATAGCACTGCAAGCCTAGGATGACTGTGGGAATTAAATCATAGAATAGAGGAGGCCTGATTCACATTGTCCAGGACTTAATAAGAACTAGACGAATGTCGGCTCTGATTATTAGTTACTAATCTAATTACTATCATCAGGAAGTCATTTAATTTTGCCAGTGCCACCGGTACAGGCTTCATGGGGTGTCAAGCTGACCGCTATTTCCCTGCAACAGAGAACAGCTCAGAAAAGAGGGAAGGATCAGCCTTCTTTGTCAGCTTCCTACAAGCAGCACTATTTCTGGTCACAATTTCCCACCCACCCTACAAAACAGAGGCCCCCTTCCCCCAGATGGCAGAGGAGACACCAAATCTCAGAGGCCCAAGCTGGCTTCTAGGGCCAGGAAATGTGTGAAGAAGCAAAAACAAGCTTCAAAAGCATCATCTCCTCGTGCAAGCTTCCATCACCCCAAACCCTACCCCCACGGGCTCCCAGCCCCCATCTCGCCAATCCCCCCTCCTTCCATTGCCCCGCTATAGGCCAGGGGATGCCCGAGTCGAAGGTGGACCCTGCTTAAGCACCCCACTACCTGCTTCTCTGGCCCCTATGTAGCAGAGCTGACCTCTAGGCAAGGGCAAGGATGAACATGGTTTGCGGGATCCCCTGGGGCCGACCCCCACATGCACAGCCTCTGCACCAGCTCCTGCACCCATTGGGAAAAACGGCCTCCGGGAGCTCCCACTGTGGCTCAGCAGGTTATCAACCCCACTAGTATCCATGAGGACACGGGTTCGATCCCTAGCCTCGTTCGGTGGGTTAAGGATCTGGGAGCGGTGGAAAGCTGCCCAGCAGATCTGTCATTGCCTTTCACCCCTGGTAATGGGTGTGCTTCCCCCGCCCCCGCCGCCCTTGTGACAGTGGGGCTCTCCCACCTACACTCCGTGGACTCCAAAGCAAGCCAGGAAACCAGCAGTCCTGGGAGACCCCATCCCAACCATCGGACACTGGGGATTTTGAACCAGGAGTCCCACTGCAGATTAAGAGCTAAGTCTTGAGCCCTAAAGGACTAATGAAGCACAGGTGACAAGGACCAAATCTCCACACTACCGATCGTCTTGAAAACATGAAGCCCAGGTCGCCCGAAACCAACTGCGTGTGGAGGACGGAAGTGTGGCTGGGCTTCATGGAACCGTAGCCCACGTCGCCTTGACATACTCCCCAGAAAAGCAAAGCAGAGAGGCAAATGCCAAAAGGATGAGGCAGCCCCAAGATGAGGACAGAGAATGGCATGAAGGATGCACAGCCGCAGGGTAAGTGAAATGGCATTTCCTCCTCAGTCCCTGGAAGGCACGGGCAGGACTCCAGGCGATCGAGGCCACTGGAGCCCCGTGAATCAGCCCGTTGTTCCTGGGAGAGAAATGGAATCTGCGAGCAGTGGGGTGTGGAATGTGGTCATTCCTGCCCCATCTTCCTCTTCCTCTTCCTGACTCCCACCCTTCCCCCCTCCACGACCTCCATAAACCCTTGCCTCGGAAGAATCTGAAAGCCGTGACAACTTAGAAAACAAACTCCTTTAAAATGGCAAAGACTTCTGAAAAAATCCAAAGATTTTCATGTTCTCTTTCTGCAGCCCAGACTTCTCAACCCAAATCTGGTCACTTGAGGCACCCGGTAATAATCCAGGAGTCTGCCCGCTACGCGACCTGAATTGTTCCTTTGTAGTCTTTCTCCTTCTCACCCGCCATGCCCACCCTGCCCCCTCGCCTACGGCCACCAGGCCAACATGCAGCCAGCAAGCCAGCAGAGCTGGGGTATCACTTCCGGTCATCCCCGGTGGTGGCCAGCCCGGTGGTGGCTTCCCGAGACACTGCAGGAAACCTGGGGACTGTAAACAGAGCAGGCTAATGTCACTTCCACCAGGCAGTGAGATCCAGCTCCCGCAGGGCCACCTCTGCCCATCCGGGACCAGAGTCCTGGCATTTCCCAAGACGCGTTTTGACATTTCTGGGGCAGGGTGCAGGCAGCCCCGGGAACGTGGTTGGAGTGGCAGGGAAGCTTGGCATTCCAGCTTCAACCTCACTCGCTGGGTGTCCCAACCTATCTGAGATTCCTCCATGCTCACACCTCGAACATCAGAATCAGAGAGCATCCATACCTCTTCGGCTGGTTGGGAGGATTATTTCAACTTTGGCACATGGTAGGAACTCAATAAAAGGTAACAAATACCCCTGTGCCATCAGTGCCTACGCATCGGCACTCACTATGCCCAAGACCTGAACAACGGACAGAATATTTGGGAATGAGACTCAAACGTTATACCATAGAAGCGCCAGGAAAGCACTGGCTTCTCCAGGCAGCAAAACAGGGTCCTCCCACTCCTGCCTCTCTCATCCCAACACCTGGGAGCACAGGATGCCAGATGTGGCCATAAGCCTTTTCTCACCCGCTCATCACACGAAAGCCTGCTCTGCCTGGGCCTGAGTTTCCCCTCATTTTCCCTTTCACCATTATTTTTGTTGCTATCTAAGCATTCACCAACCTCAGGAAGCTGCAAAATGCCAGTGCTATCTGATTTCAAAATGCAACGTCAACTTGGAGACCTCGGAGCCATTTGGAGGTATTTATTTTGGTGCTAACTAGAGAGCAAATGAAACCTCAGGAATGGCTTCATTAACCCCACAAGCAGCCACTGGCCATTCTTCTTCCTGTCGTGCTCTGGTTCTCAAGGCTCTTGAAGCAGCAATATAACCCAGCATAGGGACACAGGTCACTACACACCCCCGAGGGGTTCTCAGGCTCCCAGGGAGAGACCCAGGGAACGCTTCCGACGGGACTACAGTGTGGCAACCTCTGAAAGTGTATGCTTCCTGTGCTCTGCGCCCTGGGGACACCCACACATGCCCCTGGAGATGTGCACAGAGAAACGCAGCCCAGCACCTCCCATGACCACGGAAGCCTGGAAACACCCCCAAATCCACCACGAGGGGCACGAAGGAACCGACACAGCAGTGGCACCACCCAAACATAACACGGGGTGAAGAGAACAAACAGTAGCCATCACACCCTGACCTTCTTCCACTTCCAGAAGAACTGTAAATGCACAAAGGGAACCTCACATGGATGTGTATCAAAGCGTAAGAAGGTGACCTATGACAGCCCAAGTTCAGGAGAGCGGCACTTCTGTTGAAGGGAAGGAAGCGGGATGGGAGAAGGGGCCCCACAAATTTCCACTTGATCTCTGATTTTTTTCAGTTTCTTCAAAAGCAATGATCCAAAGCAAACACGCCACACCATTTAACACTCCAGGAGGTGGGGGGGGGGGGGTACTGGAGAATAGGGCCATTGTTAAATGGTCCTTTGCGGCTTCGTGTTTTGTGTTTCAGATCTGAATGATTCACATCAGGTAAAGAAACTCCCAAACTCAGCAGATTCTAAAGTCCAGCAAGTCACTGAGAAGGACGGAGTCAAGCAGCGAGCTGGGAGCAGCCACGGCATCCCCAGCACCCCACTGCTTTCGAGGGAACACGACTCAGTGGTCCAGCGCCACCTGGCCTTAACCCCAACTAGTGAGCTGGACCAGTCACCCCTGCCTGCACCCCAGGAATCAGGCTCAGCCAAGACGCCTGGATGTGAGACCCAACCAACCAGACACAGCCTCCCTGTCCAGCTCTCAGGCATTTTCCCAGGGGTGACTCATTTGGCCCCTCGCGCGTGAGGGGCGCCAGGCAAGGACCGACCCTTCATTGAAAGATGAGGAGCAGGAGCCTCAGAAATCCCAAGAATGGCCTGACTGACGAAAACAGAACAGTCACATACGCAATCTGCCTCGCAAATCTGACTTAAGTCCTGGGTTTACTGTCAGGTTCCAATGGGGGAACTCAGGTCATATAATTTTCACAATAACCAGGTTCACAGAGGAGGCAACACAGGCCCAGAGAGGCCAGGCATCCAACCCAAGGTCACACAGCCAGGAAACATCAGATTTTCTAACATCCCCCAATCACCTCCCGGGAGCATCTCTCCATCAGGAAAGCTCTTTTTAGGATGAGCAACCTCAGGTTCCCCGAACACGCAACTAGGGTTTTCCAGGGCCCCTGGGTGAGCAGAAAGCTGGGAGCCTGTCCTGGCTAATGTTTGTTTATTTATGTCACCACCTCCTGCAAACCCAGTCCCGAACCTCTGAGTGACTCAGAGACCTCACCAGGGGCAGCTGCACCTTGGATGGAGCCAGATAAGCTTCCATGGGGCGAGAGGGGAGCGTCAGGGCAGTTCCTGCTAATTAGGTGAAGCCAAACCCCTCTCCCCAGGAACCCCCACCTCATGCGGCATCACAGAGTGGGAGCAGACAGGCAGGCGGGAGGGAAAGACCCCCTTCCAGCAACTGCCCAGCAAAACCAGCTATTAGCATGGCTGACACTTTAACAAGACCAAGAAAGGCAGGCCAAGCTTCCCTCCACCGCCATGAGAAATACTCCACTTGCCAGCCAGGTGCCAGGTGAGAAAACAGCGCAACCAGGACAAATGGGAACCCGTGCTCACAGCCAAAGCCCCAAAGCGCCTTGAAGGCCCCCTGCAGCCATCGAATCCCAGAGCTGCAGACACAGACAGAGCTGGGGCCTGGCCTCCAACAGCCTCGGCTCTGGCGCTCACAGCCCTTGCTCCCGCCTCCAAAGCCTTTTCCCTGAGGGCTCCATAAAGCAGAAGCTGAGCAATCAGCAAGCCTGTTCTCTATCCTGCCCCCGCTGGTCTAGACTTAATAGTATGCACGGGTCCTAATGTCAGAATAAAGAAAAAAAAAGTTCCTCTTTAAAAAAAATAAAGAAATAAAAGCAAGCGGGTCTTCTTGCAAACTTCTCACACAGGCTCCCACCAACCCCTCCTTCGAACGGCAGAGAATCATTTCCCTATCTTTCCAAACATGCTCCCCTCTCCCACGACGGCCCGCCTTGCCCGCTGGGTGACTCCCAAAGCCTCTGTCATTAACCGGGTTAACCAGGAACCGCAGGGAAAAGGCTCACACTCACCCCCCACCCATCCACCCAGGCTTCCAGGGGCCAAGGCCACGGTCCTGCCCCACTGCGTGAGAGTGCTTTTGTGCAGCTGCTAGAAACCTTCCGCTGCCTCCAAACGCACTCAGGGATAACAGAGTGTTGGGGAAGGGGTGGGAGGTCAAACAGGGACCCTTTCAGAATCTGCCCTCTTCATTAACTTCGGCATTCCGCAGGCCACTGTTTTCTCAAGGCTTTTTTCACTGAACACTCACCCAGGAGGAGGAGACCGCCATTCTCACACCACAGGGTCCAGCCCCAAGAGCCAGGACCTGGCTTCCTGGGACGAGGGGTGAGGCCAGCAGCTCCCAGGCCCCGGTGAGGAAGCGCTAACACTGAGAGAGCAAGCACTCAGCCAAGAACTAGGGACTCAGCGGAGTTATGGTCCAGAGGCTGGGGATGATGAAAGTGAAGCTCAGAGAGGTTGAGGAACTACAGCAAGGTCACACAGCTATGAAAGAGCAAAGCTTCAAAACCTGGCTTCAACACCATTTTGCCCTAAAGAACAGTCTTCCAAAAACTACAGCTCTAAGCCAAAGGAGAGCAAGGATCTCACAGACACGCCCAGCCCCCCTGGGAGGTAGGACCCTGGAACCCAGGCCGGCCACTTTTGCATCGAAGCCTGTGTGTGACTCAGGGACCGGATGGGGCACTCAACACAAAACCCTCTTCTGAACGGACTCCCTAAAGAGTCACCAAGGTGAGCCCCCACTAAGGCAGCAGCCCCTGCCGAAGTGCACAGGCCTTTCTGTTGTGGGTCAGCATCAGAGGCTGGGACATAGGAAGCCCTCAACAAGTGTTGGCTACACACACACACACACACACACACACACACACACACACAGTGAGAGGACCAGCAATGTGAAGGTCTTTTGTATTTTCCGTGAAACCCCAATGAAAGCACCGTCCATATGTTGCTTAACAAGCCTCAAATAAAGACCACATCTCGTAGAAGCTTTTTTCAGTTTTTACGATCCAGGAGGAATCTCTCACATTCAAAGACAAACAGGTTTCCTTCACTGAGACCAAGGGGCAAACTACAGCCTGTAGGCCCATTGCCAGTTCTTATAAATAAAGTTTTATGGGAACCCAGCCATGCCTGTTCATTTACTCACGGGCTCTGGCTGCTTTCCAGATGCAAAAGCAGAGCTGATGAGTAGTGACAGAACCAATGGCCCACGAAGCCGAAAATATTTACAGCCCTGGAGAGAAACAGTTTGCCAAACCTTGCTTTCGACGCAAATGTAACCCTACTCAGTGCGTTGTGCTCACCGGGAATTCAGAACTAAATTGAATGCTCAATTTTCGCAACTCACGCCTCCTCAAAGTTCTTTATTTCCATGGGTCTGTATGTTTGGATCTTTTAATTCCATTTTAACACTTTGTCCAAAGTAACTAACGATCCCTGAGTGCTGATTACATGTCAGGCACTGAACTGAGCCTTTCAACACCGTCTCTAATTCTTACAATAAACCCATAAGGTAGGTAATATTACCCCCTTTTTAATGAGGAGAAATGAGTGGGAAAAAGAGAATAAATGTGTCCTCGATTGCACAGCAGGCAATTTACTATTTCATAATCCAATCTCAGAGGGTAATATGGGGGATGATTGGAAAACTTTGGGTGCTCAAGAAACATAAGAGTTGGCAGAGCTGAGAATCAGTAGCTGCCATCAATTCCAGCAGAATTACAGGATTATAAAGCGCTATGGTTCTGAGATTCTTTTTGTTTTCAATGTGGCTTCAGACTGAGCCACGCGATCGCTTCATCACCAACCTCCTGGATTCGGGGGGATCACCATGGACTAAATAGCACAGCTGACAGGAAGCGGGGCACGGGTCACGTCTGAGAGACAACTCTGTCTCCTGTGATGTGGCCGGAGCCACAGCGCCAAAGTTCCACCAATCGAAGCAAGGAGGTGCGCTCTGAATTTAGCCCTTTTCAGGGGGCTGTGTCCACTTACTGCTACCTGAACATTTTTGCAAACTTGTCCTTTTTTTTAATGGTGGCACCTGAGGCATACGAAAGTTCCTGGGCCAGGGATCGCATCTGAGCCAAATCTGTGACCTACACCACAGTTGCAGCAACACCAGATCCTTTAACCCACTGCACCAGGCCGGGGATCAAACCTGCACTTCCACAGAGACCCGAGCCATTGCAGATAAATTCTTACCCACTGTGCCATAGTGGGAACTCTTTTAAAAAAAAAAAAAAACTAATCTTTTTTAAACTTACACACCTACATTCTAAGCCGTAACATCTGCAAAATCACAGGCCCCCTGTGCTAATCACGGTCTTTTTCTAATTTAAGTTAAAATAATATAGAATAATTTTTTAAAGTTTGCCCCTCTGTAACCTAAAGTCATCTTGTACACACGCCCCACTGCACGCTCTGAGAACCCCTGGCCGGGCAGGAGCAGGGGCTGCAAGCTCACAGACCAGAGCACACGGATGTGAGCTCAGCTTCTCAGCTCTCTCCTGAGATAACCTCGGCAGTTCTACAGGTCTCTCTGAACCTCAGTTTCTTCACGTGTAAAAGTGGGACTCACCCCACTTCCCCAGGCTGGAAGGCTCAGCAGGTGTCCACAAACGCCAGGCATTAAGCAACCTCATGGCTGCTCACTGGGAAACCTGGTCCCCAGACCCAACCTGTGTGGACCCCAGGGGCCCGGGCACCCCTATAGGGTGGGGAACAAGCCCAGGATGCCAGGCCGTCCCCAGGGACGCCAGCTGGGGTGTCTCTGTAGGAAGGGGACAGTGATGCATCCACTGCTCTAGCAGCAGTCTAGGGTAACAGGACTCAGAGAGAAATGAGGGCTTCCAAGCCGCTGAAGACAGACTTGTGAGATGGAGATGAGGCCAAGAGAAATGCAAACTGGCCTCAAGATTGCAAAGGAAAACTGGCACCAGCAGCAGCACCAGCACCAGAACCAGCGCCACCAGCACTAGCAGTATCACCACCAGCATCACCGCCACTGCCTGTGTAACTGTTGAGTCCAGGGGCTACTGGGCTTGTTGCCCAGCATCACCCTGGCAACACCCATTACACCCGCCATCCCAGAAGTGCTGCCACCTTCGCTCCCAGCCTAGAGGAGAAACTAGACAGTTTTCCTACCAATGAGGGTACAAGGCCCAGAGAAAGGCTGTCACACAGTCACAGGGGGTGGGGAAGGAGGGGGTGTGGTGGACAGAAGCTGTGCCTCTCTATTCTAAGCAGGGAGGCCCAGCGCCTTTGGAATCAGTGAGGCCTGTGTGATCCCAGAGACCTGCTTTGCCTGTCTGGGCTTCCAGCTACTTCAACATTAAAAATAAACTGTTGTGGAGTTCCTGTCGTGGCGCAGTGGTTAACGAATCCGACTAGGAACCATGAGGTTGCGGGTTCGGTCCCTGCCCTTGCTCAGTGGGTTAACGATCCGGCGTTGCCGTGAGCTGTGGTGTAGATTGCAGACGCGGCTTGGATCCCGAGTTGCTGTGGCTCTGGTGTAGGCCAGTGGCTACAGCTCCGACTGGACCCCTAGCCTGGGAACCTCCATATGCTGCAGGAGCGGCCCAAGAAATAGCAAAAAAAGACAAAAAAAATAAATAAATAAAAAATAAATAAATAAATGTTTAAAATAAATAAATAAATAAAAATAAAAATAAACTGTTGTGGGGCGGGTGGTGGGGAGAGGTGATGGGCAGGGAGTTTGGGGTTAGCAGAGGCAAACTATGACACGTGCAATGGAGAAGCGAGGAGGTCCTGCTGTACAGCGCAGGCAACCATGTCCAATCTCCTGGGACAGAGCATGACGGAAGGTAGGAGGAAGAAAGAGAATGTGCATATATGTATGACTGGGTCACTTTGCTGTACAACAGAAACACCGTAAATCAACTAGACTTCAATAAAATGAATAAATAAATAAATAAAGACTGTTCTAGCACCTCCTCCTTAGGTCTGGCCTGGGGCTGGAATGGAGGGAGGCCTGTCACTCGCCCGGCACCGAGCCCGGCCCGGCGTAATCCATGGCGATGATTCCTACATCCGAGCCCACAGGGCGCAACCGCGCAGACGAGGGCAGCTGCTCAGCAGCCAGGGAGGTGGGAGCGGGCACCTCGCTCCTCCTTGCCGTGACCATCCTGCGCCTTCTCTTGCCCGAGCCCACCCAGCCCTCCCGGGGGGAGTGTGAGATAACCCAGACCATCACAATGGGGCTGTTCTGGGCAGTAACTGATAAAAGGAGGAAAGGCAGGGCTGCGGGCCGTGTGATAAGTGGTGGACGCAGCTGCTGTGGGAGGGCTGGGGGAGACGGCAGAAGAGATGCGAGGGGCCTGTGCCGCCAGAAGCGGAAGGGGCAGGGCTGTGCCTCCTTCTCCGGCTCCCTGTCCTGGCCGAGCCCCTCACATCCCCAGGTGGGCTCTGCGGGCAGATGCAAGCCCAGCCAGACCTCCCAACCCTCCAAGTCCCCCCAGACCCTCCAGAGCACCCCCCAACTCCTCTCCCTGCCCTGCTTGGCCATGGAGGGCAGCGAGCACAGCACCCATCACGCAGGCTGCCAATTCCTACTTCCCCAAGGGCTCAGGCTCCCAGGAGACCACGAGCATCCGGGACTGTACGTGGATCCAGCCACACTTGGTGCCTGCCCAGGGCCCAGCATGGAGCCGGTCTCCTCCACAGGGGATGGGCATGGAGTCCTTACTGAATGTCTGTCTCCCCCGAATGACAAAGAGGACCCCTAGCCCTAAGGACCCCAAGAGCATTCCCCAGCAAGCACACACACGCGCGCACACACCCTTCTCGGCTTCCGGCTCTGCCCCCCTTCTCTTGGATAAATAACCATGGCCCCTCAAAGGCTCAAAGCTCTGGGTTGTCGAATGGGCCCACCTTGGCCCACCCCGTGAACGATGGGGTTAATTAAGCTCTAGGGACGTGCAAAAACAGCACGTCTCCCTTTAGTCTGTCCTCTTCACCGAGTCACCATCAGACCTGACCGACTATGATGCAGTCACCAAGAAGCCTACTATGTGTTTAGCCTGTGAACAAGGCAAAGTTCTCCCGCCCTCAGAGAAGATACTTCCTAGGGTGAGAGAACGACAAGAAATCAAAGCCCTGGCATAAAGGACTGTCATAATACAGTGCATATGGAGGAGCTGGGGGCCAGGACAGTGGGGACTAATCGGATGGACATTATTTCCACAGGGAGGCCAGGGACACCCGAGCTGAGAGGTGCCTGCAGGCATGAGCAGAAACAGGAACCCAATCAAAATCCAATCCCTGGCCCTGCCCACGTGCCCTCTTGGTAGCCAGACGCCAGGTGGCCCCAGGTGATCTGAGCTCATGGGCAGTGGCCGTTTGAGCTGCCACTCTCCTGTGGGCAGCCTGATGCTAAGGGAACATTCTTCAGAGCCACCAACCTCAGAGCTGCCAGGTCAGGACCCGAGAGCCAGTCTTTCTGCTCCCAAGTGCAGAACCACCACCCCACTCCCACCCCGAGCCTCTGTCACCAAGCCCAAGGCCGCTGCTCCCTCCTTCAAACTCCTGTTCCTTGCCTGCTGCTGGCCTGCCCCTCAGCCTTCCCACAGGCTCCTAGGACAGGGGCCTGTGACAAACTGTCCAGCCAAACGGCCATGCCCAGTTCAAAGTTCAGCACAGCGTCCCCACCAGCTCTGCTGAGAAAGACTTCCAAGGCTCAAGCACCACTCCTCCTTCTCGAGCCTTCCCCCAGCCAACCTTCAGCGACCCTCCCACCAAGTGCTATGCACCCGGCACAAGGCTGAGTGTCAGCACACGCCCAGCTATTTGGGGTCCTCAACACCAATCCTATGAAAGACAATAACCCATCACCCCCACATTGGGTAGAGAAGGGCAAGGAATCCCGCAGTCACTTGCCTCGAGTCACACTGAGGCAAGGGGTTCCAATGCCAACCTAGGCCCTTCTGGCTCCACCGGCACCCAGCTGACACTCAGGTCTTGGTTTCCAGCTACAAACGCAAAGCCAAAAACTTCTCTCCACAAGCGAAGCCTTCCCACTTACGCTTCAGTGTCTTAACCCACTAGCGGTGGGACCCTAAGTCCCCTTTCCGCAGCAGGAGACGGTCAGGCGCTATCCTACATCTTCAAGACACTGAACCTCGCAGAAGCGGCTACAGCTTTCAAGGCGCTGACAGTGTGGTAGACGGGGACAGACACACGAACCAGGAAAGCCAGTACAGGATGACAGGCACAATGACACCCATCAGTGACAGCTCCCCAGAAGCATTTTTCCACTTCCATCTGTCTCCCCACACCCCCAGCACCATGCCAGAAGCATTCGTGCCAGCCCCTCCTGAGAGCTGGCCACGTGGCAGTGACCTCTCTCCCACCTGCTCAGGTGGGCGCTGGACAGAACACGTGGGAGATTCGAGCCAGGCCTTACGTTTCACTGGGAGCCCTTCAGGGAATTGGCGGAGCCCCCTCCCGACATTCCTGGGTGATGAGGGCAGGAAGCATCGGTCTTCTGTCCCCCGCAGGCATCCAGGCTGCAGGAATCCACGAGGCACTCAGCTGGGCCTTCCTTAAAGCCACCTTTAGCATCCAGAAATGCTGCGGGCATGGGTCCCCCCAGAGACTGCTTCCGCCGCCTTACTCCCCAGGCAGCGAGGCTCACGGTACATCCACAAGGCTCAGAAAATCCTCGAGGGAAGCTCCATGTACTTGACAGCGCAGCCATCACAAGGGGGCATTCTTTTGAATTCCTCCCTGATCAAAAGATCAGGCCTGGGGATGAGAGGGAGAAAAATCGACCTTATTACAGTCATGGACCCAGAGGAAGAGTCAGTTACTCTTCCTTCCTTAGGTTTGACCTAATAGACTGAGAGGGGAACGGCTAAAAATAACGCCCTGCGGCTTTGACACTTAAAGAGAGGGGAGAGGGGAGAGCGAGGCAGGTGGCCGTGGGCTGTCACCTCCCATAGGCACTGAAGTCCCCTCGGAAAGGGAATTTTCTCCCTCTTAGGACTCCTCCCTAGAAATCCCCCAAGATGGGCAGAGCTGCTGAGATGCACCCATTATAAAGAGAACAGAAAGGCCAGCAAGTTCTGGAGACCTCAGGTGGCTGGCTTCGGAAGCTACCAGCAGGGCCACCAGGCCGGGCACACGGCCCTGGGCTCCCCTGCAGGGCCCAGAGGGCCTGGCTGAGGGGGTTCGGGGTCAGCTGGTAGGAAGTAGTACTTAGTTTAGTTTCTTTTTAAAGATAACCACAAAGACCTGGCTTCCCTCCAGGCCTTGTCCTGCACTGTGAGCGTCTTCAGAGGCGGGGCCCAGGGCCTGCTCCTTTTTCATCCATTCATTCAGCAACTCCAGAGCACCTACGAGGCACCCAGTGCTGTTCTAGCTCCATGGGGATACCCTGGTCTCTGCAGCCCAGTGAACGGCAATTACTCTAAAGATAAATGAAGAGCAGAGGATCCGCCATGCTTAGGGCTTGGGGCCCAACGGCCACCAGCCCACCAATGATAACAGTAACTGCCCTGGGGGAGCAGCAGTTCCTCAGCCTGCTGAGAGCTCTGGCCCGCATCTGATACAATCCCCGGCCTCCCTGGGGCTCCGGCCCTTATTCTCTAGATGAGGAAGCAAGGCCACAGACAACTAGTAAAAGCAGAGCCCGAATCGAAGGCAAAACCATCCGTCTCCCCAGTCTGTGTCCTGACCCGTCCAGGATGCCCACCCTGATGCCATGGCTAAAACTTACTTCCGGGCTTTTTTTTTGGGGGGGGGGCAGGGGGGTGAATATCTACCACTTAACTACCTCAATGTTATGCAAGACATCAGATTATTGTTACATTTTTTATTAGAGTATAGTTGATTTTCAACGTTGTGCCAATTTCTGCAATACAGCAAAGTTGACCCAGTCACACACATATATACATTGCTTTTCCTATTATCTTCCATCCCTTCCAGGCATTTCCCACACACAGAATTCTCACTTCATCCTCACCACCACCCTATCTATGTGTTACAGTCTATTCTCATGCATTTTTAGGAGTGAGAAAGCTCAGGCCCAGACAGCTTAAGCCATTTGCCCAAGGTCACACACACAGCTAGAAAAACCACAGAACCCAGATTTGCAATCTGGCAACCTGTCTCCAGAGCCCATGAGCTTGACCGTTATACTGTTGCCAATAGCAACCATTGCTACAATTACAAATTTTCCAATATACTTTGTAGTATAAGATAACCCAACCCATTATCTTACAGTCCTAGAGGTCAGAAGTCTGACACAGGTCTCACTAAGCTAAAAATCAAGATGTTGGCACGCCGTGTTCCTTTCTTTAGGTTCTAAGAAGAATCTGTTTCCTTGTCTTCTCCAGCTTCTAGAGGCTGCTCACATCCCTTGACGAGGGGTCCCTTCCTCCACCACAGCATCTCTCCGAACCTGTTTCCATCATTTTATCCCCTCTGATTCTTCTATCTCCCTCTTCCATATTTTTTTTTTCTTTTTATGGCCGCACCTTCAGCATATGGAAGTTCCCAGGCTACGGGTCAAATCAGAGCTGCAGCTGCCGGCCTAAGCCACAGACATGGCAACGGTGGATCCAAGCTGCACCTGTGACCTATGCAGCAGCTTGCAACAGCTCTGAATCTTTAATCCAGTAAGTGAGGCCAGGGATGGAACCCACGTCCTCACGGAGAGGATGAGCCACAGTGTAAGTCCCCTCTTCCACTAAGGACCCTGATATTATACTGGGCCCACACGGATGATCCAAGATCATCTATCTCAAGGTCCTGAACCTTAATCTTACCTGCAAAGTCTCTTGTGACATGTAAGGTTCCGGGAACAAGGACGTGGCATCTTTGGGAACCATTATTCCACTGGCCACAGCTACCATGCCAGAAAGCACCCACCCTCTCTCTTAGGCATTTGTCAGTGACCAAAGCTCACACAGCGAGCTTGCCTTGTCTCATTTAAACCGACCTGACATAGATAGCTTTTAGACCCAACAGCAAGATGGGTTCAAAAGGAAGTTGAAATGTCTAACTATCAGCCCCTAGGACGAAGAACAGAAGAGTGGTTTAAACATTAGAGTCTGAAGTCAAGCTATCAAATTCACTATCTAGGTTACTCTGGGGAAATATTTTTAACCCTTGGTTTCCTTGTCTGTAAAATGGGTATAAATCACATCTATTCACTTGATGGAACTGCTGTGAGGCTGACACGAAATCATCAACACAAAGCATTTAGCACGTGGCCAAGCGCACGGTAAGAACTCAACCTAAGCCACTGTTTCAGGCATCAAAGGAAGCAGTTCCCCTCAAGTCGAGCGGGGTCTGTCCCAGCACCCCTCACACTCGCGCCTCTTTTCTCCTCGGCTCCTGCCGCAGCCGCCAAGAGCTGCCAGCCTGGGAGCAGCATGGCCCCAAAAAGTCACAACTGGAGTGGGGGCAGCTGAGAGGGGCCGCTCAGGGCAGGAGGGGGAGATGGGATTTATGGTACCAGCCCCAGTTAATAGCAGGGGAGAGAAGGGGGCACACAATCTGTTAAATATTTACTGAGGCCCACAGGCAAATCTGAAGCCAAGTTTGTTTTGTTGGGGTCATGAGCATTAAAGCTCTGTCATCTGGGAAGGAATTATGCCATGGTCTGTTGGGTACTACTGCAGCAAAGCGGGGGTCCCTGACCCCCTGGGGGCAGGGGCAGCGCCGACATTCTCGAGAGAAGGCAGCCCCACCAGGGGCTCCACCTGTGAGGATGCAGGATTAGGGGCGCTGCGCACCACAGCTTCTAGAACCATCATCACACGGCAACATCTCTCTCTGGGGGAGCCTTTTCCTTCTCTCTGCTAGGTGATTCCTTTGGGGTCATCTGCTTTCTGTAACAGACTGGCCAAAATAAAAAAGACAGACTGACAATACCGAGGACTGGCCTTGATGTGGACGTGGACTTTTCATACAAGCTGGTGCACAGACATTCTGAAGAAAGACAACCAACCACTTTGGGAAACGGCTTTGCATTATCCACTAGAGCTGAATACACGTGTTATATAGTCACCCCTCGGTACAAAGCCACGGAAATGTGTACCTATGTTTGCCAAGAGCTCCGTCTTACTTAGGATGTTTATGGCAGCACAACTCACCGACAACCACCGGAAAACCCTCAACGCCCACCCGTAAGGGCACAGATTTTAAACACACACACACACACACACACACACAGACGATATTACAGAGCAATGAGAATGATCTACAACTGCACGCTGCATGAGGACACATTGCACAAATGCAATTTTGAGTGAAAGAAGCCAGACACGAGGGAATGCACTGTGATGCTATTCATATCAAACACATAAACACATCAACCTGATCTATGCTGTGAGAAGTCAGGACAAGGTTATCTGGGTTGGGGGGAGGGACAGTTAGTGACCGCAAGGGGTCAGGAGTAGCTTTTTTTATTTCGTCTTTCTGTCTTTTCTAGGGCCGCACCCATGGCATATGAAGGTTCTCAGGCTAGGGACCTAATCGAAGCTGTAGCTGCCGGCCTACACCACAGCCACAGCAACGCCAGATCCTCAACCCACTGAGCAAGGCCAGGGTTCGAACCCACAACTTCAAGGTTCCTAGTCGGATTCGTTAACCACTGAGCCACGAGGGGAACTCCAGAGGTAGCTTTTGACATGACGGCAGAGGGGTGGCTACACTAGGTGTTTTATCGAGCTTATATACTTATGACATGGGGCGGGGGGGTGTTTGTTGATTTTTTTCTTTTTAGGGCTGCACCTGCAGCATATGGATGTTCCCAGGCTAGGGGCCCAATCACAGCCGTAGCCAACAGCCTGCTCCACAGCCACAGCCACAGCCACAGCCACGCCAGATCCAAGCCTCATATGGGACTTACAGCCTACACCACAGATTGCAGCAACACCAGATCCTTAACCCACTGAGCGAGGCCAGGGGTCGAATCCAAGTCCTTCCAGACAAAATCAGGTCCTTAACCCGCTGAGTCATAATGGGAACTCCATGATGTGTGTTTTGTAATACAGGGTACCTCAATAAAAAGCTGACTAACATTTTTTAATGTCTCCTGTGAAAGTATGCTTGCTGGAATACTAAGGACACAGCCACAGCCCCTGAGGCCTGGGAATGGCCCCTTCCAGCTTTCCCTGCTTCCCGCCCCCTTGTATTTTCATGCCTGGCTGCCTTACAGCTGACCCTGCCTCGGGGAGGGCGCTGAGGGGACACTTCCCAAATATGCAAGCTCTGGGCTGGTGACACGGAATGTGACACAGAATTGCCCCACAAGAAACTAGGCCCCTGGTCCGATTCCCTTGGCTGAGTCTCCCTCCTCTCTGCCTCTGCCTCCGTCTCCATCTCCCATCTCCGTCAGGCCCAAATGTGTCACTTCATTCTCGGCCCTCCCTACCAGGTATTTCTACCAGCTGACCCCCACCCCTACCCCCACCCCCACAGCGGGCAGGTTGAAGAAAAAGGAGAAATAGCCCGCCTCTCTTTCCTACCCAACACCAAGAGAGCATCTTTCTACAATACCCACTTCCCCTAAATATGGGACACAGGAGTTCCCATCGTGGCTTAGCGGGAACGCACCCATGAGGACGCAGGTTCCATCCCCGGCCTCGCTCAGTGGGTTAAGAATCCGGCGATGCCATGAGCTGTGGTGTAGGTTGCAAATGTGGCTCGGATCCAGTGATGCTGCGGCTGTGACAAAGGCCAGCAGCTGTAGCTCTGATTCCACCCCTAGCCTGGGAATTTCTATACGCCAGGTGTGCAGCCCTAAAAAGACAAAAAGGGGGGGGGGATGCAAAGAAGGATGCTCTGGGACTGGGCTTAAGGGACCCTGGATTGGCAGAGACTGGGGAATGGGGCTCGGGCTCTGAGTGCACAAAGCCACATGCGGCGAGGGAAGCAGTCTGAGACAGGAGCCAGAGGGAGCATCTCCCAGTCTGTGCCTGGCTGGGCATCAGGCCCGCTCTCTGCTCTGGGTCTCCCAGACTCTGTGCGTGTGCATTCTCTCACCAACTTTCCTTCTCTCGCAGCAATGATCAGTCACGGTATTAATTTTAACAGGAGCAAGAGTCAGCATATGCCGAATGCAATGCCTCTGAGCGGCCGAGGGAGCGGCGAGGGGCAGCTTCGGGAGGAAGGACGGGTCCTCCGAGGGGAGGATGCGGTGGGTGATGCTCGCGCCATCTCAGCTGGCCTCCTGCGCAGGTGCCCTCGGGTATGTAAGACCCGAACGGATGCTCCCCAGCAGGGGTCTGCCGTACCTGTCTCTGAGGAAGGGTCAGGCGGCAATGCCTCTGGCCGTGTCCACATTATTTCTCAGGATACCCCAAGGGCGGGGCCTGCCTGACCTGGGGAGATCAATCAAGCAGATACATTCCGGGGCAAAGCAGCAGCTGGCAGACTGTGTTTTGCTTCATTTCAGTTTCTCCCCAAAGTGTGCTGAGATGACAAGGTCTTGGGACCCCCAAGCCTCCCAGCACAGACCACCCCCCCGGCACTCATGCATTCCTCGTGAGGGGGGTTGGGGGAATGAGGTGGGACTCGGGGGCCAGACAGACCAAGGGTGTGAACCCCAATGCTGGCACTCGCTCACTGGCCACAGGCACAGCCCTTAAGCTTTTTGGAAATGTTTCCTCGTCTGTTGAATGAAATCGAGGAGTCAAAACGCACGTCCTCCGAGGCTCATACGTGGAAGCGAGACTGCATTTAAATGCTCAGAGCCCAGACCTGGACTCAGCAGAAGCTCAGCATCACCCTCAGCAAGAGCCCTGATGAGCTAGTGTTGCTCTTCCCACCAGTTAGGCTTGGGACATGCAGACTGAGCCCTGTCCCATTGACTAAAGTTAGCCAAGAACTGATGTCCCCCTGCGCCACACCAGACACTGTGGGTTCACACGGGAAGGAGCAAGGGGCTCCGCGTGGAACAAGCCCCTCTAAGGCCAGGCACTTCCACCTGCCTCAGGAATGGAGCCCTGCTCACAGCTCTGAGAGGTAAGCTGACTGGAGTCATTCTTTAAAAACTCTGGGAGTTCCTGCTGTGGCTCGGTGGGTTAAGAACCCGACATGGTGTCCATGAGGAGGCAGGTTTGCCTCCTGGCCTCATTCAGTGCATTAAGATCCTGCATTGCCTCAAGCTGCAGCAGCGTAGGTTGCAGATGCGGCTCCAATTTGACCCCTGGTCCAGGAACTTCCATATGCTGCAGGTGCAGCCCTAAAGAGAAAAAAACAGGAGTTCCCGTCGTGGCGCAGTGGTTAACGAATCCGACTAGGAACCATGAGGTTGCGGGTTCGGTCCCTGCCCTTGCTCAGTGGGTTAACGATCCGGCGTTGCCGTGAGCTGTGGTGTAGGTTGCAGATGCGGCTCGGATCCCGCGTTGCTGTGGCTCTGGCGTAGGCCGGTGGCTACAGCTCCGATTCAACCCCTAGCCTGGGAAACTTCATATGCCACGGGAGCGGCCCAAGAAATAGCAACAACAACAACAACAACAAAAGACAAAAAAAGACAAAAGAAAAGACAAAAAAAAAAAAAAAAAAACCAATTCTGACATTCTGGTTTACCAGATTCCCAAAGGCCTGTACAGCCTGTACTGCCCATTGAGCTCCTCAGATGCTCAGTAAGTGTGGCTGGAATAATGAGTGATTAATTTTAACTGCAGGCACAGTGCTAAGAGCTGGAAATCACATCAATCAAGAAAGGCAGGAACCCTGCCCTCAGGGAGCTTTCAAGCTACACTGGAGATACAGAGATGTGAACGCCCAGGCAGCGCATGGCCATAGTGGGGTACGTGGTGATGTCCAGGTCCCCATGGCACGGGAGCGGGTCCCAAGGCAGAGAAGAAGAGGCTGAATACTGAATACGGAATGACCCTAGCAGGTCAGAGCCCAAGAGACCTTGGAAATAATCTGGTTCCCTTTCCTCACTGAACAGCTGAGAAACAAAGCCCAGAGAGGTAAAGTGACTTGCCCAAGGTGGCCCAGCGAAAACCTGTAGGATGGGGAATAAGATGCAAATCTCAAGGGAGAGGGGTGGGCTGGACACACGACATCTGGAAGAGGAACTGCCTGTTAAGTTGGCAGGTGCAAGGGTGCTGTCAGAAGGCAGCTGACCAGAGGCCCGGCAGGAGAGGGCATAACCGGATCTCCTGCCGGCTCCATCCAAGAGCACTGGCTGATTTGCGTCGTGTAATCCCAACAACGCTGTGAGGTATGAAATCATTTTCAAAAGCGCACACGGCACAGGGCAAGCAGTTTGCCAAAGCCAGGCAGGGAGTGGGAGACCCCGCAATACAAGCCCAGTACTGCCTTTTTGCTGAACCACTAGGTGGTCCTGCCTTAGAAGGATCATGAGGTGGGAAAGACTGGGGACGGCGTGACAAAAGGAGAAGGTCCTGGGAAAACAGAGCTGGGGAGGGTGTGAGCTTGGTCACTAGAAAAGGCATCGGACAGAGACTCCCCCCACCCCGCCCCGCCCCCAGCCACCACTACACATTGCCAGGAACTTGCCAGGCAGAGCAGCCCCAACCCAGAGCCCCGTCGGTGGGCCCCGCGTCTTGCTCTTTTCCTGAGGCACGTCTCTCGTGTGGCCCATGACACAGACTGGGATGGCCTCAGACTGGGATGTCTGTCCCACCGTGGCCTGGAGCCATCGCATCATTCCCACCAGGCTCAGGAAGGAGTGGGGACGGGGGTCTCCCCAAAATACCTGACCCCTGACGGCTTCTCCCGCCTGCAGGGAAGTGGTCCAGAGAAACTTGGGAGTAGCGCCCACCCAGGGACAAGGTGGAGACTGGTCACAGACTATCCTCCAGGCCCACCCAGACGAGGCCCACCAAAATCTTTGGGAGGTACAGCTGTCCTGAATACAGACTCCTGGGAAGACTACAAAAGAGGCTTCTTTCTCATAGACTAGACTAGAGCAGACAGAAAAGGCAACAGCAGTTTTAAGAGAGAAAGAGAGAGGCAGGCAGAGGGACACAGGGACAGACAGGGGGGCGGGCAGGAAGGAAGCCACACGGAGCGATGACCAGCAGACCAATGGACTAGGGTGAGGCTCCCAGCTCCGGGGCTCACCGAACAGCTGTGCAACCTTGACATTCAGGTCTCTGAATCCACATGTCTCCCTGCAAAATGGGTCCGGCCTTGCACAGCTAGAGGGGAATCAGAGTTAACCTACATACAAGCCCTTGCGCACAGTAGGTCCTCAATAAAAGAAAGCCCACCTCCACTTCCCATTACAGCCTGAAAGTATTTCACATGCTGAAAGGACCTGAGAAAGTCACAAGCACTTTCCTCCTACAAATGACACACCTTCAAAGTTTAGGTATTTTTTTAAGTTCCTTTTGTTTGCTTTTGCCCATAAAGAACCTCAGAGAAAGGTCAGCAAAGACCCAACTGTCAATCAAATCCCCACGAACCAAGGGAGCCGAGTGCCGTGGACCCAGGCCACCAAAGAGAGACCGAAGGAGATGGTCCTTGACAGGCACTAAGATCCATCCTTGGAAACTCTAAATAAAGAAGCTCTGGGGTGCACGCGTGCTCCTTGCAGGAGATTCACGATCTCACGTAGGTCCCTGTGTGCCAAGAGCATCAAATCTCACTTAAAGCAACGGGGGCTACGAGAAATAAACAGCCCATCGAAGGGCTGAGCCCACAAGCGGTGGTGGACCTGCTCCTAGACCTTGGAGCCCCAAGCGGGACTGGAGCTGTTTTCACAGACAGATCACGTGTAAGTGGAGAAGAAGGAAAAAGACCCTCGGGGTGGGGGCAGGGGTGACATTCCAACAAGGAGGAAGACCTTAATAAACATCATTGACTAATCTCCAGTCACAGAAGAGGCCCCTTTTAATTTCCCATTAATGTTCACAACCCCAGAGGCAGGTCCCAAATCCCCAAATGACAGAAACGTCAGCAGGGGAAGGGCAGGCATCTGACACAGCTCTCAAGGGGTGGAACTGAACTCAGGACAGTCAGACGACAGCTCCTCCAGATCCACCATCACGCCAGACCCTGCGTTGCTTTAGGTCTTGGGTCACCTGCCCCTCATCCCAAACCGTCGGCTTTGTTCCAAGTCCTCTTTAACACCTGGATTAGCTGGGCTTCCGGGGAGGTCACGCTTGTGACTCCGGAATGCACTTCTGACTTTCACGGAAAAGGTTGTTCCCTCAAGTCCCACGGGCACATTTCACTGAGGAAACCTGGGCGGCAATCTGCCTGCCCTGAGCACAGGTAAATCCAGAGCAGGGCTGGTGGGGGGGGAGGAAGAGAGGGCAGGACAAAATACCCAAGGGAAGGGAGCAAGGCATGGGAAGTGAGCACAGCCCTGCTGTCACCCGGGCTCCGTGAGCACTGCAACAGACCAGAGAATGGATCCTCGCATGCGTCTGCAGTTCCCGGGAGATCAGAAGCAAGGGGCAGGGATGGGGACAAAAGATACTGACTGAACCCACAAAGGACCGAAGACAGCCCTGGACAGAATTCCATCAACCACCCCCTGTAACTCTCACGATGGCCCTTAGAGGTGATAGGACTTTTCCCTCATATGAGACCTTTAAAAGCTGAAATGGTCAAGGTAGGATTCCAAGCCAGGGTTTCCTGACTCCTCCGCCAAAGGACAGGACGACATTACATGGAAAGGCCACGTCCTTCACTTTACATTTCCGTAGGTGTTTTTGTTTGTTTTGTGTTTTTTTATGGCTGCCCCTGTAGCATATGTAAGTTTCTAGGCTAGGTTTCAGAATCCGAGCTGCAGTTGAAGCCTACACTACAGCCAGAGCAACACAGAATCCAGGCCACATCTGTGACCTATGCCACAGCTTGGGGCAAGGCCAGATCCTTAACCCACTGAGTAGGGCCAGGGATCGAACCCTATCCTCAGAGAGACAACATTGGGTCTTTAGTCAGCTGGGGCCACAACGGGAGCTCCATTTCTATAGTTTGTCGGGGCCATTTTTCAACACATACACATTAATACAGGGATAAAATTCCAGATATTTTTCTTGGTTTTGTTTCTCAATCTGCATCTGGTGCTAGAATTTGCAGATATTCTTCGCCGGCTGCCAGAACAGTTCCTGGCTGTAGGTCCAAAAACCGCCCAGAACTTTATCTTAATCATTTCTTTGCATGACAGATGTCCCACCCACACTGAGGGGCAGCCACAGCCTGTACCTGATTCTGATGGACTCTGCCTTGCAACACATAAAGCCTGGGGTCCCTGAGCACCAGGTGTCTGGCACATCCAGTCCCCACCTCAGCAACGAGACTGGAGTCAGAGACTCAGTCAGCTACGCAGACATCACAGGAACCTATCACAGGAACCTACTGCGGTGTGAAGCAGCAGGCAGCCGGGGGCATAGCTCACCTGAATCCATCCCCCCTGAGCCAGGACTGGGAGGAAACAAGGCCGTAGAGCAAGGGAGGATACAGGCTCTTCCCCAGCTCTAGGAAGAGGCCATGAAACCAAAATAACCTGAGACCAAATCCCCCAATCTGTGAGACAGGATGGCTGCAGGGAGGGCAGAAGCTAAAAAACTCCATGTCTCCCCCAAACTCTCCTACCTCGGTGACCTGCGTGACCAAACACGGGGGCAGTGAGCCACCAGGTGGGGGGATTTCTCTCTCCTCTTTAATGTCTGTTGGATGGTGGAGATCCCTGGTGGCTCAGTGGGTTAAGGATCCAGTGTTGTTGCAGCTGTGGGTCAGGCTCGATCCCTGGCCCCAGAACTTCCACTTGCCGCAAGCACAGCCAAAAAGAAAAAAAAAAAAAAAAAAGGCAAACTGATTATAAAAAGGCAATGAGGAGTTCCCGTCGTGGCGCAGTGGTTAACGAATCCGACTAGGAACCATGAGGTTTCGGGTTCGGTCCCTGCCCTTGCTCAGTGGGTTAAGGATCCGGCGTTGCCGTGAGCTGTGGTGTAGGTTGCAGACGCGGCTCGGATCCCGCGTTGCTGTGGCTCTGGCGTAGGCCGGTGGCTACAGCTCCGATTCGACCCCTAACCTGGGAACCTCCATATGCCGAGGGAGCGGCCCAAGAAATAGCAACAACAACAACAACAAAAGACAAAAAAAAAAAAAAAAAAAAGGCAATGAGTAAATCCCAGTTTTATCCTGAGGTTGCCACCACTGGGGAACACTCCCGGGCCTCCAGTGGAAGTGGGTAGCACCCACTATGGAGTGTCAACTTCCAACCCCCACCCCGCCGCTTCCCTCGCCAAGAGCCGGAAAGAACCCCCGTCTGGCACTAACTAGTCCTCTTTGTTGCATAGTCTGCCTTGCGCTATCATTTTTTTTCTTGCAAAGGAGCAGACAGGGAGGCCATGGCTACACAACCCACTTACAAGGCGATGTGGAAAATAATCTGGGACAGAAGTCCATCCAGCATCTCGCCCTGTGGGTGTCCTGCCTTCCCCAGTCATGAGAAGGGGAGGAGGAGGGGACCGCGAGGAAGATGTGCCTCCAGTGGTCACAGGGTTAACAGGGAACGGGGCGTACAGAGCAAATGATCGCAATAAATGCTAACATTCTCAGGACCCCACCGCACACACCCGGCCTCTGTGCGCATCATCACTTTTTAATCATCACCACAACCCAGGACAGGTTCCTACTTTATGAGTAAGGTCACGGAGGTCCGAGGTTGCTGAGCCACTTTCTCAAGATCCCATAGCTAGTAGTGGGCGGAGGCGGTTCCTTTAGCTGAAGAGGGTATTTGTCTGGACAGTTCGAGAGCACCCAGGGCCTTAGCTGGGGCTCAAAGGATGACATCAGCAGCTTCCCAGCACGCTCCGTCTTCTTGCAGCAAATACTTCCCAAGTGCCCATAGTTCAGGCAGGGAGAGGTCCGCCTTCTGCTTCCACCTTCTCCCTGGAGAAGGGAGGCTGGCTCTGTGCTGCCTTGATGACGTCTCAGGAACCCTTCCTTAGCTCTTCCTTGCCTCTGGAGGCTCCTTGCAAGCTTGGCCTTCCTTGGTCGGTAGTGGCACTTTTCCAATCTGCCTCAACTGTCACATGGCCTTTCCCAGTGTCTCTATACAGCCTCCTTTCCTATGTCTCTGTCTGTCTGTTCTCTCCGCTCCTCTAATGATACCCATCATTGGATTTAAGGCTCAGCCTTCTCCTCTTTGAGCTCATATGAGCTAATGACATCTGCAAAGACCCTTTACCCAAATAACACCATGCTGGGTTCTGGCAGAACAAATGGGGGGTCGGGGAGACTTTACTCAACCCAGGATGGTTGTCTACTCTGACCTTCAATTATAACAGAAAATTTGAGGAGTTCCCATTATGGCTCAGTGGGTAAAGAACCTGACTAGTACCCATGCAAATGCAGGCTTGATCCCTGGCCTCACTCAGTGGATTAAAGACCCGGTGTTGCTGCGAGGTGCAGCATAGGCTGCAGACACAGCTTGACTCTGGCATCGCCGTGTCGGTGTCGGCTGGCAGCCACAGCTCTGATGTGACCCCTAGCCTGGAAACCTCCAGATGCTGCAGGTGCAGCGCTAAAAAAACAAACAAACAAACAAACAAACAAAAATTTAAAAAAAAATAACGCTTGACAAACATCCTCAAACTTTTGGGTTATGGAGCTTCAGGGAAGGGTATGATAAGGCCAGGTCCTCAAGTTCTCAGGGAAACAGGAGGGAGGAAACCCTAACAGAAAACGGGGGGCATCCATTAACACTGACTTTGTTCCCTGCCTTTCTCATCATTCTCAGTAATGAGACTTAAATAATTAATACTTGATAGCATTAGCAACATCCTGTTATTTAATGACAGAGAATAACAGCGTCAGCTTCAGAATTTACTAATGACTGCTTAAATAAAATGAACTGTAAGGTGTAATCCATAACTTGCAAATGCGTCACTTCATTCACTGGACTCCATCTGCAACCTGATCCCCAGGCCTCTGGTCACTATCACCACAGCCATCAACACTGTCCCCAGCTGCTTACTACTCTCCTTGGTCCACCAGCAGCAACTCCCTAATAGCACTGAAGACACTGCACTGAGGCAGTGCCTGTGGGTGTGTTTGGGGGAATTTTAAGCCGGTCTTAAGGTTTAGTAAACTTTCCAAAAGGGGTGGCATTTAAAAAATAATAAACAGGTGAAGAAGAAGGAAGACAAGGATGCAAACGTAAATACACAAGGACTGTTTTTTTTTTTTTTACATGACCGATTCAAATTATGGGAAATTAACAGTTTATTAACTATTAGTACGATTCATCTATACTATCATACTAATATCTATGCTATATATACATCTATACTGTGTCCCAAATTCCAGAAATACAGCATTTAGTTGTGGGTGGTAGAACGAATCTTTTTAATTGTCCAGCTTTTAGAGCGAAGGCCACACGCTGAGGCAGTATTGCCAGGCCTGGTCCAGGGAGCAGCCTGTGACCTCAGCGCATCCTCTAACCTCTGTGCCTTGGAGCAGCGCCTCTTGGGCTGCTCTGGGATTAAATTAAATGAGTTAATATTTGCCAGGGGCAAACAGTTGCCTATTTCATAAGAAGTGCCTAGATCCTAGTTCATATATAATTCTCTGTCAAACAAAATGAAGAATACTTCTAAAATAAGGGGAAAATGAAATTATTTTAAAAGCCTATCTGACCAAAAACTATCTGACAGCATCAGAAAAGCCCAAATATGATGCCCTGGGACTATGTTGTTTCTCTTTTTTTTTTTTTCCCTTTTGTCTTTTTGTCTTTTAGGGCGGCACGTGCGGCACATGGAGGTTCCCAGGCTAGGGGTCCAATCGGAGCTGTAGCCACCGGCCTACGCCGAAGCTCAGGGCAACGCCGGATCCTTAACCTGCTGAGCAAGACCAAGGATCGAACCCACATCCTCATGGCTGCTAGTCGGGTTCAGTAACCGCTGAGCCACAACAGGAACTGCTGTTGTTGCTTTTTTCTATTTTCCTTTCAGCATGGTTTCCAGTTGGACTTCCCACTATAGTTTATAACCTTAACTACAAAGGCATAGTTTAGGTTCATGGGGTAATTTTATCAGGGGGCGGAGGGTGGGTGACCAAGTACCTCTGGCACATTCACATGCAAAGAGATGCCCCCGAAGGGGTGACAGCCGAGACCAGCTCGGTTTCTGGTCCCAGGATTCCCAGGCCCCGGCCCCGCCCTCTGCACGTGCCCCAAGCCCCCCAGCACATCTGCATGAAAAAAGGAGCCTGTACGGCCTCTTGGGCAGGCCTCCAAGTTCATTCTTCACCCGGAGCCAAGGCCGGCCCAGAGAGCATTACCATCCCAAAGGCCCGGCCTTTGTCAGAGAAGGAAGGGATGGAAATGCAGGGAGCAAGTGCTGGCTCAGCAGAGCCCTCCCTGCGGAGCGTCCTCCAGCTCCGCTCATTGTTATTCCAGCCAGGTGTCCGCTCGCCAGCCAACCCAGCGAGGATGTCCACGCCGAGATCAGAGATAACGCCCCCCACGAGATTCCTCACCCCCCACCCCTCTAACTGGGGGAGGAGGGGATGGGGCGGTCCAGGCCGAGGAGCGGACGGGTCGAGTTTGCATGTAAAAGAACTGCCAGACGCCGGTCTCGGCCCCCCTCCTCCCTCCCAGCGAGGGAGCTTCTCTGGCTTCGTCCTCCCTGACAACTTGACCTTGGCAGAGGCCAAACACAAGCCCAGGCAGCATCCCCAGCCATTCCTCGCATTCTGGGTGACTGAGCCCTCAGAGGCCGCAGGCAGCTCTGGAGCAGGGCTGAGGAGAGCATGTGAGGCCAGCTGGACCAGGCCCTGGGCAAACCCCCCATGCCAGCCCCCGGAGAGCCTCACCTTTCAGGCCAACAGCCCACACTCCCGGTGCCTATCAGGCCGAGGGGAGTTATCCTGGCTCAGCTTTAAAGAGTTGTTCAAAATCATCCCATACAGTGAATCCAACCCTTACACACATGCGCACGCACACACAATTAGTGCAAAACCCCTCACACACACAAGACCCCTTCTTCTAAAGCGGCCCCTTGGGGGCAATGCAGTTGCCTGCATTCCAAGAGTGGGACAGCCAGGGTCAGTGTCCCCTCCACCCAGCCCCCACTGCTGCCTGACATCCCACGCCGGTGGGTCAGGGCAGGAAAGAAGAGGGGGGAGACTGGCCACTTGCCCTGCACAAGCAGCTTGGGGGGGGGGCTGTCAGCAGCATCTGGGACACGTGTCCAGGACCGATTGAGAAGGTTCCGGCCCCGAGCCCAGGCACAGCCAGCATGCTGGCCGGATGGGCTCATCACCTGCGGTTACAGTGCACCTGCCAAGTGCTCCTGAGATGCTTAAAGAAACCCAGAACTCCAACAGAGCCGCAATGAAAACTTAAAGCAGGAGTGGGAGGGGTCCCTCCCAGCGCTGAACACACCGTGACGCCATCCTGCCCAGACCTCCAGAACCACAGGTGTGGCTGTCAGAGGGAGAGGTGATGGGCATTTGGTATTCACATAAGATCTTTACCACATGCACCTCGAACACCTGGTTACCCAAGCCATCCCTTCCAGGCCACCAGGCAGGCCCTGGTAGACCCAGTCATTGTTGATCACACCCAAGTGCAGGGCTGTCCGCCAGCGCTGCACCCAAAAGGACATTCCCCTCTGACACTCTGCAACAGGGCCACATCCATTCCTGGAGGCTCAAGGGAGGTTCTTGATTCCTTGCCTCCTTCCCAGCTTCTAGAGGTTTCTTGTATTCCTTGCCTTTCTTCCTTTTAGAGCTGCACCCATGGCATATGGAAATTACCTGGCTAGGGGTCGAATTAGAGCTGCAGCTGCCAGTCTACACCACAGCCACAGCAATGCAGGATCTGAGCCCCATCTGTGACCTACACCACAGCTCACGGCAACGCCCCAGATCCTTAACCCACTGAGTGAGGCCAGGGATTGAACCCGCATCCTCATGGTTCCTAGTCGGGTTCCTTACCCACTGAGCCACAACAGGAACTCTCCTCTTCCCCCATCTTCAAAGTGGCAATGCTACTTCTCACATTACATCACCTCCTCTTCGGCCTCTTCCCTCCACTTTTAAGGGCCCTTGCAAGGACGCTGGACCCACAGGAAAATCCAGGATAATCTCCCTATATCAAGGTCAGCCTTCATTCCACCTGCAATCTTATATCCCTTTGGCCACATAACATGTAATACTCACAGGTTCCAGGATGTGAACCTCTTCGGGAGGCAGAGGGCAATTATTGGATTATCCTGCCATCTACACTCACGTCTATGCCAGGCCCCAGGCTGCTCTGTGCCCTCAGAGCCCCCAGATGGTCACCTGTCACCTCCCCGACCCTGACCCCCACCGCTCTTGGCTGGTTCCAACCACCTCCCCATCCCAAGGGTCTTCTTCCAACTTGTGGCGCAGTGACCCCTCCACCCCCCACCTCATGCCCACTGCAGGGATGAGGGAACAGTGGCAAAGGCACACCCGGGGTCACTGGGCTGAAGGAGCAGGCCTGGATTCCAGCCAGCCTGCTCTCTACCGCCCCACACAGCTCCCGAGGACTCAGACCGGTCCAGGATGTGGGGAGTCGAGCCTCCAGGCCGGGCCCCTTCCGGCACGGGGGCATCCTGGCCACCTTCGTCTGGTGCCCTGGTGGCCCGAGGACCTCCAACGTGAATTCTCACTGACTGGGCTGAGGATTTCCCAAGGTCAAAAATTTTCTGCCCAATTCCACATGCAGAGGTTGGCGGGTAGAACACAAGTAAAGGCAAGATCCCCTGGGCACTTGCTGAGTGCCAGGAACTGGCATCCAGCGGCTACATCTACCCACAGCCCTGAGAGGAGGCCCAATGAGTTCCCTTTCTCAAGAGGAGGCCAGGTCTCCAGAGATGGGTTCCAGCCCACTCACACAGCAGGGAGTTGGCAGCGCCCCATTCAGGCTGGCAGGCTCTCTCCCCTCCACCGCGAGGCCTCCCCCATCCTTGCCCACCCAGGAAGCAAGCATTCCCAGCCGGCCAGCACCAAGGAGATCTCCTCTCTCCCGCCACCTGCAGCACCTCCTGCCAGCAGGCCGGGCCCTGGATTGGTAGAACCGGAGTTCTTGGTTGGTTTCATGCCTCAGCTTGTGACAAAGGAAGCTTCAGTCTCCTTCAGTGGCAGGTCACAAGAAGCCACGAGACCATGCTGGGTGCAGGGCCTGGGTGCAGCCAAGCAGAGGGTGCCGCTGGCTGTCCCTGGGCACTCAGCCTGAAGCTGGTCCCAACCTTTCCCCTAGATCCTGCTCTGTCCTCACGGAGCCAAAATAACCCGGAGTGACTGAGGCCAGTGGGGCAGAGAGACAAGGCCCTGCCATGCCAGCCAACCTTTGCTCTGCTCACCCAGACAACCCAGCCAAGTCCTGGCCACAAATGCAAAGGGTCCTGGGGGATTCAACTCAAAGATGGTCCCACACACCTGGCCAGGCTCAGGGTCCATGCACGTGATGTTACTGCTCGGGGCATCCACTCCCAAGCCCGGCAAGAGAGACAGAAGGAACACACAGGACACAGTAAGAGACTCGCGTCTACAGCGGAAGCAGACATGAAACAAATGATCCTGCAAACATCCACCACGTTACAAACCACCACTGAATAACCCGCCCACACCAGACCAGCAGTTAATCAGGGGGTCCCAGTGGAGGTCTCTGAGGAGCAGACCTTTACAATGACACCGGAAAGTTAGCAGGATTTTTTATTTTGCTTATGAGGAAAGGAAGGAAGCAAGAAGGGAGACGCTCGCTGCCAAATACCACTAGAGTAGGAATATTTAAAACTGGCAACAGCCCAGATTAGGGAGACAGACCCCTCTGCATTCACTTGCAAAGCATGGTTTTGCTGCCCCAGTCAGATGCAGATTTTCAACCCAATGTACCCATAGAAATGGAGGTGTCACTTCCAGGTGGGCACGCCTAACAAAGGGGTCCAGCGGGGCTCACAGGTCCCACCACCTGCAAAATCCACAAATCAATCCAGACAGATTTTACCAACTCCTGAGAAGAAAACTGCTAAATGCACCAAAGGAAATGATCAGTTGACAAACCACAAACAGGCCATACACATGCCCAGTGGTCGATTACAGAAGGACTCAAAGTAAGGCAAGGAGAGCCGTGGCTTTGTTCCCGAGGCTCTGCTGATGGCAGAGCTCCAGGACCGCTCTGTTTTGTCTCCGGAATAAAGAGGCTCACAGTTCAGGGGGCGGCTCCAGCGACCCCGAGCACTGGCTGGGGAGCGGAGGCTGGTGAGCTACCTGGGAAGTTAAGACAGACCTTGTCAGGACTCTGTAACCTTCCTGGAGGGCTCTGCAGGGAAAACAACGTGTGACAAGGTCTGAGCTGTCCCAGGTGGGCCACCTGCACCAACTTTCTTCACCTCTGCTTCACATCAACCGCTGCAGAAAGGCCTCTGCTAAGCCTCACTTTTCCCGGAGGAAAAAATGAGTGACCTTCCTTGCACAGGTGCATGATGACATATGAGAAAGCTGCTCAAAATAAGTTTCTAAAGCTTTTTTTTTTTTTTTTTTTTTGTCTTTAGAGCTGCATCTGCGGCACATGGAGGTTCCCAGGCTAGGGGCTGAATCGGAGCCACAGCTTCCAGCCTCCACCACAGCCACAGCAACACCAGATCCAAGCTGAGTCTGCGACCTACATAACAGTAAGGCCAGGGATCGAACCCATGTCCTCATGGATCCCAGTTGGGTTTATTACTACTAAGCCACGACGGGAACTCCAATTTTCTAGAAGTTTGAGTGGCACCAGGAAGCGGTCAGGATGTAATGCCAAGTGAACGAAGTGGAGATACGCGTCCACGGTAAGCAGGAAGCCAGACGGCAGCTGTCGCAGAGCGTCAGGACTAGAGGTCATCTGTCTTGTCCAGTGTTTCTACAAACACGTGTGCTCAGGGGGAAGTAGCTTGTTTGGCTGTTGATTTTCCCTGGATTCTGTGACTGGGCCTGAGTGATGGGGAAGCAGGAAGAGGGCGATTCTAACAGGTCAGGCCGCCTTCACCCTACTGGGGCCCAGGCTTCTCACAGCAGCTGCTTCCTCACCAAGCCAAGGACTAGAGCTGTGGACGGGGGCATGCGTGCAAAAGGAACCGACTTCTGGAAAGGAGAGCCGAGGAAATGAACCGATGGCTATGGAACACACTGTGCGCTGGACACCAAGGTGATGAAGTGACAGAGATTTCACGCATTTCTGCAGGTGGGCCTCCGGCCTGAGCCCACAGACACCCTGCAGTTCTATTAACACAGACCAAGGTCGGGGGACCCCCCCTCACCTCTGCCTCGTCTCCCTGGCCCACGCGGGCCTCAAGAACTAAGTCATCCTCTGAGACTCAAGTCAAGCAGTTCTCCAGCAGAACTGGCACCCCCCCAGCTGAGCCCTCACTCCCCTCCACGCGGCAGTGCGCCTGCCAGGACTCCTATTACAGCAGCCGGCACACTGCACTGTGATGACTTAGGTACATGCATGGCCTGCCACCAGAACATGACCACCTTCAGAACAGGGACCCTGTTGGCTTTGATCCATCGGGGTATGTCCAGAGCCAGGCACAGTGCCCAGGGCCTCGTAGGTAGGCAATGACTGTGAGATGATGGGGCGGCTGGGCAGAGGATGGCTGCACGGAAGGGTGGTCGGGTGGATGGAAACACGCAAGGGCGGCGGGAGGCATAGACGTGTAGGCAGAAAAACAGAAGCATAAGAGGAAAGAGACGGAGCGGTGATACCATCAGAAAGAGATGACGTAAGATGCTCTCAGTGACAGGACAACCACAGACAGAGAAGAAGGAAGGCGGGGTCACATGGTGACATGGCCAGGCTGGCGGCCCAAAGTTCCCATCCTGACCGGGGTCACCAACAACCGCCGATGGTTCGATGGGAAGAGCACTCTGCAAGGAGGTGCCTGCTCTTGAGCGGGTCACACAGCAGGAGAGACACTGACATACGGTGAGTGATAAAGGGACAGGAGAGGAGGGACTGACGCTAAGACGGGGCGTCAATGCCTCTCCTCCACAAGACCACTCAGCAGGCAACCGACCTCGGGGGTCTCCCTGCGGTACCCACAGGTCCCCCGACCCGCCGCTCCTAGGCCCCCAGAATACCGGCCCTCCCCGTGCCTCTCCAGTGTGCCCTTGGGGGCAGCCCGCTCCCGGGCCCACACCGCGCCCCAGGATGAGTCCTGCGTCTGGCAGTACCACATCCACGGCCCAAACCCGCTCCTCTGCTCTCTGCCTGCAGCCAGTTCCCTTCGAGGAGCTGCCCAGGGGTTCCAGTAAGTCGCCCTGCCCAGATCCGCACACACCGGTCCCTGGGGCGCCGGCAGTTCCCGTCACTACTGGTAGCTGCCAGCCAGTTACAGGGACCCGCATGAAAGGAGGCGTTCACGGGCTTGATGTCACCGATCGGCTTGTATGGAGGCATTATTCCCAAGGTTCACCACACCCAGATAATACAGGCTTCAGGAGAGGGAGGGGACATGTTTCAGGAGGGAGAGAAAGCCATCTGCCCTCAGGACCTGTGACTCAGCCTCTCTCCTCGTAGGGACGAAGCAAGAAACGATGGCTGAGAGCCTCCCATGCACCTGGCACTTCATCCCTGAGAGGCTCAACCCAGCACCTTTGAGCTAGGTACTGTCACACCCACTTTGCAGATATGGAAACTGAGGTAAAGGCAGGTTGAATAAATACCAGCCCCAAGATTGACCCCAGAGGACTCTGGATCAGACTTGGCACTGATTCCTCCAAGTTCAGCACTGCCTGCCTGCTCCATTCAGGCAGAAAGCACAAAGGCACCAAACAGGATCCGAGGGGGAATCAGACCCGTGTGAACAGTCTACAAATGGACTATTCTGTCCCAGCCTCAGAGCTTCTTAGGTATATGGCCTGTACTACACTGGCCACTAAGTTATTTTGGAGAAGTAGCTGAGGGTGGCAGGAATAAAGCAAGCTCACAAGGCAGAGACTGGAGCTGAAATTCCGACTCTGCCCCTGTGCAAGCGTGAGCAAGTTGCCTAACCTACATACTGGTCCTTAGCAAAGAGCCTGTACCATCACGCCCGCATGGGCTGGCCATCCAGGAAATGCTGGTTCTTATTCTTTCTTCCGCTCTGTAATAAGATAAGAACCCACACTTAGTCATGCTGTATGTTCTAAGAATGTAAGAATATAGTTAGGGAGCTAGATAGCCAAGCCATTCCCTGAAACTGTCAAAAATGAGGCAGCCAACTGCAAACAAGCAGGATAACATGGGAGGAAAAAATACTCAGGTTTCCTCTCATGTAAAAGTGCCATTAAAAACAAATCTTCAGGAGTTCCCGTCGTGGCGCAGTGGTTAACGAATCCGACTAGGAACCATGAGGTTGCGGGTTCGGTCCCTGCCCTTGCTCAGTGGGTTAACGATCCGGCGTTGCTGTGAGCTATGGTGTAGGTTGCAGATGCAGCTCGGATCCCGCGTTGCTGTGGCTCTGGTGTAGGCTGGCAGCTACAGCCCCGATTAGACCCTAGCCTGGGAATCTCCATATGCCACAGGAACGGCCCAAGAAATAGCAAAAAGACAAAAAAATAAATAAAAATAAAAACAAATCTTCAGGTGTAGTAACAGGAGAAAGACAGGAGTGGTGGAAAAAAATCGCCGTGGCTCAAGGTCACAGAAATGCTCTACATCAGATTTCACCCCAATTCCTATGCCACCGGCCACCTCGCGTGAGCCAGCCAGAGTTCCAGAAACCCTCATATCACCACCATTCCCTTCAAGAAGCCCATCCTAAAACGTTCAGTCGAGATCAGAAACCCCTCTTCGACATCTGGCCTTTTTGGCACATCATCCATCTTCAAAAGGCGTCCTTTTCAACACCGATCTCCATGCCACTCACGCACCTGCTGCAGGCGAGGGGCCCACAGCCACCTCGTTGGCCTGCATCTTCTGTGGTTTTATGCTGCTGCCAAGTTAATCACCGAATTCCGAATCCTGGGGTTCTGCATGCCGCTCCAGCCAAGGTGCCTCTGTGGGACAGGACCACCCGCCCATGCCAAGTGAAGCCAGAAATCCCAGTTTTGGTTTGGTTGGGTGTTTTTTGGCTGCACCCATGGCATGTGGGGGTTCCCATGCCAGAGATCGAACCTGCTGCGCCACAAGGGAACTTCCAGAGATCCCAGTTTTTACATGAAGCAGATGGACCGTTAGAGTGAGTGGTTGCACATACAGGACCATTCAGCCCTGAGCATCCTCGAAGGCTGAGACCACCAAAGGCAGGAAGACCGGAAGGCCTTCTCTGCATCTCTGGGGCTGACCAGAAGGGGTTCTCTCCACCTCACCTGGGGAACAACTGCACATGCTGATTCCAATCCCCTCACCCCATGCAGATATCCCCACCGCCCCCACCCCCACGCACACGCTTTAGACACTCCTATCTCGCCCAACTTCTTCTCTTTATGTAAGAGACAGCTGAGAGCAGCAGAAATAAAATGACCCCCCCCCCCCGCAAAGCCTCCTGACTAAAGGGGGGACATCTTGAACCTGGACCCTGGAGACCCTAGGGGGCTTCCCTCAGACCTGAGACACTTCCCCAGCACCCTGTAGCCTCAACATAGGCTTCCCCTCAGAGTCAGGCAGCTACCCCATTTCCTCACACCGTGTCCCATCCCTTCCCGCCTCCCAGACACAGACCCTTGGGGGTCCTCACTGCCAAGGCCTAGGCTGCTTCCTCCATCCCAGTGGGTGAAGGTCACGCCCCGGGTTGCCCGCAGAGCTCAGCCTGCAGTGACAACAGGACTCCAAATGTCACTTTATTTATTTAGCTTTTTTTTTTAGGGCCACGCATGCAGCATATGGAAGTTCCCAGGCTAGAGGTTAATCAGAGTTACAGCCACTGGCCTACGCCACAGCCATAGCAACCTGGGATCTGAGCCGCCTCTGACCTACACCACAGCTCACAGCAATGCCAGATCCTTAACCCACTAAGGGAGGCCAGAGATCGAACCTGCATCCTCATGGATACTAACTAGTTGGGTTTGCTATCACTGAGCCACAATGGGAACTCAGAAAATGCCACTTTAGTTTCCCCTTAAGAGTAGCTTCCTGCACTGCTGACAGCAGCCTACCCTGTGGGAGACTCCAGCAGCCAGGCCCAGGAGGCAAAGAGGAGAAGAAAGAACAGGAAAGGGAGAGGATGAGAGCACACGAACAAATGATCTTGAATCAGTGAGTCTAATATAGACCCTGAGGTCTGGGGTCAAATTCCAGACACGCTGCTCTCTAGCTCAGGAACCCCAAGGAGCTGCCTTCTACTAAGCCCTCAGGTTCTTCCACCAGGAAATGGATGTGAGACAGAGCCTGACATCTTCGGACAGGAGTTAACTGCACACAGCATATAGCACGTGCAGCAAGGCTGGGTCGATGCCAATACACAGATGTTGCCGTTGCACCTGCTCCCTCCCTGTAACAGGGGTGAGTTTTCAAGGTCATTCCAAGATGCTCACAAAACAGACAAGTCACAGGAGATTTTGCGCTGCTCCTGTGGCCCTGTTAGGATCCGAGACTGTCTTCCCCGGGAGCCCGCCTGCTCTGCTCCCACCCCGTCTGGCTACATCTGCCCACACTTCTTTCCCGTAACCCAGCTGCTGCCCAGAGTTGAGACTCCTGGATTCCAGATCTCAATGGGACACAGCTGATCCCACAAGACGGATGTGGGATGGACCTGTAAGGTGGTCAGGGAGCAAGAGACCTCGAGGGTGGCCGGCAGCACAGAGGATCAAGTACTCAGCCCAGGAGGGTCCCACAAAGAGCTGGCTGTGAAGGACAGGGCTGCCCGGGTGACGCAGAGGCGGCACTGCAGGGCCATGACTCAGCGCTCCAGTGCCCCAGAGCCACCTTCAGAAGCGGGGGTCCTGTGCCAGGAGGGCCAGAGAGAGTCAGCCCTGAGGAATGCCCTCCCCCACCGCCCGCCTGTGCCCGGGGCCGGCAACTCACACAGCTGGCATGCCCAGGGCCCCATGTGACCTGGGTGCCCTTGGCTACGCCACTGTAAACAGGGAATGGGAGCCCTACTTCCCAGCGGAGGGGTGAGGGCACGCCCGCACAGGGTGACCCGGATCAGAGGAGGGTGGGCGGCCCTCCTCAGGGCAGGAAGCGGCCAGCAGCTCACTGGCAGCTTCTGGGGCTGGGGAGTGTGGAGCGGCAAGAGAAACAGCGGGCTGGAGGGCAGAGGAGGATGGGGCTGGCGCGCACCCCTGGGGGACAGTGTAAAGTACTCTGTATGCTATTCAGAGGCTCAGCCAGCATCCCCTCCCTCCCTCCTTCCCCGGATCCCACTCTTCCCCCTCCTCCTCTCTCCCGCCTCCTCCCCATTCATTTGGAGACGGTTCAGCGATGAGCACCTGCCCTATGGAAAGCCTCTGCCACAACCAGCAGCCCCTCGACGCACACGGGGCCGCCCCTGTGCACCCCCTTTAGGTAAACCTGAGCCCCTACCAGCAGAAACCCCACATACCAAATCCCCCCTCAAAATCCTAGGTGCCTCGGGGCCACCTCTTCCAGGCAGCCTGCCAGAGATCCTCAAAGCCAGCCCCTCCCTCTCCCTCCTGGCCTCCTACCGGGCCCCGACTCACCTACTCACTCTCACCAGGGCTCTGGGCTTGCATGGGCGCTTCATCTTAGGAGGTTCCATCTGGCCTCCTCCCCTGGAGCCCAGGTCCCCCACAACCCTCTCTCCTTCTGCTGTGTACTTTCAGGCTCTCGCGACAGACTATCCTGCCCAATGTAGATGCTCGATGACCTTACGCCCCCAACTCTTTGCAATCGGAAATCTGGACAGCGTGAGAGAGCATCAAGCTCTTTCTCCCAGCAACCTGATACCCCCAAAGTCACGCTCGGTCACTGGTGGCTGAACACCCTCTCCACGCTGCTGGGGGCTTCCTGCATCCGACGCCACCGAGGCAGGAAGGACCAGGACCCAGGGCCCTGCCCTCAGGGGCCACACTGTCCAAGAGCAGCAGCCAGATCACCCCAACGTGCCCTTACAAGTGGCGAGAACTTTGAGACCAGCCGCTACGGGGTCGGGACAGAGAAGAAACAGGTTGGGCTTCACTAATAGTAGTAAGAGCCCGACACCATCAGCTCACATTTACTGAGCGCTTGGTTTGTGCTGAAGGCTTTGCCTCCCTTAATCCTCACGGCCGCCTTGCTGGGGGCCAGGCACGCACTGTCCCCTCTAGTTACTTCAAGCCACTGAACAGCCCAGCCCTCTGAGGTGGAAACTTAGGATTCCCTAATCCACACATGAGAAAGCCAAAGCCCAGAGAGGTTAATACTGCACTGAAGATCACACAGCCAGAGTCAAAGCACCCTGAATACTATACCTTACTGGCTCTTGACCCAAAGTTTCCAAGCAGCGGAAGGACATGCTGAGTTGAATTTAGACATGTCACATGAGCCCCCCGCTCACTAATGGCAGGGACGGTCATCCAGCAGGCCAAACCCCAAGAGTCTCTCTCTCTCCAAAGGGCCGTGGGGCTCACGGCTCCTTGCAACAGGATGCAGGATTAGCACAAGGCCTCCCAGCTCCACCTGGAAGCTACAGATCTGGGCTACTCCGGCTTCGGTCACCGCAGCTTCAGTCTGGGGTCATACAGAGTCAACACGACTCCCCACCTTGATTACTGCTGCCGTGACTCAGCCCCGAGCACCAAAGTCAGACAACGAGGCAGCTCCCCAAGTGCCTCTGAGCCAGGGGACAGGCTCCCCAAGTCACAGAGAGTCGGCCCCCAAGCAACCCAGCTCCAGGTCATCCTCCCAAGGCGCTGGTCACTTGGAAATCCAGCAACAGCACTGACTTTCCACGGACAATGGTGACAGCAGAGACGGGATCAAAGCCTGGGAGAGCCACGCCGGAGAGACCTGCTACGTTCGTGCGGTGAAGCCAGTGCATGGAAGCCGGGGGCCAGAGCCCAGAAAGACTGGTGCCAGCCTCACCCGTGCACAGAGGAACCACGGTCTAAAAAAACCTAGTGGCCTGGCTGACCCCTGCTCCCAATTCACCCTCCCCAAAGGCCGAGGCAAAACCACTCCCACCTCATACCCAGAGCCCTTCACGCCTGGCCTGCGTGCTGTCACCGGAGGCAGAAGAGGCCACATCAATGCTCGGGATCCGAGCATCGTGAGCTGAATGGCAGTCACCTAATTCTGACCTGAAGCCCGCAAGGTGTGGACTGTTATCTCCAGCAGGCAGAGGAGGCCCATCGGTCCTCAGCGGTCAAGTAAGCAAGTCACAGGGCTGGGACTGAGTTTGGGTTAGGAACTCAGGAACATCTAAGTTCATGGCCCTCGCTCTTCCCACACAAGCAGTGCATCCCCCCCAAAAAAGGGAACCCGCCCCTGAATGTGTCAATCTGACCAACACTCACAAAGGCCTGCGGGGACCAGTAAGTCAGTAAGTTATTCGCAGCACCCTTATTCACCTGCCACCCGCCCCCATAAAGGTTTTATTTTTGAAATTTAGGGGAGGAGTTCCCGTTGTGGTGCAGGGGAAATGAATCCGACTAGGAACCATGAGGTTGCACGTTCGATCCCTGGCCTCGCTCAGTGGGTTAAGGATCCAGTGTTGCCATGAGCTGTGGTGTAGGTCACAGACGCGGCTCAGATCTGGCATTGCTGTGACTGTGGTGTAGGCAGGTGGCTACAGCTCCAATTAGACCCCTAGCCTGGGAACCTCCATGTCGCAGGTGCAGCCCTAAAAAAAAAGCTGGCCAGGTGGCAAGTTCTGCCTTATCCTCAGGGACTCAAAAGGATCCAAGCCAAGGAAGGTCCCAGGAGCTTTGTCACCCATGGTTTATCTGGTCCCACCCCCAAACTGCCCTGACCCCGCTACACAGATTCTGAGAAGGTACAGGTCTGAGGTTGAAGAAAATGGGCAGAAAACAGAAAGCTTTAGGTTTATAGTGCAATGATTTGGTACATGCATATATTGTAAAATGATTCCCCAAAAAAGTTAACATCTTAATCACTTCACAAAATTACTGTCTCCTATGTGATGAGAGAGTTCAAGAGGGGCCCTGGGATCTGCCCCCCAGCTGCATCTCCAGCCTCAGCTCTCTGCAAGATGGGCCCACACCCACATGCTGGGCTCGGATCTAACTCCCCTTTCCTGTGTCCCAGCAACATCTGAGAGGTCTCTGACACCAGGTGACGCTCGCCTGGCATCACCTCTTCTGCCAAGCTGTGCCCTGACGGGGTTCCCACCACCACGTACGAGCGGTGGGCACCTGGGCGCCTTTCCTAACCCCAGACCCTTGGTCCTCTCATCTGTAAGACAGAAATAAGGCTATCGAGAGAATCAAATAATTGATTAATAATCAATTAATCAAATAATTAAGTTTTCCAATTAATCTTAAATAAACAAATTTTTTGGAAGAGTTTCAAATTTTACAGAAAAATGTGAATACAGTACATAGAGTTCTCGGACACTCCATGCCAAATTATCTTACTTTATACCCACACCCCTGCTATCACCTCACATGAGGATAAAGTGATACATTTCCTACAACCAATATTGTACATGAACCAATATTGTTACAATGCTATGAACCAAAGTCCATACTCGATTCGGATGTTCTGGTCTTTTCCTAAGTTCTATTTTCTGTTCAAGGACCCCATCCAGGACCCCATTATATTTAGTCCTTTCTCCTTAGGCTCCTTCTCGCTGTGGCAGTTTCTCCGGCTTTCCCCGTTTTTGGTGACCTTGCCAGTGTGGAAGACTATTGGTGAAGCATCTTTTAAATGTCCCTCCACTGGGATCAGTATAAGCTGTGTTGAGCGTACACAGCCTTGCTGTCATCTGATAAGAGATGGCACTTCTTCAATTCCGCGGTTTGCCTCCCCACAACCCATAACCCCAGTCTAACCTGAAGAAGGATCTGAATGTTTTAATTTAAATGTATGATAAATAATACATTCATTAGGGCTCCAAATTCAAATGACACCCAAAGATCCACCGTTAAAAGTCACCTATGTGCCCCCTTCCCTCTCGCCCAGTCTCCCCCCTCAACATACAGAGGCTTTTGCTTGTGTTGGCTTCTAGCGTCTCCTTAGAAAATCAGGGCAGGAGTTCCCGTCGTGGCGCAGTGATTAACGAATCCAACTAGGAACCATAAGGTTGCAGGTTCAGTCCCTGGCCTTGCTCAGTGGGTTAAGGATCCGGCTTTGCCATGAGCTGTGGTATAGGCAGCAGACGCGGCTCGGATCTGGTGTTGCTGTGGCTCTGGCGTAGGCCGGAGTCTACAGCTCCAATAGGACCCCTAGCCTGGGAATCTCCATATGCGGCAGGAGTGGCCCTAGAAAAGGCAAAAAAAAAACAAAGACAAAGAAAGAAAGAAAGAAAAAAAGAAAGGAAGGAAGGAAGGAAGGAAGGAAGGAAGGAAGAAAGAAAGAAAGAAAGAAAGAAAGAAAGAAAGAAAGAAAGAAAGAAAGAAAGAAAGAAAGAAAGAAAGAAAGAAAGAAAGAGAAAATCAGGGCAAGTATGAACTCGCGGCCCCGCCACACATGTACACTTTTTACACACACACACACACACACACACCAGTGTGCTCACTCTTCTGCACTTTACTTTTTTCCTCCAGCAACACATCCAGAGATCTGCCCACGTTGTTCACACTCCTCACCCGCCCACACCTGGCCACGGCGCAAGGGCCATCGGAACGAACTAGCCTCTGACTCGACGTCTGATGAGACACTGTGCCTGTACCGTGAATAATCACGAGCCTTGTCCGTTTCACAGAAATATCTGGAGATACATCTCTAGGAAAAATACCCCCACGTGAGGTTGCTGGGTCAAAGAGATGCCAAAGTGCCCTCCCATGGCAGAGGTGGGGGCTGGACTGACTCGATTCCCTCCAGCAACTGATGCTGTGAGGCTGCTTCTCGGCCGCTCTGTCAACTCTCAAGTCCATGGCCAATTTGTGTATCATGCAATCTTAGTGGGAAAGAGTGGCATTTTTCTTTCACATTTTCCTTTTTATGACAGGGTAGATTATCGTACGTTTAGGAGCCGTTCGAGAATCGTCTTCTGCGAACTGTCTTCAGATCCTGAACCGCGATTCACCGGGCAGGTCTGGGCTGTCCCCTCGGCCCTGAGCTCAGGTCAGGGAACTCAAGCCTGAGGACGAATGCAGCAAGACCACAAGGCGAAGAATGAGCACCGTGGCAGAAAGGAAAAGCTCAGAGTCGCAAGGGAAGGTTTCCATCTAGAACGTGGGACGCAGCCAAGGCCCCCAAGTTTCATCTGTTCCTTAGAGAGACAGGCATGGTGGGAAGAACCACTGGGAAGAAGCCCCACACAGGGGACGGCTCCAAGAGCCCTGAGGAGAGCCAGGCTCTGGGGTCTGTTCAGAGGGAGGGAAAGACCAAAGACAGCAGGGGAGCCCACCAGGGCCTTAGAGTCACACCGATCAGGCCACTGAACTGGGTCTCCCAGTGCAAGTGGAGGAGAACGCAAACATCCGAACGTCCTTTCTTTATATCTTACTGATTTTTTTTTTTTTTTCATTTTTGTATGGCCACACCTGCAGCATATGGAAGTTCCCAGGCTAGGGGTCAAATTGGAGCTGCAGCTGCAGACCCATGTCACAGCCACAGCAACAACGGATCCAAGCCGCGTCTGAGTCCTACGTCTAAGTTCATAGCAACGCTGGATCCTTAACCCACTGAGTGAGGCCAGAGATTGAACCTACATCCTCATGGATACTATGTTGGGCTCTTAACCTGCTGAGCCACAGTGGAACTCTTACATCCTATTGGTATTTTAAGACCAGCTACTGTGTTCGCTTTTGTGACCCATTTAATCCAGTGGCTTTTAAAGCTTCAATCACTGAAGAGCCTTTACAAAGCACAACTTCCAGCCCTCGGTACTTGGCAAAGGCTCCAGGTGAGCGGACATCTCTGATAAAGGACCACCCCCGGCCCCAAGGTTGATAAGGGGATGAGGACGGCTCTATCCTAAGTCTGGAAGTCAGGAGGACTTCCTGGAGGAGGTGGTACCTGAGGTGCATCTTCAAGAACCAAAGAGGATTACAGGTCTCAAGAGGGCCACATGGCCTGCAGAAGCACAGGACAAGGAGAGCCAGTTCCAAAAGCCCCGTGGGTAAGGGAGAGAAGAGAAACAAACCATGTGCACAGTTTGAGCACAAGCAACAAAGTTAACAGACTGCCCCGCACGTATGATTCAGACTGGTCGTGAGGCAGCAATTAGGACTGGCTTCCCCAGGCAGCTTTGCTATTCACAGGGGCACCCAATTCAGCTAACCAATGCAAATCGGGCCTCTGAATAAGACAGACATACAGCAATAATTCAGAGGCCAGGAGGCTCCCCAAAGGAACTATGAGGAATATCAAGAATTTTCCACCTGGGGTTTACAGTCTCAGAAGGCACGGCCCTTGAGGCCTCACTCTGGAAAGACAGGGGCTTCCTCAAGGAAGATGTCCTAAATTCCACGTGAGGACCTCTAGTTCTGCCCAGAAGACGAGCGATCCCAACCTCCTACAGAAAAGCCAGCATCGCTCAGGAAGTGTTTGACTGATGAACACCTGGCCCGTTACAAGCCTCTTCCAACCGCATCACCTGTTTTCATCCTCACAGCAACACGAGTGGCAGCAGGGTCCTGCCTTCGGCTGCTGTGAACCAGGAGGCTGGGGCTCTCACCTGAGGACTGGCTGGGACATATAGCAGAAGGTTCTAGAGAGAGGGCTCTGAGCTGGCCCCTTGAGCCTTTGTTGTCCACGAGTGAATTCCAAGAAGCCTGGCCTGGGCAGATCCCTAGAGGCCACTTAGTTCAAATCCCCTCCACACCCAGTGAAGGACCCTTGACCGAGCTGGTCAAGACGCGGGTGCCCAAAGACTGGTTAGTCAACTGGGGTTGAAGAGGTCTTTCTTGAAGCGAGAGGGCGGGCGGGCTCATGCACACCAGTTCCTGCGGCCCAGCTGGGCCCTCTCACGCAGGAGGGGACGACGGCTTTCCAGGGAGCAGCACACTGTGACTCAGGGACATGGCCTTTCCATGAAGAGTCCAGAACTGCTGCCCAGCAGTGGGGCATCAACAAAGTCAGTGTAAAGTCCCATCAAAGGGCTAAACAGATGTCCAGCTTTTATCTTGAAAGCCCAAAATGGATAAAAGGTAATAGGTAATAGGTAAAATTCCAAGAATGTAAACAAAAATCACACAACTTAAAATAATAAATAGGGGAGTTCCTGTCGTGGTGCAGTGGTTAACGAATCTGACTAGGAACCATGAGGTTGCGGGTTCGATCCCTGCCCTTGCTCAGTGGGTTAACGATCCGGCGTTGCCGTGAGCTGTGGTGTAGGTTGCAGACGCGGCTCGGATCCCGCGTTGCTGTGGCTCTGGCGTAGGCCGGTGGCTACAGCTCTGATTCAACCCCTAGCCTGGGAACCTCCATATGCCGCGGGAGCGGCCCAAGAAATAGCAACAACAACAACAACAAAAAATAAACAAATAAATAAATAAATAAATAGGCATTCCCGTTATGGCTCAGCAGGTTAAGAACCCAACTAGTATCCATGAAGATATGGGTTCTATCCCTGGTTAAGGATCTGGCACCGCTGCAAGCTGTAGTGTAGGTCACAGAAGCTGCAGATGCGGCCATTAAAGAAAAAAAAAACTAAATAATAATAGATAACAGAAACTTTTTTTTTAATAATGTAAGAATGCATGAAAATGCCTTTGCAAATAATGCAGGATTACATCCCCTCAGTCAGACGATGGGGCATAAAAATGTTGCGTGGAAAGGAGCACACAGAATCTGTGGGCAGGACCTGAATTCTACCCGGGTCGCACTTCCAGGATGGCACCCAGCCCCTCGCCTTCTCATCTGACCTCGCATCCAATGGGGCCAGTGGCATCTTCCCGGCCGCGGAGAGAGGAATAAAGACTTAATTTCCCTGAAGACCATGTGCCTGGCACCTCGCCTCCCTCCCAACAGCCCTTGACGTACATCGTCTCCACTTCACAGGGGTGGAGACTGAGACTCAAGGATATTCCGTACGTGGCCCCAAACCATCCATTCCCAGGGCAAGCTTCGGGGGATAAAGAAGATGAGAAAGAGGATTCCTGCCAGCAAAGGGTTTCCAGTCTGCTTGGCCACAGTAGCAGCATCAACCAGAACCAGAAGTTCTTCTGAGCCCCCAGATTTCCCTCCTCACTCACCAAACCCACTTGAGAGGGACTCGAGACTCATGAGTGTGCCCTCCACCCCCGGGCATCCTGTGAGAACCAGCTGACCAAGAGGGACTCGGCTGCAGTCTGGCCTGAGAAGATGCCAGGCAACGCCTCCGCCTGGCTGGGCTGGATCAGCCTCCCACGTGGCCAAGGCCACTCCACCAGAGAGAAAAGCCTCTGTGCTCCCAGCTCCGAAAGGGGCAGGAGTTCCCGTGGCCAGGACTGTCCCCTCTGAGGTGTGGCCCGCCCAGTGAGCGCTCGACCTTTGCCCTTTCAGCGTCTGTCTCCCAGCACCCGCACTATTTTAAGGCCTTCTGAGATCCAAACAGGATTCCGGGCTCGCCGGGGACAGTCTGTAAAAGTTTTCCACTGGAACAAAGATTTCAGTGCTGTAACTCAAAGCGTGACTTTACAATGGGATCTGATTATCAAGAGTTCCAGAATATCCTCTTTCGAGAAGCACTGCTCCTTTCTCTTTCCTGTGGTTTACGGGCGGGCAGGCTGGCGGCACGTAGACCGGGCGAATGCCTCCCCCAGGGGTTTGGGGAAGGACCTACTCCTCCCGGGGTCAGCGCTCACCCTAAGGGGCCTCGGCCCACACGCACCACAGAGACGTTATCCTGATGGTTGATGATATTTTAGCACGACCCCTCCCACGCTCCACCGGCTACCCGCTTCTCTCCAAATCAAGCCTGCCACCTTCCTGACCTCATCTCCTCTCCACCTTCTCTGCTCACTCCTCTCCAGCCACAGGCACCTCCTTACTCTCCAGGTTATTCTCTGCCATTGCCCTCTGTCCCCAAGCTCAATCCAGGGGTACTCTTCTCCACCCCGCTCCATCCACCACCCCAAGCTCAATCCAGGGGTACCCTTCTCCACCCCGCTCCATCTACCACCCCAAGCTCAATCCAGGGGTACCCTTCTCCACCCTGCTCCATCCACCACCACTGATGCACCAGCTATCAACTGAGTTCAGCCAGTCGGAGGCACCAGCAGGAGGTGAGGTGAAATTCCGGGACGCCCTCCATGTAGCAGAGCCTGGGTCCCACCACACTAGACCCTGCCAGGCGGCCTCTCCTCCGCCCTCCTTGCCAGGACTTGTTCTGGGTGATGCTCCATGTTGATTCTTAACCCTCCCACTTCCGTCCACGGCCCCTGCACTAAACCTCAGCTGAGTCACAGGGACCTTGACTCTTCCAACCTCCTCATGGGCCTGGTGTCTCCTGTGCTCTCTGCCTGCAGTCTTCCCCCAGCCGCTGCCTGATTCGCTCCCCAACTTTATTCAGCTCCCGAACACCTGCCCTCTGCCAGCTCTCTCTGCTTTATTTTTCTCCGTGGGACAAATTACTTCCTAGCATACTCTAAACCCTACCCCTTCTAGAGCTAAATGCCATCAGAGCACACACTTAGTTCCCAATGCCTAGGGGAGGGCCACATGAGTGTTGACTGAATCTGCCCACTAGCTATGGCTGTCACAGGATGGACACGTATTTACTCAGTGCCAGCTGTGTGCCAGGGTCTGTTCCAGGTGTTGCCGATACATGGTGGCAACATGATAACACACCTGCCCCTTCATGAGAGCATCTTCCAACTGCAGCCTGTTTGGTCTGACCTTGCCTCTGAGGGTCTGTGTCCAGACCTGGAGCCTGAATGCCCTTATAGGTTAGCTTGTCTGCAAACTCTCAGCCTGCCTGATTGTAAAGGCGCAAAACGACTCTCCCAGGCCATCAGGGTCCTCCACTAGCCAGCCGACTTCAGATGTTTGCAAACAAGCCTGGCTGGTGAACCCATCTGATGTGAAGTGGGAGCTTAGGTTACTTTGTTACTGGCTTCTAATGACAACCAAAGGCAACAGGATTGCAGAAATCAGGTAGGATAGGTTTAAATCAGGTAGGATAAGGGGTTCTGCTCACTAGTTGCATGACCTGGGGCAAAATAGTTTATATCTCTAAGACTTCAGTTTCCCCATCTGTAAAATGGGCAGAATCTTCTTTAGCTTTCCTAGAACAATCATGAAAATTCTATACTTGGACTGTGAAAGGTCTGGAATAAAGCAAAACCTTACCCAAAAAATTAAAAGTAAGGTACTAGGATGTCTCTGAAGCATAAATTCTGGGATAATCTGCCGATACATTATGTGTAATAGCATGCATATGCGGAGCGGGACAGGAAGTTCCAAGCTAGAGAAACATTAAATACATTTGGGCATTCTCAAGGATCTGTTTCTACAAAGTTTGGAGATAGACTTCATGAGTTTGAGAAACTTGCCTCTTAAGGAAAAGATAGCTTTTCCCTACATGAAGATATTACCCAACCGTGTACAGAGACAGTATTACCATCAGAAGCATTCTGGAATTACACAAAGGTGACAGCAGTGTGTGGACATTCGTGTGCGATTTTCAATAAATGCCACCACTTCAGGAAGTTCATTATTTGTCCCAATTATGGTCCCACTAAAAATCATTCATGGAACACCTTGCTCCGGATTTAATTCTCACTACAGGTCCATCCATTGTGGGTCCACTGCACTGGGGGCTCTGCTCTGCCCTGTCCTCCTCATCCTGGGAGCCAGGATGCAGGAGCAGCCACCATCTGGAGCCCTCCCACCACCATAACTGAGGAAAAGCAATGGGACTCTTAATGCGTCCATAAGGAAGTTACACCTTTCTGCTCACGTCTGATTGGCCAGAGCACGTCACATGACCCAGCCTCACCTCAAGGAGGACGGAAGCATCTTCACCCACAGAAAGGGGAGCAGCTATTGAACAGTGATGCCACCTGAGACAGGGATTTTTTTTTTTTTTTAATTTCTCTTTCTAACCTGGCTCATCTAGCATAGTGTCTGACAAACTTTTAAGACACTCAGGAATGTCCTTTAAATAAATGCACAGATGCTTCTTTGTGCTTGACCTTCAGAGCCTGTTTAGGAGCCACACAAGAAAGGCAAATCCATTGCTGGTATATTTAACCCAGAAGTTAAGCTCTGGGCCCATGGAGCCTCATTGCCTGGGTTCAAATCCCAGCTCCACCTTTTATTACCTGGACGTCCTCGGGCCACGTTAGGCAACCTCTCTGTGCCTTAGCGTTTCCAACTGTCAAATGGGGATGGTGACACCAGTACTCAGAGATGAAATGAGTCAGTGAACAGAAAGCACTCAGAATTGTGCCTGGCACGTGGGAAACACTCCATAAATGAAAGCGCTTATTACTGCTATCATTGGAGACAGATCTTGGTTTGGGTCCCATATGTGTGAGCTGAGTCACTTGCTTTAAATCTGTAACCGTCCTCCAAAGGACAAACCTTCAAGCTGCAGGTCCCCAACACTTCCTGAGTACAGGCCCACGACTGACCTCTGTCTACCTCCTCCCAAGACAGCTGCTTTGGAAAGGACAACCGTCAGTCTTCATGCAAACTGTGATGTAATATATAATTATATACACACTCTATGCACATGCCTGTCATTGATCTACATTGCAGAGCTATAAAATACAATGTACATATAGTATCGTATCTGCTATCCACAACCCCATCCAAAACAAAGCCAAGGAAGCAATACATGGATCTGTCCCATGTCAGAGCCCCATGCTGATGAATGAGACTGTAGGAGCCCTGGCCCCGAGCCAGCCCCTCGCCCGGGCCACCCTCATCTGTAAAGCAGGGATCCTCAGCCCCTCTGCCTCCCAGGACGTCTACGTAAGTGACAAAACAAAAGTGAAAGTTAGGACCGTTTCGCCCAGCACACCAGAGGGGACTCCATCAATATTAGTTCTCTTTTCCCCTTTAAGAAAGCGAAATATTTGACATGGAAAACCCAGGAAATTTTACAGGAATAATATAAAGTTATCCATAGCCTCCTAAAAACAGTAAATCAAGGGAATTTTTCAAAAGTCCATCTTCCAAGAGCACTGGTTCATGAAGCCATTAGGAAGTTTCTAAACTTCCCCTGAATTTCTGGTAATCAAAAAACTATGTGCTTAAATGATAAGATGTCAGTGGCAGCAGCTGAGGTCTGGCCACGACCATTTTTTTTTTTTTTAATTCTTTCCAGATGAAAGGTGCTGCTTGAAGCCCCCAGTCCTTTGCCAGCAAGGCCTGGGCCAGACAGAAGGGGAGCGCACAGCCTCTTCTCTCCCATCCGGTGGTCCCCAGCCAGCCACCAGCTCCTCGGTCCACGGCTCGCCTACAGGCACACCACCAGTTGGGGATTACAGCTGTCCTGGGGAGGGGGCAGGTGTCAGCCACCAAATGGAACAAGATTCCAAATAGCTCTGGCATTGCCAGGCAAACAGTAACTCAGCCTCAGGAGCCCTGACCTCTGGGCCCATGAACTTGAGTTCATATTCTCTGATGTGGGACAGGCTAGTGAAGGTTAACTGTGACCAGAACCAGTTACGTCCACCTACCCATTCACCCAGAGAATTTCACTGCATCACTTGGCACAGAAGCTTTATACAAAGGGGGCAAGTACAAAGACCATCTCTTCTCTCCCTTCTCCATCACGGCCTCCCCCAGAATGACACAGGAGTTAACTGTGTAGACTCTGAAGTTGTGGCATCTGGATTTGAATCCAGGATCCCCTACCTACTGCCTGGGAAACAAGTTTCTTAGCGTCTCCATGCTAAGAAGTCTTCTCTTCTGTAAAATGAAGACAAAGTACACAAAGTAGTGCCTGACACCCTGCAAGCATACAGAAAGCTCGGATTATTTTATGATTAGCAATTAGCATTTTTCCTATCATATCCAGCTTCTGGAACTGCCCGGTTCTGGTCAATACTGACAGGGACACTATCTTCCACAACAAAGGGTTCAAACTTGCAGTCCCTGGCAAGTTCAGACCATGAGGCTCAGCCTTGACCTGACCATCTACAGTCTGCATCAGGCATTCATTCAATTTCCATTCATTCAAGAATACTTACAAACCACCCACTAAGCATCGAACCACACAGAGAACAAGAAGGACAAAGTCACAGCTTCTACCGTCTAGTGGAGGAGACATACCCAAAACAAGAAGCAAGAGGAATCAACAAAAACTGTTTAAAGACTGTGGTTGGTACCACAGTGGACATCAATGGCGTCAGTGACTCAGAATCCCAGAGGCCAGGGAAGGGGCCTAGGGGACACAGTGGGCTGAGCAGGTGACTAAAGGTGGGATGACAGGAAGCAGCCTTTCAAAGAGCTGGAGGAAGAGTGTTCCAGGAGGAAGAACCATAGCATCAAGAGTTAGGGAACTGGGGTGCTGGGCCAGAGAGCAACCAGATGAGATTGGGTGATGGCAGGGCTGGGCCACTCAGGGTTTCCTCAGAGTAAGAGGCTGCCGGGGGCAAGGAGGGGGGTGTGGGTTAAGCTGCAGTGTGGCTCTGCCTGCCCTGAGCAGATCGGTCTATAAGAGGACCACAGTAGAAACAGAGGGACAGGAGCTCCTGTCGTGGCTCAGCAGTAACCATCCCGACTAGTATTCATGAGGACACAGGTTCGACCCCTGGCCTTGCTCAGAGGGTTAAGGATCAGGTGTTGCCATGAGCTTCCGTGTAGTTCGCAGATGCAGCACGCATCCAGCGTTGCTGTGACTGTGGGGTAAGCTGGCAGCTACAGCTCTGATCCAACCCCTAAGCCTGGGAACTTTCATATGCCACGGGCACTTATGGAAAAAAGACAGAAAAAGAAAAAAAAAGAAGCAGAGGGACAGTCAGGAAAGAAACGATATACAGGCCACAGAAGATGACGGTGGCCGGACTGGGGTGGCTACACTGGAGTCCGAGAGGGGAGGACTTTGGAGGGAGAATGAACTAGAGTCTACGCAACTCAAAACGAGATGCAGGATCCTAAACACTGGTGTTACCTGTGAGCTTGTCAGAGAGCTGATGCTCAGGCTGCACCCTAGAGACCTGGAGGGGGGGCCCAGGAGCCTGGGTTGTAACAAGCCCTCTGGATGGTTCTGAGGTCCGCTCAAGTCTGAGAAACACTGGATGCAAAGACTGACAGAGAACACATGCAGGTCTGTGCCCCGGGGAAAGCTTCCCTTTCCCTCTGGGGCCGGGCAAACCCCAACCCCTGTAGCCAACAAACTGAGATCCTCAAGGTGGTTTCTAGAAAATACTAAGTCCAAGGGGGCGATGCCTGCCTACCCGCTGGGGCCAGCCCTGGCCAGGCTGCAGGAGGAGGGAGGGGAGCTGGCAGGAGCTGGCCGGCAGGGCTGGAGCAGAGGGCAGGAGGGCTAGGAGAGGCTGCATTCCAGATCCAGGAGAAAAAGGAGGGCAGTGGCTCAGAGTCCTGGGGCAGCACCGTCTTGAGGTCCAAGGGATGAGAGAATGCGTGAAGTGGCCCGTGGGATCTCACTGGATCCCTCAGCCACCTTTGTCGTCCTAGCCCATTTATTCCCTGGGGCTCTGTAGGGCCCAGGGGACTAGGAGAAAGGAGCGGGTCACAGATCCAGGACTCCTGCACAGAGGCCATAAAAAGCCATTCCCTCCACAGGCCTGGGGGGGCAGACCTGCTCTCACAGACGTCACAGCATTCCATGTGGGAGTTCCCCTTGTGGCTCAGCGGTAATGAACCTGACTAGCATCCATCAGGATGCAGGTTTGATCCCTGGCCTCACTCAGTGGGTTAAGGATCCGGCGTTGCCGTGTGCTGTGGTGTAGGTCACAGATGCGGCTCGGAGCTGGTGTAGCTGTGGCTGTGGTGTAGGCTGGCAGCTGCAGCTCCAGTTCAACCCCTAACCTAGGAACTTCCAGATGCTGCGGGTGCGGCCCTAAAAAGCAAAAATAGAAATAAAAAAAATAAAGCATTCCATTTCTCTCCTCATTCCTCCCAACCTCAGGGACGCTCATCATGCAAGATGATACAGCAAGGCAGGGACCGGGGCCCAGAGTGGCCGGGAGAACAAACAGGGACTCACGGATACACCCTCGTCTCTCCACACGTCTGGCCACCATCACTTTCACCTGGAATAAAGCAACATGGTCTCTCCAGCTCCGGGGCCACTCTGTCCACGTCGCCAGCTGCTTCATCCCATCCTGCCTTCTCTCCTACCCCCAATCCAACCACCCCCCTTCTTCAGCTTCTGCAGTCCTGCCAGCCTTCTGTTCCCCAAATAGCCGGGCTTGCTCCCATCTTCCTTGAGAAATATCTATCCAGACCTCTGATAAGTGACAATCCTAAAAATACCAAATGCTGTCATCTGCTAGAATGTCATCTGCCATAATAGGCAAGGCATCTCTTCTAGATGGTGGAGTAGCATTCCCCCCAAATTCATGTGTCCCCAGAACTTCAGAATGTGACCTTATTTGGAAAGAGTCTTTGCAAAGAAACTGGGTAAGGTGAGGTCATACTGGATGAGGGTGACGTCCTTTCAGGAAGAGGGAAGAACACAGGGACACACAGGAGAAAGCCATGTGAAGATGGAGGCAGAAACTGGAGTGATGCGACTGCAAGCCAAGGAACTCCAAGAATTTCCAGCAACCACCAGAAGCCATAAGAGACAGGGAAGATGCTTCCCTAGAGGCTGCAGAGAGTGCCTGGCCCTGCTGATCCCCTGATTTGGGGCTGCGGGCATCCAGAACCGTGAGAGAATAAACACCTGTTGCTGTAAGCCCCCCAGTTGGTGGTAGGGCGTTAAGGCAGCCCTAGCAAACCAACGTGGCATCTCTCCAGCCCCTGCCCCAACCCTGCAGAGGGAGAATTCCCACTCTCGCTGCCCAGATGGAAATCGAGTGAGCCCTGCTCAGGTTCACACAGCCAGAAAGGGACAGAGCTGGGATCCAACCCAAGTCCGACCGCGGAAAACGGGTTCTCGACACCAGTCTGAGCAGTCACCCTCTTCTTATAGACAGATGCAAAAAAAGGAGGCCTGACAAGCAACACCGAATGAATGCCTCGCTTCCTTAAGGCCTCTGGCAGCTCTTCTGTCAGAAAGGGTTTCTGGGAAGCTCTGGGTACCAGGGAGAGAAGAACTGGCTACTGACTGCTTCTAAGAACAAACAAAGGAGGCCTAATTCTGAAGTTGTAACATAATTTTTTTTTTTTTTGGTCACTGGGCCAATCCCACCTCCTATTTATATGCACATACATACACATGTAAAAGGTTGCATGATATGCCATATGCAGTCATTACTATTATTATTTTTTTGCTCATCACAGAGTCCCTTGTAGTCCCTGACCTGACTCATTATTATTATACTTGGCTTAGACGCTAACAAGCTTACCTTCTAAACAGGCGTTCTGGGCAAAAGGTCCAAAAATCTTTAACTGGTCGGGGTGCAGAACTTGGAACGGCATCTGGCATGTAATTATTGCTAAGAGGAAAAAAGAGCCCCCATCTTGTCAGCCTTCCATTTCAAGCTGAGACAAACTGGCCACAAGCACATCCATGAAAGGGTGGGTTTCGTGGGACATGCATGTCTTCGAGTCAATTCACGGAGCCCCGTCGGGATGAATGCGCTCATTCATGCTCTCCGGATGGCCTGTCCTTAAGGTCCCTCTCGCCCCACGTTTCAAGGGAAACTTGGCCTATCTGGGCTCCCCAAACCACCGTGGGCCACCCAAACTTTCACGCAAGTTTCTATGAAAACTGGGCCTGTTTGCTTTATCATTTTAAATTGCAAAATACATGCCTGGCCAAAGAGAAATACAAACACCACGAGGCTGGTGCTGCGACGCAGGAGGAGAAGCCAGAAGGCTTCACCGTCCAGCTGAAAAAGAAAAGCCCTCACGCTCCGTGGAGGCTACTGCCTCTCGTTGTTATTATTATTGTTGCTGTTATCAGTAAGTCTTACTTACTCAGAATCTTAAAACAGTCTCTCCCGTCGGCGTGTCACAGCCCCGCTGGCTTCACCCGCCCTCATTGGTAACGAGGAGCTAGACCAACAAACAGCAAAGCAGCCCTTGGCCTGAGGTCTACTTTGGGAAGGAGACGAGGGAAAGGCTGGCTCTGCTCTGCTGCAATGTGCCCAGGTGTGAACAGCCCCAGAGCACTGGCATGTCTGCCTTTTTTTTTTTTTTTTTTTTTCTCTTCAGGGCCACACCTGCAGCATATGGAAGCTCCCAGGCTAGGGGTCCAATCAGAGCTGTAGCCGCTGGCCTACCCACAGCCACAGCAATACCAGGTCCGAGTTTCAACTGTGACCTACCCACGGCTTATGGCAACAACAGAGCCTTAACCCACAGAGCGAGGCCAGGGATTGAACCTGCGTCCTCATGAATCCTGGCAGGGTTTGTTACTGCTGAGTCACAGCGGGAACTCCTGGCCCTTCTCAATAAGGGTCTTCTGGTCAGAAGGGCCATCATCAAAAAGTCTACAAACAATAAATGCTGGAGAAGGTGTGAGGAAAAGGGAATCCCACACTGCTGGTGGGAATGTAAATTGGTGCAACCACTGCAGAAAACAGTATGGAGAGTCCACAGAAAACTAAAAATACAATTACCATTTGGTCCGGCAATCCCACTCCTGGGCGTCTATCCAGAGAAAACTATGACTCGAAAAGACACATGTACTCCAAGGTTCACTGCAGCACTATCTGCAATAGCCAAGACATGGAAACAACCTAAATGACCATCAACAGAGGAGTGGATAACAAAGATGTGGTACATATACACAATGGAATATTACTCAGCCATTAAAGGAAAGAAACAACGGCATTTGCGGCAACAGGGATGGACCTAGAAATTAACATGCTAAGTGAAGTCAGTCAGTCAATGAGACGCCAACATCAAAAGCTTTCACTGACATAAGGAATCTAAAAAAAAGACACAATGAACTTCTTTGCAGAACAGATACTGACTCACGGACTTTGAAAAACTTGTGGTTTCCAAAGGAGACAGATTGGGGGGTGGGGGGATGCACTGGGGGTTTGGGATGGAAATGCTGTAACACTGGGTTGTGATGATCATTGTACAGCTATAAATGTAATTAAATTCACTGAGTAATTTTAAAAAATCAATGTATATGTTAAAAAAGAAAACTATTAAATCGCATATTTCCATTGTCTAGCAAAAAATAATGATAATAATAAGGGTCTTCCCTCTTAGGAAGGGGATGATCCAAGCCCTGGGAAGACAGACCGATGCCTGCCCCCAGCCCCACCCCCAAGATTCACAAGGCTATGTTCAATTTCAATGGAAAAACCAAAAAGTGGGCCTATAAATGCTTTCATGTTTCCTGAATTGGTTGTTGGATTAAAAAAAAAAAAAAAATTGCTCACCTCTGAACTAGATGGCCTCCGAGGACAGGAGGAGGCTATAGCAGCCGGGCTCAGTGGCTGTGATGACGCAGCTGGGGGAGCAAGCAAGGGGCTTCCCACAGGGGCTGGGGGCACCAAAGGCTTCTGGGAGGGAGGAAGATGGGGTTTTCAGCATTCTGCTCCTGTCCCACTGACGCACAGAGAGCAAGATGCTTCTTTAGGACTCACCTCAAATAACCCCTAAGACGCATGGTCTGGGGCGGGGCAGGGAATCCACCCTCTGTGCCAGAAAGAAAGAGGAAAAGAAACTTTTCCAAGGAGCTGCCACCTCCGCGCATGGGGCCTGAGGGAGCAGCAGCTCAACCCTGCAAGCAGAGCGGCCCTGAAATTCTTGGAACAGGGCTTGGTTCAAAGAAGGATAGGAACAGCCTGCATAGACTCTTCCTTCTGCAGGAGGCACCGGGGCCAGGAGGCAGGCTGAGGAGGAGGCAGCCAAGGCCCCCAGCCTCAGGCCTGCTCAGTCAGGCTCAGGGCTCCCCACACGGGCCACCCCCAGGGGAGGAACAGAGGGGTGGCCAGCCGCCTGGGGGCCTCATGGGGGGGGTGTCCAAGACTCAGGCTGGAAGATTCTGGAAGGCAGGAAGGAGGCCTGCAAGGAGGTGAGAGATGGGCTGTGTGAGGGGAGGCGAGCCCTCTGGCCTGGGATTCAGATGGAGAGCCATAAAACAGAGATTTCTGAAAACTCCTAGGGCGTCTTATAAATACATTAGGAAGCAGGATGGCATTCAAGGATCTTTTACTACCCAGTGGACTTTGAAGGATTTGTTTGGTTTGGTTTTTGTTTTTGTTTTTTTAACAACACCCTCGGCTTGCAGAAGTTCCCCGGCCAGGGATTGAACCCACACCACAGCAGTGACGATGCCGGATCCTGGAGTTCAGAGAACCCCCAAGAACTTTTTTCTTAGTGACTGAAGAACTAATACATGCACATGGTTAAAAACTTCCAGGTTAAAAACTTCCAGCAAGATGAAAAGAGTCACAGAGTCAATGCTAAGCTTCCCTCCTGCTTAGCAAGTGAGCCTCCTTAGAAGCGAGCCTCTTTAGGAGCTCCCTTCATGGCGCAGCAGAAACGAATCTAACTAGGAACCATGAGGTTGCAGGTTGCATCCCTAGCGTTGCTCAGTGGATTACGGATCCGGCGTTGCCGTGAGCTGTGGTGTATAGTTTGCAGACGTGGCTCAGATCTGCTGTTTCTCTGGCTGTGGTGTAGGCCAGCAGCTGTAGCTCTGATTTGACCCCTACCCCGAGAACCTCCACATGCTGCAGGTGTGCCCCTAAAAAAAAGCCAAAAAAAAAGAAAAGTGAACCTCTTTAGAAGCAGCCACTATTATCATTTTTTGGCGCGTCCTTCATGATATAGTCCGAGCGCATGTGCGCACAGGTGTGTGTGTGTGTGTGTGTGTGTGTGTGTGTGTGTGTGTGTGTGTAAGAGAGATCTTCCTTTTACATGAATGGGAACACGTAGGAAATTCTAAAAGAACTACAAAACATCTGAAGCCTTTGTCGCCCATCAAATGGCAAACCTGGATGAGTCTCTCCTGACTTTGAGGAGCCTAAACTCCAAACCCACCTGCCATGAGCTATGGACCCCCAGCTTGAGAAGCTACCCTGCGGGTTGGACTCAACCCGGAGAATGCTCAGGTCTGCGGGAATGCACCAGTAACTAACTAGTAATTGGTCAACCTACCTTTACTGAGCACTCTCCAGGGACAGGTGCTAGGCCAAGCGAGTTACAGGCACCACCTGGTCCAACCTTCACAACCACCTCAGGAGGTAAGGACGGATTTTTTTTTTAATCCCCATTTTGTAGGAAAAACAAAAAACAAAAAACCCTAAGGTCCAAGAAGCAAAGCAAATTGTCCCGGGTTACGAAGTTGATAAGCCGTACGTAGCTTGGATGCAAATGCACTTCTCCCCTGTTCAGCATTTGGGGGGACACACATAACAGGAGGAGAGCTGCAGGTCATATGACACAGGTATTCATCCCCAGCAAGGCTGGCCGACTGCAAGGAACACACAACCAGGCAAATGGGTGAGAGGCTGAAGCTAAAACCTTTGGTTTGGCACCCAAGACCCATGCTTTTGATTTCCACCGAAACAGGTAACAACGGAACACAGCAGGGCCCTCCTGAGAGGTCAGATTTATATTAGCTAGTTTCACCCTCCAGCAGCCCTAAAGTAGGTGTCATAATCCACCCTTAACCAATGACAAAACAAGGTTGATGGAGGCCTGGAAGCCGAGTGACCTTCCCAAGTTATCTGAGGTGATAGGACAGTGATTGGTCCTCAGACCCAGGGCAGAATTCTTCCCACTCAGCCACAGCAAACCTCAGCACATAACCAGCACTGCAGGCCTACGAAGCTGCTCCCGTGGCCCAAGCAATAAAGCATGGTGTAGGTCGCAGATGTGGCTTAGATCTGGCGCTACTGTGACTGCGGTGGAGGCCAGCAGCTACAGCTCCAATTTGACCTCTAGCCTGGGAACTTCCACATGCCATGGGAGTGGCCATGAAAAGAAAAAAAGTTTTAAAAAAAGAAAAAAGAAAAATAGATTTTAAAAAAGGAAAAAAAAAAAAAAAAAAAAAAAAAAAAAAAAACAGTAAGAAAGCAACTCCATAAAGGAGAAATGTCTGACATTATTTTGTGGCTGAATTTTGCAAAACCAAATGGGAAAGTGACCTAACGATGTGCATTAAGAACCTGAAAACTGGAGTTCCCGTCATGGCTCAGTGGTTAATGAATCCGACTAGGAACCATGAGGTTGCGGGTTCGATCCCTGGCCTTGCTCAGTGGGTTAAGGATCCGGCGTTGCCATGAGCTGTGGTGTAGGTCTCAGACTCGGCTCGGATCTGGTGTGGCTGTGGCTGTGGCTGTGGCGTAGGCCAGCAGCTACAGCTCCGATTAGACCCCTAGCCAGGGAACCTCCATATGCCAAGGGAGCAGCCCTAGAAAAGACAAAAAAAAAAAAAAGAACCTGAAAACCATCTAGAACCTTTGACTTCCTCATCATTCTACTGCCAGAAATCTGAAAGATGGAATAGGTTTATTCACACATGTGCACATATTGGTATAGACACACCCGTATCAGACACACACATCTCAGCACGAGTTATGAGAGAAAAATACAGGAAATGGTCTTAATACTCAAAATTACAGGTAAAATTGGGAAAATGACAAACTATCCTTGCAACGGGATGTTACAACGTTACGTTGCCTGAAAAATGAACTTAAAAGCCTGCTTTTAACACCATGTGGAAATACTTCTATTACATTAAGAGGAAAAACCCAATAAAAGTGTCAACATTAAGTGATCTCACATTGAAAAGAAAGACGCAAAGCAAAAAGAAAGGAAATGCAGCAAACGTGTTAACATTATTTTCTTCCTTATACTCTTGACATTTCCCAATTCTTCTAAGCAAATCACCTCTATAAATATAAGCATTATTCAAAAGAAATGATGACCTGGGCTGCTGGATAAAATGAGCAACAGTGTAATTTGAGATCAAGAGTGGAATCTGCTTCGCCTAGATTTTCTTTTCAAATTATGCTCCTAACACGTTACATGATCCTGCAAAATAAGGGAGCCAACTTAGAGATTGATGGGGAAATCCAGTAAAACGTGGCGCAAGCCCAGAAGAGCCGAGGAGAGCAGAGGAGGGGAGTTCAGGAACCACCCACACTGTGGCAGGTCCAAGAGTAACCAGAACACAGGGGAGCAGGGGGCTGGGGGTTCCCTAGGAAGTGAACTCAGAAACTGGGGGATGGGGGTGGGGCCTGACGAAGCTGACTAAGACTTCAAAAAGCAGGAGTTCCCGTGTGGCTCAGCAGGTGAAGGATCAGGCGCTGTCACTACAGTGGCTCGGGCTGCTACCGTGGCTCAGGTTCAATTCCTGGCCGGGGAACTTCCACATGCCGCAAGCACAGCCAAAAAAAAAGACAAGGGTTCAAAAGGCAGCTACTCTCAGGATAAAGCCCAGTCGTTCAAGAGGAGGAGGCAATCTGAAACCCAGGACAGGGAGTGGTCCAGATAGCACACCTACAGCTCGGATGTTTAGGGAGGACTCTTGAGAATGTGAGCATGCAAACACTGGTCCCTAGCGTTTCACCTTTTAGAATTCACCTGCAGATAAAGCCCAGAAGGCTGCCGTCTGTGTCGCAGTCTAGCTGGGCGCTGTCTGATAGAAATGTAATGCCAGCCACATAGGTAGTTTAAATTTTTCTAGTAGCCACATTAATAAATCACAAAAAGAGAGAGATAAACTTAATTTTAATACTGTATTTGTATTTAACCTAATAGAGCTAAACCTTATTTCAGCATGTAATCAATAGGAGCACGTGTTAAAGAGTTTCTTTTCCATCCTCTGTTTTGTCCTAAGATGTAGAAATCTGGTGCACACTGCATTCTTCCAACAGATTTCAGTTTGGACGTTTCCACAGTTCGAGTGCTCAAGAGCCACAAAGTGGACACAAGGGACAGCACAGGTCCAGTGACAGCCTGAAGAGGCCCCAACCTCTCCGGCCACTATATTTCTAGCTGAAACATGAGGATGGGGAGTTCTCTTGTGGTGCAGCAGGTGAAGGATCCGGTGTTGTCACTGCTGTGGCTCGGGTTCCGTCTCTGGCCTGGGAACTTCCACATGCTGCATGTGCAGCCAAAAAGAAACAAACGAACAAATGAGGATGGACTTAATCTCTGTCCTCTTTCATGGTCAAATCCAGTTCAACAACCGCCCATTGATTATAAGAGTAAACATATAAACGGCCCCTTTTGGCTACCAGACAACAATGCTTCCTCTAGTTCTTAAAAAGTGCTTCGGAAACGAAAGGCTCAGAGTGGTCAACTGTCAGCGCAAAGTCACACAGCCAGGTGAACCAGCATTCAAGCCTCCTGCCTACAAATCCAGTTCACTTCTCTTCGCTTACTGTTACCCCCCTGGCAAACGGGTCCCTTCTTCCCTAGGGGAAATACTACCCCTCCCCAGGGGATCACAGGCAAGTCACTGAAATTTAATGAGCCGTTCGGTGCAGCAATTTTCAAAGAGCACAAACTGACATCCTCCTCTGCTTCCTGGGCAGAGGAACATCTGGAAGTTTAAACCACTCAACAGCTGGAAGACATTCTCATCCTTAGAAAGCATAATTTATTACTCCAACAGTGAAAACCAGGCTGTCGCTCTGGTGGGCGGTGGCGGGGGGCGGGCGGGGGGCAGGACTTTCCAGCCATCCTTTTCTTGGTTGGGAGGGAGCGTGTTTGCCCTGCGCCCCCTGACCCACTAGAGTAAATGGAGTGAGCCTGCTGCTAATCTTCTGTTCAGATTAAGTCCCAAGCACAGCAGCATCCCTTCCCCAAGAGAAGATGGCCTAAGGGACATCTGTCTTCTGATCCCACCTCTGCTACTGCGGCTCACCTTGAGGGGGGGCTTCCCCCAACAGGACAGGGCAATGGATGCCACTAAGTGCCCCAAGCGTTTCCTTATCTCACATCTCAATCTGCTACCCGGAACCCGGAGGGAGAGAGAACCTAGAGGCAGAGGAGCAAACCAGTTAAACACATATTCTTTTTTTTTTTTTTTTTTTCTTTTTACGGCCGTACCTGCAGCATATGGAAGGTCCCGGGATAGGAGCTGAATCAGAGCTGCAGCTGCCGGCCTATGCCGCAGCCGTGGCTACACTGGATCCCAGTCACATCTGCAACCTACACCCCAGCTTGCAGCCATGCCAGAGCCTTAACCCACTGAACGAGGCCAGGGATCAAACCAGCATCCTCGGGGACACTGTGTCAGGTTCTTAACCCCCTGAGCCACAACAGGATCTCCTAGACACAGAGATTCTAAAAGCAGGCTTCAAATCATGGCTCCAATCCTGCTACACATTAGCTGTTACCTTGGACAGTCACTTACTTTCCTGCCTCAGTCTTCCCATCAGTAAAGTGGGGAGATTAACACTGTTGTAAGGATTAAATGCATGGATTGGATATGGGGCAGAGTGCAGATCACAGGGGGAGCTATTTACATGTGAGCTGATAGGATTCTGCAGATGAGGACATCAAGGAAGGAAGCAACGAACGTCACTTTGCAGAGACAGGGCTCCTGCATGGATCCTTAAACGCCAAAGCTGGAAATTTAAGAAATGAAGCCGCGTGTATCACTGGGCTTTTCAAACGGGAAAGCACTCAACACCTTCACTCTCAGCCCACATTTCCTGATGCCCTACAGGCTAGAGGCCCAGCACTCATGTGCCTACTCAGGGCTCAGGGCCCAGCTGGATACTCATAAGCAGCGCTTAGTAAGCACCTACGATAGGCTGGTTCTGGGGGAAGCTGTTAATGCACAAAATCTCTTTCAAGGGTACTACTTACTTACTACCTGATTTTACAGATGAGCAAACTAAGAGTCAAGACGGCAATTTCCCCAGGGAGATCTGAGACTTTTACAGGTGGAGGTAGACCTCAAACTGAGAAAAGACTGCACTCTTATCATTATGCTGTTTGTCTATCCTTCTCTCTCAGGTGAGCAACTATCTGTGGCTTTGGGTGGCCTCTGCTACCAAGTATTAGGATGACTCGAAAAGCCAGGCAGAGCCCCCGGCTCTAAAAAGCCCAGGCCCTGGGTCTAAGCCATAATGAATGAATAAATCTTGCTGATGAAATGGGTCCCACTCCTGGCAGAGGGACCTACCTGCCTGCGGGCTGGAATGTGAAACAGGCAGCAGTGTGGGAAGATCGCAGCTGGAGGCTGATCCTCTTCCACTGCAATCAGTTTATCTGTTTCAGAAAGGCTTATCCTGGCGGGGGTATCTAAGCTGAGGGCCATTGTAAACACACCTCCACTGGAGGAGGTGCCCTGCATTCCTACATTCCATGAAGAAAAGCCTGGGAAGCACAGATGGGAAGAGGGCGAAATCCCACCTGGGCAGGTCAAGATCGCCTGGCAGAGAGCAGTGATCCAGCCGGAGGGACTGTGCACCTGCCTGGAATCCAGGGCCCACGTCGAGAACAGGTAACCTGACCCAGGCCTCTTTCCCAATCCCACCCATCCCACCGCCAAGGGGCAGCCTTCTCTGAGTCATGACCCTCAGGGCATCTGTTTGGACCCCAGCATCAGGCTGCGGCAGGTAGAAGAGATCCTTAAAGGCCCACAGGGAACAATGCTAAAGGCAGGGAGCGCTTACTCACTCAGAGCTGTTATCACCCCCTCCTTGTGAGTTAATCAAGGTGCCCTATCTCATTTAAACTTCCAAATGACGCAATGATGCAGACCTTTCATCCCGGTTCCTGCTGAGGAAACAGGCCAAGTTAAGTTCACTGCACAAAGGACTAAGTCACAGAACGAGGCAAAGGGAAGAGTGAATCCGTGGCCATCCCGTTCCAGGACTCCTGCTCCAACAGCATGTCGTTTCAGATTACCGATGAGGGTCAACGGTCCCCGGCCAAAGGTGCCCCTTCTGATGCTGAGAGTCCAGGAGCCCAGGAAAACCCCAAAGAAGCCTTGAGTCCTATCGCCTAAGCCCGAAACGCCGGCACATGCGACCAGGTGTATAAGAACGCTCACGGCAGCTCTGTCTGTCCTTGGGGGGTGGGGGGGTTAAAAAATAACAGTAATAAAAACTGCCCACAACTCACATGTCTTTGGAGAGCTGATAAATACACGGTGGGCTGTTCACACAATGGAAAGGGTGACTGCAGTGAGAAAGAGACCACAGAGCCAGGCATCCACACGCACTGAGCATCTATCGAGGAGAAAAGCAAGCCGCACACGGTGCAAACGTTTGTCAAACTCGAGTGGAAAAAGTAAGCCACATCATACTGAGGGGAAAGCATTTTTAAGCAAGGACATCATAAACACCAAAACTCAGAATAAGCATTAGTTCTGAGGGAGAACACCGGGGGGGGTATAGTTGGGGGACACTAGAAAAAAAGATGCAATTCGACCTTGGGTCACATTGGGGTTCCTACACAGGGTGGGGGGCGGACGGGAGGTGGTTTGCGACGACGCTTGTGATGCCATCTTCTTTCGTAGAGAACAAGAGCCCACCAGGGACTAACTGTTGAAGCTACAGGAAACTCGCTCCCCATTTCTGTGACACCAAAAATGTCTGCTGGTCATTTGTTGGGTGGGAAGCACAACTCCCAAAGAGGACTCTGACAGGCACGTGGTAAGTCGGAATGCTGGTGAGTCTCTGCCAGGGTCCAGGTTGCTGAGAGCTCCCCTCCACTGCTGGGAAATGGGGTGAGAGTATCCTCCTGACAAAGCTGCTGAGAAGATGAACAAGAGCGCTGGACGGAGATCTCAACCCAGGGCAGACACTGGCCACTGGAATTCAAAGCACAGACATTCTGGTAGAGCACGTGGTTGGGACACAGGCTCTGCCACTGCCAGCTGGATGGCCCTGGCTAAGCTTGGCACAACTGTATGCAGCTCCCACCAAGAGCACAGCAATAGAAGAAAAAATAAATAAGACCGACTTCATCAAAATGAACACGGGCACTTTCAAGAGAGTGAAAAGCCAACCCACAGAATGAGAGAGAAATACCTATAAATCACCTACCTGAAAAGGGATTCATATCCAGAAACTATAAAGACCTCCTACAAGTCAATGTCAACCAAAAACATTTCTCCAAAGAAGATGTACAAGTGGCCAACAAGTACATTAAAAGATGCTCAGCATCACTCATCATTAGGGAAACGCAAATCACAACCACCAGGAGTTACCACTTAACATACTTATTAGGATGGCTATCCTAAAATTTAAAAAAGAGACAGACTGTGACAAGTGTTGGCAAGGATGTGGAGATTCAGGAACCCTTCTGCATGGCTGGTGGGAACAGAAAAGGGTGCAGCTGCTGTGGAAAACGGGGTGCAGTTTCCTCCCCCTCGAATGTGCATCATAATCCCCATCTCAGGAGTTCCCGTCGTGGCGCAGTGGTTAACGAATCAGACTAGGAACCATGAGGTTGCAGGTTCGGTCCCTGCCCTTGCTCAGTGGGATAACAATCCGGCGTTGCCGTGAGCTGTGGTGTAGGTTGCAGACGTGGCTCGGATCCCACGTTGCTGTGGCTCTGGCGCAGGCCGGTGGCTACAGCTCCGATTCAACCCCTAGCCTGGGAACCTCCATATGCCGCGGGAGTGGCCCAAGAAATAGCAACAACAACAACAGACAAAAGACAAAAAAAAATAAAAATAAAAAAAATAATAATAATCCCCACCTCACAGGTTTGTGGTCAGACTGAGATGCAAAGATGATTTTCATGCATTCACTCAACAAACGACCCTGGGGCTGGACAATGTGGAACAGGGAAGACAATAAAGGGAACAAAAAGCCCTTGACGCTTGTTTTCTATCGGGAGTTACACAGGCAAGACAGATTAACGCAGACCGGACTTGAGACTGCGGTGGGTGCTAGCTCAGAGGACGGTGACCTGCTGAGGTGGGTGAATGACACTGAAGGGGGGAGACACTTCACTGGCAAAGTGACAAGAGGTGGGGCATTGGGGGGATCTACTGGAGCTGGGCGGGGTTACAGGGCAGTTGTGGGGGGGGGGAGGCCAGCATCTAATGGGGGGGGTTCTGAATAGGACCTACATGATCTGATCTCGATTTTATCAAGACCACTCTGCTGCCAGGAGAACTTAAAGCTCCACGAAGAACCACAATGACGATCATTCGTAATCACCTGGTTTCCCCGAGAAGACACAGACTGACACCAGAAGGAATAAAATTGGGCAAGGTCAGGTGCCCACCATGGCTTCAGCGAGAAAGTGGCATTGGGGATGAGGCTGTTCTGTGCATTCGCTCATTTAATCCTCCTAATTGCCATAGAATGGCAGGGCTGTTATTCCAATTTTACAGATGAAGAAACTGAGGCACAGTGATTTGATGGCAGAGCTGAGGTTCCGGACCATCTGGGGTCAGAGTTTCAGAGACAGGAGCCATTGTGCTGCCTAAAGCTTATGAGCATTGTGCTGCCTAAAGCTTTCTTTCTTTCTTTCTTTCTTTCCTTCCTTCCTTTCTTTCTTTCTTGTCTTTTTGCCTTTTCTAGGGCTGCTCCCGCAGCATATGGAGGTTCCCAGGCTAGGGGCTGAATCGGAGCTGTAGCCACCGGCCTAGGCCAGGGCCACGGCAATGCGGGATCCAAGCCGCATCTTCGACCTACACTACAGCTCACGGCAATGCCGGATCCTCAACCCACTGAGCAAGGCCAGGGATCAAACCCGCAACCTTATGGTTCCTAGTCGGATGCGTTAACCACTGCGCAACGACAGGAACTCCACGAGCCCCTTAGGGATGCTGGTCCAGGGACCTATAAGTTTTCCTCCATCCAGAGTTTCTCTGTCAATCTGTTCATCATCCTCCCACCCTCACTCTCACTCACCACCACCGATTTCTATGTAAAATTAAAACAGGTTACGACAGAAAAAAAAACAAAACCTGTAAGCCCTTTTACTATAACTCACATCACCTAAGACAACTACTTTCACTTTTCCCTTTGCTCTCTCAACCTCTATCCAGAGACCGTCTCATTTAGAACCTGAGATGTGGGGTTCTAATAGCTCAAACTTGCAGCCAAGGTCAAAACCGTCCTGCCCTTTGGGGACGTGAAGAAGAGCGGGGTGGGCAAGTGGGGAGTGGGAACAAAGAGAAATTTCATCTAGGGAAAAGGATTCATTTATGCTTCCTGGGTATCTGGAGTTAACAGACTGGTTAATGGATTGGTTCCAAACCCAATCCTTGTCCTCTGACCTGGGTTCCAACCTACCTTTTAAGAGTTGTGTGACCTTGGGCTAGTCAATTAACGTCTTGGAGCCTCAGTCTGTCCCATCTGAAAAATGGGGTTGCTGATGGTTCCTATCCCATAGGGAAGTGCTGAGCAGGGGTCATGAACTGAACGGAAGCCCTGGGCACTCTGCCCATCACACAGTGGCCTCTCACAGAACACAGCAGCGATTGCTAATCATCATACCATCGTTAGCACTGCAAAGCCTTAAATCAGCCAGAGACAGGAAATAGCATTCCCATTCAGAGATAAGAGACGGGGCAAGGGACAGCAGTCCTTCTTTCCCTAACAGCCAAACCCACCTCCTTCTGCCACCCACCAGCCCTGTCCAGTACCCTCTCTCCAGGCTCACCTCCTCTAAAAGAAGCCTCCCGGACCAGCGGGCCTCAGTTATCCGACCCTCATGGACCCATCTAAGGCACCTGCCCTCTGAAGCCATCACTTGTCATCAGCTGCTTCATCTCCTGAGTTCCAGCATCACCTGCCCATCATCGTCTGTGTCCCTGCACTAGACTGGGGGGGGGTGCCTCAGAGGGACCCCCAAGTGTGACTGCGAGCCCTGGCACAGCGCCAGGGAGTGAAGACACCCAGTAAATCCTGGGTGACTGAACATCACTGTTACTTTAACTGTGGATTTTCCCCTATAATTAGTTCATAGTTAGTCTTTACAGGACTTCATACGGCAAAGTTATCAACAATGGCATGGCATCAGGGCTTCGTCTCTCTAGGATGTCGTTTTATCACAGCTCTGAACAACGCTAAATAAAGAACGATGCTGCACTATAACCAAAGCTGCGCTAATGCTGTATCATCTTTGCCAGTGGTCTTACTCTTGCTCTTCGTCTCTCAAGGGCAAGGATGGATCTTTCAGACTCGTAAATCCGCAGTTCCCTTTGACTCAGGGCCTTGCTCGGTTGCAGGCACGCAAGGAAGCCCCTATCATCCCCAAGCACATCCTTAGTGAATGTTTTGCCTCCACAACTCAAAGATGAAAAGATGGGAAACAATGCACAAAACAGGGTGAGGCTTTGCTTCCTCCTGCCTTTGCTCCTTTAAGCAACTTTGCCTTGATGGCGCACCCTATACGAAGAGGAATCTGAAAATCGTGCATTTTCCCCTGATGCAAACCAGCCAAGGCTCACCAACTTGGAGGTCGAAAGGCAGTGAACTGGCCAGAAACCACCACTGCTTGAGAACAGCCTTAACAGCCCAGCAAGATACAAAAGATCTGAGGTCTGGCTTCCTCAAAAAGAAAAAAAAAAAAAAAAAAAAGCCAATGTGCTGAGGGGGCGGTGGAGAGGGAAAGGGAAAAAGGAAAAGAGGAGGAAATTGAGGAAATGATTACTTTTCCAGGGACACACAGCCTATCAAGAGACTGAAGAAGCCATTCAGAATAGCATCTGTGCAAACAGTTCTAAGGGGGAAAAAATGTGAATACCGAGCTATTGCAGCATCAATAAGAATTTAATCAGGACACACCCACCAAGACCTGGCCACTCCCTGCAAGGTGCTGGGGGCACAGCAAAGCATGTCATGTCTGGAAGAGCTTGTGCAATGGGAGAAGGAGAGCCATAAGCAGGGGTGGAAAACTGCTGGCCCTGGGGCCACATCTGGCTCACATGTGGTTTTTTTGGCCTGGGAGTGTTCTTTAAAAATCTGAATGGAGGAGCCCCCCTTTGGTTCAGTGGGTTACGTATCTGGAGTTGTCACTGCAGTGGCTCAGGTCAATCCCTGGCCCAGCAACTTCTGCATGACATGCCACGGGCAAAGCCAAAAAAAAAAAAAAACTATGGAAACATCTGAAAACCAGGTGAATTTACATTTTTAGAAATGTGATATCTGGCTTCTCTTAATTTTAAAAGTAGAAGATCTAGCCAACAGTGAATCTCCTCTGTGACATGAGGGACATGGGGAGGCAGGGAAGGGGAGCTGGAATCAAGGTCTGGAGAGGGGCCTGGTTGCTGGCCAGTCCACACACTTCCTCCTGTATTCTATGGGGCCCACCTGGCGTGTTCATAGTATCTGCTCATCTTCCGAAGCAGCTGAATTTGCAAGCCTCAACAGGAACCCCTCAGCTGCAACACAATACACTGGGACGTGAGCTATGACAACCCAGAGGGCTTGGAGTGAGTGAAGGAATGCTTCCTGGAGGGGGTGACCCTTACACTGAGTCCTAAAACGTAACAAGAAGTTAGTTGGGAGAGGAAGTGAGGGAAGGAACTGAAATCTATCCTACTTCCCCAGCCGGCTGCTTTTCCCCCTGGTGAGACGTGAATGTCAGAAGTGAATCTGCAGACACGCATCCTCTAAAAGGATCGATTGCGTCATTCCAAACCTTCATTCTTCATTCTTTTTCTTTCTTTCTTTTTGGCTTTTTAGGGCCTTTCCCACGGCATATGGGAGTTTGCAGGCCAGGGGTCGAATCGGAGCCACAGCTGCCGGCCTACACCACAGCCAAAGCAGCACGGAATCCTAGCCGTCTGCGACCTACACCACAGCTCATGGCAACAACAGATCCTTAACCCACTGAGCGAGGCCAGGAATAGAATCTGCATCCTCGTGGATACCGGTCGAGTTCGTACCCACGGAGCCACAGTGGGAACTCCAAAACCTTCATTATTCAAACCCTTATTCGCTAGCTGCCTCCGACCAGACGAGCCTGCCTTCTGATCTAAGCAGAGGCATCCAACTACAAAAAGGACTCAGCCTTGAGGGTGGGCAAGGACCTGGTCTTTTTCCCAGACCCACTCTCGTCAGCAGCTCAATCAATGCTCACCAGGGCCTATTATGCAGCAGGCACTTCAACTAATAATGGGAAGCCATTAAAAGCTTTTAAGACGTTGAACTGCAGGATCTAGTTTGCCGTTTTAAAAGCCAGGAGGAAGGCAGGAGTCTGCTGCTGGTGGATGCTCTCGGGAGGGAGTCCTGGCACCAGTGATGTCAGGTCCTACTGCTGGACCCAAAGGGATAGAGCAGCGTCATCAGGGGTCAGGGGTGCCTGCAAGCACTCAGGGATAAAATGCGAACGCCGCTACGTGCTCTCCTAGCCTCGGCTGCATGGACCAGCTGCATGGACCAAGTGCTGAACCGGTGATCTCCCCTTCCCTTTAAAAAAAAAACCTTTGCATTTCCTTTTTGATGGGATAAGAATGTGGGGAATGTCTTTAGCTGAGAAAGTATGTATGGATTGTCCAGGGAGATGACAAGGAAGAGACACGCCTCTGGCCAACCTCCAGGCGCGGGGAGAGGCCCAGGTCAGCCAGGAACTCGGCACCGAGCGGGGCCAGGGGGCGGCCTCCAAGCTCCCCTTCTCCCTGGAGGGCTCTTTCTAGGAGGCCGCAACCTCCTGAGTGTCCCCGCAAGGTGGAGGAGCAGAATGCCAGCACTCTGGGCAGCACCACCTGCCTGCAGGAGAAGCCCCAGGTCCCCACCGAGGTGTCCTCTGAGTAAGAACCCAGCTGGGACAGTCTGGCCCGGCCTCACAGGTTTTTCTCAGGCCAAATGTGATCGAGTGTTTTATAAAAAGCAGCGATACACTGCAAGGACAGGCGTGATCGCTCTTTGAAATCTCTAGATGGGAAGATAGGCTCAGGGACCCCAAGGCTGCCCCCGGCCCCGGCGGGGCGCATCGTTACTTAAGTGGGACTATGGGATAAACGCATCACCATAAATGCCGGAAGGGACCTCTGTCCCTACAGCTGCTCTCCCATAAATACCAGAGGCTTTCCACACGGAGGCCCTTTTCTTTTTCCACTTTCCTTTGGAAAAACAGGAAAAGCCAGGCATCCAGCAAGCGGATAACTGGTGTGCTCTCAGTCACGCTAACTAGAATGTTCTCCGGCGGCCCCAGGCCCAGGACACTGCGTGTGCACAGGGCTCTCTGAAATGCCACTCCGATCTTGTCCCTTGTTCACAACTCCCCACGGCTCCCCTCCGCCCTCGGGATAAAGTCCGAGCTCCTCACTGGGACGGCCCTTGGCTACCTGACCCCACGTGGATCCCTCCAACTCCGCCCTCCAAGCACAAGTCCTTTCTCTCCCCAAAATAAATACTGAATCTGTCCTCTTCCCTCCTTGTCTGCTGCTGGAGCCAGGGTCCAGGTCCCTTGTCTAGACTGCTGCCATACAGCCTCCAAACAGGCTCCCCCATCACCACTACCAACCACCCAATCTACTGCCCACCCAGGAAAAAAACGTCAATCAAATCAGGCCCCGCCCCACTCAGCCGCCCCTAGAGGCTCAGACCAGTGCTTAAGGCCCTCCAAGATCCACCCTGCACCCCAGCCTGGTCCTGGGTCTCTCGCCCCTGGATGTTGACTCGACTCCACTCTGCCCACAGGAGTCTCCTGACATTATGACTGTCCCACCTGATGGGGGCCCTCCTGTTCTCTTGAGCTAGAATACCTTGCCCTCAAACTATTTTTTTTTTTTTTTTTGTCTTTTGTCTTTTTGTTGTTGCTGTTGTTGCTATTTCTTGGGCCGCTCCCGCGGCATATGGAGGTTCCCAGGCTAGGGGTTGAATTGGAGCTGTAGCCACCGACCTACGCCAGAGCCACAGCAACGCTCGATCCAAGCCGGAGTCTGCAACCTACACCACAGCTCACGGCAACACCGGATCGTTAACCCACTGAGCAAGGGCAGGGACCGAACCCGCAACCTCATGGTTCCTAGTCGGATTCGTTAACCACTGCGCCACGACAGGAACTCCCCTCAAACTATTTTTTAAAAGAACTTAAAGAACCTTGAAGTTACAACCATGAACACAGGATCATCTATGCTCCTACGCAGCTTTCCTTACTGCATGGTTTCAAAATGCATGTGTGATATATGTGTCTCTACTCTTTTACAATGTATTAAAGCTAAAGTTAAAGCAGCCTTTGACTCTCACCACCAGCCCCGCCCCCTCCTCCCACCCTGGAGGATGAGAGTGAGATTGATCTAGAACCTTCAGTCTAGTGTGTAATACACACTAGGCCTAAGTGTTCAAGACATATCAGCCCATCAGACAGGAACAAACATCACACGTCTCACCACAGAACAGCAAACTTGGCTTCGGTGCCAATCTCATGAGTTACAATATCTAAAACTTTATGCCATGATGCAATAACCCTAGGACTGGGGATTTGTAAAAAAAAAAAAAAAAAAAAATTATATGAAAAATAGGACACTTAAGAGATACATAAGCTATAAGTAGCTCTATTATGACCGAAGCATCACATACATTGTTATCTACCTGATAACAATGACATGGACAAAAGCATATGTAATAATATTCAGGAATGCTCACAACTTAATGCCAGCTAGGAAAAGTCAGGATGCAAACATACATACCATAATTACAACTTTTTTTTTCAAAGCAACAATAAAGACAAAATAACTATTGTATTTAACTCAAGAAGTAATACTTATCTTTCTAGACTTTCTCCCTTGGATTTGAGAGAGAAGTTTACATGTTTTCCCTTCGAGGAAAGAGAATCCAAATTTCCCTGATTACAATTCTGTCCACCAAGGGCCATTTCAGGTACCTCTCTCCTAAAACATAACCTCTCCTCCATCTGTCACCATTCTCAACGTAATCTGAGAGGTTGGCAGGATCCATCTAAATCACATTTCCCTGGTCACCAAGGCTCTCGAGAGTTCCCCAGCCAGTGGCCTACTGGCCAGTCCAGCCTCTCCCACAGCAGCCCACAGTCCCAAGGCATGGGGCCACCACCTCGCTGTTCCCTGCCTGCAAAGCCCTGGCTGAGACATCTCTCCCACTTCCCTCCTGGGCGAGCCTTTTCAGCCACACTGGACCTGGCTGCCTGCAGCCCCATTGAGACCTGCCTTCCTGCCCCACCACCACCACCCCCGCCACTATCAGCAGCAGCCATCAGCAGCCATCTGCCTTTCTCACACTGGGAGCTTCTGGAACACAAGGATGGTTTCTTTGCTTTGCTTTGCTTTGCTTTTCTGGTCAAGCCCCTGGCACATGGAAGTTCCCAGGCGAGGGATGGCATTTGAGCCTCAGCTGCAACCTATGCCACAGTTCACAGCTTGCAGGAATACCCGATGCTCAAACTGCTGCTGCACCACCCAGGAACTCCACATTAGACAGAGGTGGTTCCTTATTCACAGCAGAATCCCCTGTGCCTGGCACCCCCTCCCTCCCTCACTGGATTCACTGAAAGACTATCACCTCCCAGGCACTGTCCTAGAGCTGCACTGTCCAAGGGAAACAGAATTTGAGCCCCGGGTTAATTTTAGATTTCCTAGTAGCCACATCAAAAAAATAAAAAGTTATAAGCTCCCACTGAGGTGCAACGGGATCGGCGGGATCTTGGGAGCGCCGGGATGTGGGTCTGATCCCCCGCCTGGCACAGCAGGTTAAGGATCCGGTGTTGCTCCAGCTGCACTTTAGGTCACAACTGTGGCTCAGATCTGATCCCTGGGCTGGGCGCTCCAAGAGGCCGAGACTCCGCCGAAAATGGAAAAAATAAAAATAAAAAAAATTTTTTCAATTAAAAGTTAAAAGAGGAATTCCCATTGTGGTGCAGTGGTTAACGAATCTAAGAACCATGAGGTTGCGGGTTCGATCCCTGGCCTTGCTCAGTGGGTTAAGGATCCGGTGTTGCCGTGAGCTGTAGTGTAGGTTGCAGACGCGGCTCGGATCCTGCGTTGCTGTGGCTCTGGTGTAGGCTGGTGGCTGCAGCTCCGATTCGACCCCTAGCCTGGGAATCTCCATATGCCGCTGGAGCGGCCCAAGAAATGGCAAAAAGGCAAAAAAAAAAAAAAAAAAAAAAAAAAAAGTTAAAAAAACAGCTGAAATTAATTTTAATGATTATCGTATTTAACTCAATAGATCCAAAATACCATTTCGATAGGTAATCAACATTAAAGAATTCATTAATTATATATAATATATATTAATTTATGTATATAGTTATGTATACATTAATTATATATTAACTTATATAATTAATGTATATATAACTCTTCTTGGGACTAAGTCTTCGAAATGTGATGTGTAATTTACTATATCTCCATTCACACCAGCCTCACTTCGAGCACTCAGCAGCCGTCCTAGCCCTCCAGCCAGACCCTGGCCCAGCTCTATCTTTTCCCACTGAACACCCCACCCTCTCATACACTTCACGTCCTCACTTATTCTGTCTGCTGCTCCCTGTGTCTATCCCAGCTACAACGCAAGCACGGTTCCTGCAACATCTTTTCTTGTTCCTTCCTGCATCCCTAGAACCGTGACTGGCACAGAGTAGGCATGCCACAAATGTGTGCTGAATTAATGAAAATGAATACGTGAATACATGAATGAATGCATGCATGAGGCTCTCAGCCCTATAGAGTTTACAGCTGCAGGAGAGACGACGGATATATGGTCTATCAAGAAATGCTAGGTACGGTCTGGGTTTGCTCAGGCTGCCGCAGCAAAATACTACGTCTGGGTAGCTCAAATGACTGAGATGTATTTCCCACAGTTCTGGAAGCTAGGCAGTTCAGGACCAAGGCTCTGGTCAATTTGGTTTTGGATGCAAGCACTCTTCCTAGTTTGTCAACAACTGCCTTCTTACTGGGTCCTCACACGGCCAGGGAGAGGACACAGGCTCTCTGGCATTTTTTTTTTTTTTTCCTTTTTTTCTTTTGGTCTTTTAGGGCAACACCTGCAGCATATGGAAGTTCCCAGGCTAGGGGTCGAATCAGAGCTGTGGCCAACAGCCTATGCCACAGCCACAGCAACGCCAGATCCAAGCCACATCTGCGACCTACACCACTGCTTGTGGCAACGCCATACCCCTAACCCACTGGGCAGGGGCAGGGATCGAACCCACATCTTCGGGGATACTAGTCAGATTCTCAACCCGTTGAGCCACAAGGGGAACTCCTCTGGTATCATAAGGGCATGAAGCACCTCACAAGAAGCCATCTATCCCTAAGTACATCCCAAAGGCCCCAACTCCAAATACTGCTGCAACGGGGTTTCGTGTTTCAACATGAGTATTTTGGAAGAAACAAAAATATTCAGTTTATAACAAGTACTGTGGACAACAGTAAGACTCGGAAATGGGAGAAAAGGAGGTTTTGCTCCTTTACGAGGCAGCCACCAAAGAAAAATTACAATAATTATAAACACAGCAACTGCCACTGATGCAGTAACCACCACATGCCAGGCCTGTGCTGGGCACCTCGCTTCTAACACAGTGGTGCCAGGGCTACTGTGCACTGGAGTCAGTATCGTTTCTGCCTGCACTGTCTCTATCGTTCCCCAGCTCCCTCTGGGGACCACGCTGTCCCCGCTGCCTAGCTTGGATGGACTGGCAGCTCCTGGAGGAGACTTTCTTCCCTGTGGGAGCTCTGGGAGCTAGACCAGTGCCCAGCCCACAGCAACTGCTCAGTAAATGAACGGCTCAACCCATTCATCTTCAACAGAGTGCCAAATGTTAGGGCCAAGTTACCAGGCAAAGGAGGGGTGCTGGAGAACAACAAATAATAGCTATCGTGTTTATATCTTCCTCAAGACCTTACTTCCTCTGTGCTCTGCCCCATCCCTGGGAGGGACAAAATTCTCCCCGGGGCAGCAGCTGAGAGCTTCAGGAACCTGCCAAAGCAGGCTGGCACCCTGGGGGACACCCTCTGATTCCTGTCCTTTCGGACATCTCTCTGGATTTCTTCTGTCTTCTATGCCAGTGTTTCCTTCAGATGCTTGCAAGGAACTCTGGGGAAGTCACTGCCATCTTAGCCTCTACCAAACCCGAATGTTACCCTTGTACATTACCATGTGTTCAGAAACCACGGACTCCAAGCAGCCACAGGAAGTAATAAAACCCAATAATTGTAACAGTTATAATATCAGCTAGCTTTGGCTAAGCACCTCCTAGGAGCCCAGGCACTCTGCTGCACAACCTGGGGCCCTGCCTCCCCCATTTCCTCCTCAAGGCCATGGAAGGAGTTGGGGCGTTCCCACCCCCATTTCATAGGCGAGGAAACAAGCTTGCAGAGGTGAGGTACCCTGCCCCGCAGCACCCAGGTCTGCGCTACCCCTTAGCCATCCCTACCCCTTAGCCATCCCCGATGCCTTCTGCCACCTCTGGCTTCCTTCCTTTCTTCAGTGTCCTGTCCCTTGGGGCAAACCCTCTACCTACCCGCAGGTCAGGCTGTTTCACATCTAAGAAGACTTGGAGACAGAGCGCAGGGCGTGTTTCTTTGAAAAGAAGGCAGTTCTTGACAGTGACCTGATGCAACAAAGTCCCAGGGCTGCAGGAGCCACCAGCTGACACTTAGCACCAGCCCCCAGCCCGCCCCACTCCCTGCTGCTCCCCAGAAGCTCAAGATCCAACAGGGAAAAGAGGCAAGTAAAAAAGAACTGAACGGGGGTTCAGATTTCGCACCAAGTACCAGCAACACGATGCCCCATTTCCCGGCCCACCCACCCCCCCCAAAAAAAGAAGAGAAAATAAGAGACAATTCAGAATTCTTAAACATAAACAATGACAAGACTATTTTAGGGTGTGAATCTTGTGTTAATGAGCCAGCATTGGCTTTGTTTCTAAGGGTGGGGGTGGGGGCAGGGAACACAACCTTTGTATTGTTAGGGTTGCTATAGGACCAAAACACACCTAGGAGAGAGGCAGGTGCTCAGGACAGTTTGGGGAGGGGGGCGGGGTGTGATCATTTGCAGAAGGAGCTCCAGCTCCCATCTGCTGTGAGTGTTGATAGTAATTAAATGCTGGCCACAAAGCCAGGCAGGATGTGTCTGGATGGAGCATTTTGTAAATGCCCATAGATTTTGCACCATGATTGAGGCTCTGCCTGGGCCCCACACGCCTCATTCCCCAGAACCCAGGTCAGAATTTTCTGAGCTTTGAAGCCCCCTCCTCTCAAACCACACAGCTTCTTTTTTTCTTTTCTGGGGGGCCGCACCCCAGGCATATGGAAGTTCCCAGGCTAAGGGTCGAATTGGAGCTGCAGCTGCTGACCACAGCCATAGCCACAGCCATGGAGGATCCAAGCCGCATCTGCAACCTACACCACAGCTCACGGCAACAGCACATCCTTAACCAGCTGAGCGAGGCCAGGGATCGAATCCAAGTCCTCACCGCTACTAGTCGGATTCGTTATCACTGAGCCACAATGGGAACTCCCGGAGCACAGCTTCTTCACCCCATTGTTAGCAAAACAGGCCAGCAGTCAGCACTGGCAGTGGCTCACCCAAGGTGTGGGGTTTCTACCTGTGCCTGCTTGATGTGGGGAGCCTGGAAAACATGCTCCATCCTCCCGTTCAGGCCCAGAAGCAGTCTTTGCTTGTTTTTAATTCTGCTGTTGCCTAAATTGCGGGAGTGGGCCCTGGAGAGTCAGATGGCCCTGCTCCAAGTCCTGGTGGCTCTGCCAGTCCCCAGCTGTGTGACCTGGTGCGGGAGTAGGGGGGGGATTTTTTAATCTCTCTTAGTTGTGGGCTCTCCATCTGCAACACAGCAATAATAACAATAATCCCATTTTATACAATTGTTGGGAGATTAAATGAGATAACATATCTCGAGCATTTAGAAATGAGGCTGGCCGACAATAACAACTCCATTGTTGCCAGATATTTATTAATGACCTTGGTGAGGTTATAGGGCGCACAAAATGTGGAGAACATGCTTGGCCTGGTACACGGTTTCAATGGATCACAGAAACTATTATTATTATTGTTATTATTATTATTATTATTTACTAATACTGTTATTAGTTCCTTAGAGGACTTGGGACCAGAAAAACAGAAGAGACAGAGGTGGAGGACGCATTTTGGCAGCGTTCTCCTGTGAGGCCTAGAGTGTCTGAGGATTTCTAGGGAAGGTGTAAAAATGACTATCGGCAGGGCTCACCGACAATCAAAATTACCCCGGATTAATGCTCTGTTCCCAGTGTAGGTCGGGGTTTCCCACAGACACCAGGTGTAGAATGAAGGGGTCCCGGTCCCTTACGGAGATCACAAAGCAGCATCCGGAGTAAAAACCCAGGGAGAAGCCCAGGTCTACAGCCAACTAGGAAAGGAAAGACAAAACAAAAAACCTGGGCATCCAAGAGGCCGATCTGAGATCTAAAACGCAGAGCAGAGCGCAGCCATTCGTGGGTCCGTGGCGACCTCGCCGAGGAACATGGACCGACAGCTACCCAAGGTCCTCGCCTCGGCAGGAAACGGTCGCTCTGCCGCTGGGGTGACCAAATTCAGGGAAACTCTCACAAAGAGGAATAAGGGAGGGTTGTCTCACGGTCCAGGAGACGGCTTGGTCTAGCTGTCCGAGAAAAGTGTCCCTCCTGGGCAGGCAGAAAGCCCTGGCCACGGGAAACACGGGCTCCCAACCCCAGCCAGCCTGCCTGCCTACCATTCGGGAGGGGAAAGAAAGGGTTAAAGCACAGGGATTGACTGGATGTGGACAATGCGAATGCACCGGGGTTTTAGACCAGTGATCACACAGATCTTTGGGGCGGCGGGGGGTTCCTGATGTTTCTGAATCAAGAAAAAAAAAAAAAAAAAAACCTCCCTCTTTCCAGCCAAGAAAAGCTCCAGCCCTGGACAGAAAGAACCAACCGGGCAGCATGTAGGACAGACGAGGGGGGGAAATCCATCAGAAAAAGAAACTGACTTCTACTTTTCAAGAGAAGCCTAGTTTATGCAAAATTCTGCCCTCAAAGTCCATAAAGCAATAACAATAAAAAGTCACCCTAAAAAAAATGTGACCCTGTAACAAATCTCCGCTGGGAGTTCACTGGGTATGGCGTTATGATCAGCCCTGGACCCACCAAGCCTCTCCATCACCAGACCCAAACATGGAATTCCGGTCGGGCCCTCGTGCCAAGGCCTCAGACCACGCGGCACCCCTCACCTCCAAGATGTAACTGCACCGGAATAGTGGACAGCAAGCCACGAGGCTCTGCCAGCCAGGGATCCTGTGTTTGTTCTGCTGCTGCTTCCAGGAAGGCTTTCCTCCTAATAAATCCTTCAGGAAGTCCCACTCGGAGTTCAGACGATCCAAACAACCCCCGTCTCCACTGGTTAGAGCTTTAGAAAGATTCGCTGTGACCACAGGACTGTGTCAAATGAACAAGTCTCAACTTGTCACTGCCAGTATGCAAAAGAGGCCTGCGACATCCTATAACCAACAGCAGAGCAAGTAGAGTCCCTACCTCCTCAGAGCCCCCGCCCACCCACCACACACAAACACACGTTTCTCCAAGGTTTGCTCCAGCGACTCAACAGCTCCTGTCGCCAGGACCCAAGGCGGGGGAGGGGGGAGACAAGCGAGGGCTGCCAGCCTCTCTTAGGGAAAGAGAGGACAAGAAAGGAAACACCAAACCTCACCCGCTTCTCCTGAAAACCCCTGGCAAGTGATCGCCTCTCTTCTCTCATCTTACAGAAAGGCCTGAAGTCGGGGGCGCGAGCGAGCAGAAGAATATTCCATGCCTGCCAACTCTCAGGAAAATTCACGGTGTATCCGCACACCGGACACATGCAGCCTCATGGCTGCCCTTCCTGAAAGTCTACACCCCGACCACGAACGCTGGCATAACTAAAAGCAGCTTGGCCAAAGGAGGGTAAATCTACTTAAATCAACAATCCATCCAACGTGAATTACCAGGATCAGGGTGCGGGGGTCCCCGGCAAATCTGTCAATGCAGTGCAAAAGCAGAGAAAGTTTCAAAAAACAGAGTTGCTGAGTTTTCGGAAAGCACCTTGGGAGGGCGGGGGGAGGAGATGGCCAAGGGATGGAGGCAGCATCATATGGTTCAGACTTCTGGGTCAGCACAAGGAGCCTCCAAACCGTATCCGCGAATCCAAATCAGTACTGAGTGGAGTTGGGGGGGTCTCTATTTGGAGATTAGACAGTCCTACACGCCTTTCATCAAGAGCACAAATCCAGAATTATCTCTATGCAAGGGCCATCTGATGTCACCCTCTTCCCCTCCCCCTCCCCCCAACGTCCAACCTCGCTGCCAGTCTAGAGCCTGGTGATGAGGAAAGTGCACAATTAACACACACCGTGGAATCCGAAAGCCCCTTCCCCGGGCCATCCCTTCTCGCAAGGCCGAGGTTTCTGAGTTTCTAGAAACGCGGGGGACAAAATTCTAACTTACTGGAAGGTGGATCCGGCCGTGTCTCCGCAGGTCACCCGGACGGCCACCATCCTTTCCGCGTGGAAATCCACTCGGGGGGCTCCGGGGGCGTGCCGGGACCCAGCCTCGCTCGCCGCCCCTCGCTGTTCCTCCCGGTCCAGGCCGCCCGAGTCCGCCCGGCCCGCGGGCCCATGTGCTCGGCGGCCGCACGCGCTCGGCCGCTGGAGCGCGGGGCTGGCGGGCGGCCCGTGACGTCACGGCGGCTCGCGCTCCGGGCCGCGGGGGAGGGGAAAGCGCGCGCCGCCCGGCCGGCCGCGTGCGTCCTCGGCCCCCGGGCCACCCGCGCCCCCCGGCTCCCGCCGCAGCCCGCGCTCCTCTCCCCGCGGCCCGGGCAGCCCCCCGGCATCCAGCCGCCGAGGGCCGCGCGCGGAGGCGGGGCGGGCCTGGGACGCCGGGGGCCCAGAGGGCGCGGGGTGGGGGGGCCGCGCTCCGCACCGGGCAGGGGGTCCTGGCTGCGCTCGCGCGGCGGCGGGAGGGAGCCAGCGCGGACCCGTGCAGTGATGCGGGATCGCGTGTGTGCAGAGCCTTCAGGAGCCCTTCTCTCTGCCCTCCTCCCCGCCCCCCCATCCCCCACCCGCCGTCCTAGAGGCAGTCTTCCCACTTGCCAGATGGGGAAGGCGAGTTCAGTGAAAGAGATGGACCAAGATGCTCTGAAATGGGAGCCCTTTTCGCAGAAGACCTCTGGCTTAGCTCTATCCCTAGTAATCTCAGCGCCTCCTTGGGTACCACCAGCATCCGCGGGCCTGGTAAGAGGGGTGAACGCACCATCCCATCTCCTTCGACGTCTCCACCTGTCCCCAAGGGCTGAGATTGGCCAATCCCTGCAGAGGGCCGACTGCCTGCACTGCTCCCTCCACCCGAGAGTATTAAACTACCCCCCTGAAAGCCCAATAACCCCGACACCCCCCCCCGCCGCCTCCGCACACACAAAGGAACCAGAGAACGCCGGCCTCCTGTGGAGAAGGTGTTTATCCTGCTTTCCCTACTAAAGCCTGAGACTGGACCTAAGCAAGGAGCTGCCTGCGTTCAAGTCATCATCTACTGAGCACTAAAGGAAGCTGGGTTCCCTACTAGGCGATAGAGAGGAGCGACTGAAACAGGTGGATACAAACCGTAGAAAGGGGTCACTGTCCGGTGAACCTGTAGACTTGCAAGTCGTGATCATAGAAGCGAAGGCTGCCCTTCTCTCCCCAACCAGTGCCCTACCTGCCCTATCATTTCAACCCACCCAGCGGCCTTTGGCCCCTCCCTGTTCCAATGGCTTCTTCCCGAAATGAATGGTTCTCTTCACTTGAAAAAAAAAAAAAAATTCAGGTAATGCTCTGTGTACTGTCTGCTGCACAGATTGGTTGGTAATCCCGGACGCTTGTTTTGTGCCTGGCTTCCTGCGAGGGGCTGGACGGGTCTCTGAGCTCCGGTTGTCGAACCTCAGCTTCTATATAAGGCACGGTAGGAATCGCGCGAACTAAGCCCTGCTTAAAATTCCCCCAGGAACCAACCTCTGTCAGGGGAGGAACCCAGTGGGCTCCTCCTGGATGCCTGAGAGGCCCAGCTTCCAAGGCAACTTCAATTCCATCCCCTGAGTCCCTAACCTGGCTGCTGTATCCTTCCTGATTGATAGTTGTCTGCCTTGGAGCCTCTCCTGGCTGAAAAGACACCTTGACTCAGGACTCACTCAACCTTGCCCTTGACTCTACTTGCTCACTTTAAGGTGTGTTTTTGTTGTTGTTTTGTTTTGTTTGGCCACTCCTGTCGCATGTGGAAGCTTCTAGGCTAGGAATGGAACCTATGCCTCAGCATCGACCTAGGCCACTGCAGTGACAATGCTGGATTCTTAACCCGCTGTGCTACAAGGGAACTCACCTACTTGCCCTCTTGCACTCTTTGAATCCTGAATCTTTTTTTTTTTTTTTTTTGCTTTTTAGGACTGCACTTGCAGCATACGGAGGTTCCCAGGCTAGGGGTCGAATCAGAGCTACAGCCACAGCAACACCATTTCTGAGCCATGTCTGCAACCTACACCACAGCTCACAGCAAAGCTGGATCCTTAACCCGCTGAGCAAGGCCAGAGATGGAACCTGCAACCTCATGGTTCCTAGTCGGATCTGTTTCCGCTGTACCACACGATGGGAACTCCTGAATCCCTGAATCATTGATCTTAAATTTACATTTTTCCTTTTTTAAAATTCTTCTTTGAAATTTAAAAAAAATCAGAAAAAAAATGCAAAAAAAGATATCAATATCCCTATCATCCAAAATTTGCTATCAGTTACTTTTAGGTATATTTACTTTCAATTGTTTTTAAATATCGTTTTCTTCTTGCAAAAGTGATTCACGTACACTGTAAAAAAAAACCAAACAAACAAAAAAACAAAAACAACGCCAAAACTATGCAGGAAAATATAGAAAATAAAAGAAAGTCAAAATTTTATCAGCCAGAAACAACTTTCATAAATATTAGATAAACCCCAGACATCCTTTTTGGCATGTAATTTAAATTAAATTAATATTTGTTTATTTAATCCATCCAGATAGATATATAGATAGATGTGGAGTTGGAGAGATAGGAAAAGTAGCATTTCTGTTAAACTCTTAACACTTTCTAATTGCAATTTTTAAATTTACAGTATTTCATTTTCTTTTAATAGGAGACAAGGAAGCCAACACTAAGCTAAAGGAATTGTTAAACTTTAATATTTCTTTACCACACGAGAGATATTGCTTCCTACATAATTCAGCAAAGGTTCGGAAAAGAGAGGATGAATAAGAAGAGAGTGAGGTCACCGTGTTTTCTTTGCAGTTCTCTGCATTTTAGAGAGCAGGCAACTCCTTGCTCACGTCCTCCCACCTCCCTGACTTCACCTCTGTTAATTGTGTTGTTGTTTTTAAATTTCCACCCTCCCCTCTGGCCTTGAAATTCCCATGGTGGTTTAATATTGGATCTCTAGTTATATAACTTCATGCTCATGCCCAGCGCTTCCCTCTTGTAGATCTACTTCCTTATCTGCAAAATCCGTCTATTGGAATCCATCCATTCCCTCATCACACATTATGGAGCCTATCAAGTACGAGGCATGTTCTAGTCCTCGAGACCCCGTGGGGCAATAGGACAGGCAAGGACCTTGCTCTTGAGAGGCTTACCTCTAGTGGGAAGGGGCAGACACATAAACCAACCGGCAAAGGAACTTCAACAGTGATAAATGCTATCTGGGTGAGGAGCTAGAGAGGGAGGGGCCGTTGGGGACCAGGCTGTAGAGAATCTCAGCAAGAAGCCAGCCATGCAGACTGGACCAAGGGAACCACAAGGGCAAAGGCCCGGAGGCGCACAAAAACAAGATCATCTATCATCCCACAAAGGCTTATTGAGTCAGACAGGCACACAGTCAGAGTCATCTTTTTCTATTGGGGCTGGAATCACATGTCTTCAGCTCACCATTTCATCGCCAGCACCGGCTCGGTGAATACATGCAGAACCAATGAGTGAGTGAAGGAATGAATGAATGGACATCCTGGATCTTGTGGCAGCAGACAGGAGCAGAAAGGTGCTAAGCAAGGGAGAAGCACAAAGAGAGGCATCTGTTTGGCAGAGGAAGGTGAGAAGAACCCTCAGGGGAAGTGGGAGCAGAGCTGAAACCTGAAAAATAGCTTGGTGTTTGCCTTCGACGAAGAGGAGAGTGGGGGTGTTTGAGCAGAGGGAATGGGGATACTTCTGGAGTGTGACGAACTCCAAGTGGTTTGGTAGAGCTGGAGTAGAAAATCACCTTTGGCGAGTTCCCTCTGTGGCTCATTGGGTTAAGAACCTGACTAGTACCCATGAGGATGCAGGTTCAGTCGCTGGCCTCACTCAGTGGGTTAAGGATCCAGCGTTGCCACAGGGTGGGGTTTAGGTCACAGATGTGGCTCGGATCTGGTGTTGCACTGGCTGGGGTGTAGGCCAGCAGCTGTAGCTCCGATTCTACCTCTCACATGGGAACTTCTGTATGCTGCAGTTGCAGCCCTAAAAAGAAAAAAGAAAAAAACTTCACCATTGGAAAAGTGGTGAAGGAGTAGTCAGGTCCCGGAAAGGTAGACCAGATTCTGAGAGACCTTGAATACTAAGTAATTTAGCCTTTGTCCTGAAGAAAGGAAGATGCCACTTAGGACCTGGGAGCTGGGCCGGGACACAGGCTGTCCTACCTGGTTGGGAGAGCACACTGGCTGTCACACAGAGGACAGATTTCAAGGGCACCTGGCAAGAAGCAAGGAGATCAATTAGGAGGTGGCAGCAGAAATCCTGGTGCGAAACAGTGAGAGCCTGGACCACAATAGGGTTGCCATAGGAAGGGGGAGGAAAGAGGGAGGGCAAAGAACACTTAGGAAAACACATCCACCAGGTCAGTCGGGGGCGGGGAGGGGTTGGTGGGGGAGGAATCAAGGGTGAGTGCCAGGCTTTTGGTTTTAGCAGTAGTTTCTGTCCCTTTGGGTGGGAACACACAGGAAAGATGCACATGCAGGTGGCGGCAGGGATGCCTTGAGTGAGGACCAGCAGAGGGGAGCCAACCTTGGGGCCTTCCGAAGGAAGTCCAGGAGGCAGGTGGCTCTCCGTGCCCCACCTTCAAGGGAGGTGGCACAGCTGCATTTGTCAACCCATGGAACAGTGGCAGGTGCCCTGAGCAGGAGTGAGTGAGCCTGCCCAGGCAAGGAATGTCAGTGAGAGGAGAGGCCAGGGCTCAAACTCTGAGGAATAAACTTCGATGGGGCAGAAAGAGAAGAAGGCTGCCTCTATTCAGCATGGTCTCTGCCAGTCCATGATCTGAGGTCGGGGCCTCTGGTTTCTGCCTGCCCTCCTAAGCTCCAGGGATGGTGAGGGCAGAGCCCATGACTTGCCGAGGTGCCAGGCCTCTGCGTTCTCTTCCCAGTGTTTATCCGGTGATTAGGGCCTCTCAATTGGCCCATCCATCTTTCCTCATGTGCACAGTCATGGATCTGGAATAGGCTGCTAACTCTCTCCTAGATTATGCAACAACCTAACCAGTCTCTCTGCCTTCCATTCTCTCTGCTCTGACAGCCTCTAAATAGTTTACCTTAAGAAGGAGGAGATCCCAGCCCCCCACCTCATCCCCCGCTCCACCGCCCTCACCCCACCCCTCCGAGTCACCTAGTATCTAACTGTTCCATCTCCTTAGCTTTTTCTTTTCTTCTAGAATATCCTTCTTCAAGGCTCAGCTATGCTCTGTCTTCTGCTGCTTGGCTCCAGTCTCTCCTCTTGCCTGAGCAGCACAGAGAATAATCTAGGCTGTCGTCTCCTTCTGGTAGGACTTGCAGTCTTATTGACACCAGCCCTGCTTAGCAACCTCCAGTGGTTACTGAGTCATCCCGGCCTCTGCCTTCAGCCTCTGGACAACCCGCAGGTGGGCACTCTGTGACAACCCTCGGTCATCACGTTAGACAGGTAAGCAGAGGCCCCCAGAGCTCCCTGGTCTTGACTAAGGTTGGACAACAGCACATGGCAGAACCAAGCACGTGGCAGAACCAGGACTTGACACCAAGTCAGCTTGCCCAGGTCCCCACCGGCTCATCTGTCCCAAGGTGAAATGAAGCCTGGCAACACAGGCAGAGAAAGCAAACTCTCAAGGAATGGACATCCTGATATCTCTGGCTTGTCCCTATCCCAACAGGGGGTGCTGGAAAGAACATGTAATTTGATGTCAAAAAGGCCTGGGAGTTCCCGTTGTGGTTCAGGGGTAACAAACTCAACTAGTATCCATTAGGTCTCAGGTTCAACCCCTGGCCCCGCTCTGGAGGTTGAGGATCTGGCGTTGCCGTGAGCTGCAGTGTAGGTCACAGACATGCTTGGATCTGGCGTTGCTGTGGCTGTGGCATAGGCTGGCAGCTACAGCTCCTATTTGACCCCTAGCCTGGGAACCTCCATATGCTGTGGGTGCGGCCCTTAAAAAAATTTTTTTAAAAAGGCCTTAGTTTGAATCATGTGACCCTTAGGGAGTTATCGAAAGTCTCCGATGTTAAAAAATTTGATTACTTTAATGGGGGTAAAATACACATGACATAAAATTTTATCCTTTTAACCATTTTTGAATGTATAATTCAGCGGCATTAAGTACATTCACATTGTTGTGAAACCATCACACGCTCTAAAACACGCTTTTCCTCTTCAAAAACTGGAACCAGAACTCTGGAGCTAAACAGTAACTCCCTAGTCCCCACTCCTTCCACCCCCTATCTCTACGAATTTGACTACACCCAGTATTTCATATAAGTGGAATCATACAGTATTTTTGTGTGTGACTGATTTGCAACTTAGCCTCATGTCCCCAAGCTTTATCTCTGTTGTAGCATGTTTTAGAATGTCCTTCCTTCTGAAGCCTGAATTATATTCCATTGTATGTTGATGTCACATTGTGTTTATCTATTCATCTGTCTATGAGACTTGGCTGGCTTCCAGCATTTGGCTATTGTGAATAATGCAGCTGTGAACACGTGTGTATGAATATCTCCTTAAGATCCTGCTTTCAATTCTTTGGGGTACATACCCAGAAGGAGAATTGCTGTATCATATAGCAATTCTAGTTTTAATTTTTTAAGAAATCTCCAGATTGTTCATATATATATATATTTTTTTTTTTTTTTGGCTTTTTTTGCTTTTTAGGGCCACACCCAAAGGCATATGGAGGTTCCCAGGCTAGGGGTCAAATCAGAGCTGCAGCTTCCAGATGCAAGCCTCGTCTGTGACCTACACCACAGCTCATGGCCAACACTGGATCCTTAACCGACTGAGCAAGGCCAGGGATCGAGGCCACAGCCTCATGGTTCCTAGTCAGATTCGTTTCTGCTGCGCCACAGCGGGAACTCCAGATTGTTCAGATGTTTTAAATAAACTTCTTGTTTTGGAATAATTTTAGATTTTCAGAAAAGTTGCAGAGATATCATGGAGGCGTCCCCTATATCTGTCACCCAGGTCCTGTATTATCAACATCTTACATTGCTGTGGTACACTTGTCAAAACTAAGACACCAGCATTGGGTCATTACCACTAGCTAACCTCCAGACTTTATGTGTTTTTCATCAGTTTTTCCATTAAAACCCTTTTCTGGGTTCAGGGATCCCATTGCATTACAACGCTGTGTTTAGTCACGCTATCTCCTTGATCTCTCTGGTCTAATTCTTAGACTTTTGTCATTATTCGAGACCTTGGCAGTTTTGATGGTAACTGGCCAGGTATTGTATGAAATGTCCCTCATTTGGGGTTTGTCTCTTAGTTTTTCCATCAGCAAGATGGGAACATGCCTGCAGGTTATGTATAATTAAATGAGCTATCATAGTTTATGTCTCACCAACACTGATCCTTGAATTGCCTGGTACGTAACTCCAGCCTCTTTTTGAGAGTCTTATGAATCATGATCAAATCATTTAGCTGCATTTAAGTCAGTTATGTTAAAACCCTTCTTATCAGGGGAATGCAAATCAAAACCCCAATGAGGTGCCACTTCACACCTGTTGGAATGGCTTATCATCAAAAAGACAGATAACAAATGCTAGAAAGAATGTGGAGAAAGGGAATCTTTATGTACTGTTGGTGGAACTGTAAATTGATTCATTTTACATGGAAAACATTTATCTTATAGAAAATAGCATGGCGGTTCTTAAGAAAAAAATTTAAAAACAGAACTACCATGGAATTCCCTGGTGCGCCAGAAGTTAGGGATCGGGTATTGTCACTGCTATGGCTCGAGTATCTCTCACTGCTATGTTCAGTCCCTGGTCTGGTAACTTCCACGTGCTGGGTGGGGTGGGGAGGAGTAGCCAAATAATGAATAAATAAATAAAACTAGCACAGGATCCAGCAATCCCCCTTCTGAGTGTACAGCCAAAGGAAAACAGAGTATTTGCACATTCATGTTCATTGCAGCATTAGTCACAATAACCAAGATATAGAAACAACGTAAGCATCAGTCAATGGACTATTTCTATGTCTCTGAGTCTATTTCTGTTCTGAAAATAAGTTAGTTTATATCATTTATTTTAGACGCCACATATAAGAAAAATCATATTTATCTTCTCTATCTGGCTTGCTTCACTTAGTATGATAATCTCTAGGCCCACCATGTTACTGCAAATGGCACTATTTCCATTCTTTTTTGTGGCTGAGTAATATTCCTTTTAATAAAGGCAATGTGGTAACCTGCTTTTCTTTAAGTCAACTCCATGCCTTCAACATTTCCCTGTAGTTTAAATATTTATGATTGGAGTTCCCCTTATGGCTCGGGGTAATGAACCCAACTGGTAACCATGAGGACATGGGTTCAATACTTGGCCTTGTTCAGTGGGTTAAGGATCCGGCATTGCCATGAGCTACAGTGTAGGTCACAGATGTGGCTTGGATCTGGTGTTGCCGTGGCTGTGGCATATAGGCCAGCGACTACAGCTCCAATTTGACCCCAGCCTGGGAACTTCCATATGCTGAGGTTGTGGCCCTAAAGAGACAGACAGACAGAAAAACAGAAAGAAAGAGAAAGAAAAAAAATTAGCTCACTTTTTTTTTTTTTTGTCTTTTTTTGCCTTTTCCTGGGCTGCTCCCGTGGCACGTGGAGGTTCCCAGGCTAGGGGTCCAATCGGAGCTGCAGCCACCGGCCTACGCCAGAGCCACAGCAACGCAGGATCCGAGCTGCGTCTGCGACCCACACCACAGCTCACGGCAACGCCGGATCGTTAACCCACTGAGCAGGGGCAGGGACCGAACCCACAGCCTCATGGTTCCTAGTCGGATTCGCCAACCACTGCGCCGCGACGGGAACTCCAAGCTAACTATTTTAAAACAATCAATAAATCACCCACCAGAAATAGCTATTGTTAAATCTGGGATATTTATCCTCCAGATACTTATGTACACAGTTGCCCTGACATTCTCTCCTCAGGAAAATAGAATCACAGGATACACATTATTTGTATTCTATGTTTGTCACTTAAAAATACATCGCAATGGTCTTTCCACAACCGTATATGTATTTCTACAACATTACTTTTTAATTGTCCTATAGCATTCCATTCCAAGTTTCTATCATATTTTACTTAACCAGTATCTTATTGCTAGAAATTCATCTCACTTGCAAATTTTCATTACTATACACAGTACTGCTGCAAACATCCTTGTGACTAAATCTTTGCGTATGTCCTTAACGATTTCCTTCGGGTAAATTCTCAGAAGTGATTTATGAGGCATTAACACTTCATTTGCCTTATAAATTGCAAATCTTTCTCCCTGATCTCTTAGTTGCTTTTGCTTTTGGTTTGTAATGGGTTGCTTTATGAAGACTCTTTAATTTCAATACGCTCCTATCTACCAGTCTATGAGTGTGTAATGAGTTCCTTTTTTTTTATGTTCAGAAAGTCCCTACTTATCCTGTGATTACATTTATCTCCTGTCAAGCATGTTTTGGTTGATGCCTAAGTGAATGTCTAGTCCGCCAACAATCAGTGTAAATCCAGGAGGTCGTTCTATTTCCCTTGCTAGTGATCAATTCAGGAGTTGACTGGCTGACTTAATTCTAGACTGCAGCAGGTGAAAGAAAAGCTATTGGACTGCAGGGAAACGCACTCCTAAGGGAGAGCGCAAAGACAGCATAATTTCTCTTTTTAGATTAGGAAAAAACAGGGAGTTCTCCTAAGGCACAGCGGGTCAAGGACCCAGCGTTGTAATCCGGGTGGCTAGGGTCACCACTGTAGTCAGGGAAATTCCACGTGCACAGGCACCACCAAAAAAAAAAAAAAAAAGCAAAGTCATCCCATCGGCCCTTGGTAGACATCCAGTCGCCCTGGCTGGGACTGTCACATGGCCTCTGCTAGTGCAAGTGAAGCTACAACAGCAAGCTGCTCGTTTTTCCAACCTCTGTAGCAAAGGCAGCCATGCAGGAAGGGATTAGGAACTGGGTCGTCTTCACCAATGAGCAGTGTCTGTCCTAGCCAGTTTGAGTTGAGGTTTCTGTTATTTGGAGAGCATCTTAAATAGAAGACATGCTTTTTGCCCCTTCTAGTAGTTTTATTTATTTATTTTTTTATTAAAAAAAAAATGTTTATGGCCACACCTGCCGCCTCTGGAAGTTTCCGGACCAGGGATTGAATCTGAGCCCCAGCTGCAGCCTATGTCGAAGCTGCAGCAATGCTGGATCCTTTAACCCATGGCACTGGGCCAGGGATCAAGCCCAAACCTCCACAGCACCCAGAGCCGCTTCAGTCGGATTCCTAACCCACTGCACCACAATGGGAACTCCCCCTTCTAGCTGTCTTAATAGTTTCCTTTTTAACTTCTTAACTGATTAATCTATCTTAAATTGAGCTTCGTTAGATTATAGACTTCTGGAACTTTTCCTTGCAGAAGAGAATAGGAACCTCACTAGTGACTTGAAATATGAACATGCATATTGACCCAGAAATCCTTCACAACAGTCTGACTGCTGATGTTCCCAAGTCTGTGCTGAAAAGCCATGTCCTCGATCTTACCTGCAAGGTCGGGACAACTTAGGGAGATGGGTTGCTGAATTTCATCCTGCACTGGGCAATGTATCATCCTGGGCCAGAATTTAAGGCTCCTGAGTCTTCCTTAAGCTGTAGAGTCCATTCCCTAACCCAAATCGGTAAGGTCCAAACACAGAGAAATATCTGTTTTGGAGCCTCTACCCACAGACCAAGTCAGGTGCCTTCCACACAAGTGAAGTCTTTAAAAGAGACCTGGGGTTTGAGATACTGAAGATGACACCGGCAGACAAGGACTGTGAGGAAGAAAATCAGCTGCCATGTATGAAGCATCTAATCTCAGTCTGCTGTGGTGTGTACCAATATGTAAATACTTTGCATACGTATTTTCATTTCTAAAAAAATGCAGCATAGGTGTTCCCATTGTGGCTCTGCAGGTTGTGAACCTGACTAGTACCCACAAGGACATGGGTTCAATCCCTGGCCTCACTCAGTGGGTTAAGGACCTGGCATTGTCACTGCAGTGTTCCAGGTCCAAATTTGATCTCCGGCCCAGGAATTTACACATGCCGCAGGTGTGGCCAGAAAAAACAAACAAACAAAACAGGGTCTTTAGTTGCAGCCTTGCTAGTGCAGAGCTGTGTAACTTTAATAAATGACTTCCCCTCTCTGTGCTTCTGTGCTTCTGTGCTTCTGAGGTTTTGTTGTGGTTTCTTTGTTGGGTTTTTTTGTTTGTTTGTTTTATTTTTGTTTTTGTTTTTGTTTCACTTTTTAAGGGCTGAATCTTCAGCATATGGAAGTTCCCAAGCTAGTTGAATCAGAGCTGCAGCTGTCAGCTTATACCTCTGCCACAGCAATGATGCGGCGTCTGAGCCTCATCTGTGACCTCCACCACAGCTCACAGCAACGCTGGATCCTTAACCCACTGAGTGAGGCCAGGGATTGAACCTGAATCCTCATGGATACTAGTCAGGTTCTTAATCCACTGAGCCACAATAGGAAGACCTTTTTATTTTTTATTTTTTTGGCTGTGCCTGAGGCAGGCAGAAGTTCCCAGGCCAGGGATTGAACCCACACCATGGCAGTGACCTGAGCCATTGCAGTGGTTGGATTCTTAACTGCTAGGCCACAAAGAAACTCCCATTCTGTTTATCTGTGTAATGAAAGGACCCAGTGAGATCATCACTTCCAGGGGTTCCTGTGGTGGCACAGTGGTTAATGAATCCGACTAGGAACCATGAGGTTGCCGGTTCAGTCCCTGGCCTTGCTCCGTGGGTTAAGGGTCCGGTGTTACCGTGAGCTGTGGTGTAGGTCGCAGATACCCTGCGTTGCTGTGGCCCTGGTGTAGGCCGGTGGCTACAGCTCCACCTAGACCCCTAGCCTGGGAACCTCCACATGCCACCGGAGTGGCCCTAGAAAAGGCCCAAAAAAAAAAAAAAATCATCACTTTCAGCTTTTTCAAAGTATACAGTTTTGTGATTCTGAATGTGTCACAACCTCTGTACGTAAGAAAGGCTCACATTAGATCTTACTTTTCTTGCCAGAGGAGGGAGGACACCTCATTGAGAAATCTGCTCCTCTGGAAACTGGCCTGGATGAACCGCTGCCCAGGATCAGGCTGGCATGCTCCTTGTGTGTGCCTTGTGTGTACACGGGCTCAGAGGTGACACCGAGCTGCCCGTGGTCACACAGCCACAGGCCAAACCAGGCCTAGAGCTAGATTTCTCCCCACATCCTCCTCTTCTTCTTTTTTTAAATTTACTAATTTTTTTTTTTGTCTTTTTGTCTTTTTAGGGCTGCACCTGTGGCATATGGAGGTTCCCAGGCTAGGGGTCCAATTGGAGCTGTAGCCACCGGCCTACGCCACAGCCACAGCCACAGCCACAGCCACAGCCACACCAGATCTGAGCCGCATCCTTGATCTACACCGCAGCGCACAGCAACGCCAGATCCTTAACCCACTGAGCGAGGCCAGGGATCGAACCTGCAACCTCATGGTTCTTAGATTCGGTTCCTCTGCACCACGACGGGAACTCCCCCATGTCCTCTTCTTGTACTACATGTGTCTCCAAGGTAGTTGTTCACTTTTCTGGATGTGCCCCTGCCTTTTTTCTCCCCACTGGGTTTCAACCCATTTGAATACCCAAGTATCATTTCTTTGGGGAGAAATTAGGGGTACTCCAATCCACACACTTAAGGGAAGTCAGATGAATGGCCTCCAGCCCCCGGGAATGCATAGATATCATTTCTCTGTTTGGGGAGAAACCAGGGCTACTCCAAGGTACACAGATGAGGGAAGTTAGATGCATGGTCTCATGTGACACTTACGGCTTGACTCATGATGAAACATTAGCCAGTCACTTCTAGGCACAGGTTATCTCTTCCCACTCTGTACCCTTGGCTGTTTTTTCTAGTCCTGATTCTTGAGGACACCATCTTTTTGTCATTCTTGGCTGCTCTATCTTTATCCACCCCAATATTTAGATTCGGTGGTCTTTCAGGCCCAGGGGTCTTTGGAGAAGTAGAATCTTTTTTTTTTTTAACAACATCCGAGGACTTTATACTTGGGTCTCAGGGCAAAATGGGTTACCTGGCACTGACATGTCTTTCCAAACTTGCTGAATACGAGAAATCAATGCTGTGTGGTCCTGACACCAGCCAAGATGACCTGGCTCCAATCCGCTTCTGCCACTCTCCAGACGCATGATTAAAAAATACTTTTTAAAGAGCTACATAAGAAGCTTATTAGTACACAAGAGAAAAAAAAATATTTTTGACCACACAGATTTGTAACTTGTATGTGTGTGGGTGTGTATGACAAGCCCCAAGACAGATTTTTAAAACCTAGTTAAGTATCATCATTGTTATAAAAGGAAACAGAGGAGTTCCTGTCGTGGCGCAGTGGTTAACAAATCCGACTAGGAACCATGAGGTTGCGGGTTCGGTCCCTGGGCTTGCTCAGTGGGTTAATGATCCGGCGTTGCCGTGAGCTGTGGTGTAGGTTGCAGACGTGGCTCGGATCCCAAGTTGCTGTGGCTCTGGTGTAGGCCGGTAGCTACAGCTCTGATTCGACCCCTAGCCTGGGAACCTCCATATGCTGCGGGAGCGGCCCAAGAAATAGCAAAAAAAAAAGACAAAAAATAAATAAATAAATAAATAAATAAAAGGAAACAGAAAATTCAATACACAAACATAATGCAATGTGGTAACTGCTCTCCTGACGTCCACGTAAAACACAAAGAAAAAAAAAGAAAGAAACACACAAGAGCCTGGGGGACCAAAGCCTGCCTTCAGGTATCTGGTTTGGCTTCATGTAGGAAGCAGTCATCTTAAGCAAATGATGACACCTTGCTGCTTTTGTTGAGGTCATGGAGAACCTCGGACACATGGAAAGGTAGGAGAAATGGGACTGAGGATATAATGACATTCAGGCTTATTTTTGTCTTGTTTCTGGAAGAAGAAACAAACTCACAACAAACATGAGTCTTTTTGTTATCTCATCGACTGAGAGAGGAGAGTAGGTACCACATTGCATTATGTTTGTGTATCGAATTTTCTGTTTCCTTTTATCACAATGATGATACTTAGCTAGGCTTTAAAAATCTATGTTGGGGGTTGTCCTGCATCCATTTGAGCAATAATGAAGCCTGTGAGTTCTCTACCTTGAAGTCATATGCCTGTGCCCCCAATTTCATGGGCCTGTGGCTGCTCAGTGAACAATATCTGCCATGGGCTGTGGGCTGCAGAGGCACATATTTTTGCACTTGGGTAGCCCCAATGCCTGGAAAAGTGCTTGGAGCCCCCAAACACGTCCTTCATACATGTTAACACATGGTTGAACAAACGTATGGGTAAACTAAGTGAGGAAACGTACATAAAGCTTATAATGTGCCAGTCACTGTTCTGAGTGATTTTTGAGGGTTACCCCATTGAAGTCTTACAACAACCTATGAGGTCAACACTATCATTATTCCCATTTTATAGAAGAGGAAACCAAGGCACCAAAAGTTTCGGTGGTTTATTCAAGATTACTCAGCTACTTCTAGAGTCCATAATTATAACCACTGGATTATAAGGAAAATGAGGCAAACACATTTTTGAACATTTTAGTTTAGATTTTTTTTTTTTTTAACTTGGATTCAGCTAATACCTTTGGAGGACCTGCTAGCTGCCAGGCATTATGCCAGGTGTTTCCAGCTCTGAGTAGAGATGGATGTCCCTTTTCCTCTAGCATCTTAGGTAACCCAAGCCATGTGGAAGATCATGAGAGCGCTGGCCCCATTGTGAGCAATTCTTGATCCAGAACCGGAAGGACAGGTTCTCTTAAACATTAGCATTTCCTTATAAATGGCGAAGATTAATGGGGTTGGTTTATCCCCTTTTAGAATGTTTTGACATTAACCTTAAATATCATTGGCTGGTTGGACTGGACCATCAGGTATGAAGTCTTTGATGTTTTGATCAGCTCAGTTTATCTAGAGCAAACAGAACCATGCGCCCATCTGTCATTGATCAAACACAAAGAAGCTGATTGCTTTTAAATTGCCATCATGGAATTTCCTGGCTACTGGGAAAATTACCTATGATAAAGACAGTGGTTGCGGTTAAAAGGCCAAGAAAGAGGGCATTCGGATTCTGCTCCTAATGTGCTAGGGGATTAGGTGCTTGCTACCTCTAGGTCTCAGTTTCTCATCAGTAAAATGGGAGTACCATACAGGACGATCACTAGAGATCTTTTTTTTATTTTATTATTTTTTTTAATGGAATATAGTTGGTTTACAGTATTGTGTCAATTTCTGCTGCACAGCATAGTGAGCCAGTCATACATATATATATATATATATATATATATATATATATATATATATATATATACACATTCTTTTCTCATACTATCCTCCATCATGTTCTACCCCAAGAGAATGGACATAGATGCCTGTGCTGTGGGACCTCATTCAGAGATTTTTAGAGCTTTGATAACCTATGAGCCTTTGGATTCATTCAGCACCAAGTCCCGGCAATGTATCAGAAACTGAAAAGAGAGAGATTAAGGCTTGAGTGTTCTCTCTTTCTTCGCATTCATTCGGCAAATACATATTGAGCATGTTTCTCAGCCCTGAGGAGGCAGCAGTGAAGAAAACAGTCTTGCTTTTGTGGAGCTTACATACTATATAGGGTGGCAGACAAGAAGGAAGGTAAATGAGTAAGTCATAAGTATTAGTAAGTGAGGAAGATTTCTACAGAGAAAAAATAAAGCAGAGCAGAGGGTTGGTCCTGGTTGAACTGGGTCCCCCACGCCAAATTCATATATTGAAATCCTAATCCCAAGTACTTCAAAATGTGACCTTATATGGAAATAGAGTCATAGCTGATGTAATGGAGCCAAGATGGCTTCATACTGAAGTAGGATGTACCCTAGTTCAGTAGGATGGTTGTCCTTATAAAGAGAAATTTGACCACAGACAAATTTCCAGAGTGAGAAGGTCACACAAACATGAAGCCAGAGGCCACGGTGTTATATTCCCAGCCAAGGAACAGCAAAGATTGTCAGTGACCCCAGAAGCCAAGAAGAAAAGCACAGAACCCATTATCCTTTACAGCCTTCTAGGGAGCATGGCCTTGGCGGTACCTTGATCTCAGACTTCCAAGATCTGAGACTTGATTCACTCAGTGGTCTGCAACTCATCTATCTATTGCTTGAAATATATTATACACCATACTCAACAGTAAGTCAGTCTTGGAAAGCCAGGCCTAGTAGGGCATCTAGATCAATCTCAGACTTCCCTCTCGCAGTCCCTTTTCCAAATTCCGCTCAAATGAAGATGGTCTTATGCTTTGGGCGGAGCTCTACACATTTGACATTTTTAATGTTAAAAAGATTAGCCATTTCAGGAGTTCCCATCGTGGCTCAGCGGAAATGAATCTGACTAACATCCATGAGGACACAGGTTCGATCCCTGGCCTCATTCAGTGGGTTAAGGATCGGCTGTTGCTGTGAGCTGTGGTGTAGGTTGAAGATGTGGCTTGGACCTGGCATTGCTGTGGCTGTGGTGTAGGCTGGCAGCTGCAGCTCTGATTTGACCACTGGCCTGGGAACCTCCATATGCTACGGGTGTGGCCCTTAAAAAAAAAAATCAGCCATTTCAGGTGATTCAACCTCAAACCTCCTCCTGGAGTTAGCCACAATGATGAGAAAAGAGGAATGCTGAATGGCCCAAAGTCAAATTCTTACCATCTTCGTCAAATGAAAGCTTAAAATGTGAAATATGTTTTAGAAAAATGAAAGTCATGTTTCTTGCCTGGTGGGTTGTTATTGAACTGAGACCTCCACCTTCATTATGTAGGGTCTGGTCTGAGTTGTTTAGCATCTGCGTGGCTGCTACCCTTTGGCTGCTGATTACTAGCCTGAGAATTTGAGTCAGTGAGTCGCAGCTGCTATCATGAGAACTGACCTGCCAGGATGAGGAAGAGTCCTGGCAGTCATTACTAGGGCAGAATATTTTCATTTCTGCGGGCTGATGCAGGGTCTTGCTCTTTGTAACTGTTGCATGGTATTCCATCTCTTGTAGAGTGTCACAGTTTGTGTGACTATTGCTTAAAGATGAATAGTTAGGTTGCTTATGATTTTTTCATATTATACACGATGCTACAGTGAACATTTTGTGCACATGTGTGAGAGCTTCTTTTCATAAACTTTCCCATTTTTTCTTTTCCTTTTACATACACACACACACATATATATTTGGCCACATCCACAGCATGCAAAATTTCCCGGGTCAAGGATCGAACCCTCACTACAGCAGTTGGATCCTTAACTACTAGGTTATCAGGGAACTCCATATTTACCTACTTTTGATGACTGACCCATTTTGCAATAAGTTACAGATATAATTCTTCTTCCAGCCCTAAATGTTTCAGCATGCATCTCACCCAAAGACATTCTCTTAATCACAATACCACATCCAACACCTTAAAATATTAGGCAATAATTGCACGTTTGAACTTTCCCAATTGTCCCTCAAATAACTTCTGTAGCTCTGGGAAGTTCCTGTTTTGGCTCAGTGGTAATGAACCCAACTAGTATCCATGAAGATTCGGGTTCAATTCCTGGCACTGCTCAGTGGGTTAAGGATCCTGTGTTGCTGTGGCTATGGATTTGTTTCTGCTGTGTCACAATGGGAACTCTGGAAGTGATATTTTAGCTGAGTAGACTCTTGGGTGACCAGAAGCTCTGCTTTCTTGTCCAGTAGATCATTACTGAGGGCAGTTGTGCCACAGGAGACATCTGGTAATGGGCAGAGGCATTTCTAGTTGTCACAAATGGACAGGGAGTGTGCTACCGAAATCTGACGGTGGAGGCCAGGGATCCTTTAAACATCCTGCAAATCACAGGACAGTCCCGCATAACTAATAATTGTCTAGTTCAAAATGTCGATAGTACTGGAGGTTGAGAAACCCTGATGTAATCTGTGACTCTGACATCAACTTGCTCAATGACCTTGGGCAAATGCCATCCTGTCTCTGAGCCTCTTTTGATGGTTCTTTCCAGCCCCACCCAATGCAGGTGGACAAAAGCAAGTTCTGCCTGACTCCTGGTCTCTCTGCGGCTGAGACCGAGCAGCTGAGGAAGAGTCCAAGCCCAAACCTGCTGTCTGACTGACAGTAGGTCAGGGTCACATCCTGTCTTATCGCTAACATCCTCTTTCACACACTGTAGACAAACTATTTTAGGTCCAAGCCATATAGGACATTTTGGAAAGACCCAACCACAACACAAACGGGCTGTGGCTAAACAATGCCACACAGTGTTGCCTGTTCCTAGTGATTTTCACGATTGACCAAAAAAGTGGGTTATGAACGTAAAAAAGAAGAACACTTGGGTAAGCAAAATATCGAACAGACACAGCCTTCATTATTCTTGTGAGGTGAGAAAAGGTGATCCTGATAACTGCAACGGAGGTAATCTGAAAATCACTCAGCCCTGAATACCTGCTGAAGATCTATCCTGAGACTCTGACTTAGTTGCATGTCCCTGCATCAAACATCCACGATGAAGTGAGGACCTACTATGAACCAGATACTCTCCTAGGCATTTAAGCATAGAGTATCCTTTTTTTTTTTTTTTTTTTTTGTCTTTTTGCTATTTCTTGGGCCGCTTCCGCGGCATATGGAGGTTCCCAGGCTAGGGGTCCAATCGGAGCTGTAGCCGCCGGCCTACGCCAGAGCCACAGCAACTTGGGATCCGAGCCGCGTCTGCAACCTACACCACAGCTCACGGCAACGCCGGTTCGTTAACCCACTGAGCAAGGGCAGGGACCGAACCCGAAACCTCATGGTTCCTAGTCGGATTCGTTAACCACTGCGCCACGACGGGAACTCCTAGAGTATCCATTTAATTTTTAAATTCTTACAACACATACTTTCCAAAAACAACCTCAGCAAACTCTCCTGGCCCATGGGCTGCTTGAATCTAGATGGGCTTTTGAGTGTAACGGAAAGGGCCCTGCTTGACTCCTGGGACGTGGTCAGAAAAGGCAATACAGCTTCCATCTGGAGCTCTCAGAACACACACTCTTGGAAATGAGCCACCGTATTGTGAGGAAATACAAAAAAATGCAATAAAATCCATGTGGAGAAGAACCAAGAATCCCAGACCACAGCCTCTGCTGAGTCCCAGCTGATAGCTGGCACCAACCTACTTGGCGGTCATGTGCCATCTTGAATCCCCTAAGCTCGGATCCACTAAGTTGCCTCGACTCACACTGCAGGTAGGAGGAAAGATCTTCCCCTGCTGAGTGCTGCCCAATTACAGATTCATGAACCAAATAAGCGTTGCTGTTTTAAGGCATTTGTCTTTCAGATGGCGTGTAAATCAGCAACACCTGACTGGGACTAATGCCAGTGCGTAGTTATAGATTTATAAAGATATTTGTATCTTTACTTCACAATTGGAAAGGCTGAGTTTCAAAGAGTGGCAAAGCCAGAATCTGAACTCAGGTCTGTCTGATTCTAAATCTTGCAACACACATTACTGCCCACGAGTATGAGATACAACCCCTGCTATCAAGGCATATGAGCCTCAATTGGGGAAAGGACATCTAAACGTTATACACTAATTGCAGAAAAAATGCAGGAGCTCCCATCGTGGTTCAGTGCTAATGAACCTGACTAATATGCATGAGGATGAGTGTTCGATCCCTGGCCTCACTCAGTGGGTTAAGGATCTGGCATTGCCGTGAGCTATAGTGTAGGTTATACAGACTCGGCTGGGACCCCATGTTGCTGTGGTTGTGGCAAAACTGTGGCTCCAATTTGACCCCTAGCCTGGGAACTTCCATATGCTGTACCTTCGGCCCCAGAAAGCAAACAAATAAATAAACAAACAAATAAATAAATAAATTCAAACTCCGATTGCTTTGCCTATAGAAATATTAATCCTAGGAAGTCATCCTATGGGAAAAAAATCCAAGAGGATATATCACGGGTAACAGCAAAGATTTTGAAAGGCTTTAAATGCCCTGTAATTGGAAATGGTTGATAAAATATTACGCAGCCCATAAAAAATGTAACTATGAATACCAGAAGACAACTTGTAAAAGTGCCTGCAAAATCATATTAGTGACGAAATAAACCACAAAACGAAATGTGCCCTATGCTCATGACAACATAAGAAGCAAGAGGGAAATCATATGTATTTAACTTCTTCTAAGTTCCTGGCACTGGATGTATTTATTCTTTAATTTCAGCTTTTAAAAAAAAAAAATCTATGAGGAAGTATTATCCTTGTTTTCTGGACCAGGGAACCGAGGCTCAGAAACACTAAAAAACTTCTACAAAAATCAAGAGTCAACACGTGGCCAGGCCAAGGATCAGACCCAAGGATGTAGGTGGGAAGCAGGGAGTAAGGGTAGATGCGTGGTAAATAGAGGAAAGGAGGGTAGAACAGAGACGGTGAGAACAGGCAGAACAAGGGAAATGCGATTTGATGAGGTCAAAGGATGATTTTTGCCGTAGGCTGCATTTGCTTTTTTAGCAAAAGCAGACTTGCCTTTCAGCTTATGGTTTCCTTATGTTCCCTTAAATCAGCAAGCAACTATAGCAGCTGCTGAGCTGGCACTGAACCAAGCCCTGGGTGTACAGAGATGACTGCAACACTGGCAGTGGCCTGAAGGAACCCTGGGGCCTGGAGCCTGGGATGGGCTCGCCTCTTTTTGTGTGAGGACATTCTAGGACCTCCACAGGCAGGTGGACAAATGAAGGACACCAGTGATTGTGAAAAATGTTCTGACACCCTGTGCAGAAGGGATGGCCCATGGACAAAGAGGTGGACCGTAGTTCTTGGGGCTCCACCCCCTGCTCTGTCCTACACATTACTGGTGACTTCGAATTGGTCAAAGAAAGGGCTCCTTGGAGTTCTCCTGTGGCTCAGCACATTAAAGATCTGGCGTGGTCACTGCAGTGGCTCAGGTTGCTGCTGTGGCACAGGTTTGATCCCTGGTCCAGGAACTTCCACATGCCTCAGGTGCAGGAAAAAAAAAAAAAAAAAAAAAAAGAGTTCTTTGAAGACACAGGGCTGAAACAAGGAATGGTCAAGAAAGCGGAAACATAGCGTCACTTTCAGGAAGCTCCTCCTGTGGAAGAGAAAGGGAAAATATGAAGCTTCCTCTTATTTGCATAGCATTCAAAAGTTTTCAGAAGACGCTTCATGTATATAATGGCAGTAGCCAGCCTCCAGAATGGCTTGCTTTCTTGGATTCATGCCTTTATGTCATCCCCTCCAGGCTGAAGAGACTTGACTTCTGACACTCAATGGGATGTGGCAGAAAGGGTGCATGCGACTCCTGCGGTCAGGAAGGGAATTGTGGCTTCCACCCCGTTCCCTCTTGGAAGGCTGGCTCTGGCAGAAGTCAGATGCCATGTCCTAAGGACACTCGAGCAGCCCCATGGAGAAGTCCATGTGGCCAGGAACTGACATCCGCGGTTAATGGCCAGCAGGAGTTAAGCTTTCAGATGCCTACAGGTGCAGCTCACACTGCAACTTCCAGAAAGATTCTGAGCTGCCCTAAAATTGGACCCACCCAAGATAATAATTGTGGTGATACGGCATTGGAGTTGGGGGATATCACCAAAACTCTGAGTTGTTGTTTTCTCATCTGTAAAATGGGTTCTTATGAAAGTTCAAGACATTATGTACATGAAAAGAGCCTGATCCAAGGCAGGCAAGGGCCCAGGAAATGAGTCTTTCTTTCCTTTCCCTTTCCCTTCCTGGAGATCTGAATAATCGGGTTACATTTTATATGACCTCAGAAAAGGTAATTTCCAAGGCTTCTTGGATTACCAGCTTTCACTAGGCTTAAAAGAGTCAAAGTAAGGAGTTTCCTTTGTGGTGCAGTGGAAACTAATCCAACTAGTATCCATGAGGATGCCAGTTCGATCCCTGGCCTCGTTCAGTGGGCTGGGGATCTGGTGTTGCTGTGAGCTGTGGTGTAGGTTGCAGATGAGGCTCGGATCCCACGTTGTTGTGGCTGTGGTGTAGACTGGCAGCTGTAGCTCTGATTTGGCCCCTAGCCTGGGAATTTCCATATGCCTCGGGTGCAGCCCTAAAAAGCAAAAAAAAAAAAAGAGAGAGAGAGACAAGTTAAATATGCTAATTATCCTTCTCATATTCCTCTATGTGCAAATCTCATGAGAGAGCATGCATGTCTGCATGAACACACACACACAAACACACACGCACTGACACCACGGCACAAAGCAGTCACTGGCAAAGTTCTCTCAGTAACTTGCCCTAGTATCGGTGTCTTTCAGATGGATCCGAGCAAATGACTCAGGAACTCACAACTGGAAGTAAAACATAACATGTACATCCTAATTAAAGTTATTCCGTCAGATAGCCTGTAAATGATAGGTTTTCCCAAAGACGGGATCAGAGAGCATTTATCTGCAGCTCGTGCTGGGGGCTGATAACAAATTGTCATGTTGGCCAACGTGTAGGAGGATCGGCCTAGACTCTGAATGAGCCTTGTTAAGTAGAAACTTGGTCCACCATCCGCCTTGGGCTCCCAGGCTCGATCCAGAGCTCCACACACTGCAGCTTTGTTTGGGCCTCGCTGAGGGAGTTTCTCTGCCGAGCTGCGCTTTGTAGAACCTGTGCCGAGCTCCATGGTCCTGCAGTATTTCTCGGTATCAACGTCGAATTTGGAGGGACACGCTTAGCCGGGCTCTGTTCTCTTCTGGGAAAGCGGCCTTTGCTGCTAGAAAACGTGGTATGTTGGCTAGAGGTCACACTGACGACCTCATCGGACCATCATGGGGACAGAGAGAGGCAGCCCCGCAGCTGCTGGTGGCCCACGATCTTTATCTCCCAGAGTGCGCTCATGGGCCCATGACCTGGGCAGTCACCCAGGACCCTGCCTGCAGAAGGGCCTGCATTCGGTGTGCTACCCTATTATTGCCGTCTTGAAATTCATCATAACATGTGAAGAAGGGAACTTGTGTTTTCATTTTGCAATGGACCCTACAAATTGTACGACTGGTCTTACTGATCCGTCTGTGCCTTTGCATATGCTGTTCCCTGCTTGGAGTACCCCCCCCACCGCGAACCCCCATCTGCCTGGAGAATCCCTAGCTTTTCTCTCTCTTCTTTCCTTTCTTTCTTCCTCTTTCTCTTCCTTTCTAGTTCCCTTCCTTCTGTAAACAGTTGTTGAGTCCCTGCTTTGGGCTCTACCCATGTTTCACCCACGCCAGGGGGCCAAGATTTCTAGAGTAGACAAGACAGAAGATCCTTGTTTTCATGGAATTTATAGTCTGGTGAAGGAAGTAGACAAACAAAATCACAAGGAAACAAAAAAAATCAATGATGAATTATAGACTTTGCTATGAAGGAAACACACAGAGTGCTGAAGAGAGAAGACGAAAGATGAGAAGAGATGGGCAGGGGCCAGTTTGCAGAGGAAGGTCAGTGTTCCCAGGTAAAGACTCCATCTCAAGAAAGCTTACTGTCCACTCTCGGAAGAGCGGGTCACTCTCCCTTGGAGCCCAGTTGGTGCCTCATTCCTTGTTTGTTGCTCTGCTATGGTGTTGACCAGACTTAATGGCAATCGTATGCGCACTCATCCATTTCTCCATCTAAAGCATGAGCTGCAACTTATATGAGAACTGAGACCATGTGGTAAGCATTTTTGTCTCCCCAAACTCTTTGCTTAAAAGATACTGAACTTGGAATTCCCTGGTGGCTCCCTAGGTTAAGGATCCAGCTTTGTCACTATGGCAACTTGGGTTGACTCAAGTTGGATCCCTGGCCCTGGAACTTCTGCATTCTGCAGGTCCTGCCACAAAAATGAAATAAAATAAAAGACCCTGACAACGTCAGATGCTTTGTTCCTCTATACCAGTGGTTCCTGAAGGAGTAATTTTGCCCCCGAGGGATGTCTGGCAATGGGCAGAGTCACTTTTTTTTTTTTTTTTTTTTTGGCTGTGCCCAAGTCATATGGAAGTTCTCAGGATGGAATCAGACCTGCAGCTGTGACAACACCAGATCATTAATCTGCTGTGCCACAGCAGGAACTCCTAGAGGCATTTTTAAAAATTAAGATATCGTTGATTTACAGTTTGTGATGGTTTCAGTTGTGCAGCAAAGTGATTCAGTTATGTGTGTGTATGTATATTCCTTTTCAGATTCTTCTCCATTATAGGTTTTTTTTTTTCACAAGATATTGAATAGAGCTCCCTGTGCTATCCAGTAGGACCCTGTGGTTTATCTGTTTTATATACAGTAGTTTGTATCTACTAAGCCCAAACTCCCAGTTTAACCCTCCAACACCCCCTTTCCCCTTTGGTAACCACAACTTTGCTTTCTATGACTGCGAATTTGTTTCTTTTTTGTAAACAAATTCATTTGTATCATATTTTAGATTCCACATATAAGTGATCTTACATATTTGTCTTTTAGAGACATTAAAAAAAAATCATTTCTTAGAGTTCCTGCTGTGTTGCAGTGGGTTAAAGGATCTGGTGTTTCTATAGCTGTGGTGTGGGTTCAGTCCCTGGTCTCAGAACTTTCATATGCCAGGTATAACCATAAAATTAAAAAAATAATAATAATAATCAAATTTCTTTCCTTTTTTTTTTTTCGCAGATACTCAATGACATATGGTGTTTCCAGGCCAGGCATGGGTCTGATCTTCATTTGTGACCTAAGCCATAGCTGCGGCCAAAACAGGATTCTAAACCCACTCTGCCAAGCAGGGGTTTGAACCTGCTTCCCAGTGCTCCGAAGATGCCAGTGCACTATAGCGGAAACTCCTAAAATTTATTTCTTTATTGAAGCATAGTTGATTTACAATGTTAATTTCTGCGGTACAGCGACGTGATTTAGTTGTACATATACACAGTCTTTTTCTCATCTTCTTTTCCATTATGGTCAATCACAGGATGTTGAATGCCGTTCTCTGTGTGCTACAGCAGGACCTTGTTATCCATTCCACATATAACAGCTTGCCTTCAAGGCGTTTTCGAAGTCATGACCTAGGGTGAGGGGGATGTTGGCATCCGTGGGTAGAGGTCAGAGAAACTGCAAAACATCCCATGGACCCCAAGTGGAGAATTACTCAGCCCAAAATGTCAATAGCGCCCTTGGCTCTGTGTATCATACAAAATTACACATATGGATGGTATTTTTAGGATGTTAAGTGGTATGACCCACCCCTGCTCTCCAGTAGGACCACAGTCAAGCATTTCTTTTTCAGGAAACCCCTTGGAGGCAGCCCCGCTGCTCTTAGGACACATCACAGCATCTCCAGCCCTGAATTCCTGCCCTCTCTTTCCCATGGCGACTCTATGAGTTTACCTACGTTGAGGTCTTTAGCAAGCACTGGCTACTGCAATTTCCTCTCATCCAGTCCTTTCTCCCCTGCTTCCCTCTGACCCACGTTTCTCCTGACGCAGCGAAAATCCGTTTCCTCAGCAGCAGATATTTCTGAGCTCACCAGGTCACCCAGGAACATGATTGAGCAAGTTCAAGAGCAAATAGCTGCTCAAGGGGTTTTGAGTTGAGGAAGGAAGGAACTACAATTTGGTAAGAGCACTTATTAAGGGCCAAGCATTTTTCCCAATATAATCCTCCACTCAGAGTTTTGAGGGAGCTATTATTAGTACTTCCCCTGCCCCAGGCTCTTCTGAAAAAGAAGAAACTGAGACACAATAATTCTTGCAAGTTTGTACAGTTACTAAATGGTCCAACTGGGATTGAAACCCAGTTTTTTTTCTAATGCTAATGCGTAAGCTTGTTTTCTCTTTGATGTTCACAAGTGGTGCTCCTTTTATTTTTATTGTTGTCTTCTTTTATTTCAAAATGGATGTGACATTATATCAAGGGAAAAAATAATGGGTAGGGAAAATAATGATAAGAAAAATAAAATAAATCCAAGGACAAGGTTAATACTGAAAATAAGTATGATAAAGTCTTGTATACTTGCTACAGATGGACATTAATTTGACTTTGAGCTTCCTAGCAGCCAAGCCAAAGAGGGAATAATATCAGGTTTTTTTTTTTTTTTTTTTTTTACAATGCCTCCAGAGCTTAAAATAAAATGAATATATTAAAATTAAGATCATAATTTCTGTCTCAAAAAGAAGAGCTGTCTTGGTACTGACACAAGAGAATTTTCTCATGTGAATTTTTTTTTCTTGAGTTCCTGTCATGGCTCATTGGTTAACGAACCCAACTTGTATCCATAAGAACATGGATTCGATCCATGGCCTCACTCAGTGGGTTAAGGATCCAGCATTGCTGTGAGCTCTGCTCTGGTGTAGATCACGGATGCGGCTGGGATCTGTGTTGCTGTGGCTGTGGTGTAGGCCGGCAGCTGCAGCTCCAATTCAACCCCTAGCCTGGGAACTTCCATATGCTATGGGTGAGGCCCTAAACAAACAAAAAGACAAAAAAAAATTTTTTTTCTTTTTAAGGCCCCACCTATTGCATATGGAAGTTCCCAGGCTAGGATTAAATAGCTGCAGTGGCTGTCTTAAGCCATAGCCACGGAAATGCCGGATCCAAGCCACATCTTTGAACTACATTGCAGTTTGGGGCAATGCCAGATCCGTAACCCATTGAGTGAGGCTAGGGATTGAACCTGCATCCTCACAGAGACAATGTTGGGTCCTTAATCCACTGAGTCACAACTGGAATTCCTCATATGAATTCCTATAAAGGTGATCAAAGTGAATCATTAACCCTTATTGACATCCTCAGTTTGTGACAGCATGTGACCAGGGGAAAGTTCTGATCGAGATGCAAATACTGCTAACAATGCAGGTGACAGAATGATAATGTGGTCTTTTGATGAACTGAAGTTTGAGTCAAGTTATAATTCTCAAGGTGACAAACATGGATTGTATCAGTCAAAGTAGATCAGGTAATGCTGCAGTGACAAATAATTCCAATATCTCAGAGGTTTGCCACCTCAAAGGTTTATTCCTTACTCACAGGACAAGTTCCTTCTGGGACGTGGGTGGTTCTGCTCTGTGTCATCCTCAGCCAGGAGCCCAGATGAGGAGGCTCTATCTTCATATTTCCAGGGTTGCTGCCCAGGAAAAAACAACCTAGGGACTTGCATGATGTCTCTTAAGAAGTTTGCCCAGAAATGGCAAGTATCACTTCCACTCACATTTCTTTGGGCAAAGCAATTTTTTTTAAAAATAGGTGTATTAGTCATCTATTGCTGTGTAACAAATGGCCCCCAGAGTTAGTGAATGAAAATAACAGACATTTATTATTTCACAGTTTCTTTGGGTGGGAATCCAGGCTCAACTTAGTTGGTGGTTCTGGTTCAGGGTTTCTCTTGAGGCTGCATTCAAGAAACTAGTCAAAGGAGTTCCTGTCATGGCTCAGCAGTAACGAACCCGACTAGTATCCATGAGGACATGGGTTTGACCCCTGTCCTTGCTCAGTGAGCTGTGGTGTAGCTGCAGACATAGCTCGGATCTGGCATTGCTGCGACTGTGGCTAGGCAGCTGCTGCTCTGATTCGACCTCCAGCCCTCAAACTTCCATATGTCATAGGTGTGGCCCTAAGAACAACAACAGCTACAAAAGAAACTGGTCAGAGCAGAAGCCACTTCAAGGCTGGCCTGAGGGTGAGTTCCCTTCCAGAGTGGCTCCTGTCGCTTTTGACAGATCTTCCGTCAGATCCTCCCTGTTAACTGAAAGCATTGGTTCTTCGCCAAGGGAATCTCTTCATAGTGCAGCTTCATGGTGTGGCAGCTGGCTTCTCCCAGAATGAGTGACCAAGGAAAGCACAGAGAGAGCTTAAGATAGGGCCACAGCCTTTTTATGACCTAACCTCAGAAGTAACATCCCATCACTTTTGCCATGTTATATCTATTATAGGTGAGTCACGAGTTCAGCCCACACTTGGGGAGAGGACTTACACAAGGATGAGAATATCAGGAAGCAAGGACCAGTGGGGACCATTTAGAGGCTGCCTACCCCAATGGGATGTGGTGTGAGACTGCTGTCAAATCTCAATTCTACCATCCCCTGAATGGGTGACCCTGGGCAGGCAATTCAAAACCCCTGAGCTTCCTCATATGCAAGAGGGCAGTTGTATTAGGATGGACCCCACTGGGTGGATATAGTTTAATAGTCCCTTTTACATATGACCATGTCTGGCCTGGCTGGTAGTAAGTACCCTCTAAGCTTCCCTTTCTTGTTTGTTGTCTCTCTCTCTTCCTTCCTCCTCCTTTGATCCTCTGCAGGACCTTTGCTATAGTAGAAGATGATGACTCTCTTTGTTAATGTAAAGGAATTGACAAGCTGGTGGAAAAATGCTATTGGATGCACTCACCATTCTATCAAGAGGCTCAGGGTTGAGGAGTTCTCCTCTGGCACAGTGGGTTAAGGATCTGGATTGTCATTACAGTGGCTTGGGTGGCTGCAGTGGCATGGGTTTGATTGCTGGCCCAGGAATTTCTGCATGCTGCAGGCATGGCCAAAAATAGAAAAAAAAAAAGAGGGAGGGAGAGGAGTTCCCGTCATGGCTCAGTGGTTAACGAATCTGACTAGGAACCATGAGGTTGCAGGTACGATCCCTGGCCTCCCTCAGTGGGTTAAGGATCGTGTGTTGCTGCGAGCTGTGGTGTAGGTCAAAGACGCGGATCGGATCTGGCATTGCTGTGGCTCTGGTGTAGGCCGGCGGCTACAGCTCTGATTAGACCCCTAGCCTGGGAACCTCCATATGTGTCAGGTGTGGCCCTAGAAAAAGACAAAAAAAAAAAAAAGAGAGAGAGAGAGAGAGCAAGCGAGAGAGAGAGAGAATCTCAGGGTTGGAGAGGACTTAAGACACACATCATTTAATTCATCTACTGATCTGATGTGTAACTGTGCCTTCATTTTCTTTCTCCAACTGGCCCGTCTCTCTCTCTGAGCCAATCAGGATATTCTCTAAAATTGGGTATTCCCTGCAAAGATGGGGCCTTCAGTGCTTTCTTGAGTTCTGTTTCTTCATGCTCTCCTCACTATTCATCTCTGGGCAACTTCCGCCTGCATCTTTCCTGTGTGCTCTGGGCTTGGCTGCTGTGTACCAAGGAACAAACGTTTAAGTACCACCGACTTCCTGCCTGCCTGCCTGCCTCCCTGCCATTAGCTCATGATACGCTCATTGGCATCTCATCCCAAGCAGAACCAATACTCAGAGCAATGAGCTGGAGCTCATGCCACCTGGTGAGGTCACTGTACAAACCCGAGTCTGACAGTCGGGGGAATGGAGTTGAGGTACCCAGTGGGCTGGACATAGACCCTTGTCCTTGGCTATTCTCAGGGTCCTCCTCTTGTTATGTTATCATTTTTCCAGCTAATGTAAACATACAGCTCTTCTCATACAACTTCAAGTCAGCCTTTCCAAACCAACTGCCTCCTACCAAAGCATTTTTCTATGGAAATATTGGAGCCACAGGAGACTCTGGAAACAGGAAAATGAGTGGGAGGGCATGTTATACTTTTCTCATGAGAACATGTTTAACAATTTCTCACTCATTTATTCATGCAACCCATAGTTTTTATTGAGCATCTTCCATCAGCCAGGCAACAGGCCAATTCTGAAGATACAGGGGGGAACTACATGAAAGTCAAGATCTTGGAGTTCGTGTTGTGGCTCAGCAGGTTAAGAAGCCAACACAGTGTCCGTGAGGATGCAGGTTCAATCCCTGGCTTCGATCCGTGGGTTAAGGATCTAGCTGCGGCCATAGATTGCTGACGTGGCTCAACTCTGGTGTTGCCGTGGCTGTGGCTGTGGCTGTGGCCCCAGCTGCAGCTCCGATTGAACCCCTAGCTCAGAAACCTCCGTGTGCTGCAGGTGTGGCATTAAAAAGAGAAAGAAAGAGAGAAAGAAAGAAAAAAATGAAGAAAGAAAGGAAAGAAGGAAGGAAGGAAGAGAGAAAAAGAAGAAAGAAAGAAAGAAAGAAAGAAAAAGAAAGAAAGAAAGGAAGAAAGAAAAGAAAGAAAGAGCAGATCTTTATCCACAAGGTATCTATAGCCTGAGAAAGGCCATCAGCTCAAAGCAGACAGTCTCTGGGGTATAAGGAATCAGACAAAGGAGATTTCAAGTCCCTGATCTCAATAGGCCAAATATGGGCATCGTCCCTTTCTTGGGCCCTATTCCAGGTGTCCTTAGCCTCGTGGCTATTCTTTGCCTCCCATTCAGTCCTATCACCTCCTTTCTAATCTTAAAGGATGTGGAGGGACTTAGATTCCATCAAATTTAAAATCAGTTCCCTTTGGCAAGAATGCAGAGTTCAGTAGTTGACTTTTACCCCAGGCACAGTGCTGCAAAAATGGAAAAATCCAGTTCCCATTTTCAAGAGCTCACAGTAGAGAAGAGAAAATTACAATCAACTGTGGTCAATATAATGACATAGGGGAGTTCCCAGGCTGGGATAAAGATACCAGTGTAGGAATAGGACATGATTTTAGGTGGTAAACAATTTTCTAAGAGCATTGATTTTGTTGGTATATTTTGAGTCAGAAAGAGAAAAAAAATCCGACACCTCAATCCTATGTTAAATGTTTCCATTTTTACTCATTTATTCATTCATTTAAAATATGTAGTTCTTCTGTGCCTAGCAGTATTCTAGCCTCTGAGGGTCCAGAAGTCAACAACGAGCTGAAAACCTTGGCCTTCGGAGATTTCATGTTAAATTCAAATAAATGATTTTAATTTAAAACATGAGATGAATCAGAAATCCATGGATAAGCAAGTTCAGCTCCATGGATAACCTTGAACCAGTTTCTTAACCTCTATGTGCCTCAGTTTCCTCATCTATGAAATAGGAATCACTGGGTATCTTCCTCACTGGGATGGTTCTGGCTCCTGGGAGCTGATTGTATGACACACACATTGCCTGGAACACAGTTAAGCTCCATGTAAGTGTTTGTTGATTTCTTTTCTGTTCTTTTTTTTTTAAGTACAGGTTAAAATTTTTGAAGATGAAGCAATGACTCTGGGAAGCTAGGAAGTTCAGCCCCAGACATCGTCCCAAGAGCCTGCAGAACTAGTTAGGATGCGTAATTCAGGCTTCGCCTTAAGTGTTCTAACTTAGTGGAGCTGGAGCAAGGCCCAGGTGTTACTGCCCATCTCAACTATTACCCTGAGAGTCACCCGTCAGAGGCTGCTTTAGGGTTCCAATAAGGGGTGCTCTAGGGTAGGGTAGGGCGGGAGATGCTCTCCTGGGTGCTTATGCTGCCTTGAAGGACAGACTTCCCACAAGTTGGTTTCAGGGGGAACCTTTTGGCCAAGGGACCAGCAGGTGCAATGAAACAGGAGTGAGCTGATTTGCTGGTGAAACGGCAAAGCATTTACCAAGATTGAGACGTTCAGTCTGTGAGGCTGTTGGTTGACTCTGATTTGAGGAAAAACTGGCTGGCTGTCCCCAGCATGCCGAGCCTGCTGAATCAAGTTCAGTGGAAACCCGCCAGCAGGCTTTTTGACATTGTGAGATGTTTGCTTTTGGGTGGGGGTAAGTTACGGCACCCAGAAGCCCAAAGCAGCTGCTCAGAGAAGAAACGATTCCAAGAGAATCTCTGATAAAGATCTGCAGGCTGTCACTTTATCTGCAAGGTTCCCTTTCCACAGCAACTCCACCCTCAATGATTTCATAGGAGACAGGAGACGGAAGTGGGGAGTCTTTGCCTACTGCTTTAAAGAAAGTGACAGATCAACTCAGTGGTCTCATAGGGTTTCCGGAAGCTTGGCCGGCAAACGATATGCAGGAATCACCAAGGATTCCTTTCCTAACCCTAGTGGGGAACAAAGCATCATGGAATCCGATGGACACAGCTTCCAATTCTGACTCCACCGGCTGTGCCGGCTGCCTGACCTTGGGCAAACGCCACAGTTGCTCAAGACCTCATCTCATCGGCAGGATAAGAATCATGTCAAGAATCAGTGACAGGTAGGGGCAGGGGATCAAAAGGCACAAACTCTTATGTATAAAATAAGCTACAAGGATATATTGTAGAACACAGGGGCTAGAGCCAGGATTTTATCACAATTATACGTGGAGTATAAACTTTAGAAATTGTGACTCGCTGTATTGTACACTTGGAACTTGCACAATACTATACGTCAACTAGACCTCAATAAAAAAATTAAAAATTTTTAGAAGTTCTTGCTGCGGTACAGGGGTTTAAGGATCTCTGTTGCGGGCTCAGGTTGCTGTTGAGGTACAGGTTCACTCCTTGACCCGGCACAGAGGTTAAAGGATCCAGCATTGCTATAGCAGTGGCGAAGGTCATAGCTGCAGCTTGGATTCAGTCCCTGACCTGGGAACTTCCATAAGCCGTGGATTTGGCTAAAAAAATTTTTTTAATTTTAAAATAAATAAATAAGGGAATTTCTGTCATGGCGCAGTGGTTAACGAATCCGACTAGGAACCATAAGGTTGCAGGTTCGATCCCTGACCTCGCTCAGTGGGTGAAGGATCCGGCGTTGCCATGAGCTGTGGTGTAGGTTGCAGATGCGGCTCGGATCTTGCATTGCTGTGGCTCTGGTGTAGGCCAGGAGCAGCAGCTCCGATTGCAACCTCCATATGCTGCGGGAGCAGCCCGAGAAAATGGCAAAAAGACAAAAAATAAATAAATATAAATAAATAAATAAGCTACGAGGATATATTGAACAGCACAAGGAATACAGCCTCTGTCTTAGAGTAACTCTAAATAGGCTACAACCTTTAAAACTTAGGAATCTCTTCGTTGTACATCTGAAACATACATACTATGGTACATTGACTATATCTCAATTAAAAAATAAAGAAATAGGCAACATACCACAAAGACTAAGTGACGTGATGGGTGTGGAGTGTGTGGCACACTGCTTGGCATGGAGTAAAACTCATTAGTGACAACGTGCTATCATTTGTAATCAGAAAAAGTGAACTGGTATCCAGAAACTAAAGAAAGAGGAAACGTAGGCTGCCTTTGCAATGAGGAAAATTTCACTTGGGGCTTCTGGAGGAAAAAAAAAAAAAAATCAGAAGGGTGTGTGCCTGAGAGAGGAGATTTGACTAGAGGCTGAGAATGCAGTTCAGCTTTGTGGGGGGAGGGCACTGATGGCCAGGCATCCTCCAAGCACAGAGTAAAGAAGGGCTTGGGTGGGGGGAGCGAGTTGGAAACAGGAATAATGGAATGGAGATGGGGTTCTCATCTCTGGGGAGAGCACCTCCTCCCCAGCGCCTGCCTGCGGGTTGGGTTCAGCCACTTGTGGCAGGGAGGAGGGAAGGAAGGCACAAAGGAGGCGATGGTGGGTGGGAAGCAGGAAGAGAAAGCCACACAGAAAAAGGAAGGAAGGGAGCTCGCGGGTGGTTTGCTGTGCGGAGGGTTGGAGAAGAGAGAAAACCAGCCTCCAGTGAACTGAGTTCAAGGCTGCCTTCCCTGGTCCAACCAGGCTCACTGAGGGCCTACTATGTGCGCTCCCCAGCTTGGGCACTGATGGAGTTGATCGATGCCGCAAATCCAGCCCTGGAGGCACTTACTCACCTGCAGTGGGCTGAATCATGGCACCCCCCAGAATTCAAGTCCACCAGGGATCTCGAAAAAAGACCTTGTTTGGAAATAGCATCTCTGGGGATGTAGTTAAGATGAGGTCACATGGGATTAGAGTGGGTAAAATCTGACGACTGCTGTCCTTCTAATAAGGGGAGGGAGTTCCTGCTGTAGCGTAGAGGGTTAATGATCCGGCGTGTCTCCGTGGTGATGCTCCTTCCATCCCTGGCCTGGGAACGTCCATATTCTGCAGGTTGGCAGAAAAAGAAAAGTAATAAAGAAAAAATAAGGGGAGAAGAGACCTAGAGATATATACAAACACAGGACAGAGGTCATATGCAGACAGAGGCACAGACAGGAAGGATGCATCTACAAGCCACGGCACGTCAAGGATGGCTGGAATCCACCAGAACCTAGGAAGAGGCAGAAAAGGAATCCCCCCCGGAGTCTTTAGAGGGAGCATGACCTCGCTGACACCTCTGTCATTCCATTTCTGTTCAGTCCGTCACCCAGTTTGGGGTAATCTACTCCAGCAGCCCCAAGAATCTAAACCATCGTTAAGAGAAAAACAGGACAACGCAGGCACTCCTGGCTCTGCAAGGTACTGCATTAACCAAAACCCATGTATGTCAAAATTGCATCCTTACTTTGCAAGTTCTGTGGCAACTGAAGTCCAGTTTCAGTTAACGTGGAACCATGCAAAGCTAGGACTATGTGTACACCTCCCACCCAGAAAAGCACAAACAGCTTATAATCAAGAGAAAATTCATAAGGAGCAGGACAAAATGGGTTATGAAAGAAAGCCTTTGAAGGTGCAGAATGAGCTGTGTTTTTTTTTGTTTTTTTTTTTTTCTTTTTGTCCTTTTAGGGCAGCACCTGCAGCATATGGAGGTTCCCAGGCTAGGGGTCTAATCGGAGCTGTAGCTGCTGGCCTACGCCACAGCCACAGCCACGCCAGATCTGAGCTGTGTCTGCGACCTACACCACAGCTCACCGCAACACCAGATCCTTAACCCCCTGAGTGAGGCCAGGGATCGAACTCGCAACCTCATGGTTCCCAGTCAGATTCGTTTCCACTGCGCCACGATGGGAACTCCTCAGCTGTGGTTTTGATGTGATTCCTGACATAAGGGAGTTTCTAAGGATTAGAAGAACAGGCTCTCAGGAAAGTCACCTGGGGGGATGTTTCATGCCTTCTTTACTTCTTTCAGGGTTCTGATTCTGACTCCACCTCTTACCTGCTCTCCCGATTTCTGTCTGCCTGAGGCCGAGTGTCCTCACCTGTGAAATGGTGAGCAGGAATCCAGCTAGGCCTGGGGGACCCCCAGACCTGATCACTCACAGCAGCCTTTCACCAGCGGTGAAACCAATGGTGCCTTGGTTTGTATCACAAACAAACAAAACATTGGGATTGGTTTTATTTCCTGTTTTTCAAATATGGTATTATCTTATCATATTAAGCATGCTTTGCAAACACGATGTTCCTGGAGATTTTGATCCTCAGCTTTGTCCCCCGAGGTGGCAGTGGGGTTGGGTTTTCCAGACTGAGAACCACTTGAATGAAGTGTCTCTGGGTCATTTCCAGAGACAGCTCAGGGTTTTAGAGCAAGACCTCAGGAGTTGGACAAACTGGTTTTCCATCGAAGGTCTACGGCTATTTGCTACATGACCTTGGCAATTCATTTACATTCCTGTCCCCAGTCTCTGAGGACCAGTTTATTTATTTTTTTTCTTAATTCAATGAGCTAATAATAGTGCATAATCCATAGACTGGTTGAGATGATTACATGGTATACGTAAAATCCTTTGCACAATACCTGTCACAAGATAATTACTTCTTAAATGAGAGTTTAAAAAAAAAAAAAAAAGAATTGTGCTTAAGCTGTGCAGAGTTTATTTGGGTTTGCTAGGAGGAAGAACCTCTAGACAGTAAGAATGGAGACACTACAGCATCCAGACTGTATGCTGTCGGCTGTATCTGTGAGCCTGGTCCCTAGTACAAACTATCCTTTGTTGTAGATAATCAAAGAACAAAATATGCTGCCCAATGAGACAATGCAGCCCAAGAACCTACGGCCCAGGATCTGATTGTGTTTATACCCTGTTATGGTTTTCAGGCCCTCCCAGGTCTCTCTCTCTTTCTCTCTCTCACTCTTTCTTTTTCTTTTCTTTTTTTTTTTTTTTTTAAAGGTTGTTGGCTTGCTCCAGAACAAGGCCGCATGATATCGTGGGGAAAACCTGAAGACTGCTCCATCACACAGGGCTTTTTAGTTGCAAGAAATAGAAACTCCTTCTGACTCATTGGATCCTAAATAGAATTTTCTTTTTCTTTTTTTTTTTTTTTTTTTTTGCTATTTCTTGGGCCGCTCCCGCGGCATATGGAGGTTCCCAGGCTAGGGGTCGAATCGGAGCTGTAGCCGCCGGCCTACGCCAGAGCCACAGCAACGCGGGATCCAAGCTGCATCTGCAACCTACACCACAGCTCACGGCAACGCCGGATCCTTAACCCACTGAGCAAGGGTAGGGACCGAACCCGCAACCTCATGGTTCCTAGTCGGATTCGTTAACCACTGCACCACGACGGGAACTCCCTAAATAGAATTTTCTAGAAGGACTTTGGAGAGTTCCCAAAACGGACGGCGACCTGGGAAGCTGGGGTTGAGACAGGCTGGACACAGGCAATGCCAAGCACCTACAGAGCCAGACACCTTGGCCTCCCCGGGGACAGAGAGCAGCCAGAAGGAATGTGCTCAAACCTCTCTGTTCTGTTCTTGGTTCATTCCAGTCAGGACTCAAAATCCTGAGAGAGGGAAAAAAAAAAAAAGAGTCTGCTTAGTGACCCCTGGGCATCTCTGTGACAAGAAGAGGTCAGGACACTCCTTTAGACCTACTCAGATGCCCTGCATTGGGTAAGAGGCAATTCCAAAGTGGGTAGAGAGAGAGGAGACCACCCCAGAGGTGGACCTCGGAAAGCCAAGGCCCTCCCCCAATCCGCTGCTGAAAGTCTGTGCGCTCCGCACACAGCCCCGCCCCTGCCTGCACCTCGATTTTTTATCCTCAATGTGAGCTGATCAGCTCACGTGAGATTGGGGGCTTTCCATCCAGAATGTTCTCAGCCCCCTACTGCTCTGATCTCCTGTTTGCTTTTGTTTATCCCCCCACCTCTCAAGCTCACAGCACGAGCTTCTTCAGGTCAGAGACCAGTTTCTGAGAAACCCATTGCCAATGAGAGGTCTGCTGGTGAAACCCTTGGGGCCAGCCTGGGAGGCGTTCATGATAATTTTTCCAAAAGTATTGTGGAAAAGGCAGCAGTCTCAGTGCCTGGGAGGGACATTTGAAGCGGGGAGGGAATGACAGCATGTTTGTTAAGAAGAGAGACAGAGGAGTTCCCATTGTGGCTCAGCAAGTTAACAACCCAACTAGTATCCATGAAGACTTGGGTTTGATTTTTGGCCTCGCTCAGTGGGTTAAGGATCCTCAAGCTGCAATTGAGTTCGCAAATGAGGCTCAGATCTGGTGCTGCTGTGGCTGTGGTGTAGGTTGGCAGCTGCAGCTGATTTGACCCCTGGCCCCGGAACTTCCATATACTGCAGGTGTGGGCTTAAAAAAGCAAAGCAAAACAAAACAACAACAAAAAACCAAAACCCTAAAACCATAAACCTATTGCCTATTTCTGGCCATGGACCGGACTGCATGGACTTGCTGGCTGCATTTTTTTTTTTTTTTTTTTGCAACATTAATTGAGTACGTTCTATGTGCCTAGCTAGGGCTTAGTATTGGCAATAGCAGGACATATAAGAAGCAGCTCCAGGAGTTCCTGTCATGGCACAGTGGTTAACGAATCCGACTAGGAACAATGAGGTTTCGGGTTCGATCCCTGGCCTTGCTCAGTGGGTTAAGGATCCGGTGTTGCCGTGAGCTGTGGTGTGGGTCACAGACTTGGCTCGGATCCCACGTTGCTGTGGCTGTGGTGTAGGCCGGTGGCTACAGCTCCAATTAGACCCCTAGCCTGGGAACCTCCATATGCCACGGGAGTGGCTCAAGAAAAGGCAAAAAGACAAAAAAAAAAAAAAAAAAAAAGCAGCAGCTCCAAATCCACTGCGGAAGCAGGAGAAGCATGTGGGTGATTTGAGTAGTTTGTTAAACTGGAAACAGCAGGAACTCAAGAAACCCAGTGACAAGGAATCTGACGACCCAGGGCTGAATGGCAGTTCTGATACTGCCTTGCTATATGACCTTGAGAGAGTTATCTGATAACCCGAAATCTCCATACCCTAAAGTCTGTGATGAGGAAGTGAATGTTATCATGTCGTGGGGCGGTTGTGACATAAAATAAAACAGGCAAATAACCTGCTGTATGAGAAGGGTGCCATGGCGCTTAACTCCTATTAGCTACAGTGACCAGAAGCTGGAAAAGGGAACCGAGGGAGCAGAGATCAGGGGGGGCTTCCCTGAAGAGGTGACATTCATAATGAGACCCGGACCGTGTGTGCTAAGCGCTATTCAGGTCAAGGAACCGGGATCTGGAGGAGGGAATGTGACTGGCATTCAGGAAAAAAATGCAAATTGCCTCAATAAAGTTGTAAGGAGTGATATGGCAGCAGGCTAGACAGGTAAGCTGGGACAGGTCGCGAAGAGGTACAAAGATATTTGTACTTTAGGGTCAGAGTAAGGAGAGCCATGACATTCTTGAATGTCATGCAGGGATTTATCTCATCAGTGTCCCTTTGTAGACCACTCCTGTCCTTTCGAGACCAGATTAGAGGCAGCGAGAATTTACCGTAGAGACTCAGGCTCGAGCTGATGGTAGCTGGAGAGAGGGTGGTGGCAGTAGGCAAGGAGACATGGGGACAGAGGTGGGAGGCAGTTAGGAGGTGGAATCTAAAGTACTTGGTGATGGGAGTTCCCATTGTGACTCAGCAGTAAGGATCCCAGCTCGTGGTCCATGAGAATGCAGGTTCCATCCCTGGTCTCGATAAGTGGGTTAAGTATCTGACGTTGCTGTGAGCTGTGGTGTAGGTCACTGACAAGGCTCGGAACCTGTATTGCTGGGATTGTGGTACAGGTTGGCAGCTGCAGCTCTGATTCAACCCCTGGCCTGGGAACTTCCATAGCCCCATGTGTGGCCCTAAAAAAGACAAAAAAAAAAAAAAAAAAGGACTTAGTGATGCGCTGGTGATGGAGGGTGAGTGAGGGAGAAGAGAAAGAGGACGTGTTCTTTGTTTGAACCTGTGCTGGACCACTTCTCACATATTACCTCATTTAATTCTCCCAACAGCCCAGGTAGAAAGAAATGATTCTCACATACTGTACCCCAATTCTCCCCTTGATTTCCTTTTCTCCCTCCAAATCAAGACAGTCAGGTTCAGAGCAGCGAAGTCCTTTGTTCTGGGTTGCACAGCCAGACCAAAACTCCAGCATGTGGGACCTGAGATGCCAGGTGCTTTCAGCTATGACCCTTAGTTCCCACACCTATGTCTTCATCCTCATCACTTGCGGAACTTTTTTTTTTTTTTAAAAAAAAAAAAAGGGACAGGATCTTTGACTCCATCCTCTGGACATTCTGGTTTAATAGCTCCGAGGTGGATCTTTTTACAAAAGATCCGCAGGTGATTTTAAGAATGAGTCAGGCTTTGAAAACCCCTGGCTTCTTCCATGCGACTCTAAGGAGTTCAGCAGCACAATTGCCTGGTGAGTCAGTCTAGGGAACACCTCTTCTTCTTGTGAACCCATCTTCATGTTTCAGGAGTTGTCTTTCCCCTGCTGGATGGTGCTGTCAGTCACACGCACTGGCCCCAATTTCACCAAAGGAGGGCTGGGAGCTGCACCGATGGACCAGTCCCCAGGGTGGGCATGTGACCCCAGGAGACCAATCAGAATCCTTTTTGAGGCTTTTCCTTGCAGGGAAAGAGGGACCTCTTTCTTTGAGGAGCTGATGTTAGCCTATAGCCACTACCAGCCATTTTTGCCCCAGGTGGGGAGGTCCTGACTGAGATGAAGGTATGGAAAGAATCCTGAAGCCACTGTTTGTTTCAGCCCCTAGATCCAGTCAATCACCTTTGGGCTTTTTCAGTTACATAAACTAATTATACAACTTTTTTTTTTTTCGCTTTTGCCAATAGAAGCTGAATTTCTGTGGCTTGCAACCTACACACCCTGATTGATAGACTCAGAGAAACGGTCGCTGAGGCTTCTGCTGTCTGGAGTGAAATGGGTAGGCATCAAGGGGAGTGGATGGTAGATCTGGCATGAGCGGAGCACAGAGCATTTGATTTTACAAGGTAAAAAAGGATGGACCTCCAAGAAGTAGACAGTTGAGTTCCCTAGTGGGGCAGCAGGTTAAGGATCCAGCATAGTTGCTGCTATGGCTCTGGCTATAGCTGTGGTGAGGTTTGATCCCTGGTCCAGGAACTTCCACATGCTGTGGGCATGGGCAGCAAAAAAAAAAAAAAAAAAGTATATGGCAAATACATTCATTTATTCATTTATCTGTTGGTATACTCATTGATTCATTTAGCGACATTTTATATGCTAGATACTGTGCCTGCCCTGTGGGATACAGTGATGGAGAAAGTCAACGGTACATATCCTCAAGGAGTTTAGAGTCTAGAAAGGGAGAAAGAGAATTAAAAGGGTTGTTTCTACCCAGGTAAACATACCTTGTGCTAGAGCAGTAGCAGACAGCTCTGGGAGCCTAGAGGAAGACTTGGCTTGGCCTCTGACATCGCCTTCGGGGTGAGCCCCTCTCTGAAGGACTGGCCACATTCAGGACAGTATCCCCCTCTCACCTTAGTCTACTTGTCTTGCACACGCAGCTGAGGGCCTTTAGAGTTCAAGCCACATGCTCAGGTACTGCATAGACACGGATGACGGAAGTTGCCCTTGAGAGGCTTACATTCAGTCATATCATCCCTTCTCTCCTGTGTCTTCAATTCTCCCCCTCTCCACTTCATTTCATCAGCCTATAAACCAAAGATCTCCTTATCTTCAATAAGATAAAATCAAGATCCAATCCAGCAAACCAAACTGAATCCAATCCCTGCCTTCACTGGATATATCCATCTCCTTCCCTTCCCAGAGCTATGCTTCTGGAAAAGGTTGTTGAGAATCTTGTTTCCACTTTGCTTCCTCCTCACTTCCATTGTCCAATGGCTCTTTTTTCAGCCATTCCCCAGGGAATCGTGGGGTCAGTGTTCAGTACCAGGCATTATTGTTGGCACTGAGTAAGGGTTCACTGTAGAACAGGGCTGATGTGATTCCATTCCTCAAGGCAAGATGAGCTATTTCCATAGTGAGTATCTGGGCAGGCCATCCTCGTCTCCTAGGGAAACTGGTCTAGTGGTCAGAGAATAATAGGAGGAGCACCGTGGAGAATGAGTAAGAGCATGCCGGGCTTGTGGGTGTGGTGTTGGTGGAAGTGGGTGGATGGGGGGTCAACAGTGTTTTGCGCAGAGGGGACAAAGTGTCTGAGAAAGCTCACATGATAAATAGAGGGAAACAGAGTGAGAAGCCAGTCTGTGGAGGACCTTGGAAGTGTAGGATAGCTTTGGACTTTATCCAGAGCGTAGACAGAACCCTCTGAAGGGACTTAAGCAAGGGAGGGGGCATAATCATATTTGTGATTTTAAAAGACCTTGGGGGTGGCATGTTGGAGAAAGCAGTGGTTCGCAAATTTTTCAAGCTCCAGAGCAATTGTGAAACAGTTTCCTTCCTCCTCCCACCTGCCTGCCTCCCTTCCTTCCATCTTTCCTTCCTTCCATCCTTCCTTCCATCCTTCTTTCCATCCTTCCTTCCTTCCTTCCATCCTTTCTCCCTTCCTCCCTTCCTTCCATCCTTCCTTCCTTCCATCCATCCTTCCTCTCTCCCTCCCTCCTTTTTCTCCTTCCTTCCTTTTTCACATTAAACACACACAAAACAACAACAACAAAAACCCAACATGGTTTCCTGGAATCTGTCTCCTGAGATCCTAATTCAGGGGGACAATGAGTTTGCATTTGCAACAAGCCATGTTGGTGTTGATGGTGCAAGAATCACATTTTGGGATCTCCTGGGGAAGCTATTGCAGGAGGATGGGGTGTTGAGAGAATGGTTAGGCAGCTGTTTCAAGTGATGGACTAGAATAAAAGGAATGAGGGAGAGGAAGGGTCTTGGGTGGATGGGGCTGATCTTCCACCGGGGCGAGGTGTGGTCAAGAAACTGTGTCCATAATGCTAAGTCCAGTGGGCCATTCTCTGCGGGTCCTGCTGTGGCTCTTGCTGCCTCTGATACTTCTGATCGAAGGGCTTCTTCCTAGGCTCCCTTATACTGATTTTCTCTTAGCTTCCCTTTATCCCTCTGATAAAGTCTTCCAGCATTTCCTGGGCTCTTTCCTTGATTCCATTTTCCCTTGGGGGAGGGGTTGGTCCTCAGTAGCTCCCAGAACTCTAAGCCCCTCCTGCTACATAGCACACATTCTAAAAATAAGTGTAAAATAACTTAGCGTCCAATTGTCTTCATTTCCTTTGTTCTCCACTAGTCCACAGGTGACTTGGAGTTAGGACCGTATCCATCTCATTTCTCTTAGCATCTCTTCCCATGCCCAGCACACTGTGGGCACACAGTCGGGGCTCCATCAATATTTATAAACAAATGAATAACTCCAGCTCTCACGATTTTGCCAGCTCTGTGAATGCAGGCAACATACTGAAATCTCTCAAAGTTTCAATCCCTTTATGTGTAAAACGGGGATTAGCAATGGAATTTACCTCCTAAGAGATGCTTTGGGGATGAGATAAGATAAATACACAGTAGGGAGTTCCTGCTGTGGAGCTGTGGGATGATCATCTGGCTTGTCTCTGTGAGACACAGGTTCAGTCCTGTCTCTGCGGAAGCTCAGGTTCGATTCCGGCATGGTGGGTTAAGGATCTGGCATTGCCACAGCTCTGGTGTAGGTCACAGCTCCAGTTCAGCTGGGATCCCTGGCCAGGGGATTTTCCATATGCCCTGGGGGCAGCTGAAAAAGGAAATAAAGGTAAATACGTATAAAGTGTTTATCACATAGTAAACTTCGGCTACTATTATTGTTTTTGTAGTTGGCACATGTTTGACTTTGGGAGAACTATTGAACTTGTCTAAACTTCAGTGTTGTCACATTCAAAATAGCTGCTCTCCAGCTGGGCTGCTGAGAGGGTCCAGTGAGACCGAGGGTCTGGCAGACAGGAGGTGTGTCACGAAGGTTCATTCTCTCCCCAGCTCTCCCAGCCCCCATCCCCAGAGACCTCTGACTACTCTGGCCTGTTTTATCCCTCGATGGGCTGATGGGGTGACAATGGGAAGAAAGTGTTGGGGATTGTGGCTGAGCTCCCAGGCATTGCATAAAAACAAAGAACATTCCTTTTCACCTTAGAAGATCTACAACCTATTAACACAGGGCTCTCCTCAACTGTGTCTCCCTTAAGAGCTTAGCGGAAACCAATATTGAAAGAAATAAAATGAAAAACAAAATGAGAAATCAACTCAGAGTCATTTTGAGCCATCTCAAACCAGTCTGGCAAAGCCAACACTCTTGGGTATTCCTTCTACATTTTGGAATTCATCTAGATTCTCCCTGGAAGGGTCAGGACTAGAGAAAGATGATTGCTACAGCTTTAGTGATGGGTGGTAGAGGTGTTTTCTTTGTTTTTTGTTTTTGTTTTTTTTTTTTAAATGTTCCTGTTTTCATTCCTTCTCCTTTGAAATAGGCATGTAATGGTCTGTAACCTGAAATGAAGAACCTTTTGTAAAGCTGCTAGTGCATTTATAGATAGTGTTGGGGGGACAACGTTCACCCTCTTCTAAGCTAAGAGTTGTGCTTTATTGGAAAGACATGTTTCAGGGCCTTCGTGTGTATACTAAGAAATTACTATGGGTGGAGCCAGTCATTGGCTGTTAGGACCAAACCACAGAAAACCCTCTATCACGACTGTTTTGTCCTCTTTCCCAAGCATTTTTTTTTTTTTTTTTTTTCGTTTTTGGCTGCATCCATAGCATATGAAAGTTTCCAGGCCGGGGATGGAATCTGAGCAGGAGCTGCGACCTATGCCATGGCTGCATCAACTTGGGCTCCTTTACCCGCTGTGCTGGGCCAGAGATCCACCTGGCACCTCCACGGAGACAAGCCAGGTCATTACCCCACTGTGCCACGGCCGGGAATGCCAAGCTTTGTCTTAAAGACCAGCAGAGAACTCTGCTTACGTATTCCAGCTGAGAAGAACCTCAGTATGAGGCTGGGATTGTGAAAACTCTGTGCGTTTAAAAATTTGATTGATTATTTTCATAGTGTGGATCTCCTTTGTTGCTTCCAAATGGCAGCCTAAAATAACACTTCCTTTCTCTTTAGACAGTCCATCCCTCCAGAAAACCACCCCAAGCATCCCCCGATAGAGTCGTTAATCCTGGACAGGGTCCTGGGTACAAGGCAGAGTTCAGTTAGCTTATTCCTTCCTGTATATTCCTGACTGAATTATGAGCTCCACCTCTCCAGCTCCAATTCTTGGTCATTGTTATCTGCAAAATAGACGACACAGTGGCAGAAACCCTGGGGACACTCTGGATTGGCTCTGAGGGCCAATTAGTTGAGGTCAAGGTGAGTCTGATTTTCTGGAAAGAAGTTGGCCTCGCTTCTGTTTTCAGACCGTTCCCTGGCTTCATAAACCTAAGAGAGGGGCTTAATGTGCAGTTGGAACGTTTCCTTCCATCTCCACAGCCAAGCTCTGCATCCTGAAAGTTGTTTCCTGATCATTCGGAATGGGGAGTTGTTTTCATAGCGAGGCACATTCGTTCCTATCCCACAGGCTTGCCCAGACTTAGCGATTCCAACTCACACCTTCCCTGTTCCCAAGTGATTCACCCGGGGCTGGACTCCAGCCACCAAGGGGCAAAGCGTGAATGGTTTTAAGATCGCCCCCGCTTCTGTAACACTTTGAACTAAACTTCTGTGGAAGTTTAGTGTGGATGTAGGATCCATGTAGGATCTCCCATGTAGGATGTAGGGTGTGACAGCTTGAAGCTATTAAGGTAGGACTTAGGATCCAGAAAAAAGGATCAAGAAAAAGACTTTAAGGACTTGAGTCAATTATCAAAGGGGTCAGAGCCAAAGACAGTAATTATTTATTGATTTATGGGTTGTGTGGATTTAAATCCCCAAGTACAGGGATCTGAGGATCTACTCTAAGGCTGAGACAGCGAGATAATTAGAGCAGTGATAGTAACTCCCATGTACTGGTTAGTCAAGGGTCTAGTTTCTGGTTGGACCGCAGGGTTTTCAAAGGCTTAGAATGAGTATCCACATTCAAGAACGGCTTTTCGCTCTCTCATGAGAACCTGTATCATGCCTGTCCATGTATGAAAGAGGTTGGAAGGAAGGGGAGTTCGTCATTTCCAAAATAATGACTCAGATGACAAGGAGTAAGTTTGTTTTAATTTATGGTCTGAACAGGAGCATTTCCATGTTGGCTGCTTCCCAGGAGCAACCAGTGAATCTCACTTAACAAATGGCTAAGGTAAGCGTGAGTGGGTTTCCCATTGTGAAAGGAAAAAGTAAGCCATGAGCCTGCAAAATAAAAACAAAAACAAAATTAAAGATTAAAATGAGGAACCCTATCAGGCCAAATGTTGAAACCTAAGGCACATAATCCACTGCACTGGTCAGTCCTGTCCTTGTGATAGGCCGGTTTGTTCCTACTGGCCTGTGGAGAGGTGAGCTAGCACAGGTAAAGCCTGGGTTTGAATCCCAGCTCTACTCAGGGGACCTTGGATGTATGGATGAATCTTGCTATGCCTCAGTTTCCCTTGCTATTATGGGGAAATCAACAGTACCTCCTTCCTAGGGTTGCTGGGGAGTTATAAGGAAAATGCTTGGAAAAATGTCTGGCACATCAATCTAATGGATCTCAGTACTGTAGATACAGCATGAGCTAAGACATGATAGCAAAGTGTTAAGTGTTATTCAAGTGGGTCCTGGATTCAGCCTTTACCTATGTGGCTGAGAAGTTGTATCATCACTCTGAGCTTCTCTATTTCATTGTAAAATAGGGTTAATAACTTGCCTCCTAGAGCACTTGGTAGTAGAGAAGCAGCAAGTTGGTCCCTACTCTTCTAGTGGACAGAAGCCCTGGGTTTTGAATGGAGCTGGGGGAATGACAAGGAGACTCCAAACTGACAGAGTGCCTTCACCTTCCTCCGCCCTCCCCATCCTCACCACTCTGTTATCCTTCCCAGTTGTCTTTCAACCTGCAGCTCCCTTTGCCTACCTCTAACCCTCTTCCCTAGCCTCCTGCCTTTTCATTCTTTGAAGTATCAACTCTGGCCCTTATCACAAATCTCCAGGAGGCATCTTATAACCCTGAGAACTTAAAGACCTTAAGGCCCAGACCCATTAGAACAAAGGAAAGCCCTCGTCCTCTCCTAAATCACTTCTTTTCCCATCTTTGTAGGCTCAACTCCATTAAGGGCCAAATTCCGTTACTTTGTAATTGATGAAAAGAGAAAGAGGAAGAAAAAAAAAAAAGAAAAGAAACAAAACACTCACAACTTAACATTTGGCTTAATTATATATTTGCCAAATATTTTATTTTTTTCTAAAAACAATAGAAAAAAATCAACTTTAAAAAGGAAAAGGTACTTAAATAAAAAAAATTATGGTTTATAATACATGTCTTGTTGAAATTTTGTATAATTGCTATAAACGTTTTTTATTAAAATTATGTACATTTAATGACCATATTTACAGAGGAAAGTTTGCTGAACATTAAGATTTTGTAAAAACAATTTTTAAATACAAATCTGTTAAAGGAAAAAAAAAAAGATGGTAAGCATAAAAAAAGTTCTTTTATGCTCAAAGTTCCATTTGAGGCAGTTTATATTATGTCTAGGCCTTTTAGTCCCAAGACCCAGCCAAGGTTGTGAGGTTGCACTGGATCATGCATTCGAGAAAAAGTTCATACGTAATAATGAGTTCAAATAATGGCCAGCAAGCAGTTCTGTCCAAAGGAACCTTCTTCCTTACTTTCTCTTAGTAACAAGTGAGAATTCATGGGCCATTCTAGTTCCTCCCTCCAATAGGTCAATTTATGGGCAAGAGTTCCGTAGCTGTTCAAGTTTGAGTTTCAACTGTTCTCGCCTCTTCCGCAGCACGTCTTTTTCTGACACGAGCTTTTGCTCCTCTGCTTGGACAGACAGGATGTAAGCTGTGGCTTTTTTAAGGATAACTACCTTGGGGGCTTTTTCATTGTTCTCCAACTCTGGGATCTGGTCTCGAAGGGCAAAAAAGCTGCGTTTCAGCTCGTTTCTCCTCTGGCGTTCCAAGACATTGTGTGTCCGCCTCTTGTCATTCTCCTCCGTGTCCGAGGACCTGGGGCTGGCACATTTTCGGTTGTTGCTGATCTGTTTCAGGACCCTGCCACTGTCCAACTTAGCCCTCTTGGCAGAGGGATAGTCCTTCCTGGTGGAGGGGGGCGCTGCATAATTGTGCTGGTGCGTGGACACATGGCATCTCTTAAGGACCAGGGGGCTGTGAGGAGGTTTGCTGTGGCCTCCAGCAGAGGGTGACCCCGATTCCGACCTTTTGGCAGGGGGCTGCCTCTTTTCCACAGAAACAACATCAATTTCTTCCTCATCCTCTTGTTCTTCCTCTTTAAGAAAGGAAAGAGAAATCACCCAATTAGCAACTGGTTTCCTTAAAGCAATCAAGGACCAGATTAAATTAATACCATGCAAATATAAGGCAGCATTAGGTAAGAAAGGACCCTGGCACAGAGTTATCCCCAGAGAACTAGCCAATCACCTGTGCCCTTCTTCCCATGATGGCAGAGTCTCAGGGAGGAAAATGACAGCCGGGTTTATGGCACAGACAAGAAAATTACAATTTACCATTTACAACATTGATGCCAATTCTTACCTAAGACTTAATGAGGCTCTGAACACACCCAAAGCAAAGCACATTCCCAGCACCTCCTATTTGCAAGGGACTTTACCAAGAACCCTTCAGGTGTTGCAAACAATAGCTGCAAATCTTTGGTATGACTTTACCAACTCCCTATTTTACTGGAAGGGCAAAAAAAAAAAAAAAAGTCTTGCAGCTTTGCCAAAAGTCCTAGGGGGTGAGGGAGGGAGAAAAGAAGCCCAATTTTGGAAAGGACTTGCTTTTAAGTGTTCAAAAGAGGCTGAAAAGATCCCAGCTCCTCAGCCCATCCACTTTTAAGGCACTTTCACTAGCTCTTGGTACCCAGGTGGGAGGCTGCCTGCTCTCTGTCCACCACCCCCCTTTATTTTTGTTGATCTGTCGTCCACTAAAGGCCACCAACTTCTAAGAAGTTAAGGGAGGCAATTCATTCACTCTAAGAGATAGGTCTCTTAACCCCGAGAGCTACCTCCCCACCCCCCAGGGTAATTAAAATGCTTAAGAAGGGTAAGAGGGAGCGCAGGGAGTGGCTAGATAAAGATTTTAAAACCCCAATGAAATTCTCAAAGGGAGGGAAAGGAGGAGGCTGGCACTAGGGAGGTCTCCGGGGAAGGGATGGGTGGAACGCTGAAGCCCAGCGTTCAAGAATGATGAGTTCCTCCATCAGGATCTGCATTTCTTTTCCAAATGGAAGAGAAGAGAAAAGGCAGGGACAACTGAAATGGCCCTTTGAATCCGAGGCCCTCATGGGAAAGACAGCCAGCCAACCCCTCTGACGGGCTTGGAGGGGCCCAGCTTACCAGAGTCGCTGCTGGTGGTGGGTGGTGTCTCCTCGTGGAGAGCCAAGGGTTCGGGACTGGCCCGTGGGGAGGACTCGGCGGAGGAGAGCAGAGAGTCCGAGGACGGGGAGAAGGCGGTGGAGTCGGGGGAGGCGCAGGGCTTGGGCGAGCTGCTGTCGTTGAGCGGGTAGGGGAAGACCACCGAGGGGTCGATGCATTCGGAGGCGGCGGCGCTCAGGTCCTGCAGGTACAAGCTGGAGGTGGAGTAGCCGCCGTGCCCGCGGGCGGGAATCGGGCTGCCGCTGTCTTTGCGCGCAGCCTGGTAGGAGGCCAGCTTCTCTGACACGAGCTTGGCGGCGGCTGAGAAGCCGCTCCACATACAGTCCTGGATGATAATGTTTTTGATGAAGGTCTCGTCGTCGGGGTCGCAGATGAAGCTCTGGTTCACCATGTCTCCTCCCAGCAGCTCGGTCACCATCTCCAACTGGTCGGCCGTGGAAAAGCTGCCGCCGCCGCCGTCATCGTCTCCCCTGGGGGAGAAGGACGCGACCGCGACGTACGAGGGCGAGCAGAGCCCGGAGCGGCGGCTCGGGGACAGGGGCGGGGTGGGCAGCAACTCGAATTTCTTCCAGATATCCTCGCTGGGTGCCGGCGGCTGCAGCTCGCTCTGCTGCTGCTGCTGGTAGAAGTTCTCCTCCTCGTCGCAGTAGAAATAAGGCTGCACCGAGTCGTAGTCGAGGTCATAGTTCCTGTTGGTGAAGCTGACGTTGAGGGGCATCGCGGCAGCCTGCTGGAGGGGACACACAAAGAGGGGGGCGCGTCTTGAGTTAATGGGGTCTTTTTTTCGGGTGGAAACCCCGCGCCGCGCTCACTGCGCGCCACGATCGGGAACCACTCCCCTTCCAGCGCTATCCCCCAAAGCGGCCGGTGGGAGTGGGGGATTAACAAAAAGGCACCCTTCCACCCCCTCGAAGTGACCCTCTACTATCTCAGACACACACTTGGTGAACCACCTCTGTGGCGCCCACGGAGCTTCCGTTCCCCCGGGAGCCCGGAGCGCGAAGCCGGGGAGTCGGCCCCGCGGCCGCCTGGCAGTCGAAATCAGCTTTAGCCTCCTTTAACAGGCCAGGGAAGGCGGCGGTGGGGAAATACAATCTGCCAAACGCCAAGGCGCAAAGTTTTGCGCCACCTGAAGGGGAAGGCGAAGAGGCGCCGCGGCGGGAGCGGCTGCGCGCGGCCCCCCTCCCGCGCCAGGGCCCCTCCGCGCCGCGCCCGTTCCCACTCGCGCCCTCGCCGCGCTCCTTCCCCCGCCGGCGCCACCGCCCCTCCCAACCTCCCCTCTCCGCCTCCTCCATCCCCACCCCCCGCGCGCCCCCCTTCCTTCCTTTGCCGGCTTTTCTTCTTTTCTCTCTCCGGCTGGGGTAGAGAGCTCAGTCTTCGGGCCTTAACCCCCACCTCCGACCAATGAAAGGGTGTGTGGGGGGTCTGTTAAATAACAGACACCTCCTTGCAACACCCAGTACGGCGACGCAACTGCGCCAGAGACCCTGCTGCAATTCCGCGCCCGAAGCCGGGCGTCTTCCCCTCTCCCGCCGCCGAGGGTAGCAGCTGTTCTGGAAAAGCCCCGAACCCCGCTGCCCGCAGTCCCTCCGCATCGCAGGGACACCCGAGCGGGGACACCAGAGGCGGCCGAGGAGCCAAGGCGGGGTGCGGAGATTTGTCCTCGTTTTCCCCCGAGTCAATAATTCCAGGAGAATCGGACACATCTTTGCGCCAGCCTCCCTCTCCCCCGTCCCCGCGCTTCCCCAACACCACGTCTTAACATCTCCGAGGACCAAGAGCTTTAATTTCATTATTCTTTTAAAAAGCCAAACGCCAACTTCTAAGAGGAGCCGGGGGGCGAATTGAAGCGCCGCGGGGATCGGCGGGCGGGACTCGCCGCAGTCTCCGCTGTCACAAATGCGGTAAGCCGAAATTTAAATGCCCTTTCGGAGACGGCAAAAAAGTCAGAGGCTGCGGAGCTCTCGCTCCACACGCAATATGTAATTCTTACTCCTAGGAGCTCAGGACGTAAAGGGTTTTCTGCCCACTGCGAAGCATACCCCCCTTCTCCCTCCAAAAGGCAAAAAAGCAATCAAATGCAATAAAGCAAGAATGCCCAGCCGGCCGTCAGCGTTCATCTACATTAAAACAAAAATACACAAAAACAACCAACCCCTCTAAAGGCTACTTTCAAAAAAAAGCACCCCGTTCTCCCTCTGCCTTCCTCTCTTCCTTCTTGACAAGTCATTGCACCCCGACCCAGCTCTGGTTCGTCCCCACCCTACCCCGACCAACCACAACTACTCTGAGAAAAGTGTCAATAGAGCAGGAATGGGAGAAAAGACACCCCAATTCGGGCATTCGACTCATCGCGGATTGAAAGCGGTAGCAAGAAGAAATTAAAAGACAAATAGGTCTGGGTGCTCACCGGGTTTTCCACTATCCGAAGGAAATCCAGCGTCCAAAAAGCGGCGAGGAGCGCCTTTCAGAGGAGCGAGTCGTGGGCAGCGACAGGGAAAAGTGTCTCCCCAAATAGGCAGAATAGCCTCTCCGCGTCCGGAGAGTCGCGTTGTCGCTCGGGTGTTGTAAGTTCCAGTGGAAAGTACCCGCCCGCTGCAGTGGGCAAAGTTTCGTGGATGCGGCGCGGGTGGCGGACCGCTGGCAGGGGTCGGCGGGCAGGGTGGGGTGGGGGCGGCCGGGACGGAGGCGAAGACCCTCTTTCACTCCGGATCTCCCTTCCCCCGGGCGCCCAGAGCGCGACTCAGCTTGCTCGGCCGGCTCTGCTCTTCCACCCTGGAGGGCCCGCCCGCTCGCTCCCTCTGCCTCTCGCTGGAATTACTACAGCGAGTCAGAGAAAGCCCAGAAAACCGGCTTTTATACTGCTAGGAACACCCCTCCCCTCCGTGCTCTTTTTCCCGCCAAGCCTCTGTATAGCCCTGCCCTTCCAGAGGCAGTGGGGAGCCTAGCGGTGGCCGGGGTGCGGCAAAGGCGGCGGCAGCCGAGAGATGCGCAGCCGGAGGGTCCCCAGCCGCGCAGACCCTCGCCTATAAAGGGCCGGTGGGCGGGGATTCGCGAGAGCGGATCTTTTTTTTCTTTTTCCCCCCGCCCTCGGCTTTGGGAACCCGGGAGGGGCGCTTCAGCCCGGGGAGGGAGGGAGGGGTTGGGTGGTTGGGAGGGAGGAGACTCAGCCCTTTGAGCCTGGCACTCCAGTGCGCAGAGCTTTCGGATGTAAACAGAGTAAGAGCGCCGCATGAATTAACTGCGCGCGCCTACCATTTTCTTTTGCTCCCGCTCAAACCCTCTTTCTCTGCTGCTTGCTCCTCTGGCGCAGCGCTCTGGGTGACAAACCGCATACTGGTCCCTTGTGCTTAAAACATCGCGGGCGGAACAGCTGACCCTCCACACTGAGAATACACGGTGTACCCACCGCCAAGCCACGCACGTCCCGGGCCGAGGGGGCGCCTCCCTAAGACTGGGGAAAGGGCAGCGTTTGGAAAATAAGCCCTACGAAGAGAGGAGGAAAGAAGGGGGTATTTGCGGGTGCGCGTTGTGTGTGTGTGGTGTGGGGTAAGTGTAGATGGGAAAAATGATCAGAGGTGTAGGGAGGAAAATGGTACCTGGAATTATTTTAAAAAACTCAGCAACGCATTGCCACGTATACTTGGAGAGCGAGTTCTGAATAAACACCCACTGCATTTGTTGGGGGTGTTAGGCATTCTGTGTGTACAGCTACCTCGACTGAGCACCTTCCATCTAGAATGAAACCCCTAAATCGCTGCCAAAGCCTCGGTCGACCCCTCACCTCCGGGCTCCGCTGGCGCAGACCGACACAGACCTCCGCGGGAGCCCGCTTGCCCCCCTGGACGCGCTAAGCCCTGAGATCTTTCTGCCGGTTCCGGAGCTGGAGTAAAGGAGGAGCGCGCTTGCGGGTGCGCGCTGCGGGGGACTCTCCGCTCCCTACCCACTCTCTGCTCCCCACCCACTCTCTGCCCTTCTGCACCCTCATCCCACACCCCCGCACCTCTCGCTCGGAGGTCCCAGTTCTGCACCCAGGTTTCAGTAGAGACGAATCCTTTTTGCGCCCCGTGGCGTCGGTTTGCACTACGCTGGGGCTCCCAGGTTGGGGGAAATCGAAGGCGCTAGACGCGAGAATACTGGGGAGGGGGACGCGAGTCGCAGGACCAGACTCCCCAGAAGAGGGAAGGAGACGAGCTGGCGGATCCTGCCTGGGGAGTCAGCATAGTCCCTGGCGACGAAAACCGTTAACTCTTTCCTCCTCGGACAAACTGGACGTTGACTTTCCTTTCTGGGTCTTCTTTGCTTTTTATTATTGGACTCGCGATCATGCACAGAAAAATGCATGGATTCTGATCTAAGGAGAGGAGCCAAGTATTAGGTGCCTTTTTTTTTGGGGGGGGGAGTACTGTCGAGCCAATTAAAAACTGACGGAACTTAAGGCATTAATGTCTTTGTTCACAAAGTCTTAAATTTTTTTTCGGAATACCACAGCGAAAATGCACACGTTTAATCCATGTACATCTATATACATTTCAGTACACGTCAACCCAGAACGTTGCCCAACATGACACATGATTTGTTCGCTCCCTCAATGAATCTATATTTAATATATAATGCATACGCCCTGGGGATTTGCTATTCTGCATTCTACTGGAGCCTTAAAAACAAAGACCAAGGGCATTGTAAGTAAACTTTTCCACGCCCTTCCCCCCTCACTCCAAAACAAAAAAATTCGGGACCGGGAGGGACTCGTGTATAGTATGCTGGTGCTCGAGATAAATTATTACCCGTTGAGTTAGCTGTTCGGCGTTCAATTGTTAAACGAGTGGTAACTTCCTCCAAATCAGGCACAGGGCACAATTCAGTTTTAAGGATTGCAAATTACTCCAGCCTCCAGGCCTTTGCCGCAAGCACCGGGAGCGACCAATCCCTAGTCAAGGTTTTGCTGCAAAGCGTCTTTCCCCTGCCCCCTCCCAGGGCTGCACCCGCGCCCGGGGTTTGAGAAAGTAAAGTAAGTGTGCCCTCTACTGGCAACCTGGATCGCTGCGTCCGGATGCCAACTGGAGGCGGGCGGGTCCGGTGGGGGCAGGGGCGTCCGGAGCACTGGGTTTCTAGTGGGGTGGTGGACAGGACGGTTCCTTAAAGCGAGTTTCCAGCCTCCTTTTTATGATTCCTTTAGGCCCACTGCAGAGAGGTGGAAATGAGCGGAATTACTGGAGAGAAAAGTGGTTCAGAGGCACCTATTCAGCCGCATAAGCGATGGTGAAAATTAACCCACCATTACTTATGGACGACTGTCAACCTCTAGAGAACTGATGCTATTTATGGGAAACGTGAACTAATTAACAAGTATGCATACAAAAAAAAATGTCCAGCAAAATTCTAAAGCAGCAAAAAAAAAAAAAAACACTGTAACCCACACATCTTAGAAACCCATCATCTTCTAACCACCAAGTTTTAGGACAGTTGATTTAGGGGAGGCAGGGGGAAGGGAAGGCATATTTGGTTTTGCTTATTATTATCATTATTATTATTTTTAGATTAAAGAAATTGGTGAACAATAGGGCATTCCTGTTGTGGCTCAGTGGGTTAAGAACTTGACATAGTGTCTGTGAGGATGTGGCTTGATCCCTGGCCTCACTCAGTGGGTTAAGGATCTGGTGGTGGCAAGCTGCAGCATAGGTTGTAGATGCGGCTCGGATATTGGTGTTGCTGTGATGGGGTGTAGGCCTCTGCCGCAGCTCTGAGTCTGGGAGCTTCTACATGGCCCAGGTCTGGTTCTAAAAAGAAAAAAAATTGGTGAACCATAGACAGATATTGGAAATTCCTGTTGTACCGCAGTAGTGATGAGTCTGACTAGTATCCATGAGGATGTGGGTTCAATCCCTGGTCATTGCCATGAGCTGTGGTGTAGGTTGCAGACGAGGATCTGGCATTGCTGTGGCTGTGGTGTAGGCAGGTAGCTACAGCCCCGACTGGACCCCTAGCCTGGACCTTCTGTGTGTCACTGCGGGTGCAGCCCTAAAAAGACCAAAAAAAAAAAAAAAAAAAAAAGACAGATATTTTCATAGTGATGGTGTGTGTGGTGGGTGCATTTGAGATTCCACTGGAAAAAAGAGTAAAGGACCATTTTAATAAAAAGTTTTCATATCAGAACTAAAGGTCGAAGTAAATGTCAGAGAAATTTTCATAGCATGGTTAATGGGTGTGAATATTTTAGGTAGTTTTTTTAATCAGAAGATATTTTCCAGTGTCTGATATATCCTCAGGAGATTTGGCATCAGGGGATCCTTCCTAGAAGAGGTGTCTTAGGGCTGTTTCCCAGGAAGCTGGCTTTTTGGGCATTGCACGGGGAGGGCAGTGCACGCAAACGCAAAAGCAGTAAATCAAGCAACAACAACAAAAGTAGGTCTAGCTGGACAAAAGAAGGTCATTTTTGAAAGTTGCTAAATGTGGCAGATATACCCTACCTTAAGGTCTGACTACCAAAAAATGGTAGCCGGGTACAGGAGGTGCGAACCTCAGGCGGGGATGCTGTAGGTGGGTTCAGGACCCAACCTCCTTCTCTCTCACACTGTTGATATCACCTGGGGTGTTATTTTCAAGTAACAGCCTGGGGTTGTTTTGAGCCTCCACGTAGGTAGGGGCCATGCCATTTTATGGCCGAGAAAAAGGAAGATCACATCTCGGTAAGACTTCACTTAAGGGACTTCGTCATCTTTCCTTTAGTAATTTTTATTTTTTATTTATTTTTATTTTTTGTCTTTTTTTTGCTATTTCTTGGGCCGCTCCCGCGGCATATGGAGGTTCCCAGGCTAGGGGTCGAATCGGAGCTGTAGCCACCGGCCTACACCAGAGCCACAGCAACGTGGGATCCGAGCCGCATCTGCAACCTACACCACAGCTCACGGCAACGCCGGATCCTTAACCCACTGAGCAAGGGCAGGGACCGAACCCGCAACCTCATGGTTCCTAGTCAGATTCGTTAACCACTGCGCCACGACGGGAACTCCTCCTTTAGTAATTTTTAAGAGCCATTTGACCTCTAAAAGAGACATCTGCTGGGTGGAGACATGGCAGGGGAGATGAAAACCGATAATGTCAGTTGCGATGACCAAAGGGATGTGACTTCTTGTAGAAGGAAAATTATACATAGAAAAAAAAAAGGAATTAAAAAAAATGTAAAGTCTCTGATCCTGATCGCCTAGAGATAGCTGATGAAGTTGATCTTTTAAGAAGACTTTTTCAGGAACAACCTCCGTCTTTGTACTTGCTTTTGGAGTCGGATGTACAAGGAAGGACCACTCATTCTCACCACTGCATATTTTCACACTGACGGTCGTGTGTCACTTTCATACATAGGAAAAGTGAAGTCCAGAAAGAATGAGCAATGTGACCCAACTTTCTCCTTTCTTCGCGGATACACAGTGGAAAGATTTAGAATGTGTGACTTGTAATGACTGAATACCAGTCTCCCCACCCCCCCCCAGCCCCCCCGGAAACTTTCCTAAGGATCCTCAACAGATAGATATGAGCAGGAGAAAGAAAGTGGACCCCTGCTGAGGAACAAGTGAATCCAACCTGGAGATGAGGCCACAATCCCTCCAAGATGGTTGGTCTGTGATTTCAAAACCCCTTCGAGTCACCGAGGCTTGTCAAGGAAGGGGCGGAGGTGGGGGAGAATGATAAATACGAAGCTTCAGCAGAAAGATCACTTTGAAAGAGGGGCCTTTAGATTAAAAGCCAAGCTAGCCAGGGAATATTAAAGGAATGGAGAGGTCTCACGAGCATTTTAATGCCAACTTTGCGTCCCAATGTCTCATTGGCATCATCCATTCACAGGAACGATATCAAAAAAGGCGATGAAGAAATTGTTGTGCCTTTTTAAAAATGCATGTTTTTAGGGAGTTCCCATTGTGGCGTGGCGGAAATGAATCCGACTAGGAACCATGAGGTTGTGCGTTTGATCCCTGGCCTTGCTCAGTGGGTTAAGGATCCGGAGTTGCTGTGAGCTGTGGTGTAAGCCAGCAGCTGCAGCTCCGATTACACCCCTAGCTTGGGAACCTCCATATGCTGCGGGTGTGGTCCTAAAAAGACAAAAAGACCAAAAAGACCAAAAAAAAAAAAAAAAAGCTTTTTTTAAAATGTCGTCTCCCTCCCCTACCTCTTGCTTCTAGTGTAGTGCATAAATTAAAACAGCCAAAAAGGAGAAAAAAAGTAGTGTTTTGAACATAAAGCTCTAGAGCCCATGTTTCCTGTGTTATCTTGAGTGTATTCAGTTGCTTTCTCACCGACTGACCTGAGATGCTGGCAGAGGGTCCTAGCTGGACTCAGTGAACCCTAGTCCAGCCTGGTGTTCTTTTTTTTTTTCATTTTTATTTTTTTAAATTTTTTTATTTATTTTTTTATTTTTTATTTTTTTCTGTTAACTTTTTTTTTTCTTTTTTATTTTCCCACTGTACAGCAAGGGGGTCAGGTTATCCTTAGATGTATACATTGCAGCTACAGTTTTTCCCCCACCCTTTCTTCTGTTGCGACATGAGTATCTAGACATAGTTCTCAATGCTGCTCAGCAGGATCTCCTTGTAAATCTATTCTAAGTTGTGTCTGATAACCCCAAGCTCCCGATCCCTCCCACTCCCTCCCCCTCCCATCAGGCAACCACAAGTCTCTTCTCCAAGTCCATGATTTTCTTTATTTTTTTATTTTTTATTTTTTATTTTTTTTTTGGTCTTTTTGCTATTTCTTGGTCTTGGGCTGCTCCCGCGGCATATGGAGATTCCCAGGCTAGGGGTCCAATCGGAGCTGTAGCCACCGGCCTACACCAGAGCCACAGCAACTTGGGATCCGAGCCGCGTCTGCAACCTACACCACAGCTCGCAGCAACGCCGGATCGTTAACCCACTGAGCAAGGGCAGGGATCGAACCCGCAACCTCATGGTTCCTAGTCGGATTCGTTAACCACTGCACCACGACGGGAACTCCTAAATTTTTTTATTTTTTAATTTATTTTCCCACTGTACAGCAAGGGGGTCAGGTTATCCTTACATGTATACATTACAATTACAGTTTTTCCCCCACCCTTTGTTCTGTTGCAACATGAGTATCTAGACAAAGTTCTCAATGCTACTCAGCAGGATCTCCTTGTAAATCTATTCTAAGTTGTGTCTGATAAGCCCAAGCTCCCGATCCCTCCCACTCCCTCCCCCTCCCATCAGGCAGCCACAAGTCTCTTCTCCAAGTCCATGATTTTCTTTTCTGAGATGTTCATTTGTGCTGGTGTTCTTTTTTTATTCCTGGTCCTCTGCTGTAAGCCTGCCCTACTCTGTAGCTGCTGGAGCAGACAAATGGTTCCTTTGTTTAGCCCCTTCAAAGTCTCGGTTTATTGTTCCTTAAGTGCCGAACCCAAGCCAGTCTCAGAAGTTTCCACACTTTTGCTCCCTCGGCCTGTCTTTACTATGGTCCTTTTGGGCACCATCTGTCTCCAGGATGGACCCGAGCTGGGATGGAGGTGGAGATGATTGAAAAGGAGACTCGCTGGGGGAAACTTTTGCTTTTCCGTCTTCAACCTTCCATCTGCAAGCCAGGGGTATGAGAGCTTGTTCCTTTTACAGGCTTGCAGGGATCCCAAACCCAGGTGTGTGCTTTTCTGAAGGTAGCTCACGCTGAGTTGCTCTCATTTTCACCTTGTCTGTTTCCTCTGAAATTCCTTCTAAATGGACTTCATTAGAGGAGGAAATTTCCTGGTGGTTCCTAGTGACCCCGGATCACCAAGGCCCATGGCCTCTTCCCATTTCCCTTCTTGACTTGGCTGCTGTCAGGGAAACTGACGGCTTTTGGAAAAGATTGCTTTTGGGGGAAGTCAAGGGTTTTCAACTGGATACGATTTTGCCCCCAGAGGACATGGGCAAATGTCTGGAGACATTTGAGGTTGTGACACAGCAGTGTTACCACTGGTCTATGCAGGGCAGAGGCAGCTGCCAAAGGCCCTATGGAGCCCAGGACAGCGCCCCCAACAGGGAGCTATCAGCCCGCTATGTCAGGTTGAGAATCCCAGGGTTTGTCCGCCTGGTCTTGCTGTTCTTCCCACATTCCCAGCTGCTTCTTCCATTTTCCCAACTGCCCTTCCTTCCTCCTTGACCCAACTCAGGGAGCTGCTAGAATCTGCAGGTGGAAGATTCCTAACAGTTCCTTGAGTCCCACTCCACTTAACCTTGTGCATCCATTCATTTTCCTCTTCACTGAAAATTCTTCCATGGCTTCCAGTGGCCCAAGACAAGGCTCCAGCTCCTGGGCTCGCATTCCAGGCCCTCACGCATCTGGCCTTGCCCTTTCTCACTGTCCCCGCCCTTCAGAGAAAGGGTCTGTTTCCAGTTACCCTGAGTGACCTGTGAGTTCCCACTTCAGCCTGATGGTTCAGGCAGTTAGTTCCCCCAGTCCTTTGGCCTCTTCTTCTTCTTCTTCTTTTTTTAAAGATGTTCCTTATTTTATTTTATTTTACTCTTTTGTTTTAGTCTTTTTTTGCTATTTCTTGGGCTGCTCCCGCAGCATATGGAGGTTCCCAGGCTAGGGGTTGAATCAGAGCTGCAGCCACCGGCCTACGCCAGAGCCACAGAAACGCTGGATCCGAGCCGGCGTCTGCAACCTACACCACAGCTCATGGCAACGCCGGATCGTTAACCCACTGAGCAAGGGCAGGGATGGAACCCTCAACCTCATGGTTCCTAGTCGGATTCGTTAACTACTGCGCCACGACGGGAACTCCTGGCTTCTTCTTGATTTCTCTAAGAATTGCCTTTCCTTCCAGACCCACCAAAGTCACATTTTCTCTGTGGAGTCCTCCTTTCCTGCCCTAGCCTGTGACCATCTTTTAGAATCATTGAAGTTTGCAGTTGGAGGCAGTTTTGGAGAGCGTCTCATTAGGCTCTTCTGAAATGTGAACCTTTGTTCTCAGAACAAGGGGATTCCGGGCTAATGTGGGCTAACTGGGACCCTTGCTGGCCCCTAGAGGAGAAGCCTTCTCTTCCCCTTCTCTAAAGAAGGAATCAGCTCTGGTCCATAGTAATTGCTCAATTAATCCTCTCAGAGAGCATGACAGTGTGTTCTCGCACCGGTGAGTAAGAGAATTCAGTTAGTGGGTAGACTTTCTCAATTACCTTTTGACTCTCTAAGAATCTAATCTATGAGCAGAGGCTGAAGAATGTGGGGGGGCCTATTCTGTCATGACCACTTGCTAAATCTGACAAGTCACATAATCTCTCTGAATGTCATCTTTCTCATCTGTGAAATAGGACTACCATCCTTATAGCTTATATCTTAGTGAAGATGTTGTAAGAATTAAATGAGGTAATGCATTTGATACAGAGCCTGGTACCCAGCTTGCACTCAGTAAATGCTAGCAGTTGTTAGAACGGGTCCCTGATTTAGTAGAAAATTATGGATTGAGCTATTTTATTTTATGGCTGCATATAGAAGTTCCTGGGCCAGGGGTCGGATTGGAGCTGCAGCTGCAGGCCTACGCCACAGGCATAGCAACACCAGATCAAGCTGCATCTGCAACCTACACTGTAGCTTGTGGCAGTACCAGATTTTTAACCCAGAGAACGAGGCCAGGGATCGAACCCACATCCTCACAGAGACAATGTTGAGTTCTTAACCTGCTGAGCCACAATGGGAACTCCTGAGCTGTTTTAATATATCAGTATTTCATGGTGCTTCCAGAGAGTTCCATGACATTTCTGTCCCCTATCACTTCATCAAGCATGAAACGTGGTGAATGAATACAAGCTTGTCATTAGACAGATGAGAAAATGGGGTCTGGCCTCCCAAAGAGATTGCAAAATGTTTGGGAACCAATTCCTAATCCACCCTTCTGTCTCCATTTGCTGCAAGACTCACTGATTATTCTAAGCGTATATGCTTCATCCAGAAAAAGCAAAATTCTGGAAGATCTGGGAGGCTGAATTATGCACTGTTCTGATTTAATACAAATCAAGACATTATGTTAGAATTTCCCTCCTTTGATTGAATTCATATGCTGTCCAGTGGCCAACCACCAGTGCGTTGTTCTCCAAGCCCTGGAGCACAAGGAAGTATCTTGATTCCTGGTTGGACAAGGCTTCTGCTGGGATCTACATCTATTTTCTTGCCCTGATGAGCTGGCTTGGTTGATGGAAAAGCTTTTCCTTTAAAACATAGCCTAATACCCAGATTCTTTCTGGCTTCTAAGCCATATTTCTCCCATTGTATTTTAGGTCAAGGGTTGCATACTTAGATGCTTAGAGGGGCCTAACAGGGACTGTAAATGAAGAAACAATAGGGAGTGGCGGGGACTGTGGCAAACTGGAAATAATTTGCCTGTGTGAAGCTGGCAGCTGGTATTCAGCTTCTGTGGGTTGTTGCCCTTCTACAAGGGGCCCATTGGTGGCAACACTTCCAGTTTTTCAGGGAAGGTGGAACTGCAGGATTTCAAATGTTGACAACTCATGAAAATATTATATGTAGGATGTTCTCTGGTCGCTCAGTGGGTTAAGGATCTGGCATGGTTTACGTCACTGCAGTGGCATAGGTTTGATCACTGATGCAGGAACTTCTGTCTGCTGCATGTGTGGCCAAAAAAAAAAAAAAAAATTATATGTAGAAACAAAACCTATCTGTGGGATAGAGTCAGCCTTCCGGCTGCCGGTCTGAGATCTCTGCTTTTAGTGAGACAGCTAAAGAATGTTCTAGGAGCTCTTCCTGATGACTTGCCTCTCACCTTGAAAGTCTTAACCATTCCCGCATTCTTTTGTGATAGGAAATCGAACAGCTTACTGCTTTGGAGCGTTTTCATGACTCCTGGCCCAGAAGCTCCTGGGGTCAGGATGGAGTCTGCCTTCTTCACATCTGCATCTACCAAGAAAGCCTCCACATCACACAGTCCAGGGCTGCCAGTCACCTGGTCTCCAGGGGCTAGCACAGTGCCTGGCACAAGGCGGGCCCTCCGTATGCTGCCCTTATTGAATGCATACTGTTTATTAGAGGGAGCTTCCAAGAGGAAGACATACCCAGCCCAGCCCAGTTTTAATCAAAAGAGAGAAAGAAATTTTGAGAATTCCTCCATGCTTCTGTTACACCGATAAGCGGGCCTTGTTCATGTGTTCTGATGGCAGGCCAGGACCCGAGAAAGTTGGGGCGAAGAGGATGAAGACAGACGCCATCCAGATAAGTAGAACTGGACTCACTGACCAGAAAACACAAGCAGTAAAATAAATAGTTTGAAACAGCGCCCCCTGCAGGTCCCCTTTCTCACAACTGTATAACCCTACCCAGAGGAAAAATCCCAGGAGTATATAGAGAGGAAGGGAGGTGTGGACACATGGCTGTGGGAGCTGGGCCAGGGAGAAGCTCATGGTGTTGGTTTTCAAAGGAAGAGTGGTGACCCTTTGCTGGGTTATGAAGTCAGTTTGATTGGTGGTGGTCGACATTTTCACGAAAGTGGACTAGCATACAAAATACCAAGCCAAGAATATTACCAAGTGTGGTCTGATGCATCCTCCCTCTCTCGGTATGAACTTGGTCCTGATGTGAAATGCAGTGCATCTCAAACTGTGCTTTCAAATGTTAGAAAGCCATTGCCTTAGCTCCACGGTAATCCTATGCGGTGCAGATTCATATTCCATTTTACAGACAGGGCAAGTTGAGGTCTTGAAGGGACTTGTTCATACTCACACAGTGAGTGGTGGAGATGGAACTCCATACCCCAATCCTTTGGATTCTGCAGCCGTGGCTGAATTTACTCCAGCACCAGCCTCGGTCCACCTTGATGCCCAGCACTTGCCATGTTTCTGCTGCTGCTGCTCACCAGGACATGGTTCCTCCAAGCAATGCTGGTGGAGTCAAACAGAGCACTTTACTTCTCACTGCAGCCCCTTCCCTCATAGATGATGCCGAGGGGTCAAGGACAGCATGAGTGTCAAGACAGTGGTTACAGAGAAATGGACAAGCCCTTGCTTTCCAAGGGGCATGACCTTCTCTCTGCTAGAAAATTTTTTGAGGCGCTGCTATGTGTGCTGGGAAGGAGGTTCTGGTGTTGGTGAGGGGAGGAGGGCAGAGGAAGAGGTGGTGGTGGCACACATTGGGAAGAACTCAGTTTGGAGGTCCTGGGAATCCTGGTAAGCCTGGGTTCAAATTCTCCTACTGACTTTGGGTGTGAAGCCTTGGAGAGCCCACTTTGCAAAGCGGAGCCTCAGTTTCCCCATCTGTAGGAAATGGTGACAACCATCACTGCCCCCCCAGCTTTGTCTGGATGGTTAACCGAGAATATATAAGCTCCCTCAAAAAACGATAGCTGCTTTGTCCTTGGCAGGTTTAGCAGAATTCTTTGGGTTACAGCTTCCGGATTCTTCATTTTTTTCCTAGATCAAGTGCTATTGCCTAGCTTAGGGTTTATGCAGGGATTCTGAACTCATGCGCCATATATTCAAAGCTGTGTCCCTGGAACTGGCATCTATCTGTCGCTGGTGGGCATTTATATGCACTAGGCCTTATTATTGAGGGCGAAGCAGAGGCTGGGTAATCCTGCTCATTGTTTTCTGCCTACACCCTAGGCAGTCATGGCACCCCGCCTCCGGGCTGCAAAATAAAGTGGCCTCCTCTCTGTGACCCTTCATGAAACATATTTAAAACATCAACGCCTTCGGAAACCCTGCTGGCCATCTTGGAATTCTCACCCTCGCTGCATCTCTACAGGGAAGGATGGGGGGGAGGGATTGGGTGTTGGAAACTGGCCAGGGGACTTCACAGGCCCAACAAAGATTTTTTTTTAAGGGTTGATTTGGTAATAGGCAGAGGGGAATTCCATGGATAAATAATAATTTATGCAAAGAATGCCATCTGCTTCCCCGTTGAAGCGTTAGTGCATAATTGCAGGCTCAATTCCCTTCCCATTCCTTTACCCCTTACCTTTCAACTCCTGAAATAATTATATTGACACCTCCCCGAGCTGACTGGGTGGGAGGAGAGGCATGGGGGGCCTGGGCTGGATGTTTGCTGCTGACGGTGTGCCGCAAAACTGAAATAATTCTTTTTAATGCATTAAAGGATTAAGCACTAAATAAGAACATATTGCAGCTCTGGCCAGTATATCTGAACGTTGTGCTGGGAATTAATGAAAACTGGCTTCACTGCAGATACACAATGGTAAATTACATTTGGTTTTTTTTTTTTTTTTTTTTTTTTTTTTGTCTTTTGTCGTTTTTGTTGTTGTTGTTGTTGCTGCTATTTCTTGGGCCGCTCCCTCGGCATATGGAGATTCCCAGGCTAGGGGTTGAATCGGAGCTGTAGCCACCGGCCTACGCCAGAGCCACAGCAACGTAGGATCGGAGCCGCGTCTGCAACCTACACCACAGCTCACGGCAACGCCGGATCCTTAACCCACTGAGCAAGGGCAGGGACCAAACCCGCAACCTCATGGTTCCTAGTCGGATTCGTTAACCACTGCGCCACGACGGGAACTCCTACATTTGGTTTTTGAACAAACGCTCTGTTGTAGGATTCTCTAATTGGATCCGGAATCAAAACCTGTGTGCCCTACACCCTCTCCACACTACCCTACTCTTACTTTGGCCTCTACGAGAATGTTCTGAGACTCTTTGTTTATGTAGGATTCTTCTATCTCTTTTTGTAGCTTGGATAAATTTTGACAGAGAAGGTGAGGGGTAAACCAGAATTTGGGCGGGGTGGGGGGAGGGAGGAGGCTTGGGGACCGTTTTGGGAATTCTGCTGAAATACTTCGAGCAGAGCCAGCAGATCAGCTTAAGGACTACGATTTGCCTACTGCTGTGTTGGCTCAGATGTAGGTTTTGACCTTCTCAGTGTTTATACCATTTTAAACTACAAGCCAATACTTAGAGATCTATAGGTTTCACATAAAAATCTGAATTTCTGTCTTCCCTTGAAAAGCCAGCTTTGGTTATCCTGGGTCCAAACTCCCATGTGAGTGGAGGTGAGAAGCAGTTGACTGTTTTATCTATTTATTTATTTTTAATTTTAATTTTTTTTCTTCTTTTTTGGGGCCACACCCACAGCACATGGAGGTTCCCAGGCTAGGGGTCGTATTGAGCTGCAGCTGCCCGCCTACACCACAGCCACAGCAACAAGGGATCCGAGCCTTGTCTGCAACCCACACTGCAGCTCATGGCAACACTGGATACTTAACCCACTGAGGGAGGCCAGGGATTGAACCTATGTCCTCATGGATGCTAGTCAGTTTCGTTAACTACTGAGCCATGAAGGGAACTCCTTAAATTTTTTTTTTTTTTTTTTTTAGCAGTTGACTGTTTTAGAAGGGCCTTGAGCTTTTCATTTTGCCCCATTCTCCACCACTCCCTTATGTGGGCGCACTCACCTTATTTACAACCCGTTTCTGGCTTCTGCCTGGTCTTTGTAGGCCTTTGAGTTTATGAGCCCTGATTTAGAAAATGTCCTTGTCTGGTCATAGCTCTCATTATAAGGAAAAATTTCATCCTGAGAAAGGAGGTATTTAAGAAATATTTATTGACGATGATATCAGCTAACATTAAGCACATACCAATGTACCCATCCACCTGGCCATATATTTTCGTTTTTGCCCACATCCATGGCATGGGACGTTCCTGGGCCAGGGATTGAACCTCTACCACAGTAGCAACCTGAAGCCACATCAGTGACAACCCTGGATCCTTAACCACTGAGCCACCAGGGAACTCCTGGCCCTATTTTTTTTTTTAAATTAACTTTCTTGAGAAAAAATTCATCTATCAAAAAATTCACATAGCATACAATTGATCTATTTAAAGTGCATGGTTCAGTGGTTTTTTTAGTGGATTCACAGGGTTAAGCTGTCACCACAATCAATTTTAGAACATTTTCATCACCTTCGAAAGAAACACTTTACTTATTGGTAGTCACTCTCCATTTCCCATCAATACCCCAGCCCTGGGTTCTCTACTTTCTGTCTCCATGGATTTGTTTATTTTGGCCATTTCATGTTTGTGGAATCAGATAGTATCTGGTTCTTTGCAAACAGCCTCTTGTGTTAACACAGTGTTTTCCAGGTCATATCATAGCCTGTATGAGCATTTCAATTCTTTTTATTGCTGCATAATATTCCATTGTACGGATGTATCACGTTTTGTTTACCTCTTCGTCCATTGATGGACATTTGGGTTATTGCCACTTTTTATTGCTATGATAAGCTGCTATGATGTGACTGTTCCTACACAAAGTTTTTCTGTAGACGTAAATTTTCATTCCTCTTGGGTGTGGGACACCTGAAAGCATAATTTTAAATGGCTACTAAATATTCTATGAAGTGATTATAAAGTAGCTTGTAGAATTATTTCCTTTTTTTTTTTTTAAAAAAAGAATCGTTTCATCGCTTTTGCTATGGTAAATAACACTGATATGAACATCTTGCAGCACAAAGCTTTTTTTTTGCTGTGTTCAGGATTATTTCCTAAGGGTAGGGTCCCAGAAGTGGAATTACTGAGTCAGAGGTATTTGTTTAGCCCTTGATATTCATCACTGAAGTACCAATAGAAAGAAGATGTGGCCGTGATTTAGACTGTCCCCAGTACAGATGACAGTGCCAGCGCTGGGCTTATTATCATTCTAAGAAAAGCTTTGCTCTCATCTGCATTTTTTTGATTAACAGTGGGGACAAACCTAATAATGACCCAAACAAAAGAAGCACGTCTTAATTGATATGCCAATTAAGAAAGCAGATACTACGTGATTGGTACATTTTCCTGCAGGAGCCCGAGGAAGACTGAGTGAGAGCTTTTGCAGATGAGGATAAGAGAATGAAGTGGCCTGAACAGTCTCAATAAAACTGCTGATAACAGGATTTGCAGATAAGGCAGAAGGACATATGGCTGGACTATCACTCTGCAGCTTGTTTTTTCCACCTTATCAGAATAGAAGCCTGCTCTCCGTAAATGACGGCTATACTCGACAGTGCCATAGAGACCTGCACAGGGCAGGTGGACAGTCAGAGCTTCAGGGGCTGCTCCCAGCTGTGACAGGACTTAGATGGACGATGCTGTGATCCAGGAGGCTTAGTGCGCCCTGGGAGGTTAAGAGTCTTCAAACATTTTAGGAGTTCCCTTGTGGCTTAGTGGGTTAAGGATCCAGCATTGTCATTGCTGTGGCTCAAGTTAAAAAAAAGTCTTTAAACATTTTACTTTAATTTAACTTACCAGGGGAATATTTAATTAATTAATTAATTTATTTATTTAGTCTTTAGATCTGCACCCATGACATATGGAAGTTCCCAGGCTAGGGGTTGAATCAGAGCTATAGCTGCTGACCTACACCACAGCCACAGCAAAGGGGGATCCGAGCAGAATCTGCAGCCTACACCACAGCTCATGGCAGCACTGGATCCTTAACCCACTGAGTGAGGCCAGGGGTCAAACCCGCGTCCTCATGGATACTAGTTGGTTTTTTTTAACCATTGAGCCCTGATGGGAACTCCTTTTGTTTTCAATCACCAGGGGAATATTCTATTTCTCTGTAACATCTCAACATAGAGTCCAGGATGGGGAGCAGGAAGGGAAGGAGGAGGTCCATTTGGTTCACTATCTCATTCACAAAGCAATGTCAGCCGTTGTCTCCAGGTGATGTTAGAGGCACACCGAAAGGATGGGGAGATTTCCGTCTTTAGACGTTCCTCTCAGCACTTCCGTGCATTCATCCCTTAGCTCTCACAGCAGCCCCGTCAGATGAATTTCATTCTCATTTACACCCCCCAGAAGAAGGACTACAGCATGAGGAGGTTAAAGCATCTGTGTAGGACCGAACAGTAACCAATGAAGCAGGGATTCAAATCCAGGCAGTGTGAGAGGGCAGGATCAAAACTCTCAAGTCAGAGAGCTCTGACTGTGATGAAGTCACTGAGAACATGTGGTCCATTCTGGTAGACCTCCTGATTTTTTTTTTTTTTAAGCTAAATTTTCATTGTCAATGGGATTAGCCAACCTTGGCTTCCTGAAATATATCAGTTAAATCAAACAGTTGAAATAGGACGCCAGGGAAGATCAAAGACCTGCACTCAGCTATTTTGAAGGCCAAGAACCTGAGAAATAGAAGGACATTTTCGGAGTTCCCGTCGTGGCTCAGTGGTTAACGAATCTGACGAGGAACCGTGAGGTTGCAGGTTCGATCCCTGGCCTCGCTCAGTGGGTTAAGGATCTGGCGTTGCCATGAGCTGTGGTGTAGGTTGCAGATGCATCTCAGATCTGGTGTTGCTGCGGCTTTGGCATAGGCCAGCGGCTACAGCTCCGATTAGACCCCTAGCCTGGGAACCTCCATATGCCACAGAAGTGGCCCTAGGAAAGAAAAAAAGGGACATTTTCATCGGTAATCTATTGTTTATGCTCACATGAGTTCATAGTTCATGACGGGGGCAGTGTAGTGGTTAGAGAACACAACCCGTCAGGTTCACATCTTGCTGTCCCCGCTCTGCAAATCTGGACCATTTGAAAGCTCTGAGGATCTGTCCTTATTTTTAAAATGGGGATAGTAATAGCACCTACCTTAGAGGGTTCTTTGGAGGAAGAAATACAACAAGGCGTATGATGTGCTTCTATTGCCGATACATGGCAAGTACTCAATACATGTTACCTGTTAATGTTTAGTCATCCTTTCTTCAGACAAATATTTGCTTAGCCTCACCTGTACTTCACTGGGTCAGTGGAAATGTCTTGGATGACCCGGGAAGGGGAATAAGATAAAATTCTGAGGTCAAAGGTTTTAGCTACAAAGGCTCTTGCTGTGAAATGTGTTGATGGCTGAGAATTTTGAGAGATAGGACTGCATACGTTATCTAAGCCTAGAGATAGAGCAGGAGAAAGGGAGTTGAACCCAGGGTCCACTGGGAGTGCAGAATCAGGTGCACCCACAAGTAAAGCCTTTTGACATGGATTGTGAATCCTATTCCTTGTAGCTGCCCAGGATCAACAAAGCAAAATAAGACAGGAGTTCCCTTTGTGGCTCAGTGGGTTAATAACCTGACATAATGTCTGTGGGGATGCAGGTTTGATCCCTGGCCTCGCTCAGTGGGTTAAGGATCCAGTATTGCTGTGATCTGTGATGGAGGTCACAGACGTGGCTCAGACTTGGTGTTACTGTAGCTGTGGTGTTGGCCGGCAGCTATAGCTCTGATTCAACCCCTAGCCTGGGAACTTCCATATGCTGCAGGTGTCGCCCTAAGAAGAAGACAAAAAAAAAAGATAAAACAAATCAAAACCTAGTGTTTCTTTGCTCCTTGGGATCAACCTGGGGGTCTCAGTTACAGAAAGCTGTGTTTAGACTTTGTCTCTGGGGAACTGGCTGCAGCTGAGTTGAATGAGGCGGAAAGAGTTTGGGCCATAAAATGAAGTGCCTGAATTAGCAGATTACCTTCTGTGAATAAATCACCTCGCTATTACATCAGAGCACAAGCACAAGCTCTGTGCCTCTAAAATGACACTACTTTTATTTATTTATTTTTTGTCTTTTTGTCTTTTTCTTAGGGCCGCACCTGCAGCATATGGAGGTTCCCAGGCTAGGGGTTGAATTGGAGCTGTAGCTACCGGCCTACGCCACAGCCACAGCCACGCCAGATTCGAGCTGCGTTTGCGACCTACACCACAACTCACGGCAACGCCAGATCCTTAACCCACTGAGCAAGGCAAGGGATCAAACCCACAACCTCATGGTTCCCAGTCAGATTCATTTCTGCTGCGCCATGATGGGAATGCCTAAAATGATACCTTAAATTACTTTTTCTCTGGAAAAAGCAAAAGGAAAAGAGTTGGAGGCCAGGGAGTCAATCAAAACCTTTAAAAAATTCCAGAAAAGACATTCTACCAAATAAAATATACATATTTTTAAATTTGGGATTTGAGGAGTTCCTGCAATGGTGCAGTGAGTTAAGAATCTGATTGCAGTGGCTTGGGTTGCTGTGGCGGCATAGGTTTGATCCCCAGCCTGGTTCAGTGGGTTAAAGCATCCACTGTTGCCACAGCTCTGGCTCAGATTCAATCCCTCGGCCAGGAAGTTTCATATCCCACAGATGTGGCCTTTAAAAATAAATACCATAACATAAAATAAAACAAAAATTTGGGATTTGGGAACTAAAATCATCATACAAGCAGCTATCGGTCATGCAGGATGTACCACGTGCTAAATTCGACATCAAGAGCTTGATGCACCATTATTTCATTTTATTATTATTTTTAATGAAAAAATTAAAAACGTGGATGGAACTAGAGACTCTTATCCTAAGTGAAATAAGTCAGAAAGAGAAAGACAAATACCATTCGATATCACTTATATCTGGAATCTAATATCCAGCACAAATGAACATTTCCACAGAAAAGAAAATCATGGACTTGGAGAATGGACTTGTGGCTGCCCCAGGGAGAGAGGGAGGGAGTGGGAGGGATCGGGAGCTTGGGGTTAACGGATGCAAACTATTGCTCTTGGAATGGATTTACAGTGAGATCCCGCTGTGTAGCTTTGAGAACTATGTCTAGATACTTACATGGCCACACAACAACGGGAGGAAAAAGTATGTATGCATGGATATGTAACTTGGTCCCCTTGCTGTACAGTGGAAAAAAAAAAGATAAATAAATAAATAAAGTGTTTATACCTTAAAAAAAAGGAAAAAATTAAAAAGATTGTTTTTGAGCAGTTTTAGGGTCATGGCAAAATTGAGAGGAAGATGCAGAGATTTTCCATATGCTTCCTGCCTCGACTCGTGCATGGTTTTCCTTATTATCAGCAACCCCCCCACCCCACCTCCATGGTGCATTTCTACCAAGGATTCATTCTTGGCTTGTGCTTTCCATAGTTTGGAAAAGTACAAAGACGTGTATTTATCATTATGGTACCACCCAGAGTATGCGCAGTAAATTCTCTGTGTTCCATCTATTTCCATCCAATCCTCCTCCAACCCCCAGCCCCACAACCACTCCAATTTTTTTTTTTTTAACTATCTTCAGTGCTTTTTCCAGAATGTCATAGAGTTGGAATCAAACAGTATTTAGCCTTTTCAAATTAACTTCCTTCACTTAGGATTATGCATTTAAGGTTTTGCCATATTGTTTCATGGCTTCATTGCGCATTTCTTTTTAGTATTGAATAATAGGCATTGTCTGAAGGTACCATAGTCTATTTCTCCATCCACCTACAGAAAGACGTCTTGGTTGCTTCCAAGTTTTGACAATTATGAATAAAGCTGCTATAAATATCTGTGTGCCGGTTTTTGTGTGCACGTAAGTTTTCAGCTGCTTTGGGTAAATGTCAAGGAGTACAGTTACATTCTTTCAGTTTATTTTGTTTTTTTTTATTTACTTTTTATTTTATACTAGAATATAATTGATTTACAATATTGTGTTAGTTTCAAGTGTACGGCAAAGTGATTCAATTATATATATATATATATATATCCATTGTTTTTCAGATTTTTTTCTCATATAGATTATTACAGAATATTGCGTAGGGTTTCCTGTGCTATACAGTAGGTCCAAATTGATTATCTATTCATGTAGTAGTGTGTATAGGTCAATCTCAAACTCCCAATTTACTCCTCTCTCTGCATTTCTCTTTTAGTAACAATAAGTTTGTTTTTGAAGTCTGTGAGTCTAGTTTCTGTTTTGCAAATATGTTCATTTGTATTATTTTTTTATTAGATTCCGCATATAAGTGACATCATGTCTTTGTCTTTCTCTGTCTGATTTACTTCACTTAGTATGAGAATCTCTAGGTCCAAATGCTGCAAATGGCATTACCCTGTTCTTTTCTATTATGGGTAATATTCTATTGTATATATATGCCACATCATCTTTATCCATTCCTCTGTCAATGGACATTTAGGTTGCATCCATGTCTTGGCTATTGTAAACAGTGCTGCAATGAACACTGGGGTGTATGTATCTTTTTGAAAGATATATGTCTGGGAATGGGACTGCTAGATCAAACCGTAGTTCTATTTTTAGTTTTTAAGGAACTTCCATAATGTTCTCCATAGTGACTGTATTATTTACATTCCCACCAGTAGTGTAGGATGTTTCCTTTTCTCCACAGCCTCTCCACCATTTATTGTTTGCCAGATTTTTTTTTAACGGCTGCCCCTGAGGCATATGGTAGTTCCACAGCCAGGGATCGAATCTGAGCCCTGTGACAATGCCAGATCTTTAACCCACTGTCCTGGGTGAGGGATCCAACCACTGCCACCACAGAGACAACGTTAGATCTTTAACCTGCTGTACCACAGTGGGAACTCCCGTTTGCAGACTTTTTGATGTTGGCCATTTTGACTGGTATGAGATGATTTCATCTGCATTTCTTTAATAATTAGTGATGTGATGTAGAGCATCTTTTCTTGTGCTTTTTTGCCCATCTGAATGTCTTCTTTGGAGAAATGTCTCTTTAGTTTTTTTTTTTTTTTGTCTTTTTGCTATTTCTAGGGCTGCTTCCGCCGCATATGGAGGTTCCCAGGCTAGGGGTCCAATCTGAGCCGTAGCCGCCGGCCTACGCCAGAGCCACAGCAATGTGGGATCTGAGCTGCATCTGCAACCTACATCACACTCACGGCAATGCAGGATCCTTAACCCACTGAGCAAGGCCAGGGATTGAACCTGCCACCTCATGGCTCCTCGTCAGATTCGTTAACCACTGTGCCACCACGGGAACTCCTGTCTCTTTAGATCTTCTATCCATTTTTGTTTTGGATTGGGTTGTTTATTTTTGATATTGAGCTGCATGAGCTGCTTGTGTATTTTGGAGATTAATCCCTTGCCAGTCACTTCATTTGCAAAGATTTTCTCCCATTCTATGTGTTGTCTTTTTGATTTGTTTATGGCTTCCTTCACTCTGCAAAGGAATCATTCTTTCATTTTAGTCCCTTCAGCAGCTCTGTGGTACGATCATGTTCATCCCTATTTAGAGATGAGAAAACTGAGGTTCAGAGAAGTCAGGACTTACCTAAAGAAGCAAAGTTGAGAGTCAGAGTCAAAACAAGGCAGGGTCTCTGTCGTCCATGAGATGCACTAGGAATCAGAAGGCAGCCTACTCCCAGCTTTGCCCAGACCTCTAGATGCCCTTGACCTGCTAAGTCAACCTTTCTTCTGCAAAATAACATTATGTGTTCTCCTGTCTCATAATGTCCTTGTCAAAGGTGATCCTGGGCAGAAAAACACTTTGGATTTCTCACGTTTTCAGTTAGCTTTCTGGACAAGTCACTTTGTCACCCTGGGCTTACCCTTTGCCTCTGTGCAATAAAAGCATTGGACTAGCTGTATTTCCAGCTCTGCAAGTGTAGGATTTTGCATCTTCACACCTCTTCTGGTTTCTCAGTGGTGAATTAGAGACACTTTTGGGGGTGGTGAGGAGGATGGGAAGCTGTGAATGCTTCCATTTGAGCTTTGGGGTTGAATAATGTTGGTAATTTTGAAGTCTCATTATCTTACTCCGTAATGTTTTGCTTCTAAACAACTGTGGTTCTTGGGGGAAGGGGAGTTGGAATAACAACGCTAGAAATAGTTCCACTGGGGAAAGTGAAGGGTATTTGGAGTTTTTAATATAGAATCTTAGTGACCAAATGCTGCTCAGAGTTTGCCCCTAGGGCACCCCAGTCTCCATCAAGGACTGTACGGTTTTTGAAACGGAGCCTCTTATTAAGTGGGGGCTGGGTGATGGAGGATAATACAGCAAGGGGTGGGCACAGTAACTGTAGTTGCCAGCTTGGACTTGGGGTCCTACAGCCTGGTTCTGTTGTTGGACCCTTCATTCCATAGCTATGTAACAAGCTCTCCATATCTGGCTGTCTATAAAGCAAGAATGGTAACAATGTCTTAGCTGGGTATCTTAACCTGAAGTCTGGTGTCTAGTTAACAGTTGTCCAGTTAGACTCTACGGAGGATGGCCTGGTCCTTCAAGAGTCCAGGTGGAACCAGAAGCTGCTCTGGGTTGCCCTTTTTGGCAGAGCTGGGATGTCTTGCTGAGCTTGAAAATTCTTCAGTGAGAATTTCAACTTGATGTTTTTTTTCTCCTCCAGTCAAACCTAGGCTGGGTTGGGATGGAAATGTTGCAAAATTAGGTTGTGATGCTGGTTGCCACTATAACTATAATGAAATTCATTGAATTTGAAACATAAATAAATAAACAAATTAGCTACGTGGAAACCCCCCCCAAAAAACCTAGGCCAGGAAGGAAGAAGCATGGGAGTGGGGCCAGGCACTGCTTTATACACATCCATTCTTATAACAACACTTTAAAGAAAGAAAGTTTAAACTTTAACACTAGTGTGCTCAGGTATCCAGAGTTTGAGTGGGGAGTAGCCGGGAGAGTCTGCCTTTGTGTCACTCATCCTCATAACAACACTTCAACATCGCTGCTGTTATTCCCATGTTATAAAAGAGGACATTGTGGGGCAGAGAGGCTAAACTGGGCAAAGATGACAGAACGAGTAGGTGGAAGAGTTGCAAGGTTTGTGTTCTTTTTGCGGATACCAGGAGTCCTATGAGAATCGCTGATGCTTGACCTTCTCACCCCAAAACTCACCTTGCAGCAAACAAATGACAAGAATCTATTTCACTGAACTTCTCTTGACCATGCACAACGGCTCTAAGGATCAAAGAGAATGGGATTAAGTGACACCGCATGAAAGCTGGATTGCAGAAATGGCAGGAATTCATGCCTCTTGCAACATGCCTCTGCAGCTCCTGATTAAGAGGTGCTGTCTATTTCTTTTCCCATGGATCTGGGCTGGCCTTTGTGATTTGCTTTGGCCATTCAACCAAGATGGAGTTGATAGTGTGCCAATTTCCACTCTAGCTTTCAAGAAGCGTTGTGTACTATTATTTATTCTTTCTTGGAAAACCTGCCCAGATGCCATGGAGACAAACTTAGGCCACAATGCTGGAAGATGAGAGATTAGTTGGAGCAGAGACAAGGTGCCTCAGCCCACAGCCAGCTGTGTTCTAGAGGCAGAGCTGCCTTGTTGAGCCACAGTGGGCTGTGGATGCATGAGGGAGCCTAGCCAATGCCAGAAGAACTGCCTAGCTGAGCCCAGCCTAAACCACCTACACACAGGATTGTGTGCTAAATGAATGGTTGTTCTTTGAAAGCATTCCTTTTTAAAAAATAACTTTATTATTTTTTTTAATCTGGAGCAACTTAAAGTTTATGAAAGAGTGGAAAAGATAATATACTTGTCACCCGGTTTCAATTTCCCCTAATGATCTCATCTGATATTACTGTGGTACATTTGTCAAAACTAAGACACCAACATTGGCATATTACTATGAGCGAAACTACAGATATTATTCCAATCTTACGGGTTCTTCTGCTAGTGCTCTTTTACTAGTCCAGCATTCAAACCAAGACACCAAAAACTCATTTAGTTAATGTGTGTCCTTGGTCTCCTCCAATCGGTGACAGTTTGTCAGTCTTCCTTGTTTTCCTGACTTTGAGGTTTGGAGGGGTGCTAGAGGGGTATTTTGTAGAGTACACCTCAATTTGGGTTTGTCTGACTTTTTTCCATGATTAGACTGGGGTTAAGATTTTGAAAAATACTACAGTTGTGAATTTCCCTTCTTATCATGTTGTACCGAGGGGTATATGAGATCCTCTTGACAGCACTGGTGATTTTGACCTTGGTTAGAGCAGTGTTTGCCAGGTTTCTCCACCATAAAGTTACTTTTCTCCCCCCGAAGGCACTACATTTTCGTTTGCATGCAGCAGTAGATAGCTGTTATATACTATTTCCTCGTCCCATTTATGACTCTCTAAATCTGGCTCTTGCAAACTATTTCCTGGACTGTTTTCCAGCTTTAGTCTTCTGGTCAACAATCCATTGACTGCTTCTACATCAATTGTGCTAAAGCAAAGTTCTAAAGTTTTAATTTATTTTTTCTTTTTAGGGCCACACCTGCGGCATATAGAAGTTCCCAGGCTAGGCAACTGCCTGCCGGATGGCTTACTGGGGCAGAGCTGGGACTTCAGGGCAGGCCCTTGAACTTATAGCTTGACTGCGTCCCACTTCTCTGTTAGTTAATTGAAAGGAATGGCCGACAGAACTCAAAGGAAGAACCCTATCTTCCAGCCAAGGTCTCAGCCACAGCCACAGCCACAGCAAAGTGAGATCCAAGCCGAGGCTGGATCCTTAACCCACTGAGTGAGGCCAGGGATTACACCAGTGTCTTCATGGATACTAGTAAGGTTTATAACCTGCTGAGCCATGATAAGAGCTCCCAATTTCATTTTTGAAGGTCTAAGAATCTTTCTCGGTTCTGGTCAGATGCTATTACCTTCGTAAACCTTCCCTGACTCACTCCATAAAATCTTAGCATATTCATTCACTCATTTCTTCATTTTATTGAGCACCATCTATGTGCCAGACACTCTTCTAGGTCTTGAGCCACAGCCATGAGCCAGACAAAAATCCTTGCTCTCGGGAAACTTGCCAGAAGGGAATTACGCAATAAACCCCGTAGCCAAATAATTTGGAGAAGTATGTAACCATGTCTTCTTCGCCATCCACATCCTCATGCTACAGGTGTTAGATCATTACTGCCCCATGCACCTCAGTTAATCAGCCAGTCAAAGAACCGATTCAGTAAATACTTATTGTGTATGTACCATGAACTAGGAACTGTGGAGGACATGTACAGCAGGATCTCTCTCGTTGCTCTTGGAGCCACAGAAAGCAGGCACTGTCTTGCCCCACCCATTCTACTGTTAAACTATAAATGAGGGGCAAGGGAGGGATGGCTTGCTGGGGCAGAGCTGGGACTCCAGTGCAGGCCCTTGAACTTCTAGCCTGAACTTCTAGCCACTTCTCTGTGGGCTAATTGAAAGGAATGGCTGTCGGAGCTCAAAGGAATAGGAAATTTACTATCTCAGGGTTGAGGATGGGAGGTAGGCATGATGTTTATCCAGAAATTTACCTTCCTCCAGGGTCATAATATGAGACCAATAGGTATTCCTGGAATTGAGCCTTCCCTGGAATTAAAGAAGTGCTCATCAAACTTTCCCACTTGGCTAAAGACCAGTTGTCCTACCCATTTCTGTGTTCTCTGCTTCCCCTACTTTATAATGACAGAGATTTGGTTGTCCTCTTCAGGTCTGTATTAAGAGCCTGACATTTAGTAGGTATTTAATAAATACCTATGGGACAAATGAATGAATGCCGATTCAGGAAGGACCATGAAACCAAGATCAGTGGCTTTTATTCACAGGAAACTTCATTGTGTCTTTTGTTCATAACCCTATCCTTTCACAACTGCCCATGGCCTATAAACCATGCCCAAATACTTAGGCATGTTTACTGGCCAGGGCTCTTTCAGTTTCTAAATAATAATAGAAACTAATATCTAATAAGTCTGAGCAAACAAAACAATACACATTAAAATTTTTTTTTTTTTTTTTTTTGCTTACTCAACTGCATGTTTCCTTCAGGCATGGCTGAATCGAGGGGTTTGGCTAACTCATCAAAACTCTACCTTCTCTTTTCCTTGGACCTGCTTTCCTAGGCAGTCTCTCCCTTGAGGCACTTTTTAGTTATATGAGCCAACACATTCCCTTATTCTTAAGCCAGTTTGAATGGGTTTTTATCACCTGTGAAAAATATAAAGTGTGGACTAATACTCTTTCATCTATTCAGAGTGTGGTATGCTATAGATATATGTGGTGAATAAAAGATGAGGCCTGAGGATCAAGAATCTGAATCCCCTGCTACCTTGGATCCATTTCATAGATCACCTCTCCACTCAAATTGAATCACGTGATTATTTAGAGAGGTCCCTCCCTCAGCATATCTCACTTAAATAAACTTATTGCATACTTCTTTGAGTGGGAATCAAAAGATCTGACATGTTAAACACTTTGTTTTATTTTTATTTATTTATTTATTTTTTAGGGCCACACACACGGCCTATGGAAGTTCCCAGGCCAGGGGTAGAATGGAAGCTGTAGCTGTCAGCCTACATCTGAGCCACAGCAATGCCAGATCCTGGCTGAGTCTGTGACCTATACCACAGCTCATAGCAGTGCCGGATCCTTAACCCACTGAGCTAGACTAGGGATTGAACCTGAGTCCTCATGGGTACCGGTCAGATTTGTTGCTGCTGAGCCACAAGGAGGACTCCCTCTTTTAAAGAAGCTGAATATAGAATATCTCTTTGGTTTTGAGGATAAACAGTCATAATGGATTTGAAAATGTAAGTGTCACCACTTCTTCAGTGTAGAGATGGGAGGGTCCCTTGGCATTTCCTTAACTTGCAATGAGGGTTGGAATAGTAATCTCCAAATTTCTCAGGAATATCTAGAGCCGCTAAAGAGCACCATCCATCATTACTCAGCTTTCAGAAGCTACTACTTTGCAAAGAATTTTGCGGTTAACCTGTTGCCTTCTCCCAACAGGTCTGTAAGAGAATTCAGTTGTGTTAATTCTTTATAGGGCTACTCAAAACTCAAGAATGGTGCCAAGGAAATGTGTGACATATTGCACAGCCATTGGTCATGCACAGTGATCTCCCAGCTTCCCTCGCAGGAAAATGATTGCCTTGAAGACATTTATTCTGACCAATGAGCTGTGAGTGGCTGTGATATGTGTTACTTCCCTGAGCCCAGGCTGTTAAGAGCATTGTACTTCTGCCTTTCTCATTCTTTTTAGCCTGACCATAGGATTGCTCTACTGAGATGGTGGAACCATAGGATGGAAGACGATTGGATCCTGGAGTCATCTAAGAAGGCTGCAAAGAATTGCTTGACCTACAGTGGATGTTGATGAAAGAATCAAATGTCTGTTATGTTAAGCCACTGAGATTTCAGGGTTTATTTATTACTGCAGCATAGCTTAGCCTATCCCGACTAATACAAACCTGCGTTTTTCCTCCAGTAGTCTCCTAGGATGGTTGTTGCCTGAGATGTATTTTAACAAGGACAAGATTGTCTCATTTTATATATTTATATATAAACTTTCATTTCCTGATTTGGGGTCTCTGCCTTGAAATTACTATATTTTGAAGCAACAGAACTAGTTTGAATCCCAGCTCTGCTGCTGATTCACTGGATAGCCTTGGGCATTTTGCTTTACCTTTCTGAACCTCTGTTACTTCACTGATATAATGTTGAAAGTGATTGGGCATAGTGCAAAGTTCTGCCACCTATTGTGTACATAACTTTCAGCAAGGCACTCATCTTTCTAAACTTTGATTTCCGCAGGTGTACAAGAGATGATAATATTCCCTGTGTTTCAAATCTGTCCCAAGGATTAAATTAGAAAATATAAAGAATCTGAAGTTCCTGTCATGGCTCAGCGGAAACAAATCTGATTAGCATCCATGAGGACATAGGGTCAATCCCTGGCCTAGCTCAGTGGGTTAAGGATTTGGCTTTGCCGTGAGCTGTGGTGTAAATTGCAGACGTGGCTCAGATCCCGCATTGCTGTGGCTGTGGTGTAGGCCAGCAGCTGTGGCTCTGATTCGACCCCTAGCCTGGGACCCTCCATATGCTGTGGCTGCAGCCCTAAAAAAAAAAAAAATTTTTTTAGGAAAAGAAAATGTAAATAATCTAGTCCTGTGCTTGGCCAAGTGGAGGCACTGCGTGTACTTTATTCTCTTTTTGTTTTTCTCAGTTACAGATATCTCCTAATTTTTCCTATCACTCTCTGCTTTATTAATTTCTTTCTTTTTTCTCCATTCCTAACCCATAGTCAAATATAGAATATTGCTTCCTTTTTGAGAAAATGTTGACTCTTTCGTGGTTGGTTTGGTGTCACTGATAATAATGGTGGTTTCATTGATAATAAACTTTCCAAAACAACTCAGAGCAAATGTGTGTATGTGTGTGTGTATGTATGTGTGTGTTCAAACCATTTACACCTCTGTTAGGGAAAGGAAACGGCTGCCGGAAGTGGAGGGCAAAGTTAAGTCCACACCTGAAGAACATACTTAAATACACTGATAAAGACTGGAGGACCTAATCATTTGTCTTGAAGAAACTGAAACAGTTGCACTGATAAACGGGCCAATTGAGAACAATGAAAATCTCAGCCGCTTATCTGAAGCCAAATAAGAACAACTTCTGTGAGTTTGAAGGTGAGAAGTCACTTACACAGCAACTCAGAAAGCAGGATTCCTTGAGAAAGAGGTCATTTATGACAAAGTGTCACCTCCACATTTCCTTATCTACTGAAGTAGGATACGTACAAAGCTAAAAGTTTTGGGTGAGGGTCTTCTATGTGCCAAGTATGGGCTGGGGGAATGTGGCGGGGGCACGAATGGCTCCAAACGACCCCGGATAATGACAAATGGAGTTTACATATAGTATGGATTCTTTCTCCTCTTTCTTTTTTTTTTTCCTTTCATTACTTCTGCTTGAACTTTGTGGTTTTCCTCAGAGAGATTGGCGCCCCAGAAGGAAGGGTAGAAAGAACCAATTGACTGTTCTTAAAAACAAAACAAAACTCAACAAAGGCCCTTTCTTCCTCAAGGACTATTCCCATGGAAAGTAAAAAGTGAGCCCACTTGGAATTACCTGACTGCAAAACAATGCCACTTTTATTAGAAGGAGTTAGTTTTTCACTCACCCAATTTAAACATGGCTCCACAGAAATTGCCCACGTCTTCAAAAGAATATGCTCCTCAGACTAGAGACCAAGACAGAGAAACTTAAGGCTGAAAGAAATATTTTTTTTTTTTTTTGAGCGAACCAAACATAGGGGTTTAGAAGCAAGGCACTCTTCTCAAATCATGTCCGTAATGATTTACCTTGTTCAGATATTCACTGGCAGCAACGAGACTTTCAATCATTTCCCCCCAGTGTTCTGGAAGCCGTAGTTGCTTTGGTTTCAGAATATTTTAAACTAGTCCAGTAGTTTTTTTAAAGCATGTTTTGATTTGATTTGGGGTTCTGCTGAGTATATGTTTAGTAAAACATGTTTGTGTTGAGAAGGGTACCTGTGCCAACTTTCTCCCCCCAAACTGCACCTCACCTTTGGACTCCTGGTGAGTAAGGAAGTGGCACTGTGACATCTTGGAAGGGGATTCTGTTCCATCTGAGTGAGGGGAGCAAGGGATTTTTTTTTTTCCTATAGCTGAAGTTGAGTAGGAGAAATCTGTTGTAACTTGTTCTTAGTTCTTTCATTCTTTATCTCATGAATCCCCTAGAAGATGATCAGCCAAGAGGGGCATGGAAGGCTTATCCATAGAGCTGCTGGAAAATACAAAGTTTGAGCAGGAAACCACAACGTAAGGGTTCAAAAACCTGCAGGGTAGGCTGGTCCCCCTCCTCTGAGAATTCATGCCATCTCTGGTTTTTCACTCCTGAAGTGCCTTCTTGGTGAGAGAGTAAGCAGTGTGATAGGTCTTGGTGTGGGTTTTGACTTAGGTATGCCATAAATAGCATTTTTTTTTAAACAAAAGAGAAAACTAGGATTTGAAGAAACCCAGCTCATTGTTAAAAAGAATCAAATAGATAAATAGTCTTTGGGCACAGAGGCTGTGTCTTGTCCATAATTTTATCTCTCGTACCAAATATAGTGGGACTCAGTTAATCACTGTTAGTGGAATGGAGATCAGATACCATTGTCTTGCACCTACCATATATCTTAAATGCCGGGTGGGCAGATCCACTCAATATGAAGCAGGATGAACACTGCAGGATAGTTTTCCCTTCTTTGTTGCCTCAAGGCCAACACAGAGGATATTTTTATTTCAAAAAAAATTTTTATTACTCATCTCTATGGGAAAATGGCAAGGAGAAATATACAACCAACATGGGCAGTGGCACAAGTTAATTTCGCAGCCACTTTGTGTTCTGATCCCCTTCCAGCCCTCCTGGCTTCTTGCATCTTAGAGGCCAGCTGATCTGGTTACTATATGATTTCTATTTCTCAAGAGCCCCAGACTCAATGATACCTATACATTTGTCTCCTGCCCTGAATAGTGCCATGCATAGTATAACAGCATGAATCTGTACTTTTCCCACTCAGGCAGAAAATAATATATGAGTTCCTGGTACAGATACCCAGCAAAATGTTTGCCAGTGGTGGCACAGGGATGTGCATGACATGGTGTTTAGCTCTCAAGATACTCACAAACTAAAAGGAGAAAAACACATGTAGGAATGATTACAACAGGAAATGGAAAGTGTTCTCAAGGGGCCTGGAGGTGGCGACCAACTTGGCTCTTGGGGATGCTTTTCTGGTTGTGAAAATTTTGTCACAGGTGGAGGGACCTTATGAAAAAGTGTCAATGAAAAGATGCTGTGGAGAATCTTACTTAACACATGGACATTGTGTGTCCTCTTTAGGAGAACTTGAGGGGACCGATGGTCTCACTGGCCTCAGCATCAGGAATGAATCTCTTTTCCCTGAGAAATTGTTCAGTTTTGCCTTGTCTGGGACAGAATCAGGTGCCCCTCTTCAGATCAGCTGCTGGTGAGATTTGAAACAAATTTTTTGACTCAGCTGTGACACCTGTCATAGCTGAAGGCACACACAGAGATACAGATAGTCATTCTCAGTTCTGTTGTAATTTCCTATCCTTTCTATAATTTTTTTTTTCTTACAGCTGCACCTGCAGCAGATGGAAGTTTCTGGGCTAAAGGTTGAATTGGAGCTGCAGCTGCAGGCTTATGCCACCATCACAGCAACACTGGATCTGAGCCACATCTACAACCTATGCCACAGCTTGAAGCAGCGCCAGATCCTTAACCCACTGAGCAAGGCCAGGAATCAAACCTGCATATTCATGGATACTAGTCAGGTTCTTAACCACTGAGCCACGACAAGGACTCTCCTATCCTTTCTGAAGTTTCTCTCTTTCCTCTTCAGAGCTTTTTAATTTGTCATTTTTTGCTCTAAGTTTTAAATTTCCTTGGATATTTTTGCTATAGACAGAAAAATATGATATAACAACAATAGCAGCCACAAAAACATATGTCTCCCCTCATGGTCAGAAAGAGACCCCCGAGCAGACACATGATGGGGGGAAGTGAAATGGATGATGGAGGAGATTTTAGGCAGAATAATCAGCCTATGGAAAAGCCAAAACTTGTGAAGGGGGCACGGGTTTTGGCTTCCTTTTCAGTGATATAGGGGGGACTCCCATACAGCACATTTCCTGCCTCCTTAGCATTGTCTTGTTGTTCCACCCAAGTACAAAGTGGATATTTCAAATATATTCTGTTAGGATGAGCAAGCATGACTTGTTGGGGGTTGATCATAAAGAGGCTTTAGTTGGTCCATTGCTCCATCCCTTTAAGTCCACTCTGGGGGCCTATTAACACTCATGGCCCTAGAAAAACACACAGGCAGCCCCTGGGACTCTCCTGGTCCCTCTTTACTTTATCTCCAACCCACATCTTGATGGAGGAATTAAAATGTCCCACCCAATATCATTCTAAGTTGACTACAGTAGAGACTTTGGCCTTCTTCTAGCTCAGGAGGGAAGCTTGCCTTAGGGGAAGGGGTGGAGAGATGGCTTCTCCAATCCATCGCTGGTTCTTCCCTCCCTATCTTGCCACCCACCCTCTGGCCTAGAAGTTCAGGCAGGCAGCAGGACGGGGCAGGAAGATTCTCACTATGCTGACGCTGGCAAGGAGGTGGTGCTGCTGCATGGGCCCCCTACCTCTTCTCGGCTCGATGGTTTACTCAATCTCTTGTTTCAACAATTGGTTGCAAGCAGAAGCCACTCGAAAACACAAGCTTATTCTTGGCTTTGTGCACCATGGTTTCCTGGCTGTCCCTCGGCAGGATGCCACTGGAACCTGCTCAGACTTTCTGACGTGCACACAGGGGATGATAACTCCATGGGGCAACACCTGACCAGTGGGTGGCACCAGGGGGACCAATGTTCCCCTTCCCCATTGCTCGGGTTGATCCTGAAGAGCATCCTACAAACGCTCCCAGTGAGACAGAGTCCTGGTTGGCACAGAGAAATGAACTCAGTGAAGTACCCATGGACCAGCTGCCCCTCCTACCACCCCTGGTGTGTGCTTCCTGGACTCGTAGTCCTGTATCTAGTGGTCAGTGCCTCAAACAGACTCTTTGCTTGTAAGAACTTGTCCTAAGCTATGTGGCTATTTTTTTTTTTTCTTTTTTGAGGACTCCAGGCTAAAGCAGAAATCTAGCAATTCGACACTTTTTCAGATTTCTCAGTGGTTTAAAGCTGTCTCTTTTGGAAGTGCTCTCATGGGTTCTTTAGAGAACCTATCACTGCATCTCTCATCCACACTTCCTGGGCAGAGCAATCTCGTCTTTACTTCCATGGGTGATTATCTTCTTCCTTAGCCTCTGGCCAGGCCCAGCAGCATGATTTCTGGGGCCCAGTGCAAAACGAAAAGGTCAGGCTCCTTGTTCAAAAAGTATTAAGAACTTCAAGATGACAATAGCTGAGGATTAACCTCAAGTGTGGGAGGCCCTTCTGAGCTGTGCATGAAGCCAGCCCTATTGCTAGCCCATTACGTTCACCATGTTTCTAGTCTAAGATGACTCCACAGCAGGGCTTTTTCATAGAGAGGTCCACATCTGGTCCATGGGAAACCCACATCCTTTGCGCCACACTTGCTGACTCAAGTGCTTCAGTCAGCCTTTTCCCTTTTAGATTTCTCAGCATAAGTCACACACAGTGTGCTGAATATTTATGCTAGCCAGCCCTCAAGATGGCTCTCAAGATCCAAGCTCTTTTTTTTTTTTTTTTTTGTCTTTTTGCCATTTCTTTGGCTGCTCCCGTGGCATATGGAGGTTCCCAGGGTAGGGGTCCAATCGGAGCTGTAGCCACCGGCCTACGCCAGAGCCACAGCAATGCGGGATCTGAGCCACGTCTGCAACCTACACCACAGCTCACGGCAATGCCGGATTGTTAACCCACTGAGCAAGGGCAGGGACCGAACCCGCAACCTCATGGTTCCTAGTCGGATTCGTTAACCACTGCGCCACGACGGGAACTCCTCAAGCTCGTTCTTCATGCTCTCTGGTAGGGAATTAGGGCTGACTTTTGTGACCAATAGTATATTGCAGAAGTGGTAGGTATGACTTCCGAGGGTAGGTCTGTGGCTTGGATCCCTCGATCTTCTCTCTCCAGAGGACGCCAGCTGCCACGCTGTCAGGACGCTCAAGATGTCCTATGGCGATGACCTCACAGAAAAGACCAACTGAGCTTCCTTGGAGCGGAGCCTCTGGCTCCGGTGGAGGCTCTGGATGATGGTGCCCTAGATGAAATTGGACTGTAACCTCAGGGAAGCCTGAGCCTGAGCTGACCAGCCAGGCTGCTCCCGAATCCTATGCACGGAACCATGAGCAATCACCAACGGTTACTAATATTTTGAGCCTTAAGCTTTGCGGGTGGTTTTTATGCAGCAAAGAGTAACTAATACAGTTAAACAAACCTCCCTTTGGATGGAGGAATTGCCCTCTTGAAAGAAATCTTCCAGTATCCTCTGTCAGTTTCCGTACTTCCTATGGACCAGGGAGAGAGACTCTGGGATCATTTTAGCTCCTGATCCAGAGGGTGACCTGGAAGGACCAACTCATCCTAGTAGAGAAAAGCTGTCATTTTCTGGGTGGCACGGATCCTTTTCATAGACTCAACTTCATATGAGCGATTTGAATAAGTTGTGTGCAGGTCTTTGCCACTTATTTTGATTATCCTTCGCGTCTTGCTTAAAAGACCTCATTTTAGAATAGTCCACAGCTTCCATTTTCACCTCCATAAATTTTCTGTGTCCAACGTGAAACTCAGTGGGACCAATGTCTTGGTTAGGACACTCCCGTCTGCTATATTCTCAACGCTACCAGCTCAGTGCTTTGGTTTGGGGAAAAAATCTGCATGGCAGAGCTTAATTGATTTAGTGTAATGACAGCCCCACCACAGCCAGACTGGATAGTGACGGCCTTGGAAAACCAAGAAGTCCAAAACAGTAGGAATATTCATTAGAAAACAGAAGTCTGGAAACCTGCCCACGTTCTGGGAGAAAACTTTGAGCCAAAGAACTCAAATCCGTGTTCAGATCTGCATGTGTAGGATTCCAAAAAGTCTCTTCTGAGAGAGAGACTTTTGCAGTCTTGACCTAATTCTGCTCATAAGGAATTTATTACTAAGGACGGGATAATTTATTTAGCATCTGATCACAGACTTATTTCCAACCAACAAGGAGGATCTGGGATTTTTTTGGGCATTCAGGGAACTAAAGTACTAGGTTCGTCTTCTCACAATCTATGTGATCTGATATAACATTCAGACCTTCTCTGTGCCTCAGTCTCTTCCTCTGTATGAGTCTGAGAGTCTCTGACAACTGGAGATAAAACATCACGGAGCTTTGAAGTACTGTCTATGCTTTACCTATTAGAGGTTTCATTATTATTTTGCCTTTTATATTTAGAATCGTTTTCTGGAAGAGGGGAGAAAAATGGCTTATATGACATTATAAAGACATTCAAAGTCAAATTAAAATAAAAAAACAAGCCATTGCCTGATGACCGTTAAGCAAGTTTCTGTTCATTGAATCATATTTCCCCACTGATTTGCATAAAGAATGATGATTGGTTTCCATGGGGGCCAGGGGCTTGCAATGATGTGAAATCACACTCAGAAGTGTAGAAAATCTTTGAAGCAGTTATTTAAAATACCCCCAATAGGCAGAAATATGAGTGTAACATACCAGAGAACATACCGGATTCTTGGAAGAAAAGTCCGCCTATAGGGGGCAGCACGCGTAGGTGGGGTGCCTTTAGATTTCCGGGAGAGCCACCCGCTTCTGGAGGAAGGAAACTCCTTCTGTTTCTCATGGGAAGAAGATTTTTCTCGGTAACGGAGGTAAATAGATGTGAGTAAGTCAGGGTTTGGCTGGTAGCAAGAAAGCTACTCTGTTGATTGCAGGGAAAGAGGGTTTTACTAAAAGGAACCAGGGGCGTACAGAACTGCTGGGATAAGCAGGAGGAGGGAAGATGAGAGAAATCACCAGGGCTGATCTTAGCCTGAAGCAGCTGAACAGATTCTCCTGAGCTCTTATCCTCCAGCACGTCTGGGAAGCTACCAGCAAAAGTTCTCAGACAGGGAGTTCCCTTCGTGGCGCAGTGGTTAACGAATCCGACTAGGAACCATGAGGTTGCGGGTTCGGTCCCTGCCTTTGCTCAGTGGGTTGACGATCCGGCATTGCCGTGAGCTGTGGTGTAGGTTGCAGACGTGGCTAGGATCCCGCGTTGCTGTGACTCTGGCGTAGGCCGGTGGCCACAGCTCCAATTGGACCCCTAGCCTGGGAACCTCCATATGCCGCGGGAGTGGCCCAAGAATAGCAAAAAGACCAAAAAAAAAAGTTCTCAGACTAAGGCAGGAAAGCGAGTGGTTCTGGGGAACCCTTTGGAGATCTGCCGCCAATCTCACAGGCCTGGCTGCTCCCGCCACCCCTTGTTCCCTGCGCCTTCCGGATGAGCCCAAGCTCCCTCCCTGGTCCCTCTGCCGGGGAACCAGACAGGGGAAGGCATTCTGGGAAATGAGCTCTGCTTCCTCTGTGCGATGAGGAGGTAAATGTAGGAGAGGGGTGATGCTTCATCTTCACTAGACAATCCAGTACAAGGGAGAAGGCAGCTAACCTTAGGACAGTCCCTGTGCCAGCCCTGCCCCTGTCACCTCCAGGAAACCACCAGCAGTTTGAGGAAGGAGGTCACCTTCCTATTTTAACCTTTAAAAAAATGATAAAAGCAAAGCTAAAGACCTGGCCTAGGGTTCACACCCTGGTATTTAGCCATCAGGATTCAAACCCGAGTCTACATAAGGGAAAATCCCATCTCTTTGGGTATTTTATACAGCTAAGCTAGTGGTTCAAACATTTGCTGTATCAGAATCACCTGGAGGAGTCACCCCACCCCCAGAGCTTCTGAGTCACAAGGTCTGGGGTGGGGCCTGAGATGAGCATCTCTAATAAGTCCCCAGGTGATGCTGAAGGTGCTGGTCCAGGGACCACACTGTGAGAAGCCTAGGGCAGGGCAGTGATCCTATGCCACATCTCAGGCTGCTGAGGCTCAGGGTCAGGCAGATCCCATCAAATACCAAATTTAATTTCATTATTTTTACTGCCCTTTCATATGGTTCCCAGCAGGTAGCATGGTTCCTATGCTTGGTTACGTGTGTATGTGGGTTTGTGTGGGTGTGTGCTCTAGTTGTACTGCCTTAACCCGCAATCACACAGCTAAATGGAAATGGACGGTCTCTTACTTCTGAGTGCCACCTTATTTGGAAACCAATAAGGGTCCCTGGTCCTCTGAATATTTTTCTGATTGCGCCCAGATACCAAATTACACTTTTGACTTGATGACTTATTTATTATTTCATTGTGAGGTTTTAAAAATCAGCATTCGATAAGTAAATGGCCCAAATCTTACTTCGGTGTTCATGGAAGTCACATTAGTCTTGATGAATTATTTGCTTATTCGTTGAATATGTAATTTAATTCTATAGAAATTGCATGGCAATTTAGCACGCATTAATGAGCAGATACTGTCTCATAGCTTAATGAACCTGTCATCGTTTTAAGGTAGGGAAAATATTTAAGGAATTAACTGTCAACTGGGAGGAAGACTGTTCAGAAAGTCAATGGATTCAACCAAATTTTATGAGCAATTTTAGGTAGAGACAAACAGATTTCAAACCCCCAGGTCTATAGCACCAGTTGGTAGCAGCCAGCTCTCTTTGGAGAGAGCCAGGTGTGGACCCAAGCACTGCCTCCAACTAGAGGATGCTGTGACCTCCCCGGCAAACAGTGGTTCTAGTGCTTATCTTACAGGGTCAATGTGAAAATTAAATGAAGGAATGAATGGGTGTAAAGGTTCTGAAATGTAGCTGTTCTCAACACATGATGATGATGATGTGACAACCTAATTCCAAAAGACACATAGGCTTGAGATGCTATTTTTAGGGTGACCCTCAGGGTGCGGCCCACATTCCCTGTTGCTTCCTTTTCGCTTCCCTGTGGGGTAGAACAGGACTCGGGGGGATTGCTTTGCCTTTCTGTCCTACTCAGCAGGACTAGCACAGCAGACAAGGGCAAAGAAAGAAGACGGGATGGACAATGGCTTCACAGAGCGTATCTCTTCTGTTACCAGGAAGAGCTGGACCCCAGAGCCCCCTCAGGTGGGCTTTTTCACCAGATCGTGAAGCATAATGTCAATCACTTCTAGTGGGAACATTAGAAAAAAGTCTTGGTTACTCTTTGCTCAACAGACACAAGAGTGAAGGCAGCCCTGGACAGAGCTGGGTGTCAGCACAGCTTACGAGCATCTCTGAGTTCAGGCAGGGGCTCAAGGATTAGTTAGCGTGAATAAGGGAGCATCTTTTGGCTCCTGTGGCCAGAAGGTTTCTTGACAGCCGCTGCTTCTACGTGGCGCTGTCTCTGCAAAGTGGGTCAGCGGGTCAGCTGGGCCTTTTATGTGCCAGCCAGGCTGCCTATATTAACACTGAGGATCAGATTTGGGGCAGAAAAAGATTCAGACAAAAGAAATCCACTTAGAACTTTTCTCTACTGACGATGACTTCACGAAGGAGCTGGTCATTATTTATGGGTCCACAATGGTGTTTTGCACAGTAACCTTCTTTGGGCATATAAATAAGAAAAGGATGAGAAGAAAACAAAAATGCATTGATGTCTCCCCCTACCCCCCTTCAAATACAAGGCAGTTGAAGTGATTTTATATTTGAGGAACCCTGGCTGGCCTATTACTCAGACAGCAGGAATTAGAATAGATTTACTCCTCTAATCCATACTAATGGGAACATTAAAAACACTGTTTGTTTATTAAATTTATTTTTTGGACATTTTTAATATAATCCATTGTAGCCTTTCAGGGTAAGTGCTGAATAATGGTAATCTTTAACATTTATTACATGTTTCTTATAATTGTGCCAGGCACACACACATGTTTCATTCAGTCTCTCACCACAAACATGGGAAAAGTCATCTGTTTCAACTCCCATTTTACAGATGAGAGACTTGAGGTACAGAGAGGCTCAGTAATTTGCTGAAGCTCTTCTAGCTCATGAGGAGGGGAGTTGGGATTGACCCCGGGTCATCCTCTGCAAGTTCATGCACTTGGGCATCATGCTGTAGGAATGATGGGGACCCCTACAGTTGGGTGGAGGGAAGTCCCTATTTAAGAGGTGACAGGTGGGGGAAAGGGTGCCCACTGCATGCTGAGCACAGAGCTAGGCCTCTGGCCCATGGTCTCATTTTGTGTCCTGAACAAAATCTCATGGGTTGATCCAGCTCTGAGCATCTCTAGAACCTTCTTTGTAAGCCGAAAGAGAATCTGGAATCTTATTAATTTATGATTTAAAATAATATGGCACATTTACTCAGTAGGCACATGAAAAAAATGCTCAATCATTAGAGAAATGCAAATCAAAACTACAATGAGGTGCCACCTCACACTGGTCAGAATAGTCACCCTTAACAAGTCTACAAATTACAAATGCTGGAGAGGGTGTGGAGAAAAGGGAACCCTCCTTCACTGTTGTGGGAATGTAAATTGGTACAACCACTATGGAAAATAGTATGGAAGTTCCTTCAAAGGCTAAATATAGAACTACCATGAGATCCAGCAATCCTACTCCTGGGCATATATATATGGACAAAAATTTCATTCAGGAGTTCCCATTGTGGCTCAGTGGTTAACGAATCCGACTAGGAACCATGAGGTTGCGGGTTCGATCCCTGCCCTTGCTCAGTGGGTTAACGATCCAGCATTGCTGTGAGCTGTGGTGCAGGTCACAGACACGGCTTGGATCCCGCGTTGCTGTGGCTCTAGCGTAGGCTGGCAGCTACAGCTCCAATTAGACCCCTAGCCTGAGAACCTCCATATGCTGTGGGAGCGGCCCAAGAAATGGCAAAAAGACCAAAAAAAATTAATTAATTAAAAACAATTTCATTCAAAAAGAAATGCACCCGTATGTTTACTGCAGCACTTTTCACAACAGCCAAGACATGGAAACACTGTAATGTTGATCAATGGATTAATGGATTAAGAAGATATGGTACATATACACAATGGAATACTACTCAGCCATAAAAAGGACAAAATAATGCCATCTGCAGCAACACGGATGGAACTAGAGGGTCTCATACTGAGTGAAGTAAATCAGAGAGAAAGACAAATACTATGTGATATCACTTACAGGTGGAATCTAAAATATGGCACAAATGAACATAGCTGCTAAACAGAACCAGACCACAGACAGAGAACAGATTTGTGGTTGCCAAAGGGGAGAGGGAGGAAGCAGGATGGACAGGGAGTTTGGGGTTAGTAGATGCAAACTATTACATTTAAAATAGATAAGCAATGAGGTCCTGCTCTATAGTGCAGGGAACTATATCCAATCTCTTGGGGTAGAACATAAGGGAAGATGGTATAAGAAACAAGAATTCATACACGCACATATACATATACTGGGTCACTAGGCTGTACAGCAGAAATTGACACAACATTATAAACCAACTATAGCGTAATAAAAAATAAAATGGCACATTTTCTAATATCTAGTCCAGGGGGTACCAGTAAATTAGTTGGTTCGTTCATTTGTTTACATCAATGATTTTTTGAGCGCCAACTGCATTCTAGGCGTTAGAGTTTTATCAAGAAATAAGATAGACTCGTCTCCTGAGGGAGCTTGTGGTTACTATTTGCACTGGGAATGTCAGGATCAAAGAGACAGCCCCTTAGTACCCTATAGTTTTACTGGGAGAGATCTAGAAGGCAAGAACTTTAATACATTAGGAAAAGTGCTAGGACAGAGTAGGAGGCCAACTGGAACTCAGAGAGATGTCCAGTCTCCATGAAAACTGACCCCTGGTGATCCTCATATTTTATACCCAATGTAACTGGTCCCCACTTCCATGAGTAGGGCTGATCTGTGCAGCAAAAAGATATTGTAGAAATGGTGGTGCATGACTTACAAGGGGAGATCAGACAAAACTTTGCAGCTTCTTCCCTTTTGGGGGGGAATCACTCTCTCTAGGAAAAGCCAGCTGCCATGGTATAAGGACACTCAAGCAGCCCATTAGAAAGTCCTGTGTGGTGAGGAATTGACACCTCCTAGCGACGACCCGTACCTATTTGCCTACTATGTGTATGAATCACCTGGGAAGAAGATCCTATTGCCCCCGTCAAGCCTTCAGATAACTGCAGTCTCAGAGGCGACCTGAGCCAGAACCTTCCAGGAAAACCGCTCCCAAATTCCCGATCCATTAAAACCGTGGGATAACCCATGTTTATTGTTGTTTCAAGTCATTGGTTATGCAGCAGTAGATAATGGAAACACTCAGGAATGCAGTCTGGGCAGGGTAGAGATGGCCATCAGGGAAGGCTTCCTGGAGGAGGTGATAAATGAGCTTGTCTTGAAGGACGAGTAAGAGTCCTAAGGAGGAGGGAGAGAGTGTGGCAGAGAAAGAGTGTTGGCGTGGTGAGTGTCTTTAGGGCAGAAGCAACAATGCATTCTAAGTCCTGGATACTGTTCACTTAGGGATAGAAAACAAATGCCTGCCAAGCCAAGGCTAATAATGCAAGTGGGCAAAGCAGATGGCTCACACTGTGGCCTGCTGTGCCTGGGGTGGGTGGGGTGTTGGGGCCAGTGAGCAGTGGACAGCCCAGGACCCTCGGCTCAGGCTGAATACAGGCCCAGATTTGCCAGATCTTTCCAATGTGTCAAGCGAAGTCAGAAATAATTTCATTTAAATATAAAATCTGATTTTCAAAGGGTGGCCAAGCCAAACTTCTCAGTGGCCAAATGGCCCCCATTTGCAGCCTCTCATTTGGAAGCTCTTTATGAGTTTGGGGGAGACTTAGCTTCTCCTGTGAGTGGACCACCAATCTTTGTCCTCTGCCCCCTGGTTAGGCTGAGTCCCATGTGACTATAGGACAATGATTAACTGTCTCGATGGTTTTAACACCCGAGGTCCATGGAGCTCCCTTCAGTGGAAAGGAAGTCAGGAGGAATTCACGGGCACAATTCCACAGCACCTCGGCAAAGCCGTCTGTAGTGTGATACTCTTACGGCAAAAGTGTCAGAGCAAAGTCACAGAACATAAGATCCTTGAGTACGGTGGACAGAGAGCCCTGTGGGCATTTCTGAGGACAATGCTTCTCGTTAGACACCAGGGCTGGCTCCTTTGTGTGACTTTCTGAGCTACTAGTGTGTGGCCTTGGGAGGGTACCAATCTCCATCATTGGGCCCATTTTACAGATGAGGAAACTGAGTCCCAGAGATTTTACTGATTTGCCCAAGGTCTTGCAGTAAGAAGAGACCGGGCAGGCATCTCCTCTCTCTGTTCAAAGTCCTCATTACTGTCTACTTGCCTCTATTTTCTTCACTGGCATCAACAGCAAGAGAGTATGCATGCAGTCTCTGCTGATTTCACTTGAAAGGAACTCAGTGGTGACAATCTGACCAGAGGGAGGATTGGCTGGGGAACTTGTGAAGTGGCACTTGTAGAGTGAGCACAGTTTTGTTTTGTTTAGGGTTTTTTTTTTTTTTTTCCCTTAGAATGAAGTGCTTTGCTTTTCTTTCTCCCTCCAACCTCAAGTTACCCTTGGCAACACCATTGAAAGGGACTTAGCTATGGAAAGCATTTCAAGAAGAACCCATGTGCGAGATGGAACCTCTTTGCTTGTATTGAGCTTGCAAATTATGATCAGATGAGTCAGAATTCTCTCCCTGTTGGACCACGTACCTTGCTTGGTGGTGGGAGGTGGTCTAAAGCAGATGAAATGCCAGGGTTTTTGAGCCTGAGAAATGGAAGGTTTTTTTTTTTCTTTAGGGCCACACCCATAGCATATGGAAGTTCCCAGGCTAGGGGCTGAATTGAAACTGTGGCCTCCAGTCTATGCCACAGCCACAGCAATGCAAGATCTGAGCCTCGTCTGTGATCTGTACCACAGCTCACAGCAATGTTGGATCCTTAACCCACTGAGCGAGTCCAGGGATCGAACCCGCATCCTCATGGATACTAGTCGGATCCGTTTCCGCTGTGCCCCAACAGGAACTCCTGGAAATGGGAGTTTGATCCTGATTCAGTCACTAACTCGCCATGTGATCTGGAATGATTTATGTAACTTGTCTGAGCCTCAGTCTTCACTTCTTTTAAATGAGGACAAGAATATTTAGCTTACAGTATTCCCCATGCTTTGGACAGAGTCTGGGATACAGTTGGCACTCAGCAAAGGCTTGTTGAATGAATGAATGAATGAATGAATGAATGAGTGAATGAGGGAAAGACTGCAGAGCAGATGGGACCTGCATGCTTCCTGGAGGGCTGACATATGTGCAGGAGAGGGAGAAAATGGCAAGCAGGGAAACAGCATGGACAGGGACCTGGTGGCATGCATGCCGGCTTTAGGGGTCAGTGAAGGGCCCACTATGGCTTCTGCATTCCTCGTTCTGATTGCATTTCCTCAGAGACCAACTACTCTTAGGCGCGGACATAACAGTTCCTTAAATAGGCGCTTTCATCTGTAATCTCAAAGTGCTTCCCAAGTGTTAATTAAATCTCCAAACTCCCAATGAGGTAAGTATTATTTATCCACCTTTTGTAGGTGAGGAAACTCAGGCCCAAAGAGAAGTGATTGGCCCAGGGCCCTGCCTAGGTGGGAACCCGGCCCGTTCTGCTTCTGGATGTCAAAACGGAGCCAGAACACCATTTTAGGAGAAAGCAGGAAAATATCATCAGATCCCTTTGCTTTCTCCCTTCTGCATCCTTGCACACGTACAAGAAACAAAAACGAGGACAAAACAAGTAAAAGTCATCATAAAATAATATTTCCTAGAATTTTATGAAGGCCCTTTCATGCATTCTCAGATATACTCCTTTCTTCATAGTTTTTTTTTGTCTTTTTGCCATTTCTTGGGCTGCTCCTGCGGCATATGGCGATTCCCAGGCTTGGGGTCGAATCGGAGCTGTAGCCACCAGCCTACGCCAGAGCCACAGCAACGCGGGATCCGAGCCACATCTGTGACCTACACCACAGCTCATGGCAACTCAGATCCTTAACTCACTGACTGGGGGGCCAGGGATGGGCCCCGCATCTTCATGGATTCTAGGCAGGTTCATCACCGCTGAACCACACCAGGAACTCCTAAAATTCTGATTTAAAAGCAGTGCATCATATTTCTCGTATAACCTCAGGGCCAGACCCATTGGAGGACCTGATAAGAGATGGGCAAAAAGATGATTTTAGTGGAGCTGGCAGAATGCCCACTCTTGGTCGTCCAAGGGTCTCCTGGACATTTCCACTAGAAGATGCTCCCACCACCTTGATTCATTTATTTGACCACTATAGTCCCCTCTAGGCACTGTGTTAGTTTTGGAAATATGACAGTGCACAAAGCAGACAAGGGCTCTGGTCTCTGGTTCCACCCTGGCTTACAGTTCCGTTCAGAAGCAAAACATTAAAAAAAAAAAAAATCCTGTAATGCAATGTTTCTGCTGAGGTGAGCACTGGGAACAGAGATCTATGATGCTCTCAGAGGGTTTAAAAGATAGGACTCCTCCAAGTCTGAGAGGACAGTCAGGGCGCTTTGGGGGAAGTGATGCTCCAGCTGGGATCCAGAGGGTGATGGCAGATAAAGAGATGAAGGAGAAAGGGAAGAAGGTACCACCAATGCGGCATGTGCAGAAACATGCCAAACTAAAGACATGCAAATGCACCCTTTTAACAACCATTGCCAAGTGCTTTGTTTGGAAAGGATGTCAGGCATGGATGGGGAGGAGAGAGAGGCACAGATGAGAACCTAGCCCTGAAAGAGCAGGATTCAGGTGATGCTAAATTGGTACCCACACTGGAGCACAGATTGAGAAGGAACACAGGAGAGAAGCTAGAATTTGTCAGGGGCCCTGGTGAATAGCTCTGCCTGGAGAAGTTGAGGCAGGCTTCTCAGAGGTGGCATGGGAGCTGGGGTTTCTTTTATTTGTCAGCAAAAAGTATTGGGTATCTCGAAGGTGCCAAGCAGCAGGCTTCGCCCGTGGTGAAGGAGGGAGTGGGGGACCAATAGAGGACAGGACGGTCAGATGTTGGCAGAGAAGAAAAGAGAACATGATCAAGTGTGGTCTATGCCTTCAGCAGGAGCAGCAGAGGAGAGCACGTCAGTAGGTGAGAGCAGTGTTTGCAAAGGCTGGTGTAAGCGAATAATAGTTCAGATGTAATAATGATATTTAACTAACCAATGATGACTAATAATGTCTCGTGTTGGTTTAGCACACCACGGTTTAGAAAGCATGTGCAGTAACTCATGGACATTCACAACAGTTCTGCAAGAAGATGGAACAGGTCCTACCAGTCACATTTCAAAGACCATGACTTTGAAGCTCAAGAAAGTTATGATTTGCTTTCCTTGTGGATGGTCCACGGAGAGCCTGATTCTTGGATGTCTCCCTTTTGGATTTGCTTCCCACGAGGTTTACCTGCATCGCCATCCTCCTTGGAGTTTTTCAAAGCTCACAGCCGAATATTAGATTCAAACACGCAGCCCAGACCCTCAGCTTGATCCGCCCTTGGCCCACCTCTCTCCCCAGCTCTCCTGGCGTCTACCTGGATCCACAGTTGCTATCGGAAAAACCACAATGCTGCATTTCTTTACCAAATGTGCTCCAAGTTGGGTGATCATCTAGGGGATCGTGGAGCCTGGGATGCTTCTGAGAGTGAAGGGGGGTGTGATTCAGAATTGCACTGAGACAGCGGGTATGCACGGGACCATCCCTGCAAGCCAGGAGAGACAGTCATTGTACCTACGAGGCATCCTTCTCCCCAGTTGGATTCGGGTTCTTCCTTCTGTCCTCACTTGCTTCTGAATCATTTGCTTATTCAGTTATTGGACAATCATTCATAGGACGCCTGTGTTGCTGGAGATGAAGCATCCTGGCTCCTTTCCAGCAGCACTGGGTGATCATTGACTAACGCCCTGGATAAGCAGACATGAACCTCTGCTGGCTTTCGTTTGCCATCTTCGCATTGGTTAATGAGCAACCCGAGACCATGTCCCTGGAGGGCAGAGGCCACATCTCTTATGCCTCTCACAACACTTGGGGTGCATGGGGGTGTTCAGGAGACTGTGTCCACTGACACCAGCAGGCAAGCCTTCCGAGGCAAGGAAACCAGTCATTCCCAGGACACAGCAGCAGGCAGCTCATGATTCCCAGGTGGCCCCTGGCTTTCAGATACCTTTACCAGCTTCCCTCTCCTGGTATCTCTTATGTCTCGAAACACTCATCACACAGTAATTAATGATTTGTGAACGTTGGTTTAATGCCTGTTAGATCAGAAGTGGGAGTGGGGGTGGGGCAGGGGGCTGGTCCCCAGGGTCTAACAGAGGCCGGGACTGGTGGGGGTCTTCACGGCCCATTTGCTGGCTGGCTGGTCAGCGTGGGGTCCAAGGCAATGAGCTTCCTCTGCTGAGAGCCTGGGCTTCCTGGGTGGATAATGGGGTGCAGGAAGAGGCTGGAGAGTGGCTCACAGATTTGGTTTGGTGGATAGAAGGTACTTACACCAGCAGGCGATCCACCGGGACAGTCTGGCCAAGGGGAAGGAGTGATGCTACTTCTCCCAGGAGACCTTCCCGTGGTCCCCAGGTAGGTGTGGCCCCTGTGCAGTTGCCTGGCCCCTCCACCCTCAGCCCTACCCAGAGGGAGGTTTGGCCTCAGCTGAGTGGAGAGCTTCAATAAGGAGTAGGATCCTCTGTCTGGACTGCATGGAGCCTCATTTCCAGGTTTCTGGATGTCCCAGTGAAAAGTGCCAAGGCCGCCCCTGACCAGCCTGGGACAGCTGTCACTTGCTAATTTTCCTGCAGGACTATCCCTGCTGGGTGTTGAGCCCTGGATGGGGCTTGTTGCGGGGAGACCTTTGAAGAGGCCTCTTGACTCTGGCAATGGGAGGAGGGTGTGGGGACAAGAAGAACCAGGTCCCCTGGGGCCAGAAAAGGAGGGTGCCAGAGCTAGAGGGGTGGGGGGTCCAGCACCTGGGCAGGGGTATTGAGTAGCCCATTTCACAGGTGGTTATCTCCTGTGACACTTAACCTGACCGGCTACCTGCAGCCCAAATACCTGGGTTCAAATCCCATCTCTGTTCTCCTGCTGGCAGTGTGGCCAAACAGACAAACAACCCTTTCTTTCTCAGTGTCCTCATCTGCAAAATGAGGGTGATAATAGGAACCAGCTCACCAGCTTGTAGCGAGGGGTAAATGCTTTCATACACGTATAGCCCTTAGACACGTATCTGGCACCAGGGTGTCAGTTCAAGCAAAACACAAAAACCTGCCCCCACGCCTTTCTCAGCATGTTCTCTGCTCCTGTATTCCTTCACGCTTACCCCTGCTCCCACCTGCCTTGACCTCACCTCTCCTAGGAATGACCTAACCACCTCCCCCATTCATTCATTTCTTCCTTTTCTTCAGCAAACCTTATTGCGTATCTGCTACTTGCCAGAAACTTGCCAGAGAAGTCAAAGCTTACTTTAACAAATCAGCCAAGTCCTTGCCCTCAAGAAGCCCCTAGTCCAGTGGGGTAGGTAAAATGAAAAGATAAATAAAAATCAAATAAAAAGACAAAATTTCCCCTAGCCAGAGGTAGAAAAAACAGAAAGGGTTAGAATTTTTAACTGGAGAGAGCTTGGGAGGCTTCCTGGAGGAGGTGCCATGTAAGCTGGGCTGGAAAAGATGGCTCAGATATAATAATGACAGCTCCCATTCTTGAGCATTTGCTCTGTGTCCTGTGCTACATGTTTTTCATGAATTATCTTTTTGCAACACACCCTAGGAGGTAGGACTGTCTTTATCTCTCCATTTATAAATGAAGAAACAGATAACTAGGTCATCAAGCTTTCACAGCTGGCACATAAGGAATTGGGGCTTGATCCTGGGCTCTCTGGAGCTCATGGACCACTGATCTCCATTGAGGAAGCCCTGGCCCCTTTATGCCGGGACCCTCCCCTGCCAAGATGCTAGGGGTCCTCGTCCCAGCACTGTCGCACCCTGGAAGCTGTCTGGCATGGGGCTTCTTGTGGCCCACAGGTACATCAGTCAACCTAACCCTAGCTGGTCCTTAGCAAATATTTGTTAATTGAGCAGCGAGTGAGGCTTATGGAGTACTTTCCCGATAGCAAACCCTCTCCTAAGAGCTTTCCAAGCATTAACCCATTACTGTGATAATTATCTGTTTTCTATGGACAGATAACAAGCAGTACAGAGAGGTGAAATTACTTGCCTAAGATCATGTAGCTCAGGGGTAGAAGTCTTGGGTAGGAGGAAACCCCAGTCTTCCCAATTCCGTGACCCTGTAGCTTGCCTGCCTCCTCCCCTCACCCCCCCAGCCCCGTTTCCCTCCCTCCCCCGCCCCTCCCTCTTTCTTTCTTTCTTTTTTTTTTTTTTTTTGCTTTTTAGGGCCGCACCAGCAGCATATGGAGGTTCCCAGGCTGGGAGGTGTCTAATCGGAGCTACAGCTGCCGGCCTACGCCACAGCCATAGCAACATCAGATCCGAGCCATGTCTGCGACCTATACCACAGCTCACAGCAATGCCTTAACCCACTGAGTGAGGTCAGGGATCGACCCCACAACCTCATGGTTCCTAGTTGGATTCGTTCCCACGGCACCATGATGGGAACTCAAGCCTGCCTTTCCTTCCTCCCTTCCTCCCTTCCTCCTTCTTTCCTTCCTTCTTTCCTTCCTTCCTTCCTTCCTTCCTTCCTTCCTTCCTTCCTTCCTTCCTTCTCTTCCTCTCTCGTTCTATTTTTCTCTCCCTCCTTCCTTCCCCATGCCCCCTTTCTACTAGGGTGACAAGAATTCAGGCTGGGATAGAGGAATCAATAAATGGCCAAGGCAATCTCAAAACAGTCCAGTTCTGGAGTTCCTGTCGTGGCTCAGTGGTTAACGAATCCGACTAGGAACCATGAGGTTGTGGGTTTGACCTCTGGCCTTGTCAGTGGGTTAAGGATCTGGCGTTGTCATGAGCTTTGGTGTAGGTCACAGACACAGCTCGGATCTGGTGTTGCGGTGGCTGCGGCTCAGGCTGGCGGCTACAGCTCTGATTAGACCCCTAGCCTGGGAACCTCTATATACCACATGAGTGGCCCTAGAAAAGGCGAAAAGACAAAAAAAACAAAAAACAAACAAAAAAAAAACCCAAAAAACCAGTTCAGTTCTTGCATCTCGCAGGTGGAGACTTGGATGCCCTTTCCTGGATTTGGAAAACCCTGGGCTAACTTGTCCTTGAAAGGATTCAGGAAGTATCTGTGTCTTGCTGTTGCTGACTCAGGGCATTAGGCTGGTGGACACTGGGGACTTCCGATGCTTGCTTGCGTCTGCACCTATCTATGGGAACAAATCCAGTGAAACCTGCTCGGAGGCCAGATGGACAGAGACCTCACTGTGCACAGAAGACCTCAGGTTTTCAGACGACCCACATGTAAACTCCCCCTGCCCTTTCATTCGCTGACTGTAGGCCTCCGTCTCCCTGTCCCACACCAGGAGCCCCTTTGCGGGCAGGGAGCAGACCGTGCTCAGCTTGCGTGGTTCTGCCTCCTCCAAGCACCGGCCGCGGAGCCCTGGTACCTGGTGAGTGCTGCAAACACATTATTAACATAAGAGACGATGGATACAATGTGACTCTCCCTGTACATTCCCTGGGGGTTTGTGGCCTGGAGAGTCTCTTCCCAGTTGTGAAAACTTCACTCTTTAATTTGCTTCTCTGGGCCTCAATTCCCTACTGTTGTAAGTATTTAATGAGGTCATACAGAAATGAGAATTATGCTTGGCCCTTGGTAAGTATTCTGTTAGTGGGTTTTGGGTGGTTTTTTTTTTTTTTTTTTTTTTGTCTTTTTAGGGGCACACTGGCAGCATGCAGAAGTTCCCAGGCTAGGGGTCTAACTGGAGTTGCAGCTGCTGGCCTACACCACTGCCACAGTAACACCAGATCTGAGCCGCATCTGTGACCTACACCACAGCCACATTGGCTCTTTAACCCACTGAGCAAGGCCAGGGACTGAACCTGCATCCTCATGATTCCTAGTTGGGTTCATTTCCGCTGAGCCACCAAAGGAACTCCTGGTAAGTATTCTGTTAGTGTTAACTATTGCTAATATTAACATACATTGAATATCCTCAAACCTTTTGCTGCAAATCCTGGGAGCCAAGACCACCTGGATTTGAGTCCTAGCTCCTCTGTTCTGTCTTGGGTGAGTTGCCGCACCGCTGTAAGCCTTGATTTTTACATCTGACGAGTGAGGAGACAGTTCTACTCTGTGGGGTGCTGAAGATACGCCTGCAAAGCCCTTAGTTTCTGGTGGACACATGGAAGGGCTCAGGGAACACCTTTGGCCTTGATAATGGCCCTGGCAACCATGGTTAAGCCGTGGGTTTGTAACACAATCCCGGTTTCATATGTGATAAACAGGGAGCAAAAAATCTGTGGTTAGTTTAAGGGCCATTGTCCTTTGGGAAAGTCAGACTTCTCGCTGTCTTGGGGGGGCCTAAAACTAAATGATAAGAGAACCTGCATGAGTACCTGGACTTTTGCCCTCCCACACTTTCCTATGGAATCCTCCTGGTCCCTTTGAGAAGGCAGAAAGATGTTTCTTGTTCTCGTCACGGCTTCTGGGACTCTTGGACATTTTGATTCTGCAAAAGCAACGCTCTCTGAATTGTCAAGCATCGCCGTTTATCCTCCAGGGGAACTTGCGAGTGGCACCAGGCCACCGTTAACCAGCCTGTCATTTCAGGGCCCGTCCCTTTTGTCCTGCGGAGGCTTCTTTGTGACCTTCCGCTTCTGGGACACGCAAACCCAAGAGAGGGCAGAGCTCAGAATGCTTCATTTTTATTCTTGCGGTGGCAACGTCTGGTGCCATAAAACACAGGCTAAGAGGACAGAAAAGGCCTTCTCCCTTTTCCTCCCACCCTTTCGCAAGCCCTCGGAGGCCCAGAGCCCAGGCCTGGACCACTTGCATGGGCAGCCTTGGCCCTTTATGAGGGTGGCAGCCCCCGTGCAGTTGAGCGGCCGGCCCTCCCTGGGTTTGAATAAAAAACCCACAAGCCATAATACACATAAAATCCTAATGTGCCTTCAAAATGACCTCATCTTTTATTTAGAGGTTATTCCGCCCTTGTCTTCCTTTATCGCTCTTTATATGACTGAAGTGGCTGAGCGGCCCCGAATGAGGCCATCTCGGGGGCTGAGCAGAGGGAGTGTTTATGCGCTAACTTTGGCGAGGCCGCGAGGTCCCAGGAGTCCCTTCATCTCATCCCCTCCTCCCCTCCCCGAAGCCAGCTCCTTCCACTTGGAGGCTGCTGCTTCCCTACCAAGTCTGTTTTTATATTGCCCTTCCAAATGTGAATTTTTACCGCCTTTCTAAGTGAGAGGGAGGCGCCTTTCCGAGAAGCCGTGATTTTTTCACTGGGCTGCAAATGCAGCTTTGGCTAAGGCTGGGGCCTCCGACGCTCGCTCCCAGACCAGGGCTTCAGCTTGGCCTTTCCAGCCGAGTCCTTGTTCTCCGAGCTCAGGATCCTTGACATTTAAAGGCCAAGAAGAGCCGTGATTTATTCTTGAGCTCAATTTGGAGGAGGGGGTGGGGAGAATGGAGAGGTTGCTTTTTGCAGGCAAAGGCAGTGGTTCTCAGACTTCAGTCTCTGGAAGACTCCCTGGAAGGGCTTGTTGAAACACAGAGTCCTGGGACCCAGGCCGGAGGGTCTGACGCTGCAGGTCTGGGGTAGGGCCTGAGATGTGCACAGCCAGTGAATTCCCAAATGATGCTGATGCTGTGGGCCCACGTACCACATATTGAGAATCACTGGGCTGAGACATCAGTGAATTAAGATGAGAAGGAGATAGTGTGTGTGTGAGTGTGTGTGAGAGAGACAGAGACAGAGATAGTGATAGCGACAGAGACAGAGAGAAAGAGACAGAAAAGAAGCAGAGAGACCAACATGCGCGCGCGCGCGCGCGCGCACACACACACACACACACACACACACTGACTTTACTTTCCGAAGGGAAATGTCTTACCTAGGCTGAAGATGGGGTTAAATAATTGCACATTGGATTATAGATTTTAGAACTGGGAGACCCTGGAATGTATGGTTAATGCAGCTCAGAGTTTTCCTCTACAGGGATTTCAAAGGGTTAGCTAATCTCAGAGTTTGGAAATGCTTTTAGCCTGGTCCTGCTGGCAAGCAAAGTGTGTCCTCTCTATTTCACCAGTCTTTGATATTATAAAGCTCTCTGAGGACATCACGGCCACTGCTCTTTGAGCAAGACAGTGTAGTGGCTGGGAGCGCAGCGTCCACTCTCAGACCAGTGGGAATTCATCTTTGTGATCTTGCGATCCTGTGTTATGGGTTCAATCCCTGGCCTAGGAACTTACATATTCTCTGGGTGTGCCCCTCCACACCCCCCTAAAAAAATAAAAAGAAAAAGAAAAGTCAAAAAGCTTGCAAGAAATTACACCTAGCCTGACTGGTTTGCTTCACAACACAGGTGGAGCTGGAATTTTCTTGTGGCTTTGCTGCTGGGGAGCTGTGTGATCTTAGGCAATTTGCTGTCCCTCTCTGGTCCTCATCATATAAGAAGGGAAAGGACTGGATTATTCATAGTGAAGTAAAAGGTTCCTTGCAAGGGTCTCCAATACTAACAACTAAGGGCCCTGCAGGTGTTTCGCAAGGATTTTCATCGGATGTAATCAGGTTTCACTCGCGTCATTGTGAATTCAACAATTTAAGAAACATCTATTAGCATCCTCCGTGTGGCCAGCACTATTCTAACCACTGGAGACAGTGCAGTGAACAAAACAGAGGACAAAACAAAACCTCCCTGGGTTTACATTCTGCTTGGAGGGATGGTGGTGGAGGTGGTGGCTATAAACATATACACACAAAACATAAATAGATAAAGCAATCTTTCAGGAAAAGGGAGTAACAGGACAAAGGCCCTGAGTTGAAGGTATGCTTAGAATGTTCCAGAAATAGCCAGAAAGCCAGAGTGGCTGGAGTGCAGTGAATGGGGCAGGGGAATGGTGCAGGGGTAGTGTCAGAAGGACCCCATGGGCCACAGAGGAGACTTTGACCCTGACTAGAGAGAGGCAAGCCACTTGTTGTGCAGGTTTTCCTAGATTTGTATCCTGAGACAAGGAGTTGAGTGTTTTATGTAGAAGGTGATTGCAGAGAACGCCAGAAGAGGAGTGGAGAAGTGAGACAGGAAAGAAAAAAAAAAGGGAACATCATCAAGCTGGTTGCCCCTGTGAGCAACAGCGTTCCGTCCTGTGGGAGCTCTGGGGGTGGGTGTTGTGGATGCTTCTATGTGGTCACGATATACCTTTGGCAGCCACTGGCAGTTGAAGGCCAAGTCCAAGGGCACTAATTGTCTGGCATGTTCTTCCTGTTCTCTGCTTGGCTACTTTAACTTCCCTGCACAGAAAAAAAAAGAGGCGCAGGTAGGCAAATGGCCTTTGGTTTGCACAGGTGAAGGGGGAGGGGGCAGGGCACCAAAGCTTTGGGGGTTTCTGAGCAAAGGAAGGATGCGATTTGACATATTGAAAAGTGTCACCTTGGATGGTGTGTGGAGACTAGGCTGAGGGCAACAGAAGAAGCCAGGGGAATAATTGGAAAATTATTACCATAATTTATGTATAAGGTGGCTTGGATCAGGGTGGTGATGCAGAGGGTAGCCCATTTGGCTCTCATTTGGAATGGGTTCTGTGAGTGCAGTCAAAACCTGCATTTCTTTTTTTTCTTTTACTTCACCCACAGCACACGGAAGTTCCCAGGCCAGGGGTCGAGTTGGAGCTATAGTCCCTGGATCTGAGGTGCAGCTGTGACCTATACCACAGCTTATGGCAACACTGGATCCTTAACCCATTGAGTGAGGCCAGGGATGGAACCCACATCTTCATGGATACTGGTTAGTTCTTAACCCCTTGAGCCCTGATGGGAATTCCAAAACCTGCAAGGTTTTAAGCATCAGTGGCTCTGTCCATCATAGCGCTGGATGGATTCTTAATTTCTTTTCAAGTCTTTTGCACTTCAAGTTGCAGCCTTGCATTCAACACTAAATATATTCAAACAATATGCAAATTAGCACATTTGTGCTTTGACTCCAGAAAACTCTGTTAGTCTTCCTTTTTAGGACCAAGCATCAAATGCTTCTGACAGTTGAGATGCCAAAGACATGGCCAAGATTATAGAAGCTTAAGAATTCCAAAAAAAGGTCTTGAACCTTAAAAACAGTCAATTTTTGGCTAGTCAGGAAATGAGTTTAGAGGTCTACTATAATTCAGTAGTTATTTGTGAATGTGTTTGGCTTAAACTGCTATATAATAAATGCTTGTTGAACTAAATTGAATCTGTTTATAAAAAAACCCCACAGCATTTCCATCTTTAGCTGTGGGGAAGTTACCAGTGTGCTTATTGTTGGTTGCAAAGATTTGCTCCTCTGATCTTGCTATGAGGCCGCTAATGTTTACTGCATGCCTGCTGTGTTCCAGAGAGTTCACATGCAGAATTTAAATTAATTCCTATGGTCACCAGCCTCCAAAATACTCCCCACCCACCAAAAGATTCTGCTTCTTAGCAGTCACACACTTGGGTCTATGTGGCAGAGATGATGATTTGTCAATTTTGAGATGAAAAGACTCTGCCGCTTCCATCTTGCTTGTTGTTTTTCTCTCTTGGATCATTCATTCTCTAGGAAGCTAGCTGCCACGTTGTGAGCAGCCCTAGGAGAAAGCCCACATGGTGGTGAATTGCAGCCTCCAGCCAGTGGTCACAGGCACGAACTTGGAAATATCTCTTTCAGCTCAATCAAGCCTTCTGATGACTGCAGCCCACAGTGAAAACTTGACCGCTGTGTCATGAGGGACCCCAAGCCAGAACCATCCTGCTAAGCCACGCCCAGCTTCCTGATCTTTGGGAAAGGCGTGAGGTTAAAAATCCTTGTTGTTTTAAAGCTGCTAAATGTAGGGTAGTTTGTTACACAGCAGAAATAACCGATACGATTCCTGTAATAGTTCTTTGGAGATAGGCATTGTTTTCTCTTTTTTATAGATGAGTTTACCAAGCTTTGAAGGGTTTAGTGCACTGGGACCACACAATTTATTGTTAAAATGGGCACATTGCAGTTCCTGTCATGGCTCAGCAGAAACAAATCTGACTAGTATCCATGAGGACACAAGGTTTGATCCCTGGCCTTGCTCAGTGGTTTAAGGATTCGGTGTTGCCAGGAGCTGTGGTGTAGGTTGCAGATTCACTCAGATCTAGCATTGCTGTGGCTGTGGTAAGGCCAGCGACTTCAGCTCTGATTCAACCCCTAGCCTGGGAACCTTCATGTGCCATGGGTGCAGCCCTAAAAAGACGAAGAAAAAAAAAAAAACTGAACTGGCACACTCTGAGACTAATGGGGTGCTCACACCGGGGCAACCGGTATATAAATTGGGATGGTCTCTGGCAAAACATGAGAAATGGTCACTTTAACTTGACTGGAGTCTCTCAGACACCACCTCTCAGATCCAGGACTGGTCTGAGACGTGTCCAAAGTCTCACCTTTCACTGTCCAGGCTTTCTCCCTGGCTGCATCCTAAGCACATACTCAGGAGTAGTTGGACGCCAGATGTGAGAAGTGGCCTCCATAGCGTAATCCCCATTTGGTTAAAAAGTTATATATAGGTGTTTCTTTCTTCTCTTCATTCATTCAGCAGATACTCACTGGTTATCTGCCTTGTGTCAGGAAATAGGCTGAATGCGAGGGATACCATTCATTCTCCCTCTCATTTTTCATCCATTCAGGAAATATCGTTTCTACGATGCGCCGGGCACTGTTCAAGGCCTTGAGTGGACAGTAATGAGCAAAATGGAAAAAAATGCCTGCCCTTTTGAAACTTATATTCCAGAGGGAGGAGATGGACAACAAACAAAATAGATAAAGAAAATCCATAGTACGTTTGATGGTGATAAACTCTCTGGAGAAAAGTAAGGTGGAGAAAGAGCATAGGCAATTCCAGTGAAGCAGGATGTGGGTTTCGCTTTTAAATGGGCTGGTCTGGGAAGGTCTCACTGGGGAAGTGGCAGCTTCCTAGGGATGTGAGTTTAGAAGCCATGTAAAGTACTGAGGGCAGGAGGTGTTCCAGGAAGTAGACACAGCCGGTGCAAAGGGCCTGGGGTAGGAATGTGCCTTGTGTGTTTAAATAATGGTGAGGAGGCTGAGGTAGCTGGAGAAGAGCAAAAGAGGGGTTAAGTCCTGGGACATAGGGTTCGAGAGCTAATGGGTGGGCAGGGTGTGGGTGGGTGCCTGTTTCTTGGGGTCTCCTAGGTCAAGGTAAGGACTTCAACTTTGGGAGTGCAGTGGGAGACATGGGAGGCTGAGAAGTAAGGGAGTGACATGAACTGAGTTGTAGTTCCTCCACTTTTTTTATTCTAGCTGGTTGTGAGCCCTGTCGCAGAAGGCTTAGCCCTTTAAGGAGCTCAGAGCCTTGTGGGGGAAGAAGCCCAGTAAACATTGAGGAAAGTGACATTTATGAAAGCGAAGAAAGTGCTGTAATAGATTCTGGCCTCAGAGAGCACGCAGGAGAGCATTTGTGCCTGGCTGAGGGCAAACTCTGAAGAGGTGTCAGGTGGGATGTCAAAGAGGGGGTGCCTCTGCATTGAGGCTTGAAAGATGAAGCATCTTCATCAAGGATGGAGAAGGGAGGTCCAGGCAGAAGGACCAGCTTGAGCAGAAGTGCCGGGGCTTGAGAGAGCAGGGCGTTGCAGGGGAGCTGCAAACGATTCTTAGCAGCGAGGGAGCAAGCAGTACGAAGCCGGTGCAGATGTAAGAGGGGGGCAAGTTCCTGACTGTGCAGAGGCAGGAGTGGAAAGGCAGGGGCCACATCTGGGACGTCCTGTCAGCTCCAGGAAGCTCCAGAAAAGAAACCAAAGTGAGGGGTGTCCTCAGGGCTGTCAAGCAGGGGAAGACTGTGGACCAGGTTATGGCCCTGGCTGCAGTGTAGACACCAGTTAATCTGCATAGTCCTCACCTTTCAAGTCGCTCCATATTCTGCCAGGAAATGATTTGAGGAGGGTGATTCTGCCAAAGTGCAATGGTATCTGGGTTATACTCCACCCTCCTGAGCTGGCTGGTGCGCCGAGAGAGGGCCCACAAACAGGGGCTCCGTGATCAGGGCTCCATCCTGGGATGGGGGAGAAGGGGCGGCTGGTCTTGCCCACCCCCAGGCTCCTCGTGTCTGTCCCCAGGTGGAGGAAATGGGGCTTCCGGAGCGTCTTCCAAAGAGCCTTGTGGCCTGGGGCAAACCCAAGGCCCCGAAGGGCTCACGTGTGGGCAACGGCCTTGCAAGTCAATGCGCATCGAATGAGGCCAGTGCTGGCATGAGAGGGGCTAGAAAAATGGCATGAAAGCAGCGGGAGGGCATGCAGGGCAATGGGGGAGGCTGTTTCAGAGAGAGGGCCAGGGAAGCCTGCAGAGAGCTGGGGAAGGGATGGAGCGAGGCGTGAAGGGGTCAAGGACGCGTGTCTGTGCTGCAGGGCTAGGAAGGAGGGCAACGGCGGAGGGTGAGCATGGGTGTCAGAGGCAGGTCAGTGTGGCTTCCACGAGGTGCAGAGAGGGGAGCCAGATGAGAAGTACCTGAACTACCCCCGTCCAGGTAGGGCCCCCCGGGCAGTGATGGGCGCTTGGGCTAAGACTCAGCATGGAAGACTTCGAACTGGGAACGAGGCGCTGGGATTTATGCCATAAGGGGTCCCATTGGCCTCTGTGTGGGGAGCCATGTAGGGAGCAAGACCGGAAGCAGGGAGACCAGGGGCTGGTTGCTGTGGAGGTCCAGGGGGCAATGGATGCCAGCTGGAGAGGGGTGTGTTTGTGGGGTGAGCTGGTTGGAACCGGGCTCTCTTTTGAAGGTGATCCAAAGAGCTGTGGTGATGGTGCCTTATCATCCTGCCATTTCTGGCTCATAGCTGAGAATGCAGCAATGAGCTCCTGTGACTCCTCTCTTCAAGGGAGTTGCATTCTTTTTTACTTTATATTTTTGGTTTTTTAGGGCCACACCCACAGCATATGGAGATTCCCAGGCTAGGGGTCGAATCGGAGCTGTAGCTGCTGGCCTACACCACAGCCACAATGACGCGGGATCCAAGCCGTGACTGCAACCTATACCATAGCTCATAGCAATGCTGGATCCTTAACCCACTGAGCGAGGCTAGGGATAGAACCTGCGTCCTCATGGATGCTATTCAGATTCATTTCCACTGAGCTATGGTGGAAACTCCTGGTCTCATTCTTTTTTCTTTCTTTCTCTTTCTTTTTTTCTTTTTCTTTCTCTCTCTTTCTTTTCTTTTCTTTCTTTCTTTCTTTCTTTCTTTCTTTCTTTCTTTCTTTCTTTCTTTCTTTCTTTCTTTCTCTTCCTTCCTTCCTTCCTTCCTTCCTTCCTTCTTTTCTCTCTCTCTCTCTTTCTTCTGCTTTTTAGTGCTGCGCCTGTGGAATATGGAAATTCCCAGGCTAGGGGTTGAATTGGAGCTGCAGCTGCCAGCCCACACCACAGCCACAGCAATGCAGACCCAAGCGGTGTCTGTGACCTACAGAGCAGCTTGCAGCAATGCTGGATCCTTAACCTGATAAGCAAGGCCAGGGACCGAACCCTCATCCTTGCAGATACCAGTCAGGTTCATAACCAGCTAAGCCATAATGGGAACTCCAGTGGTTGCATTCTTTGGGGAGGGACCCAGCAAAATGGACCAAGATGTGAGGAGAGCCCAGAGGGCATGCCACCCTGAAATGGCTAAGGATGACCTCCCAGGGCAAATGGCATTTGGGCTGAGTCTTGAAGAAGGAGTAGGAGTTCGCTACCTGGCCGGGAAGCAGAGGAGAAAGGGCACCTGGCAGAGATAACAGCCTGGGCACATAGTGGCTTGTTCAGTTTCATCTTCCCTCCTGGGGATTTGAGAACACTGGGCCTAGCTGTGTTTCCTGATGGTACTGCCAGTGCCTGGCTCCAGAAATATTGCTATTTGATGGATAAAAGCCAGCCTGGTATATTTGGGAAATGGCGAGTTGGCTTGTACTTTGGAGCCACACATGCGATGAGGTATTTTAGGCATGTTGGCTCCCAACTCTGTATATTCGAGAGGCTTCAGAAGGTAACTGAGTGGACGGTGAGGTTGTGGGGGCATAGCCCTCTGCGTAAGTGTGGGGAAAGACCAGCCACACACACCATAGGGTGTGGCTAACGGAGGTGAAGGGGGTCACAGCTCCCCACGGCTCCTTAATGCTACCTTTGAGCTTGGAGGCAAGTCTGGGGAGATTGAAAGCGGGCGAGGCGGTGTCTATCTTGCTCATAAGCGCTGATGCGTGCCAACAAGGAGCTATTGAAGGGAATCTTTTTTCCTTTAATTTTTTTAATTATAGTTGATTTACAGTGTTCTGTCTATTTCTGCTGTACAGCAGAGTGACCCAGTTGTACATATATATGGGTGCGTGAGAGGTTCAGAGGAGCCTTCTAGAGAGTTCGCTCTGGAGCTTTGAGGAGGATATAAGACAGTAGTTGAGGGAGAGGGCAGTCAAGGCTGTCGCCAAGGTCCACTGCCATCGTCCCTTGGTAATGCTTTCTTTGGGACAACCCTCCCCCTACCCCCAGGTCCCACTTACACCTCCTGGTTCCTCCTAGGACCGCCCCCCCCCAGAGGAACGCAGACCAGGGGAGAATGGAGCAAGGAGGAGAGGCAAGTCCCCAAACTCCAGTAGCTCAGCCAGCAAGCCCCGCCTCCCCGCGCACCGTCAGGCCAGCTCTCTTGGCAGCGGGCATAGGAATTGGCCCCGAGCGAGTTCCCCGGGTAAAAGGTGCAACCTGGGCGTGGGCTGCTTTCCTTGTGAAGGTTGTTGCTTCCCCTCAGGCTCACCCTCGCTGCTGCTTAGTAATCTGCAGGCTGCAGTCTGCCCGTGAAGGAAGTCTTGCAACACGGAGTGTCAGGCTCGCAGGTAAATAGGCGGTGTGTGTGCCCGGAGCCTGGCTTACGTCTGACTTCTGGGGAAGCCTCCCTCCCCGCCGGCCTTCGGGCTGTGCCCCCGCTCTGCCTCTCTGTCTTGCTCTCCCGGGACTGCCCCATCCTTTCCTGGGAACCAGGTCAGGGGCCCCTCTGGCAGGTGTCAGAGGGCATGAATCAGGCCCCTGCAGGAGGAGATGGGAGAGCTGGGCTGAGGCCCAGCGGGGAGGTTAATTGGATGACTTATCTGGTCAACAGCCAATCGAGTAAACGCCCTTGAGAGAATTAGGAGCCTGCATGTAGGATGGTTCATCTCTTTGTGGGAGAAGTTTAGGTAATTGTAACTACATGTCGGTCAAAATGACTCAGTTGATTTCTCGATGCCATTAGTGGAAACTTTCATTTCACACAGGCAGGTGACTTCAGAGAGGTGAAAGCTGGCTGTCCTTTTGGCTGGTGGCTCGATAAGGCGATGCCTTCCATTGGCCAATGATTTTCAGGGTGATGGACTTTCCAAGGCACGTTTACCTGAGCTGAGGCCCAGGTCAAGGCTTTCAGCTGGTTGGTATGTGAGACCTGACAACCTTTGAATTGGGTTTCTCTTCCACACTCATGTCAGTTTGATTCAAGAGACCATGACTAGGCCTCTTGGATGGATGTGGGCTAATCGGAGTGATAAATCCTGGGGATGTGGCAAAGGGAGACACTCAGTCATGCCCTTGGGAGGTGAGCTCAGGGTCCAAGGCTGGACTTATACCCAAACAAAGAGAAACGGTGGCGCAATGTGATTCACTGAAGGCAAAGGGTAAGATGGATTCATTCTGTTGAATAAAGCAGGGAATCAAGGAAGGCTTCCTGGAAGAGGTAAAATCTGATAGGAGTCTGGAAGGATAAGTAGGAATAACTGTTCTGCAACTGTGGTCTATTTGGTGATCTCAGGGTTGGCCTCCTGCTGTATGGGTTTTGAGTATAAATAATTGAATCCACTGTAACATTAATAAAAAAGAAGAAAGCATTCACTGACATGGCAAGGACATTTATCCCAAACCTCTTAGTAATTTTTCTTCCTATTGCTCTGCTGATGGAGGACAAGGTCTTTGCCCTTTATGAAATGGTCCACAGTGGACCCAAAAATTGAAAGGCCCTGCATGAAAGAATATCTGCTAAGCATGGGAGATGGAAAGAGTATATTGGGTGTGGCATTAGGATGCTGAGCTATGTAATTCTTCTCACTTTTTCAAAATTATGAAGATTCCTCTAGGAAGAGGATAGTCTATTATTTATCTCTCTATCTTCCAAAGCCACATGACTGTCACCTTTTTTTACGGAAGTGGAATAAGTCATCCTTCTGTCTGTGTCCCCAGGTGGAATCCCCATCCCATGGTGTGGGTCCCATATATAGGCTTTGGGGGATGTTTTTCTCTGGTTCAAAGTCTGGATCTTTCTTGCTTGTCCCAATACCATAAATGTCAGAATTTTTAAAGTCTTTCCAGACCAACCTTTCTAATTTTTTATTAACCCCCTAGGAAGAACTCTCCAATTGGCTCCACTTTCCTTACTTTTACTGAAGGTATCCAGGACCGTATGTGCAAACTATATGTGTAATTTCACAGGTGCCCTCGGGGCCATCTGGGAGATGCCGGGTCAAACCAGGGCTCTTCTGGAGACCCTTGACCTCAGCCAAAAAACATCTATTTAAGGAAGAAAAGAGAACCCAACCAGCACATCCTGCTTCGTCAGGGCCTCTGATGCTCTAGGAATTGGCCACGAGTCTCCCCTTTTCTTCTACTCTGTAAGTTGGGCTTTGAAGAGGGTAAGCTTTTCTAGAAGAGTGCCAGGCAGACAAGGAGGATACACCTGAAGCTGGCCATCAATGTCATTTTTATCAATAAATCTGTGTGTGGCCAATTGCGGAGTTGAGAGGGGAGAAGAGACATCAGTGTGCATATGGGGACTTCCTTGGTGGCTCAGCGGGTTAAGGGTCTGGTGTTGTCACTGCTGTGGCTCAGGTTCAACACCTGGCCCAGGAACCTCCACATGCCAAGGGAGTGGGCAAAAAAAAAAAATTCATAATAAATAATAAAGCACAATGTAAAAAAAAAAAGGAGTGCACATAGACTGCCAGAGTTCCATCTGTAACTGGGCATTCAGTGTAGGATCAAGACTGATTTTTAAGCCACAATGTTGTGTGAACCTTTTCACCTTTGACCTCAGACATGACCCACCTCCTCCAATTGGCCGGTCTCTCCCCTTACTTTTCTCCTCTTTCAAGAATGACCATTGATGGAGTTCCCACCATGGCTCAGTGGAAATCAATCTGACTAGGAACCATGAGGTTTCAGGTTCCATCCCTGGCCTTGCTCAGTGGGTTAAGGATCTGGCATTGCCATGAGCTGTGGTGCAGGTCATAGACGTGGCTCGGATCCTGCATTGCTGTGGCTGTGGGGTCGGCCAGCAGTTGCAGCTCCAAGTCAACCCCTAGCTTGGGAATCTCCATCTGCTGTGGGTGTAGCCCTAAAAAGCAAAAAAAAAAAAAAGTCCACTGAGCAATGGGTTCTGGGCTGAGCATTCAAAGGTGACTGAGACGCAGACTTGTGGGTGCAGGGAGACCATCAGAATGCCCCCTGGAAGGTGGTAGAGTGTGGCAGCCCAGGTTATAAGAGACCAAGGGCACCCTTCCTGGGCCTGGTGCAGGTCAGGGAGGGGATGGTGAGCTCGTGGCAGAGGGGAGCAGATCGGAGACTGCTTTAGTTTCCTAGAGCTGCCATAACAAAGTATCGCTAACTGGGTGGCTTAAAACGTCGGAAATTAACTTTTTTATACTTCTGGAGGCTAGAGGTTAGAAATGGAGGTGTCACCAGGGCCATGCTCTCTGTGGGCCCTAGGGGAGAGTCTGTTCAACACCTTTCACCTTGCTTCTAGCGTCGCTGGCAATCCTGGGCATTCTTTGGCTTGCAGTTGCATCACTTCCAGTCTCTGCTTCTGTCGTCACATGACATTCTCCCCACGTCCCTGTGTCCCTTCTCCAGTGTGACCTCCCTGTAACTTTATTACATTTGCAAAGACCCTGTTTCCAAAGATCACATTTGTAGGTCCTGGGGATGCTGGCTTCAACCTATCTTCTTTGGGGACACAGTTCAACCTGTAATGGAAGCATTGCAAGAAGTCATCATGGCTGAAGCATGAGAGCTATGAGAAGGATTATCAAGAATGTGGAATTTTAGATTCTTAACTTAACTGATCTTTGGGAATTAACTGACAGAGAAATAGGTCAGAAGTGACAGTAACACAGATTATACTTTGGGGTTGGATCCCACATTCTCCAGCCAGCCTTTCTCTGTTCCTAGAGATGCCCCAGGCTGGGTGCTTTCAGCTTCTTAGCCTCTCTCCTCTCCTCTGCTTCTTATGATGAAATTGGGACCCATTAGAGATGTTCGAGCTGATCTCCTGAAAGGACTCCTCCTATCGGGCTGGTGTGTCAATGCTCTCTGGGTGAGACTGTAGTTACTGTGACGAAGAGAGCAGAAGAGAGGAGTTCATACTTGTGTAATCAGAAGACCCGACTGGGGCTTGATGAGGCTGCCCAGGGAGTATGTCCCTTGAAATGCTTCCTGAGTGACAGCAGCTTAAAAGAATGAGCAAGGGGAGATTCACAGAGATAGCCTTTCCAAAGGAGCATAGGAAGACCTATGCTGAGCTTGGAGTGACAGAAGGGGAAAGTGCATGGAAAAAAATAAGAAAGAGAAAAAGAAAGAACATCGTGGAACACCTCTGCCCGGTAGCTCTTATGTGTGGCAAACTCTCTCTACAAAGTGTGTGTTGTGTTTTGCGTGACTAAGAGTCCAGAGACAAGTTTAAACACATAAGCCCCACGTAAAAGTCAATAAGAAAACATCGGAGGAAATTCATGACACAATGTCCCTTTTTATATAACATCTTTTCTCTTGAAATTCAAACAATCCATTGCTTCAAAGGGACACAGCAGCCGCCACATATTGATCTGAATGATGTCCTTCACAGCATCCCGGCAGAGGAAATAGCTGCAGAGGGAATTGCCCAGTGGTATTCTTGTAGCCAGGGAAGCAAATGAAGATTTATTTATTTGGGGGCATTTATTTTGGGGTGAGGTAGGAGATGCCTCTAGCACTGTTTCCAGGAGTCAGAATCAGCATGAGAATAATCAACCTTCATTTAGTCAATCAGTATTTATTGAGCCCCTACTATGTGCTGGCGTTATGTGGCCGTGTGATTATTCTTACCTGTGAAATGTACAAGGGTTGGGGGAAGGAGGCACCAGGGCCCTGAACATTGGTCAGATGGTACCTCTGGGATGGCAAGGAGAGAGTTCCTGGCCATAAACTGTAAAATCTCAGAGATTCTTAGGCGGGAAAAAACCAGATCATTTTAAGCACTGTGGTTCTTCCTTTGATGCTGGACGGTAGTACAACAATGAATTTGGTGGTAGGTTTAGGATGTTTATGACCCATCCTAATTCGAAAATAGCCTGCAGTGGACTTGTGGGGCGAATGACTGAATACCTCAAGGGAAAGAATGGCCTTCGTGTCCAGCACTGGGCTGGCTTCAGTAGTCCCTTGGATTGTGTTTGCCAAGTTCTTCCAGCAACAAATATTTGATAAGATAGATAGAGAGAGAGAGGTAACCTTGGTTTATATCTTTGAGTTTCATGTGTACAACACTGCATCTCTACTTCTGCACACGCTAGGGCACGCTCACCACAAACCCTTAGTTTCCATCTGTCACCGTATCATGGACCCCTTTACCCATTTTGCCCACCTCTGACCCCCTCTGGTAACCACTACCCTGCTCTCTGCGATTTATGTGTTTATTTCGTTTGGTTTGGTTTGATCATTTATTTACTGTTTGTTTGTTTTTTATATCCCACATGTAAGTGGAATCATGTGGTATTTGTCTTTGTCTGATTTATTTCACTTAGTAGAATACCCTCGAGGTCCATCCATGTTGCCACAAATGGCAAGATTTCATCTTTTTTTTAATGGCCAAATACTGTTTCATTGTATATACATTCCACATGTTCTTTATCCAGTCACCCATTGATGACACTTAGGTTGCTTCCATATCTTGGCTATTGTAAATAATGCTGTAATGAACATCTCTCTCTCTCTCTCTTTTTTTTTTTAGGGCCATACCTGCGGCATATGGAAGTTTTTAGGCCAGGGGCTGAATCAGAGCAGCAGCTGCCAGCCTACATCATAGCCACAGCAATTCAAGGTCCAAGCTGCATCTGTCACCTATACCACAGCTTGCAGCAATGCTGGATCCTTAACCCAGCAAGCAAGGCCAGGGATCAAACCTGCATCCTCATGGATCCTAGTTGTGTTCATTTCCACTGAGCCACAACGGGAACTCCAAACATATTTTTTTGAATTAGAGTTTTTGTATTCTTTGGATGAATACCCAGAAACAGAATAGCTGGATCATATTGTATTTCTTTTCCTATTTTTTGAGGAGTTATAACGTTTGCCACAGCGGCTGCACCAATTTACATTTCCACTGTCAATGTACAAGGGTTCTTCACTCAAATATATTTCCTTTCTGTTCTGGATACAGAGCTAGACCACATTTCCCAGGCTTCTTTACAATTAGGTGGGGCATGGGGTGGAATGACAGATGCCACTTCTAGGTCTGGCTCTTGCATATCCTTTCTGTCCCTCTGGCAGGAGTCTGAGGGTCCTGCAAGGGAGAGTGAGGCCCTAGAGAAGAGCAGAGGCTCAGAATGGAGGAGACTTAGTCCTGGAATAAGTACACTGGAGACCCCTGGGCCAATCACAAAGAAATGTGAAAAATCAACCTCGTGTGATGCCAGTGGTTCTCACTTGACAATCTCTGGGGTCGTTTATGGTGTTGCAAATGGGGGTAGGATGTACTACTGGCATCCAGTACGTAGCAGCTAGGGGACACAAGACAGTCCCCACAACTAAAACATCATATGAACACAAATGTTAGTAGTGTCACTGAGATTTTGCCAGTTGTTACAGAGAACAGCATTGTCACGCACCTGAACTAATACGCTGGTGAACTCTGATGGTCGGGTCATGATTTATTCATTCAACAAATTCTTGACATCTACTATGTGCCAGGCAACTCTCTGGACACCGGGATACAGCAGTGAACAAAACGGGCAAAAATCTTTGCTTTCATGTAAGCCACTGTCTACAGTGGAGACGGTCAAGCAGTAACAACACTCAAATAAAATATACAGTCTATCGATGACAATAACTGCTGTGATGACAATAAAATGGGATCTGGGGGAGGGATGACTACATGAAAGTATTACTATTTAATTTTTTTTTTTTTTTTTTTTGTCTTTCTGCCTTTTCTAGGGCTGCTCCTGTGGCACATGGAGGTTCCCAGGTTAGGGGTCAAATCGGAGCTGTAGCCACCAGCCTGCACCAGAGCCACAGCAACGCGGGATCCAAGCCGCGTGTGCGATCTACACCACAGCTCACGGTAACGCCAGATCCTTAACCCACTGAGCAAGGCCAGGGATCGAACCCGCAACCTCATGATTCCTAGTTGTTAACCACTGCACCACGACGGGAGCTCCTATTTAAATATTTTATTAAAACTTAGCTTCTGGTTGTAAGTCCCACATGGTGATGATAACACCAGCATCCATCTCTAGCCTGGTCCTTTTTCCCTAAACCTTAGGGTCACCTGACTGCTGCACAACCTTACCTGGAGGTACGTGGGCCCCTTGAACTCCACTTGTCCCACACTGAATGCAGAGTTTACATTTTGTCTTCTCCCTCAATTTGATTCTGATCGTCGAAATTAATGACAGAGTCACCATCCATCTAGTCCCCTAGTATAAGTCTGAGTTCCTCTCTCGCCTTTGTCATCCACCACCAAACTCTTGCTGAATTGACTTTGAAATATTTTTTTTTGAAGCTTTTCCCTCTTTTTCATCACAGCTCTCCTTCTGATCCTCCCTGTCCCTGCCTTAATCAGTCATTGTAGCCTATGAAATGATTTGGCTAAAAATAAAACTGAGGCTCAGAGAGAGTATGTCAATTGCCCAGGGACACACAGCCAGCAATGGCAGTGCAATGATTCAGTCCTGGCTGCTCATGTTCCGACATCTCAGTCTCATTCTTTGAAGATCTTGTCCAGAGGTCACGTGGGCATGGGGAGTGGGGGAGGGTGAAAATGCCCTTGCCCGCTCTCCCAGCCCCTGGCTATGCTGAGAGCTAGCATGTCACCCAATATCACTGCCACCTTTGGGAAAAGTCTGCCAAATCCACACCAGGTGGCAGCCTATGAGCCCCAACCCCTCATCTAACCCATCTACGATTGGGAGAAGAAATATGTGGAATCCATGAACAGGTACACCCCAGTTTATACTGTGGATGAGCAGAAGAGATTGTGTATTTCATAACACATTGTTAATTGCAAAATTCTCTGTGGACGCAAATAAAAACAGTGGGGCTCCCCATGTCCCAGGCTTCCTGTTTGTGTAAGGAGGGAATTCGGTGCAGTACAACCTTTTCTAGAGCCTCTCCCACACTAGGAGAAGCAGCATCTTAGCACCTTCTCCTCCTGTTGGGGGCAGCCTGCCTAAGGCACGCAGCTTCTCCACCTTCCACTCTTCAAGCTCACTGGGCCAGGCTCTGTCTGCCCTGGGGACACCCCAAATTTTCAGCTCAGCCAGGAGAGGTGGGAGTCGGCCTAACTCAGGGTGATAAGGCAGCACACCCTCTTGTAACTTGGTCGCTCTAAAACCCAAGTCTCCAATTAGATGTGTCAGTAACAAATCTCCATTGGAGGATGGTTTGCTCTCCGAGTCTTCTGTCTTATTTCTCCATTCATTCTGAACTTAGGAAAGGAAAACGCTTTCCCATCCCTCCCCAAGTAAATGATCGCGGTAGTAAATATCATTACGGATTCTAAGAAAGTTGATATTATTTCAGCAAGGATCCACTATGTACTAATCCCAGCTAGGAACTATTCTTGGCCTGAAGGTGTAAATGAGAACAAGACACAGCCCTTGCCCTCAGGGAGCTCACAGTCCAGCCTGGGATTGCTAGACAAAGAACTGGTCTTTTCCGAAGAATCTGTGATCATGATGGAGATAATAAGCTGTGAGCCTGGAGTGTGGGCACTTGGCCAGCCCGGAGGGGTTGGTGTCGAAAGTCTTAGGGTGTCATTGCTGGAGAAGATAGAACCTGATCCAAGACTTGAGGAGTTAATTATGCCAAGAAAGAGGGGAAGGATGCTCCAGGTGGAGGGCACAGGACGGGCAAAATATGCTGAGGATAAAGTTCAGACCAAGAGTGGGAACAAGGAGACTGGAGAGGGGGATGAGGCTCCGATTATGGAGGGCCTAGTATGTCACGGAAGAAGTTTGGACTTTTTAATTTTTTAAAATTATTTTATTTTATTTTTATTTTTGTCTTTTTGCCTTTTCTAGGGCCGCTCCCATGGTATATGGAGGTTCCCAGGCTAGGGGTCCAATCGGAGCTATAGCCACTGACCTAAGCCACCACAACTCGGGATCCGAGCCGCGTCTGCAAACTACACCACAGCTCACAGCAACGCCGGATCCTTAACCCACTGACCAAGGCCAGGGATCGAACCCGCAACCTCATTGTTCTTAGTCAGATTCGTTAACCACTGACCCAAGACGAGAACTCTAGTTTGGACTTTTTTAAAAAAAATTTTATGGCCTCACTCTTGGCATGCAGAAGTTCTCTGGCCAGGGATTGAATGGGAGCTGCAGGTGCAGAGATGCCTGATCCTCCAACCCACTGTGCCAGGCCAGGGATTGAACCCACACCTCTGCAGTGACCTGAGCCACCGCACTCAGGTTCTTAACCCGCCGCACCATGGCAGGAACCCCTAGAATTTTTTTTAAAATAGCAGGTGGGAGGTAGGTGATAGAAAGGCATTGAATACTTTTAAACCCACATGGGGAGAGTTCCCATTGTGGCTCAGTGGAAACGAATCTGACTAGTATCCTTGAGGATGCGGGTTCGATCCCTGGCCCTGCTCAGTGAGTTAAGGATCCGGTGTTGCCGTGAGCTGTGGTGTAGGTCACAGACATGGCTCAGATCCCGTGCTGCTGTGGCTATGGCATAGGCTGGTGGCTATAGCTCCAATTTGATCCCTAGCCTGGGAAACTCCATATGCTGTGGGTGCAGCCCTAAAAAGACAAAAAACAAACCAAAACCAAAACCAAAAAAAAAAAAAGAAAAGAAGACTCAAACCCCACATGGTTTGACTTCCCTGTGTGAATAGAGGATTTAGGGAGTCACGGAAGGCAAGTGTGGTGGCAGGGAGACCAGGACAGGTGTGCGGATTGAGTGAGTTAATTCAGGTCGAGGGCATGGAACAGTGCCTGGCACAACCATATGTATTGCTTACTATGTAAGAATTTGCTATTGTTGGTGTAATCCATCAGAATGGTCTAAGTCAAGAATCAGCCAAGCTTTTCTAGCTCGAACTAGGTAGCAAATTTGTTTACTTTTCATGCCATTAGGCTTGCCTGGTAATTACTCAGTTCTTTTGTTTCATCACAAGGGAGTTTTTGTTGTATTGTTATTTACATAGACAATATGCAAATAAGTCAGTGTGGCTGCATTCCAATAAACTTTATTTCTTTAAAAAATTTTTTAAATTTTTTTGTCTTTTTAGGGCCACACCTGCGGCATATGGAGGTTCCCAGCCTAGGGGTTGAATTGGAGCTGTAGCCGAAGCAAAGCCAGATCTGAGCTGCATCTATGACCTACACCACAGCTCAAGGCAATATCTATCAGGTCCTTAACCCACTGAGCAAGGCCAGGGATCAAACCTGCTTGCTCGTGGGTCTTAGTTGCATTCATTACCGCTGAGCCATAATGGGAACTCTATTTTTTTTTTTTATGGCCACACCCTTAGCATATGGAAGTTTCTGGCCCAGGGGTCGAATCTGAGCTGCAGCTGCAATCTACACTGTAGCTGCAGCAACGCTGGGTCCTTAATCCGCAATGCTGGGCTGGGGATCGAACCCATGCCTCTGCAGCGACTGGAGTTGCTGCAGAGGCAACACTGGCTCCTTAACCTGCAGTGCCATAGTAGGAACTCCACCCTTATTATTATTCTTAATTGGACAGTCTGGGTCACATGGGTTACCATTTGTGAGCCGCTGTCTCTTCACCTTTAACATGGGGATCAAAAGATCTGTTTCCTTGAGTAGCGAGGTTTTGCAGGAGTGACACAGTAATTCTGGCAATACATCCAGTTAATGATAGTTCTTATTACTGCTGGTCCTATATGGGTAAAATTTCAATCCATGTCTCCTTGGACACTAAGTTTGATTCTGCTGATCTGGTTGGTCAAGTGTGTTTATTTTCTCTTCTTTCACGCTGCCATTGACATGCATGGCTGAACACACCTTTATCTCGTTGTTGTGTCATGAAAAAGGCTAACCCTCCAGGCAAGTGGCCCTTTATGAGATGTCATATTGTACAATTCCTTTATGAGATTGTACCCCAATTTGCCACCCCCACTGGTATGCCTGGAGTTCTTATTCCTTGTGCTATGTATCACGTGCCCATTAAGCCAGTGTTTCCTGAGGCAATGTAGGGAAGCAAATGTTTAATCCATCAGGAGGTAGCAGCAGATGAGACATCTGATCACCTGGCATGGGAAGGGAATTTGAAGGAATGGGACATAGGACAGATACAGCTTCACGCTGGAAACTGGAATTGCCAGCGGAGTTACTAAACATAAAAATGGTTGTGAAATTTGGCAGAAGTGCTGACAAGCAAGAAGGTAAATTTTATTCTTATGGCAACTCTGTGATGGTTGTTAGTTCTATGTCAACTTGGCTGGACCATAAGACCCAGATACTTAGTTAAGCATTAGTGTAGGTGTTTCTATGAAGATAGTTTTTGGATGAGAGTGACGTTTAACTTGTTTGAGTAACTCAGATTACCTTCCATAATGTGGGTGGGCCTCATCCAATCAGTTGAAGGCTCCAATAGAAAAAGACTAGCCATTTTGAAGGAAGAAGGAATTCCACCTGCCTTTGGACTTGAACAGCACCTCTTCTCTGGGTCTCCAGCCTGCCAGCCAACTCTGCAGATTTTAAGTTTGCCATTTTCTACAATCACATGAGTCGATTCCTTAAATTTCCTTCTCTCATTCTCTCAATCTCTCTCCGTAGACATATCCTACTGCTTCTGTTTCTCTGAAGATCCCTGATGTACAACCCCAGGGAGGTGGTGTTAGCAGTTTGCTCCATTTTACAGATGAAGACACTGAGAGGCTTATGAACATGTCAGACTCCCTGGGAGGTGTGTGTGGGGGGTCGGTGACAGGACCCAAGACCAGGTAGTCCCAGCATCTACTGCTTCTGCCTCTCAGATTCTTTTTTTTTTTTTTTTTTTTTGTCTTTTTTAGGGCCATACCATAGCGACATATGGAGGTTCCTGGGTTAGGGGTCTAATCAGACTTGTAGCCGCTGGCAATGCCAGATCCGAGCTGCATCTGTGACCTACACCACAGCTCTCCACAACGCCGGATCCTTAACCCACTGAGCGAGGCCAGGGATTGAACCCGCAACCTCATGGTTCCTAGTTGGATTTGTTTCCACTGCGCCACAATGGGAACTCCTCTCAGATTCTTTTTAAGACAAGCTAAGTGTGGTATATAGTCATGAAAAGCCAGATTTTCAATGAACAATTAAATAACTAATAGTTTCAACTTGTGTCAACTAACAGCAAACACTTAAAGCCATGCTTTTCCATTGGTAATTTCAGCAGCGCCTCTGGGCAGTGAAATGAACACATAGGTCAGCACTGCCTTTCCCCAGCTGCCCCTCTGCTTGGCCTTCTATCCTGTTCTCTTTCTCTTCCCACCCTCTGACACTAAGACCCCTCTGGTTTCTCAACTCACATTCCTATCTTCCAGCTGCCACTGGCTGACACATTAGCCATAGCAGAGGCTCAGAAGGGTTGTTTCCAGCTAAATATACATATATATATATTTTTAGGGCCGCACCCACAGCATATGGAGGTTCCCAGGCTAGGGGTCGAATCAGAGCTGTAGCCGATGGTCTACACCACAGCCATGGCAATGTCGGATCCAAGCCATGTCTGTGACCTACACCACAGCTCATGGCAACACCGGATTCTTAACCCACTGAGCAAGGCCAGGGATCGAACCCACAACCTCATGGTTCCTAGTCGGATTCGTTTTCGCTGCGCCACAGTGGGAACTCCTCGTTGGTTTTTAATGTATTCTCATCTTGTCACACAGGTTACTGGCACTGTTTTTAAGCTTCTCTCTGTGTGTATGGTATGTGCACATATATGTGCGTGTGCGCAAGTGTGTATGTGTGGTGTGTGCATGCATGCCAAAGTGTGTGTATGCGCTCTTTTCCGAATACATCAGTCTTAACTTTTTGAGAGGAAACCCTTCAGGCTGACTCCAGATGGACCAGCATCAGGGAGAAAATAGCTCCGAAAGGGACCCAGGAAACACTGGGGAACTGCCGCAAAGTCAGATGTTCATGGTCGTATTGACTTGGGTCCCATTCCGTGTCTGAGGGTGGCAACCCTGACTACAGCAGGGGGTACTCCTTCCACACAGGGACCAAGCGGTCCTGACCGCCCGTGCAGTTACATGGTCTGGGCTCGCTCTTGCAGGGATGGTGCAGTAGGAAAATTGGGGATTTCGAAACTGAAAAGGTGCCTTAAATCCTTCTGAGATCCAAACAGCCTATCCACTAAATGAGAACGCACACAAATACCCTCTGCTCGGTGGGGGAAGAGCTAAAAGCTTGGTCCCAGAAGACCTGGGTTTGAATCTCTGCTTCTCTGTCTAATGATAGAGTGTTAGGAAAGTCCCCGAGTCTTTGTCTCAGTACCCTTATCTGAAAATAGGTGCGTAGCCATGTCTGAACATTCCATACCATATATTTGTTGTTGCTGTTTGGTTTTTTTTGTTTTTGCTTTTTTAGGGCCGTGCCTAAAAAGGCTGGCTGCCAGCCCATGCCACGGCCCCAGCAACAGCAATGCCAGATCCTAGCTGCATCTGTGACCTACACCACAGCTCATGGCAACTCCAATCCTAGACCCAATGAGTGAGGCCAGGGATCGAACCTGGATCCTCACGGATACTAGTCGGATTCATTTCTGTTGCACCACAGCAGGTACTCCACACATATTTATTTTATTCGATGAATATATGCTGTTGTTTGTAAAAGTCGAATAATATTGCTAGAGCTTCCACTTCAAAGAGCTTCCAGTGAGACACATGCATGTAGAAGTCTTTCCTCAGAGTCAAAATCTGATCACTTCTTCCCCCCTCACTTTTCTTCCTCCCTCCTTCACCCGTTTCTTGTCTTCCCTTCTTCTTTCTAACTCTCTACTCTGTCCTCCCTTCATTTCTCCAATCCCAGGCTCTTCTCAGGAAAAGGTAGGGGAGTCCAGGTAATCGTTGAGGGGTGTAATAATGTGGACAAGATAGTCATGTGTCATTCTTTCCCCTGCGATGTTTATAGCAGGTGAAATACAGTCAAAATGCATATCAAGATCAACCTTGGTATAGTGCAGGGAACTCTATGTAATACTCGGTAATGACCTATATGGGAAGAGAATCTGAAAAAGAATGGCTATATGTATATATATAACTGAATCACTTTGCCATGCACTTGAAATTAATGTGACATTGTAAGTCAACTGTGCTCCAATAGAAAATAAAAACACCACCACCAAGAAAATTAGCCTTAAAGGGGGAATAAGTCCACCCAAAATACAGTGGGTGGGAAGGATCTGGAAGATGGTGGAGCAGTGGGTGGATCTGATGGCGAGGGTGGGTTTGGAAGTGATGATGGGCCCAGAAGACCCTTAGACTCCACCAGCCTGGAGTGATCCCCAAAGTCTGAGAAAAGTAGACTTTTTATACTTTTGCTCTATAGTTCAGATAATACAGCTGGGTAGGGGGGCATGTAGGGTGAAACCTTAAAGTATGGTCTTTGTCAATGTGGCTTGGATTTCTCCACTCATCAGGAGTCCCTGAAGTGGTCACTCATGTTGTTCACTTATTATTATTATTATTTTTTTTGGTCTTTTTGCTATTTCTTGGGCCGCTCCTGCGGCATATGGAGATTCCCAGGCTAGGGGTCCAATCGGAGCTGTAGCCACCGGTCTATGCCAGAGCCACAGCAACACGGGGATCTGAGCCGCGTCTGCAACCTACACCACAGCTCACGGCAATGCCGGATCGTTAACCCACTGAGCAAGGGCAGGGATTGAACCCGCAACCTCATGGTTCCTAGTCGGATTCATTTCCACTGCGCCACGACGGGAACTCCATGTTGTTCACTTATTCCTTCAAGCCCTGGAAAATCCTCTCCCATGGGTGTGAGCTGAACCCGGTAACTTGCTTCTAATGTGCAGCGTGTGACAGGAGTGAGATGTCTTGAACAGGATGAGGTTATATAAGATGGTGATTACTGTCTGTTCTTTCCATTTTTTTATTAAAGTGTATTTGATTTACAGTGTTGTGCGGATTTCTGCTGTACAGCAAAGTGACCCAGTCACACATGATCATATACAACGTATATGTACATTCTCAGCCATCAGGGTCTACTCCAGGAGATTGGATATAGTTCCCTGTGCTATGCAGTAGGACCTCATTCCTTATCCATTCTAAATGTACTAGTTTGCACCTACTAACCCCAAATTTCCAGTCCATCCCACTCCTTCCTCCCCCTTGGCAACCACAAGTCTGTTATTAGTGTCTGCGAGTCTGTTTCTGTTTTGTAGATAGGTTCATTTGTGGCATATTTTAGATTCCACATATAAGTGTTCACTCATTTTTGACTGCCTTTTTTGGGGGGGGAGGGGGGAGGCTGCACACACAGCATACGGAAGTTCCCCAGCTGGGGGTTGAGGGTTGAACCTCTGCCACAGCAGCGACCCAAGCCACTGCAGTGACAATGCTGGTTCTTTCACCCACTGCACCACAAGGGAATCCCTTGGTTGCCTTTTAATGAGGGGAAGGACAAGCCTGACTAATTCTCCCCATTTTGGGGAAGGATGAGACTCTCAAACTTAGGCCCTTTCAGAACCTCTGGTGAGCAGCCTTCCCCCTTTGCTTTATAACTGGCCTCACTAGGTGAATTCCTGCAGGTCTGGTTTGAGGTCTTTCAAGTGAGACTCAGCTTCCCATCACTGTCTATGCTCCTCATCTGTGTCCCCAGTAACAAGCACTGGGCCTGTGTCAGTCATTGACCATTGAATATTTTTACAGCTAAATCTGTTGCCGGATGACAACTACTCTGGGCATTTGGGTCTTTGCTGATGATGCCCTGCTTATTGGCTCAAGGATCGATTTAGATTGAAAGGCGGAAAGCAAATAGTTCCACAGCTCCCACTGTGTGCCAAGTATTGTGGTAGACTCAATACACAGGTTATCCCATATATTCTTCAACATTAATCTACAACAAGGAATTATTGTTCTCATCTGTTACTAATGAGGAAATGGAGGCACAGAGTGGTTAAGACACTTTCTCCATGCTACACAGCAAAATTGAGATTTAGACTCATACTTCTCCCAAGATTTTAAACTCCTGCCATAAGTATCTCGGATATGCTAAGATCATTGACTTAAAAACCAGATAGTTAACACATAACCTACTTACTGTGGGTCAGGAAGTGGGGACCTGGAGAACAGTGAGTGGTTTGGAAGAAAAGCTGCAAGGGAGACAGGAGGAAGCGGGGGAAGGAACAATGATGTCAGAGAGATCCCCGGAACTGGCTCTGAAGGGTGTTTCTCACTGGGTTGAGGAACATGGGCTTTATCTTATAAGTGCTGGAGAACAACAGAAGGGTTTTATTTAAATGAAGAACAGGGAGTTCCCTGGTGGCTCAGTAGGTAAAGGACCCGGCATTGTCACTACTGTGGTTTGGGTCACTGCTGTGGTGCAGGTGTGATCCCTGGCTTGGGAACTTCCACATGCCATAGGTTTGGCCATCCCCCACCCCCTACCCCAACAAACAAACAAAAGATAAATGAAGGAAAGGATTGGACTTATATTTAGAGAGAGCATCCAGCAGCACTGTGGAGGATAGAGGCAGAAGGGCAGGGGGCTGGGGGCTAGGCAGGAAGTAGAAATAGCAGTTATAATGCCACTGAAAGAGAATAAAGATGATGGTGGTGACATGGCTTAAGGACTGGGCGTTTATGTGGCAGAAACTGTGCTAAATGTATTACATATGCTCACTCATTTAATATTCAGAACAGCTTTAGGAAGTGAATGCTTCTATTAGCATCGCTTTTCATATGGGGCCACAGAGGCACCAAGAGGTTAAATACTAATTGTTCCCATCATAAGAGAACAAGCCCTGAAGAGACGTGCTTCTTGCTCTGAATCTTACAGTTTTCAGTTGGTTGGATGGCAGAGCTAGGACTCGAGCTTATACATCCTGGATCCAAAGCTGACAGTCTTCCGCTATTCCGCCGTTTTTCTCCACCATGCCGGTTTTCTCATTTGCCAAATCACATTGGATCCTGGACCCTAAGGGGAGGAAGAAATCTTTGTGATCATGAAGGTCACCTTCCTGCCTCTCCACACCCCCATCCAGATGCTCATCACCTTCCTGTGCCATCTGTTTAAATATCTCCAGTGACCAGGGCTTGCGTCCTACCCAGATATCCCGGGACACCAGTGTTATAAGAATGTTTTACATTTTTGTTGAGCCCTGGTGAACATGGCTGACTGCTTTTGGTGCTTGCTCTGAGCCTCTGCTGGCCCTTCCTCCTCCAAACAGCACCTGAAGGCATGAGCTGTGGCTGCAAGGATAAACTGGAACAAAGTCCACCAGGGATTTCAAGGCGTGTTCTTTGCACGAGAATCATCACGAGATGGCCCGGCCTGTGCTAATTGGCTGCATTTGAACTATAACAACATTCAAACCCAGCAAGACAATTAAAGCTGAAAATGGTCAGCAGGGATTAAAAGGATTCAAAGGATAATTGCTTCATAACAAGCCACATTGCTCCAAGTAGCAGGAAGGATTGACAGAACTGGAATTAATTATATTGGAATACGTGTTTATTTTTATAGAGTCTTTAAAATCATTTGGATTTGGCCAAGTTGTGCCTTTCTCCAATCCACTGGGCCTTGGTTAACTGCCACCGATTTATCTGCCAAGTGCAATTACTGCCGTTCTTGGAAACTACGCAGGCACGAAAACATGCTTGCCATTTATCAGTGTGATCAATTCTTTTATTGCCTTTGTAATAATGATGCCTAAATTTGTACAGCGCTTGTAACGTTTACAGAATGCTTTACATATGTTATCTCAGTTTGTCTTCGCAACAACCCGATGAGATGGTTAAGGGCTGGAGTTCCCATTTGGAGATGATAAAACTAAGGCAGAGCAAAGTGAGCTGTACAGCCTGTTCACAGAAGCGCTCTGACTGGGGTGGGCAGTGCCTGCCTCTTTCCTGGTGTCTTTGTTCTTCTGGACTAGAAAAGAAAGCATTTTGTGTGCTAGGTGGGCAAGGCTGTGCACTGCCGTCAAGAAGGGGACAACTCATTGCTGGGGTTCAGGCAGAAGTTGAAACTTTCTCATGAATTGGCTGTTTGAACAGTACCAAGTGAAAAAGGTCCATGATCAGAAAGCAGAGGATGCTTATAGACGTGAAGTTGCTGTAATGAGACCGAAGGAATGAACCTTGGTTTAGAGTTTGAGTTTATGTTCTGCCTCTTCCCTCTCAAGCTTCTATATCTCGTTGTGTATCCTGTCATGTGACTGTTCCTCTCAACATCTTACTTTTCCCCTTTTGTACCATGGGACTAACAATGACCTTCACTGGTGTTCTGGTTAAGGTCAAATGAAACACAGCATGTGCTAGAGCCAGACAAACGTGGGACAGTTTTGTTGCTGACAGTTTTCTTTTCTTTTCTTTTTGGCTGCCTCTCAGCCTATGGGGTTCCCAGGTCAGGGATCGGATTGGAGCCTCGGTTTCAATCTATACTGTAGCTGTGGCAATGCCAGAGCCTTTAAACCACTGGGCTGGGGGCCAAATCTGCATCCCAGCGCTCCAGAGATGCCACCAATCCCATTGAGTGCCACCCTAGGAACTCTTGTTGCTGGCACTTTTCTGTCTGATATCCTTATGTTACTGACTGTGACATAATAAGCAAAAACAAACAAACCAACAAAACTGACCACTTTCGCAGCTTGTTTCTCCAAAGGCTTCACACTCTTCATTTTAAGGTGTGCCTTCATGAATGCTTTCCAATGATAAGAGAATGAGTTACTAGGATTTTGAAATGTATGAATAACAGGCAGGGAAAGTCTTTCCTAGATTCACAAGGTGAATCAACGGGCTTAAGTCAAACAGCACCAAGAGATGTGTGCTTTAGTTCTGACATGTATACCGTTTCCAGCTTTTGGTGACAGCCCTGCTCCTGCGGGCCTGCCCTGCTTTTTGTTCTGGGGCGGGAGTTTTCCAAAGGTCCGGAATGGAAAGGCATATGATAGGCACTCCTCGATTTTGCCGTTCAGGAAAAAACTGCCTGGGGGCCGCACCCTGTGGATTATTGTTCTCTGCATTGCGTGGCATGCGAAATAAATAGAAGTTAGCTTATCTCCCAGTAGGAGCTTAGACTCTAGTTGGGGAAAGAAGGTGGATATACTTGAAATACTTACAGAGCTTGCCTCGTCCCAGGAATGAGCCTGGGTCTGCTCTACGTACTCTCTCTTTTCATCCTGCTGGTGCTCTTATCCCCATTCTGCAGTCTAGGAAACTGAGGTTTGGAGAGGTTCAGAGCCTTTCCAAAGACAACTCAATCTGTCTGCCTCTCAAGACGCCACGCCTACCCTCTTGCTAGTCATGCTGCTAAACCCCGTGAGTCAGGTCCTGGGCCAGCCCTGAATCTGGGACCATGGTCTATAAACTATCACCAAGTGAAGCACAAATGAATAGATTGCTTGCAAAAGAATTTATCATAAGGGAAAGCGGTGAGGTCACAGGGATGGATAATGGTGACTTCTGGGGTCCATCTGACCTGAGTTTGAATCTTGGACCTGTTGCATATGACCAGAAAATCCCTGAGCTTCCTTTCTTGGAACTTATTCTCCACATCTCTGTAAAGGAGGGAGAATGATCTTATGTTAAGCAAGGTAATCTTTGGAAATCACCCAGCACTGGAGATTGGCTGATATGTGCTTCTTCATCTTGCCTCCCATGTAATAGCTACACAACTGCTTCCTCTGGCCATAAGCAACCCCCCCTTCTCACCCCCACCATGTTCATCGCAGGTTCCCTCATCCACGCTCTTTTTGTCGCTGTCAGACAAAAGCTGTCCTGCTCACCTGCTTTGAATCACCTGCTGGCTTCTGGTTCTCTTCTCTGACCCCTGGTGTGTTCTTGGTCTCAGGGAGATGGTGCACACCCATCCTCCCCCACAGTCACTGAATGCATCCGGTTCCCAATCTTGACAGTAGCCCTTAGAACATGTGTTTGAATTCCCTGGATCAGGACTCAGAGAAATCAGAATGTCAACGGAAGCTCCTGGAGCCCGGCTCCAGATTGCAGACACAGGATGCTATGGCTGTCAGAACGGAAGTTCGTCCTTAAACTGAGCTGACACTTGGGAGCGTGGCAGCGAGTTGGAGAGCTCAGATCTGGCCTCCAGTGCCTGGGTTCAGAACCACCTGTGAACAGATGGGGACCTTGTTTCCAAAAGTTTTCCTGATGCAAGTGAAGCTCCGCATGCATATGCTTGGGTACCTGGAGAGAGTGGCTCTGGGCATGTGCATCACGGAGAGGAATTGCCAAACTTCAAGTTGACTAAATGCTGCCAAATGCTCTTTCTTCGTGACTCATCTTCTCAGTATTGTCTGGCTTTTAAAGCTCTGCAGCTCTGATGATGTGAAATGCCATCTCATTATTGTTTACATTTGCATTTCTCAGTGTAAATTGGTGCAGCCACTATGGGAAAAAGTGTGGACGTTCCTCAAAAAACTAGAAATAGAACCACCATATGATCCAGCAATTCCATTCCTGGGTATGTAAACACTAATTCAAAAAGATATATGCACCCTGATATTCATAGCAGCATTACTTGCAATAGCCAAGATGTGGAAGGAACCTAAGTATCTATCAACAGATGAATGGATATAAGAAGTTCCCACTGTGGCTCAGTAGGTTAAGAACCCGACTAGTATCCATGAGGCTGTGGGTTTGACCCTGGCCTCGCTCAGTGTGTTAAGAATCTGGCATTGCTGCGAGCCGTGGTGTATGTAGGTTGCAGATGTGGCTTGCTTGGATCTGGTGTTGCTGTGGCTGTGGTGTAGGCTGGCAGCTGCAGCTCCAATTCCACCTCCAGCCTGGGAACTTTCACATGCCCCAGGTGCAGTCCCCAAAATGTAAAACAAACAAAAAACCCAGATGAATGGTTAAAGAAGAGGTGGTGTGTGTGGGTGTGTGTGTATACATATATATATATTATACATATATATTAATTGGGAATATTACTTTGTCATACAAAGAATATGTATTCTAGATTGTATAGGGTCTGTTGACTATGTACATTGCAATTTTTTTTTCTAATCTATGCATTATCTTTTCATGTGGTTTATGGTATCTGTGTAAAAAAAATGTTTTATTTTATGGAGTCAAACTTCCCATCTTTATAATTTAAATTTTTGGGATTCTTACCACTCGTCTATACATTAGTAATAATGGGGAATCAGGCAGTAGGAGGAGGAGGAGTAAGTGGAGGCTGATACAGAGGAAAATTTGACATTTATTTTGCACAGTTCTGGGAGCTCTAAGTCCAAGATCAAGTTGCTGGCAAGTTTGCTGCCTGGCTAGTAGACGGCTGCCTTCTCACCACGTACTTACACAGTGTGGGGTAGGCTTAGTGGGAGAGAGAAAGAGGGTGGCGGGGGTGCGGAGAGAGAGAAAGGAAGCTCTGGGCTCTCTTCCTTTTTTTATAAGGGCACCAATCCCATCACAAGGGCCCCACCCTCATGACCTCATCTACACAAAATCACATTCCAAAGGCCTCACCTCCAAACACTGTCACGTTGGGGCTTAAGGCTTCCACCTGTGAATTTTAGGGGATACAACCATCCCGTCTGTAACAAATGAGGGTCTCTGTACCCCACACCCAGTTCCCAGCAAAGGTAACATCCTACACAGTTAAAATACACGATCAAAACCAGGAAGCTGACATTGGTTCAATCTGCAGAGTTTATTTGGATTTCACTAGTTTTACCTGCCTTCCTGTGTGTGTGTGTGTATGCAGTTCTATGTTATTGTATCACATATATAGATTCATTTAATCACTGCCACTGCTGAGATACAAAGCCGCTCTGTCACCATAAGACTTCCTGGTCCTACCCATATCTAGTCTGTGATTTTCATTTTGAAGCATCTTAAAGACATGGACCAATAAACCTGTTTTCTGCTTCTCTGGAGGACTTCAAAAGGGTGACTTTCAGTCTAACAAAGTTTTAATATGTGTGCAATACACAAAACAGACCCAGCATACACTCTGGACTCCAGCATCTCTGAGTTTGAGATGCAGCACAGCTCCTTACCCTTGGGGTCACCTTGAGTCACCTCTCCAAGTCCTATTGCTAAGAGCAAGGGTGACAGACTTGTGAAGGTGCGTGCGTGGCACGGTGGGACAGGGGCCAGTAAGTGCCTCGTGAGCAGGGTTACTATAACCAAGGTTTCTCTTTTGGCACCAATCTCATTACCCTGATTTCCTTCCACACAACAGCAATCACAGTTGTTCTGGTCCCTCTCACTGTCCCAGCTGCCTGCCGGAGCCTCTGATTTGGGAAGCTTTCTCTCACTTTTGTCTTCCTCCTCCGCTTTGCTCCCCCGGCAGGAGTGATAACTGGCAGAGGCTTTCTAAGCTCATTAGCTAAGTTCTCACACCTCCCTCCCCTTCGTGTTTCAAACGTTCCCATTTCATCTGCAGTTTGCCAGGGAAGCTGTTGGCCTTTGCTGTCTGGCTGGGTAAATCTTCCCCAGGCCAGCGCCGACGTGCTGGGCGCCCTTTTAGAAGAGCACCCCTGCTCCCCGGCCCTCCCCCGCATCCGAGCAGGGAGGGCTGAGCTGGAGAGAGTTAAGAGCATCCTTGGGGGGGGGAGGGGGGAGGGAGGGGAGAAGCAGCTATTCTGGGAAACAAACACTCCAGGCGTCTCATTAGCATAATCTCAGGAATTAATGGCTTGATTGATGGTCCACATTTCCCCACAGTTTTCTATAAATGATAATGTATTAAAACGAGATGAAGGAAAGAAAACATGACACGACATATATTATTTAGGTGTTTGCAAAGAGGCTGACACACAAACACACACGATTTATCAACAGTCATTTTTTTTTTTTTGCACGGTGTTCTGAGCCCCAAGCCTCCAAGATGTGGAATTAATTTCATAGCAGGTGATTCTAGACTATTTCACATGGGCCATCTGTCGCTTCTTCATCTACCTTTCTGCTGTTACAATAATTAATCATTTCAGAGACTGGCTTGGCCTCGGAGAGTCCAAGAGTGGAGAGAACTGGCGTATGTGTTTTGAAGCGGTGTGTTCCTGTGAGGCAGGCGTGTTCAAATATTTTCCTCGTGCAATTTCCCTGCCCACACCGGTGGGTCAACAGCTGGGGTGGGGGGTGCTTCAGAGTGTATTAGATTGCTATTGTTAAAACTGTTCATAATCTTTCTTTGGAGTAGAAGAATCCAGGTTCAGAGAGGTTACTTAAATTTCTAGGGTCACACAGCTAGTCGGAGAGAACAGTGACCGGAACCCAGGTCCCTCAATTTTTCATGCCTTTGTCCTTCTGGTCCTTGGTCTGAAATGATTCTTCCCTGGAAGGAAGTAAATCTCACAAGAAACAAGAAGATCGCCCTCAAAACCTAGAGGTAGCTCAGCCTAGGACATTGGGGTCACACCCCAATTAAATGCTGCCAACCGATGATTTAATCATTCCAGAAATCAAAATATAGCCTCGCTCTAAGGTGGAATTAATGCGAGAGACATGAGGTCTTTGAACAAATGCAAGTCAGTCTTCCTCGCCTGATGTAACAGTGGGAGAAAGAAAACCCCAGGCCACTTCCTTGATGGAGATGCATTTGCTTACCAACATTGATTGATTGATTAACACCACAAATATTTATTATGTTTATTTTAAATTGTCTTCTTTTGGGCCACGTCTGCAGCAGCATGGACCAGCATGAAGTTCCTGGGCCAGGGGTGGAACGCTAGCTGCCGCGGGGACAAAGCCAGATCCTTAGCCAGCAGAGCCACCAGGGAACTCCTACACAAATATTTATTTATTGGCAAGTTATTGATTGGCAGGCTCTAGGCTAGATGCTGGAGGCACAGTGGTGAAGTCTCTACCCTCAGGGTCCTGCTATGTCAGTGGAGATGCATAAACTGGAGAATTAAACAAGTGTACGTTGCATTAAGTGCTCCAACAGAAACATATTTAGGGCATGCCTGGTGGCATTTTTCCCTATGAGCCTGGGGGCCTTCGGATGGGGAAGATGCATTTGAAATTGGACCCTGATGAGGGGGAGCTGATGGGTGACAAATAGGAGGGGAAGTGGAAACCGATGCACAATGGCCCTGGGCTGAGGCAGAAAGGGAGTCAGGGAATGCGGGACTGGTTGCGAACGGGTTAGGAGAGATAAGTGGGAGGCAGAGTATTCAAGGTCTTCTCCGTGGGTGGTTTTATTATCCCCATTTCATAGATGAGGAAACTGAGGTGCAGAGAATGAGTATAACTTAGAGAAGACCACACAACAGTAAGTGGAGGTAGCTGGACTTCTAACCTAGGTCCATCTGACTCCAGAGTCCAGGCTCTGAGCCCAAGACTGGCAAACTGGGTCCTACAGATCAAGTCCAGTATCCTGCTTGTTTTCTGTAATCAAAGCCTTACGGGAACACAGCCACATCCACTCGTTTCTATATCGTCAATGGCCACTTTCCCAGAGCAACAGCACAACTGAGGAGTTGCCCCAGACACCGTATGGGCTGTAGAGACTGAAATATTCACCATCCTGGAGTTCCTGTTGTGGCTCAGCAGGTTAAGAACCCGACATGGTATCCATGAGGATACAGGTTTGATCCCTGGCCTCGCTCAGTTGGTTAAGGATCCAGTGCTGCTGCAAGCTGCAGCGTAGGTTGCAGATGCAGCTCAGATCTAGTGTGGCTGTGGCTGTGGCTGTGGCTGTGGCCTCAGCTGCAGCTCCAATTCGACCCCTTAGCCAGGGAACTTCCATATGTCACAGGCGCAGCCATAAAAAGAAGGAAAAAAAAAAATTCACCGTCTACTTCTTGAGAGAAAGTTTGCTGACTTTCGCACTAGACTGTAGCCCTGACAGGGGAGGGGACCATGTCTCCGTTGCTCCTTTGTTTCCCCAAAGTCACCCCGTGAGTGCCTCGTATTAGCCAGGACCCAATAAGCATCTGCTGAATGAATGAAGAATGGGAGGTGGTACTTGGAACCCACAAATCAAGGGGCCAGAGATTGGGTGGACAGGATTCGCGTGAGATAAATGCTGGCGCAGGCATACAGGCTCTGCTTGGCTGCGCCAGGTGGACCAGCTTGGCCCAAAGAGAGGGACAAGATGTTAGAAACATCAAGTTGGAGAGACCTTCCCGGGGGTCTACTGAGAAGAGCCTTGAACGCTACCATCGTCAAGTGCAGAGACCTTTAAGCGGCTGAGTTAGCAGTCACAGAGGCTCTGGAAGAGACCTGCTTTGCCAAGACGAAGATTGTAATTGGTTATTGATGTCCTATTTGTATGCTAATGTTGCTCAATAAAGGAGCTAAACCATAATTAACGCTTCGGCTTCCTCTTTAAAAAAAACCCCCTCCCACTGAAAGGTCAATGGATTTCTTATAATAAATTATTAAATAATGGGAGACACAGGAAGTTAAGTTTCTGAGCTATCATCTTTTCAGTTTATGAACTATCATTTTTCCAAAGCACTGGCAATGTTTACAGTTTGTTTGGCCATTTTCCTGCCAGCTTCAGAAATTTTTGGAGTCAGAGTTGGTGTCGAGTGGAAAAATATATTGTTTGCGAGACTTCATCTCTTCAGATATCAAGTCAGTGTTACCTCTGTGATCTGACTTCTCATCTCTTTGTGTCGTTGTTAAGTTAAACAGCACCTTGGCAGGCGTTAGGCTGTATGGAAACCATGATGAAATACGCTCTAATGCAGGTTAGATTTATCTGGTAACGACAAACACGTACCACGAATCCGACTAGGAACCATGAGGTTGGGGGATCTTTTGTGGATAAAATTCTTACTTCTGTCCTGAAAATTCTGCCAGAGGGAAGACCTTCCTGACAGGGATGGACTAGGATAGTTGCACAGGTAGTTGTAGGAGTCCCAGTAAGGGACTATAGATAGAGAGGGAAACCTAGGGAATTTGGGGAGATTGCTCAAGAGAGCCATCAGAACCAGGCAGGATTGCTTGACTGGTGGAAGCACGAGATATGCCTCAGGTCATTGGGTGGGGGATGGGGTGAGGTCTGCATTCAGGTTCCGGCCAAGTTGAAGGACTGCCCTTCTGCTGATTTGAATAAGCACCTGGACCGTCCTAGTTCGACCTTGTAGGATCAAATACTCTCTTACCAGATACCAAGGAGGAGCTATTACTGGAAGAAAGAGGAAGAGGTGGTTCCACCCCCACGCCACGTGGATTATAACTGTAGCCCACCTCATCCTGGGCAGAGCCTCCGTGCCTGCCCTCTTGCCTCTCTCAGAAGCATTTTATCTTAGTGAATCTATTTCTTGCCTATCACTTGTCTCTCACTGAAATCCTTCTGCGCTGAGGCACAAAGAACCTGAACCTCCGTAAGTCCAGACGCTGGGTGAGTGATTCTAATTTAAAAACTGTGGGTTCAGGAGTTTCCGTTGTGGCGCAGCTGAAACAAATCCGACTAGGAACCATGAGGTTGGGGGTTCAATCCCTGGCCTCACTCAGTGGGTTAAGGATCCAGTGTTGCTGTGAGTTGTGGTGTAGGTCATAGATGTGGCTTGGATCTGGTGTGGCTGTGGCTGTGGCTGTGGCGTAGGCTGGAAGCTGTAGCTCTGATTAGACCCCTAGCCTGGGAACCTCCATATGTTGCAGGTGTGGCTCTAAAAGAAAAAAAACAAAAACCAAAAAACATAAAACCCCCCTGTAGGTTCAAATCCCAATCTGGGTTTTGGCCAGGTTCGAGTCCTGGCACATGGGTTCAAGTCCCCATCTGGGTTCTGGCAAGGTTCAAGTCATTAATGGCTGTCAGTTTCATTACTTTCAAGGAATAGACGGGACAAAGGGATGCCTATGAACTTGGGCTCTAGGGTCTGGGTTTGAATTTCTGCTTCACCTTTTAGTATCTGTAAACTTTGGACCTAGCTCTTTTGCGCTTCATTTTACTCAGCAGAAAATAGAAACATGAGTGATATTTCTTGCATAGAAATGTGATGACTAAGAAATTGTACATGAAATGCCCCATATAGTCTCTGGAACACAGTACCGTTAAGCATGATTATAAGTCTCTTAGGCTTAAAATGCTCAAGGGCAATGGCCCACAATGAGGCTAAATGAGTTAGTAAATCGGTCAGCTTTAACCCTTCTCTTCAGACATCAGTGGATTCATTGATAGTTTAGCCTTAGATTTTATGCTAAAAGAGTGTAAGCTGAGATCATCCTGGAGGTCAAAGAATTAACAATTCTAGGTGAGACATCAACTCAAAGCCAAGTGAGGGTATTATTGCATAGAGATCGATTGTTTGTTTATTGGGCACTTACTATGGATCAGGGACCAGGTAGAGTACTGGTGACATAGAAATGAATCAAAAGAACAGTGCTCACTATCTAGAGGGGTCTGTAGACGAGAATTTCAGTAAGGGCTTGTACTGTCAATGTTAGAAATGTTTCTCTAAGAAATGAATTAAGACCTGATCTTTGCATTTTAGTCCTGGTTCTACTAATGATAGGACTTCAGCAAATTTCTGGACTTAATTTCCTCATTTTATTTTTAATTAATTAATTTATTTATTTATTTTGGCCATGCCTACAGCAGGCAGAAGTTTCTGGACCAGACATGGAACTCAAGCCACAGCAGGGACAACATACATACCTTAACTGAAGTTCATAGTTTACATAAGGTTTCGTTCAGTCTTTGTATTGTACATCCTATGGCTTTGACAAATGAATGACATGTAGCCGTTACTGTATTATCAAACAGAACAATTTCGCTGCCACCCAAAATCCTATGTGCTCTACCTAATCATTCCTTCCTCCCTCTCCCTGAGCTCCTGGCAACTCCGCTGATTTTTTTTTCCTTTTTGTGGCCGCACCTGCAGCATATGGAAGTTCCCAGGCCTGGGATCGAACCTGAGACACAGCAGCCACCCAAGCCTATGCAGTCCCAATGCCATATCCTTAACATGCTGCATCACCAGGGACTCTTGTCCCTCCATTTTTTTGCTTCATTTTTTCAAAGCAAATTCTACACATTGTATTTACATGATTTGTAATGCCTGCCTCCTATTGTGTATTATGTAAAGTGGATTATGCTCCTACATTTTTTCCACTGTTCAATAATCAATAATTCCACAGCGGATCTCTTTGAGCCTAACTCATGTTGATGTTTGATGAAGGCTAAAATCTGAAACCTTTCTCTTCCTCTCACAAGATCTAATACAATAAGAGAGAGATGCTAGGGTCAGATGGATAGAGAAGAAGACCTCAGCCGAATGGATTTCCTAAAATATTTTCCCCTGAGTTGAACTTCACATCTCTGCTTGCTAAATGGAAAATGAAACAGACCTCCTCGAAAGCATCGTGGAGGAAAGGAGTCCAACAGACACGAGGAGGCTCTTGTTAGACGTCCTCTCCCCAATGCACCCATCATCTGAGTCTTCCTCTCCCATTTGGGACAGCACAAGAGAGGGGAGGATTCTGACTCTTCCACAGTGTAAGCTTCCCTCCATAAGAAGAAACCAGAGGACTGGGGGATAAATGGACCCCCTTACAAATATTTTGGACTAATCCCACGGGAGAGTCGAGTCAAAGAGGGAAGGCAGTTTTATGGCATGGTGGCCGAATGGCTTTCCCAAAGGCCTATACCTCTGTGTTCTCCTACCAACCATGAATGAAGCTGCCCCAATTTTAAACTGGCCAAATTGCCTGCATACCTGGGCAAGTGTACTTAGCATCATTGTATTTCCATAATAAGGCCACTGAGCAGCAATTATTAGAGCTTGACAAACCTGACCACGCAAATTGGGTGTTTGCTTTGTTATACAGAGAGTCGTGGGGCAGTCTGAACTGAATCAGGTACCAGTGGGAAAGCATGAAATTACTGACTTTGTTTAAATCTAACGGCAATTTATCTGTAAGAACATTCCTGAAAGGTGACATTTGTCTTAGTGAGTTTCCCATTCATTTCCAGAGCTGGAGTTCATCAGTCATGCAGCTCAAGTGCACGATACATGCAGATGAATATTTATTATCGATGATGGAGTACCCTTCGGGCAACATAATACACTCCATTCACTTGAAAAGGGAATTCAAACAGATCCATGATAGACTGCTTGTGCAACTGGAGGGGGTTTTCACCTCCCTTCAGGAGAGATGGGTGGAGAATCCGCCATTTTGGTGAAAGGAGACTCACCTTGGTTGGCATCGATATGTAAACTGGTTTTAAAACATTCCGACTGATTAAATTCAATTAAATGAATTTTATTTGGAAAATGGTTGCTATCTCAAAGACAATTTATTAATAGTGGATGGAAAAGCCATTTATATGCCTGAATTCAACCAAGAGATTTGAAGCGTATTGGTTGTTTTGAATGCCACCCCCTGTTTGAATCTGCTTGAGTTCATCTGTGAGGATACAGATTTGGCCTGATTTGCAGAGTTTCTATGCACTAGAAAAAGGATCCTAAAATAAAGCACACATTTCTAACATTGATCTGACACTTGAGGTTAAGTGCTTCTTTCTTAGGAAACGTAAGATCAAAGACAATGAAAAGACAGGAAAAAAATATACTCTGAGCATCCTTTTTTCTTTTTAATTTAGAAGCCACTCCTCTTCCCTGGAGAGCTGAGCAGAAAAATTACTAGAAAAATAGCTTCCTTGTGCCCATTAAGCTGTCTTTTGTTTTCTTTTGATGACCGATGGGAATCTTGTTCATTAAAATTGTATGGAAGCCTTCTCCTTTCCCACTGTTTATTTACACATAAAAAATAGATGATTTCAAAGATTCGAACATCATGCTTGCTAAGGCTGCTGCAAACCTCTGTGCAAACAGTCATCTCTGTTTGCAGAACCATCTGAAGTTTCCTGAAATATACAATGGTGTATTCAAGTGGGTATATTTGTGGAGGTGTGGACAAGGCTGGGTATGTGAGGAAAACCAGGGTTACAACAAACCTTCCTTGTCTCGTTCGAACAAAAACCAATCACCTTACCTTCCCAGACTCTGGACACATGCCTTTCCCATTATGAGCTGAATGGAAGTTACAGGAGTCACAGTGAGTTTGGGGAGACTGAAACCAAAAGTACGGCCATTGAGGAAGATTAAACTCAACTTGACCTCCAAGGCTGATGGACAAATGATGATTGGAAGGAGAGTATGCATATCTAAATTGCATTCTATCTCTACTGCCGTCTAACGACATTACTAAAATTGCTGTTTGATAATTCATCAAAGTGAAAATGTGTCCACTTATCTCTGGCTATAAAAACAAGCATTGATTCACTCTCTCGGTGTGGCTATTGCCAAATTATCCCGGGCAGATGGTCAGACCATCGAATTGGCTTTAGGTCCAAATCACATCTTTCCTCTCCCTCTTGATATTTCCTCTTCTCTTCCTGTCTCCCCAGCGAGTATTTATTGTGCTCCTGCTGTGTGTTTAACAAGGTCTTTTTTTTTTTTTTTTGGCTATATCCTTTGCTTCCTGGTGATCTTGGCCAAGTCACTTGATATCTTGGAGCCTTGATTTCTCCTCTGTAAGAGGAGAATACAATCTGCCTTGCTTGACTCACATTGCTGTTGAGAAGCATACATGTTAAAGCATTTTTAGGCAGGAAAACACTGTAGAAACAGGAAGATTCAGGACCCGGCTGGGCTATAGTATTCATCTGTGTATTCACAGAGCACTCACAATGTACTAAGCAATGGGTTGGATTCAAGGGATGTGAAGATGAATCAAACACACTCCCGGTGATTGATACTGTTTTAGACCAATGAGGAAGGTAGAGGTATAATGTAGAAAAGGCGAGATGGAAAGAAGGTCCCACACAGGCAAACATTCTTCTGTCAAGGTGCAGAGCTTAAGATGGTGAAGAGCAACCAGAGGGGTGTCTTTTGCCTTCTGAGCATTGCTGTGTTTGTCTAGATCCCACTTCTAAAATCTGAGACTCCGTGTTCCTTATGACCTGGGTCAGCCCAGGCGAGGCCTGCCTAATTGATAGATGCTGTTGCTGTTATGGCATCATCACGTGGCTGCTGGTGAGGAATAGAGGTGAAATGGGGAGAAGATGACAAATGGTGTGGACACGAGAATGACGCGGGAGGGCATTTTTCCATTTGTCCTTTTGCTGGTGATTTGGTACACTTTTGATGAATCACAAGAGCTGATGCGCCGTGTTCAGATGATGGACTTAGCTGGTCCCTGGGAAAGAGAGGCATCTTCCACAGCTTCTCAGATTTCACAGCTGGCGCTCTCCTTGGCCCAAGACACAGGTCCTTAATTGTATAATGACCAAGAGCAGAGTCAAATGGACTGGCTTTGAATCTCACTATCTGTACATTCTAGAGCAAGTTGCTTAAACTCTTTAAGCCTCAATTTCCTTATTTGGTAAATGGGGTTGCTAAGAACAGCAATCTCATGGGGTCACTGGTAGACAATAGACTTTGAAGGGCTTAGCACGCGGCTCTGCCCTAAGTAAACACAAGTTTGATAAATTGTCTTTTGGATCTTGACAGAATTAGCAGGGAAGGGAAAGAAAAATGGCCACATCTCTTGAATACCACTTTCTTCTTTCAAAGGGAGAAAGGCCCCCTTTCTTTCTCTCTTTCCTTCTTCCTTCCTTCCTTCCTTCCTCCCTCTCTCTCTTTCTCTCTTTCTTTCTTTCCTCCTTTCCTTTCCTTCTTCCCTTCTTTCTTTCCTTCTGCCTGCCTGTCTTTTTTGCAAGACGGCAGTCATAGAGGTAACCCAGCTATTTGCCAGCTGCTGCAAATGAAATTTCCCTGCAGGTGCTTTTCTGCGATCTTCCCAGCAAGTGTTTCTGTGCTGTACTTCCCAGCTTGTGTTGTCCACAAGGCCCTCATTGCAGCCGGGTATGTTGTGCTATGCTGCAGTAACAAGTAACCCCCACATATCAGTGGTTTATGGCAGCACAGTTTTATTTCTTACTCATGCTTCTTGTCTGCTGGGAATTGGCAAGGATGCTCCTATCGTCATTCAGGGACCCAGCTGATAGAAGTTCCATGGATTTGATTCCATGAACACCAAGGTAGGAAAAGGGAAGTTGGTAAATCTTGTACTGGCTTTTAAAGCTTTTCCCATAAGGTGCACAGATTACTCTTGCTCTCAGTTCCCTGGACAGAGAGGGGAAGGACAATCCCATCATGTACCTGGAATGGGTAGAGAACTGAAACATTTGGTGAACTGTGACGATAATTCCTAGGGCCCCCAACAGCTATTTTCCCTTCTTCTTTGGTAACAGAACCTTTATTTTATTAAGATGGCAGTGTACCAAGCCATAGGGGAAAATCACCATTGCTCTAATGTAATCACAGCAATTTCATTTCTCTTTTTGAGTGGTAGGTCTAGACTAAAGGTGAGCATATGACCCAGTTCTGATTAGTACCTTGCTTATGGGCTTCAGGGAAATAAGTCCCTCTCTTTGTTAAAAGGAAAAAAATGGCATAATGAAAGCTTCTTTTTTTTCCTTCTCTCTCCTTCCAGCCTGGGTTACTATTATGCAAGGTTGTGATATTTAGAGCTGTGGCAGCCATTCTGTAACCATGAAGGAAAGCCCAAGAAAACTGCAAAGATGCTGACCTAGTGTAATGACATTACTCTGCTGATAAACCAAATGTGGAATGACTTACCTGCTGACTTCTGTTGTGTGAGATAATTAAATCTTTATATTATTTAAGCCCCATATGTCAAGACTCTGAACCTATAGCCAACCTAGCTGAATCTCATTCTAACTAGTAGCCTATATCAGTGTTTCCTAAACCTGCCTAATCATAAGAGGCATTTGTTAAAAAGAGATTTCCCAGGCCCCTCCCTAGGAGATTTGCAGTAAATAGGTTGAGGGTGGAGCCCAGGAACCAGTATTTTAAATAAGTGTCTAAGGTATTTCTTATGATTGTACAAGTCTGAAAAACACTCTCAGGTAATATCTAAAGTCCACCCCCTCCAATGTTTTAATTGGTGAAGATGATTGTTTATTTATGAATATATATAGGTGTGTGTGGTTTGTTTATGCGTAAAGTCTGATAGCAGCAGTGTGAAAAGTGTTTCAGAGCACTTTCCAGGAAGCTGGGATGGAGAGAACACCAGCTGACGTCCAGCTGTGAGAGGAGATAAGCCTGGAACTCAGGTCAGAAAGACCAGGGGGTAAAATCTCTCATGTCAGTTGAACTTGGACACTAACTAGGTTAGGGAGGGAAGGGGGGTTGGCAAATGCAGGTGAAAGGGTAGGTGTGGGGAAGAAGATTAAGAGGCTGGTTTGGGATAGGCTTAGCTTGAGGTACCAGTGGGCTGAGCTATGCAGGTCAGCTTGGGTCTGCTGCCACCCCTTCTCTGGGAAGGCCTGAGTGATGGTGGTGGGAGTGCTGAGAAGATGTAATTAATTTGCTTGGTAAGTGTGTCACCCATCTTGGTTCCAAGCAGACAGAGTTGGGTATATGTGTGTGTGCACACGTGCATGTGTATGTGTGTGTATTCAGCTATGAAATGGCATTTGCAAAAATAAGGATGGACCTTAAGTGAAATAAGTTGCACAAAGAAAGGCAAATATTGTATGTTCTCACTTATGTATAGAATTTTTAAAAAGTCAAACTCATAGAAACAAAGAGAATGGTAGTTGCCAGGGGTTGGGGGACAGAGGGAATGGGAAAATATTGGTCAAAGGGTACAAACTTCCAGTTAGAAGATGAAAATTTTCAAGGGCTCTAATGTACAGCAAGGTAACTATAATTAACCACACTTGAAAATGAAAACACTAATTGGAAAAGATATATGCACCCCGATGTCATAGCAGCATTATTTACAATAGCTAAGACATGGAAGTAACCTGTGTCCATCAACAGATGAGTGGATGAAGATGTGGTATGTTACACAATGGGATATTAGCCATACAAAAGAATTAAATAATGCCACTTGCAACAGCATGGATGGACTGGGATAGCATTATACTAAGTGAAATATGTCAGAGAGAGAAAGATAAATGCTATCACTTATAGGCGGAATCTAAAAAATAAAACGAATGCATATAACTAAACAGAGACAGACTCATTACAGAGAATAAGCTAGTGGTTGCTAGTGGAGGAGAGGAATGGGGTAGGGGCAAAGTGGGGTGGGGGATTCAGAGATACAAACTACTATGTATAAAATAAGATACAAGGATATATTGTACAGCTCAGAGACTATCAGCCAATATCTTATAATAACTTTTTATGGCACATAATCTATAAAAATATTGAACCACTATGTTGTACACCTGAAACTAATACAAGGTTATAAATCAACTACACTTTGATTAAAAAAGAGTTATCCTCAGAGACACAAATATTAACTGAGGGGAAGAAAAACAATGCTTGAAAGTGCTTAAGAGATTGGATGATAAAGGTTATCACCACAAAAAAGAAAATGGTAATGCGAGGGGTTGGAACCTTTAACCAGCCTTAGTGTGGTCATCATTTTACAATGGGTATCTGTATCAAACCGTAAAATTGGGTACCTTAAGCTTGCGTATGTTGTATGTCAATGATATCTCAAAAAAGCTGCAAAAAATGTAATTCTCTGATGTCTTGCACTTTCACTGCAAGAAATGATTCCAGGTTGTAGATTAATTCAGGGAATGTTCTATCAGCGCCCTGTCTGATGGTGGTGATGACATTTATGCGGATGATTGAAAGATGAAGAGGGAAAAATAACTTATATTAACACCTCCTTTTTTAGTGATGGGAAAACCAACACTCGGTGTGTTATGTAACTTGCCCAAGGTCACAGAGCTAGGACTTGAGCCGGGTTGGCTGAAGTCAGACCCTACGTTTCTAGCCATCAGCTCTTGTAGAGTCTGTGGAGCTAAGTCTCCTGATGCTCAGAACCTCCTGCAGACACTTTGCTGAGGACTGAAGAAACTACTCTGAGCTCCATGCTCTCTTTCTGCCAGGATGGGGTCAGGGTCCCAGGGCTTCCTGAGATGCTCTTACCCTACTTCTTGCCCCAAAGACTTTAGTGGCTCATCACGGAAGACAGTGAGGGAACCTCTCCATGGCTAATGACCTGGATGACTTGCAAGGGCACAAGTTCATGTTGCTGAAACCAGCCCCTCTTATCAAAGAGGAAGGAGGTGCATGTGACCTGGGTCCCTAACAGTCGGAACTTGTGGGAACAGGGCTGCTTTTCCTCCTTGAGTAAAGAGGGTGAGAAGTGCCTGTCCCCCCACTAACCTAGGTTGGCGATAAGTAGTCTGGGGTCTTCCACACTAACCCTCCTCCTGCAAACCTTCATTTACTAATTTTTTGACTCCTGAGAGAATTTTCTTCTCCTTCCAAAGCTAGATTTGGATACCAGGCCAAGGTATATTTACTCGTCCCGGACATGTCCTTTGCATATGTCACTAGGGCCGGCTTGTCTATGATTAAGCAGCTTTTGAAGGAACAGCTTGTCACATCTGTCACTTGTTATTTTTTTCTTTGTTTTTCTTCTTGCACTTCCCTATGGACCCAGTGGCCTCTTCTAGGCTGGGAGATGCAGACTTGCCGAGGGAAGGTCAGAATGGTGTCAGGAGGGGTAAGAATCATAAGCACTCATGCAATTTCATTTGCAGACCATGGCTTTCGACGCAAAGAAAACTCTGGCATAATTATATGTGCCATTCACTAGGGATATTACTATGTCAGTTCTTGGGCTCGGAACCTAGGAGTTATCTCATTAAATCTTTTCCAGAACCGGATGAGGTGGACACCATTATTCCCATTTTACAGATGAAAGAACTAAGGATTCAAGTTTATATACTACCCCCAAGACCACCCAGCTAGTCACTGACAGAGCTGAACTCAAATTCAGGTTTCTTTGGCTTCAGAGCCCACCCTTACAGTCCTACACATGGCTGTTCCTCTCTTTTCCATGCCATTGTGCTGCAGTCCATAACCCTTTACTCCCTGTCCCTTCCCCATAAAAGGACCCCAGTGCCCGCTCCCCCCATGCCATGTGACTAGCCAGGTCTCCTACAGGAGGAAGGAGGAAACCTCCCTGCCTGCTTGACTGACTTTGAGTTTGGCCCATAGATCATGAGTAGATGTGACATATGCTGTGTCTGAGCAGAAGTTCTTATGAATCATTAAGAGCTTCTGTGAGCTCTCTGGCCTCTCCACTCTGCTGTGAAAATAGCACGCTCCACACAAAGGCTGCTCCTTCAGCCTGGATCCCAGTGTGCGAACACATGTGGAGTGGAGAGTCTTAGTTTATTTGGACTGTGTAAGAGCAACACCACAGACTGGGTAGCTTATAAAGAACAGGAATTTATGCTCATGGCTCTGGGGGCTGGGAAGTCCAAGGTCAGGGTGCTAGGAGATTCAGGATCTGGTAAGGGCCCACTTCCTGCTCCCCTGGGGGCCTCTTTTACTGTATCCTCACATGATGGAAAGGATGAGTGATCTCCTGGAGCCTTTTAGCAGGGCACTAATCCCATCACGAGGGCTCCACCCCCATGACCTAATCACCTCCCAAAGGCCCCACCTCCAAATACCATCACCATGGGCATTAGGTTTCAACCTTTGAACTTGGGGACACACACACACACACACACACACACACACACACAGCATTTAGTCCACTGCACAGATCTACCACTGCTGACCTGTGGCCATCAACATGAAACATGATCTAGATTTTGTTTCTCTTTCTTCTTCTTTTTTTCTTAGGGCTGCACCTGCTGCATATGGAGGTTCCCAGGCTGGGGGTCCAATGGGACCTGTGGCCGCTGGCCTACACCACAGCAATGCCAGACCTGAGCCACATTTGCGACCTATACCACAGCTCATTGCTGCGCTAGATCCTTAACTCACTGAGTGAGGCCAGGGATTAGGTTTCAACCTTTGAACTTGGGGATGCTAGTCAGGTTTGTCCTCACGGATGCTAGTCAGGTTTGCTAACCGCTGAGCCACTACGGGAATTCCTTCTTGTTGTTTTAAGCTACCAAGATTTTGCTGCTTTGGGTTACTGCGCCTACATCTGACTCTTATGTCCAAGGATATTCTGGAGCACATGGATCACGCAGATGATAATCTCTCAGGGGGGCAATCCTGGATTTGATTCTCAACTGTGCCACTTTGCATTGATGGTAATACCTGTGGGGAATCAATTTAAATAATTAGATAAAAAATACTTGGTAAACCATAGAGTTTCATATTGGTATTTATTACTCCTGTCAGCACTGTTCTTAGTCATGTGGAATTTCATTCCATTCCTTTATAAAGCCCATGAACGCACAGCTGTTTTTCTCAAAAATATGTGGTGCATGTCACACGGTAGATGCTCAAGAACTATTGATTTAATGTATGAATAATATCAGAAGGGGTATGAAATGAGAAAGTGCTCTGTGAGCAAATACAATTTTGACCTGCTAAGCTGAACTAGCTTATTTATTGAAGGGCTTCCCAGAGTCTTCAGTGCATTAAGGCAAATTGTGAATTTTCAAGGGCGGGTAGGCTGCATTTCACAAAATTATTTGACCCTAGAACCATTTTCTTCCCAGGAACATCTCATAGGATGAGACGCTTTATTTTCTGCCTTATCTCACGTGGATAGAGTCATTGCTGTAGTCGTTGTCTGTAAACCCACTAGAATCAAGGATGTGATCTGTACTTGGCTGGTTGCCTGTCTGATCATGTCTGTTGAAGAACGTCTGTGTTGGGAGCATTACATTGCAAATTTGTACCCCAGTTTCCTAATCTGTACCAGAGGAATGTCTTCCATGCCTGTCTGGTATTTTGGAGGAAAAGTTAAACGAGTTGGAACAGTAGACTGAACGACTTGAGGACAAAGTCTGTGGCTTCTTTCCTACGCCCCCAGCACTTTGTTCATGAATTGTCACAGAATGAAATTTAGCCCGTTTCTGCTTAGGGAATGAACAAGTTCACACACTACTAATCCAGAGCAAGCAGTAGGGCTTGGATGGATCTGAGGCTGTACAGTGAAAACCAGCTAGAAGGGACTTGGTATCTTCCTCCAATAAACCGGCTGGTTTTTACCTAGGCTACTGTAAGCAAGAGTTTCATTGTACCCAGCGAACCTGTGTTAAGAGAATAGTGAATTTGTGCAGTAAAACGTCGCAAGGACGGTAGCAGGTAGCAGTTGCTTCCTGCTGTGTCAGCTTAATCCATTTCCAAGTCTTCTTCCCTGTTAAGAGAGCTCTGATTTTGGTCACCTTCCTCTGAAGCTGTACCTTTCAGAGGGAAAGAAAGAGTCTCAGCCACCAAGGTGGCCTCATGCTTCTTGCCAGAGATTGGTTTGGGGAGGAACATGTGACATATTTCTATACCATAAATATGAAGGGAAATCTGCTTGGATAACTGAGAAAGGGTTTTTCAATCTTAAAAGAAGACATCACAGAGAGCGTGTTCTCCCATCATCCACACTTTCCCTTTGCTGACATTGCTGTGTCTCCGTGTGATGCCCCAAACTGTGGCTGCTATCTCGGAAGGATGCACAGAGGTATTGTTAACAGAGAGGGCAGAGTGGGACCATGAAGGGGACCTTGAAGGATTCGCCGAGGTTCTGAATTAAGGAGTCCTGGTGTCTTCGTAGCTTAAGACTTCTTATTTCGTGAAATGTCTTTACTGTTCCAGCCCTTTAGTTGGGTCAGCTATTCCTTGCATTTGGAAGCTCCCTGAAAAGTACAAGATGATGCAAAAATGAGGAACACATGAAGCCCATCTATCTTTCAAGAACTCACAGGCTCAGTGCACAAGTAGCAAGGCAATAATTAATACCAGCACAGCCTGATCCATGCCTAAATGCAGGGATAAGCCAGGTACTTCAGGATGGCATAGGGAAGTGCCCTTGGTGGGTCATGTAGGCTCGGGGAAGGCTTGGAGAGGAGGTGGCTTTGGGTGGGGTTTGAATCAGATGGGCTTTGCAATCCAGGCAGAGGGAATGACGAGGTCAAAGGCAGGGAGATCTGAGAGAGCATTGTTTGATTAAGGTTTGTTTGGTTTGGCACTACGGGGTTGTAAAGTGTTCAGATGAATGGGTGAAAATGAAGCAGGAGGAAGTAGTCAGAGCATGAAAGACCTTGTGAAGGACACACCAAGAGGCTCTGGGGTGGAGGCGTGGGCACATGAAGACGCGGGAGCAGGAACTGACTTCTAGGCGGGCGTTCATGGAGACAATGGTATTGACTGGATGCCTGTTGCGTGCCAGGCCCTGAGCTGGGAGCTGGGGCTGCAGAGTTCAATGCCAGACTGTAATCTCTCCAGGACCTACGGCCGTCATTTTAGGAGTTATAATAATACCTTATTTTCCCAGCATTGTCAGGAAATGAGTTGTGAGGAACCAACACGTGTAATTTGCAAGCGGTGAGACTCACCACTGAGTCTCTAGTAGGAAGACTGAAGCTTGGCACCCAGGGGACTCACACAGTTGTTGACCAAATGAGCAAAACAAACACCATCCTTATCCATGTGGACTTAGCTGACAGGGGGACAATAGGCATTTAACAAAAAATGAAATAGATTTTTAAACACCTTATAGATGAGGAAAAATTTAAGATCATAGTTTTGTGCTCTAGATCCAAATTCCCTGGGCGGGAAAAGGACCTGTAAGCATTTTGCTTGGTTTGGTCTGGTTTGGTCTCATCCTCTCTGGACCTCAATTTCCTTACTTGTAAGCTGAGAATAATCCAAGATTATTCTTTTTCAAGGGTTTGTCGAAAGATTACAGGTAATGTATTTAAAGTTAGTACACAGTGCACTCAGTATCTTTTAATGCAGTTCTGATAAATACTCAGGAAAAGTGACTTAAATGAGATTGATACTGTGGTTGGAAATCTCTTGTGTGTTGATGTGCCTCGACTCAAATCTAAAAGCCACCGCTTGCAAATTACACGTGTTGGTTCCTCACAACTCATTTCCTGACAATGCTGGGAAAATAAGGTATTATTATAACTCCTACAGTTTCAAAACTTAAAAAAAATTTATCAGAGTATAGTAGACTCCAATGTTGTGTTAGTTTCAGGTGTATGAAGTGAACCAGTTATGCACATACATACATCCATCTTTACAGATTTTTTTGTACATATAGTGTGCATATGTCAGTGACTAAATGTCAGTTCCAACCTCCTAATTTACACCTTCACTCTATGAGGTTCTCCTTTGGTAACCATAAGTTTGGTTTCTAAATCTTTGAGTCTTGCAAAGAACTTTCTGGAATTTGATGGCTATCAGAATCATCCCCTCCTTAGCTTCTGGCCAAAAGTGAGTCAGCCACTAAATGCTTATGTCTCCAGAGTCAAAAACTAGATTCATGGATTAAAATGACCATTTAAGAGGGAGAAAGAAAACTAGGTTTCAGAGGAGCACATGCAGAGCCATGGCTTTTTTTGGTTTCTCTTCCCATCCAAGTGGCTGGTTGGTTCATGTCATCCCCAGAAAACTGGGCTCTCTGCTGGGGGCTGCAGAAAGGTGAGGCTATCCCCTGTCAAGGTGTTTTGGTCAATCGTTTCTCCTAGGCTTGGCCCAAGGCTACTTCCCCATGTTCTGAATCCAAGTCCCCCAGGACCAGCTCTGGAGGGAGGCTTCTAAGCATAAGGGGAGCCCTCCTTCCTGGATGGACACTCAGACAACACGGGCTTGAGATCACTGCACCAAGGGCTTGTGCTACCCTAAAGGTTGAGGGTAACTGCGTTGAAAGCAGAGGACAACTGGCATGTTCTTAAGGTCCTCTGCTGATGTGCTGGGTGCTTTATAATTTGAATAGCACTACAATGTAGCGTGGTCTCCATTCATAGATGAGAAAGTAGCAGCTTAGGGAATATAACCACAATATTCAAGGAAATAGATCTAATAAGCAACAAAGCTATTTTTTTTTTTTTTGGCTGTGCTTGCAGCATGCAAAAGTTCCCAGGCCAGGGATCACACTCATGCCACAGCAGCGACGATGTCAGCAGATCCTTAACCACTAGGCCACCAGGGAACTCCCAAAGCTGAGTTTCTTTTTTTAGGGCTGCACCCATGACGTATGGAAGTTCCTAGGTTAGGGGTTGAATTAAAGAGCTACAGCTGCAGCACTGTGGGCTTATGCCACAGTCCCAGTAACGCAGGATCCAAGGCTTGTCTGTGACCTAACTACCCCTCATGGCAACGCCGGATCCATGACCCACTGAGTGAGGCCAGGTATCAAACCCGCATTCTCAGGGTTACTAGTTGGCTTCGTCTCTGCTCTGCCACGATGGAAACTGCAAAAGCTGAGATTTTTAACTTGCCATTTTTTGGCCCTAGAAATCTGAGTGAAAAGAAGGATTGTGGGCATGTTTCCCACAATTTAATTTGAAAACATGTTTAAAATATGCAGACTGTGTTATATCATGTCTGGGAACTCATTAGACCATAGGCTCCATGCGAGTAGATGGTGTCAACTTTGCTGCCTCCTGCTCTAGTCCCAGTTCCCTGCATGGAGCCTAGGAGGCTCTCAATCAAACAAGTTGACTGATGAACAAATGAGCATCTTAGCTTTTGATTTCAAGAAGTCACTTATGCCAAAAAAGCAGTCCAGATGAGAGGCTTGAGACAAAGAGAATTACAGGGACAGGGAAGGCCACCTGGAGCAAATCCGGATCATTGTATGAATCTTCCAGCGACTCATTCTGGGTCTTTGTTTCAGGGAGAACATAAGACAGGAAGTGACAGATGTTTCAGACATCTGGACCATAAGTCATCATGCAGATTTTATGGAAAGTATTTGGCTGGGTTGTAATATGCTTCTTTAGCAAATTGATCAGTCGCTCTTTGAGTGAAGGTACAGAGTCACAGGATGGGATGGATTAAGAAGCCATCTCCCAGGTCGGAACAGATGGGAACTGCCAGGCCACGGGCCTGCCTGACCTGTCTGGTGGGTGAATGGCTGCCAGGGGGCTGGCCCAGTCACGCCTCTGGTTAGGTGCCCAAGACCAGAGAGCTCCAGAATTGGACACTATGAAAAATGGAAGGGCCCATACCACCCAAACAGAAACCAATCACTGATTATTCAAGGGCTTGACCATCAATAAGGGGAAACGTCATAGCTGCTAACAAGGGCACTTTCGACAATTCTGGACTGACTTCGTGTTATTATTAGTAACAGGGATAGCTGTCATTACTGAGTACCTACAATGAGGGGACAATAACAGCATCCATCTCAGTGAGTTAAATGAAAACAGAAAGCATGTAAATTGCTCAGTACAGCCAGAGCTGTTACAACACAACATACACATTCTTAAAAAAATCACTGGGCTATGCAAAAGTCACAAAAACTGCAGGGCTTATGGGGAAGATGGGATCGGAGAAAAAACACTAAAAATGGTTTTGCCGGCTCAAAAATATCACCAGTGCTACACACACAGGTGCGCGCGCGCGCACACACACACACACACACACACACACACAAACCTCATAGAACAATACTAAATAATAATAAACAACAATAATTTTACAGATTAAATGGTTAAAAACGGCATAAATCCTATAATCAATATGGTACTTTATGTAAGAGAGATCTAGGTTTGACTTGGGTAAGTGGGTGTCAGAAGGACTGCAGCTTGTGAGTTACTGTGAAGAACTGATAGACAGGTTATTCAAAGTCACATGGAAAATCGTTACCCCAGATGTGCACAGGTGTGGCTCACTCATCACACACACACCCTGTGTTTCCAGCAGAGGTTGCTCGTAGATGTTCGAAGGGTGTTGAGTTCACTCCTACGTAGCTGGGTTCAGCTGGGTACCTCCAGTGTTTCTTGCAGGTGAAATCTCACATAAGCAAACAGACTTTGCATGATGCTCAAGTGCTTCTCTAATATATCCTAATATATCATCATGCCAAGAGAAATTAATGTTTCCAAATAAACGTTGCAGCAGAAGACTGACTCTACAGAATTCACATTAAATATTCAATGAATAATAATTGGAAATGTTTTGGAGAGTGTCTCTCATCCATTCATGAAACCCAGTAATGTTTGTATAAGGAATCCCATTTTGCAGAGGAGTAAAACTGAGACTCCTAGAGGGTAACTCACTTGCTCAAGAACACAGAGCCAGGAAGGGGCGGGAGGTCTATCTACACCTCTATGAGTGTCACCTTGGGGGACGCTGCCTCTTACACTCCAAAATGGGCTAGTGCACTAGTGGCAGAGGAGGCTGTAAAAAGAAGGCAAACTTCTACATCATCGCCTTTGCCAGCTCAAGATCTGGTTGGACAGAATGCAAATCCACACGGTTTTTAAAGACCAGACGCATTTCTGAGACATTTCTGGTCTGTGCTGCTACATCAGGGGATATATTTATTCTCCTCTTCTATTCTTAGGGAAGATAGAGTGGGAAATGTCTAGAAGTCCTGTGATGTCTCAGGCTGAAGTCCTGATGTGGAGAAAATCCCTTTATTTAGCCCAAAGCTTCCTCCCCTGGAAGTCTACCACCGTGTCCTTATGTGTCCTTAACTGAGTTTTCTCTTCTCCTGGCTGAACTTGGCCATAAGTAGCTTGTAGTTTGACAATGTCCCTTATACGTTCTGGGTCCAGAGTTAAGCACACTCTCCCAGACATGCTTTAGCAAATCTAGACACAGAGGATCCTGTTGGGACCTGCTGGCATCTCGGCCAAAGGCGGATGGACTCACTTTTATAGCAGATGCCTCAGTTTGCTGGCTCATTGATCTGGGGGCCAACTCAATACCCGGACCATTTTCTTTACTTTTTTGTTTTGGTCTTTTTTGGGCCACACCCACAGTACATAGAGATTCCCAGGCTAGGGGTTGAATTAGAGCTGTAGCTGCCAGCCTATGCCACAGCCGCAGCAATGAGGGATCCCAGCCGTGTCTGTGACCTACACCACAGCTCGGGGCAATGCTGGATCCTTAACCCACTGAGCGATCCTTAACCCAAACCCACATCCTCACAGATACTGTCGGGTTTGTTAACTGCTGAGCCACGACGGGAACCCCTCTCAGACTATTTTCATAGGAATGCTTAACATTTCATAGGAACGCTTAAAATCCCTCTCCCATTTTGAGCTCAAATGCAGGGTTTATTTATGCCCATTGAAATATCTTCTTGTTGGTCCTATCCCATCCAAGTTCATTTTCCATCAGCTTTTTATTATGGAAGACTTTCAACTTGTTAAAAAGTAGAGAGGCTCCTAGCCCAATGAATCTGCTTGAATCCATCACCTGGGTGGATTCACAGTGATGCACCAGCCCTCTCATGTCTCCCCATTGCTACTTTCAGACTTTTTTGCTCCTTCCTCCTACCATGCTGCCTTCTCCTTGGAGGCCTAGGCCATCTTTCAACTGTTTCTATTGTCCCTTTCCCACCATCCCTGGAGACGTGGGTCCTGGCTCAGGGTCTTCCTTTCACCTCACTTTTTCCATCATCACGACTGACTGCAGTGCCCATAAGAACAATGCATTCAGCCTCCCTGCTTCTTCATTCCTTGACCTTGTCAACTCCCTGTGGTCTTCACCTCCGCTCCAGCCCAACTCCAAGGTCATACTCTGTCTAATGTCAGCACCAAATGCTCCATCTCAGCGACCTTCACCTTCAGCTTCTCCTGCTCTGATGCTGGCTTCTCAAAGTCTGGCCCCTTCATGTTTCCCCTCTATTTTCCTCTTGGCCCTTCAGTGTCTCCCACCTTCACTGGTTCGTGACTCAGCCTAGGTCCCCTGCTTGATTATCGGAAGCCTTGACTTCCTCAGCCTCTGCCACAACCATTCAGCAAGGCCCCGAATCTTGTCAGTCCCGCAGCTCTCTTCCTGAGCCCTGGCTTCTGAGCACTGGTGGAGCAAAGCCCACAGCCCATCTGATGGGTGCCCTGACAGTGTCGCAGCATCTCAGCTCAGCTGATGCCCACAGCCACCTTGCATTCCTCACGGCGGCACTCGGCCAGCTCTCTCCCATCCCACTCTGTAACTCCTCCTCATTTCCTCACCCCTCTGACCCCCAAACATTACTTTGGGGGAAAAGAGAATCATTGCATCTAGTGTGATCTCCCTCTGGATCTTTTATCCTCTGTCCAGTGAAAAATACACCTTCATGCTATTTACCTTTACCTCCTTCTTTTATGTTTTAGGGGCCAAATGACCATTGCATTACGCCTAACACCTGGGACTAGACAGAGCGGCCAGATGACATGTGCATGTGGGCCTAAGAGAAGGGAAGGGATGGAAGGAGAAGGAAGGGAACGAGATGAAGAGAAAGCCAGTGGGAAGTTTGGAAAAGTGGTGACAAAGGGAGGAAAAGTGGAAGAGGTACTTAGCCCCTCCCTAAAACGTTCTAATTTTTTTTTTTTTTTTTTTTTGGTTTACTTCTTTCAGTGGCCTTATCTTTCCCTCCGAGCGTTGGGGGTGAATTGCTTCACCCACTTGTCTCACAGAGAAGTTATGCAGATAATGTTTACAGAAGGTTGCGTGCTCCATTCTGCAGGTGTCTGCATAGAGGCCCCAGCCTGAGAATCTTGGTGGGAGGGTAGACGGGGGCTCCTGGGAGTGGTAGGCTCTGGGATTCACATCACGAGTTCATGGGACATTGGAGATGCAGAATCTTCCATCGCTAGGTGCTTGGTATTTTAAGTCACGGTGCACACACAGAAGTTCCCCAACAGAGCGGGCACCCGATGAGAAGCCTGCTCATACGTTTTTATCTCTTGCCCTGCGCTGCTGGAGAGCATCAGCAAGAAATGCCTGGGATGCATGCTTTTTGTAAAGGGATTTGTGCAATATTCGATTGCTCATCGATTTGCATTTAGGGATCTTGAGGTTTTCATTCACACGCCAGTGAAAGAGACCCCTGGGGTCGTGAGATCCAAAGCATTCTAGTAACACTCAAGAGTCACCTATTGTACAACGCTAGAACTAGAGAACTCTCCTCTACTGTCGCCTCCACTCCCATTCTGACAGGACTGCCCTTTAGCAACCAGTTGTTGCATCCAGCTTCTGTTTGTGGCACAGGGTGCACTACCTGAGGAGAGAGAGAGTCTGTTGCACTACTGGGCAATAGTTCTCACTGTTAGAAAGTTCTTCTGAGGTTATCTAGTTGTGTGATCTGGGGCCAAGCCACTTCCCTATCTGGGCTGCAGATTCCCATCTGAAAACAAGGCAGATGAACGAGTTGACTTGACCTTCCAATTCTAGACATCTGTGTCCTTTGGGTCAATGCCAGTTTCTTCTCCTCATTCCATTCCTTCTTTTTCTCTTGTTAATCTCATACTCCTCATTTATTCCTCCATGCTTTCCCCTTTGGTAACCATAAGTTTGTTTTCTATATCTGTGAGTCCTGTTTCTGTTTTGTAAATAAGTTCATTTGTATTATTTTTTTAACTTTTTTTTTCTTTTTAGGGCCGCACCCACAGCATATGGAGGTTCCCAGGCTAGGGGTCGAATTGGAGCTGCAGCTGCCAGCCTAATACGCCACAGCCACAGCAATGTCAGATCTGAGCCAAATCTATGACCTATACCACAGCTCACAGAAACATGGGATACTTAACCCGTCACAAATCGAACTTGGGTCCTCATGGATATTAGTCAGGTATGTTTCTGCTGAGCCACAATGGGAACTCATGTATTATTATTTTAGATTGCACACGTAAATGAGATCACATGATATTTGTCTTTCTTTGTGTGACTTACTTCACTTAGCAGGACAATCTCTAGGTCCATCCATGTTGCTGTAAATGGCAATATTTCATTCTTTTTTATGACTGGGAAATATTCCGTTGTATTACCTGGAATATAATATTTCATTATATTACCTGGAAATATCTATTTCCCTGGTGTGTGTGTGTGTGTGTGTGTGTGTGTGTGTGTACACATTTAGGTTGCTTCTATATCTTGACTGCTATAAATAGTGCTACAATGAACACTGGGGTGCATGTATCATTTCTAGTCAGAGTTTCCATCTTTTCTGGATATATGCCCAGGCATGGGATTGTTGAATCATATGGTAACTATTTTTTGGTGTTTTTTGTTTTTTTTTTTTTTTGTCTTTTTAGGGCCATACCTGTGGCACATGGAAATTCCCAGGCTAGGGGTCAAATCGGAGCTGCAGTCGCTGGCCTACACCACAGCCACAGCAATGCAGGATCTGAGCCATGTCTGCCACCCCCACTGCAGCTTACGGCAATGCTGGATCCTTAACCCACTGGGTGAGGCCAGAGATCAAACTTATTTCCTCATGGATACTAGTCAGGTTTGCTACTGTTGAGACAAAACAGGAACTCCCTACTTTTAGTTTTTAAAAAGAAACTCCAGACTGGTTTCCACAGTAGTTAAACCAATTTACATTCCCACCAACAGTGTAGGCGAGTTCCCTTTGCTCCACATCTTCTCCTGCATGTATTATTTATAGACTTTTCAATGATGGTCATTCTGACTGATTTTTGGAACATCCCAAACCCATCCTGGTTTTCCTCCTTGGTGATTAATTGCTTCTTCTCTTTCTCCTCCTTCTTCTCTTCTTCCTCCCAGCCTCTCAATCTTAGTGTTCCCCAGGGTTTGGCCACTTCTTACACTGTTGAACTCACCCAGACTCTAGCCCAGACCTTAGTGATGTCATACTCTGCCAAGCTGTCAGAACCACCCCTACGGGAAGGACTTTCTAAGGCAGGTCTCCAGCCAGCCCCTAGGTCTCATCCTGACACCTCCACTTGGATGTCTCACAAGGCTTTCAACCTTAACATGCCCCAAACTAGTCTTTTAATCTTCTCTCTACCTGCATTTATCTAGACTTTAAAGTCTCAGGAATAGCTTAGGCTAGAAGACAGTTTCATTTTTCCCCTTTCTATAACTTTCCCCACCAACCATCAGCACGGTCTACTGGGTCCACTAATTAAACTTTTCCCACTCGCTCACTTGATTCCATCTCTACTACCCTCAACCTGGGACCAACCACATCAGTGCTTGCCTGGACTTTTTGTTGTTCTTGTTGTTGCTTTTTAGGGCCACACTAGTGGAATATGGAAGTTCCCAGGCTAGGGGTTGAATCGGAGCTACAACTGCCGGCCTACACCACAGCCACAGCAATGAAGGGTCCGAGCTGCGTCTGCGAACTACACCGCAGCTCACGGCAATGCTGGATTGCTGACCCACTGAGCAAGGCCAGGGATCAAACCCACATCCTCATGGACACTAGTCAGATTTGTTTCTGCTGCACCACGACGGGAACTCCTGCCTGGGCTTCTTCCTATGACAACCTTTTAGAGGTTACTCCTATCTCTCTCTCCCTGGCCATTCCCTAAACAGCAGCAAGATGAAATTTGAATTGTGTCTCTTCTCTGCTTAAAATGCTTCCAAGTCTTCCCCTTGTGCCTAGAATAAAATCCCAGATCTGGACTGAAGCTCATACTCTCCCACTTGCTCAACCCCTCCCCCACCCCGCAAGGCCATCTTGGGCCATGGTCTATGTGCTCAGGCCACATTGGCCTTCTCTTTGCTCCTCCAACACGCTGGTCTCTATCCCACCTCACAGCCTTCACCGGGGCTGTTCCCTCTCCCGAGAATGAGAATTCTCTTCCCTGAGCAACCTCCTTCTCATCTTTTGGGTTTTAGCTGAAAATGCTTTCAGAAGAGGCCTTATCTGGTTGTCTGATTCTTCTACTCACTAACTATGTGACTTTGGAGAAGTGGTTTCCCCACACCAGACTTATCTCCTTTTTCATTTATAAGGTGATAATAATAATATTTATTTGGCAAATCTGTGAAGATTATAGGAATGAATCAATGATTCATTCAATTTGTGCATTCAATGTATACAATAAATAACACACTTATTGAAAGCTTCCTAGGCACTGTACCTGGGGTGGAAGATAAAAGATGAGAGTACATTTGTGCCTGGCACACAGCAGGTGCTCAAAGAATATTTACTTCCTTTAAACCCTAACTCCCTAACACTCAAGCCAGTCTTTTCAAACCCTTTCTACCTCCTTCTAAAGAGTTTTATGTTTACAGTTGTCCTAACACCTCCAATCGGAGCAATATTAGCTATTTATAGAGTGCCTACTATGTATCGAGGGTTCTAGATACATCGTCCAAGATTCTCCTGACAACCCCAGAAGGGAGGCATTTCCATTACCCCCATCCTACAGATGGAGATGAAGCTCTCAGAGCCTGTAGGATGGGTCCAAATCCTTCTATTTAGGGACAGGGAGAGTGGGGAGTTAAACATAGATCTTCTTATTGCAACCCCTCCTTACTTTCCATGAGGCCATGCTGCCTCCCCAGACATTTCACCACTTCTTCTCGTGACAAGGGTTTTCTGGAATTAAAGAAAGCAGATGTTCACCATAGATGGCGTTCAGGAAGAACAACAAAACCTGAACATGACCTCATTGCTCTAGTTCTCATAACCTCATGTTTATCACCTCACTTTCCTTTCCCTCAAGAACATTATTTGTGACCCAAACACCTTCCTGGTCTTGAGATTTTCAACTGATAGATGGACGAGGTAGCCTAAGAACTGGTCCTCCTTGCGGACTCTGTGACCTTTTGCCCATCACTTCACCTCTGGGACTATTTTTTCCCCTAGAAATTGGGCCTCTGAGTCCTTGTCTCACACGTGTTTCTCAAGAAAGTTGTGAGAATGAAGTTTTTGTTTTGTCTTGGGTCCATCAGTCACATAAACAGAGCCCTCGGGCTTCTACCTTGAGTGACACTGATGTTGACCTATTGTGGTTAAAAGTGAGTTGGAGCATTGAGGTTCCTCCCAAGCCTGGGCGTCTATGATTCACACATCTAATCACTGATTGTCCTTAAAGCTTCTCTGTGGATGTCTGGAAAGCAAAATAAAGAGATTACCTTACTTGTATTTTTAAACTGAAAAATAGTAACAATAGTGGTGAACCCTTATAGTTACTTACCATGTTGTCAGGAACCATTTGTTTTTGTTTTTGTTTTTGGTCTTTCTAGGGCCTTGCCCACAGCCAATGGAGGTTCCCAGGCTAGGCGTCCAATCAGAGCTGTAGTCCCCGGCCTACCCCACAGCCACAGCAACATCAGATCTGAGCCATGTCTGCGACCTGCACCACAGCTCACAGCAACGCCAGATCCTTAACCCACTGAGTGAGGCCAGGGATCGAATCCGCGTCCTCATGGATGATTGTCGGGTTTGCTAACTGCTGAGCCACGATAGGAACTCCCTGTCAGGCACCATATTTAATACTTAACAAGAATCACTTTGTTTAAGGTTTACAACAATTCAGATTATACAGATAAAGGAAGGGAGGCTCAGAGAGATTAGGTCACACAGCTAGTAAGTCGTGGTCCTGGGATTGAAACCCAGGGAGTCTGTTGTCTTTGCCGGGACCTTAGCTAGGTTTCATGCTAGGCAGGGTATGTACAGTACATAATGGAGAGAGGGTGGCACGGAGAGAGGGTGACACAGGGAAAGGGCTGAAGAGCTGCTCAGCTATGGGGCTAATTGGGGTGAGACAAGGAAATCAAGAAAGGCTTCCCAGAGGTGATGGTTCAGCTGAGTCCTGCAGATGAATTGGTGTGAGGCCAGGGATGGGGAAGGGCATTGGAGGCAGAGGGAAGGACATGCAGGAAGGCACAGGGCATTGAAATTGTACCAGGCTTATTAGGAACAGCAAATGTTCAAGGGAAGAGGCGGAGGGAGGTGAGATGGGAGAGGGGTTGAGGGAGGTCACGTGGACTATGGGTGCCGTGCCAAGACAAATGACTTAACAAAGGACTGGCAAAGTCAGCATTTTCTTTTTTCCCTTATGAAGAACGTAGGGCAATGTCTTCTCATAGTCTTCAAAGGTCTAAATAAGGAGATAGATTTGAGTCATCACTACAGTCATCCTCCTTCTTAGAGAACGTGACATGGATTTTGTCAATTATAAATGTGTTCAGCAATGAACTTCTTTGCAGAACAGATACTGACTCACAGACTTTGAAAAACTTACGGTTTCGAAAGGAGGCAGGTTAGGGGGTGGGGGATGTACTGAGGGTTTGGGATGGAAATGCTATAAAATTTGGTTGTGAAGATTGTTGTACAACTATAAATGCAACAAAATTCATTCAGTAATTAAAAAATAAAAAAATTGTAAGCATGTTCAGAATGTAATTTTGCAACGAGTGACTCATGATGGAGAATGGTGGATTAGAACTGGGGAGACCCCTCAGGAGAGCCACGTGGTACTGAATATGGGGGGCTCTGGGCTATGTACTTAGCCAGGCAGGGTCTTCATCACGTTAACCATATCCCATAATGTTAACAATATCTGAAATTTATTAAGCAACTGCACTGGGTGATCTCATGTGAGCCCTCTCTTAGCACAACACTTTTCTTTCCTTTTTTTTTTCTTTTTTTTTTTTTTTTTTGCTTTTTAGGGCTGCACCTGTGGCATATGGAAGTTTGCAAGCTAGGGGTTGAATCAGAACTACAGCTGCCAGCCTATGCCACAGCCACAACAACACAGATCTGGGGCGAGACTGTGAACTATACCATAGCTCACGGCAACACCGGATCCTTAACCCACTGATTGAAGGCCAGGAATCGAACCTGCAACCTTATGGTTCTTAGTTGGATTTGTTTCTGCTGTGCCATGATGGGAACTCCTTAGCACAATCCTTTGATGGGCCATCCTCATCATCCTTATTTTATAGAGAAAACTGGCCCTCTGAAAGCTTAAGTTTTTAATGGATAGTGAGGAGCAGGGCTGAAAGTTATCCCAGGCTGCCTGGTCAAGGCCATCATAGATAGCTCCTTCTCATGCTAGCGATTTTCATACTTGAGTGAGCATATCAGATACCCGAGGAGCTTGTTCAAAATACTGATTCTCAGTCTCCTCTCTCATCCTTCCCACCCCTGACAGTTGCCTGACTAAATCCAGGACAAGGCTAAGATTCAGCAATTCTAGGACCTGTTCCAGGTTGTTCTGATAGGGGTGGTTGGGGACCACACTTCCAGGATGTCTGTTATGTTCAATGGCTCACCACCTCCAGGAGCTTATCACCAGGAAATACACGAGACTATTGGACAACAATGCAAGATTTGAGTAATTCCTCCTAGAACGGGTGTGATTTCACAAGGCGTTACTGATTAATGACCAGATGGGCGATTTCAGATTTCTCTCTTCCAGCTGGAGTGACCAGACAGATGACCAGTGGATTACACAGCTCCCACAAGATGCAATACTTAAAGGAATTCGTAGTGAGGCCATGACAATTCTGCTATGTACGGTATTAGTTTCCTAAGGATGATGTAAATTACCACAAACTGAGTGGCTTAAAATAGCAGGAATTTCTTCTCTCATAGCTCTGGAGCCCAGAAGGTTGAAATCAGGTGTCAGCAGGGGTTCTCGAGCAACGCTCCCTCTAGAACCTCCAGGGAGAGGTTTTATTCCTTGTCTTTTTCACTTTCTGGTGATGCCTGCCATTCCTTGGCTTGTGGCTGCATCTCTTTGGTCTCTGCTTCATTTTCATGTGGCCTCTTCCTCTGTGTGTCCCTTTGTGTCATAAGGACACTTGTCATTAGATATAGGGCCTGCTTGATCTCTTCAGAGACCCTTTATCTAAGCCAGGTCACATCTGCAGGTTCTGGGATTCAGACAAAGACATATCTTTTGGGGGGGTCGCCATGCGGTGCATTAAAAGTACATACCTCACCATCTTTTACAGATTGCTTCTTTACACACAACCTTGTTTGAAACTAGTCTCCCAGCAGCCCATGAAGCAGCTCAGGCAGATACTGGTGCTCCTATTTGGCAGTTAAGGGAAGTGAAGTGAAGCCCAATGTTGGGTGGCTCATCAGTGGCAACCTCTTGAAACTAGATCAAGAGGAGATCAAGTCCTTGTTTAGTCTCTTATTCAGGCTGTTACAGTGTGAGGGACACAGAGATAAACATATGTGAGCTTGCAGACCTCTTGGGAAAGACAGAGAGTACTTCATTACAGCTTAAGAGTTTGCAAACCAGTGACTCATGGGCCAACTGGAAAGTGTAGAATTGATTTGTTTGTCCTCCACTGTATTTAAGAAAAAGTTTTGAAATAGTTACTAAAACTTAAAAATCAGGAGAAAAATCTGGATTTTTTTTCAGTTCTTTGGAAAAAATAGAATATTCAGCTAATCTAAGCACACATTTCATTGGTGGAAACTGTGAGTTGAGTCATAGTAGCCTATGAACTGAGTTACAAAATTGTCTCTGAACTTCGCAACATAAAGCAACCATTTCACTAGGCTCAGAGATTTGTAGATTAGGATTTGAATAGGGACACGGGGCGGGGTGGGGGGGTGCTGGTCTTTGCCCTTGAATGTCTGAGTTTGAGCTGGAGGTGTCTGTAACATCTCGGGGCTGGCAGAGCTGTGGTTGGAGGCATGCTTCCAACATGGTTTCTTTACACCCCTGTCTGGGCTGGGATGAGTTGAAGGTGGGGCTCAAGTGGGAGGCTGACCCTGCATCTCCAAGCTGGATCTCCATGTGACTTGGGTTTCCCTTTTCATGGCATGACAGCTGCGTTCTGAGATGGGATGTTCCTGGAAATCTCTTTGATTGCCTCTCTTCTAAAGCCCTGTAGCATCACTTCCGCTGCATCATTGGAAGGAGTGTCAAATAATTTGCAGTTCCCACCCCCCCAAATCTCCAAAGAGCATGTGATGCTTTTTCTTTTAATCTGGTCCTCAGTAGCAAATGGTTGAGCTAATTAAATTCTTTAGTTAATTACATGGTATCTTCCTAACACCACTGGTTCCTGCAAAGCCCTTCTCGTTTATCTTTGCATCTATTTATGTTTTTATTTACTTCCCCTTTTGATGCCCATGCTTCTCTTCCCGTAAGCAACCTTCTAATGTATTTGACATTTATCTTTCTGCTTGTAGGTGTTCTGGTATGATATAGAGTGCTTTGTATGCAAGAGTTTAATTTACACAGTGTTATTTCATAGATCTCATTCTGTGTCTTACTCTTTGGACTCAGCCTGGGGTGTTAAGATCTCTATAAATATATGGGTCATAGCTTCTAATTGCTGCTGATACTCTGAGGTCAGTGTCCCCTGTGTAGTCGTATTTCCTCCTCCAAGGATGGCCATTCTCTGCCACCTGCTGTGATAATCAAAGGAATCCATGTCCTCCCAGCGGACCTGTGGGAGGAATTCTTTGGGGGAACACATCCGGGAGTGGGAGGGCTGGGTCCTGTGGTTCATATGTATCTGATTTCACTCTCCAGAACAGCTGCAGCCTTTCACTCCCACCAGTAGTGTGTGGACATTCCAGAATCCCGAAGTCCACCAAATCTTAGTGTTTCCCAACTTCCTTGACCTCTCATCTTATTTTATTTTTTCCTGATTACTAATGAGTTTGAACACCTCCTCATATGCCTAGTGGCCTCTTGCGCATCTTTGAAGTAGGTTTTCTTTTTCTTTGCCCATCTTTCTCTTCTGTTCTTAGCTTTTTCCTGGTGCTTCCCAGAGATAGGTGGCCTTTGGTTTGTGCTGGTCTCCACCCCTTTACTTTAACCATGGGTGCCCCTGGCTGTCCCGTGGCAGCAGGTGGTTTTACATCTCCTTGTAGAAGGGTTCTTCTGAAAGGAAGCACAGGTTACGGCTGGGATTCCCTAGCCAAGTCATGGAGGAAAATGCGGTGAGGGCAGGCTTTCTAGAGAAGGTGTGTTGGTTTCTTGTGGTGGTTGTAATGAATCGGCACAAACATGCTGGCTTAAAACAACAGAAGTAGTATTTTCTCAGGGTTTGGGAGGGCAGAAGCTGGAGATCAATTGTACTGAGCCGAAATCAAGGGGTCTTCAGGGCCATCCTCCTTCCACAGGCTCTAGGGATGGATATCTCCTTTTCTCTTCTGGCTTCTGGTGGCTGCTGGGTTCAGTTTTTCATTTTTCGACTTGCAGCACATAGCTCCAATCTCTGCCCCTGTGGTCACGTGGCCTCTTCTTCCCTCTGTGTGTCTGCCCTCCTCCTGTCTCTCATCCAAGGAGACTTGTCATGGCATCGAGGGGTCCACACAAATAATTCAGGATAATTGCTTCATCTCCAAATCTTTCATTTAATCACATTTGCAAAATTTTTTTACCATACAAGGTAACAACTTCACAGATTCCATGGCTTAGGGGCTGAACTCTTTGAGGGGCACGATTCAGCTCACTATGAAAGGCTATACCTCATTTGAGCCAGAAAAACAAGGAAGAATAGAGGGTAATGCATTTAGGTAAAGGTGACAGAGGCTCAAGGAAACATGATTTACTGGGAAGCCATAAGAATTTGGGCATGGCTGGGGCCTAGGGCTTGAGCTGGAGAGAGGAGGGCTTGATGCTTGATGCAGGGGAGGAACAAGGAGGTGGAGGGTCTCAGGAAATGATCTGAGCAGGTAGAGCTAGAACAAGAGGCTCTTAGAAAGACTGACTAAAGTAGACCTAGCAAAGGGAAGTTATTTATTTCTTTGAGGGGCTTTATTTTCCTATATCCAAAATGTACATCCCCTTGAATTTTGGGGGGAATTTGGTTGAAATGAATGAGTTGAATTTGGATGAATTGGGTGACTGATTTTTTTTTTTTTTTTTTTTTTTTTGCCTTTTAGAGCTGTGCCCACAGCACATAGAAGGTCCCATGTGAATCAGAGCTAGGGGCTGAATCAGAGCTACAGCTGCTGGCCCAAACCACAGCCACAGCAACATGGAATCTGAGCTGAGTCTGTGACCAACACCACAGCTCATGGCAACACCGGATCCTCAACTTGCTGAGCAAGGCCAGGGATCGAACCTGTGTCCTCATGGACACTAGTCAGATTCATTTCCTCTGTGCCAGGAAACTACCACCCTACCTTTTTTGGGGGGGTGGTGGTGATTGATTTGACCAATATAGTGCAACAGAAGTGACCTGGTGACTTCTGAGATGAAGTCATAAAAGGCCATGCAGTTTCTGTCTCATTTGCTGGAACTTTTGTTCCTGGAGCTCTGAGATGTGTCTAAGAAATCCATGAGAATGATGAGCATGCCAGTTTGGAGAGGCCCCCAGACAACAGCCTTCAAGTCATCCCAGCCAAGGAACCAGTCATGCAAATGAATAAGCCTGCCAATGATTGCAGCCCCCAGCTCTCTGAGTTGCCCCCAGCCATTCGAGTCTTCCCAGCTGAGGCCACAGACATCACAGAGCAGAGACAAGCCATCTCACACTGTGCTCTGTGTGTCCTGACCCCACAGATTCTGTTTGTGTAATAAAATAGCTGTCCTCTTATTGCTACATTTGGGAGATACTGTTTGTTACACAGCAGTAGATAAGGGGCAATAGTTATCTACATTGTATGTCTTATTGTAGGACTTAAAGGAGTTAGTGGATGTAAATTTCAATGACATTTTTAGATTCACTGATTCTAATCTTTGCCTAATTTAGGCCTGGAATTTGATGAGGAGAGTATTTCTTTTAAAACAAGGTTTGGGTAAGATTTTCAGAATTTTCATCTTGATATTTTCCTTGTCCTATATGTTTGCTCCATCAAAAAACAGTTGGGCTCCTCCCTTCCTCTTTTGGAATATTGTAGACAATTGGTGTCATGCTTACCTTTGCATGGGACACTTGTAACGTGAGCTCTTTGGTCTTTGTAACCATGGGCTGTCCAGTGTGCCACATCCAGGGAAGTGTCTCATTAGTGTAGATCCCTAGATAATTAAATAGTCAGCATGGATCAATCAGTAGAGCATTTCTAGCCCTAAGAAATTAATATTTCTTTTCTACACTATTGTCTTTGGGAAATAGTATCAAAATACACTGAAGTTTGTCCTAGATTTTGGACACCTACCAGCAACCACCGAGTTTCCCTAGAAACCCTATATGGAAAAAGTCTCAAAAGAGTTGTCTAGACTTGCTGTCACCATTTCTTCTCTTCCCTGTCCCTCTTAACTCATTCCAAGCATAACCTGGTCACATGACTCCACTAAACCCAGCTTTTCTATCAAGATCTCCAGTGGCCTCTACATTGTTAATTCCAGTCACCATTTCAGCATCCTCATCCTCAGTCTCATCCTCCATTCTTTCTTGGAGGTGTAGCCCTAAAAAGACAAAAAAAAAAAAAAAAAAAAAAAAAAAAAAAAAAAAAAAAAAAGAATGAGGATGAGACTGAGGCTGAGGATGACGCATAGGCATCTACGCCTCCTCTTTCTCTCCCTCCAGCCTCTGGCAACTGCTAGATAACCTCTTTAGTGTCTCCATAGTTTTGCTTCCTCCAGAATGACAGGTGTATCGTTGGAATCACACAGTTTGCAGCTTTTTTCAGACTGGCTTCTTTCACTCAGTAATATGCATTTAAGTTTCCTCTGTGTCTTTTCATAGTTTTATTTTTTTCATAGAGGTTGACAGAACCTGACATATGCATTTATTACCTATCTCCAGCCACTGTATTATAAACCCTCTGAGGCAGACATTGCTTTTTTAAAAATAGCTGTATCCTCTGCAGCTAGATGGGAACATAGCAGGTCTGCAAAGGGAATCTGTTGGAGTAAAATAAGTTAATCAATGAAAAGATCCCTTTTAGCAACAGTCCATGTTTACGGAGTATTGTTGTAGGTAATGTTTGAGAGGGACCTAAAACTTGCAAATTCTGATAGTTATTATTGCTGCCTGCTGATAAAAGCCCATGGCACCATGTCGAAGGATGATGGGTCTTAGATTTGAATGCATCCTGAGAGGTTACCTAGTGTAACTCTTTACAGTGGCTCAGCAGATCCAAAAAAAATCTCCAAATACGTTGCCACCACCAGGATGCCCAACCCTTATGATTTTTAGCAGCTCATTTCTTTTTATTCTTATATTTTGGGTTGCAGTCTCCTGCCCTATCACTTCTACTTTTTTTTTTTTTTTTTTTTTTTTGTCTTTTAGGGCTGCACCCGAGGCACATGGAAGTTCCCAGGTTAGGGGTTTAATCGGAGCTACAGCTGCCGGCCTATACCACAGCCACAGCTGCCTGGGATCCAAGCCATGTCTGCAACCTAAACCACAGCTCACAGCAACGCCGGATCCTTAACCCACTGAGTGAGGCCAGGGATCGAACCTGTGTCCTCATGGACACTATTCAGATTCATCTCCACTGAGCCACAGCAGGAACTCCCACTTCTATTTTTTTTTTTTTTTTTATCCTAACTCTGTATCAGGAGCCGCGGAGCACTAATTGAATCCCTTGTTCTCATGACAACCCTTTAAATATTGAAGATAGCTGGCCTGGTCCCTTTCAGATTCAGTTCTCCAAGGAAAAGACATCTCAGCCTGTCAACTAGGCCAGATGTGACATGATTTTGAGATCCCGTTTTCTGTCCTGAAAGCAGCTGGTTTGTTACTATTTTCCTGTGTGTCATTACTCCACGGAAGTGAACACAGAAATCTTTTTTTTCATTTTTTTTTCTTTTGTCCTTCTGTCTTTTTAGGGCCACACCCATGGCATATGGAGGTTCCCAGGCTAGGGGTCGAATCTGGAGCTGTAGCTGCCAGCCTAAGCCAGGGACACAGCAACACAGGTTCCAAGCCGCATCTGTGACCTACACCGCAGCTCACGACAACGCTGGACCCTCAACCCATTGAATGAGGCCAGGCATCGAACCTGCGTCCTCATGAATGCCAGTCAGGTTCATATATTATATATAAAACATCTTCTTTATCTATTCATCTGTCAGTGGACATTTAGGTTGTTTCCATGACTTGGCTATCATGAATAGTGCTGCCATGAACATAGGGGTACATGTATCTTTTTGAATGAAAGTTTTATCTGGATATAAGTGTGCCTTCTTTACCTTTTTCTGAATTAGAAAAGTGATGGCTAGTTCAAAGTCCTGGCCAGGCCAGTAGATGAGAGTCACATGTGTCCATTGATAGACCTCTGGATGTGCATCTCTGCATCTGATGTGGATCTACCACCTGCAACAATTGTCCAGATCACTGCTCTCCCTGTTGCTACTAGCATATCATAGGAGATCTCAAAAGCTTTGTTCGTTATGCTGAGAACATTCCCAGTTTGAAACCCTATTAGGAAAAGGAAATCCATGTAGTTACCAAACCTTACTGTAGGTAAGCCAATATTACTGTCTTCCAAATCATCGTGGCTCCTTGAAGAAGATCCTAGTGAGAACCAAGAGTCTTGATACTCAGAAAGAGTCTCAAACACTTAGCTTGGCACCCCCCATCTCCACACCAATAGTAGCTAAAATAGCACTTCCCAAGTGCCATATACTGTTCTAAGTGCTTTGCATTCCATTAACTCAGATTCCTTACAATAACTGTAGGAAGGACTTTGTATTATTCTTCCCATTTTATGGATGAGAAAACAAAGGGACAGAAACATGGAGTAACTTGCCGAAGGCCACTTAGATAAGAGGAATGGAGCTGGGGCAGTGTGCTTCCAGAACCCAGGATCTTTTCTCTTTTTTGATTGCTGTTCACCCACTCTATTCATATCGTCATCTTGGCTTCCAGGGTAGCTGTCAACACTCTAATATGCGTAGTATAGCATAATGGTTATGAACAAGGACCTAGGAATTGGATAGACTTGAATTCAAATTTCCGTTCTACCACGACTAGCTGTGTGACCTTGGGCAAGTCATTTGATGCCTCTGTGTCTTGTTTTCCATATCTTTATCTACTGATGATGAAATATTCACTCTGAGGGGTTGTGATAAGGATTAAGTTGACTCATCTATAAAAGTGCTCTGTTGGGAGTTCCCATCATGGCTCAGTGGTTAACGAATCCGACTAGGAACCATGAGGTTGTGGGTTTGATCCCTGGCCTTGCTCAGTGGGTTAAGGATCTGGCATTGCTGTGAGCTGTGGTGTAGGTTGCAGACGCGGCTTGGATCCCCGCGTTGCTGTGGCTCTGGCGTAGGCCGGTGGCTATGGCTCCGATTCAACCCCTAGCCTGGGAACCTCCATATGCCGCGGGAGCGGCCCTAGAAATGGCAAAAAGACAGAAAAAAAAAAAAAGTGCTCTTTTAAAGCACCTGATAGACCATCAGTTTCCAAGCATTTTCATCCATTTACTCACCTGACCCTCTCCAGGGGCCACTATTCACAGGGTGTGGTCCAGTCACACTAATATTTCCCCACTTCCTTAGAGCTTTTCAACAAATATTTTGGTCCCAACATCACTGATTTGTTTTTCATCAAGAAAAGAGAATTCATAATTGCTTTTAGCATGGGGCTGAAGCGCATTTGCTCCTTGAGATCTGGCACCATTTCTCATCTGTTTCCTAGCATCTCTAAATGGAAGAAATGCAATGATCCTTCATTAAAGATGCATGAGGATGTCAGACTAACAGACAGCAGGCTCTGCAGAAAGAGAGACGTGCCTCTCACTCCTAGGTCTGCCTCTCACTAGCTTTGTGACTTTCAGCAAGGCACTTAACTTCAATTCCTGGTGCTAAAGCCAGGCAACCTTGCTCCCAGTCTTGTGGGCTTTGTATAAGGATTAAATGAAATAATGCCTCTAAAGCATTTGACACAGTCTCTGACCCAGAGCGTGCACGCAAAGGTGCTTTTTAAATCGTTGTTATGACCATACGTCAATCATTTACTGTGATAAGCCCTGTAGCAGGTGCTTTATATCGGCTGTTTCCATGAAACGTCCTATCAACCTGACTAGATAGGAGTGATGGTATTTATTTTACAATGAGAAGGCTGAGAGGCACAGAGATTAAGGACCTAGTCCATAGTTAACCTAAATGGCAGAGCTGTGTCCACCTACATCCATTTGTTCCTGAAGGCTATGCTTTTTCAACTCTGCTCCTCAGTCTCCAATCTAGTTTTTTATGCTCCAAATATTTTTGAGTTTCTCTTCCTAACTTAGCTCCTGGTCTTCCCTTAAACAAACTCTACTCTAGCCAGGTTGATGTCCTAATGTTTGACAGCATGCTTTGTAGAATTCTCCAGGCCATCAGTTCTTTTGTTCATGCATTCATCCAAAGAATCATGAACACTGTGTCTGGAATTGGGCTACAAAGATGAAAAGATTGGGACTTTGCTCCTGGGGAGTTTACAGAAGAATAAGGAGTTATGGAAAAGGATATTAACGTGGACGTTTGGCTGAGATCCTAAGGTAATAGACTACGATACCTCATAATGTGCTCTGAGATGGGCTACCCAGAAAAACCTGTCGAAATTATGTGGTCAGGGGTTAGTTCACTGTCTCTTAAGCCCCTGACCCACATCAGGATATGAAAGCATTGGGAGAAGAGATGATTTAGTGACAATAGAACTTCTTGGCAGAAGCAGCTTGTGTGCTGAGCTCTATGAGACTCTGAAGCAATAGGGGGCAGTGTGCTTTCTCTCACCTCATGTCTATGGAGAGGGGCCTCAGCAGGACCACCAGGAGGGTGGTTGGAAGTTAGCGGTTGCATTGGACCCGAGTCTGGCTCCCACCTGGGACATTTAAGGGGTGAGAGATAGGCTGGCCAGCTACTGATGGATGATGAGTGAAGAGGTGGCTGCACTGGGCAGCCTGTCCTCTGGGAGTTTGTCATGGATAAGGGTGCAGGACCCTTTTCATGGACCAGACAGGGATCCGTGTGCAAGAAAGCTGGGGTAAGACTGTATCTGGCTCTGTTCCAGAGGGCTGCCTAGAGATGAACGTGGGCAGCTGACTGGAGCTGTGGCCACATTCTTGGAACATGTGGACAAAGTAACCCATCAGCTGGAACTAACGCAGCCCATCCTCTGCATCAAGGGAACTGTGCGCCAGAAATCCTCAGCAACTGGGAAGGGGTCCCCAAAGGACCCGCAAAAGCACCCCTTAAGAAAACAAGTCAGCTTTGTAGTTCCCATCGTGGTGCAGTGGGTTAAGAATCTGCAGCGGCTCGGGTTGCTGCAGAGGTGTGGGTTTGATCCCCAGCCCAGCACAGTGGGTTAAAGGATCCAGCACTACCGCTACTGCAGCTGTGGCATAGGTCACAGCTGCAGCTCAGATTAAGTCCCTAGACTGGGAACTTCCATATCCCATGGGTGTGACTATAAAATAAAAATAAAATAAAAGGGAAAGAGAAAACAAGTCAGCTTATATATCTGCTATACTCCAACAGCGTGAAGCCAGCTTACAGCAATACCAGCGAGAACATTCATGTACCTCTCACTTTTCCTTCTCTCCTTTCTCTGATTCCGCGTGGGTGGATGGGAGGAGGGGTGTTGGGGAAGGAACAAAACCACTTAGCAAGTTGATGGAAGAAAAGCCCCTTCCTATCTAGCATAAGCATCACCTAGGGAAGGAGCGACGATTTAACTTGGAATCAAATTTGGAATGATGATTATTGTATGAACAGACGTTCCAGTATCCGGATGAAGACTATGGTGACATAAATCGACGTCAACCTTTATGAAGCAAGAGAGATGAGAAAACGCATTGGGTTATATAAGTTTTCCTCTTAGGACAGGGATTGCCTTGCCCAGCTAAATACGTTGTAAAGGGGCAGTGCCAGCATGGTGAAGTTGCTTTCCACTTATACCCCATGAAGCCAGCTTATTCAGCATTCGGGTTACAGTTACAAGAGAGATGGAGGAGGAAGTTGCACCAGATGTGGCAGGAGTACCAAAGAGCAGTGAACGGCCCTATTTTAAGCTGCCTGCAATTTTCTCTCTCCCTTCTCTGCTTTCCTAAATGAACTCAACAACCTTCAATTCAACCCAGGTCAATTCCTGTTTCCTTCAGCCTTGGTCATGGCCAACTCTCTCTCCTCTGAACTTCCCTTCCACTCATTTAGCCCTGCTTTGTATTTGTTACTGGTCCTCCTGCTAACCATTGCTGACTCAGGGGCCCAGATGATAACTTTTATGAATATGCCATTTTTCCTTCAATGGGGATGCACCTGGGACTGTGATGTCACAGAACCAGCTGTGTTCTTTCCCTCACATCCTGTATTGCCATGCACATCCAGCCAGCACACATTTATTACGGAGCCAAATTTATACAAAACAGGGTATAACAAACATAGTCAGTGGCTGGCTGTAGCACTGGTTTGGCTCTTTCCTAGCATTCTTTCATCCCTCACTTGTCACAGGATGCCTAGAACTCACCTTCTCTGCTACCCCTTGATGCTGCCTCTGCAGCATCATAGGGCATTTGTTCGCTGGCACTGCTGGAACAAAGTACTGTAAACTGGGTGGCTCATGCAACAGAACAGTCTTTTTTCACAGGTCTGGAGGCTAAAAATCCAAGATCAAGGTGCTTCCAGGCTTGGTTCCTTCTGAGGGTTGTTGAGGAGAATCAGTCCCGTGCCTCTCTCCTAGCTTTTGGAGGTTTGTTGGCAAAGATTGGCATTCCTTTGCTTATAGAAGCCTCACTTTCATCTCTGCCTCCATCTTTACATGGCATTCTTCCTGCGGGTGTGTCTGAGTTCAAATTTCCCCTCCCTTTTTTTAAGGACACTAGTCCCATTGTGCTAGGGACCCACCCTACTCCAATATGATCTCATCTTAAATTAACTAATCCATGTACGATAACCCTCTACCCAAATAAGGTCACACTCTGAGGGATGGGTGGCTAGGACCTCAACGTACGAATTTGGGAGGAAGATACAATTCAGCCCATAACAGTCAACTGTGTTCTTTTTTTTCTCACTCTTCTGGAAAGTTCTTGTTCCTAGATTTTTGAGCCAGTCTGACCCGTGTCCACACTGTACAGCCATTGGCTAATGATGGTTTAGGAACCTCTACTAGGGCCTGGGTTAATTGTGCTTGAATTCTTCTCCCCCTTTCCCTCTGAATGGATCTTATTTCTTCTCTAGACTAGTAGCCTTCTTCATCTTCTTCCTGTTTTTTGACTTTGAGTCTTTGTAGCTCAACTTCAACTCCTGCCTCTGGACTCTGGCCTTTTGGGGATTCCAATTTCAGCTTTCCCCCAACCCATACCCTCTGGATTTGTTGTTCCTTTGGCTCCCAGTTCCTGCCTATGGAATCCAACCCTGACCTCTAACTACTGGATAGAATCTTAGCTAAGCCAGGCGGGCCTCCTCTCAAGGCCACTTAGAGCATTTGCCAGACTCTCACTGAACCACTGTGAAAATCAAGGACCCTGTACAGAACAAGAAGCCCTTGTGACAGAACCTGCTACATCCTCATGGCAATGCACTTTCTCTTTATTTGTACACAGCTAAGTCACATGTCCCAGGGTCTGGGCAGTTGGGTGTGGTCAGGTGTTTAATTCTAGCCAAGTGATGTGTGCCACTCCCATTCCTGGCCCATACAAACCTTCCATGCAATCCTTCTCATTCTCTCATTTGCATGTTGGGCACCCTTGACTTGAAGACTCTGCATGGGGGTGGGGCTTGGGGGATGGGGTGAAGACTATGGAGCCACAAGATGGAAAGAACCTGGGGTCCTGAATCACAGCATCAGTGGCTGCCCACTGAATTCTTGCACTGAATTGTTTCCCTGGAGAAATAAACTCTCGTGCCAAAGCACTGACATTTTGGGGATATTTGTTAAGCAGTTAGATATAGTTACCCAAACTGAGAAGTCTTTAAGGAAGAAAAGGAGAAAATCTGAATTTTTTTTCTCTCAATATTGCATTTGCCCCTCATTCATCCCCCAATCTCTATCCTGCACCTCCATGCCTCCAACTTGGCTGGTTTGAAGAAGAGAGATAGAGAATTACTCCCCTCATTTTCCCCTCTTTTCATGACTCCAAAGTACATGGATGGAAACTTAGGTCCACACAAAAACCTGCACATGGATGTTTACAGCCACTTTATTCATGACTGCCAAAACTGGAAGCAGCTGTGATATCCTTTAGTAAGCAGGTGAATGGATAAATAAACTGTGGTACACCCAGATGATGGAATATTACTCTGTGCTGAAAAGAGATATCCTACCCAGCTCTGAAGAAACATGGAGGAAACAAGTGATTATCACAAAGTGAAAGAAGCCATTCTGAAGAGGCTACATGGTATAAGATTCCCACTAGATGACATTTCTCAAATAAGCAAAGCTGTGGAGACAAGAAAAAGATCAGTGTTTGCCAGGGGTTGGAGGTAGTGAAGGCTGAAGAGGCAAAGCACAGAGGAGCCTTAGGGCAATGAACCTACTCTATAAGAGGAGTTCCCATTGTGACTCAGTGGGTAAAGAACCCGACATAGTCTCTGTGAGGATGGAGGTTGATCCCTGGTCTCCCGTGTTGCCGCAAGCTGCGGTGAAGGTTGCAGATGAGGCTCAGATCCCGTGTTTCTATGGCTGTGGTGTAGGCTGGAAGCTGCAGCTCTGATTTGACCCTTAGCCTGGGAACTTTCATATGCCACAGGTATGGCCCTACAAAGAAAAAAAAATTAAAAAAACTTACTCTATAAGATACTATGAGGGTGGGTATATGTGATTCATTATACATTTGTCCAAATCCATAGAATGCACAATACCAAGAGTGAACCCTAATGTAAACTATGGATTCTGGATGATAATGATATGCCAATGCACCTGATTATAACAAAGGTACCACTCTGGTGGGAGACACTGAAAATAAGGGAGGCTGAGTATGTGTGGGGGCAGGGGGTATATGAGAAATCCCTGGACCTTCCTCTTAATTTTGCTGTGAACCTTAAACTTGTGTAAAACTATGATCCATTAAAAAAAAAAAAAAAAAAAAAGAGTTCCTGTCGTGGCGCAGTAGAAACGAATCCGACTAGAAACCATGAGGTTGTGGGGTCAATCCCTGGCCTCGCTCAGTGGGTTAAGGATCCAGTGTTGCCGTGAGCTGTGGTGTAGGTCACAGACCCAGCTCGGTTTTGGCGTTGCTGTGGCTGTGGTGTAGGCCGGCAGCCACAGCTCCGATTAGACCCCTAGCCTGGGACCCTCCATATGCTGCGGGTGCAGCCCTAAAAAAGGACAAAAGATGAAAAAAAAAAAAAAGGATAACAAGACTAAAAATTCATCTATACTTTACAGGATTTGGAAAAAAATGGTCATAATGTGCCAACAAACTGACAATATAAATAAGAGTGAAATTATGAGCAAATTACACATTATATTAAAAAAGGGGGTTTTCACACCTGGAAAGCTGGCAGATCCCTGGAGTCCATGGTCCTGGAGTTCGCTCCCAGCCTCCCTATCTGGAGGCGTTACTAAACTTGGAAAGCAGCTGTGTGTAAATATGATGGCTGTCCAGTGAGCTGACTCAGGTCCTTGTCCATTTAGCCTCGTCTATGAACTTGTTCTTCTTAAGGGGGAAGAGTCGGCATATTTGAACAACTGTAGTGAGCTCAATGCATAGTTCATCTCCACTCCACATCTTCATTGGTGAGGTTCTCTCTCCTTAAAGCCTTTTTTCCCTTCTCGCTTTATCAAGTGGTGTCTACCCTCACCTGTCCTGGGTCCAGCCCAGGTGCCTCTGCTCCTCAACCCCTTGTATGCTCTCCAGCCTACCCGTCTGACCTGCTTGGGGGTCCTCTGGCTCTTGCTGCCAGCAGCACTTCCCCTGCCCTGGAGCTGGAGAGCTCAGCATCCTCTAGCAAGCCCTAAGCCCCTCTCCTTCCTTTTGCAGAAAAGCCAGCAGAGGCAACTTGCCCAAATGGGGCTGGTTAAGGGGGAGCAGAGCCAGAATGGAATGAGGTCTCTGGGCACCAAGAACGTGTGTCCCTTTCTGTACAAGTATATCAGCTCTTGTTGAACAGGATATACATAGATCTCTCTTTTTCCTGTATCCTCTTTAAATTCAGAGTGTGTTTTGGGACCTCTTAGGATTGCAGATACTTGAAGATTAAAAAGCAGCGGAACAAAAATGCCATGTTACCCTTTGTATTAGTAGAAGAATCTTTCTCTCCTTCCCTTTTTCCCCCTTCCTTCTCTAAAGCAGGGTTTCTGAACCTCAGCTCTATTTAATTTTGAGCCAGAGAAATCTTTGATGAGAAGTGTGGTCCTGCATATGGTGGGATGTTTAGAAGACTCCTTTGGCTTCTAGCCACCAGATGCCAGTGGCACCCACCCCCTAAGCTGTAATAATCAGAAATGTCTCCAGACGTTGCCAAATGTCCTCTGAAGAGCGAGAGCACAACTGGTTGCAAACCGCTGCCCTAAACTCAAATTGAGTACCTACTATGTGCCTCTCCTTTCCATCCTCTCAACCTGGATCGGACCCCCACCTTGTGTCAAACAGTGCTCTGATCACTGGGAAGCCGCTGATCCCCCCCCCAACCCCCCCCCCCCGCCCCAATCCTCATCCCTCACTTCCTCTCGCTCCCATTATAAGAAATCATGGCTTGGGGAAGGCTACTTACAGGAAGCCATAAAGTCATTCTCTCTCACCTTGGCTGCGAAGATAACACAATCAGGTTACAGAGGCAGGGTTTGGGGAACTTCAAAGCTCAGCCAGAGGGAGTGGAGGGATAGGCGCTGGGGAGCTGAGGTCTTATCTCTTGCTTGAATGTTCTCATCCTTATCAATCCAGAAGGAGGGGTTCCTGGAGGAGAGCAAGGGGGAGTCAAAAGACCAGACTGCTTTCTTTTTTCTTCCAGTCTTTAGATTGAAAGGGACCAGGGAAGAAGGAAGGACTGAGGAAAGGAAAGCAAAGTAGGAAGAAAGCTGACAGGGGAGTGGAATTGGGGGTGGGGGTGGGGAGGTGAAGGGGTCTTATCTGACCCTATGCTACCCCGTGCAGACCTGGATTGGACACCAGGGTTCTAGAACCACAGAATCTGAGAGTCAGAAGTTCTTGGAAATACTTTCATGAGCACCACTTAGATGATACCTGGGCCTCAGCCCCTAGGGACCTTCACTTGAGCAGGTGTGGAGTAGGTGCAGCTGCTTCAACAACTTCTGTCACAGATAATGAAGGCCTGGGCACAGACAGCAGCAACTAGAAGGCAGAAGCAAGAATCTAAACAAGATGCATTTAGAGCTCCCACCATGGCTCAGCAGTATTGAACCTGACTAGTATCCATGATGAAGTGGGTTCGATCCTTGGCTTCAATCGGGGGTTAACAATCCAGTGTTGCCGTGAGCAGATGCAGCTCGGACCCCATGTTGCTGTGGCTGCGGCGTAGGCTGGCGGCTGCAGCTTCAATTTGACCCCTAGCCTGGGAAGGTCCATATGCCATGGGTGCGGCCCTAAAAAGGCAAAAATAAATAAACAGCATGAATTTGCTAGTGTTGAGAGCCAGTCATTGGCAGAGCCTTGAGGGAGTAGGAGGAATCTAAGATAATAAATAATAGTTGCAAAACTTACATATCACTCACTGTGTGCCAGACATTGTTTGATGCAATTTACATAGATATAAACTCACTTCACCCTCCCAACAACTCTAAAAGTTAGGTCCCTAATTAGTCATTTTATAGGTAAGAAAATTGAGCACATAGATATTGACTAACTTGCAGGTCACAGAGCAAATTAGGAGAGCTGGGATCTAAACTAGATCTAAATCTGTTCTAGCACTTGTGTTTTAACCAGTGTGCTATCTACCAGTTGGTTAGGAGAACTTGGGCAGCTAAATGGACAGCGAAGTCACGAACCTGGGTATGGCCTGAAGGAAGAAGAGTTTAGAGGGAAAAACGATGGGTTCAGCCTTGGAGATGTTATGACTGCGTTGTGGGTAGGGCACCCAAGCATAGTTGCCTGGGAGGTAGCAGTTCCAGTCTAACCTCAGTATGGAGGTCCAGGCAAATGCCCGTGGATATGGAGTTGTAGTTAGGGAGCTGTGTACAGTGAGAAGAGAAGAGGACTGAAGAATCCTGGGGAGGAGTTCCCGATGTGGCTCCATGGAAATGAATCTGATTAGCATCCCTGAGGATGCAGGTTCAATCCCTGGCCCTGCTTAGTGAGTTAAGGATCCAGTGTTGCCGTGAGCTGTGGTGTAGGTGGCAGATGAGGCTTGGATCTGGTGTGGCTGTGGCTGTGATGTAGGCCAGCAGCTACAGCTCTGATTCAACCCCAAGCCTGGGAACCTCCATATGCTGTGGGTGTGGCCCTAAAACGACAAAATAAATAAATAAATAAAGGAACCCTGGGGAACACCAACAGTTAAAGACTCATGGAAGAAGAACCAGGAAAAAGAGAATGGAAAAAAATGCATTAGTGTAGAGAGTGGTGCCCTGAAAATTAAGGGTGAAGTGAGTTTCAGGAAGGAGGGCAAGGTTACTGGGGACAAAAGCTATAAAAGAGTCTAAGATAAGAATGAAAAGAGGTATTGTTCTTCAATGACTTCTTAGGTTTCTAATTTATGTCCCCAACCAGAAGGGAAACTTGTTGAGGTCAAGAGCGGCATCCAACATTTTGTTGTATTCCTCTTTGTATCTCCGGGGTTTCTGGTGCAGGGCTAGACAGGCAGAAGGCATCCATTGAATACCTGTGGGCTGATGGTTGTTCAAGTTCTTATTGTTTTTCTCCTTATTAAGTCAATGCCATTATGTATAAATTGCCCACCCTTGACGAGAAGGAGATTCGATGTTCTGAATCTTACGCAACATTGGGCAGCCCATAACCGCTGAACTTGATGTTGCCAATGAGATGATTAGCAGAAGCAGCATCCTCATCTATTCCTCCACATTAAGGGATAAACATAGAAGCTATTGTGTGTTGAGGACCTCTCGTGTGCCCAACTCTGTACCGGACATTTGACATTTGTGGCACATGTCCTCACAACCTGGCAAGCTGGTTATTATTATCTTCTTTTCCCAGATAGAGTGACTGAGTTGAAAGCTGGTTGCCTTGCCCAGGACCATGCCAAGATAAGGATCCAAATCTGCTGTTAACGAAGGTCCTTCCCTTTCCCTTAGCTGCCACTGCCTTATTCCAGGTGTCAGCATCACTTAATGTGGCTTTTACCAGAGCTGCTTCTCTGTTCTCCACTCTTCCATCAAACCTCCTCTGCAAGAACCCATCCTCCAAACTACAGCTTCAGGAATTTATCTAAACACAGCATCGATCCCTTTTAAGTTCCTTCCAATGGCTCCCTTTTTAGGATCTGGGGGAGATGAGTCTTTATGACTCAAGCCCAAGTCCCTCAGCATACCCTTCTCGGTTTTCCTCATCCGACCCCATTTGTTTTTCCTGGACTTTCTTGGCTGACACCTCCCACTCACCTTTCTCTCCAGCCAAACCCATCTCCTTTGCCTCCCTGGAGATGCCCTGTTCTCATTTTGCACGTTCTATTCCCAGGGGTTATGGTGCCCCTCTTCTCCTTTGTCCTGGGTTAACTCATACTTTCTCTTTAAGACCTAGGTCACCCCCTCCTGTCACAAGAATTCCCAGACCTTCTGAGATCTCACTGCATGACCTTCCTCAATTTTCCTCCTCTGAGACCCTAAACGCCCCAGATGTAGCTGCATCACTCCGCATCCTGCTTGCTGTTTCTCTTCCTTGACTCTGAGGTCTTAGAGGATGGCCATCACATGAGCTCCCAGCTCAAAGCAGAAGCCGGACTCCTGCTTGTTAAATAAATGACCAGAGGGAGTTCCCGTCGAGTCCATGAGGATGCAGTTTCAATCCCTGGCCTTGCTCAGTGGGTCGGGGGTCTGGCGTTGCCCTGAGCTGTGGTGTAGGTTGCAGATATAGCTTGGATCTGGTGTTGCTATGTCTGTGGCGCAGGCCGGCAGCTGTAGCTCCGATTCGACTCCTAGTCTGGGAACTACCATATGCCATGGGTGCAGCCCTAAAAAGCAAACAAACAAACAAAAAAAGTGACTGAATTTCACTTGGTCGGACCTCACCAAGGTGGGAACGTGGGGGAAGGAAGGACAGGCGGTCGAGTTGGATGGAGTGTAGGCGTCTGGGGAGTTGGTATAATGCTTCTCCCACATTGACCTCTTCCCGCCACTGCTAAAGGCACAGGGGATCCCCCGCCTCTGCTTCCAGACAGTGATAATCCTGCCTGACCCGTCTGGGCCAGAGTCTTGCCTTGAGTCTCATCTTTGGAGCCCAGTTTCCTCTTGGCAGGACCACGACAGGAAACCCATGCATGGCGAGGTCCCGCTCCCCACGGAATGTGTGCTGTGAGGGCCTGAGAGCCAGATGGAAAATGCCTCCGAAGTCCTAAGCCAGGCTGGAAAGATAGATTGCTGATAATGAAGGTCACCCCTCCATTTAGAGAATAGTTGGCAGTGAAATTAATCCAGGCTCCTGCATCTGAAGTGCTGGGAAAGTTAGCAAGGCTCAGGGGCTGAAAGGAAGGAAGCAGAGATGAAGAGGAAGAAAGCTCTCTTCGCCTACATTATCTCAACCCTCCCATCTTCAAATCGAGGTGAGAATTTCTGTTTTAATGGAAACACGATGCCCTTACAGAAAGGAATGTCTAATGGTGGGGTTTTCAAACAATACAACAATAGAGGAGAAGCTTTCTGGGCAATCAGACTCTTCAAATCACACTCAAGGGGCAGCCACTGGCGTTTTCTGCTTGTAGGGCCAGCCCTGTGGAAGCGTTTGGCACAATAACCATGAACGTTGGATGAGCTTCCGCTGGGGACATACTTCCACTGTGTGGATCCTTACAGCAGCCCGGGGAAGAGGGAATTATGGTCCCCTCTGCCTGTGCTACAGAAGAGGACAGCGAGGCACAGAGAAGATAGGTGATGTGTCTAAGGTCTCCTAATCCCTTACTCATTCTTTCATTCATTCTCCTGTTGCTTAGTAAGCACTGACCTTGAGCCAAGCACTGTTTCAGAGCTGGCGGTATATGCCCCAGAAGACAGGAGAGGTCCCTGTTCTCACAGAGCTTTTATTCTAGTTAAGGGAACAGACAGTAAACAAGAGACTAAATAGAGAAATAGAGACATGTGCTGTAAAGAAAATGCAGCTCCCGACTTGCATAAAAATTGCAGATGGATGGGGGCGCGGTGGGGTGTATACTCTGCCTGGGGAAGGATGACGGAGGAAGGCTGGTGGCGATGATAAAGACAGAATTTTGGGGGAATGATTTTTATTTTTTCCATTCTAGCTGGTTTACAGTGTTCTATCAACTTTCTACTGTACAGCATGGTGACCCAGTCATAAGATAGAATTTGAAGGAAGACAAATCTCACGCTCCTTGTATTACACCTACAGTGCAGGGGGCTCCTGTAGGGACCTCTCTCTTTGTTTTAGAGGCCTCCAAAACCTCTCATAGAAATTGGCCAGGAGTTCCCGTCGTGGCTCAGTGGTTAACAAATCCAACGAAGAACCATGAAGTTGGGGGTTTGATCCCTGGCCTCGCTCAGTGGGTTAAGGATCTGGTGTTGCCCTGAGCTGTGTTGTAGGTCGCAGACGTGGCTCGGATCTGGCATTGCTGTGGCTGTGGTGTAGGCCGGTGTCTACAGCTCCGACTGGACCCCTAGCCTGGGAACCTCCATATGCCGTGGGTGCGGCCCTAGAAAAGACCAAAAAAAAAAAAAAAAAAAAAAAAAAGAAATTGGCACAGCCAAATTTCCAATATTTGGAAGGCATATTTCCCAGTGTCCTCTAAAGGGGACAGCTGGGCTCTTACCAGGGACAACTAGAAGATGGGAAAATGTAAGTGCAGGCCCCACTCTGGCAGTGTGTTGGCAGCTGTTGTGGAAAACAAAAACACAGGCTGTTTACCAATTCAGGAAGCTGAAGTGTTTTATAGGCACAGTCATCAAAGATAAACACGGCCGTGTTTCTTGACGACATCTCCCGGAAGCCATTCACCTGGACAATAGCATGCTTCGAGGAAACTTAACAGTCTTCAAATAGTGGAAGGATTGTCATGTGGCAGGAGGACCAGCTACAGGGAGTCAAAGTGGGGCCAGTGGTGGGAGGTGAGAGGGAGGCAGGTGTCAGCTTGGTGTTGGGAAAACTTTCCTAACAATCCCAGCTAGTCAACCAGGTAATGAGATTACCTTGGGTGGGAGACAGATGCTTCCCTCCCCACTAGGCGTGTGCAAGGAGGGGCTCAAGGATGCCCTTCCACCAGTTCAAGGAATGATTTGTTGATGGATCCATTTATGTAACTAGTACTTATTCAGCATCTTCTGTGGGGTTGGTCTGTGGATGCATTGGTGGAGAAGACATGCAAGATTCTTGCTCTCACGCAGTTTCCATTCTCATGGTGGAGAGAGTCAAAGAAATAAGTAAACGAATAGATAGTTGCCGTCAGTGATGGGTGTGACAAGCAATGGAAGAAGGGGATGCTTGAGAACAACTCTGTGTGTGGTTGGGTGTGCATGTGTGTATTTATGTGAGCATGTGTGTGTGGCATGGATCTCACCTTATATCACAGGGTCAGAGGAGGTATCAGTGAGAAGATAAGTTTTGAGGCAAGTTCAAGTGATCAGAAGGACCAGTAGTTACTGCAGTTGCAAAGGCAGGGCTGGAGAGGGGCCAGGGTGGGTGGCACAGGGTGTGAAGGGACAGAACAGTGGGGGATGAAGGCAGGCAGGGGCCAGGTCAGGGAGGGCACTTAGGGTACTTATAGACCAGAGCGAGGCAGTTGGGTGTTTTATAAAAAAGGCCATAGGGAGCCACATCAGAGACATGGTTTTTGGCTGAGAGGTTGGACTAGATGAGTGTTTTTCAACCCTGGAGGTACATCAGAATCACTGGGGGGAGTTCCCATTGTGGTTCAGCAGGTTAAGAACCTGACAGGGTGTCTGTGAGGATGTGGGTTCGGTCTACGGCCTCACTCGGTGGGTTAGGGATCCGGTGTCGACAAAGCTGCAGCGTAGGTCCCAGATGTTGCTCTGATTCAACCCCTAGCCTGGGAACTTCTGTAGGCCGCAGGTGTGGCCCTTAAAAAAAAAAAAAAAGGAATCACTGGGGCATCCAGATTTGGAATCCAGTGGACCAGGTGAGTTTTACAATTCTTTTCAAGATGAAGATGTAACGTGCTGAGGCGAGTGTCCCTATGGGATCACACATTTTGCTCAGGACACATGAGACCATCACGGCCCATAGGAATTTTGCTAACATATTATCTGTCCACCACTTCATTAGTGTGGCTGTGTTCTAAATAAGTGTAACTCATTTCGACAATTACCTGGTGGGTCATCTTCTGTGTGTTAGTGTCTAAGCATGCATAGGGGGTAAAGGGCTGTGCCTGGCACATAGCAGGTGCCCTATAAATACTTACTGAATAAACGAATGGATGAACATCTGACTGGGCACCAAGGAAAAGAGACGGGGAAAAGGCAGTAAAGACTCCTCTGCCTTTACAACCTCGTAAGAGGACGGGAATAGGATTATTTGAAAACTGCTATGAGAAGGATGGACAGGTGGAAAGTGCAAAGGAAAGGGCTTTTGGTTTGAGGGTTTTTTTTGTTTATTTGTTTGTTTGTTTGTTTGTTTGTTTTTTTTTTTTTTGGCAGCGGGGTTCCACAGGGTGCTCATGGGAAAGGCAAAATGCAGAGTCAGCCCTGGAACTATTTGGAAAGTCTCATTTCTTCCCTTCCCAGGCTAGTGGGTTCTGGCTTCTGGTTTCCCAGAGGAGTTGTCCTGCTTCAAGTTCACAGGGACAACAGAAGACATTGGATGGTCAAGATCGGGGACCCCGGGGCTCCCTCGGAAAGAGCGAGCCACTTAGAACCCGTTTCTCTGTCTTGGCAGGAAGACCAGGATTCTGCCAAGGAGCTCAATACTCAGAACCCCAGTGGCTTGTATAGCCTGGCACGGGGCCAGATCTCTGTGCTGCAGCTTGTGTTAACCTTGTCAAATTACCACCAAGCGGCTAGAAGCCGTAGCCAAATCAACCCACTCTGTCCCTACCCTATTTTAATCACTCAGGAGTAGATTTCCAGAATTGCCCCTAATCTAGTGAACATGTGTTCAAGAATCTAAGCTAAATAATTAACCCTTTTCCAGAACCAAGGAGCCATTTATAGAAGGTACAGTTTTGGTGTCTGCAACTAGATTTAAACTTTTTGCAAATTCCAAGAGGAAGGGAAAGAGAAGGACTTTTTTTTTTGGTTTGTTTTTCATTTGTTAAAGTATAGTCGATCTACAATGTTGTGCCAATTTCTGCTGTACAGGAAAGTGGCCCAGCCATATATATTATTTTCCTCATATTGCCTTCCATCATGTTCTACCCCAAGAGATTGGATGTACTTCCCTGTGCTGTACAATAGGATTTCATTGCTTATCCATTTAGAAAGGATAAGCAAGAAGAAGGGCTTTTGATTGCTCCTATCGTGGTCCAGAAACTCTGCCAGATGTTAATATCTGTTGCTTTATGCACACTAGTTCTTACTATCTCCATTTTAAACATAAGAATCCAGAGCTTTAGAGGGGTTAAGGGACAAGGCCAAGAATATACAATTTAGTAAGTGGCAAGATTTGACCTCAAGACAGTCATCAAAACCCAAGCTTTTCTCTTTATATCTCTTTCTGGTCCAGGACTGTCCGCTGCCCTCTTCTTTTAATGTCACACATGGGATTGAGCCCCATGGATGATCTTGGGGAATTTCCAGGGCTTGGAAATGTGGCAGTGCCATTCTTGAGTACGTATGCCCTGGAGCAGAATGCCTGTATTTTACTGCCAAGAAAGTCTGATTTACTTCGTTTGAGGATGCAGCCTGGGCCTTAGATTTTTATAAACTTCCTTGTTAAAGACTGAAATGGTGGAGTTCCCATCAGCAGAAACGAATCTGACTAGTATCTATGAGGTTGCAGGTTCGATCCCTGGCCTCATGCAGTGGGTTAAGGATCTGGCATTGCCGTGAGCTTTGGGGTAGGTGGCAGATGTAACTCTGATCTCGATCTGGTGTTGCTGTGACTGTGGTGTAGGTTGGCAGCTGCAGCTCTGATTCAACCCTTAGCCTGGGAACTCCATAAACGGTGTGTGCAGCCCTAAAAAGACAAAAAAAAAAAAAAAAAAAAAAAAAAAAGACTGAAATGCGTGCTCAGAGATTTTGAAAGTGTTGCACAGCAATTGCAGTTGTTTAGCACAAGCTGTGCGCCCAGAGAAGCTAGCTCTAGAATCTAGGAGCACCGTGACTGGCCATGAACTCCACAAGGTAGAGACTGTCTTGGGTTTTTTTGCTGGAAACTGAAGGATCTACCAGTGCTCAAGGCTCCTGCCTGGCACTGTGGTTTTTAAGACTAATTTCACGTCAACCTGGACCAAGAAAGAGTGAAACCTGATTTTTTTAAAAATTGAGGGGAAATTCCCATAAAAGAATAAACCCTTTTAAAGCAGACAATCTGGTGACATTTAGCACATTCACAGTGTTGTCCAGCCACCACCTCCATCCTGAGCATTTTCATGCCCCTAAAAGGAAGTCTTGGAGATGTTAAGCATTGCTCCTTGTTTCCCATTTTGCAGATGAGGAAAGTGAGGCTCAGAGAAGTTGAGCGACTTCACCAAGGAGTTTGAACCCAAGTCTGGCGTGCACTCCCAAGCCTGGGCTTCCTCACAGGTTCTATAGGGAGCAGCACTGTTTGGCTCCTATATTTGGGGTTCAGTAAAGTCAGATCTCAGCTCCCTGCTTTTAGCCATGGCCAGGGGTGGGGTGACTGATAAGGCTCAAGACCTAAATTTGGGTTTCTTAGCAAAATTTTTATCTTTTTTTTCCCCCTGTCTCTTTGTTTAGGGTTGCACCCGTGGCATATGGCAGTTCCCAGGCTAGGGGTCGAGTCAGAGCTGTAGCTGCCTGCCTACGCCATAGCCACAGCAATGCCAGATCTAAACCCTGTCGGTGACCTACACTGCAGCTCACAGCAACGCTGGATCCTTAACCCACTGAGTGGGGCCAGGGATTGAACCTGTGTCCTCCTGGATACTAGTCAGGTTCATTACTGCTGAGCCACAATGGGAACTCCATAAAAATTTTATCTTTAAGGTCTTTTTAAAATTTTTATTGAAGTATAGTTGATTTACAATGTTGTGCCAATTTCTGCTGTACAGCGTAGTGACCCAGTCATGCATATATATATATTTTTCCCCGTACTATTTTCCATCATGCTCTATCCCAAGTGATTGGATGTAGTCCCCTGTGCTGTACAGAAGGACCTCATTGCTTATCCATTCCAAATGTCATAGCTGGCATCTACCAACCACAAACTCCCCATCCGTCCCTCTCCCCCCTCGCCCCCCACCAACCATAAGCTCTCTCTTGTGTGTGCATATGCGTAACATCTGTGTGTGTGTGTGTCTTCCTTGTCCTGCAGGAGAGTGGCTGAGCTGAATTGCCTAATATAGTTTGGCAGCCCCTCCCGCCCCAGCATCTCTGTATTTGGAAAGGGGCACTTGTCCCTGCTGGTTTATAGGGAAAGGGAAGTGATTGTTCCTGGCAGTGAACCAAAAATAGGGAAAGAAAGGGCTTGTGGAGTACGGAAGGAGAAACAAGTTTGCGGAGAGAGGGCTGGGCTGTTGGACTTGCTGGCTGGGAGCTACAGATATTTAGGTAAAAGGGACCCAGAGGGCAAATTTTATTTGTATCCAGGCAGGTCCCTGTTTCTGTTGAAAAGACCAGCCCAGGACCTCGGGAGAGGCCTGCGGGAGGCTGGAGGACTGCTAAAGATAAGGCAGACCCTCAGAGGACTAGAACCCACTTAGAACTGGACCCATAAATACTTCCTCAAAGGATGGGGCAGGCAGGGGCGGGGAGCAGAAGAGGAAAAGAGGATGGTGGGGGAACAGTAGGGGTACTGATGGGGAGTGCCTGGCCCACAGCAAGTAGCTCAGGCTCTGGTTGGGGTGAAATGGCTATGGTTTAAGGAGGCTGGGGGTTGGGAGCTTTTGGTCCCTGCTAAGAGGGTCCTGAGGCTGGTACTCTGGGAAGATGGTCCTGGGGGAGGATGGAGAGGGGATGCAGGGAAGGAGGAAGGGCTAACCCGAATCCAGCATCAACTATGATCAGGTATTGGGCTGCGCAGTCCTGAAGTCAGACTCTCACCCCAAGCCTAGGAGGTAACTGTCATCATTCCTCCATGAGAACGGCAGACCCCCCAGGTGGGAGAGCTTCATTATCTGTCCCGGGCCATACAGCCAAGTGGCAGGTGGGCCTTCAACTCAGGAGGTCAGCGATGCAACAGGTAACTTGAATACTCGCATAAATACATACAGGAGCCTCTAGAACCTGGAAGGAACCTTACTGTAGATACGGTGCCCAACCTTATTGTAAATGCACAGCTTTTCTGCATTTCTCCCCTTCGTCTGCCTGAGAGCACCTGCTCAGCCTTGAGAAGTCAACTTGAACTTCACTTCCACCTTGAAGCATTTTCCTCCATCCCCAGGTAGGTTCAGGTGTGAGCTCCCTAGCACCTGTTGCAGACACAGCCCTTCTGGTACTTCTGTCATCATCTCTATCTCCATCTATCTTCTGCCTCTCTGCAAGAGGCCCTGCAGAGCAGAGCAGAGCAGAGCGGATATTTCTGCACCTCTATCACCTACCATCAGTAATAATTGCAATTAAAGGCTACCAGTCCTCAAGCACATACTGTGTGCTAAACAATCTGAGTGCGGCATTTCTTTTTTTGGGAGAGGGAAGTGCTCAAATAACTTATTTCCTTTTTCTTGAAAAGCAATACTTTTATTAGACCATGTTACCATCTTGGTTTTTTGGGGGGGGGTCTATTTTCCCAGGCATGTGGTACCTCTTTCCATGGGTGGTTTAAAAAAATTTAATGAGTTTTAATGAATTGTAATTCTATTCTGATCCTTTACTCTTCAAAAGATTTTTTTTGTAGCTTTATTGGCAGTATAATAGCCAAAAAAGAGCTGCACCTCTTTAATGTGTATACTTGATGAAATGGGACATATGCATGTATCTGCGTTAACATTACCACCATCAAAGAGCATCTCGTTCAGTCAGCACACAACTCCAAGAAGTAGGGTTTTTTTTTGTCTTTTTAGGGCCGCACCCATGGCATATGGAGGTTTGTAGGCCATGGGGGTTGAATCGGAGCTACAGTTGCCGCCTACACCAAAGCCACAGCAATGCCAGATCCGAGCCGCGTCTGCAGCCTACACCACAGCTCATGGCAATGCCGGATCCTTAACCCCCTGAGCGAGGCCAGGGATCGAACTGGCAACCTCATGGTTCCTAGTCAGATTCTCTTCCACTGCGCCATGACGAGAACTCCTCAAGAGCGAGGTTTTCTTATGTTCATTATTGTGATGCATACAGACCCAGGAATTTCAGTGGCTTAGCAAAGAAAAAAGTTAATTAGTTGCTCACATGAAGTCCAGAAGAATTCCTAATGGGAGACGGGGATGGGGAGGTAAGGAGGGCTGGGCAGTGGATGCTTCTGGCACCTCACTTGCTGCTGGTCCCCAGCTGCTGCGTGGGGTGAGGATGGCCTTCAGCTGCCCCCTTTTCCAGAAAACTGAATTTTGTGAATGGTGGGGGAGGGGAACTGAGGCTTCCTTGCCTGGGAGTTTATACCCCCCCATCTCCTTGGGTACTGGTGGCAGTTGTCAGGTGATGACAGGTGCAAAGGTCACACCGCCCTCATCCCCCACGACAGGGCCAGCTCTGCGATGGGATTCGTGCTTCAGAACCTCCTGTGCCCGCAGGCCCAGGCCAGTTCCCTGCTGAGACCTCATTCTGGCTTATGTCCTCTCTCTGCTCTAGCCTGCTTTTCCCTGTGCTCTGAGATCTCTTCTGCAGGGAATCACCTTCTCTCCAAATCCCTGTCTCAGGCTTCAAGGGAACTTGACCCAAGACAGGAGCTCTCTGCTGCAGGCAGGTAATAAGGATTCCAGCCAAAGGAGGCTGGGTGCTCAACACTGATCTTCCAAAGTCACCCTGGGGCTCAGCATCCTGCTAGCCGACTGGGAAGGGGAGACAGCGGAGGTTGGCAAAGGAGGGTGTATGAGTCAGGCCTGGAAGTGGTACCTACTGCTTCTTCCTACATGCTATTGGCCAATACTTAGTCACGGCCACACCTGATTGCAAGGGAAGCTGTGTAATAGGGTCTAGCTGTGTGCCAGGAGGAGAGGAAAGTGGGTTTTGACCAGTTAAATCAGTCCCTGTAGAGATACCTCGTTTTAGAGGCAAGAAAACTGAGGTTTAGAGTTTTTTAGTAAATTCACCCAAGGTCACAAAATCCAGACCAAAAACACAGTCCGATGCCAGAATCCTTGCCCTTCGTGTGCAGCCGAATCTCATGCTGTCAGTGACTCAAGATGCTGAGGCTCCTGTTTGAGGCAGACCCCTTTCCCCAAGGCTCTGTGGGCAGGTCTTTACATTACCAGTGTGTGGAATCGCTTATTTGAATTATTCTACTGTGGTTGAAATAAAATGCCCCTCCTGTACTTCCTTCCAGGGGGCATCTGAGCAGAATGGTTTCCAGATTTCAAAGATGAAGGCACAAGACACCTGTAAAGATGGGACTGGGAGCGAAGAGGCAAAAGAAGCAGGGCTTTCATGTGGCACTATTTAGCCCCCCGCCCCGAAGGCTTTGATTCCTACCCAGATCTTCACAAGGCTCAAACCCGTGCCTCCCCACCCCACTCTGCCCTCATGTTAGTCTCCTGGTGGCTCTTTCCACTCCAGTCAAAGTGACTTCTTTCTGAGTGAGAAAACAGAAGGGTTTCCAGAATGGGATGGGCAAAATGTTGCCTGGGTTCACATTCTAGTTCTGTTACTTCATGGTTGTGTGACTTTGAACAAGTGGCTTAATCTGTGTTCTAGTGGTTTTGTTCTGTTTTGCTTTGCTTTTGGGGGGCTGCATTTGCAGCATATGGAAGTTCCCAGGCTATGGGTTGAATTGGAGCTGTAGCTGCCAGCCTATGCCATAGCCACAGCAACTTGGGATCCGAACCACGTCTGTGACCTACACCGCAGCTCACAGCAAACGTGGGATCCTTAACCCACTGAGCGAGGCCAGGGATCAAAACTGCATCCTTATGGATACTGGTCAGATTCATTACTGCTGAGCCACAATGGAACTCTTGTGTTCTAGTTTTTAATCTTTAAAATAAGGATAATAATACCTGCATCAAAGGGCTTATGCTGAGAATACAACGAGCGTCTATTTCACCAAACACAGTGCCTCTACCTATTAGGCTTATCTATATTTGCCATCATTATTGTTATGCTTTAATAAGATTCTTCCCAGATCAGGGCTTCACTGATGGCAGGACCCACTCCAGACCTCATGGCCTCATTGCCCCTCAGGTTTCGGGCTCAAGGTCACATCTTCAGAGCAGCCTCCCTTAACCCCTAGCCTAGGGCTGGCTCCTCTAATCTTCCCTGGCAGAGCTGAGATTTGGAGAAGATAAATGAGGCACCCATTTTGTGTGCAAAATGTAAGCGAGGGCCCCTTAGTCCAAACCCCTTAGTAACTGAGATAAATAATATTGCATTAGCAAAAGTTTAAAATATCACAATTAATGCAAAAAAGTCCACGGTGAACAAAATAACAAATTTTAAACATAGACATATTCCATGCTGAGCCCAGTTGATGCCTAGGCCAGAGGGAAAATGTGTGTTCCTGGCTTTATTGAAAGCAAAACTCCATAATATTTTCAGAGTCTGATTTCTTTGCTTATCTTGCTTTCATGGGGAAGGATTGCCATGTTTGATGGCTTTTCATGACCAAGTGGCAATCTTAATAATTTTTTAATTAACATGAGCTGAAGTGAAATGACAATAAATTCTGTTTTGGAATACATAAAATATTTAAACATAAAATAATGCTGTGACTTTTAATACAGCTATTTTATCTATTTATTTATTTTGTCTTTCTGTCTTTTTAGGGCTGCACATGTGGCATATGGAAGTTCCCAGGCTAGGTATCTAATTGGAACTGTAGCCACCAGCCTACACCAGAGCCACAGCAACACAGGATCCAAGCTGCGTCTGTGACCTACACCACAGCTCACAACAATGCCAGATTCTTAACCCACTGAGCGAGGCCAGGGATCGAACCCGCAACCTCATGGTTTCTAGTCAGATTCGTTTCTGCTGCACCATGACGGGAACTCTCTAATACAGCTACTTAAAAAATTTGCAATGTTTTCAACTACTTTAATGTTCTAGGGGAAAAGATTAAAATATGCAAAAATATGGAGTTCCCTGGTGGCTCAGTAGTTTAATGATCTGGTATTGTTAACTGCTGTGGTACAGGTTTGATCCCTGGCCTGGGAACTTCTGAATACCACAGGTGTGGCCAAAAAAATAAATAAAAATACACAAAAATATGTGTACAGGGGTATACGTTTTGCTTTTGTCTTATGTTCTAATATTGCTCAGTATGATACTGGTTTATATTTACATTTTGGATTTTTTTCAACATGTGTGTTTTAGTATCAATTTTGATTAAAAATACTGCATTTAAAATTTTTTTATTATAGTTGATTAACAATGTTCTGTCAATGTCTGCTGTACAGCAAATTGATCCAGTTACACACACACACACACACACACACACACACACACACACACACATTCTTATTTTCACATTATCCTCCATCGTGTTCCATCACAAGTGATCAGACATAGTTCCTTGGGCTATACAGCAGGATCTCATTGCTTATCCACTCCAAATACAAGAGTTTGCATCTACTAACCCCAAACTCCCAGGCCCTCCCAGTCCCTCCCCATCCCTCTTGGCAACCACAAGTCTGCTCTCCGTGCCCATGAGTTTGTTTCTTTTCTGTAGATAGGTTCATTTGTGCCATATATTAGATTCCAGATGTAAGTGCTATCACATAGTATTTGTCTTTCTCCTTCTGAATTAATTTACTCAGTATGAGTGTCTAGTTCCATCCATGTTGCTTCAAATGCATTATTTTGTTCTTATTTATTGCTGAGTAGTATTCCATTGTGTATATATACACCACATCTTCTTTATCCATTCATCTGTTTTTGGACATTTTTTTTTCCCCAATACAATTTTTTTCCTACTGTACAGCATGGTGACCCAGTTACACATACATGTACACATTCTATTTTCACACATTATCATGCTCCATCATAAGTGACTAGACATAGTTCCCAGTGCTGTACAGCAGGATCTCATTGCTAATCCATTCCAAAGGCAATAGTTTGTACCTATTAATCCCAAGCTCCCCAGCCACCCCACTCCCTCCCCCTTCCCCTTGGCAACCACGAATCTATTCTCCAAGTCCATGATTTTCTTTTCTGTGGAAAGGTTCATTTGTCCTGTATGTTAGATTCCAGTTATAAGTGATATCATATGGTATTTGTCTTTCTCTTTCTGACTTAGTTCACTCAGTATGAGAGTCTTTAGTTCCATCCATGTTGCTGCAAATGGCATTATTTCATTCTTTTTAATGGCTGAGTAGTATTCCATCATGTATATATACCACATCTTCCTAATCCAGTCATCTTTCGACAGACATTTGGGTTGTTTCCATGTCTTGGCTGTTGTGAATAGAGCTGCAATGAACATGCGGGTGCATGCGTCTTTTTTAAGGAACGTTTTGTCTGGATATATGCCCAAGAGTGGGATGGCTGGGTCATATGGTAGTTCTATGTATCGATTTCTAAGGTACCTCCATATTGATCTCCACAGTGGTTGTACCAGCTTACATTCCCACCAACAGTGCAGGAGGGTTCCCTTTTCTAAGTATTGCATTTAAGTAGCTATCTTTCATGTCTTGGCTGTTACAAATAGTGCTGCAATGAACATTGGGGTGCTTGTATCTTTTTGAATGGAAGCAACTTAAATATCCATTGACAGAGGGATGAACAAAAGAAGATGTGGTACATGTAGACAATGGAATATTACTCAGTCCTAAAAAGGAATGAAATCATGCCATTGGCAGCAATATGGATGGGCTTAGACATTATCATACTAAGTGAAGATAGACAGTGAAAGACAAGCATCCTATGATATCACCTATATGCGGAATCTAAAAAAAAGGATACAAATGAATTTATTTGCAGAACAGAAATACACTCGTAACCTTTGAAAAACTTCTGATTACCAAAGGGGACAGGTGGGGGCAGGAAGGAGAGGACCTGGGGTTTGGGATTGGCATACGCTCACTGGGGTGTCTGGAATGATTGGCCCACAGGGACCTGCTGCACAGAGACCTCTACCCAGTACTCTGTGATCATCTACGTGGGAAAAGAATCTGAAAGAGAATGGATGTGTGTACACATATAAATGAGTCACTTTGTTGTGCAACAGAAATGATCACAACATTGTAAATCAAATATACTTCACTTCAAACTTTAAAAAAAAAGTAGCTATCTTTTTTTTTTGGCAACTCCTTACATTTTGCAGCCCAGGTGATGGTGCCAGTGGCTTCACCCTCATCCTGGCCCTGCTCTTTGGTGGCACTAATCACGGTTCCAGTGAAAGAGGTAGTTGTGCCATCAGCTGTTTGAGTTACCTGCATATAAACGCTCTGAGGGCAGGGATGGGGCTTGCTTTGCTCACCACGGTGTTGGGGCTGTGTCTGTGTCTGACTCCTTCAGGCATGCAAAACACTTTCTGAACAAACGAACGAAGAGATTTCTAAAAGGAGCCACCCTGGATCTGGTCTGTAGTGTCAGTTCATGTCTTCACATTATTTACTTGAGGAAGCATATACTGAAGGCATCCTGTGGCCATGTACCTACCTTGCAAGCTGTAGGGATGGTAAAGACAAGGCCTCTGCACTCAGTGAGTTGGCTGGTGGTGAAGACTGATCTACGGTTCAGTTCCATGGAGAAGCACTGAGAGATGGAGGTCATGGTGGCGGGGGAGCAGCAAGAGCCCAGAAGTGGGGTCCAAGCTCACCCTGGATGTTCAGGGGAAGGTCGGCTTAAAGGTTCTGTGTGAGCCAAGTAATGGAGGAGGAGGAGTGGATAGGCGAGTGCATCAGTGGGGAAAGGGAGTTTTGAACAGACAGCTCAGCATGTGCAAAGGCCCTGGGGGCAGGAAACAGTATGCTGTATACATAAGGGAACCCCTAGCAGTTTGATGCTCTTAGAACATAGAACAAAGCACAGAGATCAGCTAAGACAGCCTTGCAGAAATGGGCTGGGTGGAGTCTCACAATCTGCAATGCCAGGGTCTTCAAGGCTTTTCTGCAGAGTGTGAAAGGCATGAAACAGGATTTCACAGGAGGTCCCGGTAAATGCACGCCCAGTGGTTTTCTGAGATGTGTGGCCTGGTGTTGGGAGTAGTAGGGAGTCGCTTGTCCTGTGGGATAGGAAAGTCGGGAACTGCAACTTGGTAGAAAGAAGCCCAGTTACAGAGCTGAACGGGGCTGCACGACTCTCCCAAGCCAGAACTCAAGGGAAGCCAAGTCAACGTGGGGTGCCCTCATCCCTCTGTTCCGTATCCAGGGTTGTCACCTGTCACTCACACCAAGTGGGAATTCATAGCATTGATTGCCCTTTTAAAGCAATCTCAGCCAGGCCCTAACATGGGATAGAGCCTTGTAACCGGCCCGAGGCACGTATGTCTGTTATGACTCTCTGGTCCAAAGTCACTGTTGAAGCAGTGGACACCACCCCTTTGCCAAACAATTTTCAGTCCCGGGCCAGGGGCTTGGAGAGCTTATCTCAAGGGCCTGGCGGGGCTTCCTGTCATTACTTTACACAAGGCGTGGGCTTATCTTACGGGAACCTTTGGAGTTGTGAGCAGAGTTGCAAACCCTCCCCAGCGGTGCATTTCATCCCGAGGTGAGTGACCTTGCTCACAGGGAGATGAAAAATCCCCTTCCTGGGTTATTAAAGTTTACACTATCAGCTCCTTGAGCTTGTACATTTGCAGTGGCATTTGACTCCAAGTAGGAATCTGGGTCATCTGATGGCAATTATAGCGCTTTTATCTGCATCTGTTGAGCAGAAACTCTCTAGGGCCTCCCCTTAAAAATATGGTTTCAGGAGTTCCCATTGTGGCCCAGCAGTAGTGAACCCGACTAGGATCCATGAGGACATGGGTTTGATCTCTGGCCTCCACTCATAGGTTAAGGATCCAACGTTGCTGTGAGCTGTGGTGTAGGTTGCAGGCTCAGATCTGGCGTTGCTGTGGCTGTGGTGGAGGCTGGCAGCTGCAGCTCTGATTCAACCTCTAGCCTGGGAACTTTCATATGCCCCGGTGTAGCCCTAAAAAAAAAATCTGGCTTCAGCCCTCTGAGCTAGAGGGAAGATATCCTGAGGCCGCCCTTCCAGGGAGGCAAAACTGGGCTGTATCCTCTGGGCTGAGAGGAGTCCACTTGGTCCCAGAAAAAGAAGTCCTTTCCGTATTCACCCAAAGTAACGCTTCTCCAAGCATGGAGGCATCTGGTGCAAGTTCTTCTAGCTGCATGCCTTTGGGTGGTTATGCCGTCACCCTCAACCTCAGTTTCCAAGAGCCCAGAAGCGGGTAAAAGCTCACCCCAGAGGTACAGGAGAAGGCCGGCTTAAAGGTTCTGTGTGAGCCAAGTTATGGAGGAGGAGGAGTGGATAGGCAAGTGCACCAACAGGGAAAGGGAGTTTTGAACAGATAACTTAGCATGTGCAAAGGCCCTGGGGGCAGGAAAACAGCATGCTATACACATATGGGAACCCCTAGCAGTTTTGGTGCTTTTGGAACATAGAAGAAAGCGGTAGAGATGGGCTAGGACAGCCTTGTAGAAATGGGCTGGGCAGAGTCTCACAGCCTGCAATGCCAGGGTCTTCAAGTTTTTTCTGCAGAGTTTAACCAGTGGAATGTCTTTCCCAGAAAGGATGGATTTCTTTATAAGAATCACCTTGACTATGAGGATTCTAAATAGAATCAGCAATGACAAAGCATGCAGGGAGCCCAGTGTACAAGTGATGCTTGATCCGGGGTCAGTGACCTCTGCACACGGCTCTCTTCTCCGTGCTCCATTCTCCGGGTCTCTGGTCACTCGAAACCGGAGAGGGGAGGACAGCTTGCAAGAGGAAGTTAACTGCAAATATTGGGCTCCAGAAAGGGTTCCTCCTCAAGACAGTTCCTTTTCAAACTGATCACAGTTTTACACATGCAATTTATTTCACGTATCTCATTCCACTGGCCAAATCCTAATTTGTTCTGTCTTCTGGAAATTGGGGGAAATAGGGACAGTAGATGCAGTCCCAGTTTGGCCTGTGACTCACAGATTATCTCCTGCCTTGCCCACGACCACCTGTGCAACCGGACTCCACCAGCCAGAGCACTCGCCTGCTAGTGAATTGTCTTCAGAATTTACCCCTGCAGCAGGCACGCAATGCTCTTGGGACTGAAGGTGTGATGGTTTCTACAACTTGTTCTGACTGCCTGGATAACTTGGGAAATTTCTCTCCTGACTTCCTTCTCCCCTTTTACAAAATGCAGGGCTTGCATTGCTAACCCTGTTCTAGGCTTTTCTCCCTTCCTGGGCTCTGTCTCTGGGGCTGCAGAAGCTGAGTGCATCCTTCGAGAATTCCTTACCTTCATCACTCAGCACATGAAACTGGGAGGAAGGCAAGAGGCACTGTTCTTGGTCCTGTTCTGAGGCTCCGGCCTCCTCTGCTAACAGCACAGAGAGAGGGGGCCTTGGGGCGCCCTCCCCTCCTCCTCTCAGCTCTCACTCAGCCGCTTACTGCCACACCATGTAATTATACCAACAGACGGCTTGTCCATACTCACTTATGTGCATAGCTCCCCTGCACATCAAAAAGCAAATCTCCAAGGTGAAGGGCCCCCGAGGCTATTAGCCTATAAAAATTTGTGTTTCTGAAAACAAAGTTGCACAGACATGGCAGGTAAACATCACCCAGAATCACACCTCCTTGCCCCGTTCATACCTTACATACCCCCAAAATATGACAGTTACATGGTTAAAAAAAAAACACAACCCCCCAAACCCTGTTTAGTATTAAAATGTAACTTTTTAAATTTTTAGGAATTGTATTGGAGTATAGTTGACTTCCAGTGTCTTGTAAGTTTCAGGTGTACAGCAAGACGAGTCAGTCATACGTATAAATACATCCATTCTTTTTTCTCATAGGGGTTATTACAAAGTATTGAGTAGAGTTTCCTGTCCTGTGCAGTAGGTTCTTGTTAATCATCTATAAAATGCAATTTTTTCCCCATTTCCTTTTTTTATTAAAGTATAATTGATTTATAATGTTCCAATTTCTGTTGTACAGCAGTGACCTCATCATATATGTGTTTGTGTATATTATACACACACACACACACTCCTCTTTTTATATTATCTTCCATCATGGTCTATCCCAAGAGATTGGATATAGTTCCCTGTGCTATACAGTAGGAGCTCATTGCTTATCCATTCTAAATATAAGTTTATTTATTGTATATATATATATTTTTATGTATTATATATATATATATATATATATATTTTTTTTTTAGGGCCGCAGGTGTGGCATATGGAAGTTCCCAGTCTAGGGGTCACATTGGAGTTATAGCTGCTGGCCTCCACCACAGCCGCAGAACATGAGCTTCGTCCTGCAACATACTCCACAGATCCTTAACCCACTGAGCGAGGCCAGGGATCAAACCTGCCTCCTCATGGATACTAGTCCAGTTCACTTCTGCTGAGCCATGATGAGAAGTCCCCTAAATGTAACAGTGTAAAATGCCACTTGTTAAGAAGTCTGTATCATTGACAATATCTCCTACTGACCCGAAGGCAGGACAATGTGTGTGCCTTTCCTGGTTGGGGTCCGGGGGGAGGAAGGGCTCGGGCCCAGACAGCTATCATCATCATTTCCTCCAGGAATTTTTTCTTGGCTCTAGAAGGCAAAGGATTGACGGGGACAACGAGCTCATGGCCCGGCTGGCCACATCTAATTAAGCTCATTAACAGGGAAGCCTTGCCTTGGGTCAGCTCTGCAACAGGACTTTGGAGGAAGAGGAAATGGCTTTCCCAGGGCATCTGATTCCCCATTGGCACCCATGGAAGCGACAGCTGGGGCGTTTCTAGGTCGGGCAGGGCTGTGCCCTTGCCTGCAGTCTGTGCTGCATGATCAAGAACCAGGGTGACCAACTGCCCTGGTTTGCCCAGGGTTGGACTGAAGGGTGGTTCCCTGAAAAAGCCAGGAAGCTTCCGGGCAGACCGGGACAAGTTGGTTCCCTTTCATCATGCATCAGAGGAGGGGGAGTGAAGCCTGCAGTGCTCTGGAGGGGATGTCAGAGACCCTTCACCCTAGTCCTTGAGAACAGGCATCAGTAAACTTTCAACAAAGGACCGGAATAATGAATACTTCAGACTTGGTCTCTGTCGCAACTACTCAACTTGGCCATGGTCATGTGAAAACAGCCATGGGCAAAATGTGAAGAAATGAGCTTGACAGCATCTTGATAAGATGTTATCTATAAATACTGACTGGATTTGGCCTGTGGGCTGTACGTTGCCAACCCTTGCTGTAGGAGGTATTTCTTTTTTTTATGCCTCCATTGATGGCACAGGCACATGTAACCTCAGCACCTTTGTCCAGGAAGCAAGATACCCAAAGGCTTAGGGAGGGCTTGGACGTTGGGGTTAAACAGTCTTGGCTCAAATCTCAGCTTTGCCACCTGCTAGCTGAGTGACCATGGGCAGATTGCTTCACATCTCTGAGCCCTAGTTTCCTCTCCATAAACTAGGAATGATGAGAATGATACCTGCCTGCCCAGGGTGAAGGGGAGGGGACGAAGACCCCCATCTCTGTCCAGGGAAGAAGTCCCAGGACACAGGACCACTTTCCATCCACAGCGACAGAGAACCTGCAGAGGTGATGAGGAACATCCAGCACACAGCTCCTCTGTGCCCAGCTCCCTGCTCATTACTGGAGCCAAAACACTCAGTAAAAGGACAGACACACAGCTCTTCTCCTCCTGGGATTTACAGTCTGGTGGCATGTGTAGGGAGGCAGACAGGCAGTTAAAATAAGTCGGGTTAAATCCCAGAGTGCGAGGAGGCCAAGAGTGGATGGAACTTCAACTTTTTTTTTTTTTTTTTTCCTTTCCGTTTTGGATGAGAAGGAAGTTTCCGTGAGGGGACTACGTCGCTTACACGCCTGCAAGAACTGAGAGGAGCCACCGCTTAGGAGCTGCTGGGGTCCGACGCCGATGCAGGTGGCTTCTCTCGGGGTGTGAGCTTGGGTGGGGCTGTTTGCTGCAGGGGTGTGGGCACCGCATATGTGTGTGAAGGTCTAGTTGTGTGTCTCCTGGTGGGTAATTTGTGGGTGTGTGGCTTGTCTGGTGACAGATGAAGGGCGGCTCTGACGTAACAAAAGGCATGTTTGTATCTGCGACTTGATAAACAGAGACGTTTAGGGCTGGCAGCGTCTTAGAAGTGGCCTGTCCCTGTCCTCCTCCTCTTTTCCTTGGGTTACATTACAGGTGGTTAAGTGAAGGCTGGTCCCAAGATGCTCAACTAATTATCTCCTGACTCCTTATCCAGACACACTGGACAACCAGGGTCAGCTAGATTCTGGGTGAACCCAGAGTTCAGACAAGCCCGTCTGGCCCCGCCTGGTTTGGGGTTGACAGAGGGAGGCAGGGTGAGTACTGGGAAGACAGAAAGGCATGTTTATGGCAAAAGACTAGGCACAATGCCAGGCTCTGTTCAGTAAGGGTTAGTTGAATTTGAACCTACATTTTGTTTATGTTTCACTGAAAGTAAAGTCAAGACCTGCCATTTAAAAATCTCAACTTGCAAGAGTTCCCATTGCGGCTCAGTGGTAACAAACCCATGGACTAGGATCCAGGAGGATGCGGGTTTGATCCCTGGCCTCACTCAATGGATTAAGGATCTGGTGTTGCTGCAGGCTGTGGTGTAGGTCACAGATGTGGCTCGGAATCCACATTGCTGTGGCTGTGGCATAGGCCAGCAGCTGTAGCTCTAATTTGAGCCTGGGAACTTCCATATGCCTCAAGGGTGACCCCAAAAAGCAAAGTAAGATAAAATAAAATTAAAAAAATAAAAATTTTAACTTGTATTCTTACATTTATTTCCATTTGCCTTAATAAAAACTAGCAGAAGCTGGAGGTGTGATCTCAGGGGAGATGCTGCTATGTTCCAAGATGCCCTTCGTGAATTTAAAGTATGAGTAGGTTTATATCTTGGAGGAGTTTCTGAAGATAGAGAGGACCTTTGACCAGCATCAAGTCTGTTACGTCAAGAGAGGAAGGCAGGATTTTTGACCTGGAGCTTTTTCCATCACAGTTCTGCACACTCCATGCCAAGGCATGACCCCCGGTGACGTCCTGGCCTCTTCATGCCCTGACCTGTGATGTGACACGTCCAGGACCTTCCTTCTCAGCCAATGTCAGTTCCTCTACCCAGTGGGATGTCTGGTTCACAGTGTGGGAATCTCATCTCTCAGACAAGGTGGTGCCAGGTTTACGTTTCTACCCAGGAGATGCCGCCTCTGGGTTTGTTCTAAAAAAGGCCAAGTCCAAGAGCTTATGAAGCTGCTTTGAGAGAGCTTTATTTTTTAAAAATGTCTTTCAATATATCAGCCATGCATAATCACTGCAGGAAGATGAAAACAAAACATACAGATAATCTAAGAGAAGATTAAAAAATCACACTATTCAAAGGCAACTGCTTCTAAGACTTAGGAATGGATTCTTCCTGACTTTTTCTATATGTGGCACAAGCACATTTTTCAAATGAAATTGAGATTGTTCTGTAAAACTCTGTGGGATTGAGAAAGTAGGTTAGGTGTTTTCCCCACACAAAACAGGAGTGATGATGGGAGTTCCCTGGTGGCTCAGTAGGTTAAGGACCTGGCGGTGTCACTGCTGTGGCTTAGGTTCAAACCCTGGCCTGAGAACTTCTGCATGCTGTGGGCCCAGCTTAAAAACAACAACAACAACAACACCAGGAATGGGGACAACCAGAGCATCATTACCCTTTCTCAGAATTCTGTCACCATGCTAGATGGGGAGCTAAGGAGCATGCAGATGTGAGGCTCCATGGACCTCCCCAGCGGAGCTCAGCCCAGGTGCCAGCCACGCAGGTGAAAAGATCCTCCAGTGATTCCAGTCCTCAGATGTCTGAGTCACCCTTAGCTAAGACCCCAGATGCCATGGAGCAGAGACAAGCTGTCCTTGCTGTGCCCTCTCAGAATCCTGACCTGCAGAAGAAGGGACCATAATAAAATGGCTGATGTTTTTCACTATATTTTGCATTGGGAGTAGTGTGGTTTTGCAGCAACAGAATCTGTCACCGGAATATCAAATATTCACGTTTGAGAAGCCCTTGAGAGAAAGCCCTCACCCACGTGTGGGCTCTGTTCCTGCCCATATCCTGGAGGAATCTGTCCCTGCTTGGTTGGCTTATAAAACTCCTACTTATCTATCACATCTTAGCCCCAGTGCTATCTCTTTTAGGGAGACATCCTATCTCCCTATGCCCCATCACCCAGGCTTCGTTGCTGCTTCCTCTGGGTACCACTCTGATTATAGCCTAGACTATGTGGTTCGGTAATTATCAGGTTGTTTTCTTTCTGAGAATTCCTTAAAAGAATTGCACCTCCAGTACCTGGAACAGAGCTTGGCACATAGGAGTCACTCAGTCAATATTTGTTGAATAAATGGGCTAAAGGACCGTGGGATGGGGTGTACCCAGGAGATCATGGAAGAACACCTGAATTTGTGATTTTGTTCCTCCATTGTTCCTGTCTGGCTTTGGGTAAGTGACAGGTCTGTGCCTTGTGGGGTTTTGTTGTTTTGCTTCAAGGAGATAATGGAAAGGAAAGTGCTTTGGAACATAAAAATGAGACGCATTCTTTATACGGTTATTATTAAGTGAGAAATAAGTAGCAGGTGCATTTGGGTAGCAACTTGATGACCAGGGTCTGTGCCTGAGTTCTTGGTTGAGGGTGAAAAGTCCCAGGTCTAATCTCCGCAGCTGGGTGCCTCCAGGCAATTCCTCCTCTCAGTCTGCTCTGGGTCTAGTGAGGCTGTTGTGGCCACCCCCACCTCCCTGCGTTTGTTGTGAGGCTCAGATGAGATAATGCACATCAAACATCCGTTGTGGTTAAAGTATCTGGCAAAACTTCTGGGCCTCCACAAATGCACCGTGCTTCTTCCCTGAGCCTGGCACCCTCCTGGGAGGCCCGTGTTCTTGGCCCTCGGCTGAGATTGCCAGTCCTACTCCTGCTTGGAGTCTCACTTGATTGATGCCACATCTTCTGGCTGCACCTGAAGCTTCAGGCTAGTTCCTGCTTTTGCTGTCAGCCTGGTGCTGAGTGGCTTGGTACCAAGACTTACCTCCCAGAGAGGCTTGTTGCTAACTGAATGTTTACACTGCATCCAGGAGGAAAAAGCCCTCTTCTTAAGCCCTATTCTTCTACTCACCGTCCTTCCCACAGATTCTATTTCAAAGAAACGTTCTCTAAACCTCTCAGGCAAGGCCAGCCCCCTACATCCCCACGCTCTTGTGTCTTTGCTCATTAACTTTGTAATTTTATCATAGTTATTGCGATCTCAAAGTGTTTGTTATCAACCTCCCTCCTGGACCATATTTGATTCCTTGCCCTTTTCCTTCTGCCCAGCACAGTGCCTGGCTCATAGATAGTGTCCATAAATATTTGTTAAGCCAAGGAGTGAAAGAATGTTCTGAATTTACTCGGTTCTCTTGATATGCATTGCATGTTCCTACTTGGGAACATTTGCTTCTGCCATTTAGCCCATGGGAATGTTCTCTCTCTTTCTCTCTCCCTCTCTCCTTCTCTCATGCAGGCGCCTGAGTACACCCACACCCACACCCACAAACCCATTAAATGAGATAATGCATGCAAAGCAATTAGCACAGCAGCAAGCACAGTGAAAGCGCTTAGTAGGGGTCAGCAGCTGCATGTCTCCCTGCTGAGCCTCTAATTATTTGCAACTTCTTAATTGCCTGTGCACCACTCATAGCCTAGCACACACAGCGCCTGCTCACTTGGTACTCAATTGCATAAATGCACAGTCCTTGTCTTCCTTCATGGAGATGAAATGGGATTTATGGCATCCTGTGCTGGGTGTTTTTACCTTTATCTTCCAGATGAAGAACTAGTGGTTCAGTGTGGAGAAGTAACTTGTCTGTTGTGCCTGCTCCTGTGCTACCTTGATGGGTGGGTGGGGGAGTTGGTCAGATAAAATGACAAGCAAGATGGCACAGAGCCCTTGTGCTTAAGATATCTTGAAGTCCTAGCTTGCAAGAACAAATGCAAGTACTCACATCAGCCTTGGAATCAGGCAGATGTGGCTTGAACCTTGAACCTCAGGGCTGCCATTCATCATTCTTGGGAAAGTAGGGACTTACCTAATGCATCTAAGTCTCATTTCCACCTACCTAACAATGGAATTAAAGTAGCCTAAAATCTCTGAGTGAGAGTGCCAGGGGAGGCACTGTGCTCAGAGCTGGAACAATGCCAGTTGCCCATTGTTAGGGTTCTTTCCATCTTCCTAAAGAGGGGGGTGCTGCATTGTTCTCTTTCACCCAAGTGGACATGGAAGAAAGAGTTCCCCAGTCATCTCAAACCTCTTCTCTCTCCATCAGTCAAGTGGGCATTCTCCCCTGACATTTTGAGCCTGTCAGTGAGGGCCGGATGTCAAAATCATTTCATGTGACCCGAGACCCGTTTGTTGGCAATGGCCCCCGCATACAGGTGCCCAGACAGAACTGCCAGACAGCCTCTGGGGTTTATGGGTCCTCCCTGGGGTGACCTAGCTCTCCTTCAATTGGTTTTCCTGGGAGCTCTCCTCTGCTGCCTCACCTGTGACTCAGAACCTGAACTAAAGTCTGCGCCACGGTCCCCGGGTGGAGATGGGAAGGTGTCATTTTTGGCATCTGATAAGTAGAGTTTTTACTTTAAAAAGACTTGAGCCAGAGGGCCGAAGGCACAGCAGAGAAGAGAACCCCTCCACGATTAAATATTCATTGAAAGGTCACGCCATTAGTGTCAGAAAATGACAGTGACGCCACATAAGACAAAATGACGGATGCAGAGGCTCCAGGAGGTACCAAGGGAACCTCGTGTCCACCCCCGCCCCCGCCACTGCCCCCCATCCCTGGTTCCCACCACTTTCATCAGATGAATATATTTTTCCCTGAGCTAAAATATTCTTGCTGTCTGAAGTGACTTTTCCAAAGGCTGACTCCTGACTTTTCAAATTACATCCAAGTGACAGCTGTGTGCTCTCTGTGTCCCAATAAGTGGGAGTTTGGAGAGCTTGGCCAAGGTCAGAGGCAGTGGGGAGGTTTCCTTTGAGCAGAAGGTTTGGGCTGGGCTGGTTTGCAGTGTGGCTTCCATTCTGCCAGCCCCCCACCCAAATCACCCTCTTGCTAAGGTCCCTGGTGTGCTCCCACATGACATGGCACCCTCTGTCCTCTCCTGAGTGCTGAGAACTTGACTCTGTGACCTAAGATTTGGGAAATCCTCTCTTTGACGCTCCTCCCACCTTGCTCTTTTCCTGCCTGGGTCCCCGCAACTTCCTTTTCTTCCTTTGCTAACCACCTTTCAGATGCTTCTTTTTTTTTTTCCCTTTTTTGTTTTGTTTTGTTTTCCTTTTTAGGGCTGCACCTGCAGCATATGGACGTTCCCAGGCTAGGGGTTGAATTGGAGCTGCAGCTGCCAGCCTACACCACAGCTACAGCAACACAGGATCTGAGCTGCATCTACAACCTATGCAGCAGATTGTGGCAACACCAGATCCCTAACCCACCGAGCGGGGCCAGGGATTGAACCCGCATCCTCATGGAGACAGTGTCAGGTTCTTAATTCCCTAGGCCACTAAGGGAACTCTCAGATGCTTCCTTTAAAACCTATTTTCCTCTCACTTCTCTTTTAGATGCAAACCTTCCCTCTAGATGACCTCACTTATCTCCTGGACTTGTCATCAATAATTGGAGTTGGCAGAGAAATGGCCCCACAAAGATAACCACATCTTCCGCTCTGCAACCTGTGGTTACTTAGCCTGCCACGGAAAAAGGGAGTTGGCGGGTGCGATTATTTAAGAATCTTGAGATGAGGAGATTATCCTGGATTAGTGGACCCAAAGCCTGAGGGTCTCCCAGGGTCAGGCCTGAGGTTTCTGAGCTGTTTTCACTGTTGACTTGGTCAATCCACTGGCATGGTCAGCAGTGGTGGCCTGCTTTGCGGCTAGCACTTCCACAGCGAGGTAATCAAATCAGCTTCCCAAGCCTAATGCAGGTGTCCTCTTTGGGGTGAGACTTGATATACAATGAAAAGTGCCTTTGCCCACTTCCTCCCAGGAAAGTGGGAGTGGCCGATCAATGAAATCAGATTCTTGGCGGCGTGGGGTCGTGCAGGAAGAGAGGGCACTGAGATGGCAATGCGAAACGGAGACCTCTCCCTCCCCTCAACATATGCATTTGGAGGTTCAGACAGAGTTGGGGGTGACGCTCCCCTTCTATGTCTCCTGCGTAGGGTAAATTCTAGCCAGAAGAGTGAGGATGGTGGCCTTCCTGTGCTTTCAACCTGCACCTGCTCACCTGCAGCATTCAAAGGCAAAAGAATTTCTATCAAGGGCTTCTCCTCCTGGGCCATTGCCTTGGGCCCGAGGCACGATGCTTCAAATACTTTGGTTCCTTTTCTCTACTGACCTTCATGAAAGACACAGGAACCACTTCAGAGCTTCTTTCAGCAAATAAAAATGATAGAGCCGGAAAGCATTTGCTGCTTGGTATTTGTCAGACTTGGTGCCCATCACAGACCATCTCCTGAAGGCCTCCTGGCAATGGGGTGAGCACCACCTTACAGAGGAGGAAACTCAGAGAGGTAACTCCTCCAGGGCGGCAGAGTTATGAGATGAGGGAGCTGGGCTCCAGACCTCAAAAGTGGCTTTAAAGCCCACGATCTCAACCACGGCGGCTTTTTTTCATTTGTTGTTTTGCAGCTCAGGGAGAGACAGGAAAAGCACAAATTGGAGGTGCAGGCCCCATCCCAAGCCTCACATCAAGAGTAAGTGCTTTTAGCTTCATTTTACACATGGTAAAACTGAACATTTTATGGCCCCACTGTGATGAGTGGTATTGGTGGTGTTTCATTGAAGAAATTCCCCTTTGTCCACCGAACACTAATCACACAGCAGAGGCACACACATGCTTGGAGGGAACAATCCTGAAGTGTGATTTCTTTTCTGTTCTTTCCTCTGTTTATCTTTCACACAAGGGCTAAAAACAAGTGAGATGTAATTTAAACTTACTTTATAAGAACATAGCTGTTGGATACAGATGTTAAATCGCTATAGTTTTGGGTCCAAACACCATCAATCTGAAAATTGTTGTCCAGCTCTGCAATTACTCTGAGCCTTAGGTCTGAGGTCTTTCTGACAAATCAGGGAACGAGAAATAGCTCCAGATGTGGCGGTTCCTGACACTCTATTGCAGCCTGATATTCATGATGGATTGCACTGGTTTCAGAATTCTTAGGGAACTCACTTACTGGCTCACCACACTATCCTTCAGAATAGAATGCTGCCCACTCAGGAGAACTCAGCACTTGCAATATTTTCATGAGCTCCGTTGGGCACCTCTGACTACCACGTGATATCTGATTACTGCTTAATGAGTATTCATTGCATATATCATTTCAAAGCATGGTGCGGAGGGCGAAAAAGAACCGAAAGAGTTCTAGAAATGGGGAAAGATTGTGATCACACTAGCCTAGGAAGTGTGGGAGCTCATCTTAGGTAAAAATGACATTCTTCATTACTCCTTTCTTTTGCTTCTAATCTTTGTATGTCTTTGTTGGTCTTCTTCATAGGCTACCCGCATTTTCTACGTCTTTCCCTACCAAACATAGATATAAGTAAAAAATCACACCATTTCCATACATCACAGGGAGAGAATGTGTTTTCGGGTAGTGTTAACCCTGTCTTTGTTGGAGATGCTGGAACACAGCTACCTGCTGGGATAGCCCACTGAAATGATGCTAAGAATAACAGGTACCACTACACTGTTGAAAGTACATGTATGTGGGAATTTGAATTACATCTCACAGTGAGGCCACGAGACAGAGATGGTTATTGTCCTCATTTTATGGATGAAGAAATGACATACACAGAGCTTGAGTTATACAAAGTCACACAGATAGTAAGTGGCAAAGCTCGGATGTGAGCCCCACCAACCAACACCAGACATCATCTTTTGTTAGGTGGGATTATGGCCCCAGCCAGGCCACCAGTGAACCAGCCCCTATTCCATTAGCCAGTCTGAGCCTCTGTCACTGTTTCTTTTGCCAAGCACACAGTGTAAAATGTTTCCAAATTAAATTAGAGTCCTTCCCTGTTGTCTCTCTCACAGCCAGGTGTTAACACACCCGAGCTCCAGGAATAGGTCTTGGAAAGTTCCTGCAGCAATTATTCAAATATTCTTTTCCTCCCTCCTCCACTGGCTGGTTTCCAGGTCTTGAATTTGGGGGTTGGGAGTCTAAGCTGTGTGAACCTACAGGATAAGACACAATTTGAAGGCAGAAAGGATGTATACTCCTTGGCAGTTGGACCCAGAAGGGAGCAGAGTCATCCTGCTTGCATCCCTCCAGACTTTCCTCCTGCAGAGAGGATACTGTTATTCAGACAACACCTTTCCCCAAATACTCAGACAAATTGCTTGTATAAAAGTCAGCAGCAGCATCCAAAGTGGAAGCTGCAATCCTTCTGTGGGGTATCCCATGAAGGAAAATCCCTAAGCGTGGAAGTCAGGCAGACACCATCTCTTCCCAGCACTGCTCTCGCATCAACTCTGTTAACTTAGGGTGGTTATGTAACTTCTAAGGCCTCAGTTTCCTCATCTGTGAAATGGAACAAGATTAGCTGTCTGGAGTTCCCATGGTGGCTCAGTGGTTAATGAATCTGACTAGGAACCGTGAGGTTGTGGGTTCGATCTCTGGCCTCACTCGGTGGGTTAAGGATCCGGCATTGCCATGAGCTGTGGTGTAGGTTGCAGACACAGCTCGGATCCCATGACTCCGGCGTAGGCCGCTGGCTACAGCTCCAGTTAGACCCCTAGCCTGGGAACCTCCATATGCCGTGGGTGTGGCCCTAGAAAAGACAAAAAGGCAAAAAAAAAAAAAAAAAGATGAGCTTTCTTACAGGGTTTATTTTACAGCTATGTCAGCTATCCTACCTTAAGCACCCAGCTGAGAGCCTAGTGTATAGTAAGCTGTACATTCTCCTGCTCCTCTCTTGATAATCTCCATGTCTCTATTCTTCCTCCATTCAGGTGGATAGCCTTTCTCTACTCTTCGGTTACTGGACCACATAGAAACCAGCTCCTGTGAAACAGCTAAACACACACTGGATTCACTGACTTGTACAGGCATTCCTTCTGTGCCCAGGATCGTAGTAACTTCTGGGAGGTGGTGGCTGGTGACTTTAAAATGAGAGACAATGTCATCTTGTGCACAAATGACGTCTTCCTCAGTAGAGCCATATGTCAGGGAAATAGTCAGGAAAGGGTTTAAGGCACTTGGCAGGGAGTAGATGTTGGGAAGTGATGTGAATTATCTAAGTGATGGCTGTGCTTCCCCACTTGGAATGCTGCCTTCCCCCCACGATAGGGAATTGTGTCTAGCTAAATTCCTGCCATCATCTGACTAGTCTTTTTTTTTTTTTTTTCTTCAGCCATACCCTCGGCATATGGAATATCCCAGGCCAGGGATCAGATATAAGGCGCAGCTGTGACCTACACCACAGCAGCAGCAACACTGGATCTTTAACCCACTCCCACTGTGCCAGACCAGGGATCAAACTTGAGCCTTAGTAGCCACCCGAGCTGCTGCAGAAACAATGCTGGATCCTCAACCAGCTGCTCCACAGTGGGAACTCCTCATTTGATTAGTCTTATGTGTTGATGCCAAACCCACTTTCCTGAATGGACCAGTGGTGTCCAACAGGAATACAAAGTGGGCTGTGCATGTGATTTGAGGTTTTCTAGTAGGCTCATATAAAAGAAAAAGTAAAGTGAAACAGGTGAAATTATTTTTGATCATATGTTTAATTTAACCGAATATATTGAAAATATTAATCTGTTACTAGGTAATCAATGTAAAAACTATTACGTGATATTTCATATACTTTTTTTCACCTTAAGGCTTCAAACTTGGGGGTATATTTGACAGTACATCTCAAGTTCTACCGGCCCATGACCCCTTGTGGCAAGTGGCTTCCCCTTTGGCCAGTGGAGCGCTGGGCAGTGAGTTCCTATAGGTCCTTGACTCTTCTTTGTATCTCAGTTCCACTCATCTTTGTGCCTAGGACATGCCTTCTGCCTATTTGGCATCCATACAATTGTCGCACGGATTTGAGTCCCATGTTCAGACTTGGGTGTAAGCCTGCCTTACCTCTATCTTCTTTTTCTGCCACCACTTGGGTGACACTCTTCTTTTCCTCAAGGTTTCCCATAAGCTCTCTTTCCTCTTTGAACCACTGATTGGCACCTTCTCATTTCTGGAGTCAGTGAGACACTTGTTCATGACGTACCAGGTAACCACTCAACTCAAGCCCGTGTGGCTTCAGAATCTCCTGGTGGACTGCCACCAGGTCCAGGCTACCCTGATAGATGCTGAGGGGCTGGAACCCATTAAAGGGAGAGCAGTCGAGAGCGATAAACAGTTTGGGGAGTGGGTTTATGTGAGGAGGTTGAGAAAGATGGGCCTTGTCTATAGAGTCTACAGAGAAGGCTGAGCCAGCGTTCAGACTGTAGCAGATGCAGGAAAGCACATGTTGAACGGATGACAACCAATGATGCCATGAGCCAGGAAGTGGGGGCTTGACAATTGAGACTGTGAAGGAGATGAAATTCATCTGTTCTGCATTTGAGAAGGAAGATGACAGCTGTGGCATCAAATGCACTTCTGCCCAAACTCTACTCTGTCCACTACAAACTGTGACCCTGAGTAAATGACTTAATGTGTCTGTGCCTTGTTTTCTCTACCTCTAAAGCGGGAATAAAGATGCCACCTTAAAAGTTATCTTGAGGGGAGTTCCCGTCGTGGCGCAGTGGTTAACGAATCCGACTAGGAACCATGAGGTTGCGGGTTCGGTCCCTGCCCTTGTTCAGTGGGTTAACGATCCGGCGTTGCCGTGAGCTGTGGTGTAGGTTGCAGACGCGGCTTGGATCCCTGTGTTGCTGTGGCTCTGGCGTAGGCTGGTGGCTACAGCTCCGATTCGACCCCTAGCCTGGGAACCTCCACATGCGGTGGGAGCGGCCCAAAGAAATAGCAAAAAAAAAAAAAAAAAAAGTTATCTTGAGGAATTCCCATTGCGGCTCGGTGGGTTAAGGACCTGATGTTATCTCTGTGAGGATGCCAGTTCGATCCCTGACCTCACTGAGTGGGTTAAGGGTCCAGTGTTGCCATGGGCTGCAGTGTAGCTCACAGTTGTGGTTCGGATCTGGTGTTGCCAGGGCTATGGCAACTGTAGGCTGACAGCTGCAGCTCTGATTTGATCCCTGGCCCAGAAAATCCCATATACCGCAGGTGTGGCCATAAAAAGAGAAAAAAGAAAACTTAACCTTGAGTGTTAAATGATATATAGCAATATGTAGTCCCTACGGCTGAACTTGGTCTACATTAAAGGTGATATTTTCATTCAGTCCTTTGGAAGTCCATGGAAGTGGGTGCTGTGTGGGGGTTGGCAGCAGTTAGGGATGCTCAGAACCTAACTACAGGATCTAATACCATAGTGGAACGTGTAGGGAGAAGAAGGTTTTTGGGTGTCTTTGCTTGTCTAGGCAAATAGCTAAAGCATTTTCAAAATTAGAACATGTCTCATTTGTTAAGTGCTTTAAGAACAGGTGAGGAAAGATAGTGCTGAAGAAGTTCAAAAAATGGCAAAATCAAAGAAATGGAAGAAGGAAGGAAACATACCTTATTGGATGCCAGCTCTATGCCAGGCTCTTTCTCATATGCTATTTATTCAATCCTGTGTAATAGCTACTGTTGATTCCTCCTGCCTTTTCTTTTTCACAGATGAAACAACAGATTCAGAGAGGATATGTAACCAAAGTCATGCCATCAAGAAATGATAACCAGGATTCAAGTTCAGGTTCGACTCTGATGTCCACCTCTACAATGTCAGTTCCACTGGGGCTCACGGGTATTGATCATGTGTCTACTGTGCATGAGACTCCAACATGGAAATTGGAGGTATTTAATCCATTTTAGGAAGGAAGTCTTTCTTTCTTATTTTCAACCCCTTCTTCCCAACACTTTGGCTGGCTTTGTAATTCTCATGAAATCAGACTGTCTGGGTTCAGTGTTTCCAAAATGTCTGGGGAGAATGCTACTAACAGAATGAGATTGTGAGAAAGTTTCTTTTGAAAAAACACTCTTTCTATTCTTCTGGAGAGATTCTCAGCTTGGTTTTGTTCCTAAAACTTTTCCAACATTTGCTCCATTCTTTCTAAAGGGAGAAAGAAGAGGGCTCAGGAGCAGAGCTTGGAGTGAGCCAGGCTAGCTACCTGGAATTTAATAACAATGTTATTATACTCACATAGCTATTTTCTTTTTTTTCTTTTTTTTTTCTTTTTTTGTCTTTTGTCTTTTTGTTGTTGTTGTTGTTGTTGCTATTTCTTGGGCCGCTCCCGAAGCATATGGAGGTTCCCAGGCTAGGGGTTGAATCGGAGCTGTAGCCACCGGCCTACGCCAGAGCCACAGCAACGCGGGATCCGAGCCGCGTCTGCAACCTACACCCCAGCTCACGGCAACGCCGGATCGTTAACCCACTGAGCAAGGGCAGGGACCGAACCCGCAACCTCATGGTTCCTAGTCGGATTCGTTAACCACTGCGCCACGAAGGGAACTCCTCACATAGGTATTTTCTATTTAGGGTAACTGATACTGATTTTCCATCATAGAAATGTTAAATTTCTTGGTATAGTAAATTAAGATGAAAGTGACTCAATTAAATATGTGGAGTCAGTGCACGTATGTGCAGGTCACAGACCTGTCAAAATCATAAAGGTGTTTCAGAAATGTCTAAAGGCTGGGAATCACATTTTGTCCTTTTATGGCAGAGATCAGAGTGCCAGTGAGAAGTTTCTTGTTCACCTTTGAACAGCACTGTTTGGACTCACACGGGAGCATGTTCTGCCGTGGTTTTTGGATACCTGGGTGATAACTTCTCCCTTCTCGTGGCCGTGTCACTTTGGGCACCTCACTCATCTTCACAGGGCTTTATTTCCGCTGCATCACTTTGATCTCTGGGGTCCTTCAGTAGTTTCAAAATTTGATGTCACCCCTTCCCTTGCACTTCAATCACAAGAATTAAAAATTTTTTTTTTCTTGCTTTTTAGGGTGCACTTTTGTCATATGGAAGTTCCCAGGCTAGGGGTCAAATTGGAGTCATAGCCACAGCAAATTGGATCAGAACCACATTTGTGACCTACATCACAGCTCTGGCAATGCCAAATGCTTAACCCATGGAGCGAGGCCGGGGATTGAACATGCCTCCTCATGGATACTTGCCAGGTTTGTTACCTCTGAGCCATTATAGGAACTCCTGATCTCAAGAATTTGAATGCCAGGCTTCATGCCCTGGGATTGGAGGTTGATGAGGGCAGTGAGAGGCTTTCCACGTAGAGACTCATGAGCACTTTTTCTTGCCTGATTGACTTGTTCAATCATCCCTGAGTATGGATTGGGGGGGAGCAGCTCTTTTGAATTAATATGCCACTGACTCTTTCCGGTCATGGTGTAACAATTAACCCGTACGACAGTAACTTTATGGAACATGGCTCTACACTAACGTCTGGTTTTAGTTTACAGATAGCTCCAGCTCTGTTAGTGACTTCTAGAATATGAGAACAACATCAGTCTCATTTGTCCAGAAAATGGACATTGAATCATGAGACTTATTTGGTAATTTTCAAATTCTTTCCAATATTTAAGCAATGCCAGAATATGTAATTATATCTTTCCAGTCTCAGACTTGCAGTTACAATACTACCTTATATTACCACGGCCTTATAGAGCAGGAGCCTGCAAACTTTTTCTCTAAAGGGCAAAACGGTAAATATTTTGGGCTTTGCAGACCATATTGCACTACTCCATTTGAGTGCGGTGGTGTAGAAGCAGCCACAGACAATGTGTACATCAATGAGCATGGCAGTGTTTCAGCAAGACTTTACGAAATCAGGTGGCAAGCTGGATTTGGCCCATGGGCCATGGTTTGCCAATCAGTGCCCTAGAATATATTTATTTCTCTACCCTTCCTCTATGCCACATGTATACACGCACATATACTCACATCCTCAGTGACTTCGCTTAAGAAGCAAGAAAGCCCAGAAGTCAAGGAGGACTTAGACTGGGACAAGACCCTTCTGGGTACTTGACCCAATATTCTGTGAATCATAAAATAGATAAAAATATGCACACCTTTTAGGACTCAGAAGAATTAAATGAGATACAAATATAACATGCCTGACACCAGGCAAGTACTCAGCAAATATCATGTCCTCAATTCTAGTCTCCACGGCACACTCCCGACATAATATGAAGCCAGAATGGTGGTCTCTCCTTCCTTGGTCTCATTCACAGCTTCCTCCACCCCCTACAGAAGCCAGGGTTGTACAGACACAATTTCCTCAGGTGCAGTGTGTAGCTGTTCTTGGCTTTCTGGCCTGCTGGGCTCCTCTGAGTCTTGGGTGTGGAGAAAAATCAAGCAGCCTCTTCCAGGAATTCAGTGGAAAAGAATTTCTAGGCAGACTGCCTAAGAGCTACACTGTGTTCTTAGAAAGCAGCTGTTGTATCTGTGAAGAGTTGACTATGTGAGACCATTGGCAGGAGCCGTTCTTTGAGGACTGAGCCCGAGACGTAGGGCGCCAATGGCTGTGGGGGACCACACCACCTCCACTGCCATGACCAAAGACCAAGAGCACCATCCAAACAGTCCTGGGAGGGGGGCAGGATCAGGACCCAACCATAGTCCTGATGGTTTCGATTTGTACCTTATGAACTGGGGGCTTATCATTCTGCCCGTTCCAATACTGAAAACAGTGGAGTGAGGAAGAAAGGTCTTCAGCAGGTGACAGAGTCTTCCTTCCTTGGTTCTGTCACGACAGGATTCTGTGGAAGCCCAGCTGAGTCCCACTCCCATCCTGCTCTGTTGGTCCCAGACCTCTACCAAGCTCGCCTTCTTGGCGTCCTTGGAAGTTAGAGTGGACAAAGCCTTTGAAAACACCTCCGTCAGACTCCTTTATTTCCTGCCACAGGAGGCTGAGACTCAGGGAGGGTGTGATGTTTGCCTAAAACGATGCCACTCAAATGCGGAAGTCCAGTCTCCCAAACTTCCCAGTTTGGGGCCATTGTCACAGTGACATATTTGAATTCTTACTTGAGAGCCTTATGAGGATTTAAGTCTTGAATAACATAGAAGGAATGTTTCTCCTCTCTTACTTCATAATCCAGATTATCTGCCAGCCCCAGCATCTGTGTATATTTATATATGTATGTAATTTATTTTATTCAATAATTTATTAGTTATCCATTTTATAATGTTCAGTGCCTTTTATGTTTCAGCTGCTATAATTGAATTCCCTATATTGTGTGCATGCATATGTGTGGGTGTGGGTGTGTGTGTGTGTGGGTGTATGCGCTATGCATTTTGTACTGGGAAGGGAGTGGTATAATAGCACGCCATTCAGTTTTTAGGAATTTATAGTCTCATGGTTTCTGTGGGTTAGAAATTTGGGAAAGACTCAGCTGGACAGATCTCATTTGTGGTCTCCCACTGGATTATAGTCAGATGTGGCCTGGAGCTTCCATCTTCTGAAGTCTTAGCTGGGGCTGGAAGATCCCTGTCCAAGTTGTCACTCCCCCAGGACTGGCGCACTGGTGCTGATTGTCAGCCAGGGGCCTTAGTACTTCTCTGCAAGGATGCCTGAGTGTTCTCATAGCGTGGTGGCTGGCTTTCTCCAGAGTAAGCAATTCAAGAACCTAAGGTAGAAGCCCCAGTGCCTGTTATGACCTAACTTCAGGTGTCGCATATCTTTGCTTCTGCCATATTTTATTGGGTCAACCACGAATCGATGTGGGGGTGCTACAGAAGATCATGGTTACTGGTGGGTGAGGGTCATGGGGAGACATATTGTAGAATGGCTTCCATGTATTTTAAATGGGAAATGTATGGATAATTCTACCTCTCTGTGTTAATTACCTTAAAAGAGGCAGTATAGCGTTTCAGAGAACAAATGATAAGTATACATAAACAGCCTTCTTTTGGCGGTTGGAGGGCTGTGACAGCAGTGGTTCTGTTAAAGACTTTTTGAAGAGAATACTATTTAAGCCGAGGCATGATGGCTGAGCAGTAATTGGACAGGCTCGGGAGTGAGTGTGTGGGAAAAGTGTTCCAGGCGGAGGGAAGAACCTTATTTAGGTTGCAGCTTGAACGACACTGCAACCTAAAGAAACTCTAGTCCCAGGAGATACTGGACCAAAAAAGAGTTCTGTACTTAAATACGTTGAGAAAGTGCAGCATACTTCAGTTCTTGTGAAAGATTTACAGTTCTCACTGATACACTTAAGTTTGGAGAAATTTTGCATTTAAAGAAAGCTTTTAAAAGTTTCATCCTAAACTCTCCTGAACATGGGAAAATTTAATATTATGTGGAGCACATTTTGGGAAAATTTGTTTTAGATGAATGGACCAGTGCTTTCAGTTCTCACTATATATCCTTCTTAATAACTTAGAAGGCAAGAGGAGAAGCTGTGCTTTGTTTCCTGTTTTCTTACTTGAAAATTAGGGAGCAGATAGTTCATTTATTTGTGTACTGTATTAGTGAACACCCTTTTGACTAAAAGAGATGAAATCTGATTCAAATAGGCTTAAGCCGAAAATGGGAAGTTATTAGCCCACGCAATGAAAAGATCGAGAGTAGAGGCTCAAACTCACTTGGATGGAAGTGTTCAAATAAGATCATCAAGAATCTTGCCTCAGTCTTATTCTCAGCCAGAGTTTCCCCAGCCAATGGCTAGAAGTCCACCAGAACCTGAAACTCTATTTTACCATATACTAGCTAAGTAACCAGGGACAAACATGATGTCTGGCAGCTCTAGCAAAAGGTTATGACATTAAGACATTAAGTGGTCTGGCATAGGTCAAAGGTGAAGAGTATACAGGGTCACCCATTAGCCTGATCTGGGGCAAGTGATATCATTTTTAGCCAAGAGGTTGAGGGTAGCCCTATCAAAAATCACATGGACACAGAGAGGGAAGGAGTGGAAATTCTTCAAATGCTAGAGAGCAATTCTTGGAGGAAGAGATCCAGGTAAATAGAAACAAAACATGTCCTTTCCCACCCTCATTTATTAATTGATCATTTATGGTCAGTTTCTTGTCTATGCACAGAGAATGCAAAGATTGATGTTAAGCTCTTCTTCAAAAGGCATGGAGCCCTGGGTACCATAGAGTCACCCAGTCTTCATTTTTATACTCAGCCTACTCGTTCAAGAGCTCCAGCTTGTGCCTTAAAGAGGTTGCCAATATCCACTCTTAGATGGACAAAATGACCAGGGTCTTCCTTGCAGATGCCAAGAATCTCCTATAATTATAATGAAGTGTTCTAACAAATGCTCTTAGAGAAAGGGTAATTGATTCATTCTAGACCAGCAGTTCTCAACTCTCTCTAGGTAACACGCTCCTTTAGGAGGCTTAAAAAATACAAATGCTGGGGTCCTACCTTCATAGATTCTGATTTAATTGGCCTGAAGTGAGGTCGCTGGATATGGGTCTTTTTTTTTTTTTTTCCTTTTTAGGGCTGCACCTGAGAAACATGTGGACGATCCCAGGCTAGGGGTCAAATAGGAGCTGCAGTTGCTGGACTACACCACAGCCACAGCAATGCCAGATCCTTAACCCACTAAGCGAGGCCAGGGATTGAACCCACCTTCTCATGGATCCTAGTTGGGTTCGTTAACTGCTGAGTCATGAAGGGACCTGCAGGTATGGGTCTTTTCTAAAGTCTCTCAGGTTATTGCAATGCACAGCCAGGATGGAGAACCACTGCTCTAAATAGACCAGCAGCTCCTTGGAGGCTACTTAAGAGCTACTTGAAGATGTGTTTTTCTCAGCCATTGATGCCTTAGCACTTGTCCAATGTCTGGCATATAGTAAGTGCTTAAGAATTATCATTATTATTATTATTTGCCTTTAGTCTTTCTAGGGCCGCACCCATGGCACATGGAGGTTCCCAGGCTAGGGGTCCAATCAGAGCTGTTGCCGCTGGCCTCTGCCAGAGCCACAGCAACGCCAAATTCGAGCCACGTCTGCAACATACACCACAGCACAGCTCACAGCAATGCCAGATCCTTAACCCACTGAGCAAGCCCAGGGATCGAACCTGCAACCTCATAGTTCCTAGTTGGATTCGTTTCCGCTGCACCATGACAGGAACTCCAAGAATTATTTTTTAAATGAATGAATGAATGAATGAGAAGCTCATACAAGCAAGAGCAGTGACAAACTTTGGCTTTCCCCTTCCTCCTGCACCCTATGCATCCTGATAATCAAGGGGCATGTTTTCATTGAGGGGAGTACCATACCTTCAAAGTGTGGTGTGCAGGAATCTTGAGAATTCTCAAGGCACTGTAGTGAGGAAGTGTTTTCCCTTTTCCCCACTCAACTAACTGGGCACCCAATCAGAGAGCACACAGTGATTTGCTTCAGGGCCTCAGAGAGGAATAATGATAGGTTTGTGGGGTCTCTGATGCAATTAGAAGTTAGCTGATGGAAAGAGATTAAGGCCGCAATTTGGAAACATAAAAGGTTAATATAGGCTAGATGTTTTGGACCTGAATTTCATTTTTGGGACAGGTGACCAGCACGAGATGCACATTAACTCCAATTCAGAATTTTTATCTGTGTTCATCCTGCCCAAGGCACCTGTCAGACCTGGTCAGCCACCCCAACCCCAGCTGTTTCTCAGGAGCATCCAGTGAGATGCAGGTTATTCCAATGATTTCTACATTGACAGAAGCCACTGTATCGACAGTCCTGGTTCCATGAACTGTTGGCTTCAGAACTAACTTTTTGTTGCATCATTCCTGAGAGGATAGTTGTGGGTCCCAGGATCCATAGACACAACAAAAGTGCTGATCCCCAAACTGAGAGGAAGGCTGCTTCTCTTAGCCCTTCTCTGATGGACCGTGCGGGTCCTTGGTGATTAACCATCTCTCCCTTCCCAAGGCACTTGTTCTCATGGGCTCTGGGGCTAAACAACCTTGTACCTCCCCAAGTCCCAGTTTTCTCTTTTGTCAAATGGGGACAAAATCGTACCCATCTTGTAGGATTGCCATGAAGAGTAAATGAATGCTTCTTCACACACACATAAGTGAGTATCTGTTCTAAGATACATGTGTTGAAAATGTTTTATTCTAAGGTATATGCATATCTTAGAATAGCACTGAGCACCTGGTGGGTGTCCAGGAAATCTTAGCTGTGTTATTGTTGATTTTTGTACATGACTACCCGCGACACATGCTAAGGTAGACTTGATGGGGCTCAAGTCTATTCTGTTCACCATGCCTTATCCTAGAAGAATCCCCTTGGCTAACTTGGCACATGCCTCCTTCCCCTGTTTTCTTGGCTTCAGGGCCGTGGATGGAGAGAGATCTCTGGAGCTGCGCACACTGTTATGGCCATTGGTGGTGGTCTTGCTCTGCTTCACTTTTTATAAGCAGAGCTTTCGTGCTCTTCTTCCCTGGAGAAAAATCTTTCTGAGGTCTGATGATGGGATTGCAACGTGACGGCACCTGCCAGGCTCCCGAGGGATGAGGTCTCTCATCAGGCTCTTCCTCCTGCAGCAGCATCTGTGTCCATCAGTCCCATTCCAGTTAATTGTCTCCTCCTTGTGTCTGCTCGCCCTTCACTACCAGTGCTTTACCAACAGCAGTGTTTTGAAGAATTGCCTCTAAGGGCTTGTCTTCATGGTCAGACCATGTGTTCCGTGAGGGCATGGGCCATGTCTGTCTTTTCAGCTTCATATTGCCCTTGTCAAGCTCTGCATGGCACATGAGAGACCTAAGTTCATGTTTATTAACTTTTTTTCTTGGGGGCTGTGCTCAGTTCTGACTCTGCACTGAGTGCCAGTGTCACAGTCTGAAGGAGGGAGAGTAGGAAATGCAATTAAAATTAGAGAAATTCGAAGTCTCATATAATTATGTTACTAAAAAGTCATGCAGTTATTCGAATTGCATCTCATGGATCTTCCCTGAGTTAGGGATCTATAGAAAGTAGTAATGACCGTGAGAATTTGGTCTTAGTCAACTGAGGGCCTTCAATATCCAAAGGTTTAATAACCTGAATAAGTTCCAAAGTTTCACCAAGTCTCGAGGACTTTCCCATCCAGATCCAGGATGTCTCATCATCTGGTTATCTCTGGTTCTAACCCATTCCTAGCTCCTAGTCATCACCCTCATACTCTGTCTGGAGCATATGCTCATTCTTCCACCTTGATCTGATTCCCAACAGTAGCTCACGTGTGCCCCACCTCTGATCCTCATTGATAACCTGCTAATCCCATCCTGTCCAAGACTCTAGGGTTGGGTTCCATTCCTGGCTTACATGCTCTGTGGAAGCTGTACACCTGCTTTAAAGAGGAAATTGCAAGAGAATGGCTATTTAACTCAAAGGAATGCCCTTGACACTTGGGAGTCCTTAAGATCCTGTCTAAACCTGAGGCTCTGCTTTTGAAGGGTGAAAAACTTGTCACTGCTGTGTATTACTCATAATAAGCCATCAATAAAAATTCATTTTAAAATGGTGTGAAAGTGCACAGTTTTAGAACACTTGCACATATTTTTCCCCATTTGGACACATGTGTAGTAGGCAATTACAGTCCCATATCATGGATGAAGTGACTGAGTTCCAGAGACACTGATAAATTTGTTCAAGATCAACAGAAGTAGAAAGTGATGGAACCTCAGCACATGAGCACAGATCTTCCTTTTCCAAAGTTTATTCTCTAACATTGTTTACACAGAAAACACTTGAAGAAGAGGAGGGAGAGGGAACGTTTGGGAGGGGTGAGAGTGACCCACTTCGTGACTTTGCTAAAATGTAAGAGAATCTTAAAAACAGTGAATTCTTGAAAACAAGAATTGATACCATATAAATCCCTCACTGAAAAGTGGGGGAAAAGGCTGCATAGCCTGAGGTCAAGAAGGCTTGCTTAAGGAAAAAAAAATTCTTTTTTAATTATGCTATTACTCCCCCCCCCCAAAAAAAGGGTAAGCATATATTATGACAATTTTACCTATACTGGCAATTAAGATTGTCATCTGGATGACTACTAGAGCTTGTAATGAGATTATATCCCCTATTAAAAGCATGATCCAGTGGTGTAATAAAGAATGTTTCAGTTCTGCTTAGTATGCTCTCCGTCTTAGGGGGAGGCACTAAAAGGCTCTGAAAAGCATCCTAAGTAAGGATCCATACCAGGACGTTATGATGCTTGCAGGGTCCAAAGTATTTAGAATTAAAATCTGGTTTGGGGTATTTTGTTGTATATATGTATTTCCAATTCAATTGTTACAGGTTTGGAAATTTTACTATCTGCTTTTTCCATTTTCTTTTTCTGTTAGTGTATTCCTGAAAGGAAGTAGTATCTATACTTTTTAAAAATAATACCGGGAGTTCCCTTCGTGGCTCAGCGGCTAATGAACCCAACTAGCATCCATGAGGGGGAGGGCTCGATCCCTGGCTTTGCTCAGTGGGTTAAGGATCTGGTGTTGCTGTGAACCGTGGTGTACGTGGCAGACACGGTTCGGATCCTGCATTGCTGTGGCTGTGGCTGTGGCTGTGGTGGACAGCTGTAGCTCTGATTTGACCCCTAGCCTGGGAACCTCCAAATGCCAAGGGTGAGGCCCTAAAAAAAAAAAAAAGAGCAAAAAAAATTTTTTTAAATGAAAATAATACTGGAACTTGTAGAAAAACATGCTCCCCTTTGATGCCTCTGTGCTTGGTTAACTCCCCAAGTGCCATTACCATGAAAGGTGTCTTTGTTACTATTATTGTCCAGGTTTATTTTTTTAGCACGTCAAATGTTATTTTGCTATTTTTTAACCTAAAGATGTCCCATTTTTATAAAAATACACTGGTCTCAAAGCTTCACTGACATAGCTCTTTGGTCTGGAAACGACTTCTGATTTTATGCTTGAGCTTCCTAGACAATGTTCACAATAAAAATTCTTTCAGGGAAGCAAATGACCATGAACTTAGCTCAACCTGGCTGGCTAAAGATAAAAAGGGTTTTTTTCTTTTTAGAGCTCATATAGCAATGAACTCTTGGGGTGTAACCAGTCTGGGGACAGCTGTACATATGGTTTCCCTTGAAAAGGTGTTTGGATTTCTCTCTCCCTCTTCCTCTCTCTCTCCACTGCCTCTTTCTCTTTCTCTCCCTCTCTCTCAACCCCTCTCTCTCTCTGAATCTCTAACCTCTCTCTTTTCCCCTTTGTCTCAAACTCCCCGCCTCCATCCCTCATCCCTTTCTCATGTTTTAAGCTAGAGTTATCCTGGACGTCTTTCTTTCCCCATCCTCTGTCATCTTCACCCAGTCCCTGAGTTCTCATGATTCTACCTTCCAACTGGGCTCAACACATCCCTCCTCTCCATTTCTGTTACCACTGCTTTTGTTTGGGATCTTACCACTTCTGCCATCAGGGTCATCTTTCTAAAACACAGCTCTACAGAGGCCCAGCACAACACTCCTGATTCAGAAGTCACCTCTTTTTATTTGGTGCCTCCATAAATCTCCTACAACACAGTCCTGCTCTTTAGTATAACTTTTTGTGATACTGTATGTTACACATCTTCTCCTTTCACTCAAATGACAATTTCTAAAAAGAAGGGTCAGTGTCCCATCCATCTGTGTCCATATACACGGACCATAGCGAGCATCCAGGCATGTTTCTTGGATGATTGGAGAATGGCTCCTCCCCATTCCAGCTGTTCTTCTTTGCCCCTGTTATTATTGAAATGAGGTTCCCAGAACTGCATCCAATATTACCAACATACTGTGATGAGCAGCACAAAGTATAATGATCATATCCCTCCTCCTGAATTCCTTGCTTTCACTAAAGCAGTTCGAGATCAAATTAGTGTTTATGTCAGATTCCTCATGTAGTTGCCTTATACTGAAATGATTCCATGTTCAAAGCTAAGGATTTTTTCTTTCTCCACGTGTGCTCTGACTTTCACACTTTTAAAACAATTTATTGAAATACAGTTGATATACAATGTTGCATTAATTTCTGCTGTACAGCAAAATGATGCAGTTATACACATACCCATTCCCATATACAGACTATCACAGAACACTGAATAGATTTACCTGTGCTATACAGCAAGTTCCCGTTCATTCCATATACAATAGTCATCTTTTCACACTTTTTTTTTTTTACATGGTTGATCCGTAGTTGTTTTAGACTCGTTTTTAGAATCCTCCATCGTACTTTCTTAGGGGGAAACAAAGTGAGAAGAAATTTTTAACTTCGGAAGTAGACTGTTTTCCAGGATTTGTAATTTTATCTGTTTCTGTAGAGTGGTCTTCAGTGATTTTTACAGTATCTTTTATTTAAATCCACTTCTTTCTTGTTCTGTAATGGTGGTTCCCAATTGTGTCTATGTGTGGCAGGGCTGAGGGAGCAATTTTATTCCCCTGGGGACATTTGGAAACGTTCAAGGACAATTTAGGTTGTTACAGTATGTTTGCGTGTGGGGGTGGGGGTGTGTGTGTGTGTGGGTGCTACGAGCATCTAGTGGGCATCATATATTTCCATGCCAGCAATATGCATTAATTCTTAACAATAATTCAGCAAAGGTACATAACCCAGTGACGGATGTTAGGATGAATTCTTGCAGGAGGAGATATTTGAACTGAATCTTGGCAAGGTGAAGAAGGAGCAAGAGAAGATTTTGGAAAGAGAAAACTACAATCGGAGATGAGGAGGAAAGGATGCAGAAGACAATTAGTACTTCCTGGTCCCTCCAAAACTTGAGCTTTGTTCAAAGACAGGCTGTTCCCTGGCTCATCAGTGCCCCTGGGGAATTTGGGTCCCTTTGCAATGGGTGTTCTAAGGAAGCACACTCCCATTACTCTTTTCGAGGGTTCAAGATTCTCAGGAATTTTCTCTTTTTTCCATCAGATTCAACCAGCAGGTATTGACCACTTTCTTTGAGGCAGATATTTTGCTAGCTAACTATTACTTCATTGGCCTTTCAAAACAACACTTTGAGCTCTATCTTGGGCTCTAGCTATGCTCCAATTTCCATTCCCCACTTCATAAGGTGGTAAAAAAAAAAAATCTTCTCCAGAATAATACTAAACTTTCCAGCCTCCCCTGCAGATGTGTATAGTTCTGGCCAATGGGATGTGAGCTATAGGGTGTTGTCTAGACGATTTTGGGAACTTTCCTTATTATAGATCCAGTGTAAATGCTTTGTTCCTTTTTCTTTATGCATTTATTTCTGTTGGCTTGAGTGTGGGTATGAAGGCTGGTGTTGGAGCAGCCTTCTTGGACTATGAGGCAATCTTGGAACTAGAGGCTCACTGCATGGAAGAAAAACAAGATAGGATGAACCTAGACTTTGAAATCTCTGTGAAGAAAAGCTGCCTTTAGTCCCTGACTGTCTACCTCTGAATTCTTTATGAGTTAGAGAAATAAACTTCTATCTTGTTTAAACCATTCTTTTTTTTTTGCTATTTCTTGGGCCGCTCCCGTGGCATATGGAGGTTCCCAGGCTAGGGGTCGAATCAGAGCTGTAGCCACTAGCCTATGCCAGAGCCACAGCAACGTGGGATCCGAGCTGCATCTGCAATCTACACCACAGCTCATGGCAACGCCGGATCGTTAACCCACTGAGCAAGGGCAGGGACCGAACCCGCAACCTCATGGTTCCTAGTCGGATTCATTAACCACTGCGCCACGACGGGAACTCCGTTTAAACTATTCTTAATTTTTTTTTATGTCTCTGTCACTCTCAGCTGAACTGACCATCTCCATTTTACAGAAAAGAAAAGTGAGACTCAGAGAAATCAACCACGTCTATAATAGTAAATGTTTGAGATGTAGGTATTCTGACTTTAAGACCAAGGCTTTTGTCACTATTCCAGACTGTCTCATTTACTGTGATTTTTTTTCTATTCTGCTTTAATTAAATTATGCTTGCCTGGGGCTGGCCCTCAACACAGCTTGACCCAGAAGTCCTTTAATGTTGCTCTGATTTAACTCTAATTTTTATAAAATGGCTCTTGGGTTTCTTTACTTCAGAAATCAAGGCGCTGAAAGATTAATAGGGCAGTAGGATACAGAACGTTCATTAGGCACCATGACAGGAAATTTCACTATCTTCATTTTGTAGTATAATCTATTGTTTATCCAATCATCTTTTAATTAATTAGCAATTAAAGTTATTAAGGATGTGAAGATGCCCATTAATAACGCTTGGCAAATTATGCTCATGGTCTGAGGAAAGATGAATTTCAGTTACCTCCTTTTTTTTAAGTCAAAATCAGTTACCTTTCCTATTATAATTTATTGTTCATTTTTGCCAGTAATACTCAATATGGCAAATAACCTGGACAAAGGGCTTGAGATACATATCCTTGTCCTAGCTTATGTCATAAACTTCCTTTGTAACCTTGAGTGATGTGCTAATCTGAATTGCTAGTTAAGATGATACCCAAAATAACTGCATAGTCAAATGAGATAAATTATTTTATCCCATCTTAGGGAAAAGTCATATTTGTGTAGAACAACAAGGACTTAAGAGCTCTCCAATGTCCTCATTTTGGAGAAACAACAGAATAAAGCAAATAAAAAACACAAAGAGAGAAAACAAGAGTGTCAAATATTTTAACTGGCTGGCCACCCAAATTGTCCTTTATTTTAGTTCTACTGCACAGACATGGCTCTGTTTTTCATCTTAAATAAGCTCTAAAATGCATTCACCACAGGCTAATGGAAGCAATGCACCATAACAAATGAAATTAAAGGGTGTTCCATGAGATCGCCACAGGTGTCCTTATGCAAAGTGTATTGACCAAAGCATAGATCTTTCCCCTCCACTATTTTGATCAGAAAATGAATCTAATATCCAGCACAAATGAACATCTCCTCAGAAAAGAAAATCATGGACTTGGAGAAAAGACTTGTGGCTGCCTGATGGGAGGGGGAGGGACTGGGAGGGATTGGGAGCTTGGGCTTATCAGACACAACTTAGAATAGATTTACAAGGAGATCCTGCTAAATAGCATTGAGAACTTTGTCTAGATACTCATGTTGCAACAGAAGAAAGGGTGGGGGAAAATGTAATTGTAATGTATACATGTAAGGATAACCTGACCCCCTTGCTGTACAGTGGGAAAATAAAAAAAATTATAAAAATAAATAAATAAATAAAAAATAAAAAATTCTCAAAAAAAAAAAAAAAAAAAAGAAACTGGATCCTAATCCAGTTAGACTGTGGTAGTCATGATCCAGTTCCACTCTAGACAAGCTGGAGTCTTTGCCCTTCTCCTTCCTCATCTTCCTGTTCCAAGAGCAAACCTTTCCCAGTGTCGTGGTTTATGCGACTTTCTCCAAATAGAAAAGCTCTCCCACCCTTTATCAATCTGATTCTGACTCTTACTCTGAGGCTCTCTGGCCGCATCTCTGCATAAGCACTTCATTTTATGTCAAAGCCTTTTGAGAATCCAGCAGGTGCTGGATAGTTACAGATGAAATAAATGGAAAGTAGGTGGTTGTGTAATTCTAAACTTCTCACTTTCTCAGCTCTGGGCATAGTCAGAGTGTGCCTGTCGATACCAGGTTAGAATGGAATTGCAATGCCATTGAGACAGACTGTCTAGAAGGTGAGATAAATACCAGTTGGTTATATAGTGAACAATGGAGATAACATCTCTGTAAAATGTAGAGGTTTGGGGTTTATTAATATTTGGGGGTTCTGTTGCCCTCTGTTTCTGGATTTAATGCCAGCGTGTTTAAGATTCTCAGGTTGATCTCCTGATATTTGTGATTCCTTTTTTTTTTTTTTTAAATCTTTTGTCTTTTTAGGGCCGCACCCACAGCATTTGGAGGTTCCCAGGCTAGGGGTTGAATTGGAGCTACAACTGCCGGCCTACACCACAGCCACAGCAATTCAGGATCCAAGCTGAGTCTGTGACCTACACCACAGCTCAGGGCAACGTCAATCCTTAACCCAGTGAGCGAGGCCAGGGATCCAACCTGCAACCTCATGGTTACTAGTCAGGTTTGTTAACCACTGAGCCACGATGGGAACTCCATATTTGTGATTCTTAAAAAGACAGTGTACATACCCATTAGAAGGGTGAAAAATCCAAAACATGGATAATACCAAATGCTGGTGAGGATGTAGAGCAACAGGAACTCTCGTTCATCACTGTTGGGAGTGAAGAATGGTACAGCCACAGAGGAAGATAATCGGGCAGTTTCTTATAAAACTAAATGTACTTTCCCCCAGACAATTCAGCAATCTGGCTCCTTGGTATTTATGCAAATCAGTTGAAAATATATGCCCATATATTTATACCAAATCTATGCACATGGACATTTATAACAGCTTTATTTGTTATTGTCAAGACTTGGAAGCACCTAAGATGTCCTTCAACAGGTGAAGGGGTAAATAGACTATGGTACCTCCAGAAGCTGGAATATTATTCAGTTCTCTCAAGAAATGAACTATCAAGGCACAGAATACATGGGGGAAACTTTAAATGTATGTTGCTAAGTGAAAGAAGCCAATCTGAAAAGGCTGCCTAATGCGTGATTCCAAACATAGGACATTCTGGAGAAAGCAAAACCATGAAGACACTATAAAGACCAGGGTTTGCCAGGAGATGGGGGGAGGGAAGGATGAACAGGTGGAGCACAGAGGGATTTTAGGGGGGGTGAAACTATTCTGTCTGATACCATAATATTGGAAACACATCATTACCCATTTTCCAAAGCTACTGAATGTACAATGCTAAGAGTGAACCTCAGTGTAAACTATGGACTTTGGGTGAGAATGATGTGTTGATGTAGATTCCTAGATTGTAGCAGATCTACCTCTCTGGTGTGGGAAGTTGATAGTGGGGGAGGCTGTGGGTCTGGGGGGCATGGGGTGTATAGGGCCCTTGTGTATTTTTCACTCGATTTTTCTGTGAACTTAAAACTATTCAAAAATTCTTTCTTTTTTCATACAAAGAGAAGAACTTAACATTTTCGTGCCTACAATATTTCAGGCATTGTGGTGGACACCTTGCACGACTACCTTTCAACATTCTGGAGGAGCAGATGAAAGAACCCAGGCTCAGGCGTTCTCATCGTGGCTCAGCAGTAATGAATCTGACGAGTATCCATGAGGACGAGGGTGTGATCCCTGGCCTTGCTCAGTGGATTAGGGATCCACTGTTGTTGTGAACTTTGGTGTAGGTGGCAGACTTGGCTTGGATCTGGTGTTGCTGTGGCTGTGGCTGTGGCCAGCAGCTACGGCTCTGATTTGATCCCTAGCTTGGAAATTTCTATATGCTGTGGGTGAGGCCCTAAAAAGACGGAAAAAAAAAAAAGGAACTCAGGCTCAGTAATTTTTTTTTGTCTTTTGTCTTTTTTCTTTTTTAGGGCCTCACCCGCAGCATATGGAGGTTCCCAGGCTAGGGGTCTAATCAGAGCCGTAGCTGCCAGCCTACACCACAGCCACAGCACCACAGGATCCGAGCCGCATCTGCAACTTACACCACAGCTCACGGCAACGCTGGATCCTTAACCCAACTGAGTGAGGGCAGGGATCGAACCTGCAACGTCATGGTTCCAAGTCAGGTTCGTTTCTGCTGTGCCACGACAGGAACTCCAGGCTCAGAAAATTTAGGCGACTTGCTCAAGGTCATAGAGCACACATGCAACACGAAGAGATGGGCATACACGACTGTCAAGCTCTGAACATCGTTTGTCTCTAGTTTGTCATCATACCCCCTCAAACCCATGAAGCTTGAAAAAAATATTCCCCAGCTTCCGCTCTGCTGCCCCCAGTGTGAGTCTGCTTCACTACTGACAAATTGTATCCATCGTTCAGCATGACTCATGAACAGCAGCCGGAAACTGGTCAATGAGAAGTCTTATAAAAATCAGCCTGGCTTTTTGCCTTCCTCGTTACTGCACCCGGGATAATTATAACAGCCCTTTGTCTGGGGAAACTGACATCAAAGGGCCTGACAAAGAATAGCTCTGGTGGGAACTATGATTATCCTGGTTTTATGGCTGGAGAAACTGAGGAATGGATTTGTTAAGCAGCTTGCCCAAGGTTAGCAGGTGAGTCAGGGAAAGGAGGCTACATCTGTGGGACTTCCAAGCTCTCTACGAGCCATTATCCTGCTCTTGGCCCCAAACACCTGCCATATTCATTAGACTAATATAACCATGCCCTGGGCAAAAATTAAGGGATTAAAAGTCACCAAAGGATAGCATCTGTATCATTGTGAGATCCATAGGAAAGAAAGCTCTATGTGGAAAATAGGTCATAGACCTACTCTTTTGCTTAAGCTTCTGCAATAGGGATCATGGGAATGAAATCACACCAACTCAAGAAATCCTCAACCACATCATCAGTGGCCTTTTTTATCTTCCCTAGAGGGTCAGCTTTCTGGACCTGTAGGAGCCCAGGGTCATCTTGCCTTTGACTAACACTTTGCTTTTGAAATGTACTAAATTGTACATTGAATGGAGAGGAAGAGGCGGATGGGGAAAAAATTTCTTGTACGATTGGACTGGCTTCAGTGTCTTTATTCACTACCTGGAGTGGTATTTGAGAGGGGGTAGCACGACTTGCCCCGTTTGGAATTTGCCTATTTGAACATTAATGAGGCATGTATATGCTGAGTGGTTAAATGTATGAATTAATGCAGAATTCTAGAGTTTTGGTCCCAAGACAAGTTCCATTACAGAAGCTTGTCTTTAACACGCAAAGCTGTATCAAATACATTTGCTAGGATTCTGTTCCCAGCTGGGAGGGAATTGCTAGAACGTCACTGTGAAATCCTGGGCTGTCATTGTCAACCATGAGGTCTGGAGACTTAAAGTCTCCTTGAAAGGGAGCTGGAAAAGACCAGTTTGAATTCCCCCAGATATGAGGTCCCAGAGGCAGCCAACTCTTGTTGCTCCTTACTCTTAGATGCCCTTTGGCTCTCTCTACCTGCAAAATTCTACTTGTCTTTCAAATGTCACTTCCTCTTTGAAGCCTTTGCTTTAAGGCAGAGTTAAATACTCCCTCACCCATGCCCCTCTCAGCACTTTGTTTGCACTGCTATTGTGGTACCTGTCACCAGCCTGCGTTGCCTGTTTACCTCATCTCTGTCTCCACCATAAAACTGTGAGATCCTTACCTAACACATCCCCTCTGGACCACAGCATGTGGAATCAAGAAATATCTGTGTGGTATTGACTTGGCTGAACAGGAACCATATGGGAGATCCCTGGTGTTGCCTTAAGACCACCCTCAGCTCTGGCTCTACTCTGATCCCTGCCCATCCTCTATTTGGATTTTCTTATCACTTGAATCCTTCAGGGTCTGCACAATGGCACACACTGATTCTGTAATTGAGCAGAGTTCCAGAAAGGGACTATTTATGTAAGTGTGTGAAGCCACAGTATACCTGTGCAGTATTCTGAGCTAGTGGGGCAGTGTTATCCCATGGCCTGAAAATGGGAGGTGTGGTTTCAGGACCTGGGGAGAAAGCGTCTCTAAAAGGAGCCGTGACCCTGATGTGAGAGATGACCTTGAGTGTTAAGATGCACTTAACCCAGTACACTGGCTTCACTGTCTCCTCCTTCTGATCTCTTGCACCTGGTAGCCAGAGGGAGTCTACCTTTGCAGGGCACCTAGGTCTGCCTCCTGGGCTGAGGACAGGTAGAGAAGGAGGTAGAATGAAGGTGAAAGGGCAGACAGAAGATACCTAGCACATCGCCTAACCACCTGTCATCTCACTATGATCTCTCCAGAGTCTACACTCTGGGGAAGAATGGCAAGAATTCACAGTGGAGTGGGTTAAATAGACCTTGCCCATGTCGCCCTTAGACAAGTGACTTGAGAGTTACTGTTTCAGAGCCTCAGCTTCCTCTGCTGTAATATGGGTATGGATACAAGTGTCTCCTAGGGTGAGTATGAAAACTATGTAAGAAAATATATGCAAAATGTCCAGGAGAGTGGCTGATATACAATGGGTGTTCATAATTCATTGATTATTCCATATATGGCTTCTTTCTTGCCTTTTTTTTTTTTTGGTTACACATCATTCTGCAGTGAATATTTCTGTGCAGATTCCCCGCCCCTGGTATTTTGGACTTTATTGTGCAGTGGATTTTATTCTAAAGAGAGAGCTGTGCTCTAAAGAGAGGACTTACTAGGAATATAGACGAGCATTTACCTCACTGCATCCTCCTTTATATCCTCTCCTGTTTCCTAAGATAAGGATATGACCTCATTGGAATTAGACTAGTAAGTCTAAGCAGCAATCTGATCTTGCTGTGGAAGGGTCACAAAAATCTTAGCCCTTACTTCGTAGATAGCATCTGCTTTACACATATGTGTGTGTGTATGTATATATATGTGTGTATGTGTATATATGTGTGTATGTATATGTGTATATATATGTGTGTGTGTGTGTGTATACACATACATACACATATAGGCTGCACCTACAACATGTAAAAGTTCCCAGACCAGGAATCACACCCATGCTGCAGCAGTGACCTCAGCCACTGCAGTGACCATGCTGGATCCTTAACCCACTGTACCACAAGGGAACTCCCATCATCTGCTTTTTTTTTTTTTCCAAAGGCAAAAGGAACGTGTCCTAAAATTTTGTTTTGATGTCCCAGAATTTAAGTATACATGACTTCCCACTTAAATTGGCCTAAGCTCCTTTGCTATCTGTTTGCTTTTTTAAAGTAATAAGCTGGGAGCTCCCATTGTCGTAGCAGAAAGGAATCCAACTGGGGACCATGAGGTTGCGGGTTTGATCCCTGGCCTCGCTCAGTGGGTTGGGGATCTGGCATTGCCGGTGAGCCATGGGTCACAGGCATGGCTCAGATCTGGCATTGCTATGGCTGTGGCAGTAGGCCCGTGGCTACAGCTCCGATTGAATCCCTAGCCTTGGAACCTCCATATACTGTGGGTGCGGCCCTAAAAAAAAAAAAAAAAAAGACAAAAGTAAACATAAAAATAAAAATAAAGTAATGAACCGTTTGACACACACAAAAACCCATTGGTTTGTGGGGCAGGCATTATGCATGATTATACTCAGGGGCAGTTAAGTTCCATGGTTTGCCCACAGTAACACAGTTGCTGAATTACAGGGTTTAGCCTAGCACTCACTTCTACATCTGCTGCTCTGCACTACCGGCTGACATGTAAAACTGTCAGAAATCATTAACCCACATGTCCTAAATATGGAATTAAGTGAGTTTACCCTGCACTGAAAAATCTGGCCTATACCTAAATTTCAGGGAGCGTATACATCATCAGTAAACTGGTGATTCTTCCCTCTGCGGGCCCATTGGGTATGGAAAGTATATTTCATTAGGCTCTCCAGAGCCCCATTTATTTCACAGCTTTCTACCAATGTAGTTCCTCCCCTCTAATGGCCCTAGTGCTGTGGTGATAGACTTCACAGAAGGGCAGAGAGATAGAAAGAGGTGGATAAGCACACCGGTTTACAGGGGGTAAATTACACATTAGAATTACCCTTTCTGAACCCTCCTGCACTGTTGGTGGGAATGTAAACTGGTACAGCCACTATGGAGAACAGTTTGGAGATACCTTAGAAATCTATACATAGGACTTCCATATGACCCCGCAATCCCACTCTCGGGCATCTATCCGGACAAAACTCTACTTAAAAGAGACACATGCACCCGCATGTTCATTGCAGCCCTATTCACAATAGCCAGGACATGGAAACAACCCAAATGTCCATCAACAGATGACTGGATTTAGAAGATGTGGTATATATACACAATGGAATACTACTCAGCCATAAAAAGAATGACATAATGCCATTTGCAGCAACATGGATGGAACTAGAGAATCTCATCCTGAGTGAAATGAGCCAGAAAGACAAAGACAAATACCATATGATATCACTTATAACTGGAATCTAATATCCAGCACAAATGAACATCTCCTCAGAAAAGAAAATCATGGACTTGGAGAAGAGACTTGTGGCTGCCTGATGGGAGGGGGAGGGAGTGGGAGGGATCGGGAGCTTGGGCTTATCAGACACAACTTAGAATAGATTTACAAGGAGATCCTGCTGAGTAGCATTGAGAACTTTGTCTAGATACTCATGTTGCAACAGAACAAAGGGTGAGGAAAAAAATGTAATTGTAATGAATACATGTAAGGACAACTTGATCCCCTTGCTGTATGGTGGGAAAATAAATAAAAAAAAAAAAAGAATTACCCTTTCTCTATTCGCTTGGAAGTTCATTTCTTCACTTGATTCATCTCTTAAATGCAGTTCCCATTGGAAGGCCATCTTTCTCAGGGCCGTGTGTTTGGATGGTTGGGTGCAGAATGGATTTGGGTAACAGGCTTCATCCGCTACAATAGCATTTTCCCCTTTCGAGCTGGATGCTTTGAGGGGTCATTATCAACATGTTAATTGAAATTCCCAGAACCCAGGGCAAAGGTGATTAGAGCTTATGTAGAGCTCTGTAAAGAAGACATCAGGGAATCTGCTCTAAAATAATGAATTTCCACCTGCTTATCTATTTTGCTTGCTCTCCTTCCCTATTGCTTCCCTGCCAGCCACTCCTCCCCCACCTCTCTCTATCCTTTGCTCCGCTGTGATTTGACCGAATTGCAGACACATGGAACAGCCTCTATTTGCCTTTATTTACTTGTCTGATTTATTAACACACATTTTAAAAACAATGGAGAACATTTGCGCATCAACGCTCCAGCTTAAGGAACATGCCACGAATCCTTTAGGGGCAGCTGCCGCCTCTCTCCCATTACCTGGCTCTCCTTTCCCTCGTGTTCATCATGGCATTCATGGCATCGCAGTTTCTTTTTAACCATGCCCATCTACTTATAAATGGGCACCTACATGTAATTCCTTAACCATGTGATGGTTAGCTTTTTCTGTTTGGGGTTTTTTGTGAAAGAATTCTGTTTTGGAGACCCATCCAAAGAGCTATAGTTTATTGCTTGTTACTGCTGTGTAGATTGCAGAGTAGGGCTAGATGCCTGTTCATCGTGTACTTTGTGCTGGTGGTGGGTGGTTGGGTGAATTTACATTTTTTGCTACGATGAAGAACACTGTGAAGAACACGCCTGAGGGAGTTCCCATCGTGGCTCAGTGGAAGTGAATCCAACTAGGATCCATGAGGATGTGGGTTTGATCCTAGGCCTTGCTTAGTGGGGCCGGCGATCCGGCATTGCCATGAACTATGTTGAAGGTCGCAGACACAGCTCAGATCCGCCGTTGCTCTGGCTGTGGCTGTGGCTGTGGATAGCAGGTGTAGCTCCCATTCGACCCTGGAACCTCCATATGCCAAGGGTTCAGCCCTAAAAACAACAACAACAACAACAAAAAACCACACTTGAATGTGTGTCCTGGGGCATACACGCATCTCCTGTCCAGTGGGGATTCCTAATCCTTTTCACGTCACAAAAATGATAATACTATTAGTAGAGCACATGGGGGAAACCAGAGGGAACTGATGCTGTATTCATGACTTTTTTTTTTTTTTGTCTTTTCAGGGCACACCAGCGGCATACGGAGGTTCCCAGATTAGGGGTCTAATAGGAGCTGTAGCCACCGGCTTACACCAGAGCCACGGCAATGCAGGATCTGAGCTGCATCTGCAACCTACACCTCAGCTCATGGCAATGCTGGATCCTTAACCTACTGAGCAAGGCCAGGGACTGAATTTGCAACCTCATGGTTCCTAGTTGGATTCTTTAACCACTGAGCCACAACAGGAACTCTCTGTATTCATGGCTCTTTATGTGTGTTCCATGAATAAGGTAGGAGAGGTAAAGTACAAGGAAGTATTTCCAAAATTTTAATGAGGATTGTGAACCTGTTTCCATAAATATAACTCCTTTTTATCAGGCTTTATATCTGAAATGGTTACATATATATTCTCATAAGAGAAATTTTTTTTCCTTTTTCTTTTTTTGGCTACTCCATGGCTTATGGAGTTCCCAGGCCAGGGATTAGATCCAAGCTGCAGCTGCGACTTATACTGCAGCTGCAGCAAGGCTGGATCCTTAACCTGCTGTGATCAAACCTATGTCTCAGGCACTCCAGAGACACTACTGATCCTGTTGTGCCTCATGACATTTTTTTAAAGTTGTGCCTTTGAATTTTTGATGGTCACTATGTACAAGAAACTTTGCACAGGAAGGTGCTACAGAATGAACACTATATTTTCAAACTCAAACATTTCACAGCAATGACAGGATCTAGTAGCTATTTTATTGATTCCATTGCTTGTCACAATGCAAATAAATTTCAGATCCTAATAATAGTTCCTTAACAAGTGCTTCAAAATAATGCTGAACTCTAGCTTTATGTGTGTGGAGGCTCAGGATGCACGCAGCTCAACTGAGCTGGCTTGGGTGCTACTGGAAAAGCAGAGCAAATGCAAGCAGACTAAGTACAGCATGTTTATAAGGACTGATCAGAGATATGGGACCAGCACTGAAGCCGTGCCCAGCAGGACCCCACTCCCAGTTTTCCTTGCCCAGTCTCTGGCAGCCAGTGGCTACATGTTGCCCATGTGTGCTGGACAGGGTCCCTGAAGCATAAACCCTGAGTCCGTGGTGGCCTTTTGTCCTTGCTAAGCATGTTTAATGGAGCAGTGATCACTAGATTACATCATCTGCTCTTGTGCTGCATCTACAGGGATCTCTCGGGAGGAGCCTGGAGCTGATACTGATGGGGGGTGGGTTAGGGTGGGAAAGTTGACATGGCTACCCCTGGCCTCACCTGGTCACCCCAAGGTTTCAGTCTCAGTTATACATCCACTGGGAGGCTCTTTTCAACGACGAACAACTGAGAATAGAGTTACTAAGGACGAGAAGTACATACTCAACTTTACTGTTTAATGCCCCATCCCCCAATTTTCCCAGATGGCCCTACCAATGCGCTTTTCCACAAGCAACGGGATAGAGGTTCCATTGCCCCATAACTTCACCAATACTTGGTGTAATACACCTTTTAATTTTTGTCACTTCATTATGTGTGAAATGGTAACATTTTTAGTATTTATGAAGAGCCACCATCACAATACAATTCATTGACTAGTTTATCATATCCCCTCCCATCTGCAATGACTAGACTCTGATAATGAAGTTTCTGTTTTGGTGTGTATGTCTGTTTATAAGTCTCTATTTTCTTTCTTTTTGTTAGTTTTCTTGCTTTTGTTAGTTTAGTTAATTTGCATTTCCTTGATGAAAATTTCCCTCAATCAAAGAGATTGAAGAGCTTATGGTTTGGGGCCATTTGTGGCTCTACTTCTGTGCAATGTTTGTTTTGATCTTTTTCTCATTTGCTGTTCAGTTGTTCATGTTTAGATTTTTTTTTAAATTTGTAGAAAATATTTATATTCACTAGATACAAAGTCTTTACTATTCCCCCCCAAATCTTCACCCGGATTAAACCCTTTTTACTTCTTTATTGAGTCTTTTAGTGAGCAAAATTCTTCACCTCAACATAGTGAAATTTATCAACATTTTTCTTTAAGGTTTGTGATTTTTTTTAATACTTTTTTACCCCCAAATCATAAATATAGTCTCTCGTATTGCTTCTAAAAGCTTTGTAGTTTGATTCCTTACATTTAAATCTACATTCCACTGGAACTGGTTTTTGGCTAGGGATAAAACAGCATTTTTAGTATTTATGAAGAGCCACCATCACAATACAATTCATTCCCATCTGCAATGACTAGACTGTGATAATGAAGTTTCTGTTTTGGTGTGTATGTCTGTTTATAAGTCTCTATTTTCTTTCTTTTTGTTAGTTTTCTTGTTTTTTGTTAGTTTCTGCACTTGTCCTATGCTTGCTTAATTACTGAACCTTCATAATAATTCTCGATATCCAACAAAGTCTCATAATTTTATACTACACCCTCAGGAGCATCTTTGCTATTCTTGGACTTCTGCTTTTTCATACAAAATTTAGAATCAGTTAATCAAGTATATGAAAAAGCGCTGTTAGGATTTTTGGTGAAATAACATTAAAGCAACAGATCAATTTGGGGAGAATTAACATCTGTAAGATATTGAGTCCTACTTATAATATTTTATGGCTCACATTTTAGACTCTCTTTAATGTATTTCCATTAAGTTTTATAATCTCCATAAAAGGCATACCCATTTTTGCTAATTATTGTGTACATTACATTTTATAATGCTATTGTAAATATCTCTGAAGCTATGTTTCCTATCTAGTCTTTACTGGAAAAAATTTGATTTGCTCCTTTTCTTTGTCTTTCAGACTCGTACTGTTGATAATTCTCACCAAAATTTTCTTTCTGCACTAAGGAATGGTTTAAATTTAGTATATTACATGTAAATAAATGTACACCTTATATTTTGGAGGATCAATGATAAGATTTTTTTTGATAAGCAACTGAAATATGTCCCTCCCAAATTAACCCCATGGGGCTGTATTGGAGATAGGGCTTTTAAGGAGGTCCTTGAGGTTAAATGAGATCAGAAGGCTGAGGGCCAATTCCAGTAGGATTGGTGGTCTTATATGAAGAGGAAGACCAATCTCTATTTTTCTCTCCCTCTCCTCCTTCTCTGTGTGTGTGTGTGTGTCTCTCTCTCTCTTCCCAAGGCATGAGAGCACACAGCACGAAGGTGGCCATCTACAAGCTAGGAAGGTTATCACCAGAACCTGACCATGCTAACACTCAGATCTCAGGCTTCCAGTCTCTAGAATCATAAGGAATACATTTCTGTTCTTTAAGCCATTCAGGCTATGGTATTTTATTATGGCACCTGCAGCCAATTGAGACACTGATATGTTTGGATTCCTTTTTTTTTTTTTTTTTAAATCTTTTTGGGGCCGCACCTGTGGCATATGGAAGTTCCCAGGCTAGCGGTTGAATCAGAGCTGCAGCTGCTGGCCTACACTACAGCAACGCCAGATCCAAGCCGCGTCTGCCAACTCTACCATAGCTCACAGCAACACTGGATACTTAACCCACTGAATGAGGCCAGGGATCGAACCCACATCCTCATGGATACTAGTCAGGTTTGTTTCCACTGAGCCATGGCAGGAAGTCCTGTGTTAATTTTTATAATCTGATTATATACTTGCAAATTTTCCTGTCTTTTATGTTTCTTTTGATTTTTTTTCCCTGTCTTGAGTTTACTGTGATTGATTCAGTTTTTTTTTCTTTTTCTTTTTCTATTTTTTCCTTTACTCTTTTGGCAAGTGTATGCTCTATGTCTATAGCTTTAGTAGTCACCTGGCTCTTTTAGCACAAATGGTATGTTAACAAAGTCTATATTTAGTATCTTTACTGTACCCTAAAACAATGTAAAAATACCTAATATCTTAATTCAGATTATTTCCCATCCAATTCCCTTGCCATAGCTGCCCTGTGTCTTAATTCTATCTAGTCCATCTCTGCTCTGCTCTCCTCTTCCTCCTCTTTCTCTCACTTCTTTTCGTTCTTCTCTCCTTCTTACTCCTACTCCTTCTACTCCTCTTCTTTCGCTATTATACAAATATTAGTGTCATGAACATTCCTACAGAGACACCTTTGTCTATGGATCTAGTGATTCTTTTTTTCTTTTAATTTTTTTATTAAAGTGGAGTTGATTTACAGAGTTTCTTTAATTTTGGTTGTACAGCAAAGTGACCCAGTCATACAGATATGTACACTTTTTTTCATCCTATCTTCCATCATGTTCCAACCCAAGAGATTGGACATGGTTCCCTGTGCTGTACAGTAGGACCGCATTGCTTATCCATTCCAAATGTAACAGTTTGCATCTACCAACCCCAAACTCCCCATCCATCCCCCTCCCCTGGCAACTACAAGGCTGCTCTCCATGGCCGTGATCGGCCTCTGTTTTGTAGATAGAATCATTTGTGCCATATTTTAGATTCCACATGCAAGTGGTATTACATGGCATTTGTCTTTCTCTTTCTGACTTCACTTAATATGAGAATCTCTAGTTGAACCCATGTTGCTGCAAGTGGCATTATTTTTTCCTTTTATGGGCTGACTAGTATTCCATTGCGTATATGTATATATGTCCATGAACATTTAGTTTATTTCCATGTCTTGGCTATTTAAATAGTGCTTTGATGAGCATAGGGATGCATGTATCTTTTTGAAGGAATGTGTTTCTACTGTAGATTTCCAGGAGTAGAATTATTTGGTTAGAAAATACAGATGCTTTCAGGGCTTTTAATTGTACTGGTAAGCAGCTTTTCAGAAAACTTAACACATGGACATTCTGACCAACTGTGAATGAACTGCCTCACTTCACCAGACTTGGGCCACCATAGATTGCTATCAGTTTAAAAATCATTTCCTTCCTGCTGTATAGCACTGGGAACTATGTCTAGTCACTTATGATAGAGCATGATAATGTGAGGAAAAAAGAATGTATACCTGTATGTGTGATTGAGTCACCTTGCTGTACAGTAGAAAATTGACAGAGCACTGTAAGCCAACTATAATGGAAAAAATAAAAATCATTATAAAAAAATAAAAATCATTTCCAGTTTGGTAGTGAAAGGGCTTTTAGTCTGTATTTATGCTTAGAGAACTGTGGGTTCATTGAACAGGGCTTGTTCATATACTTTTTGGGATTTCAAATTCTTCTTCTCTGAATTGTTCCTTCAATCCTTTGGCAATTTCATTTTGGAAGTCTTACCAGTATACATGAATTTTCTATAGATTAAAACTTGTTCTGTACAGGCTTATTTTCTTTACCTTAGTTAAGTGAAATTACTGAACTAAATAATTTACTTATCTAGTCATTCGACAGAATTTCCTGAACACCTTACATGTGCCAATTAAGGAATTTGTGGAAAAATATTGAATATGGTAATAGGATAGTAATCCTATCCTTGAATAGTAATAGTAATAAGATAAATATCTCCCATATTAAGATTTTCATGTTACAGTTTTTTATTAAAGTATAGTTGATTTACAATGGTTCTTCAATTTCTGTTGTACAGCAAAGCGACCCAGTCATGCACAGTTTCCTGTACTGTAGAGTAAGACCCCATTGTCCATCCATTCCAAATGGAACAGTTTGCATCCACCAACCCTGAACTCCCCGCCCATCCTACTGCCTCCCCTCTCCCCCCCGCAACCGTAAGCAAGTCTCCTCTCCATGGCCACGATCTGTCCTGTTTCATAGATAGGATCATTTGCCCCATATTTTAGGTTCCATGATTTATTTTTTATTTTTTTAAATATATCATACCTGACTAAATTCTGAACCTGGGAACTCATCTTGTGTGTCAAGCTTTCAGGTGGAGACCTAAAAATAATATATATACTATGTTGGGCACATGCTAAATACCATGATGTGTACTTAAAATACAGGACCGAATTTAACTTTATAATATTGCAGAAACAAGAATTGTTGTGCTGGTTTTATGGATGAGAAAAGCAAGGCTTAGAAAAGTTCAGCAAGTGGGCTAAGGTCGCACAGGAAGTGGGGCTTGGGATCTAATTGTGGACCCAGGTCTCTACCCATAAGACTCACACTTTCCTCCCCAAGGAGGCTGACCCTGAGTGGCAGTGAGCCCTTCTTGGACTTTTGTGCACATCAAACTAAAGTCTGGTTCTGTACCCTCTACCAAGACTCTTGGAGGTTTCAGGAACAAAAATAGGAAATTGCCCCCCTTGGTCAAGTGGTCCCATGAGCAGCGTGGCCAATCAAGAAGAGAGAGTCTTGGCACAGTCTCATGCGGGCATCCTTCCCAAATCACTTCCTAATCTCTTTTTTCTTAAGGTGAAGAAGATACCCTGGAGGTTTTGGAAAGTGAGAAAAACATCAAAAACTCTGACCGACTGTGTAAGCCCACATCAGAAAATTATCTTCCTCTTCCCATCCTCTCCTGAATAACTTGATTATCTCTTCTCCTGTTTGACATCTACTGGCTGCACATATCGTGCCTGGAGAGGGGCCAGACTTGGGGAATGTGAGACATGGCACTGATCTAGGTATAATTTCTCTTGTAGGCAGGTGTCCCAGGGCCAAGAGGTCACATTAGGGGGATTATTCCAGGGTCAGCCATGTGCTATAATTCTTGTCTCTGGTCCAGCTGCTTTTGTCCAATGGCTGCAATGACCATGACTGTGAGTGGTGACCTTGGCTTGCCGGGGATAAAGAGGCCACTGGAAGTGTTTCCATGGCTGCTTGTTATAGATGAGGCCCATGAGGGAGACAGACAGGAACACACATTATTTCAATGGAATGTGATGTGTGCTGTAGCAATAAGACATGTAAAGCACTATGGTTGCCAAGGGAAAGGAGTGGCTTCCTGGTTGTTGAAAGGACAACTTAAAGAAATTATCATAGATGAACTGTGATTAAATATTGGGGGTGGAAGATGGATAGGAGTTTGTCAGGCAGAGAACATGGGAGAGGCATACCAAAGAGTGGAAACTGGTATCATGAGCAAGCCCTGGTCCATAATGAGTGACACGTTGAGAGGGTCCTACTGGTGGAACGTGGAGAGGGAGGGAGGGTGGGGATACAGAAAGAAAGACTGCTCAGGGGAACAGGGACCAGGACACAGATAGCCTATATGTCATGTTAGGGGTGTAGGGCTTTACCTCTTAGGACCAGAGCAAATTGGACTTCATTCTGTTTCCCATTTTCCACTGGTTGCTCCACCCAAAGAGCAGTCTTGCCCAATTGGTCCTTGTGATGGCTGTAGTTCATGCTATGGAAATGCTGAAGTCAAATGGGCCATAATAATCTCAATTCCATCGTGACATGTGGCTTCTCTGCTCCCTTGACCAGCAGGAGAGCCCGCTGCTGACTCAGGCCATGTATGTACATGTCACATATTCGATACCTTCTGTTGTTCAGGAGCTTAATGGCTTAGCCGCCTGTGAGTCAGGATGACAAATGGAGTCAGGGAACATGACTCCAGGAAGGGCCAGAATTCCTCTGAGCCAGCCACAAAGGGCCGCTCTATTCTTGGTCCACTATTCTGCGTCTAATTCATTTACTGAACTTGACCGGACTGACAGTCCTCGTGGTTTCACTTCCTTTACCTGTCGAGATGGTTGTGTTTTAACTTCAAAGGTGTCTTCAACCTGAGAACTGGATGGAGCAATCTTTGGGGAGAGCTCTCAGTCCGTGGCTTTGTTTCCTTTGCCCCTGGCTGGATCATCCTTGAGCCAATAGAAATTTCACTGTCTTTGTGTGGAAAGGTTTCTCCCCACTGCTGTTGGCTTTGGACCCCATCATGAGTTCTCTGTGGCTACTTTGGTCTAAGTCTGTCAAAGGACACGCTTTGATTTTTTTAATAACACTGTTGTAGAGGAGAAAGAGTGCAGGATTAGAAATCAGGAAAAGAAAAACGAGAGAGAAAAAAGGAAAAAGATAACTCCAACCCTTGTTTCAGGCCCACTGCTCCCCTCACAAACTGTGGGTTCCAGAGCGAGTCATAACCCCTTCCTGCCTGCCAGTGAAAGTGAGTTAGTCCTGAGGATACCAAATTCACAGGATTTTGATGTATATTAAGGGACAGTACATGGTGAGAAGGACTTCTAAGGGGTAGAGCCTTTTTTCAAATTTTGTCAACTTTCACTTTTATTTTAATTTTCATGGAAATCATATAAACCAGAATGACTTTTATTTTTCTTCTCCAGAAAGTGGATCCCTTCCACCCCAGTCCTCATGGCCTACTCTTTCTCAGGGCTGATGAAAAGATAAACCTCTACTCCTTTTGAACTTAGAAATAATGCTTCTTTTGTTATTTCTATATTTGTGCATTTCATGCCTAAGATGAGGTCCTGGCACGTATCCGGTATGCCTTTATTTTCCTTTCTGCTTAGCGAAGCCCTGAGCATGAGGGAGACATTTGTTTGGTTGAGCTACACTGGATTTCCATTTATGCCCTTATTTGAACTAATAGAGTAGAGCGCTCTTGAGAAAAATTCATTAATTGGGGTCATGTTTATTCTACTATTATCAACTAACATAATACACTTGTTTAAACTTAGGGCTCGATAGTTTATGTTGGTCAATTAATGCATCTCAGTGAGATATGGTTGTTTGCAGCACTTTGCAGGAATACGTGGGTTTTCCACTCTAAGGAAACCACAGGATGATAATCAAGCCAAAGGAAGTTTGACCAGAGCCATGGATCAATGGCATGGACTGAAGTTCCTAGCTTTAGTCATGGACTCCGCCACATCTTCCAGCCTCCCCTGCAGTGAGGGCAGCCATGTGATTGAGTTCTGGACAACGGAGGGTGTACGGTTCCAGAAATGTTCTGCACCCTGTCCAGGCCTGGCTATAAAACCTCTTGTGTGATCCTTCTTCCTTTCTCTTATTAGTCGTTGGTTGATGGACGGGAATTCAGTAGAAGATGCCAAGGAGAACTTTCTTCTGTAAAAAGTCAGATAGTAAATATTTTAAGCTTTATGGGCCATATGGTCTCTGTCACAATTACTCAACACTACCATTGTGGTGTGAAATTAGCCACAGATGCTATGTAAACAAATGAGCACAATTGTCTTCCAATAAAACTTTATTTATAAAACAGGCTGTGGCTGGATTGGGTCCATAGGCTGTAGTTGTTGACCTATGACCCAGAGGATGATGACAACACGGGATCCAGGGGCTTGGGATCCCGAGTTACTACATCTAAGTCTTAGGGCCGAACACCTGATTGGACCATGATGTGAGTGAGAAATAATTTTGACTTTGTTAAGTTGCTGAGATACTTGGAGGGTTTGTTAAAGCGGCTGATGTTAATTATCATGACTAATGCCGAATCATTCTAGGAGTCTCTCTTCATTTCCTTTTTTTTCTTTAATGTCCTAGTTCAATCAATTACCAGTCTTGCCAATTTTTTCTTCAAAATATTTTCTATATCTTCTTTTATATCCCTACTCCCAGCGGTCAAGTTCAGACCCTTGTTACTTATCATCGACATGACTGCAATAGTCTCTGGACTGCTGTCCCCTCTCCAGCTCATCTTCAATAGCACAGAAAGAGAAAGGGCTAGAGGGATGTTCCAAACACAGAAGTGAAAGCCAGTCTTCTTTGAGTCTCAGCTCAATCAGCTCATCCTTTGAAACACCCTCTGCTTGAAGCATGATGTCAGACCAAGTTAAAACACAGCTTTGGGTCAGAAGAGCTTCATTTAAAAAGTAACTCTGCCACATGCAGCTTTAATTTGGCTCTGCATCTGTTTCTTGATCTGGTCATTGAGGGTAATGGTGGCTCCTTCCCGATCCAACTGCTGTGGGCATGAAACGTGACTGCAAAGCTGTTTGGCTGGTGGGACTGTCCTCTGGTGTTGTTCTTGGCTATTGTGACATCCAGCGTTTTTTTCTCAGGTGGCAGGAGCGGGGGCCTATTTTTTTTCCCCCCAGGGTACATTGGGCAATATTTGGGGGCATTTTTGATTGTTACAGTAATGGGGGTATTTCCGGCAATTGGTGCATAAAGTGCAGGGATGTGGCCGAACCTCTTACAGGGAACAGAACATCCTCTTACAACAAAGAATTATCTGGCTCCAAATGTCAGTAGGGCCCAAGCCAAGAAATTCTGTTCTAAGGAAATCTGTGTGAGGTTATGAAAATTCACTACCCAAAGGGTATTTATTTGCCAGTCATGAATTTTAAAATGTTTCTGAAATTGAAGGACTGTAATTGAGGGCCTGCACTCTCAGGACCTCCCAGTTTCTTAGTTACAATTATTGTTGCAACTGGAACCCTTGAAGGCATATGAATTTGTTACCACTGGTGGGCTTTCATTCTCCTAATAGACAGGAACTTACTTAAGAGCTGAGTGAGTTATTGTCTTTTTTTTTTTTTTCTTGCCAAAGTAATGTTGGTTTAACTGAAGTGACCGTGACTCTTGAGAGGTCATTTCCTACCCATGAATGTCAAGGTGTTGGTTCAAGAGCCCAGCTTCTTCTCAATGATCTTGGTAGAACTCACCCTTCTCTGACATTCTTTGGTTTAACTTCTGAATATCTCAACTCTGTCCAGTCAATGCAGGAGATCAGTGTTACAAACACTTGACTAAGAGCATCTTTCTAGGAATGGTGTTGAACTTCACTGGGAATCCTAGAGAGGGAAATGCAGTTTTTAGGATACCTGGTTTCATTTTTGTTGCAATCTAGGCCTTTGCTGATGCTAAGGGTCCACGGTTGTCCTCTTGGGTTCCCAGCGTTAGGGGTGGACTAGGATAGTTGCAAGCGTAGTTGTAGAAGTCCCAGTAAGGGACCATAGATAGAGAGGGAAACCTAGGGAACTTTGGGAGATGACTGTAAGTTAGTAATTGCTCAAGAGAGCCATCAGAACAAGGCAGGCTTGCTTGACTAGTAGAAGCACGAGATATGCCTCAGGTCATTGGGTGGGGGATGGGGTCAGGTTGGCATTCAGGTTCAGACTAAGGGCAGGCGTTGAAAGACCACCTTTCTGCTGATTTGAATAAGTACCATGACAGTCCTAGTTTGATCCTATAGGGTCAAATACTCTTACTGGATACCAAGGAGGAATTACTACTGGAAGAAAGAGGAGGAGGTGGTCTTTTCCCACCCCCACTCCCCTGGTTTATAAAACTGTAGCCCACCTAATCCTCAGGGCAGAGCCCCTTTGCCTGCCCACTTGCATCTCTCACAAGCATCTTATCTTAATACATCTATTTCTTGCCTATCACTTTGTCTCTCACTGGATTCCTCTTGCACTGAGGCACAAAGAACCTGGACCTCAGTAAGTCCAGATGCTGGGTGAGTGATTCTAATTTAAAAACCATGGATTCAAGTAACAATCTGGGTTTAGGCTGCATTCGAGTCCTGGCCCGTGGGTTCAAGTCCTAATTTGGGTTTAGGCTGCGTTCAAGTCATAACTATTGTCAGTTTCAGCAGGATCTCTGAATTTCTTTATCAACTGCCTGATGCTTGGTGGGCCTACTGGAGGATGATTAAGGGGACAAAGTGTTCCTTAAGTTACCTTCTTTTCTTTGTAAGATTAGAAAGAACCCCCCCATTTTTTTCAACACAAAGAATATCATGGACTTGTTACTTCATATAACCCAGATATTATAGAAAAGAGGAATAATTTCTGGGTCCAGGGAGGCATATAGAGTCTGCCTGGAGGGCTGGTTAAGGAGAAAGGTGCATCGGGTGTTGGGCCACCTCAACTCAGAAGCTGGTGAAGTGATGGCACTAGATCATCAGAGGTGAGGGGTTAGAAAGTCCCTGGGGAGAGCAGGGGACTAGACAAGGGAACAGGCTAATGTGATGCTGGGTGTATCTCTTCCTCGCCACAGGTTGCTCTGCAGCTTGTCTTTGAATCTGTTCAGAGTAAAAGCTCTTGAAGGAATGAGATAGACAGAGATAAGATTTTTTTTTTTGGCTGCCCCATGGCATGCGGAAGTTCCTGTGCCAGGGATTGAACCTGTGCCACAGCAGAGACCTAAGCCACTGCAGTGACCATGCTGGATCCTTAACCTACCGTACCACAAGGGAACTCCAGATCCTTTGTTTTTGCTTGGACTGCTATAACAGGATACCACAGACAGGGTGGCTTATAAACCACAGAAATTTGTTTCTCTTCTTGTTCTGGAAGCTGGAAGTCCAAGATCATGTTGCCAGCACAGCTGAGTTTTGGTGAAGGCCCACTTTAGAGCTGTGGATTGCCAATTTCTTGCTGTGGCCTCGTGCAGTGGAAGGGGCAAGGGATTTCTCCAGTGCCCTCCTTTTAAGGGCACTAATTTCAGTCATGAGGGTTCCACCCTCATGTTCTAATCACCTCCTAGTACCATCACATTAGGCACTGGGAGTCAAATGTCTGAATTCCAGTTTTCAGGGGCACAAACACTGAGACCACAGCACTCCTCTGCGTTGTCTTCATCCCTGCCCTCAGATGTTCCTTGCTGCCTGTTGATCGGCTCCCACTCTATCATCTCCACTAGGCTCCAAAGACTGGGCTTTGCAACATGGAGTCCAGTCCTGCTGATGACTTTTGCAATTGGTTGTCCCAACTCTGAAATCTAAAATTTCCCTAAAGATCTGAAATTAGTTCCTTCCTCTCCTCCCTCTTCTTTCTTTTTATAGCCACACTTGTGACATATATAAGTTCCCAGGCTAGGAGTCAAATCAGAGCTGCAGCAACACTGAGTCCTTAACCCACTGAGTGAGGCCAGGGATCGAACCCACATCCTCATGGATACTAGTCAGATTCTTAACCCACTGAGCCACAACAGCAACTCCACCTTGTGCTTCTAAGTCTTAACCCCTTGAGATGTCTCCAGGAGCAACCCTCACCCCATTAAGGGGCTCCTCAAAGCTAACTGTGGATCTAGTCAGCCAGCACCTTTGCTAAAAACCCCAAGAGGAACTGAGGATGAAGACAAAAGTCCTATTAGGCTGGCATTTATCATCTTATTTGTTCAAATTAGAAGAGTGAAGCTTAAAGAGGTAGTGTCACTGCCCAAGTTCTTAAATCCAGAAAGTGAAGTTGCTACATCCAGAGCTTCCATCTGTCTCACTCCAATCCTAGCTTTCCGTCCTCTGTCCTCAGTGTCTTGAAAGGGACAGTCTGAAAGTTCAAGTCCATGGAAATTGGGATGAGTCTGGGCATGGTTCACATGTTAGACATAGGCTGTCAATTTTGGGTGAACAGTTTATGAGGAGATGGGATTATCTTTTAATGGACCTGGGTCATATCTTTCCAGGAGAAAAGTCAAAGGAGTGGGCAAGGCCCAGCCAAGGCAGAACAAGAGGATGAAGAACAGGAAATGCATCAGAAGGAAGAGGAAAAGTACCCAAGGGAAAAACTCTTTCTAGTAAGGGCAGCAAGCAAGTCAATGGATTCATTTCAGGTGCGTGGGCTAATGGAGGCTAGTTTCAAACAAGTGGCTCAGCGGTTAACAAATCTAACTAGGAACCATGAGGTTTTGGGTTCGATCCCTGACCTCCTCATTGGGTTAAGGATCCAGCGTTGCCATGAGCTGAGGTGTAGGTCACAGATGCAGCTCAGATCCTGCGTTGCTATGGCTGTGGTATAGGCCAGCAGCCACAGCTCTGATTTGACCCCTAGCCTGGCAACCTCCATATGCCACGGGTATGGCCCTAAAAAAAGCAAAAAAACAAAACAAAACAAAACAAAAACCAAAAAAACCCCAAGTTTCCTGCACATGGAACTTTCTTTCCTGGTCTGCTGGCAAATCAGAGGCTTACTACATACACCTAGTTGTTTATGCTGTATTAAAACTTATTATGGACAGTTGAATTTCTAATCAATGCTTAGCTCTTTCATAACCTGACTATTCCCAGCATAATGGCAAAACTGAAAAAGATCCCAGGAAACAAAATCAATTGTCACCACTTCTTATGAATTTGGGAAAGTTTCTTCCCATCCCTGTTCTTTCTTAGCTTCTCAGCTTTTAGTTATAAGCTGGGTGATTATATTTTTATTGTTCAAGCTTAGACAGTTTTGACAGAATAGGGAGCTATTTATAATTATTCCAGGACATTTGATCTCCCTTTGATAAATAGTTCTCATAAACATGCCTCTCTGGTGTCTAAGCACTCTCAGCTCAGAAGCAGCAGAGGTAGGGCAGGTGCGTGGAGCACTGGGTCGAGTGGAAGTGGACAGATTAGCAACGTGAAAAATGACAGAAACACTAAAACAGTAGATAGAAGCACATAGCCGATGGTTTTAGGCCATCTATCCTGAGGTAGTTTGGAAAGTTTACATAATTCAACTCAAGGATTTACAAATTTGTCACATTCGTATTAAAGATCTGATCCAAAGGGAAACGGCAAAGTGGAGTCAACATTTGATTTATTGTTCCTATTGAGTTTTATGAAAATAGCATGTGCTTTTATTTTATAGTTTTTAGGAGATCGCACCAAGATATTTATCTTCCCTAGTAGATGTAGGAACAGGCGGAGTCGGTGTTGGTAGAATGACCAAAGCAAGACCTTTAATCTAGATTCTTAAATTGTACACTGTCATGAAATGGTTTGTCTTAAGGAAAGAAATCTAATGAGTTTATTTGATGCCATTACTTTAAAAATTATTTCCATTTCTCTCATTGCAATATTTTTCCAGGATCTTTAATTAGTCCTGATGGACTCAACCCCTGGTTTCTCTTTCCAGGTGAAAAATGCATCTCTTTCAGCTACTATTCCTCCCTCTTTTTCATTTTTTTTCCTCTAGATCAAAGTTACCACGATGACAGAGCAGCTTGGGTGCAGGAGAGAATGCTGAGGATGTCTGGTTCCTGGCGATTCTTACCTCAATGCTATCCCACAGAGCAAGTGACACTGCCTTGCCTTGGCCTCTGCCATTCCTGCCAGGGAACCAGAAATAGTCCATGAGGCACCTCCCTGGGATAAACAGAACAGCATTTGTGTGCTATTGTGGGCCTTATCCTGTACTTTCTACTATAACCTGTAGTAGAAAGGTTATACTTTCCATATATACATCCCAGAGGGGAGGGGGGTTGAGGGCACAGGCAAAATCAGGGAAGGAGGTTAAGAGATACAGTTATGAACTAGGTCACCGGGTTGAAATGTAGAGCATAGAGAATATTGCCAATAATATTGAAATAACTTTGTGTGGTGGCAGATGGTAACTAAACTTATTATGGTGATCATTCGTGATATATAAAAATCAAGATGTACACCTGAGGGAGTTCCCATGTGGCACAGCAGAAATGAATCCGACTAGGAACCATGAGGTTGCTGGTTCGATCCCTGGCCTCATTCAGTGGGTTAAGGATCCAGCGTTGCTGTGAGCTGTGGTGTCGGTTGCAGACGTGGCTTAGATCTGGCATTGCTGTGGCTCTGGTGCAGGCCGGCAGCTACAGCTCCGATTAGACCCAGAGCCTGGGAACCTCCACATGCCACGGGTGTGGCCCTAAAAGGACAAAAAGACAAAAAAAAAAAAAAGATGTACACCTGAAACTAATATAATACTGTAGGTCAATTATAATTCAATAAAATGAAATAGAAAATGCTCCATACCAGGATAGATCTACTGAGCTTCCAAGTTGATTTTTAATGGCTAGACCAGCTGAATGGGGCTGTGAGTAACTTTCTAAGATGTCCCTATGATCTAGACTATTTGGAGAATGGGGAGATAAACTGGGTGTTGATGTTATTCATTCATCCAACAAACATTTTTGGAGAGCGATTGTGCCAGATGCTATAGAACCCCCTCTCGAGAGGTTTCCCTGGGCCCTCTCACCCCTTCTCAGCAGAGCTAACCCCTCCATCTCTCTGCTACCTCTTTGCTTCATGTCTGTCTTGAACTTTGCTTCTTTGGTGGTTTGGTCAAGACTCTACAACATGCATCTGAAGACTCATAACCCTGAAGGGGAGATTGGCATAGAAAGCAATGAAGCATCAGCTTAGTCCAGAGTCTTACAGACATTTTGAGAATTATGGGACCAGGGGCAGAGCATGACTGGGTTGGCCTGGGTCACGCGTGCTGTGCAGCCATCTCAGAAAAGGCAACACTTGAGTTGAGAGATGGAGAGGATCTGGCTGGGCAGGAAAAATCCTGAGAAACAAAAGGAAGAGTTCTGGAAGGAATGCTGGGCTGTTTGATGTATTCCTGCTGGGTTCACTCCTCCAGTTATCCTGTGGATCTAGGACATACGCTGGCAGAAATGTGCCAGACCTGATGTTGACATGGGTTCTTACTCCACATTATTGTGGAGAACCCACTTTACAGGTAAGGACCTGGGGCTGGGAAAGGGGAAAGGCACAGCTGGGACAAAGCTGGCTTCAGACTGCTGATTTTTGTGCTCCTGCCCTCAAATGTAGTTGCCTCCTGTTGCCTGTGTTCTCGTGCCAGATGTTGTCTTGGTTTCCTGCAGGCGCGGAGAGGATTTCCTTTTGGATGATGTTCAAATGGGTCAGACGTGTTGCTTCCTTATCTACTGCTGTTGTTGAGGAGAAGCCAGCTGGGTCCTTGGATTTCCAAGGCACATCTGAACAGCAAGAGAAGACTTAGAAGACTTAGTCTCCCCTAAAAATAAGATTATTATTAATAAGGTTCAGGATGGCTGTAACAGGGAATTGTGTCTTCTGCTCAGCTGTTTATCAGGGTCATGTTTGCCCCCTCCCCAAATACACACGTAATGTCACACACACGGAGACACACACAGACACATGTGCAGACACACACACATGCACACACACACACATATTATGCTACATCTGGGTTTGGTCCAGGGTTGTTCTTGGAAACTGAATTAATATGCAAATGAAAATGTAAATTGAACTATGCAAATGGATATGAAAATGAGATAGCAGGAAATAATTTAGCCTAGCATGCCCCACCTCCCTTTCTTTGCCTAAGTGTAATATTATACAAAGTGGCATGAGCAAATTCCTTTGATGCTTATCAAACTCCAAACAAGAACCTTATTTTTGAGTCTTTCCTTATAACATCCCTGCCCACTCCTCTCTTCCAGGGGCAGAGCAAAGAGAGAAAACCGTCATTGGCTGAGCACTTACTAGCTGTCAGCTCCTATTCTAGGCACTTGACAGCTCTTATCTAATCAAACACTTAGCACAGCACTATGAGGAGTATACAGTTACCTCTGCTGTACAGACAAGGAAACAAAAGCTCAGAGAAATTTATGGCCATTTCCAAGGTCACTTGGCCATTAAGAAGCAGGTATGGAATTTGTAATTGATTTGATTTTAGGCTAAACGAACACAGTCAGAATCCCCTTTCCATCTTTTGGTTTTCCTCCCTGTTACACAGGCTCTTTTCTCTTCCACTCGGTATTTCCAAGACTTCTGTTAGCTTTAGAGGTTACAGCTGTCCTTGTTCACATCCAGTAGGAAGGAGAAAAATTTCCATGGAAGATGAAGGGAACTTCTGTTTCCTAGAAGCTCTGACAAATGTCTCATTGATTCTGATTGGCTCATGCACTTATTGGCTAAAGTCTATAATTGAAAACTGGAAAGGGTGATGGTCCCTCTTGGAAACCAGGATCTTGTTAGAACGAGGAAGGGGAAAATGCCTGCTGTGTAGGCAACCACAGGTGTCTGGTGTAGAGCATTTGGAAGACACCAGTAGTAGAATATACTTTGGGAAATGAAAAGTGAGACTGACATCATATTTAATGTGAATAAATTAAGTTTTTCAGGTGACAACATGTTTTTGTTACACTTACTTTGTCTCACAGTATCACTTTGATGTAGGTTTTATTATCTCCGTTTCATATAGTAGGGGGAAAAACGCTTTAAGAAATCAAGTCAGGGGGTTTCTGTTGTGGTTCAGTGGCTTAAGAACCCGACTAGTGTCTGCCAGGATGTGGGCTCAATCCCTGGTCTCATTCAGTGGGTTAAAGATCCAGCCTTGCTGCAAGCTTGTGGCATAGGTTGCAGATGTGACTCATATCTGATATGGTTGTGGCTGTGGCACAGGCTGGCAGCTGTGGCTCCAATTCGATTCCTAGCCCAGGCAACTTCTGTGTGCATAGGTGCAGGCTTAAAAAGAAAAATAAATACATAAATAATACATAAATAATAAATTAAGACGTCAAGTCAGGAAGCAAGATGGTAGAAACTGAAGTGGAGATTTTCAGATTCCTTCTTTTTTTTAAATTTTTAAAAATTTTTTTATTTTTTGTCTTTTGTTGTTGTTGTTGTTGTTGCTATTTCTTGGGCCGCTCCCACGGCATATGGAGGTTCCCAGGCTAGGGGTTGAATCGGAGCTGTAGCCACCAGCCTACGCCAGAGCCACAGCAACGTGGGATCCGAGCCTAGGGGTTGAATCGGAGCTGTAGCCACCAGCCTACGCCAGAGCCACAGCAACGTGGGATCCGAGCCGCGTCTGCAACCTACACCACAGCTCACGGCAACGCTGGATCGTTAACCCACTGAGCAAGGGCAGGGACTGAACCCGCAACCTCATGGTTCCTAGTCGGATTAGTTAACCACTGTGCCACGACGGGAACTCCTCAGATTCCTTCTTATCTGATCTTTCCCTAACACACTGGACTCCCAAGTTTAAAGACCAGAACTGTTTCCCATCAGTCCAGAGCCACTATGACTGGCTGGTTAGAAAACAAGCCGGTGTAAGAGCAGTCTGCCCCTCCTCTTTATGAGAATGTTCAAGACACACTGGGAGTCAGTGTCACGGGCTGGTGACGGCAGACTCTGGATTCAAAATGCCTAGAGTCCTGGCTCCAATGCATGTTGACGTGTGACCTGGAACAAGCGATTTTGATCACCCAGGGCTGGGTTTCCTCATCTTGTGAAGTGGAAGTAATCATACCTGCCCCCACGTCGTTTTTGGAACCAATAAGAAGAATATAAGAATTCAGCAAAGTGTCTGGTACAATGGAGACAGTCCGTGAAATGTGGAAATTTAGGGTGACTAACTATCTCAGTTTGCTGGGGGCTGAAAAGCTTCCTGGGAACTTTTTGTGTTAAAAGACGGAAAATCTTAGACAAACTGGAACTAGCCCGTTACCTGAGTGATATCAGTCACTGTAATTCTGAGAATGAGATGGCTGGGGAAAAGAAATGCTCCCTTTTTTTCGGTTAAATGATTTGGTTTAAAACAGGAAATTATGAACCTGGACACTCCAAGGTTAGCCATCGAAATGTTGCCTGCTGGGCTCATGAAGAGATTGGCTTCCCAGGCTTGAATTTGACATCTTAGATGAGCATGGTTCCATTGGAAGGAGTTTAAATAATTGGGAGGCTCTTTGCACACTTTCATGTCAAAATTTCCTGACCCAGGAGCAGACCACTAGACGGTAGTCAGGCTGCTGCTGACCTTGATGAGTGCTTTCTTTCTTTTCTTTTCTTTTTCTTTTTTTCTTTTTGTCTTTTTAGGGCCACACTCACGGCTTAGGGAACTTCCCAGGCTAGGGGTCCAATCGGAGCGGAGCCACCGGCCTATGCAACGCAGGATCCGTTTCGTGTCTGCCACCTATACCACAGTTCAAGGTAGCGCTGGATCCTTAACCCACTGAGCAAGGCCAGGGATCGAACCCGCATCCTCGTGGATGCTAGCGGGTTCACTAACCGCTGAGCCAGGATGGGAACTCTATAGAGTATAGAGTGCATTCTGCTCTCTGGGTCTCTGTTTCCTTTTTGGAAAAAAAGAGGTGAAACCTGGTAGCAATAAAAAGATCCATTTCTCTAGTTTGGTACAGTTCACAGTTTTTTGTTTTTTTTTTATGCATCTCATTCAATCTTCAATACATTTCAGTGAGGAAGTTAGAATCTTACTTTAACACTTGCTGTCCCCGGTTTACAGATGTGGAAAATGAGGCTCAAAGGAGACAGAGCATCTTGCCCAAGCCACACAGCCAGGAAGTGATCACTGTAGAACTCAAGCCTAGGATTTCTGACTCCAGAGCCCATTTTTTTTTTTTTTAATGACACCTCCTTGACTTCTTGAATACCAGGTTCCCTTTCTGCTTCACAGTCTCATGACACTGAAACTCAAATGCTATCCTTATAGCCAAAGGGATGAAAAACCACAAAGTCAATGTCTTTAGCTTAAGTTCCTTGGCTAAGTGTCTTTTTTGGAGCAGTCTCTGTTTTCTGTCTGTTCTTTAGAGACACAAGGGAAAATTAGCAAGGATTCCTTCCCCCATAAGAAGGGGAAAAAAAATACCTCTTTAGCCTCTGTGGAATAAGAAAACAAAACGGTTTCTATGCTTTGCACAGAAGTTAGCAGAATGGAAATGGATTGTCTAAGTGTAGATTGTAACTTCAGTGAGCTTTTAATTTAGCAGAAATTTAATCGCTCATGGATGCATGGTGTACTTTCACACACATACACACACACACACACACACACACACACACACAGCTAATTATGATCTAAAGAATCCTCTAGAAAGGCCAGTTAATTGATTCTAAAAATACCTCCATCAACAAAAGCAGTGACACACTTGTCCGAGGTTCTGAGAAGTCAGCAGGAAGCCTTGCCCATGAATTCTCAGTTGCAAAGTAAACCTTTATTTCAGTACAACATGTTTTATAGCTTCATAAAAGAGGAGAGTCAATAGCTCTATTTAGTATCAGTGGAACTGAGACATTACTGATTCTGTATTGTTTGAAGGGCAAGAGAATATGAATACTTACCCTTGATAAAGTACTTGAAAATCTTAGAAGTATGACTTCTGCTTTTGATCGAGAAAATTAAGGTGGCTATATTGAAGTAGATAATGCCTGATAACTTCCTCCAGTAATGCCTGATTACTATCCTGGGAACCAAGACAAAATTTTTGGTTGAAGAATTTTGAGTTCTTTTCATCTACCCAACCTTTGAGGTTCATTAACTGAACAGTATTTATTTGTGCAAAAATGTATTCCGGACTCTAGTGATTTGGTCTGAATAGGAGACTAAGCTCAGAGAGGATTTCTTTCAATACGACTTCAAGCCTGACATGTGGGAACCACCTAGATTTATTTTCAATACATCCACTTGGTCCTGTTGCCACTGTCATGACCCCAACTCAAGACAGCATCACCGCTTCTGCGTCAGCTTCCTGCCTTCAGCTCTGCCTTCAGCTCTGCCTTCATTCTTCCCATACAGGTGGATCGATCTTTCCAAAATGAACATCAATCACTCTCTTTCTGGCTGGAGACAGTCTCGGATTCCTCAATACCCTTAAGATAAAGCACAGACCCCCAACTAAGTCTGTGCAGCTTGGCCAGCCCCCGACGTACCTCATCCTGTCTTTCCCTTTGCTTCTCTTCTCTCACCATGGCTGCCCTGATGATCTCCTTTTAGTTCCTAAAACACATTGTTCCTTGCTGGTCTTTGCAGGTGCATCTTCTAAGACATTTTCCAATTGTGTCTATGCAGGCTATGCGTGGGTGGGCAGTCAACCAGAAAGACTTTGCAATTGCAGCTGTGGATGTGTAGTGAAGAACACGGTAAGTAATGCTCTTTGCTTATCAAACTATTTCAAGCCAACCTTCTCCTCCTCCAGAAAAATATTTATTGCTTCATGTACCTAGGGAGGTAGCTGACTTCATGCATAGTTAAATCCAAGGCCTTCATTAGGTTGATTATATCATTTACCACTTTTGAGGGTGATAAAAATTCCATCAATGACCTCATCAGAATAACAGGTATAAACTGCAATAGTCCCAATGAATGGGAAAATAGGTCATCAGAAAGTTCTCTCTCAATCTTGCCTACCATTATATCTCTCTTGGACTATATTTTCTGTTAGGTTGTTTCCACAAGGTAACACCAATCCTCTAACAGTTTCTTGATTACTGTGGCCATAGTGAGATGTGCTCTGATTAGCCAGGTCTGAGTCACCCCACCTAGATGACAAGAACGGTGGTTGTACACACTGGAAACCAGCTGCTTGAATCCCATCAAAAGAGGATGCTGGGCAGTCATAACGACCAATGCATACACACCTTTGGTCACATAGTCATGGATGGGGCATGAGGAACATAAAATGGCATGATAACAGTACAAAAGAAACATTGCACATTTTACTGACTTCTATAAATTGAGAGAGTCTTTCGTTCTAAATAAAATGTTGCAATGTTAAGTCAGCCTGAAAATGGTAATGGTAGGAGGAAACTGGTATGGGGTATATGGGAACTCTTTATTATCTTTGTGATTTTTCTGTAAATTTGAGACTGTTATAAATTTGTTTTAAAAAATTAAAAAAACAGGCAACCAATAGGAAATTGTGTCTTATTACAGCAACTCAAAGGCATATCACACAGTTGTCAGAGAAACAAGGTAAAATTAGAGAGGAGACCAAGAGAGATTCCATCTCTTACTGTGACGAGAAACGTACAGCAAACGTTTTTATATAGAGTAGTGGAAACTGAAAGAATTTTCAAAATTCAGTTCAGTTAGCTGGAGTTTCAGAAGTCTTATTCTGTACTTCCACACCTGTCAGAAAAAGCAGGGACTTAATTCTGTATTTTGCTGCATTCGTACCTAAACTTATATGTCAGTTGTATGATTTATTGTTATTATATCATTTAATTATTACATAAACTGATGAGATATGAATGTAAAAAGAGTTGATGCATGTATGAAATTTAAGCTAAAAGCTCTAGAAACTCTTTTTTTTTTTTTTTTTTTTTTTGCTTTTTAGGGCTGCACTCAAGGGATATGGAGGTTCCCAGGCTAGGGGTCACAGCTGCCAGTCTACACCACAGCCACAGCTACACAGGATCTGCGCTGCATTTGCAACCTATACCACAGGTCACAGCAATGCCAGATCCTTAACCCATAGAGCAAGCCCAGGGATCGAACCTACAACTCCATGTTTCCTAGTCAGATTATTTTCCACTGCACCACAATGGGAACTCCTGGAAACTCTTAATAAAGATGACTTGCTAATAAAATTGCCATTATAATTGTGACAACCATAAATATTTTTAAAAATCATACACATCTATAAGAAATCTGTACTCAAATTTCTTACCAATGATAGAACATAACATGAGAATAAGAATGTATATACATATGTATGACTTGGTCACTTTGCTGTACAGTAGAAATTGACAGAACAGTATAAATCAACTATGATAAATGTTTTTTTAAAAAATTAGAAAAAAAATTCTTCCAAGACTTTTATCACTCCACACTAGAGAAAGATTAGGACTTGTTGACAAAGCATAATGGGTATATTTTATTTTACCTTATTGTTTTATTTTATTTATCTATTTAATTTTCTACTTTTTAGGGCTGCGCCCATGGTGTATGGAGGTTCCCACGCTAAGAGTCAAATCAGAGTTACAGCTGCTGGCCTACCCCGCAGCCACAGCCACAGCACCTTGGGATCCGAGAGACGTCTGCAACCTACACCCCAGCTCACAACAACGCCGGATCCTTAACCCACTGAGCCAGGCCAGGAATCGAACCTGCATCCTCATGGATACTAGTCGGATTCATTTCCACAGCGCCACAACAGGAACTCCCAGTAAGGGGTATATTTTATACAAGAAGCATGATTTGATCTCTAGTCAGTAGACCATAAAGGGAAAACTTGGCTTTTCAATTAAAAGATTGGTGACTAAATGAACATTTATGTATTTTCAACTAAATCATATGTAATATGTTTGTCCATTTTAACAAAGCTTTCAACTAATGAACAGATTTTTGGATTCATTCATATTGAATAAAGTGGTCTCTTGTATGGGTGAATTGCAATAAACAAGGATTTCGGTGAGTGCTTTTTAGCTTGCAGAAGTTCTGATGAGGTGCATTTTCTCTGAGTGCAGTTAACGGAAGGATCAGTGTGGTGTTCTTGATGGTATGATGCAGAAATTTAGACAGATATAGGAATTGTGGCTTGGTAAGCATAAATGTCCACAGATGTTTATTTTTTTCTCGGTCTTTATTATCTGGAAAGTATTTTGTTTCTCCCCAATGAGCTCACTGAAAGGAGAAATATAGATTATTTGAGCTGACGTGTATGACATATGGGTATGTAAACTGCTCCCCCCACCGCACTTCTATATTTTTAGGAACTTCCGACTATTGGCTTGGACTGAAACCACCTTGTCCAAGATTTGTCTTTTGCCTCATTGACTCTGCAGGTCACCCATTATGGATTCCCCTTATGCTACGCCCTCATCTTCCTGATTAAGAACCGTGCAGACCCTCTCATCCTCTCTCTTGCCACCAACGAGAGGTTCTTAGATAACACACTTCTTTGAAGATAGATCAGAATGTGCTGCTGTAAAAATAGTAGCACATTACCAAGGCTATTTCCTATGTGTATACTGTTTGTTTGGTTTACAAGTGTTTGCACACACATTATCTCATTTGAGCCCCAGAACAAACCTCTTTACTTCCTTTTTATCGTTGAGAAAACTGAAATTGAAAGACTGCAAGTAATTGGTTTGAAATTCCTTAATTAGTTGTCAGTGGACCTGGTATTTGGATTAGGAACTTCTGATTTCCAATGCAAAGCTCCTTCTGAAACACAAACATAAAACCCTTCGGGTTTATTTGTTTTTTTTGCATTACTCACACCACACAAGTCTTGTAGTACCTTTTATTAGTTCCCTTAACAAAGAGTTTATTGAGCATTAACTGTGTGCCAGGCAATTGGTAAAAATAGGTGTATGTTATGAAAAGCAGAAGCTGCATGCTGGGAATATCTGGGGACTGAGATGTGACCACAAAAAATGCTCACACACTTGAAGTTCCCCCTGGAAACTTCCCATATGTGCTTTTCACATGCATCCCACATAGCATGCGAAGCTCAGAGAAGAGTAAATATCCATTTTAGCATGCTGCCATTGGTTAATTGCACAATTATCAGTAAGCAATACGACGGTGTGAACATGTGTTCTTGATAATTGCCACCATTTCCCATGGAGTGAGCATGTATTTATTTACCACATTATTATTGCAAAAAAATGTGTGTGATTTTGCTGGTAACTATGTAATTAACTTGTACCTCACTGTGTTATTTTAGCTTGAACTGCATCTGGTGACTTTTAAAGAGCTAGTAGGAACAATGCAGAGCATGCTGGTGAGTGTGTCAGGGAGCATGCTTATACGATGAGTGTATTTGTAGTTGATTATTTTTAAGCCAACTGTTGGTGTCCATTTCAATTTATTGTGGGCTTGTACCAGAGAACACATGCTTCTTTCTCTGCTGATTCTGTACAAGGCTTTCCACTGACCATATTACTCTCCTCATTCAAATATCCGAAGAGGAGCTCCCGTTGTGGCTCAGCGGAAGCAAATCTGACTAGTATCCATGAGGACGCAGGTTCGATCCCGGGCCTGGCTCAGTGGGTTAAGAATCCAGCATTGCCGTGAGCTGTGGTGTATGTTGAAGACTCAGCTTGGATCCCGAGTTGCTGTGGCTGTGGTGTAGGCCAGCAGCTACAGCTCCAATTCAGCCCCTAGCCTGGTTACCTCTGTATGCCTCAGATGTGGCTCCCCCCCCCCAAAAAAAAGACAACAACAACAAAGGATCCAAATATCTGCTGATTTGTTCAACTTCAACAACCATACCTGACTTTTATATTCTTCATAAAAGGTGAGGTTTATAATGCATAATGTAGGAGAGAGCTCTCTGCAGGTCCCATTTTATATATGTAAATTTTTTTAGGGCTGCACACATGGCATATGGAAGTTCCCAGGCTAGGGGTGGAATTGGGGCTGAAGCTGCTGGCCTACACCCCAGCCACAGCAACACTAGATCCATCCAAGCCACATCTTCAACCTATGCTGCAGCTTGTGGCAACGCCAGATCCTTCACCCACTGAGCGAGGCCAGGGATCAAACTTGCATCCTTATGGATACTAGTCAGGTTCTTAACCCACTGAGCCACAGGAACTCCTGCAGGTCCCATTGTAAAAGAGCTTCTGCTTTACATGGCTGGGTGACTGAATTATTTTTGTTATTCTTTTAGTTTGTATTGTTGTCATGTTGCCATCCTATAGAACATCGCAAATAGAGGAGAAAAGCTTCATCCTTCATTCTCTTTCACTAATTCAATATCCATTGAGATTTGGTATATTTCCTTTCAGTCTTTTTTCTTGAACATGTAATTCGTAAAAAAATAATAACCACAGTAGGCAGAAACTTTGACACCATTTTTCTTCACTTAAGGTTACATCTTTGTTTTCTTATATCCCAACATGGTATTTTTTTCTTGGCTCATATGTTCCAGGGGGGCTGGGGAAGCTAACATCCTAGAAAGGCCAATGGTTCAAAAAAAAAAAAAATCCCCCAGGAAAGATTGAGCTTTCTAGCTGGGGGACTGGGGAAGGACAGCCTAGCAAGAAAGAGAACTTTTAGACACTGATCACCAAATACCACAAGAAAAAAAAAAAAAAAAAAAAAAAAGCCCCATACCATCTTTTTAACCAGGGCTGTGTGGGAACTGGACTTCCACTCTCAGCAAACTGTAAGGAGGTGCCCAGATCCCTAGCTGCAGTGGTGTCAGAGAAGGCAGAGTAGGGACCCAGAACGTTTGTGCTCTCTGGGCAGTCATTAGGCCTTTTCCCACATCGCACGTACTGCCCCTATCCCCAGCCAGAGTGGTACCAGCAGAGGCCTGGAGGGGACTCTGAACTGGAAATCCCACCCCCAACCCCAGAGCCCTGAAGGGCCCCTCCCCCTTCCCTGAGTGCCTGCAGAGGCCACATGGGGCGCCTAGATTTCCTCCTCCCCCTGGCAGTCATGAGGTGGTGTCTGTTCTCTCTGGTTTGGTATCAGAGGGAGCCTGCTATATCAGAAGATTGAAATACGAGTCAGAGTTTCAGAACTCCAAATGTTGGGACTCGGCAAGAAAAAAAAAATCGCTCGCCATGCAGATGACTATGAATTTTTTGGTGGGGGGGGGGGCTGCAGGTGCAGCATATGGAAATTTCCAGGCTAGGGGTCAAATTGGAATTGCAGCTGCTGGCCTATGACACAGCCACAACAACAATGAACGGATCCAAGCCACAGGATCAGTGACCTACACTGCAGCTCGTGGCAATGCTGGATCCTTAACCCACTGAGTGAGGCCAAGGATTGAACCCGCATCCTCTTGGATATTGGTTGGGTTTGGTTCCACTGAACTCCAGGACTAGGAAAAATCTTAAATGAAAAGGACAATCATGAGACACCAACATCTCTAGAGAGCAAAGACGTTAGAAATTACCCAGCAAGGAATTAAATGTAGACTTTTTTTATTGTCTTTTGTCCTTTTAGGGCCACACCTGAGGCACATGGGGGGATCCCAGGCTAGGGGTCTAATCAGAGCTATAGCTGCCAGCCTATGCCAGAGCCATAGCAACGCCAGACCTGAGCCTCGTCTTCGACTTACACCACAGCTCACGCCAACGCTGGATTCTTAACCCACTGAGCGAGGCCAGGGATTGAATGCACATCCTCACGGATACTAGTTGGATTCGTTACCCCTAAGCCACGATGGGAACTCCTAATGTAGACATTTTAAAGTGTTTCAATGGGAAATTATGACAATGTTTGAAAAAAGTTAAAAACAAAGTTTCAACAGAAAAAAGATCAAAGGTATAAAGAATGGTTTGAACAGAAAAACATAATATCCAAAATTAAAAAATAGTAACATAGAGGGATAGACGAAAAATCAGTGAAACTTTAAAAGTTTTATCGAAGTATAGTTGATTTACAAAGTTGTGATAATTTCTGCTGTACAACAAAGTGATTCAGTCATACATATACACATATCCATGAAACTTTAAGATAAAAGGATAGAAATGATCCAAATTGAACAACAGAGGAAAATAGAATAATAATAATAATTTAAAAAAATGAACAGCGCCTCAGGGACCAGTGGGACTAACTAAAGAAGCTCACATTCATTCACAAAAGTCCCAGGGAGAGAAGCAAGAGGGATGGCCTGAGCGTGCCTTTGAAGAAATTATGGCTAAATTTCCCAAATCTGACAAAAGATAAATCTACAGACTGAAGAGGCCGAGTGAATCTGGAACAGGAAAACCCCAAAGAAATCCGTGCCAAGATACATCATAATTGAAGTTCCCATTGTGGTGCAGTGGAAACGAATCCCACTAGTAACCATGAGGTTGTGGGTTCGATCCCTGGCCTCACTCAGTGGGTTAAGGATTCAGCGTTGCCATGAGTTGTGGTGTAGGTCCCCGACACGGCTCGGATCCTTCACTGCTGTGGCTGTGGTGTGGGCCAGCATCTGTAGCTCTGATTAGACCCCTGGCCTAGGAACCTCCATACACTGAGGGTGCAGCCCTAATAAGCAAAAATAAATAGAAGATATATCATAATATCATTTCTGAAAACTGTATAGTTTTTTAGAACTTCACAAGAACAAAATCTTGAAATCACTGGGAGAGACATGACATAAATGTCCCTTCAGAAATCATCTTTATGTCCAGAAGGAAATATTAGAATGCTTTTTTTAAAACTCAGTTTTATTGGAGTATAGTTGATTTACCATGGTGTATTAGTTTCAGGTGTACAGCAAAGTGAATGAGTCCTACATATAAATATTCCCATTCTTTTATTCCCATATAGGTTATTACAAACTATTGAGTACATTTTTCCGTGCTGTACAGTAGGTTCTTGTTAATCATCTGTTTTATACGCTGGTGTGGACCTGAGATTATCATACTAAGTGAAGTCCAACAAAGACAAATATCATGTGATGTTACTTATACGTGGAATCTAATAAACATGATACAAAACAACTTATACAGAATAAGACTATAGAAACTTATACAGAATGTTTTCAAATGCTCAAAGACAAGAATGGCTAATCCAGAATTCTATACCCAGAGAGAAGGTCTTGATAGAATGAAGGTGAAATAAAGCTATTCCAAAGTGAAGGACAGCTGGAGAAATTTGGTCCCAACAAAAAATTTGTTACCGGCGAAAATAAATTCTCTAAAGGAGTTCCTCTAAACAGAAAGTTAAAAAAAAAAAAAAAAAAAAAAGGAATATCTGAAGATTAAGAAGGAAGAAAGGATAACGGAAAGGACAGAGTCAAAATATGTCTAAATACATACTTTCCATTTTCTCCTGAGCTTTCTAAATTATGTTTGGTGGCTGAAGCAAAAGTTGCAACCCTGTCTGATGTGGTTATCAAGTATGTCAAAGCAGGAAATATTTAAGACTATTATTTTATTGTTAGGTATTACTCAAGGGACATTTTAAGGTGATGGAAATGGTCTGTATATGCAGAGTGGCGGCGATCACACGACTGCATACATTTTCCAAAACGTATAAAACTGTATGTAATTCAACCTCCATAACTAAGTTTCATAAAAACAAAAAAAGGAAGCATCAGCCTATACTTAATTGCACCCACAATAATTGAATGTTGATATTGTTTTTCATTTTTTTTTACTATGCAAAACAGTGTGATCACAAATATTTGGGAGCAAATTACTTTTGTTTCTCCAAGGACTTGTACTATCTCTATAGGCTGGATTCTCAGAAATTATAGTGTGAGTGGAGAGGGAGGAGGAGTCAAGGGATAAATGCTATGAATGTTTTTACAGCCACTGAGAAATAATTGCAAAATGACTTCCCAGAAGCACACTTTCTTTTAACCAGTTGATAATACTGCTAAGAGGCTATGAAAACACCCTTGCCCTTGTGGGCAACGTAACTTGACTGCTCCTGTCAGTTGGTTCCATTTGGTTCACATATCTCTTCCTGATAATTGAAGGGTTTGTATTTACTTGAGCCTTTATAATTACGCCATATAGGATTAGCTGGGCAGAACAGAACTCACACTATTTACAGTTCACTACGCACCCCTTAAACATTCACACACATGTGTGACAAGCTATAAATACTGTTCATTTCTAACTAGAGTGTCTGGTTCTGGTAATGACCGCCAACTGTCTTCATCAGAACATTGGGGACATTCGTAGGCAGGAGAATCAGGAAGGCTCTCTCTAGCCTCGTTCTAGGGTGGCCCACCCCGTTTCCTCTTTATTCTTTATGCTCTGCCTCTCTTGGTCCTCACATCATCTTCTTGTCCCATTCAATTGCATGTACCTCTCTACTCTACCTTTTAATGATCCCTTGATTTTGCTCTGATGTATTCGATTAATTCCCATTCTATCATAAATATGATGCAATCTGTCACAAACTGCTGACAATACAGAGTTTAGGATCTAATATCTTCATCTGCTCTTTTTCTATAGTCGCAGTGATAACTTCTGCTATTGTTGGGTATGTGCAACACTTGTCCCCAAGGAGATGTGATTTTCCTAATATTTTATTGCAAAATCTATTTGCTGCAGTTGTTGCACTTTGAAGCACCTCTTCACTGCAGTGACGGGCCGTGTTTTATAGTCTCTCCTGGCTTTTGGCTGAATGTGAACAATTGATGGGTCAGCATTACCCTAAAAGATAATCCCCTACTTAATGAGAAGTCTTCTGCTCCTTTTTAAATTCTTACCCTGTTGGAGTTCCCATCGTGGCTCAGCGGTTAACAAACCCGACTAGGATCCATGAGGACGTGGGTTTGATCCCTGGCCTCGCTCAGTGGGCTAATGATCTGGCATTGCCGTGAGCCGTGGTGTAGGTCTCAGATGCGGCTCGGATCTGGCATTGCTGTGGTTGTGGTGTAGGCCAGGAGCTACAGCTCTGATTGCACCCCTAGCCTGGGAACCTCCATATGCTGCAGGTGCGGCCCTAAAAAGACAAAAAGACAAAAACAAACAAACAAAAAAACCCAAAGAATTAAAAAAAAAAAAAAAAAGAAAGTAATTCTTCCCCTGTCCTAACATACGGGTACATTTTCACTTATTCTGCTCCATTTAATTTTCAGATTCCTCTTGGAAAAAAGATGTGACCACTCCTGATTTGTGCCCACACAACATGGTGACAAAGCCCTCCTAGGCCGATGCCATGGCATTATTGGAAGGTATCCTCTAAATGAGGTGTGACCCAGCTCTGCAGAGAGTCGGCCAGCTGGTCTTCACCTGCACTCAGGGGAGATGGCAGCTGCTGTTCTGCTCTAGCCTTGACAAGTTCCCAAGTCTCTTGACTTTTGTGCCTTCTTCCAATGGAGCACCTGCCAAGGGTTAGCTCCATTCCCGGCTTTTGGGATCCTTTAATGAAGAAAGCAGAAATCTGCTTGTATGGCATATACATTCTAGTGCAGAGAGACAGAGACAGACCCTAACTCATGAACATTATAATTTAGTAAATGATATTGCACGTGAGAGATGAGGGCTGAGGAAAGAAATGCAAGTAGAGGCACATTAGATGCCATTAGGAATGTTGGGGCTTGTGGTGTCTGCAATTCTAAGTGGGCTGGTGAGGATAAACATTATGGAGAAAGTGACGTGAGAGCAAAGTCGATGTCTGTGCAAAGACCATTCTGGGCCCAGGGGACAGCTGATGCTGAGGACCTCAGGCGGGATGTGGGTTATTTGTGGCTGAGTGATGAGGGGCCGAGTAGGTAACAGGGAAGCCAAATCACAAGGGGCTCTGTAGGGCACCGTGGAATGTAAATCCAGGGCCATTTCCCTAAGCCGTAGCCAGCAAGCCAATTTCCACCAGCAGCTTTATTCAATATAGTTTATAAGAAAGCCGTCCTTGAACCAGTCAGCGTGGATTCTGCTGGCCAAATCCCACTGCACAAATGTTCAATCTTGTTTCTAGCAAGACTTGGCATAATTTTGAAACTGTTCAATCAACCCAGTAAATATGAATTAAACATTTATAGTTGTATTAAATATTCGAAAGATAGGAACCAAAACAGTCTATCAAGTAATTGTACATATTTGTGCATTGAAAAAAATGCATATTCATGAGAGCTATGTAAATATATATTTAGTCATTTCCTCCTCCATGTGAAAAGCCACGGCTGAACTACAGATGGTAACTTTCTTGCATGTCATTATGAGAACGGTGCAGTAAACCATTCTGAAATGTTCTGAGAAAATGGTCATGGCTGTTTGGCCAGTCCATGAGTTCAGTGCTCTGAGACCTAGGGAGAAGAAAGTTCTAGAACATGCCTGTCCTTGCGGTAGGCCTCTGAGAGGGAAACGGCCATTGGCCTGCAGACGAGGACCCTCGGGCACTATCTTGTTTCCCATGGAAGTCAGGCTCACACTATTTTCCACCAAGGTCACAGGAGGAAGGATACTCATGTGCAGGGCACATCTAGTGTCACGTGCAGTCCTGACAGCCCTGCACCATTTCTCTCCCACTCAGAAAAGCGTATCACATGCCAGGGAGTGAGAATAATGATATCTGGGGGTGAACGTTTAATTCATTCTAATTTATGCAAAAACATGTCCAACCTGAGTATGATGTCTATTCATAGTAACACGACTGGCACCCTCACAACTGCTCCTGACAACTCTGGTGGGTCCTTCTGCCACATCTGAGCGCTCTCTTGGTAAGGAGATTGCTGAGAGTATACACGTTCTAATTTTGTCTTTGTGTGAAGCTCTGATGTGAAACTCTTTCTGAAAAAATCACAATTTTCAAAAGGGATCTCTAGTTCCTAAGGCCTTGCCAACTCATTCTCTCAGCGAAGATTCTCCAAGACCCAATGTGTGCACTTTCTTTCAGAAACTAAGTCTTTTCCTATACCCTCCGTGCTCCCTCAAGTATTCTGAGGAGGTGAGGGAGAGGAAAGATAGAGATCGAATGAGAGAGACAGAGATGGGTTAAGAGCTATAGCTGGGTCTCCCTCTCATTGACCTCTGACCAGCTGATCCCACCACTAAGCATTCATGAGAGAAATAGGCAGAAATGCCACGTTCACACAGGGATTCCTGGAGTCACTAGGGGGTGCCTTAGCCTGGTTAGTGGGACTGATGTTTGGGTTAGCCTGGAGTACTGAGGATGACCCTAGAGGCAGACTGGACGTGAGCCATTGTCTCTCGGAGGCTCTCTTCTGAAGACACAGGGATTTTGATTCTATAGTAAGTTATCCGTAAGAAACAGCCAGCGGACTGGGTGGGCCATGGGGTGATGTGGCTTGAGTTGTCCTTTCTGGGTCTTTCCACCTCCCTCAGGGTAAAAGCCAAAGTCCTCAGGATGACTTAGAAGGTCTTTTGGGATCTGTGCCCCCACCTCTATGACTTTATCTCTTACCCATCACTTATTTCTTCTACCCCATTGGGCTTCTTGCTGTTCTTTGAACCACCTCAGGTCCTTTGCATCTGCTGTTTCTTCTGCTCAATATGCTCTGCCTGTCATTTGTGGGGCTACTTTCCTTACTTCCTTGAAGTCTTTATTAAAAAAGGACCTTATCAATAGGCTTCTTCCTTCATCATCCTATTCAAGATTTCACCTGTCTTCCCAGTGTTTCATTCTCCATCTTGATCTTCTGAGCACTTACCACTCACGCCTTGTAGTTATTTATCTTATTTGGTGTCTGGATCCCCACTGCAGTGTACATTCCGCAAGGGCAGGGGTTTTTGTCTATTTTTTCTCATTGCTATATGCCAAGCATCCTGAACAGTGCCAGCCACATGGCAGAATTCAATATTTCCTGAGTGAATCAATGACTGCGTGCTTAAGAGCAAGGAAACTACATTGGGCAGTGCTGCGCAGACAAGGGACCATGTACTGAGAGACAGGGCCAGGGAGAGATGCTGACAGATTTTCTGAAAGCATTACAGTTCCCACTTCCAATCTCTAATGAATCTGAGTTTTATCTCCAGTCCAGGGTGTATCCCTACAAAATCCGTCTGTTCTTAATCGACCCTAAGTGGGTTTGTCTTTAATGCTAAAAAAAAAAAAAAAAAAAAATCTCTAAGCAAAAAGGATAGAGCCAAACTAGGAAGCTCTAATTGTTTTCTCAGCATGCAGAGTGCCTTGGAGGATGGGGTTCCCGGGCCATGAACAGCTTTGTGAGTTCTATTCCCTGCTTCCTCTCCCAGATAACTAGGTCACAGACAACTGGTGCTTTCCCATGTGGCAAAAGGGAGCATGCATAAACATCCCCGCCTCCTCTCTCTTTGCTTTTCAAGCACTGCTGAATGCCTCCTAATGATTTTATCTGCTTGGAGGTCTGGTGGCTTTCCCACTCTCCTAGAAGCTGGTGGAGCCCGCAGCTGATGCATGCTCTGACCACCTGACTTGAAACATGCTTTGATGAATTAGTGCAACCCACCCAGCCATTTACTTTAAATTTTACCCTTGCTTCTTCCTCTAGCAAACAATTAAGGAGCAGCAGTAGCTTCCTGCAGGGGAGACCCACGCCGCCTGTCCTCTGCGGAAACAGTTTGGCATTTTTCCAAGTGATGAATGGTGTGGACCAGGAGCGCCAGTTTTGCTCAGCTTTCAAGCATCCCAATCAGTAAATGGATTGCATTCAAGACAATCGAATGAATCCAGATCACCAATGATGAGACCATCAAGGTTACCGGCAAGTCCGGTGATTCAACCTGGGGTCTGGGAAATGCAGCCTTGAACTTAGCAATGCAGTGAGCAGAAGGCCAGCAAGAGGCCACAGGAATAACTGGGCCCGGTGACAAGGCACCGCTGCCCCCTCCTCACTGGGTGAGTAGCCTAGTCCAACATCAAAAGCTCCTGAGTAAGAGGAAAATGCCTCTTTAACAGTATTAAGGGACAATTTATTATGGGTACCCTTCCAGGGAAAAACACAATGTCAGTGCAGGCCCATTGCATTTGCATTATTTCCAGACAACAGCAGCAGCAGAAAGGGACACTGATTTATTTCCTCACAAGCACAGGTGAATTTAATGTCTGTTGGGATTGAGCCAGGGAAGACTTTACCCTCTCAGGGCTCACAAGTGCTTGGGGGTGGAAGCGGGGGGATCTGCAGATTTTTGGAATGTGGTCCTCTCTGCTGCTTCGGTTAAATTTAGCTTCCCTGAGCCTATGCTTCTCTTCATTGAAAATGGTCTTGCAGGGCGAAGGAGAGGTAAAAATTTATGTTCGGAAATAGGAAATCTGGTGTTATGCTCTGGTCCAGCTAATTTCTTTCTCAGTGACTTGGATGCATAATTTAGTTCTTCTAAGATGCAATTATTTCTTCTGTAAATGGGTTTAAGGCTGCAGGTGAGGGTCCGATAAGCCACTGTATTGGAGATGCTTTCCGAATTGTGCAAGTGCCACAGTTTGAGGGCCATGTCAGTTTGAGATTCCTAGCAGAGAGCAGAGCTGTACCTCAGAAGAATCATCCCAAAGGAGGTAATAGCGATTACCCTTTGGTCCCTGGCATCAGAAAATTCTAGAATGTAAACGGTAATAGCAGAAAATATTCTGGGGACTGGTCTTCCAAGCCTCTCGTTTGGCACACAGAGAAATCAGCCACAGGGAAGGAAGTAGACTGAGCATCGTGGGAGACGAGATTATATTAATTTCCTTTGCTCTCTGTTCCCTCTCTGTGTACTGCTGAATGCCCCGTACACTATAAATGCTCAGTGCTGGTGGAAGTGAGAGAATTCCAACCCAACCAGGGGTCACCTGGGTGGTTTCGAAAAAGAACATGGCTCATCTAAGCCAGAAACATCCAGGTAAAAGCTTCTGGTTTCAACTTCTGACAGCAGTGCTCTGAAGTCTTGGAGAGAATTCATTCCTAGCTGACCATCTTTCCGTAACAATTTTAACATACACAGTTGGACAATTTTACGAAATGTCATCCCACACATTACCTTATTTCATTCTCCAAATGACCTGCTGAAGAAGACGTGATAACTTTCCATTTCCCAAAATAAGAAACTGAGGTTCTTAGAGGCTGGGTGACCTGGTCCGTGATGTTCAGGCACTGCCAAAATTTGAACTTGAACCCAGGACACTTGAGTGCATTCCATTAATACCCCCTCATCTAATACCAAATAGATACCCTTTGCATCTGTTTCTCCTTTCCTCCTTTTCTTCTCTCCCCACCCCTCGATTCTCACAAACTCGTGTCATGGTGCAGACACCATGTGGGGCACTGGAGCAGGTGAAAGATGAATAGAACCATGTCTGTTTTTGAAGAGTTGGCAATCTACCCAAGAAGAGGATTTACAGGCATAAAGGTAACTCTGAGTGCAGCTGATCTTTGTGAAGCTCTAACCCCAACTGAGGACAGTCTGAAGGGGTTCATTGACAAGCATTTAACTGCCCAGAAGCTGAGAGAAAGAAAGAAATCCAAGTTCAGGGCATTGCTGCTGCCTGGACAAAATGTAGTCCTGGAAAAAACATTCCCTGGAATCCCAGGTCACCCCTTTCACGACATCTAGGCTTGCAAAGTCTGTGCCTTCACATTTCCCCGCTCTCTTTGGTGTGACGAATGAAAGATGGGGGTGACACACCCAAATGGAATCTGCAAATCGCTGATCCTTTTAAAAACGACTTTTGTAAATACCAATAAAACAAGTCTCGACACCGTGTTCTCCAGTTCAGGGAATTCATTCAACCAGGAGGCCTGGAGGGGGGAAAGCTGCTCCCTAAGAACTATTCTCTTTTCAGAGAGCTCACCTGAAACTGAAACTTGTCTTCCCACTCTTCCCCTCTGCCTGCCTTGCTTTGCTTCTGAGTCAATTAGTCTTTAATCCCTTCCTTCTTTGTCTGCCTTCACTTTGTCTAAATAGCAGAATCGGTTATGTGTGTCAAATGAATGATTCCACCCCAGAGTGTCAAAGTCTGAAAGAAATACCTCCTAGTCGCTTGATAAATATTTATTCAATGAATGAATGAATGAATGAACCATGACCAGGTTTGGATACTGGCTCTATCATCTACCAGCTGCTTGGCTCTAAGAAAGATATTTAACCTGTTTGTGCCTCAGTTTCTTGTCCTTCCAAATGGTGGGTGGTAGGTTACCGGAATGTGTATATTTATGCACTAGATAAAGTACCCGTGGTTCATTCGGTACTTAAAACTTGTAGCCACAATGATCATCATTGTCAGAGAGACCTGTATGTGATCTGTAAGGAATGCTCCTGAAAGGTGAGGAGGGTCAAGGGGGTAGTTTGCATTAGCTGTGAGGAGCAGATGATTTAAAGAAGCAGAGGAAAGGGTTTGACGGGAGGCATTTCAGCCAGTTGTACTAAAGTAAAAGAGTTAAGGTCTGGAATCTTCTGAAGGTAAGAAAAATTGGGTGAAAATGGAGACTCAGGCAAAGCTGTAGAAAGGGGTGAGGAATGCAAGACAAATAGATGATCAAATGGGTGCCTAAAATTAAGTTGTTGGTGATAAGGTATCAGGTGGTTGTTAAGAGCTGTGGATACAGAGACACAGCAAGAACAGCCCCCCAGCCCCACCCCAAGAAGGGAGGCTGATGCCCAATGCCATGTGGGGTGATAAGGTGACAGCAGAGGGTATTTCTCAGGCTGTGGAAGCCTAGAGGAGCAATTGTGATACTGCGTCCAGGAGAGCTTCCTAAGGAAGGCATTGGCTCTTCCAGGATTCCTTCATTTCTCCCCATTCTCTCCCTTGTCACTCACTTACTCAGCCCCCATTCTTGAACACCTGTGTACTTGCTATGTAAAGAATTGCACTCCAGGGACACAACCAGAACAAGACAGACGTAGTCATGGAACTTCGAGTTCAGTAGATTTCCTGACATGGATGGGGAGGATGCCATTCCAGGCAGAGGGAACAGTATGGATAAAAGCACAGAGAACTTAAGAACAAGCTTGGATTGCCACCAGCAGCCCCCTGGGAATGGCATGGATGGTTTGTCCTCCGAGTGTCTCTGGGGGTTGAGTCTGTACAGAGCGTCAAGCAAGAGAGACAGAGGGCTGATGGTCAGTAGAGGAGATTTGGAACTTCAAATGAGGCCTCCAGCCACAGATGGGTTGAAGAGAAAAGAGGCAGCCTAGAGAAATAGCTATGGGGAAGAGTGGAGGGCTTCTGTGCGGAGGCAAGGAGCACGGCGGTCAGATGGTGAGATGAAAGGATGTTTCTGGATGCAGAGTTCTCTCCAGGAAGGGGTTAAGGAGACAGCACTACATCTTACTAGAGGCTGCAGAGGGGCCATGAGCCCCTGAGAGGAATAAGAGGGGCTGGAGGGTGGCGAGGAGGCAAACTTCTACTTCACAATATTTGGCATCAACACTGTGAGTGAAGATCTGACAGTCCTTTGAGATGTCAACCCTAAGACTTCCCCTCACCAGGCACTTACCTGGCCCTCTGGGAACAGGGGTGGGTTTCTTGGTGTCAGTTCCATCTTTTGGCAGTGGAATGACTTTAGGATACCTAGGAAGGGTCAACCAGTTTGACCCAGGGCTGAATTTGAGACTGAAGATGACATTCGGCGGAAAAAAGGTGGAGACAGACAGCCCATCCTTCAAAGTTCCACAGGTAAAAGTAAAACACTCACCCATCTTGATTTGTCACTGCCTCTGTGAACTCTCTTTTATCCAGTTCTTGTACTCCTTTGCTGGGAAGCAGCATGAGGAAAAGTCAATGCAAAGAATGTTGCAAAGTCTCTACCTTTCGGGTGAGTTTCTTTCCCACTCAGATTCTCTCTTGGTGCCCCAGGTCGCCTTCCGAAGAACACAGACCAAAATCCCCAGAGTTCTTTCTATCAAGGTCTCCCTCTCCCCCATAACACCTTTTCCATATCTCCCCAACTGCAATGCCATCATCATCATTTTTTTAAAAAAAAATTTGGAGGCAGCACTGTACCTTTTTTAGTATCATCTAAAGCAGGGTCTGGCATGCACCTGAGTAAATGAACGTTTCTTCCATAAACTGAATTATCAGTAACAGATTATATGCATTAGGTCTCCTCTGGTACCTTCCTTTTCAAAAGATACTCATGGAGACCAGGAGAAGAGAGATTTTGGGCCAGGGCACTCTCTCCGGCACAATTGCTCATGTCACTGCCCACCCAGTGTGCTTGAAATGAAGAATTTGCTTCAGATGAAACTGCATGCAGTGTCCTGTGGTGGCTCGTAACTTCCAGTAGGCAGAAACAGCTGGGAGCTACCTAAGACTCTGTAGGGGTTCTGATTCAGTAGTTTCGAGGTGGGACTCTAGAATACAAAATATTTATCTCTCTAGTTTTATCTATCTACCCATCTATCTAGTCATCCATCCACCCATCCATCCATCCATCCATCCATCCATCTTTCAAGGTCATCTGGAAGTCTGGACAACAGCTTTGAGAGAGAAGCCCTAGAACTGGAGTTTGAAGACTTGGATTGGAATGATGGAGGCTCCACCACCAATCAGTAACTGGGATAATAACTTTTTTAAGCCTAAGGAGACCGTCTGTAAAATGACAACTATAATTTACCTCCTGGGGCTATCTGGGGATACAATTAATTACTATTTGTAAGCATGAGAGTCATATAGTAGGTTCTCAGTAAAAATTAGTTGCACATGAATATACATGATGGTAGAAAATGCAGGGAGACTGAGGTTGGGGGACCAGTTGATAACCAGGAAGAAAGAAAACATAAGGGATTTGGGCATAGAGAGAATGTGATGATATATTCGATACATTTTTAATTGCTCTGGCTTTGGCAAAGTAGAAAGAGGCCCCAGCCAGTGGATCTGTTTCCCAGGGGCACAAGGAAATGCTTTTCCGGCAGCTGTCGGTCCAACCCAGAAGGAAATAGGCTTAAGAGCAGAGCAGTCCACAAATCACAGTGTGAGGAATGCTCTTTGCTTGGGGAGCAGGAGGGAGAGGGCTCTGTTTCTGTAGGTACCGCCAAAGGTCATGTCCACGATGTGCAGTAGGGGAGAAGGATGGATGGTACCTTGGGCTACATTGCAGAGAAACAATTAGTCAGGCACCTGGGTCCAGAGAACAGACCTCCCCTGTCTGTGTCTTCACACAGAGCTACAAGGCTGGCTATAATCATGTGCTTTGCAAGAAACAAATATTCTGTAAGCTGATGGCAAAGTTGACGTGAATCTATCAGTGAAAATATTTCTTGTGTACTTATAAGATGCAAATACGAAATGAACCCAGACCTTTATTAACCTGGGTCCCATCCCTCTTTTCTATCCCTTGGTCCCTTGGGGTGATTTGGGGCGTGGCTCTCACCTCAATGGATAGAAAACACTCCAGTGCGTCTTCTCCACCACCCCATGTTTTGTTTTTGTTCCTCCTGTGCTCAGCACATAATGGATCCTGAGGATATCCAATCAAAGCAGCCTCAACGGAACTGCGAGTACGTATGGATCAGGCATTTTATTTTATTTTATTTTTTTATAAAGCAAATTCATGTTTATTTATTAACACTGTGTTTAGCAGAGCACATAGCTCTGTTTCTTTAAAGCCTTACTTCCCCAAATGCCTGGTAGTGTCTACAGATTTCGCAAATATACTAGGGTTAACTTTCAGATTATCAAGTAATGAGTATACTATGCTTTTAGAAAAAAAGTGTCCTACTCTACCTCATGTGATACTGAAAACATGGAAATAATGAAATAGCTAGGACTGGATAGAAAAGAGTAGAATAGAGGTCACTCTCTGATGTCAGGATGGGCGGGAACCCTCTTAAGATAAATAAATGCTAGAAACACTAAGAAAAAGATTGATTACATTTGATTACACAATCAAGATACTGACTATAAAAACTTTGAATTTCACAAACCTATCATAACTAAAATGAAAATAAGAAAAAAACTTCAAAATATATGAAAAATTGGTTAATAGCTATAGTACATGAAGAACTTTTAGAAATTAAAAGTAAAAATATATTGATCTCCATTTTTTGAAAAACAGGGTGCATTGGATCAGGCATTTTAAATTGGGTGTATGCTCCTTCTGGTATAGTTTGGTGTGCTAGGAGTTATTCTTCTCCATGTCTCAACTTTTCCTGAGAAACTGATGAAACAAAGGCAAGGGACCTAATTGTTGAATTATATGGAACTATACAGCAATCTTGTTTTTGTTTTGTTTTGTTTTGTTTTTTGTCTTTTTTTTTTTTTGTCTTTTTGCCTTTTCTAGGGCCGCACCCACAGCATATGGAGGTTCCCAGGCTAGGGGTCCAATCAGAGCTGTAGCCGCTGGCCTACACCAGAGCCACAGCAACGCGGGATCTGATCCATGTATGCAACCTACACCGCAGCTCACGGCAATTGCCAGATCCTTAACCCAGGGATCAAACTTGCAACTTCATCGTTCCTAGTCGGATTTGTTAACCACTGAGCCACGACGGGAACTCTGCGATGTTTTTTAAAAAATACATTTTATTGGAATATGGCTGACTTACAAAGTTGTGTTAGTTTCAGGTATACAGCACAGTAAATCAGTTATACCTATACATATATCCATTCTTTTTCAGATACTTTTCCCACATAGGTTATTACACAGTATTGAGTAGATTTCCCTGTGCTATACAGTGACAAGGACCCTTGTTACCTGTCTACTTTTTACGTATAATATTGTGTATATATCCATCCCAACCCCCTAATTTATCTCTCCCCACCCCACATCTCCCCTTTGGTAACCTTAAAATGAACCTCGATAAGTTATAAAGCCAGATGACAAATCTGCATGAATTTTGAGATACATTCGTCATCCTACTGTATAACTTATCACTCTCCTTCTCTTGTGACTGCCCTGAGTTTTTGGATATGCAGTGTTTCTAGGATTACGCTGGCAATCATGTATGGCCAGCCTTGTGAAGGCAAGGACTGTGCTTCCTGATGAATCCCTGGCAATAAGTCCAGTTCCTGGCATATAGGAAGTACTCAGGAAAAAGTTGCTAAATAAATGAGCGTTTTCTGAATTATTTTTCAGCTGTTTCTCTTCACTCTTTAAGCCGAGTGTAAACTTCGATAGGATGTCCTAATTATCTTTGGCTCTCCAGTGCCTGGCACATAATAGGTTCTTGCTATGTGTTCATTCCATGCTTCCTTGTATACCTCCCGTGCAAATATAAGACACTGTGTGCATTTTCACAAATGATGGAGAGGTCACGGAGCTGTGATGAAATCATGCCTCTGCTGCTTACCACTTTGATTTCTTACTTAATCTTCCTCAACCTCATTTTTCCCTGTCTGCAGAATGAGAACAACAATTCTTATTTCAGAGGATGAATGTCAAAAATCAATGCTGTTTTATATACAAGATGCATGACACATAGCTTGGCTTCAACAAACACTAGTCCTCTCTTCTCTGCTGCTTCCATCTCATTTCTAGACAATAGTTTATGGGCATTAGGATGGGATTTGAAAGGGCTAAGCTTTGGTGCTAGTTGTCAGATTTGGCTCTCATTCTACAGAATGAGATTCTTACTTTGCCTGGTTCTGAGAAAACCCCTTACTGCCTTTGAGGTTGTTTTTTTAAAAATTCAGCAAAATGGGTATGATTCTTGCAAACGTTCTCTGCTGGTGTTCTGGGGAGAAGAATGAGATAATGTCTGGAAGGAGCCTTAAGCTTCAGAGATGACAGGTGCTGTATAAATCCAAAGCCCAGAAGCTCTCTGCTATTGCTTTTCAGTGGATTGTTGGGCTCTTTTAGAGCAGGAGGTTGCCATCGCAGACACAGTCATCAGCTTTGTCTCCTTCCTAAAAGCCCTTTGAAATATCTGAAGGCACCAAAGTTGTTGCTTTGACTTCTTATGCTTCCCGTCTCTCCTCTACTCCACTGGCTTGCTCTGAGGTTGAAAGTAATTGCTTTTGGGGTGGGTGGAAAAGTAAAACAATCTCAAGGACAATTGCCCAATGGACAGTAGACTTGGGTTCCAGTACTGACTGAGTTGCTTTACCATTGGGCAAATCAATGACTGCCTCTGGGTCTAAGCTGAAAACAAGGAGGTCGGATTAGGTAATCCCCGAGTTCCCAAGCAGCCTTAAGAATGTGAACCAGACACCTATCAGAAGAGCAAAGTCGGTGTGGGAAGAGAGCTAATCGTCGTGGCTGATCACAAACAGGAGAGAATCTCTTCATTAGAAGGGGGGTCGTCAGTGAAGCCTGGAGGGATGGAGGGTGGGAAAGATCATGAGCAACCAGCTTGGGCAGGGTTTTGAAATCCAAGCAGACGATCTGAGAACCAGTACCATGTATAAGTTTTCCTTCTTCTGGGAGGCAGGAAAGTGACTCAAAAAGAGTAACACCATGGCTTTGGAGACAGGCTGACCTGAGTTTAAATCATGGCTTTACCACTGATTAGTTATGTCTTTGGGCAAGTTACTGCACCTTCAGAATCTCCATATTTCTCGGTCACTCCCATGGCATGTAGAAGTTCTGGGGCCAAGGATCAAGCCTGCGCCAGAGCAGCAACTCCAGTTACAGCAGTGACAATGCTGGATTCTTAACCTGCTGAGCCACCAGGGAACTCCAGAATCTCAATTTTTTATTTTTTTTTTGTAAAATGGCCATAAAAACACCCACTTTATGGGGTTGTTATGAGAATTAGGTGATGCAGTACACAGAAGTACAGTGGATCTTCATTATTCACAGATTTTGCTTTCACGAACTTGCCTACTTGCTAAAATTTATTGTAACACCCCAAATCAATACTGGCTGTGCTTTCATAGTCATTTATGGATAGGAAAAGAGTGGTGAAAAATTTGAGTCACCTAAATGTGATTGAGCAATAAGGCCCTCTGCCTTTTTGTTTTAATGTTCACATTATAAACAAGGGTCTTTTTTGCAGTTTATTTAGTGCTGTGGCTTTTGCATTTTTATGCTTGTTGGTGATTTTGCTATTTAAAATGGCACATGGCTGAAATGCTGTCTATTGTTCCTAAGAGCAAGATGGCTGTGAGCTGCCTTATTTAATACATATTGTTGATTGTTTGGTTGATGAAAATGTTTTGACCAGAAGCTTGCAGGAACCTAACCTTGTATTTCTCCTAAGAGCAAAGGTCCAGTATTTGCTAATTCAGTGTTCATGGCTTTATAGACTATTACTATTTTGAATGATGAGGATTGACTATATCTGAAATGGAATTCCTTTATCAGTCAGAACTTGATAGGTTATGCTGCAGTAACAAACAGTGCCCAAATTTCAATAGTTTACCATCTAAAAGCATAATGTCTTATTCATGCTATAGGTCAACTGCAGGTCAGCTATAGCTTTGCCTCACATGCCATCTTAATACAGAGTCAAGGCTGATTTCAGCCTCTATTCAGAATATGCCAGTTCTCTGTCAGAGCTAGATCTGAACTAGGCAATTATTTTATGTCTTCTGCTCTGACAAGCACACAAAATTCTGTTCATTCACATTCTACTGGCTGAAGAAAGACATATGACCAATCCAATATTAATAGAATGGGGAGGTGTGCTTCTCCCACGGAGGCAATGCAAGAGCGTGTCAATGGGTGGGGATGAATAATCCTCTTAGATGTATAAAGGAAAGGGAGAATAAATACTTGGGGAAAAGTACAAATGCAATTTACCACAGTTCCTTTTTCTTGGCTTTCTCAGCTTCCTCTTGTTGCCGTATGATTAGGCAAAGGAGATGACGAACCATTGTCTATAGACAGAATATTTGTACCAGTTCTTCAGAGGGAGACAATTTTCATACATTGAGCTAATGGAAAAAAAACCATTAGGTAAAGCATGTGTGTATGTACATGTGTGTGTTTGGGGAATATATCAACACAATTAGTAAAAGGCATTTTATCAAATAAACTTTAAATAAGCTATTTGAAGGGATTCTTCAAAACTTTCGTTCCAATACCCATGTTTTATAGATGAGAAAATTAAGGCCTAAGAAAGCGAAGGGAGTGCACAAAATACGTATATATTTGGTCTGGTGCCAAGGCTAAGACAAGAAACTGGATCTCTGTTGACAGCCCATACTGATCTTCCATTATAGTCAAAGCATCATAGTGACTGCTGGGTTGATAGATGGTAGTCATCTAGGTTCTTGGATTGAAAGCATGATGTTGTCATTTAGTGGGTGAGGAGATGATTTGGAAGATGAAGTTAGAGGGGACTAGACATGAATCATGATATTGCAAAGAAATGACTGACTTAGAGTTAAGACAGACTCTATTAAGAAATTACCGAGGGATCCCAGGCAAAAGGCAGATTCTCCTAGAGCCCCCGTTTCTTTACCTATGAAATGGTGCTAATTTACCTGACTGGATTACCACTGGAGATTAGAGAAAATGCAAGGAGTTTATCAGGTGCATATGCGGCGTAAGGCAAGTAGTTGCCATAGCTTTGTGTATAATTGTGATTTTAGACGCTATTGTGCAGGTGATTGGATTGTTGCTGTGAAACTAACTGGTCCAGCCACAACTTCTGTGGTTTTCCTAGTTCAGCATGGACAGTGAGCACAATTCTACTTCCATCCTCTCTTCTAGCAAAAGATGAGCTGGAGACCGAAATGTCAGCCCTCCCCCAAAGTAGTAAAGGCAAGATGAAGGTGGTGCATCGACTATGGGTTGGCTCTCCTCCTCTCCTGTGGTGTGGAAATCGCTCAGCAAGCTGGGCGCTATACGCCACTTCAACGAAACTTCCGGTAGTTCAAAGGCAGTCTGGCTTTAAAATATTTATGGAGGTCTTCTTTTCCCACTTACTCTTTCCTTATCTTTCTCTTCCTTCTTTTTAAATTTGCTAGGAAAGGTTGCACAGATGGCTTATAGTTCCTACTCTTGTGCAAAATAGAGAAACGGGCATCAGAGGTTGTATTTACAGCCAGTGAAGATTCCCGGCTGGCTGGAGACAATGGTTACTTTACAGGGCTTGGAACAAGCTTTCTTCTTTTGCTGTTGATGAACTTATTAAATCTTTTTTTTTTCCTTTCACAATACATGATAGGGCGTATTCCTGTGTTATCAGTCAAGGTGATTCTCACTTTAAAGTAAAATGATTGTGTGAGTGCACCAAATAGAAGATCTAAGTGGATGCAAGTATATCCCTTTCAGATCACAGACTGACCATGGACATTTTTCTGTTTACTATTATCAGACAATGAAAATAGACAACAGTTGTTTTAGTGGGTTTAGGGGAAAAATGAACTTAGTAAAGCCTACTTGGCGGAGGGACTGGGATGCACAGGGGAGTTTGCGGTTAGTGGATACAAATTATTACATTTTGGATAAACAAATTTGTTTGGATAAACAAATAGGTCCTATTGTATAGCACAGGGAACTATAGCCAGTCTCCTGGGATAGACCATGATGGAAAATAATACATAAAAACAATGTATAGATATGTATGACTGAGTCATTTTGCTGTACAGCAGAAATTGGCACAACATCGTAAATCAATTATAGTTTAATAAAAAAATAAAAAAGTTAAAGTATACTAGTTTTCTGGGCCTCTGAGAGGCTAAAGTCACAATTACCGGTTTTGTGAACAAGGACCATTTCCAAACCACAGCATGAGAATGTGCCAGCAGAGACCCCATCACTGCTGTTTGAGTGCAGAGACTATAGCTCACATACCGGGCCCAGAATGCCAGAAATCTCACTTCTGCTTCTCCAGAAAGTCAGTCATTTGTTGCCAAAAATGGTTGACAGCCAGCATCTACTTTCTCATCTCTTGGCTCTCAGGGAAGCCGTCAGGGGCTTGCGATTGGTGGGGCTGAGGCTGAGTGTTACAAGGGAGGATGGGAAGGACAGGAAATTCTCAAACATGGGGCACTCCTGATATTTACCATAGATCTTTAAGGCCAGATAACATTGAGAAAAAGAAACCAAACCAACCAACCTGGGAAAGTAGAAATGCTTCTTGGGTCTGCTATTAAGCCTGGACTGTAGACTACAGAGTTCCTTAACCCCAGCACTCTTGGAATTCGGGGCCTCTTTTTTTGTGAGGTGCTATCCCGTGCATTGCAGGTTGTGTGGCTGCTTCCCTGGCCTCTTGCCCAGTAGTATTGCCCCCATCCCCACTGTGATCCCCAAAATATATCTCTGGGAACTAGCAAAATATCCCCTGGAAAGCAAGAGCAATCACTGGCTGAGGACCACAGCTATAGGCCGTAAGATATTTGGTGCACGGTGTGTATATGAATACGTATGTGTGTATGCTTTTGTTTTTTATGTTATTTTATTTATTTATTTATTTACTTTTTTAGGGCTGGACTTGTGGCATATGGAGGTTCCCAGGCTAGGGGTCTAATCGGAGCTATAGCTGCCGGCTTACACCACAGCCACAGCAACACCAGATCTGAGCTGCATCTGTGACCTACACCACAGCTCACGGCAATGCTGGATCCTTAACCCACTGAGCGAGGCAATCTCATGGTTCCTAGTCGGATTTGTTTCCGCTGTGCCATGATGGGGATGCCTTTATTTTATTTTTATTATTTATTTATTTATTCATTTTTTTACTTTTGATGCTAAAAGTGTTTTGGGCGAAGCTGACTGAATCAAATATGATGAGCTATAGGGAATGGGACTGGGGGAGGGGAGTTCTCTTTAGTTTTTCTCTTGAATATAAACATCACAGGTGTACGACTTTGTCTCTCTTTTTCACAGCTCTGTTCCCAGTGCCTAGTACATGGTAATTTAAGGCTCAATAAATATTTGCTGAATGAACGAAAAACTAAAAGAAATCCAAGCTTTTTTTGTTTTTTTTTGTTTTTTTTTTTTTTTGTTTTTTTTTTTTGTCTTTTGTCTTTTTGTTGTTGTTGTTGTTGTTGCTATTTCTTGGGCCGCTCCTGCGGCATATGGAGGTTCCCAGGCTAGGGGTCGAATCGGAGCTGTAGCCACTGGCCTATGCCAGAGCCACAGCAACGCGGGATCCGAGCCGCGTCTGCAACCTACACCACAGCTCACGGCAACGCCGGATCGTTAACCCACTGAGCAAGGGCAGGGACCGAACCCGCAATCTCATGGTTCCTAGTCGGATTCGTTAACCACTGCGCCACGACGAGAACTCCTTTTTTGTTTTTTTTTTAAAGGATAGTCTCCATTTAGACATTCTGGCCTTTCAGGAAACTAGAATTTTACTTGCAAAAGTATAGCTACTCTACCCCTAAGGTTTGTAAGAGCTGAGGGCTGTAGCCATCACGTGGAAGAAGCCCAGCTATCAAAACATCTTGGAGATCATACATTCTGTCCTCATGTGTTTAACCACGGGCACACCCTCGCTCTTCCTGTTTCCCCATAAAATATGCCTCACATGTCTCCCGATGCATCCTTTAGCTGAATTTCAGCAACCTTGGTCAAGGAGGATGCTGGGCAGTCCTAGTACAGTCAAGGGTCCCCTGTTGCCTTTTAAAGTTTATATTCAAGCTGACTTGAAATTTCCTGGGGACCACAGGGTCTCTTTACCGGTTGATTATATATATATATATATATATATATATATATATATATATATATATATATATGATAGATACATAGATAGATAGATAGATAGATAGATAGATTTTTTTTTGGTCTTCTCCAGGGCTGCACCCATGGCATATGGAGGTTCCCAGGCTAGGGGTCCAATCAGAGCTGTAGCCATTGGCCTACACCAGAGCCATAGCAACGCGGGATCCAAGCCGCGTCTACAACCTACACCACAGCTCACGGCAACACCGGATCCTCAACCCACTGAGTGAGGCCAGGGATCGAACCCACAGCCTCATGGTTCCTAGTCGGCTTCGTTAACCACTGAGCCACGACGGGAACTCCTGATTATGTATTTATTGAGTCAAATGCTGAGGTTTCAGCCACGAGCAAGAGAGACCAAGTCCCTGTCTTCATGAAACTTGCATGCCAGTTGCAGAGAGTGATAGTAACGTTAACTAAATGCCAAAATAAGTTAATTCCAGATATCTGTGAAAAAGAGCATTGGGGTGAATTTACAGGGAATAGGGAGTGGTGATGAGTGGGCATGGAGGAAGAAAGGCTGGGAGAGAAGGCCTCTCTGAGGAGGCGTCCTGAGAGCTGTGACCTCAAAGGTGCATCCACAATCTTTGCCTCTCTCTCCTTCCCTGCATCCTGAGACGAGGAAGACGATGTATGTGGGTGGGTTAAGGGGACAGAGAAGACCCAGGTGACATGGTCCTCCGGTGCCTCGGGGTGGGCTCACTTAAGGGTATGCTTGCTACTGAGCATCTTCAGGAACTTGCCAGAGTTGGTGTAACTTTGAACCACAGTGGTTCTTAACATTTTTGAGTCCCAGATTCTTTAGAGAAGTTAGGGAAACTCTTCCCCAGAAAAAGGCATCTTTACCTTAAATTTACACATAAACAACAAAGACCTATGGCATGGCACAGGGAACTATAACCAATCTCCTGGGATAGACCATGATGGAAGAGAATATAAAAAAGATTGTATATCTATGTATAACCGAGTCACTTTGCTGTACAGCAGAGATTGGCACAACATTGTAAATCACCGATACTTGAATAAAAAAATCTTTAAATTTAAAATTTACATGCAATTTCAGAGGCCCATGAGTCTGCTGACGCCCACCACAAGGGAATTCTGTTGTTCCGAAGGTAAGATATTCTGGAGTAAAAATAATGGTAATATAGCCATTTTTTGGAGCAGAGTATATACCATGCAAGAACTAACTTGCTTGGTCTTTTTTTTTTTTTTTTTTTTTTTTAAGGGCCCCACCTGAGGCACGTGGAGAGTCCTAGGCTAGGGATCGAATCAGAGCTACAGCTGTTGGCCTACGCCACGGCCATAGCAATTGCAGGATCTGAGCCGCATCTGTGGCCTACACCATAGCTCATGGCAATGCCGGATCCTTAACCCACCGAGTGAGGCCAGGGATCGAACCTACGTCCTCAAGGTTCCTAGTCGGATTTGTTTCCACTGAGCCACGACGGGAACTCCAAGTGCTTACTTACTTCAGTATTCTACATGCACTATCCCAATCAAACCCCACAGTGTCCCTATGATATTGATGCCATAATCAGCCCCATTGTACAGATAGGAAAATAGAGGCACAGAGTGGGTGAAAAAGGTTTCCAAAGTTGCACAGGGATTAAGAGTCTGCCTCATTTATCCTCTTTAGTTGGCTTTATAATCTACCTGAATGTGGTTTGTTGAGGACTTTGTCCACCTACAGACTTGAATAGATCCCGATGCACTATTTCAGAAACTTTGGAGGTCAATGTCCAACGTGAAGATTCTCCCATTGTACTTGCTGCAGCACTTATCCCAGTCGTTGGTGGCCTCTGAGTGCCCAGGGCATTTGTGGTCCTGATTGACAGGCCATCCTGTATACAATGCCACACGCATTACCCTGCATGCATCACCCACAACCAAGTGCACCAGTGGGAGAGTTTGATGATGCAGCTGTCCTGCTTAATAGTCAAGGATTTTAGTGTTGTAGGTGGCAGACTGTGTTTGTGGCTACATGCGAGGATTTCAAAGATAGACAGGAACTATCTCAGTGCTGAAGACAGACGAGAGCAGGGAACAGCAAACTCATTCTATAAAGGGCTGAGTCATACATATTTTAAGTTTTGAGGTCCAAGAGGCAACACTGAGAACTTTTGGTAAAGACTTACATGGCTATTTAATGCACATTCATTTTAAAATGTGAAAAATATGTTTAACTCATAAGCCATACAAAATCTAGTCTCTTGGGTAGAACATGATGGAAGATAGCTATGAGGAAAAGAATGTATGTATATGACTGGGTCACTGTGCCGTACAGCAGAAATCGACTCAATATTCTAGATCGACTATACTCTAATAAAATAAAAATTAAAAAATCCAGGAGTTCTTGTCATGGCTCAGTGGAAATGAATCTGACTAGTATCCATGAGGATGCAGGTTCAATCCCTGGTCTCGCTCAGTGGGTTAAGGATTCAGCATTGCCATGAGCTGTGGTGTAGTTAGTTTGTAGATGCAGCTCAGACTTGGTTGTTGTTGCTGTGGCCGGCAGCTAGATCCAGTTGGACCCCTGGCCTGGGAACTTCCACATGCAGCATGTGCAGCCCTAAAAAAGACACACACACACACACACACACACACACACACACAAAATCCAGTAGGTTGGATTTGGTTCTCAGACCAATTTGTTGCTGACTGGCTCTGCTCTAGAGCTGGGTTATCTGAGCTCCAACCTAGCCCTGACATTGGCCGGATGGATAACCTTGGTCGGGTTGTTTAGCTGCGCTGCGCTTCAGTTTCCTTCCAGGCAAAATGAGGGTAATTGTGGTACCTTCTGTATGGAATTGCTGGGAGGATTAAAAGAGTTAATATATGTAAAAAGCTGAAAAGAGTTGCTGGTACTTCATAAAGATTATATCCGCTTACTTATAATGATTTCTTAATTGTTTGAAAAAGTGCATAGCTTAAGACACACCAGTGCTTTGGAATGCTTGGTGGAACACAGTGTGGGAGAAACAGCGATAATGTGACACTGGGTGACTTTTAAAAAACGTAAATTCAGAAAATGACACACGAACAGTTTGGTCCCGAGAGTCTTCCCTTATTTATTATCGAGCAATGTAGAAAAGGAAACTAAAAGCAAGGATAAGTGAGGACAGGGGTGGAAGTTCTTCCATGAGAAAACAGGGTTTTCAGTCAATGCCCCTCCCCAGAGGGCTTTCCCCTCCAGCAACACTCTGAGAGTTTGGGGGCAGAGACGGGAGAGATGTGGGGGGCAGAGGCTGTAAGTAGGGGTGGCAGGGGGATAAGTCTTACTTAGCACCTACTGCTCCCTGGAGTTCTGCTACTGCTTTAAGTCTGCAATCTTATTTCTCCATTACTGTGCCTGGCAGCTGGGTGAGATGGGCGAAGTTATGTCTGTGTTACTGACGGAGAAGCAGAGAAAAATAGGTGAAGTAACTTGACGAAGGTCATCCATCCAGTAAGTGACAGACGGAGATTCCAATCCAGACTTGCCTAGCTCCAGGCACCCAATGTCTCTTCTGTCTCCAGGACACGATGCTCCCCGCCCTGGCAGCAACCACAGGGCTGTGCTCTGGACGGCAGTTATTTCTGGGTGTCTGACCTCCCAAGGCCAACCACCACCCTTTGGTCAAATCAGAGCAAAGGCAAATCCTTCTGCTGCCCTGTGCTGCTGTACAGCGGACCCTGGGATTCCCTTACTGGGAAAGATGTGTTATATTAGAGGAACGAGTATCAGAAAAATTATAGCAGACGGAACATACCTAGAGCCTTTGGGGGGTTGTTTGGCTAGGACAAGAGGAACTGCATGGGGAAGCCAAATTGAGAGGCTGGGATGGTCAGTGGTTTCTCTGCCTTCCTTGACTTAACATCTCCTTGTAGCTGGGCGGGATGCTGTGAAAATACAGATACTCTTCTTTTTTTTTTTTTTTTTTTTTTTTTTTTGTCTTTTTGCCATTTCTAGGGCTGCTCCCACGGCATATGGAGGTTCTTAGGCTAGGGGTCTAATCGGAGCTGTAGCCACCGGCCCACGCCAGAGCCACAGCAACGCGGGATCTGAGCCACGTCTGCAACCTACACCATAGCTCACGGCAACACCAGATCCTTAACCCATTGAGCAAGGCCAGGGATCAAACCTGCAACCTCATGGTTCCTAGTCGGATTCGTTAACCACTGTGCCACAATGGGAACTCGTTTTTTTTTTTTTTTAACTTTTAGGGCAGCAACTGCAGCATTTGGAAGTTTCAAGGCTAGTGACCGAATTGGAGCTGCAGCTTCAGGCCTGCACCACAGCCATAGCAACGCTGGATCCTTAACCCACAGAGTAAGGCCAGGGATCGAACAGCATCCTCATGGACACTATGTGCATGTTCTTAACCCACTGAGCCACAACAGCAATTCCCACATGCTGTTATTAAGTTACCGATTCTCTATAAATACAACATACACACAAAGTTCTAGGCAGAGGCCTCTTAATTATATGTAAATTTTTCTTTTTTTTTTTTTGCAAGCACAGTCTTTACTACAGGAAAGCAAATAGCTCCCAGGACAGCTGGGAGGGGGGAGAAGAACCCCCACTCTATTGTCTTATAGGGGTTTTTATCCCTCAAAGATGGCTGCAAAGGGACAAACTCTATTGTCTTATAGGGGTTTTTATCCCTGCAAAGGGGCTACCAACATGGGGTCCAGAAAGATGTGGTTTTCTCCCATTGGCCTTGTTCAATTACCAAATATCACTCCAATAGGGGTCTTAGGGGTGGGAATGTCCCTTAAGTCTTATGGTTTCTTTGCCCTTTTCTTCCCGTAAACTGAGTCATAGGGGATTAGTGATTAATGTCCATCTGGGAGTAGGTACACTCTCTGTAGTCGACAAGGCCTGTGGGGGTGTTACTCCCTGGAGCCCTTAAGCCACAAATGTTCATCAATGGCCATATCGAAGAATGCATCGAAGCCCATGCTCCTACGCTGACTACCTGAGTTTATATTCTGCCTCAATTCCCCCTTGTAGAGTTGGAGACTCTACCTGCAGGGGGAAAAGGGGCGACGACCGCTCTGACTGCCTCCTGCTGCAAAGGGGCGTCATTAGGGAAGATAAGTTGCCATCACTACTTCTGTTGCAAGTTGCTCTTCCATCAACGCCGTTTTTTCAAACACATGTCTGCTACAAAACTGCTTATGGCAGAGTGTTCTCCTGTGAATGAGACCAAAGGCACCGTGGGAGGGGTTCGCTGGCTGCCCCCCTGCAGTCTCTGCCCTGTGTATGCAGAGGGTCCTCTCTCTGTGCTTGCTTCGCCTGCCTCCCTATCAAACATCCTTCTGGCTGCACTTGCAAGGAAGAACTCTATGCTTGTTGCAAGTTTTTTTTTTCCTCCTAATAATATGCTTTTTTTTCTCATTGTATAAATAACTATTCACCATATAGGAAGTTTGGGGAAAATATCAGGAAAAATATAATGAACAAACTATAAAGGAATTCTAGTCCCACCACAGAGAAATTAGGATTTTCATAACAGACTTTCTGATGATCTTGATTTCTTCCTCTATACACCTAAAATCACCCAGGGCCCCCTGTGGTCTAGTCTCAAAGAATTTTATACTCAAAGAATCACCATTCCATTAGTGACAGATAACGTTTAGGAAAAACACAGGATTACCCCTGGTTTTCAAATAGCGTTAAACTGGATTCAACTCAAAGCCCAAGATGAAACGTCTTGAACCGTCATTTCTCTCATTCACCTACATTTCCACATCCCATGGGAACTTATAGATTCTCCCTCTCCCCACCCCATCCCAAATCATCCTCAGCCTCCCTCCATTTCTCCCACATCCTCGTCTACTTCTCTTTGAAGCTTATTTCTATATAGTCTGCTGCAGTTTCTCTGGCTTCCTTTCTAATTTCCTCTCTTCTTTGCTCATTACCTGGAACCTTGACAATAGAGAAGTTCCTGCAACCACACCCAGTCAGAAAGAAATGCATCTAACGTTTCCTTACAATTTCATCCCAGTCCTTCTCTATTAGTTCACCCGATCTTGTCTTACAAAAAGGCCAGAAATCATGGTGGGCAAGAATGGGATTCCCCTTGGGGGGCCATGGGAGAAATGGTAGGACAGGGGAGAGAAAGGAGGGAGAGGGTGAGGCGAGAGTAAATGCAGACAAAATTTACAAGGTCTAAGCACATAAAAATGAAGCTCAGTTTATATGCTCTACTTTGAACCCATACCATATACTCAGTGTATCAGGAGCATTTTCCTTAAATCTTTGAGGATATGACTTTTATTGGATACATAAAAATAACAGAATCGACTTAACCATTCTTTTTGTTGGCCATTTTGACCAGATCCAATTTTTTGTTAATATGAATACTACACAATAAATATCCTTGACTGTATATTGTGTATTTTGTTACAGGGGGGTATCACAAAAATGGCAAAGGGGAGATTTTGCTTCGTGGACTCATTTTTTTTTTTTTGTTGTTGTTGTTGTTGCTATTTCTTGGGCCGCTCCCGCGGCATATGGAGGTTCCCAGGCTAGGGGTTGAATCGGAGCTGTAGCCTCCAGCCTACGCCAGAGCCACAGCAATGCGGGATCCGAGCTGTGTCTGCAACCTACACCACAGCTCACGGCAACGCCGGATCGTTAACCCACTGAGCAAGGGCAGGGATCGAACCCGCAACCTCATGGTTCCTAGTCGGATTCGTTAACCACTGCGCCACGACGGGAACTCCGTGGACTCATTTTGATAGTCTTTGCCTTTTGCTAGATGTTTCAGGTGTTTTCCTGTTTAAGGGATGTATGTTCTTATTTACAATTTGCATTCAAGAATAAATACCAATTTCTCAAGCTATTTTTCTCTGGGTTACCATTAAAAACAGATGATCTTTCATTCTCCACTTTCTGCGAGGATATGAGGATTTAGTTCCCTCTATTGCTTCAAGCTACTGACTAAATGTGAGTAGGAAGGAAGAAAAACATCCTTGCAAAAGGTGCATAACAAGGTTTTACAACTTGGCAATTTACTCTGAGCCTAGAACTTTCTCCCTAATTTGTAAAACCACATGAATTTCGGGAGAGACTCATCTGTTTTTGAGTCATTGGCACTTAACGCACATAAATGTGGTGTGGTTAAGAGTTCAATAAGCTTTACAATCTTTTAAATCGTCTTTGCTTAAAAGGGGAGATGTGTTGAGACTAGTTGGTGAGTTATGGAGGAGGAAAAGAGAAAGGGGAAGCCAGAAGGAAGAGGATGTGGGTTTTTGCCACCCTAAAATTCAGTTGAAATCTGCAGGAAACTCAAGGAGGGAAATTAAAGTGGTGCAGTGATGTTTGAAAGAAACAAACAAGTCTGGGATCCTTCAAAATCTAAATGTCTCAAGCAGACAGATGGGATGAGTCGTGAGAACAAATGTTAGCCTGTTGTCCAAGAGCTTTAAGAAATCATGTTTTACTGCCTCTTCATTCCCTCTGTCTCTTTCTTTCTCAACTCCTTTTCCTTCATCCTTCATTCGTTCATTTATTGAACACATTTATGGACAGAGTATTAACTGTCAGGCTGTTTCGTGGACGGGGATTCAGCTGTGTGCGTATCAGAGAAGATCCCTCTTCTTATGGAATTTTTGTTATGATGGGGGACACATACATACCTATAAATAAATAAATTTTTTTAGGGAGTTCCCATCATGCCTCAGCGGTTAACCCGGCTAGCATCCATGAGGATGCGGGTTCCATCCCTGGCCTCGCTCAGCCGGTTGAGAATCCCGCATTGCTGTGAGCTGTGGTGTAGGGTGCAGACGGGGGTCAGATCCCGCATGGCTGTGGCTGTGGTGCAGGCCGGCAGCTACAGCTCCGATTCGACCCCTAGTCTGGGAACCTCCATGTGCCTCGGGTGTGAAAATAAATAAATAAATAAATAAATAAATAAATAAAAAATTTTCAACTAGTTACAGGTGGATAAATAAAACAATATAAAGTGATGGGCTAAGCATTGGGTAAGCCAGGGAAAGAATGCTAAGAAGTGGTTGTCTGAGCCTAAAGGCTGAATGATGGAGCTGGGACTGGAAGAGCTGGGTGCAAAGAGAATTCCCAGCCGAGGGAACATCAAAAGCTAACGTTCTGAGTGGGTGTCTTAGTTATTGACTGCCACGTAACGCATTCCTCTGTAACTTTAAATGGTTTAAAGCCATAAACATTTATTATCTCACAGTTTCTATGGGCCTGGACTCTGGGCCTGGCTTATCTGGATCCTCTGGCGCAGGGCCCCTTACCGAGCTACAATTAAGGTGTCAGCCAGGGCTGCAGTCATTGCGTGGTTGGACTGGGAACTGATCTGCTTCCAAGCTGCCTGACATGGCTGTTGGCACAATCTGGTTTCTCCTGGGCTGTTGGACGGAGGGCCTCAGTTCCTTGTTGGCTGTTGGCTGGAGGCCACCCTTAATCCAGAGCCACAGGGATGGTCCATTGGGCAGCTCACAACATGCAGCTTGCTTCTTCAGTGTCCGGAAGTGGAGAGAGGAGACACTTAGCAAGATGGAAGTGACAGTCTTTTGTAACCTCATCTTGGATGGGACAGCCTGTCACCTTTGTCTTATTCTATTCTTTAGAAGAAAGTCACCAGGTCCAGACCACATGCAAGGGGAGAGGATTACGCAAAGGCTCGAACACGAGGGTGGGAGGAGTGACTGGGGGCATCTTAGAAACCCACTAAAGGGAGGAAGACTTTCGAGGACTAGTAAAGGGACCAGGAAGTCTGGCATATTAAAGCACAGATAGAAGGCCGGGGGGCTGGAGTTTAGTGAGTGAGGGGGACAGCAGTGCAGAACAGGTCAGAGAGGGAGGCGGGGGCCAGACCACGTGGGGCTAGAGAGGACCTGGTCAGGCATCAGAGGAAGTCTTTGGTGGGAACTAAATGCATCTAGTTCCGACTATGAACAATTCACTTAAGCTGTCACATGTGTACAGGTAGTTAGTTGGAGGGCTGGCAGTGACAAGGGAGAAACCAGTCAGAGGCCACTGCAGCTGCTCACTGAGAGATGATGACGGCTTATATGAGGTGGTGGCCCAGCCATAGAAAGAGGAGGACACAGTGTGACAAATTTTGGCTTTAGAGTTCGTAAAATTTGCTGTGGGTTTAGATGTGTGTGATGAGGAAAAGAAGAATCAAGGTGACTCCTGGATTTTCGGTTATTATTATAACTGCTTTCCATTGTATCCTGCAGTTGTCAGGGAACTCAAAGCATGAGAATGGAAGGAGGCTTAGAGATCATTTCAACCTGTTCTCTCATCTTACAGACGAGGAAGCTGCAAGCCAGGTCGCCTTTCTTGTCCTCAGCATCCTCTTTTGTACGGTGGGGAGGCTGGGCTAAATTGCCTCAAGCCCTAAGGAATATTCTCTGAATAAAACCAAAGCCTGGGTCTGCTCTCACGTCCAGCTCTTGCCTTTGTTCACATCCTGTCTCTCAGGCTTGATGGAGAAGCTGGGAGAAGAGAAGGTGGGAATGAAGAAAGGGCTGTATGTGCCAGGATACACCGGTGGTGAGCTTAGTGTGTATTTGGAGGGTCATAGGGGCTTTGGGTGGCTGAGGGGCTTTGAGAATCACTGTGGTACCAAGATTCTGTGGTTCACTGGTAGAAAACAGCCTGGCCACGTATCTTCTGAGAATGCATAGATATAGGGCAAAGGTTAGCAGAAACATTTAACCCACTGGGGCAGATTCAAGACCGTTAATGACATCTAACCTGCTGTGGAACACTGCGCCAGGCACTGTGCCTGGAGAAACTGTACATTCATTTCCCAATTCATCCTCACCCACAGAGCTGCTCTTCCCTGCTCAGCGCAAGGAACTCTTTCCTTCTAGTGACTCAGACCAAAAAAAGTGTAGTTCCATACATCCCATGCACAATCCATCTGTAAATCCCGTTGGCTCTATTTCAGAATAAATCTGGATTCCCACCTTTTTTTTCCCCATCTCCATCATCATCCTTCTGGTCCAAGCTACCATTCCTTTTTCTTGGATAACGGTAGCTTCCTAATTGGCTGTCTTGTTTCTACTCTAGACCCCAACACAGTAGCTAGAATGTTCCTGGTCCCCTGAAGTCAGATTATAGCACTTCTCTGTTGAAAGCTCCCAGTGGCTCCCTTTTAGAGGGAAAAAAATCATAATTTCATGTAATGACCCCCTAAAATATTGTACAACTTATGCCCCACCTTTTGGACCTCCAGTTACATGTCTGATCTTCTCTCCCACTCTTTTCTCCCCCTTGCTCACCCCAGTGCAGCACATAGACTCCTTGTTCCTGGATCATGGAGACTCCCTTACATCCATTTGCCTTAGGACCTCTGCACCTGCTGTTCCCACTGCCTGGAGAGCTCTTCCTCCAGTTATTCACAAGGCTTGCTCCATTGTCCTTTTGAGATCTTCACGAAATGTCATTTTCTCAGTATGTGTCTTGAACTGAACCCCTTACCCTCCTCTCTTATCCTACTTTATCCTTCTTAGCACTTATAACCTTCATACACAACATATTTTATTTTATGCACCCCCAGCCCAACTAGAACACAACCCTACAAGAGCAAGGATCTTTATTTTGCTTATAACTGTGTCCCCAGGGTTTGGAACACAGTAGATGCCAAATAAATATTTACAGAATGAATAAACCCCCCAA